>NC_083716.1:75290927-76633427 GCF_028564815.1 Eubalaena glacialis
CGACTGGTGTGAGTTGAAAACTTTTTGTAGATTAGACTGCATGAGTCTAATACTTCCTGAGGTTGAGCTTTTATCCATTTTCCTTTTTTTAAAAAGAGAGTGAGTAAAACTTACCTCTTCATACTATCTTCTTGACAATTTTGCCTGTTTTGCATTGTTTTATCCATTCCTACCTCAGCACAATTTTGAGGGCAGGTGTCCTTTACAGCCCTGAGTCCTTGTGAATGTTAAGTGACCATTAGCTGTGGGTTAAAAGCTGCTCTTGCGGGAATGGGCCACAAGGCGGCAGCATTTCTCCTTTACCAAATCTGGTTACTAGGGCAACAGAGCCTTACTGGAAGTGGTGTTCTAGGTTGTAAATTAGAATGGAATGTGCCAGGAAAAAGCCCTTGAAGTTTATGTCTCATTACTTCTTGTCGTAGTTTTAACTTAATTTTTATTTTTATCACAGCAAACTTGATTACAATGTTTTGTTTGTTCTAGGTGTGCAAGATGTGGTTCTTTCACACATATACATATATCTATTCTTCTTCAGATCCTTTTCCCATGTAGGTTATGACACAATGTTGAGTACTCTTCCCTTGGTATTCCGTAGATCTCTGGTGATTATATATTTCACATGTGTTTGTGTCTCTCCATTAACCTCAATATGGTAGTGTATCCAATCCTCACACCTTTCATTTGGCGAACCATAAGTTTTTGTACTGAATCTGTGATTGCCTTTCTCTGTGGAAATATCTTCGTTTGTTTCAATTTTTAGGTAACACCTGTATGTGATATGATAGGATATGTGTCTTTCGCTGTCTCACTTACTACAAGTTGCGTGATTACTTCTAGACTCATCTATGGTGCTGCCAATGGCATTGTTTCATTTTTTCGCTAGCTCATATTCCATCTGTACGTGTAGCAGTTCTTCTTTGTCCACCCATCTGTCGGTGGACTTTTTGGTTACTTCCATATCTTGGCTATTGTAATACTATGCAATGCAGATTTGCCTGCCTGTGTCTTTCCAATTCTGTCTTCTTAGGTTATAGTTCCAGGAATGGGTCTGCTGGATCATATGGTAGCTCAGTGTTTACCTTTTAAAGGCACCTCCATTCTGTTCTCTTTAGTGGCTCTTTCCAGGTTACGTCCCACATAAAGTTGAGGGTATGCACTTCTCCACAGCACCTTCAGCATTTATTCTTGTAGTTTTTTGCTGATGGTTATTCTGACTGTGTGAGCTGATACCTCTTTGTGGTTGAATTTGCATGTGTCTCATAATGCGTTGAAATTGAGCTTTAAGACATGTGCTTTTATTTTTCCAGCTGTGATTAGAGCTTAGTTCTTCAAAGTGTTTACTTGAAGTATGTGTCCCCTTTTGAAATATTTTTGGCCATTACCTCCCCTCAAGACATTTTGAGGGCAGGTTTCATTTACAGCCCTGCGTACTAGTTCATATGAAGTGACCATTAGCTCAAGCTTTAAACCTGCTTTTACAGGTAACGGCCAGAGGGCGGCAGCCTTTCTACGTTCCCCACGCTGGTACTAGGGAAACAGACCTACCTGCCAGTGGTGCTCTTCGGTTATAAATTAGAGTGGAATGTGCCCGGAGAAACCCACAGATGCTGATGTCTCCTTACATTTGTTTGTTTTTTAAATTTAATTTATATTTTTTACTGGAGTACTATTCCGTTGTATACATGGACCACTTCTTCTTGGTGCATTCCTCTGTTGATGGACATTTTTGTTGCTTCCATGTGTTGACTATGGTAAGTATTGCTGCCCTACAGGTTTGCCAGCCTGTGACTTTTTGATTCTCAGTTTCTCAGGTGATAGGCTCAGCAGATGGTATGCTTGATTCACTGGTAGCTCAATGTTTACCTTTTCAAAGCACCTCCATTGTGTTTACAGTAATGGTTCTTACCACGTCCCCCTTAGAGCTCAGGGTACACATTTCTCCACAATCCCTTCAGCATGTATTGTTTGCAGCATTTTTGCTGATGGCCATTCTGACTGCTGTGAGCTGATAGGTATTTGTAATTTCGGTTTGCATATCTTTAAAAATTCCTAAACTTTATCATTTTCCCATGCCTTTTTCTTTTCACTTAAAAGAAAAAACCGTGTGTACAATATACCTCTTGAAATGTCTTCTTCGAAGGTTGCCCTCTTTTGAATTTTTTGGTCGATTTTTGACCCCAGAAATTTTTTGGAGGGCAGGTGTCATTTACAGAACTGCAAGTTGGTGAATATTTAGTGACCTTTCGCAGTGGGTTAAAGCTGCTGTTGTGGGAAACGGCCACAAGGAGGCAGCATTTCTCCATTCCCCAATCTGGGTACTAGGGCAGCAGAACCTTTCTGGAAGTCGTTGTCTTAGGTTGTAAATGAGAATGAAATTTGCCAGGAGAAATCCCCATAAGTTTATGTCTCATTACTTCTTCTTGCTTTTTTAAATTTTTTTAATCAGAGTAAAGAGTAGAATATTGTTTGTCCTAGGTATACACAATCTGGTTCATTTGTACATTATGTATGTCTATTAATGTACAGATCCTCTTCCCATGTAAAATATTACAGTGTTCCATAGACCTCCCTTGCTATATGTTCGGTCTTTTTGATACATGTATATAATATGTATTTGTATACGTATAGTAACACTATTCTTCATTTATCAATTCCCCCCTCCTTTCCCTTTAGATGAGCATAGTTTGTTTTCTAAGCCCGTGAGTGTCTTTCTCTTTGGAAATATGTTCATTTGTGTCAGTTATTAGATAATGCCATAAGTGATATTATAGGATATAGGTCTTTTGCTTTCCGTCCTACTTCACGATTTGTGATTATCTCCAGGCTCATGTATGGTGCCTCAAAGAGCAGTGCTTCAATGTTTTCCATGGCTAATATTCCATTGTGTACATGGACCACTTCTTCTTGGTGCATTCCTCTGTTGATGGACGTTTTCGTTGCTTCCAAGTCTTGCCGACGATAACTATTGCTAGAGGGCAGGATTGCCAGCCTGTGACTTTTGGATTTTCATTTTCTCAGGTGATACACCCGGCAGTGGGTATGATTGATTGACTGGTACGGTAGCTCAATGTTACCTTTTCAAGGCACCTCAATTGTGCTTTCATTAGTGGCTCTTACCACGTCCCCCTTAGAATCGAGGGTACTCATTTCTCCACAATCACGTCAGCATTTATTGTTTGCAGCATTTTTGTCGAGGGCCATTCTGACTGGTGTGAGCTGATAGGTTTTTGTAATTTGGGTTTACATGTCTTTAAAAATTCCTAAAATTCATCATTTTTCCACGCCTTTTTCTTGTGTGTTAAAAGAAAAAAGAAAAAAAAAGTGTGAGTACAATCTACCTCTTCAAATTGTCTTTTTGGAAGGTTGCACTCTTGAATTTTTTGGTCGATTTTCGACCTCAGTATTTTTTGGAGGGCAGGTGTCATTTACAGAACTGAATTGGTGAATATTTAGTGACCTTTTGCAGTGGGTTTAAAGCTGCTGTTGTGGGAAACGGCCGCAAGGAGGCAGCATTTCTCCATTCCCAAATCTGGGTACTAGGGCAGCAGAGCCGTTCTGGAAGTCGTTTACCTAGGTTGTAAATTTGAATGGAATGTGCCCGGAAAACCACCCATAAGTTTATGTCTCATTACTTCTAGTTCGTTGTTTGAATTTTTTACATTGGGGTAATGGTTCGAATGTTGTTTGTCCAAGGTGTACACACTCTGGTTCATTTACACATTATATATATCTATTTATGTAGAGATCCTCTTCCCATGTAAATTATTACAGAGTGTTCCATCAACCTCCCTTGCTATATGGTCGGTCTTTTTGATATATGTATATAATATGAATTTGTATACATATGGTAACGCTAATCTTCATTTATCCATTCCCCCCACCTTTCCTTTTAGGTAAGCATAGTTTTTTTTTATAAGTCTGTGATTGCCTTTCCCTGTGGAAATAGGTTCATTTGTGTCAGTTATTAGATAACGCCTATAAGTGATTTCATAGGATATAGGACTTTTGCTTTCCGACTTACCTCATGTTCTGTGATTATCTCCAAGATCATCTATGGTGCCTCAAAGAGCAGTGTTTCATTGTTTTCCATGGCTAGTATTCATTGTGTACATGGACCCCTTCTTCTTTATCCCTTCATCTGTTGATGGACATTTGGCTTGCTTCACTGTCTTGTCTATTGTGAATAAGGCTGCAGTGCAGCTTTTGCAGCCCGGGTCTTCTTGATTCTGGTCTTCTCAGGTGAGAGGCCCATTGGTGCGCCTGCTGGATTGAATGGTACCTCAATTTTTCCTTTTAAACGCAGCTCCTTTCTGTTCTCATTATTGGCTGTTAACCACTTTACATCTCACCAGCAGCTAGAGGGTACACAGTTCTCTAAAACCTCTTCAGCATTGATTGTTTGTAGGCTTTTTGCTGATGGTCAGTCGACTGGTGTGAGTTGAAAACTTTTTGTAGATTAGACTGCATGAGTCTAATACTTCCTGAGGTTGAGCTTTTATCCATTTTCCTTTTTTTAAAAAGAGAGTGAGTAAAACTTACCTCTTCATACTATCTTCTTGACAATTTTGCCTGTTTTGCATTGTTTTATCCATTCCCTACCTCAGCACAATTTTGAGGGCAGGTGTCCTTTACAGCCCTGAGTCCTTGTGAATGTTAAGTGACCATTAGCTGTGGGTTAAAAGCTTCTCTTGTGGGAATGGGCCACAAGGCGGCAGCATTTCTCCTTTACCAAATCTGGTTACTAGGGCAACAGAGCCTTACTGGAAGTGGTGTTCTAGGTTGTAAATTAGAATGGAATGTGCCAGGAAAAAGCCCTTGAAGTTTATGTCTCATTACTTCTTGTTCGTAGTTTTAACTTAATTTTTATTTTTTATCACAGCAAACTTGATTACAATGTTTTGTTTGTTCTAGGTGTGCAAGATGTGGTTCTTTCACACATATACATATATCTATTCTTCTTCAGATCCTTTTCCCATGTAGGTTATGACACAATGTTGAGTACTCTTCCCTTGGTATTCCGTAGATCTCTGGTGATTATATATTTCACATGTGTTTGTGTCTCTCCATTAACCTCAATATGGTAGTGTATCCAATCCTCACACCTTTCCATTTGGCGAACCATAAGTTTTTGTACTGAATCTGTGATTGCCTTTCTCTGTGGAAATATCTTCGTTTGTTTCAATTTTTAGGTAACACCTGTATGTGATATGATAGGATATGTGTCTTTCGCTGTCTCACTTACTACAAGTTGCGTGATTACTTCTAGACTCATCTATGGTGCTGCCAATGGCATTGTTTCATTTTTTCGCTAGCTCATATTCCATCTGTACGTGTAGCAGTTCTTCTTTGTCCACCCATCTGTCGGTGGACTTTTTGGTTACTTCCATATCTTGGCTATTGTAATACTATGCAATGCAGATTTGCCTGCCTGTGTCTTTCCAATTCTGTCTTCTTAGCTTATAGTTCCAGGAATGGGTCTGCTGGATCATATGGTAGCTCAGTGTTTACCTTTTAAAGGCACCTCCATTCTGTTCTCTTTAGTGGCTCTTTCCAGGTTACGTCCCACATAAAGTTGAGGGTATGCACTTCTCCACAGCACCTTCAGCATTTATTCTTTGTAGTTTTTTGCTGATGGTTATTCTGACTGGTGTGAGCTGATACCTCTTTGTGGTTGAATTTGCATGTGTCTCATAATGCGTTGAAATTGAGCTTTAAGACATGTGCTTTTTATTTTTCCAGCTGTGATTAGAGCTTAGTTCTTCAAAGTGTTTACTTGAAGTATGTGTCCCCTTTTGAAATATTTTGGCCATTACCTCCCTCAAGACATTTTGAGGGCAGGTTTCATTTACAGCCCTGCAGTACTAGTTCATATGAAGTGACCATTAGCTCAAGCTTTAAACCTGCTTTTACAGGTAACGGCCAGAGGGCGGCAGCCTTTCTACGTTCCCCACGCTGGTACTAGGGAAACAGACCTACCTGCCAGTGGTGCTCTTCGGTTATAAATTAGAGTGGAATGTGCCCGGAGAAACCCACAGATGCTGATGTCTCCTTACATTTGTTTGTTTTTTAAATTTAATTTATATTTTTTACTGGAGTACTATTCCGTTGTATACATGGACCACTTCTTCTTGGTGCATTCCTCTGTTGATGGACATTTTTGTTGCTTCCATGTGTTGACTATGGTAAGTATTGCTGCCCTACAGGTTTGCCAGCCTGTGACTTTTTGATTCTCAGTTTCTCAGGTGATAGGCTCAGCAGATGGTATGCTTGATTCACTGGTAGCTCAATGTTTACCTTTTCAAAGCACCTCCATTGTGTTTACAGTAATGGTTCTTACCACGTCCCCCTTAGAGCTCAGGGTACACATTTCTCCACAATCCCTTCAGCATGTATTGTTTGCAGCATTTTTGCTGATGGCCATTCTGACTGCTGTGAGCTGATAGGTATTTGTAATTTCGGTTTGCATATCTTTAAAAATTCCTAAACTTTATCATTTTCCCATGCCTTTTTCTTTTCACTTAAAAGAAAAAACCGTGTGTACAATATACCTCTTGAAATTGTCTTCTTCGAAGGTTGCCCTCTTTTGAATTTTTTGGTCGATTTTTGACCCCAGAAATTTTTTGGAGGGCAGGTGTCATTTACAGAACTGCAAGTTGGTGAATATTTAGTGACCTTTCGCAGTGGGTTTAAAGCTGCTGTTGTGGGAAACGGCCACAAGGAGGCAGCATTTCTCCATTCCCCAATCTGGGTACTAGGGCAGCAGAACCTTTCTGGAAGTCGTTGTCTTAGGTTGTAAATGAGAATGAAATTTGCCAGGAGAAATCCCCATAAGTTTATGTCTCATTACTTCTTCTTGCTTTTTTAAATTTTTTTAATCAGAGTAAAGAGTAGAATATTGTTTGTCCTAGGTATACACAATCTGGTTCATTTGTACATTATGTATGTCTATTAATGTACAGATCCTCTTCCCATGTAAAATATTACAGTGTTCCATAGACCTCCCTTGCTATATGTTCGGTCTTTTTGATACATGTATATAATATGTATTTGTATACGTATAGTAACACTATTCTTCATTTATCAATTCCCCCCTCCTTTCCTTTTAGATGACCATAGTTTGTTTTCTAAGCCCGTGAGTGTCTTTCTCTTTGGAAATATGTTCATTTGTGTCAGTTATTAGATAATGCCATAAGTGATATTATAGGATATAGGTCTTTTGCTTTCCGTCCTACTTCACGATTTGTGATTATCTCCAGGCTCATGTATGGTGCCTCAAAGAGCAGTGCTTCAATGTTTTCCATGGCTAATATTCCATTGTGTACATGGACCACTTCTTCTTGGTGCATTCCTCTGTTGATGGACGTTTTCGTTGCTTCCAAGTCTTGCCGACGATAACTATTGCTAGAGGGCAGGATTGCCAGCCTGTGACTTTTGGATTTTCATTTTCTCAGGTGATACACCCGGCAGTGGGTATGATTGATTGACTGGTACGGTAGCTCAATGTTACCTTTTCAAGGCACCTCAATTGTGCTTTCATTAGTGGCTCTTACCACGTCCCCCTTAGAATCGAGGGTACTCATTTCTCCACAATCACGTCAGCATTTATTGTTTGCAGCATTTTTGTCGAGGGCCATTCTGACTGGTGTGAGCTGATAGGTTTTTGTAATTTGGGTTTACATGTCTTTAAAAATTCCTAAAATTCATCATTTTTCCACGCCTTTTTCTTGTGTGTTAAAAGAAAAAAGAAAAACAAAGTGTGAGTACAATCTACCTCTTCAAATTGTCTTCTTCGAAGGTTGCACTCTTGAATTTTTTGGTCGATTTTCGACCTCAGTATTTTTTGGAGGGCAGGTGTCATTTACAGAACTGAATTGGTGAATATTTAGTGACCTTTTGCAGTGGGTTTAAAGCTGCTGTTGTGGGAAACGGCCGCAAGGAGGCAGCATTTCTCCATTCCCAAATCTGGGTACTAGGGCAGCAGAGCCGTTCTGGAAGTCGTTTACCTAGGTTGTAAATTTGAATGGAATGTGCCCGGAAAACCACCCATAAGTTTATGTCTCATTACTTCTAGTTCGTTGTTTGAATTTTTTACATTGGGGTAATGGTTCGAATGTTGTTTGTCCAAGGTGTA
This sequence comes from Eubalaena glacialis, assembly GCF_028564815.1. Lineage (NCBI taxonomy): Eukaryota > Metazoa > Chordata > Mammalia > Artiodactyla > Balaenidae > Eubalaena > Eubalaena glacialis. The sequence continues at coordinate 75,299,059 of NC_083716.1, forward strand.
CACACTCTGGTTCATTTACACATTATATATATCTATTTATGTAGAGATCCTCTTCCCATGTAAATTATTACAGAGTGTTCCATCAACCTCCCTTGCTATATGGTCGGTCTTTTTGATATATGTATATAATATGAATTTGTATACATATGGTAACGCTAATCTTCATTTATCCATTCCCCCCACCTTTCCTTTTAGGTAAGCATAGTTTTTTTTTATAAGTCTGTGATTGCCTTTCCCTGTGGAAATAGGTTCATTTGTGTCAGTTATTAGATAACGCCTATAAGTGATTTCATAGGATATAGGACTTTTGCTTTCCGACTTACCTCATGTTCTGTGATTATCTCCAAGATCATCTATGGTGCCTCAAAGAGCAGTGTTTCATTGTTTTCCATGGCTAGTATTCATTGTGTACATGGACCCCTTCTTCTTTATCCCTTCATCTGTTGATGGACATTTGGCTTGCTTCACTGTCTTGTCTATTGTGAATAAGGCTGCAGTGCAGCTTTTGCAGCCCGGGTCTTCTTGATTCTGGTCTTCTCAGGTGAGAGGCCCATTGGTGCGCCTGCTGGATTGAATGGTACCTCAATTTTTCCTTTTAAACGCAGCTCCTTTCTGTTCTCATTATTGGCTGTTAACCACTTTACATCTCACCAGCAGCTAGAGGGTACACAGTTCTCTAAAACCTCTTCAGCATTGATTGTTTGTAGGCTTTTTGCTGATGGTCAGTCGACTGGTGTGAGTTGAAAACTTTTTGTAGATTAGACTGCATGAGTCTAATACTTCCTGAGGTTGAGCTTTTATCCATTTTCCTTTTTTTAAAAAGAGAGTGAGTAAAACTTACCTCTTCATACTATCTTCTTGACAATTTTGCCTGTTTTGCATTGTTTTATCCATTCCCTACCTCAGCACAATTTTGAGGGCAGGTGTCCTTTACAGCCCTGAGTCCTTGTGAATGTTAAGTGACCATTAGCTGTGGGTTAAAAGCTGCTCTTGCGGGAATGGGCCACAAGGCGGCAGCATTTCTCCTTTACCAAATCTGGTTACTAGGGCAACAGAGCCTTACTGGAAGTGGTGTTCTAGGTTGTAAATTAGAATGGAATGTGCCAGGAAAAAGCCCTTGAAGTTTATGTCTCATTACTTCTTGTTCGTAGTTTTAACTTAATTTTTATTTTTTATCACAGCAAACTTGATTACAATGTTTTGTTTGTTCTAGGTGTGCAAGATGTGGTTCTTTCACACATATACATATATCTATTCTTCTTCAGATCCTTTTCCCATGTAGGTTATGACACAATGTTGAGTACTCTTCCCTTGGTATTCTGTAGATCTCTGGTGATTATATATTTCACATGTGTTTGTGTCTCTCCATTAACCTCAATATGGTAGTGTATCCAATCCTCACACCTTTCCATTTGGCGAACCATAAGTTTTTGTACTGAATCTGTGATTGCCTTTCTCTGTGGAAATATCTTCGTTTGTTTCAATTTTTAGGTAACACCTGTATGTGATATGATAGGATATGTGTCTTTCGCTGTCTCACTTACTACAAGTTGCGTGATTACTTCTAGACTCATCTATGGTGCTGCCAATGGCATTGTTTCATTTTTTCGCTAGCTCATATTCCATCTGTACGTGTAGCAGTTCTTCTTTGTCCACCCATCTGTCGGTGGACTTTTTGGTTACTTCCATATCTTGGCTATTGTAATACTATGCAATGCAGATTTGCCTGCCTGTGTCTTTCCAATTCTGTCTTCTTAGCTTATAGTTCCAGGAATGGGTCTGCTGGATCATATGGTAGCTCAGTGTTTACCTTTTAAAGGCACCTCCATTCTGTTCTCTTTAGTGGCTCTTTCCAGGTTACGTCCCACATAAAGTTGAGGGTATGCACTTCTCCACAGCACCTTCAGCATTTATTCTTTGTAGTTTTTTGCTGATGGTTATTCTGACTGGTGTGAGCTGATACCTCTTTGTGGTTGAATTTGCATGTGTCTCATAATGCGTTGAAATTGAGCTTTAAGACATGTGCTTTTTATTTTTCCAGCTGTGATTAGAGCTTAGTTCTTCAAAGTGTTTACTTGAAGTATGTGTCACCTTTTGAAATATTTTGGCCATTACCTCCCTCAAGACATTTTGAGGGCAGGTTTCATTTACAGCCCTGCAGTACTAGTTCATATGAAGTGACCATTAGCTCAAGCTTTAAACCTGCTTTTACAGGTAACGGCCAGAGGGCGGCAGCCTTTCTACGTTCCCCACGCTGGTACTAGGGAAACAGACCTACCTGCCAGTGGTGCTCTTCGGTTATAAATTAGAGTGGAATGTGCCCGGAGAAACCCACAGATGCTGATGTCTCCTTACATTTGTTTGTTTTTTTAATTTAATTTATATTTTTTACTGGAGTACTATTCCGTTGTATACATGGACCACTTCTTCTTGGTGCATTCCTCTGTTGATGGACATTTTTGTTGCTTCCATGTGTTGACTATGGTAAGTATTGCTGCCCTACAGGTTTGCCAGCCTGTGACTTTTTGATTCTCAGTTTCTCAGGTGATAGGCTCAGCAGATGGTATGCTTGATTCACTGGTAGCTCAATGTTTACCTTTTCAAAGCACCTCCATTGTGTTTACAGTAATGGTTCTTACCACGTCCCCCTTAGAGCTCAGGGTACACATTTCTCCACAATCCCTTCAGCATGTATTGTTTGCAGCATTTTTGCTGATGGCCATTCTGACTGCTGTGAGCTGATAGGTATTTGTAATTTCGGTTTGCATATCTTTAAAAATTCCTAAACTTTATCATTTTCCCATGCCTTTTTCTTTTCACTTAAAAGAAAAAACCGTGTGTACAATATACCTCTTGAAATTGTCTTCTTCGAAGGTTGCCCTCTTTTGAATTTTTTGGTCGATTTTTGACCCCAGAAATTTTTTGGAGGGCAGGTGTCATTTACAGAACTGCAAGTTGGTGAATATTTAGTGACCTTTCGCAGTGGGTTTAAAGCTGCTGTTGTGGGAAACGGCCACAAGGAGGCAGCATTTCTCCATTCCCCAATCTGGGTACTAGGGCAGCAGAACCTTTCTGGAAGTCGTTGTCTTAGGTTGTAAATGAGAATGAAATTTGCCAGGAGAAATCCCCATAAGTTTATGTCTCATTACTTCTTCTTGCTTTTTTAAATTTTTTTAATCAGAGTAAAGAGTAGAATATTGTTTGTCCTAGGTATACACAATCTGGTTCATTTGTACATTATGTATGTCTATTAATGTACAGATCCTCTTCCCATGTAAAATATTACAGTGTTCCATAGACCTCCCTTGCTATATGTTCGGTCTTTTTGATACATGTATATAATATGTATTTGTATACGTATAGTAACACTATTCTTCATTTATCAATTCCCCCCTCCTTTCCCTTTAGATGAGCATAGTTTGTTTTCTAAGCCCGTGAGTGTCTTTCTCTTTGGAAATATGTTCATTTGTGTCAGTTATTAGATAATGCCATAAGTGATATTATAGGATATAGGTCTTTTGCTTTCCGTCCTACTTCACGATTTGTGATTATCTCCAGGCTCATGTATGGTGCCTCAAAGAGCAGTGCTTCAATGTTTTCCATGGCTAATATTCCATTGTGTACATGGACCACTTCTTCTTGGTGCATTCCTCTGTTGATGGACGTTTTCGTTGCTTCCAAGTCTTGCCGACGATAACTATTGCTAGAGGGCAGGATTGCCAGCCTGTGACTTTTGGATTTTCATTTTCTCAGGTGATACACCCGGCAGTGGGTATGATTGATTGACTGGTACGGTAGCTCAATGTTACCTTTTCAAGGCACCTCAATTGTGCTTTCATTAGTGGCTCTTACCACGTCCCCCTTAGAATCGAGGGTACTCATTTCTCCACAATCACGTCAGCATTTATTGTTTGCAGCATTTTTGTCGAGGGCCATTCTGACTGGTGTGAGCTGATAGGTTTTTGTAATTTGGGTTTACATGTCTTTAAAAATTCCTAAAATTCATCATTTTTCCACGCCTTTTTCTTGTGTGTTAAAAGAAAAAAGAAAAACAAAGTGTGAGTACAATCTACCTCTTCAAATTGTCTTCTTCGAAGGTTGCACTCTTGAATTTTTTGGTCGATTTTCGACCTCAGTATTTTTTGGAGGGCAGGTGTCATTTACAGAACTGAATTGGTGAATATTTAGTGACCTTTTGCAGTGGGTTTAAAGCTGCTGTTGTGGGAAACGGCCGCAAGGAGGCAGCATTTCTCCATTCCCAAATCTGGGTACTAGGGCAGCAGAGCCGTTCTGGAAGTCGTTTACCTAGGTTGTAAATTTGAATGGAATGTGCCCGGAAAACCACCCATAAGTTTATGTCTCATTACTTCTAGTTCGTTGTTTGAATTTTTTACATTGGGGTAATGGTTCGAATGTTGTTTGTCCAAGGTGTACACACTCTGGTTCATTTACACATTATATATATCTATTTATGTAGAGATCCTCTTCCCATGTAAATTATTACAGAGTGTTCCATCAACCTCCCTTGCTATATGGTCGGTCTTTTTGATATATGTATATAATATGAATTTGTATACATATGGTAACGCTAATCTTCATTTATCCATTCCCCCCACCTTTCCTTTTAGGTAAGCATAGTTTTTTTTTATAAGTCTGTGATTGCCTTTCCCTGTGGAAATAGGTTCATTTGTGTCAGTTATTAGATAACGCCTATAAGTGATTTCATAGGATATAGGACTTTTGCTTTCCGACTTACCTCATGTTCTGTGATTATCTCCAAGATCATCTATGGTGCCTCAAAGAGCAGTGTTTCATTGTTTTCCATGGCTAGTATTCATTGTGTACATGGACCCCTTCTTCTTTATCCCTTCATCTGTTGATGGACATTTGGCTTGCTTCACTGTCTTGTCTATTGTGAATAAGGCTGCAGTGCAGCTTTTGCAGCCCGGGTCTTCTTGATTCTGGTCTTCTCAGGTGAGAGGCCCATTGGTGCGCCTGCTGGATTGAATGGTACCTCAATTTTTCCTTTTAAACGCAGCTCCTTTCTGTTCTCATTATTGGCTGTTAACCACTTTACATCTCACCAGCAGCTAGAGGGTACACAGTTCTCTAAAACCTCTTCAGCATTGATTGTTTGTAGGCTTTTTGCTGATGGTCAGTCGACTGGTGTGAGTTGAAAACTTTTTGTAGATTAGACTGCATGAGTCTAATACTTCCTGAGGTTGAGCTTTTATCCATTTTCCTTTTTTTAAAAAGAGAGTGAGTAAAACTTACCTCTTCATACTATCTTCTTGACAATTTTGCCTGTTTTGCATTGTTTTATCCATTCCCTACCTCAGCACAATTTTGAGGGCAGGTGTCCTTTACAGCCCTGAGTCCTTGTGAATGTTAAGTGACCATTAGCTGTGGGTTAAAAGCTGCTCTTGCGGGAATGGGCCACAAGGCGGCAGCATTTCTCCTTTACCAAATCTGGTTACTAGGGCAACAGAGCCTTACTGGAAGTGGTGTTCTAGGTTGTAAATTAGAATGGAATGTGCCAGGAAAAAGCCCTTGAAGTTTATGTCTCATTACTTCTTGTTCGTAGTTTTAACTTAATTTTTATTTTTTATCACAGCAAACTTGATTACAATGTTTTGTTTGTTCTAGGTGTGCAAGATGTGGTTCTTTCACACATATACATATATCTATTCTTCTTCAGATCCTTTTCCCATGTAGGTTATGACACAATGTTGAGTACTCTTCCCTTGGTATTCTGTAGATCTCTGGTGATTATATATTTCACATGTGTTTGTGTCTCTCCATTAACCTCAATATGGTAGTGTATCCAATCCTCACACCTTTCCATTTGGCGAACCATAAGTTTTTGTACTGAATCTGTGATTGCCTTTCTCTGTGGAAATATCTTCGTTTGTTTCAATTTTTAGGTAACACCTGTATGTGATATGATAGGATATGTGTCTTTCGCTGTCTCACTTACTACAAGTTGCGTGATTACTTCTAGACTCATCTATGGTGCTGCCAATGGCATTGTTTCATTTTTTCGCTAGCTCATATTCCATCTGTACGTGTAGCAGTTCTTCTTTGTCCACCCATCTGTCGGTGGACTTTTTGGTTACTTCCATATCTTGGCTATTGTAATACTATGCAATGCAGATTTGCCTGCCTGTGTCTTTCCAATTCTGTCTTCTTAGCTTATAGTTCCAGGAATGGGTCTGCTGGATCATATGGTAGCTCAGTGTTTACCTTTTAAAGGCACCTCCATTCTGTTCTCTTTAGTGGCTCTTTCCAGGTTACGTCCCACATAAAGTTGAGGGTATGCACTTCTCCACAGCACCTTCAGCATTTATTCTTTGTAGTTTTTTGCTGATGGTTATTCTGACTGGTGTGAGCTGATACCTCTTTGTGGTTGAATTTGCATGTGTCTCATAATGCGTTGAAATTGAGCTTTAAGACATGTGCTTTTTATTTTTCCAGCTGTGATTAGAGCTTAGTTCTTCAAAGTGTTTACTTGAAGTATGTGTCACCTTTTGAAATATTTTGGCCATTACCTCCCTCAAGACATTTTGAGGGCAGGTTTCATTTACAGCCCTGCAGTACTAGTTCATATGAAGTGACCATTAGCTCAAGCTTTAAACCTGCTTTTACAGGTAACGGCCAGAGGGCGGCAGCCTTTCTACGTTCCCCACGCTGGTACTAGGGAAACAGACCTACCTGCCAGTGGTGCTCTTCGGTTATAAATTAGAGTGGAATGTGCCCGGAGAAACCCACAGATGCTGATGTCTCCTTACATTTGTTTGTTTTTTTAATTTAATTTATATTTTTTACTGGAGTACTATTCCGTTGTATACATGGACCACTTCTTCTTGGTGCATTCCTCTGTTGATGGACATTTTTGTTGCTTCCATGTGTTGACTATGGTAAGTATTGCTGCCCTACAGGTTTGCCAGCCTGTGACTTTTTGATTCTCAGTTTCTCAGGTGATAGGCTCAGCAGATGGTATGCTTGATTCACTGGTAGCTCAATGTTTACCTTTTCAAAGCACCTCCATTGTGTTTACAGTAATGGTTCTTACCACGTCCCCCTTAGAGCTCAGGGTACACATTTCTCCACAATCCCTTCAGCATGTATTGTTTGCAGCATTTTTGCTGATGGCCATTCTGACTGCTGTGAGCTGATAGGTATTTGTAATTTCGGTTTGCATATCTTTAAAAATTCCTAAACTTTATCATTTTCCCATGCCTTTTTCTTTTCACTTAAAAGAAAAAACCGTGTGTACAATATACCTCTTGAAATTGTCTTCTTCGAAGGTTGCCCTCTTTTGAATTTTTTGGTCGATTTTTGACCCCAGAAATTTTTTGGAGGGCAGGTGTCATTTACAGAACTGCAAGTTGGTGAATATTTAGTGACCTTTCGCAGTGGGTTTAAAGCTGCTGTTGTGGGAAACGGCCACAAGGAGGCAGCATTTCTCCATTCCCCAATCTGGGTACTAGGGCAGCAGAACCTTTCTGGAAGTCGTTGTCTTAGGTTGTAAATGAGAATGAAATTTGCCAGGAGAAATCCCCATAAGTTTATGTCTCATTACTTCTTCTTGCTTTTTTAAATTTTTTTAATCAGAGTAAAGAGTAGAATATTGTTTGTCCTAGGTATACACAATCTGGTTCATTTGTACATTATGTATGTCTATTAATGTACAGATCCTCTTCCCATGTAAAATATTACAGTGTTCCATAGACCTCCCTTGCTATATGTTCGGTCTTTTTGATACATGTATATAATATGTATTTGTATACGTATAGTAACACTATTCTTCATTTATCAATTCCCCCCTCCTTTCCCTTTAGATGAGCATAGTTTGTTTTCTAAGCCCGTGAGTGTCTTTCTCTTTGGAAATATGTTCATTTGTGTCAGTTATTAGATAATGCCATAAGTGATATTATAGGATATAGGTCTTTTGCTTTCCGTCCTACTTCACGATTTGTGATTATCTCCAGGCTCATGTATGGTGCCTCAAAGAGCAGTGCTTCAATGTTTTCCATGGCTAATATTCCATTGTGTACATGGACCACTTCTTCTTGGTGCATTCCTCTGTTGATGGACGTTTTCGTTGCTTCCAAGTCTTGCCGACGATAACTATTGCTAGAGGGCAGGATTGCCAGCCTGTGACTTTTGGATTTTCATTTTCTCAGGTGATACACCCGGCAGTGGGTATGATTGATTGACTGGTACGGTAGCTCAATGTTACCTTTTCAAGGCACCTCAATTGTGCTTTCATTAGTGGCTCTTACCACGTCCCCCTTAGAATCGAGGGTACTCATTTCTCCACAATCACGTCAGCATTTATTGTTTGCAGCATTTTTGTCGAGGGCCATTCTGACTGGTGTGAGCTGATAGGTTTTTGTAATTTGGGTTTACATGTCTTTAAAAATTCCTAAAATTCATCATTTTTCCACGCCTTTTTCTTGTGTGTTAAAAGAAAAAAGAAAAAAAAAGTGTGAGTACAATCTACCTCTTCAAATTGTCTTTTTGGAAGGTTGCACTCTTGAATTTTTTGGTCGATTTTCGACCTCAGTATTTTTTGGAGGGCAGGTGTCATTTACAGAACTGAATTGGTGAATATTTAGTGACCTTTTGCAGTGGGTTTAAAGCTGCTGTTGTGGGAAACGGCCGCAAGGAGGCAGCATTTCTCCATTCCCAAATCTGGGTACTAGGGCAGCAGAGCCGTTCTGGAAGTCGTTTACCTAGGTTGTAAATTTGAATGGAATGTGCCCGGAAAACCACCCATAAGTTTATGTCTCATTACTTCTAGTTCGTTGTTTGAATTTTTTACATTGGGGTAATGGTTCGAATGTTGTTTGTCCAAGGTGTACACACTCTGGTTCATTTACACATTATATATATCTATTTATGTAGAGATCCTCTTCCCATGTAAATTATTACAGAGTGTTCCATCAACCTCCCTTGCTATATGGTCGGTCTTTTTGATATATGTATATAATATGAATTTGTATACATATGGTAACGCTAATCTTCATTTATCCATTCCCCCCACCTTTCCTTTTAGGTAAGCATAGTTTTTTTTTATAAGTCTGTGATTGCCTTTCCCTGTGGAAATAGGTTCATTTGTGTCAGTTATTAGATAACGCCTATAAGTGATTTCATAGGATATAGGACTTTTGCTTTCCGACTTACCTCATGTTCTGTGATTATCTCCAAGATCATCTATGGTGCCTCAAAGAGCAGTGTTTCATTGTTTTCCATGGCTAGTATTCATTGTGTACATGGACCCCTTCTTCTTTATCCCTTCATCTGTTGATGGACATTTGGCTTGCTTCACTGTCTTGTCTATTGTGAATAAGGCTGCAGTGCAGCTTTTGCAGCCCGGGTCTTCTTGATTCTGGTCTTCTCAGGTGAGAGGCCCATTGGTGCGCCTGCTGGATTGAATGGTACCTCAATTTTTCCTTTTAAACGCAGCTCCTTTCTGTTCTCATTATTGGCTGTTAACCACTTTACATCTCACCAGCAGCTAGAGGGTACACAGTTCTCTAAAACCTCTTCAGCATTGATTGTTTGTAGGCTTTTTGCTGATGGTCAGTCGACTGGTGTGAGTTGAAAACTTTTTGTAGATTAGACTGCATGAGTCTAATACTTCCTGAGGTTGAGCTTTTATCCATTTTCCTTTTTTTAAAAAGAGAGTGAGTAAAACTTACCTCTTCATACTATCTTCTTGACAATTTTGCCTGTTTTGCATTGTTTTATCCATTCCCTACCTCAGCACAATTTTGAGGGCAGGTGTCCTTTACAGCCCTGAGTCCTTGTGAATGTTAAGTGACCATTAGCTGTGGGTTAAAAGCTTCTCTTGTGGGAATGGGCCACAAGGCGGCAGCATTTCTCCTTTACCAAATCTGGTTACTAGGGCAACAGAGCCTTACTGGAAGTGGTGTTCTAGGTTGTAAATTAGAATGGAATGTGCCAGGAAAAAGCCCTTGAAGTTTATGTCTCATTACTTCTTGTTCGTAGTTTTAACTTAATTTTTATTTTTTATCACAGCAAACTTGATTACAATGTTTTGTTTGTTCTAGGTGTGCAAGATGTGGTTCTTTCACACATATACATATATCTATTCTTCTTCAGATCCTTTTCCCATGTAGGTTATGACACAATGTTGAGTACTCTTCCCTTGGTATTCCGTAGATCTCTGGTGATTATATATTTCACATGTGTTTGTGTCTCTCCATTAACCTCAATATGGTAGTGTATCCAATCCTCACACCTTTCCATTTGGCGAACCATAAGTTTTTGTACTGAATCTGTGATTGCCTTTCTCTGTGGAAATATCTTCGTTTGTTTCAATTTTTAGGTAACACCTGTATGTGATATGATAGGATATGTGTCTTTCGCTGTCTCACTTACTACAAGTTGCGTGATTACTTCTAGACTCATCTATGGTGCTGCCAATGGCATTGTTTCATTTTTTCGCTAGCTCATATTCCATCTGTACGTGTAGCAGTTCTTCTTTGTCCACCCATCTGTCGGTGGACTTTTTGGTTACTTCCATATCTTGGCTATTGTAATACTATGCAATGCAGATTTGCCTGCCTGTGTCTTTCCAATTCTGTCTTCTTAGCTTATAGTTCCAGGAATGGGTCTGCTGGATCATATGGTAGCTCAGTGTTTACCTTTTAAAGGCACCTCCATTCTGTTCTCTTTAGTGGCTCTTTCCAGGTTACGTCCCACATAAAGTTGAGGGTATGCACTTCTCCACAGCACCTTCAGCATTTATTCTTTGTAGTTTTTTGCTGATGGTTATTCTGACTGGTGTGAGCTGATACCTCTTTGTGGTTGAATTTGCATGTGTCTCATAATGCGTTGAAATTGAGCTTTAAGACATGTGCTTTTTATTTTTCCAGCTGTGATTAGAGCTTAGTTCTTCAAAGTGTTTACTTGAAGTATGTGTCCCCTTTTGAAATATTTTGGCCATTACCTCCCTCAAGACATTTTGAGGGCAGGTTTCATTTACAGCCCTGCAGTACTAGTTCATATGAAGTGACCATTAGCTCAAGCTTTAAACCTGCTTTTACAGGTAACGGCCAGAGGGCGGCAGCCTTTCTACGTTCCCCACGCTGGTACTAGGGAAACAGACCTACCTGCCAGTGGTGCTCTTCGGTTATAAATTAGAGTGGAATGTGCCCGGAGAAACCCACAGATGCTGATGTCTCCTTACATTTGTTTGTTTTTTAAATTTAATTTATATTTTTTACTGGAGTACTATTCCGTTGTATACATGGACCACTTCTTCTTGGTGCATTCCTCTGTTGATGGACATTTTTGTTGCTTCCATGTGTTGACTATGGTAAGTATTGCTGCCCTACAGGTTTGCCAGCCTGTGACTTTTTGATTCTCAGTTTCTCAGGTGATAGGCTCAGCAGATGGTATGCTTGATTCACTGGTAGCTCAATGTTTACCTTTTCAAAGCACCTCCATTGTGTTTACAGTAATGGTTCTTACCACGTCCCCCTTAGAGCTCAGGGTACACATTTCTCCACAATCCCTTCAGCATGTATTGTTTGCAGCATTTTTGCTGATGGCCATTCTGACTGCTGTGAGCTGATAGGTATTTGTAATTTCGGTTTGCATATCTTTAAAAATTCCTAAACTTTATCATTTTCCCATGCCTTTTTCTTTTCACTTAAAAGAAAAAACCGTGTGTACAATATACCTCTTGAAATTGTCTTCTTCGAAGGTTGCCCTCTTTTGAATTTTTTGGTCGATTTTTGACCCCAGAAATTTTTTGGAGGGCAGGTGTCATTTACAGAACTGCAAGTTGGTGAATATTTAGTGACCTTTCGCAGTGGGTTTAAAGCTGCTGTTGTGGGAAACGGCCACAAGGAGGCAGCATTTCTCCATTCCCCAATCTGGGTACTAGGGCAGCAGAACCTTTCTGGAAGTCGTTGTCTTAGGTTGTAAATGAGAATGAAATTTGCCAGGAGAAATCCCCATAAGTTTATGTCTCATTACTTCTTCTTGCTTTTTTAAATTTTTTTAATCAGAGTAAAGAGTAGAATATTGTTTGTCCTAGGTATACACAATCTGGTTCATTTGTACATTATGTATGTCTATTAATGTACAGATCCTCTTCCCATGTAAAATATTACAGTGTTCCATAGACCTCCCTTGCTATATGTTCGGTCTTTTTGATACATGTATATAATATGTATTTGTATACGTATAGTAACACTATTCTTCATTTATCAATTCCCCCCTCCTTTCCTTTTAGATGACCATAGTTTGTTTTCTAAGCCCGTGAGTGTCTTTCTCTTTGGAAATATGTTCATTTGTGTCAGTTATTAGATAATGCCATAAGTGATATTATAGGATATAGGTCTTTTGCTTTCCGTCCTACTTCACGATTTGTGATTATCTCCAGGCTCATGTATGGTGCCTCAAAGAGCAGTGCTTCAATGTTTTCCATGGCTAATATTCCATTGTGTACATGGACCACTTCTTCTTGGTGCATTCCTCTGTTGATGGACGTTTTCGTTGCTTCCAAGTCTTGCCGACGATAACTATTGCTAGAGGGCAGGATTGCCAGCCTGTGACTTTTGGATTTTCATTTTCTCAGGTGATACACCCGGCAGTGGGTATGATTGATTGACTGGTACGGTAGCTCAATGTTACCTTTTCAAGGCACCTCAATTGTGCTTTCATTAGTGGCTCTTACCACGTCCCCCTTAGAATCGAGGGTACTCATTTCTCCACAATCACGTCAGCATTTATTGTTTGCAGCATTTTTGTCGAGGGCCATTCTGACTGGTGTGAGCTGATAGGTTTTTGTAATTTGGGTTTACATGTCTTTAAAAATTCCTAAAATTCATCATTTTTCCACGCCTTTTTCTTGTGTGTTAAAAGAAAAAAGAAAAACAAAGTGTGAGTACAATCTACCTCTTCAAATTGTCTTCTTCGAAGGTTGCACTCTTGAATTTTTTGGTCGATTTTCGACCTCAGTATTTTTTGGAGGGCAGGTGTCATTTACAGAACTGAATTGGTGAATATTTAGTGACCTTTTGCAGTGGGTTTAAAGCTGCTGTTGTGGGAAACGGCCGCAAGGAGGCAGCATTTCTCCATTCCCAAATCTGGGTACTAGGGCAGCAGAGCCGTTCTGGAAGTCGTTTACCTAGGTTGTAAATTTGAATGGAATGTGCCCGGAAAACCACCCATAAGTTTATGTCTCATTACTTCTAGTTCGTTGTTTGAATTTTTTACATTGGGGTAATGGTTCGAATGTTGTTTGTCCAAGGTGTACACACTCTGGTTCATTTACACATTATATATATCTATTTATGTAGAGATCCTCTTCCCATGTAAATTATTACAGAGTGTTCCATCAACCTCCCTTGCTATATGGTCGGTCTTTTTGATATATGTATATAATATGAATTTGTATACATATGGTAACGCTAATCTTCATTTATCCATTCCCCCCACCTTTCCTTTTAGGTAAGCATAGTTTTTTTTTATAAGTCTGTGATTGCCTTTCCCTGTGGAAATAGGTTCATTTGTGTCAGTTATTAGATAACGCCTATAAGTGATTTCATAGGATATAGGACTTTTGCTTTCCGACTTACCTCATGTTCTGTGATTATCTCCAAGATCATCTATGGTGCCTCAAAGAGCAGTGTTTCATTGTTTTCCATGGCTAGTATTCATTGTGTACATGGACCCCTTCTTCTTTATCCCTTCATCTGTTGATGGACATTTGGCTTGCTTCACTGTCTTGTCTATTGTGAATAAGGCTGCAGTGCAGCTTTTGCAGCCCGGGTCTTCTTGATTCTGGTCTTCTCAGGTGAGAGGCCCATTGGTGCGCCTGCTGGATTGAATGGTACCTCAATTTTTCCTTTTAAACGCAGCTCCTTTCTGTTCTCATTATTGGCTGTTAACCACTTTACATCTCACCAGCAGCTAGAGGGTACACAGTTCTCTAAAACCTCTTCAGCATTGATTGTTTGTAGGCTTTTTGCTGATGGTCAGTCGACTGGTGTGAGTTGAAAACTTTTTGTAGATTAGACTGCATGAGTCTAATACTTCCTGAGGTTGAGCTTTTATCCATTTTCCTTTTTTTAAAAAGAGAGTGAGTAAAACTTACCTCTTCATACTATCTTCTTGACAATTTTGCCTGTTTTGCATTGTTTTATCCATTCCCTACCTCAGCACAATTTTGAGGGCAGGTGTCCTTTACAGCCCTGAGTCCTTGTGAATGTTAAGTGACCATTAGCTGTGGGTTAAAAGCTGCTCTTGCGGGAATGGGCCACAAGGCGGCAGCATTTCTCCTTTACCAAATCTGGTTACTAGGGCAACAGAGCCTTACTGGAAGTGGTGTTCTAGGTTGTAAATTAGAATGGAATGTGCCAGGAAAAAGCCCTTGAAGTTTATGTCTCATTACTTCTTGTTCGTAGTTTTAACTTAATTTTTATTTTTTATCACAGCAAACTTGATTACAATGTTTTGTTTGTTCTAGGTGTGCAAGATGTGGTTCTTTCACACATATACATATATCTATTCTTCTTCAGATCCTTTTCCCATGTAGGTTATGACACAATGTTGAGTACTCTTCCCTTGGTATTCTGTAGATCTCTGGTGATTATATATTTCACATGTGTTTGTGTCTCTCCATTAACCTCAATATGGTAGTGTATCCAATCCTCACACCTTTCCATTTGGCGAACCATAAGTTTTTGTACTGAATCTGTGATTGCCTTTCTCTGTGGAAATATCTTCGTTTGTTTCAATTTTTAGGTAACACCTGTATGTGATATGATAGGATATGTGTCTTTCGCTGTCTCACTTACTACAAGTTGCGTGATTACTTCTAGACTCATCTATGGTGCTGCCAATGGCATTGTTTCATTTTTTCGCTAGCTCATATTCCATCTGTACGTGTAGCAGTTCTTCTTTGTCCACCCATCTGTCGGTGGACTTTTTGGTTACTTCCATATCTTGGCTATTGTAATACTATGCAATGCAGATTTGCCTGCCTGTGTCTTTCCAATTCTGTCTTCTTAGCTTATAGTTCCAGGAATGGGTCTGCTGGATCATATGGTAGCTCAGTGTTTACCTTTTAAAGGCACCTCCATTCTGTTCTCTTTAGTGGCTCTTTCCAGGTTACGTCCCACATAAAGTTGAGGGTATGCACTTCTCCACAGCACCTTCAGCATTTATTCTTTGTAGTTTTTTGCTGATGGTTATTCTGACTGGTGTGAGCTGATACCTCTTTGTGGTTGAATTTGCATGTGTCTCATAATGCGTTGAAATTGAGCTTTAAGACATGTGCTTTTTATTTTTCCAGCTGTGATTAGAGCTTAGTTCTTCAAAGTGTTTACTTGAAGTATGTGTCACCTTTTGAAATATTTTGGCCATTACCTCCCTCAAGACATTTTGAGGGCAGGTTTCATTTACAGCCCTGCAGTACTAGTTCATATGAAGTGACCATTAGCTCAAGCTTTAAACCTGCTTTTACAGGTAACGGCCAGAGGGCAGCAGCCTTTCTACGTTCCCCACGCTGGTACTAGGGAAACAGACCTACCTGCCAGTGGTGCTCTTCGGTTATAAATTAGAGTGGAATGTGCCCGGAGAAACCCACAGATGCTGATGTCTCCTTACATTTGTTTGTTTTTTTAATTTAATTTATATTTTTTACTGGAGTACTATTCCGTTGTATACATGGACCACTTCTTCTTGGTGCATTCCTCTGTTGATGGACATTTTTGTTGCTTCCATGTGTTGACTATGGTAAGTATTGCTGCCCTACAGGTTTGCCAGCCTGTGACTTTTTGATTCTCAGTTTCTCAGGTGATAGGCTCAGCAGATGGTATGCTTGATTCACTGGTAGCTCAATGTTTACCTTTTCAAAGCACCTCCATTGTGTTTACAGTAATGGTTCTTACCACGTCCCCCTTAGAGCTCAGGGTACACATTTCTCCACAATCCCTTCAGCATGTATTGTTTGCAGCATTTTTGCTGATGGCCATTCTGACTGCTGTGAGCTGATAGGTATTTGTAATTTCGGTTTGCATATCTTTAAAAATTCCTAAACTTTATCATTTTCCCATGCCTTTTTCTTTTCACTTAAAAGAAAAAACCGTGTGTACAATATACCTCTTGAAATTGTCTTCTTCGAAGGTTGCCCTCTTTTGAATTTTTTGGTCGATTTTTGACCCCAGAAATTTTTTGGAGGGCAGGTGTCATTTACAGAACTGCAAGTTGGTGAATATTTAGTGACCTTTCGCAGTGGGTTTAAAGCTGCTGTTGTGGGAAACGGCCACAAGGAGGCAGCATTTCTCCATTCCCCAATCTGGGTACTAGGGCAGCAGAACCTTTCTGGAAGTCGTTGTCTTAGGTTGTAAATGAGAATGAAATTTGCCAGGAGAAATCCCCATAAGTTTATGTCTCATTACTTCTTCTTGCTTTTTTAAATTTTTTTAATCAGAGTAAAGAGTAGAATATTGTTTGTCCTAGGTATACACAATCTGGTTCATTTGTACATTATGTATGTCTATTAATGTACAGATCCTCTTCCCATGTAAAATATTACAGTGTTCCATAGACCTCCCTTGCTATATGTTCGGTCTTTTTGATACATGTATATAATATGTATTTGTATACGTATAGTAACACTATTCTTCATTTATCAATTCCCCCCTCCTTTCCTTTTAGATGAGCATAGTTTGTTTTCTAAGCCCGTGAGTGTCTTTCTCTTTGGAAATATGTTCATTTGTGTCAGTTATTAGATAATGCCATAAGTGATATTATAGGATATAGGTCTTTTGCTTTCCGTCCTACTTCACGATTTGTGATTATCTCCAGGCTCATGTATGGTGCCTCAAAGAGCAGTGCTTCAATGTTTTCCATGGCTAATATTCCATTGTGTACATGGACCACTTCTTCTTGGTGCATTCCTCTGTTGATGGACGTTTTCGTTGCTTCCAAGTCTTGCCGACGATAACTATTGCTAGAGGGCAGGATTGCCAGCCTGTGACTTTTGGATTTTCATTTTCTCAGGTGATACACCCGGCAGTGGGTATGATTGATTGACTGGTACGGTAGCTCAATGTTACCTTTTCAAGGCACCTCAATTGTGCTTTCATTAGTGGCTCTTACCACGTCCCCCTTAGAATCGAGGGTACTCATTTCTCCACAATCACGTCAGCATTTATTGTTTGCAGCATTTTTGTCGAGGGCCATTCTGACTGGTGTGAGCTGATAGGTTTTTGTAATTTGGGTTTACATGTCTTTAAAAATTCCTAAAATTCATCATTTTTCCACGCCTTTTTCTTGTGTGTTAAAAGAAAAAAGAAAAAAAAAGTGTGAGTACAATCTACCTCTTCAAATTGTCTTTTTGGAAGGTTGCACTCTTGAATTTTTTGGTCGATTTTCGACCTCAGTATTTTTTGGAGGGCAGGTGTCATTTACAGAACTGAATTGGTGAATATTTAGTGACCTTTTGCAGTGGGTTTAAAGCTGCTGTTGTGGGAAACGGCCGCAAGGAGGCAGCATTTCTCCATTCCCAAATCTGGGTACTAGGGCAGCAGAGCCGTTCTGGAAGTCGTTTACCTAGGTTGTAAATTTGAATGGAATGTGCCCGGAAAACCACCCATAAGTTTATGTCTCATTACTTCTAGTTCGTTGTTTGAATTTTTTACATTGGGGTAATGGTTCGAATGTTGTTTGTCCAAGGTGTACACACTCTGGTTCATTTACACATTATATATATCTATTTATGTAGAGATCCTCTTCCCATGTAAATTATTACAGAGTGTTCCATCAACCTCCCTTGCTATATGGTCGGTCTTTTTGATATATGTATATAATATGAATTTGTATACATATGGTAACGCTAATCTTCATTTATCCATTCCCCCCACCTTTCCTTTTAGGTAAGCATAGTTTTTTTTTATAAGTCTGTGATTGCCTTTCCCTGTGGAAATAGGTTCATTTGTGTCAGTTATTAGATAACGCCTATAAGTGATTTCATAGGATATAGGACTTTTGCTTTCCGACTTACCTCATGTTCTGTGATTATCTCCAAGATCATCTATGGTGCCTCAAAGAGCAGTGTTTCATTGTTTTCCATGGCTAGTATTCATTGTGTACATGGACCCCTTCTTCTTTATCCCTTCATCTGTTGATGGACATTTGGCTTGCTTCACTGTCTTGTCTATTGTGAATAAGGCTGCAGTGCAGCTTTTGCAGCCCGGGTCTTCTTGATTCTGGTCTTCTCAGGTGAGAGGCCCATTGGTGCGCCTGCTGGATTGAATGGTACCTCAATTTTTCCTTTTAAACGCAGCTCCTTTCTGTTCTCATTATTGGCTGTTAACCACTTTACATCTCACCAGCAGCTAGAGGGTACACAGTTCTCTAAAACCTCTTCAGCATTGATTGTTTGTAGGCTTTTTGCTGATGGTCAGTCGACTGGTGTGAGTTGAAAACTTTTTGTAGATTAGACTGCATGAGTCTAATACTTCCTGAGGTTGAGCTTTTATCCATTTTCCTTTTTTTAAAAAGAGAGTGAGTAAAACTTACCTCTTCATACTATCTTCTTGACAATTTTGCCTGTTTTGCATTGTTTTATCCATTCCCTACCTCAGCACAATTTTGAGGGCAGGTGTCCTTTACAGCCCTGAGTCCTTGTGAATGTTAAGTGACCATTAGCTGTGGGTTAAAAGCTGCTCTTGCGGGAATGGGCCACAAGGCGGCAGCATTTCTCCTTTACCAAATCTGGTTACTAGGGCAACAGAGCCTTACTGGAAGTGGTGTTCTAGGTTGTAAATTAGAATGGAATGTGCCAGGAAAAAGCCCTTGAAGTTTATGTCTCATTACTTCTTGTTCGTAGTTTTAACTTAATTTTTATTTTTTATCACAGCAAACTTGATTACAATGTTTTGTTTGTTCTAGGTGTGCAAGATGTGGTTCTTTCACACATATACATATATCTATTCTTCTTCAGATCCTTTTCCCATGTAGGTTATGACACAATGTTGAGTACTCTTCCCTTGGTATTCCGTAGATCTCTGGTGATTATATATTTCACATGTGTTTGTGTCTCTCCATTAACCTCAATATGGTAGTGTATCCAATCCTCACACCTTTCCATTTGGCGAACCATAAGTTTTTGTACTGAATCTGTGATTGCCTTTCTCTGTGGAAATATCTTCGTTTGTTTCAATTTTTAGGTAACACCTGTATGTGATATGATAGGATATGTGTCTTTCGCTGTCTCACTTACTACAAGTTGCGTGATTACTTCTAGACTCATCTATGGTGCTGCCAATGGCATTGTTTCATTTTTTCGCTAGCTCATATTCCATCTGTACGTGTAGCAGTTCTTCTTTGTCCACCCATCTGTCGGTGGACTTTTTGGTTACTTCCATATCTTGGCTATTGTAATACTATGCAATGCAGATTTGCCTGCCTGTGTCTTTCCAATTCTGTCTTCTTAGCTTATAGTTCCAGGAATGGGTCTGCTGGATCATATGGTAGCTCAGTGTTTACCTTTTAAAGGCACCTCCATTCTGTTCTCTTTAGTGGCTCTTTCCAGGTTACGTCCCACATAAAGTTGAGGGTATGCACTTCTCCACAGCACCTTCAGCATTTATTCTTTGTAGTTTTTTGCTGATGGTTATTCTGACTGGTGTGAGCTGATACCTCTTTGTGGTTGAATTTGCATGTGTCTCATAATGCGTTGAAATTGAGCTTTAAGACATGTGCTTTTTATTTTTCCAGCTGTGATTAGAGCTTAGTTCTTCAAAGTGTTTACTTGAAGTATGTGTCACCTTTTGAAATATTTTGGCCATTACCTCCCTCAAGACATTTTGAGGGCAGGTTTCATTTACAGCCCTGCAGTACTAGTTCATATGAAGTGACCATTAGCTCAAGCTTTAAACCTGCTTTTACAGGTAACGGCCAGAGGGCGGCAGCCTTTCTACGTTCCCCACGCTGGTACTAGGGAAACAGACCTACCTGCCAGTGGTGCTCTTCGGTTATAAATTAGAGTGGAATGTGCCCGGAGAAACCCACAGATGCTGATGTCTCCTTACATTTGTTTGTTTTTTTAATTTAATTTATATTTTTTACTGGAGTACTATTCCGTTGTATACATGGACCACTTCTTCTTGGTGCATTCCTCTGTTGATGGACATTTTTGTTGCTTCCATGTGTTGACTATGGTAAGTATTGCTGCCCTACAGGTTTGCCAGCCTGTGACTTTTTGATTCTCAGTTTCTCAGGTGATAGGCTCAGCAGATGGTATGCTTGATTCACTGGTAGCTCAATGTTTACCTTTTCAAAGCACCTCCATTGTGTTTACAGTAATGGTTCTTACCACGTCCCCCTTAGAGCTCAGGGTACACATTTCTCCACAATCCCTTCAGCATGTATTGTTTGCAGCATTTTTGCTGATGGCCATTCTGACTGCTGTGAGCTGATAGGTATTTGTAATTTCGGTTTGCATATCTTTAAAAATTCCTAAACTTTATCATTTTCCCATGCCTTTTTCTTTTCACTTAAAAGAAAAAACCGTGTGTACAATATACCTCTTGAAATTGTCTTCTTCGAAGGTTGCCCTCTTTTGAATTTTTTGGTCGATTTTTGACCCCAGAAATTTTTTGGAGGGCAGGTGTCATTTACAGAACTGCAAGTTGGTGAATATTTAGTGACCTTTCGCAGTGGGTTTAAAGCTGCTGTTGTGGGAAACGGCCACAAGGAGGCAGCATTTCTCCATTCCCCAATCTGGGTACTAGGGCAGCAGAACCTTTCTGGAAGTCGTTGTCTTAGGTTGTAAATGAGAATGAAATTTGCCAGGAGAAATCCCCATAAGTTTATGTCTCATTACTTCTTCTTGCTTTTTTAAATTTTTTTAATCAGAGTAAAGAGTAGAATATTGTTTGTCCTAGGTATACACAATCTGGTTCATTTGTACATTATGTATGTCTATTAATGTACAGATCCTCTTCCCATGTAAAATATTACAGTGTTCCATAGACCTCCCTTGCTATATGTTCGGTCTTTTTGATACATGTATATAATATGTATTTGTATACGTATAGTAACACTATTCTTCATTTATCAATTCCCCCCTCCTTTCCTTTTAGATGAGCATAGTTTGTTTTCTAAGCCCGTGAGTGTCTTTCTCTTTGGAAATATGTTCATTTGTGTCAGTTATTAGATAATGCCATAAGTGATATTATAGGATATAGGTCTTTTGCTTTCCGTCCTACTTCACGATTTGTGATTATCTCCAGGCTCATGTATGGTGCCTCAAAGAGCAGTGCTTCAATGTTTTCCATGGCTAATATTCCATTGTGTACATGGACCACTTCTTCTTGGTGCATTCCTCTGTTGATGGACGTTTTCGTTGCTTCCAAGTCTTGCCGACGATAACTATTGCTAGAGGGCAGGATTGCCAGCCTGTGACTTTTGGATTTTCATTTTCTCAGGTGATACACCCGGCAGTGGGTATGATTGATTGACTGGTACGGTAGCTCAATGTTACCTTTTCAAGGCACCTCAATTGTGCTTTCATTAGTGGCTCTTACCACGTCCCCCTTAGAATCGAGGGTACTCATTTCTCCACAATCACGTCAGCATTTATTGTTTGCAGCATTTTTGTCGAGGGCCATTCTGACTGGTGTGAGCTGATAGGTTTTTGTAATTTGGGTTTACATGTCTTTAAAAATTCCTAAAATTCATCATTTTTCCACGCCTTTTTCTTGTGTGTTAAAAGAAAAAAGAAAAAAAAAGTGTGAGTACAATCTACCTCTTCAAATTGTCTTTTTGGAAGGTTGCACTCTTGAATTTTTTGGTCGATTTTCGACCTCAGTATTTTTTGGAGGGCAGGTGTCATTTACAGAACTGAATTGGTGAATATTTAGTGACCTTTTGCAGTGGGTTTAAAGCTGCTGTTGTGGGAAACGGCCGCAAGGAGGCAGCATTTCTCCATTCCCAAATCTGGGTACTAGGGCAGCAGAGCCGTTCTGGAAGTCGTTTACCTAGGTTGTAAATTTGAATGGAATGTGCCCGGAAAACCACCCATAAGTTTATGTCTCATTACTTCTAGTTCGTTGTTTGAATTTTTTACATTGGGGTAATGGTTCGAATGTTGTTTGTCCAAGGTGTACACACTCTGGTTCATTTACACATTATATATATCTATTTATGTAGAGATCCTCTTCCCATGTAAATTATTACAGAGTGTTCCATCAACCTCCCTTGCTATATGGTCGGTCTTTTTGATATATGTATATAATATGAATTTGTATACATATGGTAACGCTAATCTTCATTTATCCATTCCCCCCACCTTTCCTTTTAGGTAAGCATAGTTTTTTTTTATAAGTCTGTGATTGCCTTTCCCTGTGGAAATAGGTTCATTTGTGTCAGTTATTAGATAACGCCTATAAGTGATTTCATAGGATATAGGACTTTTGCTTTCCGACTTACCTCATGTTCTGTGATTATCTCCAAGATCATCTATGGTGCCTCAAAGAGCAGTGTTTCATTGTTTTCCATGGCTAGTATTCATTGTGTACATGGACCCCTTCTTCTTTATCCCTTCATCTGTTGATGGACATTTGGCTTGCTTCACTGTCTTGTCTATTGTGAATAAGGCTGCAGTGCAGCTTTTGCAGCCCGGGTCTTCTTGATTCTGGTCTTCTCAGGTGAGAGGCCCATTGGTGCGCCTGCTGGATTGAATGGTACCTCAATTTTTCCTTTTAAACGCAGCTCCTTTCTGTTCTCATTATTGGCTGTTAACCACTTTACATCTCACCAGCAGCTAGAGGGTACACAGTTCTCTAAAACCTCTTCAGCATTGATTGTTTGTAGGCTTTTTGCTGATGGTCAGTCGACTGGTGTGAGTTGAAAACTTTTTGTAGATTAGACTGCATGAGTCTAATACTTCCTGAGGTTGAGCTTTTATCCATTTTCCTTTTTTTAAAAAGAGAGTGAGTAAAACTTACCTCTTCATACTATCTTCTTGACAATTTTGCCTGTTTTGCATTGTTTTATCCATTCCCTACCTCAGCACAATTTTGAGGGCAGGTGTCCTTTACAGCCCTGAGTCCTTGTGAATGTTAAGTGACCATTAGCTGTGGGTTAAAAGCTGCTCTTGCGGGAATGGGCCACAAGGCGGCAGCATTTCTCCTTTACCAAATCTGGTTACTAGGGCAACAGAGCCTTACTGGAAGTGGTGTTCTAGGTTGTAAATTAGAATGGAATGTGCCAGGAAAAAGCCCTTGAAGTTTATGTCTCATTACTTCTTGTTCGTAGTTTTAACTTAATTTTTATTTTTTATCACAGCAAACTTGATTACAATGTTTTGTTTGTTCTAGGTGTGCAAGATGTGGTTCTTTCACACATATACATATATCTATTCTTCTTCAGATCCTTTTCCCATGTAGGTTATGACACAATGTTGAGTACTCTTCCCTTGGTATTCCGTAGATCTCTGGTGATTATATATTTCACATGTGTTTGTGTCTCTCCATTAACCTCAATATGGTAGTGTATCCAATCCTCACACCTTTCCATTTGGCGAACCATAAGTTTTTGTACTGAATCTGTGATTGCCTTTCTCTGTGGAAATATCTTCGTTTGTTTCAATTTTTAGGTAACACCTGTATGTGATATGATAGGATATGTGTCTTTCGCTGTCTCACTTACTACAAGTTGCGTGATTACTTCTAGACTCATCTATGGTGCTGCCAATGGCATTGTTTCATTTTTTCGCTAGCTCATATTCCATCTGTACGTGTAGCAGTTCTTCTTTGTCCACCCATCTGTCGGTGGACTTTTTGGTTACTTCCATATCTTGGCTATTGTAATACTATGCAATGCAGATTTGCCTGCCTGTGTCTTTCCAATTCTGTCTTCTTAGCTTATAGTTCCAGGAATGGGTCTGCTGGATCATATGGTAGCTCAGTGTTTACCTTTTAAAGGCACCTCCATTCTGTTCTCTTTAGTGGCTCTTTCCAGGTTACGTCCCACATAAAGTTGAGGGTATGCACTTCTCCACAGCACCTTCAGCATTTATTCTTTGTAGTTTTTTGCTGATGGTTATTCTGACTGGTGTGAGCTGATACCTCTTTGTGGTTGAATTTGCATGTGTCTCATAATGCGTTGAAATTGAGCTTTAAGACATGTGCTTTTTATTTTTCCAGCTGTGATTAGAGCTTAGTTCTTCAAAGTGTTTACTTGAAGTATGTGTCACCTTTTGAAATATTTTGGCCATTACCTCCCTCAAGACATTTTGAGGGCAGGTTTCATTTACAGCCCTGCAGTACTAGTTCATATGAAGTGACCATTAGCTCAAGCTTTAAACCTGCTTTTACAGGTAACGGCCAGAGGGCGGCAGCCTTTCTACGTTCCCCACGCTGGTACTAGGGAAACAGACCTACCTGCCAGTGGTGCTCTTCGGTTATAAATTAGAGTGGAATGTGCCCGGAGAAACCCACAGATGCTGATGTCTCCTTACATTTGTTTGTTTTTTTAATTTAATTTATATTTTTTACTGGAGTACTATTCCGTTGTATACATGGACCACTTCTTCTTGGTGCATTCCTCTGTTGATGGACATTTTTGTTGCTTCCATGTGTTGACTATGGTAAGTATTGCTGCCCTACAGGTTTGCCAGCCTGTGACTTTTTGATTCTCAGTTTCTCAGGTGATAGGCTCAGCAGATGGTATGCTTGATTCACTGGTAGCTCAATGTTTACCTTTTCAAAGCACCTCCATTGTGTTTACAGTAATGGTTCTTACCACGTCCCCCTTAGAGCTCAGGGTACACATTTCTCCACAATCCCTTCAGCATGTATTGTTTGCAGCATTTTTGCTGATGGCCATTCTGACTGCTGTGAGCTGATAGGTATTTGTAATTTCGGTTTGCATATCTTTAAAAATTCCTAAACTTTATCATTTTCCCATGCCTTTTTCTTTTCACTTAAAAGAAAAAACCGTGTGTACAATATACCTCTTGAAATTGTCTTCTTCGAAGGTTGCCCTCTTTTGAATTTTTTGGTCGATTTTTGACCCCAGAAATTTTTTGGAGGGCAGGTGTCATTTACAGAACTGCAAGTTGGTGAATATTTAGTGACCTTTCGCAGTGGGTTTAAAGCTGCTGTTGTGGGAAACGGCCACAAGGAGGCAGCATTTCTCCATTCCCCAATCTGGGTACTAGGGCAGCAGAACCTTTCTGGAAGTCGTTGTCTTAGGTTGTAAATGAGAATGAAATTTGCCAGGAGAAATCCCCATAAGTTTATGTCTCATTACTTCTTCTTGCTTTTTTAAATTTTTTTAATCAGAGTAAAGAGTAGAATATTGTTTGTCCTAGGTATACACAATCTGGTTCATTTGTACATTATGTATGTCTATTAATGTACAGATCCTCTTCCCATGTAAAATATTACAGTGTTCCATAGACCTCCCTTGCTATATGTTCGGTCTTTTTGATACATGTATATAATATGTATTTGTATACGTATAGTAACACTATTCTTCATTTATCAATTCCCCCCTCCTTTCCTTTTAGATGAGCATAGTTTGTTTTCTAAGCCCGTGAGTGTCTTTCTCTTTGGAAATATGTTCATTTGTGTCAGTTATTAGATAATGCCATAAGTGATATTATAGGATATAGGTCTTTTGCTTTCCGTCCTACTTCACGATTTGTGATTATCTCCAGGCTCATGTATGGTGCCTCAAAGAGCAGTGCTTCAATGTTTTCCATGGCTAATATTCCATTGTGTACATGGACCACTTCTTCTTGGTGCATTCCTCTGTTGATGGACGTTTTCGTTGCTTCCAAGTCTTGCCGACGATAACTATTGCTAGAGGGCAGGATTGCCAGCCTGTGACTTTTGGATTTTCATTTTCTCAGGTGATACACCCGGCAGTGGGTATGATTGATTGACTGGTACGGTAGCTCAATGTTACCTTTTCAAGGCACCTCAATTGTGCTTTCATTAGTGGCTCTTACCACGTCCCCCTTAGAATCGAGGGTACTCATTTCTCCACAATCACGTCAGCATTTATTGTTTGCAGCATTTTTGTCGAGGGCCATTCTGACTGGTGTGAGCTGATAGGTTTTTGTAATTTGGGTTTACATGTCTTTAAAAATTCCTAAAATTCATCATTTTTCCACGCCTTTTTCTTGTGTGTTAAAAGAAAAAAGAAAAAAAAAGTGTGAGTACAATCTACCTCTTCAAATTGTCTTTTTGGAAGGTTGCACTCTTGAATTTTTTGGTCGATTTTCGACCTCAGTATTTTTTGGAGGGCAGGTGTCATTTACAGAACTGAATTGGTGAATATTTAGTGACCTTTTGCAGTGGGTTTAAAGCTGCTGTTGTGGGAAACGGCCGCAAGGAGGCAGCATTTCTCCATTCCCAAATCTGGGTACTAGGGCAGCAGAGCCGTTCTGGAAGTCGTTTACCTAGGTTGTAAATTTGAATGGAATGTGCCCGGAAAACCACCCATAAGTTTATGTCTCATTACTTCTAGTTCGTTGTTTGAATTTTTTACATTGGGGTAATGGTTCGAATGTTGTTTGTCCAAGGTGTACACACTCTGGTTCATTTACACATTATATATATCTATTTATGTAGAGATCCTCTTCCCATGTAAATTATTACAGAGTGTTCCATCAACCTCCCTTGCTATATGGTCGGTCTTTTTGATATATGTATATAATATGAATTTGTATACATATGGTAACGCTAATCTTCATTTATCCATTCCCCCCACCTTTCCTTTTAGGTAAGCATAGTTTTTTTTTATAAGTCTGTGATTGCCTTTCCCTGTGGAAATAGGTTCATTTGTGTCAGTTATTAGATAACGCCTATAAGTGATTTCATAGGATATAGGACTTTTGCTTTCCGACTTACCTCATGTTCTGTGATTATCTCCAAGATCATCTATGGTGCCTCAAAGAGCAGTGTTTCATTGTTTTCCATGGCTAGTATTCATTGTGTACATGGACCCCTTCTTCTTTATCCCTTCATCTGTTGATGGACATTTGGCTTGCTTCACTGTCTTGTCTATTGTGAATAAGGCTGCAGTGCAGCTTTTGCAGCCCGGGTCTTCTTGATTCTGGTCTTCTCAGGTGAGAGGCCCATTGGTGCGCCTGCTGGATTGAATGGTACCTCAATTTTTCCTTTTAAACGCAGCTCCTTTCTGTTCTCATTATTGGCTGTTAACCACTTTACATCTCACCAGCAGCTAGAGGGTACACAGTTCTCTAAAACCTCTTCAGCATTGATTGTTTGTAGGCTTTTTGCTGATGGTCAGTCGACTGGTGTGAGTTGAAAACTTTTTGTAGATTAGACTGCATGAGTCTAATACTTCCTGAGGTTGAGCTTTTATCCATTTTCCTTTTTTTAAAAAGAGAGTGAGTAAAACTTACCTCTTCATACTATCTTCTTGACAATTTTGCCTGTTTTGCATTGTTTTATCCATTCCCTACCTCAGCACAATTTTGAGGGCAGGTGTCCTTTACAGCCCTGAGTCCTTGTGAATGTTAAGTGACCATTAGCTGTGGGTTAAAAGCTTCTCTTGTGGGAATGGGCCACAAGGCGGCAGCATTTCTCCTTTACCAAATCTGGTTACTAGGGCAACAGAGCCTTACTGGAAGTGGTGTTCTAGGTTGTAAATTAGAATGGAATGTGCCAGGAAAAAGCCCTTGAAGTTTATGTCTCATTACTTCTTGTTCGTAGTTTTAACTTAATTTTTATTTTTTATCACAGCAAACTTGATTACAATGTTTTGTTTGTTCTAGGTGTGCAAGATGTGCTTCTTTCACACATATACATATATCTATTCTTCTTCAGATCCTTTTCCCATGTAGGTTATGACACAATGTTGAGTACTCTTCCCTTGGTATTCCGTAGATCTCTGGTGATTATATATTTCACATGTGTTTGTGTCTCTCCATTAACCTCAATATGGTAGTGTATCCAATCCTCACACCTTTCCATTTGGCGAACCATAAGTTTTTGTACTGAATCTGTGATTGCCTTTCTCTGTGGAAATATCTTCGTTTGTTTCAATTTTTAGGTAACACCTGTATGTGATATGATAGGATATGTGTCTTTCGCTGTCTCACTTACTACAAGTTGCGTGATTACTTCTAGACTCATCTATGGTGCTGCCAATGGCATTGTTTCATTTTTTCGCTAGCTCATATTCCATCTGTACGTGTAGCAGTTCTTCTTTGTCCACCCATCTGTCGGTGGACTTTTTGGTTACTTCCATATCTTGGCTATTGTAATACTATGCAATGCAGATTTGCCTGCCTGTGTCTTTCCAATTCTGTCTTCTTAGCTTATAGTTCCAGGAATGGGTCTGCTGGATCATATGGTAGCTCAGTGTTTACCTTTTAAAGGCACCTCCATTCTGTTCTCTTTAGTGGCTCTTTCCAGGTTACGTCCCACATAAAGTTGAGGGTATGCACTTCTCCACAGCACCTTCAGCATTTATTCTTTGTAGTTTTTTGCTGATGGTTATTCTGACTGGTGTGAGCTGATACCTCTTTGTGGTTGAATTTGCATGTGTCTCATAATGCGTTGAAATTGAGCTTTAAGACATGTGCTTTTTATTTTTCCAGCTGTGATTAGAGCTTAGTTCTTCAAAGTGTTTACTTGAAGTATGTGTCCCCTTTTGAAATATTTTGGCCATTACCTCCCTCAAGACATTTTGAGGGCAGGTTTCATTTACAGCCCTGCAGTACTAGTTCATATGAAGTGACCATTAGCTCAAGCTTTAAACCTGCTTTTACAGGTAACGGCCAGAGGACGGCAGCCTTTCTACGTTCCCCACGCTGGTACTAGGGAAACAGACCTACCTGCCAGTGGTGCTCTTCGGTTATAAATTAGAGTGGAATGTGCCCGGAGAAACCCACAGATGCTGATGTCTCCTTACATTTGTTTGTTTTTTAAATTTAATTTATATTTTTTACTGGAGTACTATTCCGTTGTATACATGGACCACTTCTTCTTGGTGCATTCCTCTGTTGATGGACATTTTTGTTGCTTCCATGTGTTGACTATGGTAAGTATTGCTGCCCTACAGGTTTGCCAGCCTGTGACTTTTTGATTCTCAGTTTCTCAGGTGATAGGCTCAGCAGATGGTATGCTTGATTCACTGGTAGCTCAATGTTTACCTTTTCAAAGCACCTCCATTGTGTTTACAGTAATGGTTCTTACCACGTCCCCCTTAGAGCTCAGGGTACACATTTCTCCACAATCCCTTCAGCATGTATTGTTTGCAGCATTTTTGCTGATGGCCATTCTGACTGCTGTGAGCTGATAGGTATTTGTAATTTCGGTTTGCATATCTTTAAAAATTCCTAAACTTTATCATTTTCCCATGCCTTTTTCTTTTCACTTAAAAGAAAAAACCGTGTGTACAATATACCTCTTGAAATTGTCTTCTTCGAAGGTTGCCCTCTTTTGAATTTTTTGGTCGATTTTTGACCCCAGAAATTTTTTGGAGGGCAGGTGTCATTTACAGAACTGCAAGTTGGTGAATATTTAGTGACCTTTCGCAGTGGGTTTAAAGCTGCTGTTGTGGGAAACGGCCACAAGGAGGCAGCATTTCTCCATTCCCCAATCTGGGTACTAGGGCAGCAGAACCTTTCTGGAAGTCGTTGTCTTAGGTTGTAAATGAGAATGAAATTTGCCAGGAGAAATCCCCATAAGTTTATGTCTCATTACTTCTTCTTGCTTTTTTAAATTTTTTTAATCAGAGTAAAGAGTAGAATATTGTTTGTCCTAGGTATACACAATCTGGTTCATTTGTACATTATGTATGTCTATTAATGTACAGATCCTCTTCCCATGTAAAATATTACAGTGTTCCATAGACCTCCCTTGCTATATGTTCGGTCTTTTTGATACATGTATATAATATGTATTTGTATACGTATAGTAACACTATTCTTCATTTATCAATTCCCCCCTCCTTTCCTTTTAGATGACCATAGTTTGTTTTCTAAGCCCGTGAGTGTCTTTCTCTTTGGAAATATGTTCATTTGTGTCAGTTATTAGATAATGCCATAAGTGATATTATAGGATATAGGTCTTTTGCTTTCCGTCCTACTTCACGATTTGTGATTATCTCCAGGCTCATGTATGGTGCCTCAAAGAGCAGTGCTTCAATGTTTTCCATGGCTAATATTCCATTGTGTACATGGACCACTTCTTCTTGGTGCATTCCTCTGTTGATGGACGTTTTCGTTGCTTCCAAGTCTTGCCGACGATAACTATTGCTAGAGGGCAGGATTGCCAGCCTGTGACTTTTGGATTTTCATTTTCTCAGGTGATACACCCGGCAGTGGGTATGATTGATTGACTGGTACGGTAGCTCAATGTTACCTTTTCAAGGCACCTCAATTGTGCTTTCATTAGTGGCTCTTACCACGTCCCCCTTAGAATCGAGGGTACTCATTTCTCCACAATCACGTCAGCATTTATTGTTTGCAGCATTTTTGTCGAGGGCCATTCTGACTGGTGTGAGCTGATAGGTTTTTGTAATTTGGGTTTACATGTCTTTAAAAATTCCTAAAATTCATCATTTTTCCACGCCTTTTTCTTGTGTGTTAAAAGAAAAAAGAAAAACAAAGTGTGAGTACAATCTACCTCTTCAAATTGTCTTCTTCGAAGGTTGCACTCTTGAATTTTTTGGTCGATTTTCGACCTCAGTATTTTTTGGAGGGCAGGTGTCATTTACAGAACTGAATTGGTGAATATTTAGTGACCTTTTGCAGTGGGTTTAAAGCTGCTGTTGTGGGAAACGGCCGCAAGGAGGCAGCATTTCTCCATTCCCAAATCTGGGTACTAGGGCAGCAGAGCCGTTCTGGAAGTCGTTTACCTAGGTTGTAAATTTGAATGGAATGTGCCCGGAAAACCACCCATAAGTTTATGTCTCATTACTTCTAGTTCGTTGTTTGAATTTTTTACATTGGGGTAATGGTTCGAATGTTGTTTGTCCAAGGTGTACACACTCTGGTTCATTTACACATTATATATATCTATTTATGTAGAGATCCTCTTCCCATGTAAATTATTACAGAGTGTTCCATCAACCTCCCTTGCTATATGGTCGGTCTTTTTGATATATGTATATAATATGAATTTGTATACATATGGTAACGCTAATCTTCATTTATCCATTCCCCCCACCTTTCCTTTTAGGTAAGCATAGTTTTTTTTTATAAGTCTGTGATTGCCTTTCCCTGTGGAAATAGGTTCATTTGTGTCAGTTATTAGATAACGCCTATAAGTGATTTCATAGGATATAGGACTTTTGCTTTCCGACTTACCTCATGTTCTGTGATTATCTCCAAGATCATCTATGGTGCCTCAAAGAGCAGTGTTTCATTGTTTTCCATGGCTAGTATTCATTGTGTACATGGACCCCTTCTTCTTTATCCCTTCATCTGTTGATGGACATTTGGCTTGCTTCACTGTCTTGTCTATTGTGAATAAGGCTGCAGTGCAGCTTTTGCAGCCCGGGTCTTCTTGATTCTGGTCTTCTCAGGTGAGAGGCCCATTGGTGCGCCTGCTGGATTGAATGGTACCTCAATTTTTCCTTTTAAACGCAGCTCCTTTCTGTTCTCATTATTGGCTGTTAACCACTTTACATCTCACCAGCAGCTAGAGGGTACACAGTTCTCTAAAACCTCTTCAGCATTGATTGTTTGTAGGCTTTTTGCTGATGGTCAGTCGACTGGTGTGAGTTGAAAACTTTTTGTAGATTAGACTGCATGAGTCTAATACTTCCTGAGGTTGAGCTTTTATCCATTTTCCTTTTTTTAAAAAGAGAGTGAGTAAAACTTACCTCTTCATACTATCTTCTTGACAATTTTGCCTGTTTTGCATTGTTTTATCCATTCCCTACCTCAGCACAATTTTGAGGGCAGGTGTCCTTTACAGCCCTGAGTCCTTGTGAATGTTAAGTGACCATTAGCTGTGGGTTAAAAGCTTCTCTTGTGGGAATGGGCCACAAGGCGGCAGCATTTCTCCTTTACCAAATCTGGTTACTAGGGCAACAGAGCCTTACTGGAAGTGGTGTTCTAGGTTGTAAATTAGAATGGAATGTGCCAGGAAAAAGCCCTTGAAGTTTATGTCTCATTACTTCTTGTTCGTAGTTTTAACTTAATTTTTATTTTTTATCACAGCAAACTTGATTACAATGTTTTGTTTGTTCTAGGTGTGCAAGATGTGGTTCTTTCACACATATACATATATCTATTCTTCTTCAGATCCTTTTCCCATGTAGGTTATGACACAATGTTGAGTACTCTTCCCTTGGTATTCCGTAGATCTCTGGTGATTATATATTTCACATGTGTTTGTGTCTCTCCATTAACCTCAATATGGTAGTGTATCCAATCCTCACACCTTTCCATTTGGCGAACCATAAGTTTTTGTACTGAATCTGTGATTGCCTTTCTCTGTGGAAATATCTTCGTTTGTTTCAATTTTTAGGTAACACCTGTATGTGATATGATAGGATATGTGTCTTTCGCTGTCTCACTTACTACAAGTTGCGTGATTACTTCTAGACTCATCTATGGTGCTGCCAATGGCATTGTTTCATTTTTTCGCTAGCTCATATTCCATCTGTACGTGTAGCAGTTCTTCTTTGTCCACCCATCTGTCGGTGGACTTTTTGGTTACTTCCATATCTTGGCTATTGTAATACTATGCAATGCAGATTTGCCTGCCTGTGTCTTTCCAATTCTGTCTTCTTAGCTTATAGTTCCAGGAATGGG
The DNA here is from genome assembly GCF_028564815.1 of Eubalaena glacialis. Classification (NCBI taxonomy): domain Eukaryota; kingdom Metazoa; phylum Chordata; class Mammalia; order Artiodactyla; family Balaenidae; genus Eubalaena; species Eubalaena glacialis. Next base: position 75,331,868 of record NC_083716.1, read on the forward strand.
TCTGCTGGATCATATGGTAGCTCAGTGTTTACCTTTTAAAGGCACCTCCATTCTGTTCTCTTTAGTGGCTCTTTCCAGGTTACGTCCCACATAAAGTTGAGGGTATGCACTTCTCCACAGCACCTTCAGCATTTATTCTTTGTAGTTTTTTGCTGATGGTTATTCTGACTGGTGTGAGCTGATACCTCTTTGTGGTTGAATTTGCATGTGTCTCATAATGCGTTGAAATTGAGCTTTAAGACATGTGCTTTTTATTTTTCCAGCTGTGATTAGAGCTTAGTTCTTCAAAGTGTTTACTTGAAGTATGTGTCCCCTTTTGAAATATTTTGGCCATTACCTCCCTCAAGACATTTTGAGGGCAGGTTTCATTTACAGCCCTGCAGTACTAGTTCATATGAAGTGACCATTAGCTCAAGCTTTAAACCTGCTTTTACAGGTAACGGCCAGAGGGCGGCAGCCTTTCTACGTTCCCCACGCTGGTACTAGGGAAACAGACCTACCTGCCAGTGGTGCTCTTCGGTTATAAATTAGAGTGGAATGTGCCCGGAGAAACCCACAGATGCTGATGTCTCCTTACATTTGTTTGTTTTTTAAATTTAATTTATATTTTTTACTGGAGTACTATTCCGTTGTATACATGGACCACTTCTTCTTGGTGCATTCCTCTGTTGATGGACATTTTTGTTGCTTCCATGTGTTGACTATGGTAAGTATTGCTGCCCTACAGGTTTGCCAGCCTGTGACTTTTTGATTCTCAGTTTCTCAGGTGATAGGCTCAGCAGATGGTATGCTTGATTCACTGGTAGCTCAATGTTTACCTTTTCAAAGCACCTCCATTGTGTTTACAGTAATGGTTCTTACCACGTCCCCCTTAGAGCTCAGGGTACACATTTCTCCACAATCCCTTCAGCATGTATTGTTTGCAGCATTTTTGCTGATGGCCATTCTGACTGCTGTGAGCTGATAGGTATTTGTAATTTCGGTTTGCATATCTTTAAAAATTCCTAAACTTTATCATTTTCCCATGCCTTTTTCTTTTCACTTAAAAGAAAAAACCGTGTGTACAATATACCTCTTGAAATTGTCTTCTTCGAAGGTTGCCCTCTTTTGAATTTTTTGGTCGATTTTTGACCCCAGAAATTTTTTGGAGGGCAGGTGTCATTTACAGAACTGCAAGTTGGTGAATATTTAGTGACCTTTCGCAGTGGGTTTAAAGCTGCTGTTGTGGGAAACGGCCACAAGGAGGCAGCATTTCTCCATTCCCCAATCTGGGTACTAGGGCAGCAGAACCTTTCTGGAAGTCGTTGTCTTAGGTTGTAAATGAGAATGAAATTTGCCAGGAGAAATCCCCATAAGTTTATGTCTCATTACTTCTTCTTGCTTTTTTAAATTTTTTTAATCAGAGTAAAGAGTAGAATATTGTTTGTCCTAGGTATACACAATCTGGTTCATTTGTACATTATGTATGTCTATTAATGTACAGATCCTCTTCCCATGTAAAATATTACAGTGTTCCATAGACCTCCCTTGCTATATGTTCGGTCTTTTTGATACATGTATATAATATGTATTTGTATACGTATAGTAACACTATTCTTCATTTATCAATTCCCCCCTCCTTTCCTTTTAGATGAGCATAGTTTGTTTTCTAAGCCCGTGAGTGTCTTTCTCTTTGGAAATATGTTCATTTGTGTCAGTTATTAGATAATGCCATAAGTGATATTATAGGATATAGGTCTTTTGCTTTCCGTCCTACTTCACGATTTGTGATTATCTCCAGGCTCATGTATGGTGCCTCAAAGAGCAGTGCTTCAATGTTTTCCATGGCTAATATTCCATTGTGTACATGGACCACTTCTTCTTGGTGCATTCCTCTGTTGATGGACGTTTTCGTTGCTTCCAAGTCTTGCCGACGATAACTATTGCTAGAGGGCAGGATTGCCAGCCTGTGACTTTTGGATTTTCATTTTCTCAGGTGATACACCCGGCAGTGGGTATGATTGATTGACTGGTACGGTAGCTCAATGTTACCTTTTCAAGGCACCTCAATTGTGCTTTCATTAGTGGCTCTTACCACGTCCCCCTTAGAATCGAGGGTACTCATTTCTCCACAATCACGTCAGCATTTATTGTTTGCAGCATTTTTGTCGAGGGCCATTCTGACTGGTGTGAGCTGATAGGTTTTTGTAATTTGGGTTTACATGTCTTTAAAAATTCCTAAAATTCATCATTTTTCCACGCCTTTTTCTTGTGTGTTAAAAGAAAAAAGAAAAAAAAAGTGTGAGTACAATCTACCTCTTCAAATTGTCTTTTTGGAAGGTTGCACTCTTGAATTTTTTGGTCGATTTTCGACCTCAGTATTTTTTGGAGGGCAGGTGTCATTTACAGAACTGAATTGGTGAATATTTAGTGACCTTTTGCAGTGGGTTTAAAGCTGCTGTTGTGGGAAACGGCCACAAGGAGGCAGCATTTCTCCATTCCCAAATCTGGGTACTAGGGCAGCAGAGCCGTTCTGGAAGTCGTTTACCTAGGTTGTAAATTTGAATGGAATGTGCCCGGAAAACCACCCATAAGTTTATGTCTCATTACTTCTAGTTCGTTGTTTGAATTTTTTACATTGGGGTAATGGTTCGAATGTTGTTTGTCCAAGGTGTACACACTCTGGTTCATTTACACATTATATATATCTATTTATGTAGAGATCCTCTTCCCATGTAAATTATTACAGAGTGTTCCATCAACCTCCCTTGCTATATGGTCGGTCTTTTTGATATATGTATATAATATGAATTTGTATACATATGGTAACGCTAATCTTCATTTATCCATTCCCCCCACCTTTCCTTTTAGGTAAGCATAGTTTTTTTTTATAAGTCTGTGATTGCCTTTCCCTGTGGAAATAGGTTCATTTGTGTCAGTTATTAGATAACGCCTATAAGTGATTTCATAGGATATAGGACTTTTGCTTTCCGACTTACCTCATGTTCTGTGATTATCTCCAAGATCATCTATGGTGCCTCAAAGAGCAGTGTTTCATTGTTTTCCATGGCTAGTATTCATTGTGTACATGGACCCCTTCTTCTTTATCCCTTCATCTGTTGATGGACATTTGGCTTGCTTCACTGTCTTGTCTATTGTGAATAAGGCTGCAGTGCAGCTTTTGCAGCCCGGGTCTTCTTGATTCTGGTCTTCTCAGGTGAGAGGCCCATTGGTGCGCCTGCTGGATTGAATGGTACCTCAATTTTTCCTTTTAAACGCAGCTCCTTTCTGTTCTCATTATTGGCTGTTAACCACTTTACATCTCACCAGCAGCTAGAGGGTACACAGTTCTCTAAAACCTCTTCAGCATTGATTGTTTGTAGGCTTTTTGCTGATGGTCAGTCGACTGGTGTGAGTTGAAAACTTTTTGTAGATTAGACTGCATGAGTCTAATACTTCCTGAGGTTGAGCTTTTATCCATTTTCCTTTTTTTAAAAAGAGAGTGAGTAAAACTTACCTCTTCATACTATCTTCTTGACAATTTTGCCTGTTTTGCATTGTTTTATCCATTCCCTACCTCAGCACAATTTTGAGGGCAGGTGTCCTTTACAGCCCTGAGTCCTTGTGAATGTTAAGTGACCATTAGCTGTGGGTTAAAAGCTTCTCTTGTGGGAATGGGCCACAAGGCGGCAGCATTTCTCCTTTACCAAATCTGGTTACTAGGGCAACAGAGCCTTACTGGAAGTGGTGTTCTAGGTTGTAAATTAGAATGGAATGTGCCAGGAAAAAGCCCTTGAAGTTTATGTCTCATTACTTCTTGTTCGTAGTTTTAACTTAATTTTTATTTTTTATCACAGCAAACTTGATTACAATGTTTTGTTTGTTCTAGGTGTGCAAGATGTGGTTCTTTCACACATATACATATATCTATTCTTCTTCAGATCCTTTTCCCATGTAGGTTATGACACAATGTTGAGTACTCTTCCCTTGGTATTCCGTAGATCTCTGGTGATTATATATTTCACATGTGTTTGTGTCTCTCCATTAACCTCAATATGGTAGTGTATCCAATCCTCACACCTTTCCATTTGGCGAACCATAAGTTTTTGTACTGAATCTGTGATTGCCTTTCTCTGTGGAAATATCTTCGTTTGTTTCAATTTTTAGGTAACACCTGTATGTGATATGATAGGATATGTGTCTTTCGCTGTCTCACTTACTACAAGTTGCGTGATTACTTCTAGACTCATCTATGGTGCTGCCAATGGCATTGTTTCATTTTTTCGCTAGCTCATATTCCATCTGTACGTGTAGCAGTTCTTCTTTGTCCACCCATCTGTCGGTGGACTTTTTGGTTACTTCCATATCTTGGCTATTGTAATACTATGCAATGCAGATTTGCCTGCCTGTGTCTTTCCAATTCTGTCTTCTTAGGTTATAGTTCCAGGAATGGGTCTGCTGGATCATATGGTAGCTCAGTGTTTACCTTTTAAAGGCACCTCCATTCTGTTCTCTTTAGTGGCTCTTTCCAGGTTACGTCCCACATAAAGTTGAGGGTATGCACTTCTCCACAGCACCTTCAGCATTTATTCTTTGTAGTTTTTTGCTGATGGTTATTCTGACTGGTGTGAGCTGATACCTCTTTGTGGTTGAATTTGCATGTGTCTCATAATGCGTTGAAATTGAGCTTTAAGACATGTGCTTTTTATTTTTCCAGCTGTGATTAGAGCTTAGTTCTTCAAAGTGTTTACTTGAAGTATGTGTCCCCTTTTGAAATATTTTGGCCATTACCTCCCTCAAGACATTTTGAGGGCAGGTTTCATTTACAGCCCTGCAGTACTAGTTCATATGAAGTGACCATTAGCTCAAGCTTTAAACCTGCTTTTACAGGTAACGGCCAGAGGGCGGCAGCCTTTCTACGTTCCCCACGCTGGTACTAGGGAAACAGACCTACCTGCCAGTGGTGCTCTTCGGTTATAAATTAGAGTGGAATGTGCCCGGAGAAACCCACAGATGCTGATGTCTCCTTACATTTGTTTGTTTTTTAAATTTAATTTATATTTTTTACTGGAGTACTATTCCGTTGTATACATGGACCACTTCTTCTTGGTGCATTCCTCTGTTGATGGACATTTTTGTTGCTTCCATGTGTTGACTATGGTAAGTATTGCTGCCCTACAGGTTTGCCAGCCTGTGACTTTTTGATTCTCAGTTTCTCAGGTGATAGGCTCAGCAGATGGTATGCTTGATTCACTGGTAGCTCAATGTTTACCTTTTCAAAGCACCTCCATTGTGTTTACAGTAATGGTTCTTACCACGTCCCCCTTAGAGCTCAGGGTACACATTTCTCCACAATCCCTTCAGCATGTATTGTTTGCAGCATTTTTGCTGATGGCCATTCTGACTGCTGTGAGCTGATAGGTATTTGTAATTTCGGTTTGCATATCTTTAAAAATTCCTAAACTTTATCATTTTCCCATGCCTTTTTCTTTTCACTTAAAAGAAAAAACCGTGTGTACAATATACCTCTTGAAATTGTCTTCTTCGAAGGTTGCCCTCTTTTGAATTTTTTGGTCGATTTTTGACCCCAGAAATTTTTTGGAGGGCAGGTGTCATTTACAGAACTGCAAGTTGGTGAATATTTAGTGACCTTTCGCAGTGGGTTTAAAGCTGCTGTTGTGGGAAACGGCCACAAGGAGGCAGCATTTCTCCATTCCCCAATCTGGGTACTAGGGCAGCAGAACCTTTCTGGAAGTCGTTGTCTTAGGTTGTAAATGAGAATGAAATTTGCCAGGAGAAATCCCCATAAGTTTATGTCTCATTACTTCTTCTTGCTTTTTTAAATTTTTTTAATCAGAGTAAAGAGTAGAATATTGTTTGTCCTAGGTATACACAATCTGGTTCATTTGTACATTATGTATGTCTATTAATGTACAGATCCTCTTCCCATGTAAAATATTACAGTGTTCCATAGACCTCCCTTGCTATATGTTCGGTCTTTTTGATACATGTATATAATATGTATTTGTATACGTATAGTAACACTATTCTTCATTTATCAATTCCCCCCTCCTTTCCTTTTAGATGACCATAGTTTGTTTTCTAAGCCCGTGAGTGTCTTTCTCTTTGGAAATATGTTCATTTGTGTCAGTTATTAGATAATGCCATAAGTGATATTATAGGATATAGGTCTTTTGCTTTCCGTCCTACTTCACGATTTGTGATTATCTCCAGGCTCATGTATGGTGCCTCAAAGAGCAGTGCTTCAATGTTTTCCATGGCTAATATTCCATTGTGTACATGGACCACTTCTTCTTGGTGCATTCCTCTGTTGATGGACGTTTTCGTTGCTTCCAAGTCTTGCCGACGATAACTATTGCTAGAGGGCAGGATTGCCAGCCTGTGACTTTTGGATTTTCATTTTCTCAGGTGATACACCCGGCAGTGGGTATGATTGATTGACTGGTACGGTAGCTCAATGTTACCTTTTCAAGGCACCTCAATTGTGCTTTCATTAGTGGCTCTTACCACGTCCCCCTTAGAATCGAGGGTACTCATTTCTCCACAATCACGTCAGCATTTATTGTTTGCAGCATTTTTGTCGAGGGCCATTCTGACTGGTGTGAGCTGATAGGTTTTTGTAATTTGGGTTTACATGTCTTTAAAAATTCCTAAAATTCATCATTTTTCCACGCCTTTTTCTTGTGTGTTAAAAGAAAAAAGAAAAAAAAAGTGTGAGTACAATCTACCTCTTCAAATTGTCTTTTTGGAAGGTTGCACTCTTGAATTTTTTGGTCGATTTTCGACCTCAGTATTTTTTGGAGGGCAGGTGTCATTTACAGAACTGAATTGGTGAATATTTAGTGACCTTTTGCAGTGGGTTTAAAGCTGCTGTTGTGGGAAACGGCCGCAAGGAGGCAGCATTTCTCCATTCCCAAATCTGGGTACTAGGGCAGCAGAGCCGTTCTGGAAGTCATTTACCTAGGTTGTAAATTTGAATGGAATGTGCCCGGAAAACCACCCATAAGTTTATGTCTCATTACTTCTAGTTCGTTGTTTGAATTTTTTACATTGGGGTAATGGTTCGAATGTTGTTTGTCCAAGGTGTACACACTCTGGTTCATTTACACATTATATATATCTATTTATGTAGAGATCCTCTTCCCATGTAAATTATTACAGAGTGTTCCATCAACCTCCCTTGCTATATGGTCGGTCTTTTTGATATATGTATATAATATGAATTTGTATACATATGGTAACGCTAATCTTCATTTATCCATTCCCCCCACCTTTCCTTTTAGGTAAGCATAGTTTTTTTTTATAAGTCTGTGATTGCCTTTCCCTGTGGAAATAGGTTCATTTGTGTCAGTTATTAGATAACGCCTATAAGTGATTTCATAGGATATAGGACTTTTGCTTTCCGACTTACCTCATGTTCTGTGATTATCTCCAAGATCATCTATGGTGCCTCAAAGAGCAGTGTTTCATTGTTTTCCATGGCTAGTATTCATTGTGTACATGGACCCCTTCTTCTTTATCCCTTCATCTGTTGATGGACATTTGGCTTGCTTCACTGTCTTGTCTATTGTGAATAAGGCTGCAGTGCAGCTTTTGCAGCCCGGGTCTTCTTGATTCTGGTCTTCTCAGGTGAGAGGCCCATTGGTGCGCCTGCTGGATTGAATGGTACCTCAATTTTTCCTTTTAAACGCAGCTCCTTTCTGTTCTCATTATTGGCTGTTAACCACTTTACATCTCACCAGCAGCTAGAGGGTACACAGTTCTCTAAAACCTCTTCAGCATTGATTGTTTGTAGGCTTTTTGCTGATGGTCAGTCGACTGGTGTGAGTTGAAAACTTTTTGTAGATTAGACTGCATGAGTCTAATACTTCCTGAGGTTGAGCTTTTATCCATTTTCCTTTTTTTAAAAAGAGAGTGAGTAAAACTTACCTCTTCATACTATCTTCTTGACAATTTTGCCTGTTTTGCATTGTTTTATCCATTCCCTACCTCAGCACAATTTTGAGGGCAGGTGTCCTTTACAGCCCTGAGTCCTTGTGAATGTTAAGTGACCATTAGCTGTGGGTTAAAAGCTTCTCTTGTGGGAATGGGCCACAAGGCGGCAGCATTTCTCCTTTACCAAATCTGGTTACTAGGGCAACAGAGCCTTACTGGAAGTGGTGTTCTAGGTTGTAAATTAGAATGGAATGTGCCAGGAAAAAGCCCTTGAAGTTTATGTCTCATTACTTCTTGTTCGTAGTTTTAACTTAATTTTTATTTTTTATCACAGCAAACTTGATTACAGTGTTTTGTTTGTTCTAGGTGTGCAAGATGTGGTTCTTTCACACATATACATATATCTATTCTTCTTCAGATCCTTTTCCCATGTAGGTTATGACACAATGTTGAGTACTCTTCCCTTGGTATTCCGTAGATCTCTGGTGATTATATATTTCACATGTGTTTGTGTCTCTCCATTAACCTCAATATGGTAGTGTATCCAATCCTCACACCTTTCCATTTGGCGAACCATAAGTTTTTGTACTGAATCTGTGATTGCCTTTCTCTGTGGAAATATCTTCGTTTGTTTCAATTTTTAGGTAACACCTGTATGTGATATGATAGGATATGTGTCTTTCGCTGTCTCACTTACTACAAGTTGCGTGATTACTTCTAGACTCATCTATGGTGCTGCCAATGGCATTGTTTCATTTTTTCGCTAGCTCATATTCCATCTGTACGTGTAGCAGTTCTTCTTTGTCCACCCATCTGTCGGTGGACTTTTTGGTTACTTCCATATCTTGGCTATTGTAATACTATGCAATGCAGATTTGCCTGCCTGTGTCTTTCCAATTCTGTCTTCTTAGCTTATAGTTCCAGGAATGGGTCTGCTGGATCATATGGTAGCTCAGTGTTTACCTTTTAAAGGCACCTCCATTCTGTTCTCTTTAGTGGCTCTTTCCAGGTTACGTCCCACATAAAGTTGAGGGTATGCACTTCTCCACAGCACCTTCAGCATTTATTCTTTGTAGTTTTTTGCTGATGGTTATTCTGACTGGTGTGAGCTGATACCTCTTTGTGGTTGAATTTGCATGTGTCTCATAATGCGTTGAAATTGAGCTTTAAGACATGTGCTTTTTATTTTTCCAGCTGTGATTAGAGCTTAGTTCTTCAAAGTGTTTACTTGAAGTATGTGTCCCCTTTTGAAATATTTTGGCCATTACCTCCCTCAAGACATTTTGAGGGCAGGTTTCATTTACAGCCCTGCAGTACTAGTTCATATGAAGTGACCATTAGCTCAAGCTTTAAACCTGCTTTTACAGGTAACGGCCAGAGGGCGGCAGCCTTTCTACGTTCCCCACGCTGGTACTAGGGAAACAGACCTACCTGCCAGTGGTGCTCTTCGGTTATAAATTAGAGTGGAATGTGCCCGGAGAAACCCACAGATGCTGATGTCTCCTTACATTTGTTTGTTTTTTAAATTTAATTTATATTTTTTACTGGAGTACTATTCCGTTGTATACATGGACCACTTCTTCTTGGTGCATTCCTCTGTTGATGGACATTTTTGTTGCTTCCATGTGTTGACTATGGTAAGTATTGCTGCCCTACAGGTTTGCCAGCCTGTGACTTTTTGATTCTCAGTTTCTCAGGTGATAGGCTCAGCAGATGGTATGCTTGATTCACTGGTAGCTCAATGTTTACCTTTTCAAAGCACCTCCATTGTGTTTACAGTAATGGTTCTTACCACGTCCCCCTTAGAGCTCAGGGTACACATTTCTCCACAATCCCTTCAGCATGTATTGTTTGCAGCATTTTTGCTGATGGCCATTCTGACTGCTGTGAGCTGATAGGTATTTGTAATTTCGGTTTGCATATCTTTAAAAATTCCTAAACTTTATCATTTTCCCATGCCTTTTTCTTTTCACTTAAGAGAAAAAACCGTGTGTACAATATACCTCTTGAAATTGTCTTCTTCGAAGGTTGCCCTCTTTTGAATTTTTTGGTCGATTTTTGACCCCAGAAATTTTTTGGAGGGCAGGTGTCATTTACAGAACTGCAAGTTGGTGAATATTTAGTGACCTTTCGCAGTGGGTTTAAAGCTGCTGTTGTGGGAAACGGCCACAAGGAGGCAGCATTTCTCCATTCCCCAATCTGGGTACTAGGGCAGCAGAATCTTTCTGGAAGTCGTTGTCTTAGGTTGTAAATGAGAATGGAATTTGCCAGGAGAAATCCCCATAAGTTTATGTCTCATTACTTCTTCTTGCTTTTTTAAATTTTTTTAATCAGAGTAAAGAGTAGAATATTGTTTGTCCTAGGTATACACAATCTGGTTCATTTGTACATTATGTATGTCTATTAATGTACAGATCCTCTTCCCATGTAAAATATTACAGTGTTCCATAGACCTCCCTTACTATATGTTCGGTCTTTTTGATACATGTATATAATATGTATTTGTGTACGTATAGTAACACTATTCTTCATTTATCAATTCCCTCCTCCTTTCCTTTTAGATGAGCATAGTTTGTTTTCTAAGCCCGTGAGTGTCTTTCTCTTTGGAAATATGTTCATTTGTGTCAGTTATTAGATAATGCCATAAGTGATATTATAGGATATAGGTCTTTTGCTTTCCGTCCTACTTCACGATTTGTGATTATCTCCAGGCTCATGTATGGTGCCTCAAAGAGCAGTGCTTCAATGTTTTCCATGGCTAATATTCCATTGTGTACATGGACCACTTCTTCTTGGTGCATTCCTCTGTTGATGGACGTTTTCGTTGCTTCCAAGTCTTGCCGACGATAACTATTGCTAGAGGGCAGGATTGCCAGCCTGTGACTTTTGGATTTTCATTTTCTCAGGTGATACACCCGGCAGTGGGTATGATTGATTGACTGGTACGGTAGCTCAATGTTACCTTTTCAAGGCACCTCAATTGTGCTTTCATTAGTGGCTCTTACCACGTCCCCCTTAGAATCGAGGGTACTCATTTCTCCACAATCACGTCAGCATTTATTGTTTGCAGCATTTTTGTCGAGGGCCATTCTGACTGGTGTGAGCTGATAGGTTTTTGTAATTTGGGTTTACATGTCTTTAAAAATTCCTAAAATTCATCATTTTTCCACGCCTTTTTCTTGTGTGTTAAAAGAAAAAAGAAAAAAAAAGTGTGAGTACAATCTACCTCTTCAAATTGTCTTTTTGGAAGGTTGCACTCTTGAATTTTTTGGTCGATTTTCGACCTCAGTATTTTTTGGAGGGCAGGTGTCATTTACAGAACTGAATTCGTGAATATTTAGTGACCTTTTGCAGTGGGTTTAAAGCTGCTGTTGTGGGAAACGGCCACAAGGAGGCAGCATTTCTCCATTCCCAAATCTGGGTACTAGGGCAGCAGAGCCGTTCTGGAAGTCGTTTACCTAGGTTGTAAATTTGAATGAAATGTGCCAGGAAAACCACCCATAAGTTTATGTCTCATTACTTCTAGTTCGTTGTTTGAATTTTTTACATTGGGGTAATGGTTCGAATGTTGTTTGTCCAAGGTGTACACACTCTGGTTCATTTACACATTATATATATCTATTTATGTAGAGATCCTCTTCCCATGTAAATTATTACAGAGTGTTCCATCAACCTCCCTTGCTATATGGTCGGTCTTTTTGATATATGTATATAATATGAATTTGTATACATATGGTAACGCTAATCTTCATTTATCCATTCCCCCCACCTTTCCTTTTAGGTAAGCATAGTTCTTTTTTATAAGTCTGTGATTGCCTTTCCCTGTGGAAATAGGTTCATTTGTGTCAGTTATTAGATAACGCCTATAAGTGATTTCATAGGATATAGGACTTTTGCTTTCCGACTTACCTCATGTTCTGTGATTATCTCCAAGATCATCTATGGTGCCTCAAAGAGCAGTGTTTCATTGTTTTCCATGGCTAGTATTCATTGTGTACATGGACCCCTTCTTCTTTATCCCTTCATCTGTTGATGGACATTTGGCTTGCTTCACTGTCTTGGCTATTGTGAATAAGGCTGCAGTGCAGCTTTTGCAGCCCGGGTCTTCTTGATTCTGGTCTTCTCAGGTGAGAGGCCCATTGGTGCGCCTGCTGGATTCAATGGTACCTCAATTTTTCCTTTTAAACGCAGCTCCTTTCTGTTCTCATTATTGGCTGTTAACCACTTTACATCTCACCAGCAGCTAGAGGGTACACAGTTCTCTAAAACCTCTTCAGCATTGATTGTTTGTAGGCTTTTTGCTGATGGTCAGTCGACTGGTGTGAGTTGAAAACTTTTTGTAGATTAGACTGCATGAGTCTAATACTTCCTGAGGTTGAGCTTTTATCCATTTTCCTTTTTTTAAAAAGAGAGTGAGTAAAACTTACCTCTTCATACTATCTTCTTGACAATTTTGCCTGTTTTGCATTGTTTTATCCATTCCCTACCTCAGCACAATTTTGAGGGCAGGTGTCCTTTACAGCCCTGAGTCCTTGTGAATGTTAAGTGACCATTAGCTGTGGGTTAAAAGCTGCTCTTGCGGGAATGGGCCACAAGGCGGCAGCATTTCTCCTTTACCAAATCTGGTTACTAGGGCAACAGAGCCTTACTGGAAGTGGTGTTCTAGGTTGTAAATTAGAATGGAATGTGCCAGGAAAAAGCCCTTGAAGTTTATGTCTCATTACTTCTTGTTCGTAGTTTTAACTTAATTTTTATTTTTTATCACAGCAAACTTGATTACAATGTTTTGTTTGTTCTAGGTGTGCAAGATGTGGTTCTTTCACACATATACATATATCTATTCTTCTTCAGATCCTTTTCCCATGTAGGTTATGACACAATGTTGAGTACTCTTCCCTTGGTATTCCGTAGATCTCTGGTGATTATATATTTCACATGTGTTTGTGTCTCTCCATTAACCTCAATATGGTAGTGTATCCAATCCTCACACCTTTCCATTTGGCGAACCATAAGTTTTTGTACTGAATCTGTGATTGCCTTTCTCTGTGGAAATATCTTCGTTTGTTTCAATTTTTAGGTAACACCTGTATGTGATATGATAGGATATGTGTCTTTCGCTGTCTCACTTACTACAAGTTGCGTGATTACTTCTAGACTCATCTATGGTGCTGCCAATGGCATTGTTTCATTTTTTCGCTAGCTCATATTCCATCTGTACGTGTAGCAGTTCTTCTTTGTCCACCCATCTGTCGGTGGACTTTTTGGTTACTTCCATATCTTGGCTATTGTAATACTATGCAATGCAGATTTGCCTGCCTGTGTCTTTCCAATTCTGTCTTCTTAGCTTATAGTTCCAGGAATGGGTCTGCTGGATCATATGGTAGCTCAGTGTTTACCTTTTAAAGGCACCTCCATTCTGTTCTCTTTAGTGGCTCTTTCCAGGTTACGTCCCACATAAAGTTGAGGGTATGCACTTCTCCACAGCACCTTCAGCATTTATTCTTTGTAGTTTTTTGCTGATGGTTATTCTGACTGGTGTGAGCTGATACCTCTTTGTGGTTGAATTTGCATGTGTCTCATAATGCGTTGAAATTGAGCTTTAAGACATGTGCTTTTTATTTTTCCAGCTGTGATTAGAGCTTAGTTCTTCAAAGTGTTTACTTGAAGTATGTGTCCCCTTTTGAAATATTTTGGCCATTACCTCCCTCAAGACATTTTGAGGGCAGGTTTCATTTACAGCCCTGCAGTACTAGTTCATATGAAGTGACCATTAGCTCAAGCTTTAAACCTGCTTTTACAGGTAACGGCCAGAGGGCGGCAGCCTTTCTACGTTCCCCACGCTGGTACTAGGGAAACAGACCTACCTGCCAGTGGTGCTCTTCGGTTATAAATTAGAGTGGAATGTGCCCGGAGAAACCCACAGATGCTGATGTCTCCTTACATTTGTTTGTTTTTTAAATTTAATTTATATTTTTTACTGGAGTACTATTCCGTTGTATACATGGACCACTTCTTCTTGGTGCATTCCTCTGTTGATGGACATTTTTGTTGCTTCCATGTGTTGACTATGGTAAGTATTGCTGCCCTACAGGTTTGCCAGCCTGTGACTTTTTGATTCTCAGTTTCTCAGGTGATAGGCTCAGCAGATGGTATGCTTGATTCACTGGTAGCTCAATGTTTACCTTTTCAAAGCACCTCCATTGTGTTTACAGTAATGGTTCTTACCACGTCCCCCTTAGAGCTCAGGGTACACATTTCTCCACAATCCCTTCAGCATGTATTGTTTGCAGCATTTTTGCTGATGGCCATTCTGACTGCTGTGAGCTGATAGGTATTTGTAATTTCGGTTTGCATATCTTTAAAAATTCCTAAACTTTATCATTTTCCCACGCCTTTTTCTTTTCACTTAAAAGAAAAAACCGTGTGTACAATATACCTCTTGAAATTGTCTTCTTCGAAGGTTGCCCTCTTTTGAATTTTTTGGTCGATTTTTGACCCCAGAAATTTTTTGGAGGGCAGGTGTCATTTACAGAACTGCAAGTTGGTGAATATTTAGTGACCTTTCGCAGTGGGTTTAAAGCTGCTGTTGTGGGAAACGGCCACAAGGAGGCAGCATTTCTCCATTCCCCAATCTGTGTACTAGGGCAGCAGAGCCTTTCTGGAAGTCGTTGTCTTAGGTTGTAAATGAGAATGGAATTTGCCAGGAGAAATCCCCATAAGTTTATGTCTCATTACTTCTTCTTGCTTTTTTAAATTTTTTTAATCAGAGTAAAGAATAGAATATTGTTTGTCCTAGGTATACACAATCTGGTTCATTTGTACATTATGTATGTCTATTAATGTACAGATCCTCTTCCCATGTAAAATATTACAGTGTTCCATAGACCTCCCTTGCTATATGTTCGGTCTTTTTGATACATGTATATAATATGTATTTGTATACATATAGTAACACTATTCTTCATTTATCAATTCCCCCTTCCTTTCCTTTTCGATGACCATAGTTTGTTTTCTAAGCCCGTGAGTGTCTTTCTCTTTGGAAATATGTTCATTTGTGTCAGTTATTAGATAATGCCATAAGTGATATTATAGGATATAGGTCTTTTGCTTTCCGACCTACTTCATGTTTTGTGATTATCTCCAGGCTCATGTATGGTGCCTCAAAGAGCAGTGCTTCAATGTTTTCCATGGCTAATATTCCATTGTGTACATGGAGCACTTCTTGGTGCATTCCTCTGTTGATTGACGTTTCCGTTGCTTCCAAGTGTTGCCTATGGTAACTATTGCTGGAGTGCAGGATTGCCAGCCTGTGAATTTTGGATTTTCATTTTCTCAGGTGATACACCCGGCAGTGGGTATGATTGATTGACTGGTATGGTAGCTTAATGTTACCTTTTCAAGGCACCTCAATTGTGCTTTCATTAGTGGCTCTTACCACGTCCCCCTTAGAATCGAGGGTACTCATTTCTCCACAATCACGTCAGCATTTATTGTTTGCAGCATTTTTGTCGAGGGCCATTCTGACTGGTGTGAGCTGATAGGTTTTTGTAATTTGGGTTTACATGTCTTTAAAAATTCCTAAAATTCATCATTTTTCCACGCCTTTTTCTTGTGTGTTAAAAGAAAAAAGAAAAAAAAAAGTGTGAGTACAATCTACCTCTTCAAATTGTCTTTTTGGAAGGTTGCACTCTTGAATTTTTTGGTCGATTTTCGACCTCAGTATTTTTGGAGGGCAGGTGTCATTTACAGAACTGAATTGGTGAATATTTAGTGACCTTTTGCAGTGGGTTTAAAGCTGCTGTTGTGGGAAACGGCCACAAGGAGGCAGCATTTCTCCATTCCCAAATCTGGGTACTAGGGCAGCAGAGCCGTTCTGGAAGTCATTTACCTAGGTTGTAAATTTGAATGGAATGTGCCAGGAAAACCACCCATAAGTTTATGTCTCATTACTTCTAGTTCGTTGTTTGAATTTTTTACATTGGGGTAATGGTTCGAATGTTGTTTGTCCAAGGTGTACACACTCTGGTTCATTTACACATTATATATATCTATTTATGTAGAGATCCTCTTCCCATGTAAATTATTACAGAGTGTTCCATCAACCTCCCTTGCTATATGGTCGGTCTTTTTGATATATATATATATAATATGAATTTGTATACATATGGTAACGCTTATCTTTATTTATCCGTTCCCCCCACCTTTCCTTTTAGGTAAGCATAGTTTTTTTTTATAAGTCTGTGATTGCCTTTCCCTGTGGAAATATTTTCATTTGTGTCAGTTATTAAATAACGCCTATAAGTGATTTCATAGGATATAGGACTTTTGCTTTCCGACTTACCTCATGTTCTGTGATTATCTCCAAGATCATCTATGGTGCCTCAAAGAGCAGTGTTTCATTGTTTTCCATGGCTAGTATTCATTGTGGACATGGACCACTTCTTCTTTATCCCTTCATCTGTTGATGGACATTTGGGTTGCTTCACTGTCTTGTCTATTGTGAATAAGGCTGCAGTGCAGCTTTTGCAGCCTGGGTCTTCTTGATTCTGGTCTTCTCAGGTGAGAGGCCCATTGGTGCGCCTGCTGGATTGAATGGTACCTCAGTTTTTCCTTTTAAACGCAGCTCCTTTCTGTTCTCATTATTGGCTGTTAACCACTTTACATCTCACCAGCAGCTAGAGGGTACACAGTTCTCTAAAACCTCTTCAGCATTGATTGTTTGTAGGCTTTTTGCTGATGGTCAGTCGACTGGTGTGAGTTGAAAACTTTTTGTAGATTAGATTGCATGAGTCTAATACTTCCTGAGGTTGAGCTTTTATCCATTTTCCTTTTTTTAAAAAGAGAGTGAGTAAAACTTACCTCTTCATACTATCTTCTTGACAATTTTGCCTGTTTTGCATTGTTTTATCCATTCCCTACCTCAGCACAATTTTGAGGGTAGGTGTCCTTTACAGCCCTAAGTCCTTGTGAATGTTAAGTGACCATTAGCTGTGGGTTAAAAGCTGCTCTTGCGGGAATGGGCCACAAGGCGGCAGCATTTCTCCTTTACCAAATCTGGTTACTAGGGCAACAGAGCCTTACTGGAAGTGGTGTTCTAGGTTGTAAATTAGAATGGAATGTGCCAGGAAAAAGCCCTTGAAGTTTATGTCTCATTACTTCTTGTTCGTATTTTTAACTTAATTTTTATTTTTTATCACAGCAAACTTGATTACAATGTTTTGTTTGTTCTAGGTGTGCAAGATGTGCTTCTTTCACACATATACATATATCTATTCTTCTTCAGATCCTTTTCCCATGTAGGTTATGACACAATGTTGAGTAGTCTTCCCTTGGTATTCCGTAGATCTTTGGTGATTATATATTTCACATGTGTTTGTATCTCTCCGTTAACCTCAATATGGTAGTGTATCCAATCCTCACACCTTTCCATTTGGCGAACCATAAGTTTTTGTACTGAATCTGTGATTGCCTTTCTCTGTGGAAATATCTTCGTTTGTTTCAATTTTTAGGTAACACCTGTATGTGATATGATAGGATATGTGTCTTTCGCTGTCTCACTTACTACAAGTTGCGTGATTACTTCTAGACTCATCTATGGTGCTGCCAATGGCATTGTTTCATTTTTTCGCTAGCTCATATTCCATCTGTACGTGTAGCAGTTCTTCTTTGTCCACCCATCTGTCGGTGGACTTTTTGGTTACTTCCATATCTTGGCTATTGTAATACTATGCAATGCAGATTTGCCTGCCTGTGTCTTTCCAATTCTGTCTTCTTAGGTTATAGTTCCAGGAATGGGTCTGTTGGATCATATCGTAGCTCAGTGTTTACCTTTTAAAGGCACCTCCATTCTGTTCTCTTTAGTGGCTCTTTCCAGGTTACGTCCCACATAAAGTTGAGGGTATGCACTTCTCCACAGCACCTTCAGCATTTATTCTTTGTAGTTTTTTGCTGATGGTTATTCTGACTGGTGTGAGCTGATACCTCTTTGTGGTTGAATTTGCATGTGTCTCATAATGCGTTGAAATTGAGCTTTAAGACATATGCTTTTTATTTTTCCAGCTGTGATTAGAGCTTAGTTCTTCAAAGTGTTTACTTGAAGTATGTGTCACCTTTTGAAATATTTTGGCCATTACCTCCCTCAAGACATTTTGAGGGCAGGTTTCATTTACAGCCCTGCAGTACTAGTTCATATGAAGTGACCATTAGCTCAAGCTTTAAACCTGCTTTTACAGGTAACGACCAGAGTGTGGCAGCCTTTCTACGTTCCCCACGCTGGTACTAGGGAAACAGACCTACCTGCCAGTGGTGCTCTTCGGTTATAAATTAGAGTGGAATGTGCCCGGAGAAACCCACAGATGCTGATGTCTCCTTACATTTGTTTGTTTTTTTAATTTAATTTATATTTTTTACTGGAGTACTATTCCGTTGTATACATGGACCACTTCTTCTTGGTGCATTCCTCTGTTGATGGACATTTTTGTTGCTTCCATGTGTTGACTATGGTAACTATTGCTGGTGTACAGGTTTGCCAGCCTCTGACTTTTTGATTCTCATTTTCTCAGGTGATAGGCTCAGCAGATGGTATGCTTGATTCACTGGTAGCTCAATGTTTACCTTTTCAAAGCACCTCCATTGTGTTTACAGTAATGGTTCTTACCACGTCCCCCTTAGAATCGAGGGTACTGATTTCTCCACAATCACGTCAGCATTTATTGTTTGCAGCATTTTTGTCGAGGGCCATTCTGACTGGTGTGAGCTGATAGGTTTTTGTAATTTGGGTTTACATGTCTTTAAAAATTCCTAAAATTCATCATTTTTCCACGCCTTTTTCTTGTGTGTTAAAAGAAAAAAGAAAAAAAAAGTGTGAGTACAATCTACCTCTTCAAATTGTCTTTTTGGAAGGTTGCACTCTTGAATTTTTTGGTCGATTTTCGACCTCAGTATTTTTTTGAGGGCAGGTGTCATTTACAGAACTGAATTCGTGAATATTTAGTGACCTTTTGCAGTGGGTTTAAAGCTGCTGTTGTGGGAAACGGCCACAAGGAGGCAGCATTTCTCCATTCCCAAATCTGGGTACTAGGGCAGCAGAGCCGTTCTGGAAGTCGTTTACCTAGGTTGTAAATTTGAATGAAATGTGCCAGGAAAACCACCCATAAGTTTATGTCTCATTACTTCTAGTTCGTTGTTTGAATTTTTTACATTGGGGTAATGGTTCGAATGTTGTTTGTCCAAGGTGTACACACTCTGGTTCATTTACACATTATATATATCTATTTATATAGAGATCCTCTTCCCATGTAAATTATTACAGAGTGTTCCATCAACCTCCCTTGCTATATGGTCGGTCTTTTTGATATATGTATATAATATGAATTTGTATACATATGGTAACGCTAATCTTCATTTATCCATTCCCCCCACCTTTCCTTTTAGGTAAGCATAGTTCTTTTTTATAAGTCTGTGATTGCCTTTCCCTGTGGAAATAGGTTCATTTGTGTCAGTTATTAGATAACGCCTATAAGTGATTTCATAGGATATAGGACTTTTGCTTTCCGACTTACCTCATGTTCTGTGATTATCTCCAAGATCATCTATGGTGCCTCAAAGAGCAGTGTTTCATTGTTTTCCATGGCTAGTATTCATTGTGTACATGGACCCCTTCTTCTTTATCCCTTCATCTGTTGATGGACATTTGGCTTGCTTCACTGTCTTGGCTATTGTGAATAAGGCTGCAGTGCAGCTTTTGCAGCCCGGGTCTTCTTGATTCTGGTCTTCTCAGGTGAGAGGCCCATTGGTGCGCCTGCTGGATTCAATGGTACCTCAATTTTTCCTTTTAAACGCAGCTCCTTTCTGTTCTCATTATTGGCTGTTAACCACTTTACATCTCACCAGCAGCTAGAGGGTACACAGTT
Organism: Eubalaena glacialis; assembly: GCF_028564815.1. Lineage (NCBI taxonomy): Eukaryota > Metazoa > Chordata > Mammalia > Artiodactyla > Balaenidae > Eubalaena > Eubalaena glacialis. Next base: position 75,351,715 of record NC_083716.1, read on the forward strand.
CTCTAAAACCTCTTCAGCATTGATTGTTTGTAGGCTTTTTGCTGATGGTCAGTCGACTGGTGTGAGTTGAAAACTTTTTGTAGATTAGACTGCATGAGTCTAATACTTCCTGAGGTTGAGCTTTTATCAATTTTCCTTTTTTTAAAAAGAGAGTGAGTAAAACTTACCTCTTCATACTATCTTCTTGACAATTTTGCCTGTTTTGCATTGTTTTATCCATTCCCTACCTCAGCACAATTTTGAGGGCAGGTGTCCTTTACAGCCCTGAGTCCTTGTGAATGTTAAGTGACCATTAGCTGTGGGTTAAAAGCTGCTCTTGCGGGAATGGGCCACAAGGCGGCAGCATTTCTCCTTTACCAAATCTGGTTACTAGGGCAACAGAGCCTTACTGGAAGTGGTGTTCTAGGTTGTAAATTAGAATGGAATGTGCCAGGAAAAAGCCCTTGAAGTTTATGTCTCATTACTTCTTGTTCGTAGTTTTAACTTAATTTTTATTTTTTATCACAGCAAACTTGATTACAATGTTTTGTTTGTTCTAGGTGTGCAAGATGTGGTTCTTTCACACATATACATATATCTATTCTTCTTCAGATCCTTTTCCCATGTAGGTTATGACACAATGTTGAGTACTCTTCCCTTGGTATTCCGTAGATCTCTGGTGATTATATATTTCACATGTGTTTGTGTCTCTCCATTAACCTCAATATGGTAGTGTATCCAATCCTCACACCTTTCCATTTGGCGAACCATAAGTTTTTGTACTGAATCTGTGATTGCCTTTCTCTGTGGAAATATCTTCGTTTGTTTCAATTTTTAGGTAACACCTGTATGTGATATGATAGGATATGTGTCTTTCGCTGTCTCACTTACTACAAGTTGCGTGATTACTTCTAGACTCATCTATGGTGCTGCCAATGGCATTGTTTCATTTTTTCGCTAGCTCATATTCCATCTGTACGTGTAGCAGTTCTTCTTTGTCCACCCATCTGTCGGTGGACTTTTTGGTTACTTCCATATCTTGGCTATTGTAATACTATGCAATGCAGATTTGCCTGCCTGTGTCTTTCCAATTCTGTCTTCTTAGCTTATAGTTCCAGGAATGGGTCTGCTGGATCATATGGTAGCTCAGTGTTTACCTTTTAAAGGCACCTCCATTCTGTTCTCTTTAGTGGCTCTTTCCAGGTTACGTCCCACATAAAGTTGAGGGTATGCACTTCTCCACAGCACCTTCAGCATTTATTCTTTGTAGTTTTTTGCTGATGGTTATTCTGACTGGTGTGAGCTGATACCTCTTTGTGGTTGAATTTGCATGTGTCTCATAATGCGTTGAAATTGAGCTTTAAGACATGTGCTTTTTATTTTTCCAGCTGTGATTAGAGCTTAGTTCTTCAAAGTGTTTACTTGAAGTATGTGTCCCCTTTTGAAATATTTTGGCCATTACCTCCCTCAAGACATTTTGAGGGCAGGTTTCATTTACAGCCCTGCAGTACTAGTTCATATGAAGTGACCATTAGCTCAAGCTTTAAACCTGCTTTTACAGGTAACGGCCAGAGGGCGGCAGCCTTTCTACGTTCCCCACGCTGGTACTAGGGAAACAGACCTACCTGCCAGTGGTGCTCTTCGGTTATAAATTAGAGTGGAATGTGCCCGGAGAAACCCACAGATGCTGATGTCTCCTTACATTTGTTTGTTTTTTTAATTTAATTTATATTTTTTACTGGAGTACTATTCCGTTGTATACATGGACCACTTCTTCTTGGTGCATTCCTCTGTTGATGGACATTTTTGTTGCTTCCATGTGTTGACTATGGTAAGTACTGCTGGCCTACAGGTTTGCCAGCCTGTGACTTTTTGATTCTCATTTTCTCAGGTGATAGGCTCAGCAGATGGTATGCTTGATTCACTGGTAGCTCAATGTTTACCTTTTCAAAGCACCTCCATTGTGTTTACAGTAATGGTTCTTACCACGTCCCCCTTAGAGCTCAGGGTACACATTTCTCCACAATCCCTTCAGCATGTATTGTTTGCAGCATTTTTGCTGATGGCCATTCTGACTGCTGTGAGCTGATAGGTATTTGTAATTTCGGTTTGCATATCTTTAAAAATTCCTAAACTTTATCATTTTCCCACGCCTTTTTCTTTTCACTTAAAAGAAAAAACCGTGTGTACAATATACCTCTTGAAATTGTCTTCTTCGAAGGTTGCCCTCTTTTGAATTTTTTGGTCGATTTTTGACCCCAGAAATTTTTTGGAGGGCAGGTGTCATTTACAGAACTGCAAGTTGGTGAATATTTAGTGACCTTTCGCAGTGGGTTTAAAGCTGCTGTTGTGGGAAACGGCCACAAGGAGGCAGCATTTCTCCATTCCCCAATCTGTGTACTAGGGCAGCAGAGCCTTTCTGGAAGTCGTTGTCTTAGGTTGTAAATGAGAATGGAATTTGCCAGGAGAAATCCCCATAAGTTTATGTCTCATTACTTCTTCTTGCTTTTTTAAATTTTTTTAATCAGAGTAAAGAATAGAATATTGTTTGTCCTAGGTATACACAATCTGGTTCATTTGTACATTATGTATGTCTATTAATGTACAGATCCTCTTCCCATGTAAAATATTACAGTGTTCCATAGACCTCCCTTGCTATATGTTCGGTCTTTTTGATACATGTATATAATATGTATTTGTATACATATAGTAACACTATTCTTCATTTATCAATTCCCCCTTCCTTTCCTTTTCGATGACCATAGTTTGTTTTCTAAGCCCGTGAGTGTCTTTCTCTTTGGAAATATGTTCATTTGTGTCAGTTATTAGATAATGCCATAAGTGATATTATAGGATATAGGTCTTTTGCTTTCCGACCTACTTCATGTTTTGTGATTATCTCCAGGCTCATGTATGGTGCCTCAAAGAGCAGTGCTTCAATGTTTTCCATGGCTAATATTCCATTGTGTACATGGAGCACTTCTTGGTGCATTCCTCTGTTGATTGACGTTTCCGTTGCTTCCAAGTGTTGCCTATGGTAACTATTGCTGGAGTGCAGGATTGCCAGCCTGTGAATTTTGGATTTTCATTTTCTCAGGTGATACACCCGGCAGTGGGTATGATTGATTGACTGGTATGGTAGCTTAATGTTACCTTTTCAAGGCACCTCAATTGTGCTTTCATTAGTGGCTCTTACCACGTCCCCCTTAGAATCGAGGGTACTCATTTCTCCACAATCACGTCAGCATTTATTGTTTGCAGCATTTTTGTCGAGGGCCATTCTGACTGGTGTGAGCTGATAGGTTTTTGTAATTTGGGTTTACATGTCTTTAAAAATTCCTAAAATTCATCATTTTTCCACGCCTTTTTCTTGTGTGTTAAAAGAAAAAAGAAAAAAAAAGTGTGAGTACAATCTACCTCTTCAAATTGTCTTTTTGGAAGGTTGCACTCTTGAATTTTTTGGTCGATTTTCGACCTCAGTATTTTTGGAGGGCAGGTGTCATTTACAGAACTGAATTGGTGAATATTTAGTGACCTTTTGCAGTGGGTTTAAAGCTGCTGTTGTGGGAAACGGCCACAAGGAGGCAGCATTTCTCCATTCCCAAATCTGGGTACTAGGGCAGCAGAGCCGTTCTGGAAGTCATTTACCTAGGTTGTAAATTTGAATGGAATGTGCCAGGAAAACCACCCATAAGTTTATGTCTCATTACTTCTAGTTCGTTGTTTGAATTTTTTACATTGGGGTAATGGTTCGAATGTTGTTTGTCCAAGGTGTACACACTCTGGTTCATTTACACATTATATATATCTATTTATGTAGAGATCCTCTTCCCATGTAAATTATTACAGAGTGTTCCATCAACCTCCCTTGCTATATGGTCGGTCTTTTTGATATATATATATATAATATGAATTTGTATACATATGGTAACGCTTATCTTTATTTATCCGTTCCCCCCACCTTTCCTTTTAGGTAAGCATAGTTTTTTTTTATAAGTCTGTGATTGCCTTTCCCTGTGGAAATATTTTCATTTGTGTCAGTTATTAAATAACGCCTATAAGTGATTTCATAGGATATAGGACTTTTGCTTTCCGACTTACCTCATGTTCTGTGATTATCTCCAAGATCATCTATGGTGCCTCAAAGAGCAGTGTTTCATTGTTTTCCATGGCTAGTATTCATTGTGGACATGGACCACTTCTTCTTTATCCCTTCATCTGTTGATGGACATTTGGGTTGCTTCACTGTCTTGTCTATTGTGAATAAGGCTGCAGTGCAGCTTTTGCAGCCTGGGTCTTCTTGATTCTGGTCTTCTCAGGTGAGAGGCCCATTGGTGCGCCTGCTGGATTGAATGGTACCTCAGTTTTTCCTTTTAAACGCAGCTCCTTTCTGTTCTCATTATTGGCTGTTAACCACTTTACATCTCACCAGCAGCTAGAGGGTACACAGTTCTCTAAAACCTCTTCAGCATTGATTGTTTGTAGGCTTTTTGCTGATGGTCAGTCGACTGGTGTGAGTTGAAAACTTTTTGTAGATTAGATTGCATGAGTCTAATACTTCCTGAGGTTGAGCTTTTATCCATTTTCCTTTTTTTAAAAAGAGAGTGAGTAAAACTTACCTCTTCATACTATCTTCTTGACAATTTTGCCTGTTTTGCATTGTTTTATCCATTCCCTACCTCAGCACAATTTTGAGGGTAGGTGTCCTTTACAGCCCTAAGTCCTTGTGAATGTTAAGTGACCATTAGCTGTGGGTTAAAAGCTGCTCTTGCGGGAATGGGCCACAAGGCGGCAGCATTTCTCCTTTACCAAATCTGGTTACTAGGGCAACAGAGCCTTACTGGAAGTGGTGTTCTAGGTTGTAAATTAGAATGGAATGTGCCAGGAAAAAGCCCTTGAAGTTTATGTCTCATTACTTCTTGTTCGTATTTTTAACTTAATTTTTATTTTTTATCACAGCAAACTTGATTACAATGTTTTGTTTGTTCTAGGTGTGCAAGATGTGCTTCTTTCACACATATACATATATCTATTCTTCTTCAGATCCTTTTCCCATGTAGGTTATGACACAATGTTGAGTAGTCTTCCCTTGGTATTCCGTAGATCTTTGGTGATTATATATTTCACATGTGTTTGTATCTCTCCGTTAACCTCAATATGGTAGTGTATCCAATCCTCACACCTTTCCATTTGGCGAACCATAAGTTTTTGTACTGAATCTGTGATTGCCTTTCTCTGTGGAAATATCTTCGTTTGTTTCAATTTTTAGGTAACACCTGTATGTGATATGATAGGATATGTGTCTTTCGCTGTCTCACTTACTACAAGTTGCGTGATTACTTCTAGACTCATCTATGGTGCTGCCAATGGCATTGTTTCATTTTTTCGCTAGCTCATATTCCATCTGTACGTGTAGCAGTTCTTCTTTGTCCACCCATCTGTCGGTGGACTTTTTGGTTACTTCCATATCTTGGCTATTGTAATACTATGCAATGCAGATTTGCCTGCCTGTGTCTTTCCAATTCTGTCTTCTTAGGTTATAGTTCCAGGAATGGGTCTGTTGGATCATATCGTAGCTCAGTGTTTACCTTTTAAAGGCACCTCCATTCTGTTCTCTTTAGTGGCTCTTTCCAGGTTACGTCCCACATAAAGTTGAGGGTATGCACTTCTCCACAGCACCTTCAGCATTTATTCTTTGTAGATTTTTGCTGATGGTTATTCTGACTGGTGTGAGCTGATACCTCTTTGTGGTTGAATTTGCATGTGTCTCATAATGCGTTGAAATTGAGCTTTAAGACATATGCTTTTTATTTTTCCAGCTGTGATTAGAGCTTAGTTCTTCAAAGTGTTTACTTGAAGTATGTGTCACCTTTTGAAATATTTTGGCCATTACCTCCCTCAAGACATTTTGAGGGCAGGTTTCATTTACAGCCCTGCAGTACTAGTTCATATGAAGTGACCATTAGCTCAAGCTTTAAACCTGCTTTTACAGGTAACGACCAGAGTGTGGCAGCCTTTCTACGTTCCCCACGCTGGTACTAGGGAAACAGACCTACCTGCCAGTGGTGCTCTTCGGTTATAAATTAGAGTGGAATGTGCCCGGAGAAACCCACAGATGCTGATGTCTCCTTACATTTGTTTGTTTTTTTAATTTAATTTATATTTTTTACTGGAGTACTATTCCGTTGTATACATGGACCACTTCTTCTTGGTGCATTCCTCTGTTGATGGACATTTTTGTTGCTTCCATGTGTTGACTATGGTAACTATTGCTGGTGTACAGGTTTGCCAGCCTCTGACTTTTTGATTCTCATTTTCTCAGGTGATAGGCTCAGCAGATGGTATGCTTGATTCACTGGTAGCTCAATGTTTACCTTTTCAAAGCACCTCCATTGTGTTTACAGTAATGGTTCTTACCACGTCCCCCTTAGAGCTCAGGGTACACATTTCTCCACAATCCCTTCAGCATGTATTGTTTGCAGCATTTTTGCTGATGGCCATTCTGACTGCTGTGAGCTGATAGGTATTTGTAATTTCGGTTTGCATATCTTTAAAAATTCCTAAACTTTATCATTTTCCCACGCCTTTTTCTTTTCACTTAAAAGAAAAAACCGTGTGTACAATATACCTCTTGAAATTGTCTTCTTCGAAGGTTGCCCTCTTTTGAATTGTTTGGTCGATTTTGACCCCAGAAATTATTTGGAGGGCAGGTGTCATTTACAGAACTGCAAGTTGGTGAATATTTAGTGACCTTTCGCAGTGGGTTTAAAGCTGCTGTTGTGGGAAACGGCCACAAGGAGGCAGCATTTCTCCATTCCCCAATCTGGTACTAGGGCAGCAGAGCCTTTCTGGAAGTCGTTGTCCTAGGTTGTAAATAAGAATGGAATTTGCCAGGAGAAATCCCCATAAGTTTATGTCTCATTACTTCTTCTTGCTTTTTTAAATTTTTTTAATCAGAGTAAAGAGTACAATATTGTTTGTCCTAGGTGTACACAATCTGGTTCATTTGTACATTATGTATGTCTATTAATGTACAGATCCTCTTACCATGTAAAATATTACAGTGTTCCATAGACCTCCCTTACTATATGTTCGGTCTTTTTGATACATGTATATAATATGTATTTGTGTACGTATAGTAACACTATTCTTCATTTATCAATTTCCCCCTCCTTTCCTTTTAGATGAGCATAGTTTGTTTTCTAAGCCCGTGAGTGTCTTTCTCTTTGGAAATATGTTCATTTGTGTCAGTTATTAGATAATGCCATAAGTGATATTATAGGATATAGGTCTTTTGCTTTCCGTCCTACTTCATGTTTTGTGATTATCTCCAGGCTCATGTATGGTGCCTCAAAGAGCAGTGCTTCAATGTTTTCCATGGCTAATATTCCATTGTGTACATGGACCACTTCTTCTTGGTGCATTCCTCTGTTGATGGACGTTTTCGTTGCTTCCAAGTCTTGCCTACGATAACTATTGCTAGAGTGCAGGATTGCCAGCCTGTGACTTTTGGATTTTCATTTTCTCAGGTGATACACCCAGCAGTGGGTATGATTGATTGACTGGTACGTTAGCTCAATGTTACCTTTTCAAGGCACCTCAATTGTGCTTTCATTAGTGGCTCTTACCACGTCCCCCTTAGAATCGAGGGTACTCATTTCTCCACAATCACGTCAGCATTTATTGTTTGCAGCATTTTTGTCGAGGGCCATTCTGACTGGTGTGAGCTGATAGGTTTTTGTAATTTGGGTTTACATGCCTTTAAATATTCCTAACATTCATCATTTTTCCACGCCTTTTTCTTGTGTGTTAAAAGAAAAAAGAAAAAAAAAGTGTGAGTACAATCTACCACTTCAAATTGTCTTTTTGGAAGGTTGCACTCTTGAATTTTTTGGTCGATTTTCGACCTCAGTATTTTTGGAGGGCAGGTGTCATTTACAGAACTGAATTGGTGAATATTTAGTGACCTTTTGCAGTGGGTTTAAAGCTGCTGTTGTGGGAAACGGCCACAAGGAGGCAGCATTTCTCCATTCCCAAATCTGGGTACTAGGGCAGCAGAGCCGTTCTGGAAGTCATTTACCTAGGTTGTAAATTTGAATGGAATGTGCCAGGAAAACCACCCATAAGTTTATGTCTCATTACTTCTAGTTCGTTGTTTGAATTTTTTACATTGGGGTAATGGTTCGAATGTTGTTTGTCCAAGGTGTACACACTCTGGTTCATTTACACATTATATATATCTATTTATGTAGAGATCCTCTTCCCATGTAAATTATTACAGAGTGTTCCATCAACCTCCCTTGCTATATGGTCGGTCTTTTTGATATATATATATATAATATGAATTTGTATACATATGGTAACGCTTATCTTTATTTATCCGTTCCCCCCACCTTTCCTTTTAGGTAAGCATAGTTTTTTTTTATAAGTCTGTGATTGCCTTTCCCTGTGGAAATATTTTCATTTGTGTCAGTTATTAAATAACGCCTATAAGTGATTTCATAGGATATAGGACTTTTGCTTTCCGACTTACCTCATGTTCTGTGATTATCTCCAAGATCATCTATGGTGCCTCAAAGAGCAGTGTTTCATTGTTTTCCATGGCTAGTATTCATTGTGGACATGGACCACTTCTTCTTTATCCCTTCATCTGTTGATGGACATTTGGGTTGCTTCACTGTCTTGTCTATTGTGAATAAGGCTGCAGTGCAGCTTTTGCAGCCTGGGTCTTCTTGATTCTGGTCTTCTCAGGTGAGAGGCCCATTGGTGCGCCTGCTGGATTGAATGGTACCTCAGTTTTTCCTTTTAAACGCAGCTCCTTTCTGTTCTCATTATTGGCTGTTAACCACTTTACATCTCACCAGCAGCTAGAGGGTACACAGTTCTCTAAAACCTCTTCAGCATTGATTGTTTGTAGGCTTTTTGCTGATGGTCAGTCGACTGGTGTGAGTTGAAAACTTTTTGTAGATTAGATTGCATGAGTCTAATACTTCCTGAGGTTGAGCTTTTATCCATTTTCCTTTTTTTAAAAAGAGAGTGAGTAAAACTTACCTCTTCATACTATCTTCTTGACAATTTTGCCTGTTTTGCATTGTTTTATCCATTCCCTACCTCAGCACAATTTTGAGGGTAGGTGTCCTTTACAGCCCTAAGTCCTTGTGAATGTTAAGTGACCATTAGCTGTGGGTTAAAAGCTGCTCTTGCGGGAATGAGCCACAAGGCGGCAGCATTTCTCCTTTACCAAATCTGGTTACTAGGGCAACAGAGCCTTACTGGAAGTGGTGTTCTAGGTTGTAAATTAGAATGGAATGTGCCAGGAAAAAGCCCTTGAAGTTTATGTCTCATTACTTCTTGTTCGTATTTTTAACTTAATTTTTATTTTTTATCACAGCAAACTTGATTACAATGTTTTGTTTGTTCTAGGTGTGCAAGATGTGCTTCTTTCACACATATACATATATCTATTCTTCTTCAGATCCTTTTCCCATGTAGGTTATGACACAATGTTGAGTACTCTTCCCTTGGTATTCCGTAGATCTCTGGTGATTATATATTTCACATGTGTTTGTGTCTCTCCATTAACCTCAATATGGTAGTGTATCCAATCCTCACACCTTTCCATTTGGCGAACCATAAGTTTTTGTACTGAATCTGTGATTGCCTTTCTCTGTGGAAATATCTTCGTTTGTTTCAATTTTTAGGTAACACCTGTATGTGATATGATAGGATATGTGTCTTTCGCTGTCTCACTTACTACAAGTTGCGTGATTACTTCTAGACTCATCTATGGTGCTGCCAATGGCATTGTTTCATTTTTTCGCTAGCTCATATTCCATCTGTACGTGTAGCAGTTCTTCTTTGTCCACCCATCTGTCGGTGGACTTTTTGGTTACTTCCATATCTTGGCTATTGTAATACTATGCAATGCAGATTTGCCTGCCTGTGTCTTTCCAATTCTGTCTTCTTAGCTTATAGTTCCAGGAATGGGTCTGCTGGATCATATGGTAGCTCAGTGTTTACCTTTTAAAGGCACCTCCATTCTGTTCTCTTTAGTGGCTCTTTCCAGGTTACGTCCCACATAAAGTTGAGGGTATGCACTTCTCCACAGCACCTTCAGCATTTATTCTTTGTAGTTTTTTGCTGATGGTTATTCTGACTGGTGTGAGCTGATACCTCTTTGTGGTTGAATTTGCATGTGTCTCATAATGCGTTGAAATTGAGCTTTAAGACATGTGCTTTTTATTTTTCCAGCTGTGATTAGAGCTTAGTTCTTCAAAGTGTTTACTTGAAGTATGTGTCCCCTTTTGAAATATTTTGGCCATTACCTCCCTCAAGACATTTTGAGGGCAGGTTTCATTTACAGCCCTGCAGTACTAGTTCATATGAAGTGACCATTAGCTCAAGCTTTAAACCTGCTTTTACAGGTAACGGCCAGAGGGCGGCAGCCTTTCTACGTTCCCCACGCTGGTACTAGGGAAACAGACCTACCTGCCAGTGGTGCTCTTCGGTTATAAATTAGAGTGGAATGTGCCCGGAGAAACCCACAGATGCTGATGTCTCCTTACATTTGTTTGTTTTTTTAATTTAATTTATATTTTTTACTGGAGTACTATTCCGTTGTATACATGGACCACTTCTTCTTGGTGCATTCCTCTGTTGATGGACATTTTTGTTGCTTCCATGTGTTGACTATGGTAAGTACTGCTGGCCTACAGGTTTGCCAGCCTGTGACTTTTTGATTCTCATTTTCTCAGGTGATAGGCTCAGCAGATGGTATGCTTGATTCACTGGTAGCTCAATGTTTACCTTTTCAAAGCACCTCCATTGTGTTTACAGTAATGGTTCTTACCACGTCCCCCTTAGAGCTCAGGGTACACATTTCTCCACAATCCCTTCAGCATGTATTGTTTGCAGCATTTTTGCTGATGGCCATTCTGACTGCTGTGAGCTGATAGGTATTTGTAATTTCGGTTTGCATATCTTTAAAAATTCCTAAACTTTATCATTTTCCCACGCCTTTTTCTTTTCACTTAAAAGAAAAAACCGTGTGTACAATATACCTCTTGAAATTGTCTTCTTCGAAGGTTGCCCTCTTTTGAATTTTTTGGTCGATTTTTGACCCCAGAAATTTTTTGGAGGGCAGGTGTCATTTACAGAACTGCAAGTTGGTGAATATTTAGTGACCTTTCGCAGTGGGTTTAAAGCTGCTGTTGTGGGAAACGGCCACAAGGAGGCAGCATTTCTCCATTCCCCAATCTGTGTACTAGGGCAGCAGAGCCTTTCTGGAAGTCGTTGTCTTAGGTTGTAAATGAGAATGGAATTTGCCAGGAGAAATCCCCATAAGTTTATGTCTCATTACTTCTTCTTGCTTTTTTAAATTTTTTTAATCAGAGTATAGAATAGAATATTGTTTGTCCTAGGTATACACAATCTGGTTCATTTGTACATTATGTATGTCTATTAATGTACAGATCCTCTTCCCATGTAAAATATTACAGTGTTCCATAGACCTCCCTTGCTATATGTTCGGTCTTTTTGATACATGTATATAATATGTATTTGTATACATATAGTAACACTATTCTTCATTTATCAATTCCCCCTTCCTTTCCTTTTCGATGACCATAGTTTGTTTTCTAAGCCCGTGAGTGTCTTTCTCTTTGGAAATATGTTCATTTGTGTCAGTTATTAGATAATGCCATAAGTGATATTATAGGATATAGGTCTTTTGCTTTCCGACCTACTTCATGTTTTGTGATTATCTCCAGGCTCATGTATGGTGCCTCAAAGAGCAGTGCTTCAATGTTTTCCATGGCTAATATTCCATTGTGTACATGGAGCACTTCTTGGTGCATTCCTCTGTTGATTGACGTTTCCGTTGCTTCCAAGTGTTGCCTATGGTAACTATTGCTGGAGTGCAGGATTGCCAGCCTGTGAATTTTGGATTTTCATTTTCTCAGGTGATACACCCGGCAGTGGGTATGATTGATTGACTGGTATGGTAGCTTAATGTTACCTTTTCAAGGCACCTCAATTGTGCTTTCATTAGTGGCTCTTACCACGTCCCCCTTAGAATCGAGGGTACTCATTTCTCCACAATCACGTCAGCATTTATTGTTTGCAGCATTTTTGTCGAGGGCCATTCTGACTGGTGTGAGCTGATAGGTTTTTGTAATTTGGGTTTACATGTCTTTAAAAATTCCTAAAATTCATCATTTTTCCACGCCTTTTTCTTGTGTGTTAAAAGAAAAAAGAAAAAAAAAGTGTGAGTACAATCTACCTCTTCAAATTGTCTTTTTGGAAGGTTGCACTCTTGAATTTTTTGGTCGATTTTCGACCTCAGTATTTTTGGAGGGCAGGTGTCATTTACAGAACTGAATTGGTGAATATTTAGTGACCTTTTGCAGTGGGTTTAAAGCTGCTGTTGTGGGAAACGGCCACAAGGAGGCAGCATTTCTCCATTCCCAAATCTGGGTACTAGGGCAGCAGAGCCGTTCTGGAAGTCATTTACCTAGGTTGTAAATTTGAATGGAATGTGCCAGGAAAACCACCCATAAGTTTATGTCTCATTACTTCTAGTTCGTTGTTTGAATTTTTTACATTGGGGTAATGGTTCGAATGTTGTTTGTCCAAGGTGTACACACTCTGGTTCATTTACACATTATATATATCTATTTATGTAGAGATCCTCTTCCCATGTAAATTATTACAGAGTGTTCCATCAACCTCCCTTGCTATATGGTCGGTCTTTTTGATATATATATATATAATATGAATTTGTATACATATGGTAACGCTTATCTTTATTTATCCGTTCCCCCCACCTTTCCTTTTAGGTAAGCATAGTTTTTTTTTATAAGTCTGTGATTGCCTTTCCCTGTGGAAATATTTTCATTTGTGTCAGTTATTAAATAACGCCTATAAGTGATTTCATAGGATATAGGACTTTTGCTTTCCGACTTACCTCATGTTCTGTGATTATCTCCAAGATCATCTATGGTGCCTCAAAGAGCAGTGTTTCATTGTTTTCCATGGCTAGTATTCATTGTGGACATGGACCACTTCTTCTTTATCCCTTCATCTGTTGATGGACATTTGGGTTGCTTCACTGTCTTGTCTATTGTGAATAAGGCTGCAGTGCAGCTTTTGCAGCCTGGGTCTTCTTGATTCTGGTCTTCTCAGGTGAGAGGCCCATTGGTGCGCCTGCTGGATTGAATGGTACCTCAGTTTTTCCTTTTAAACGCAGCTCCTTTCTGTTCTCATTATTGGCTGTTAACCACTTTACATCTCACCAGCAGCTAGAGGGTACACAGTTCTCTAAAACCTCTTCAGCATTGATTGTTTGTAGGCTTTTTGCTGATGGTCAGTCGACTGGTGTGAGTTGAAAACTTTTTGTAGATTAGATTGCATGAGTCTAATACTTCCTGAGGTTGAGCTTTTATCCATTTTCCTTTTTTTAAAAAGAGAGTGAGTAAAACTTACCTCTTCATACTATCTTCTTGACAATTTTGCCTGTTTTGCATTGTTTTATCCATTCCCTACCTCAGCACAATTTTGAGGGTAGGTGTCCTTTACAGCCCTAAGTCCTTGTGAATGTTAAGTGACCATTAGCTGTGGGTTAAAAGCTGCTCTTGCGGGAATGGGCCACAAGGCGGCAGCATTTCTCCTTTACCAAATCTGGTTACTAGGGCAACAGAGCCTTACTGGAAGTGGTGTTCTAGGTTGTAAATTAGAATGGAATGTGCCAGGAAAAAGCCCTTGAAGTTTATGTCTCATTACTTCTTGTTCGTATTTTTAACTTAATTTTTATTTTTTATCACAGCAAACTTGATTACAATGTTTTGTTTGTTCTAGGTGTGCAAGATGTGCTTCTTTCACACATATACATATATCTATTCTTCTTCAGATCCTTTTCCCATGTAGGTTATGACACAATGTTGAGTAGTCTTCCCTTGGTATTCCGTAGATCTTTGGTGATTATATATTTCACATGTGTTTGTATCTCTCCGTTAACCTCAATATGGTAGTGTATCCAATCCTCACACCTTTCCATTTGGCGAACCATAAGTTTTTGTACTGAATCTGTGATTGCCTTTCTCTGTGGAAATATCTTCGTTTGTTTCAATTTTTAGGTAACACCTGTATGTGATATGATAGGATATGTGTCTTTCGCTGTCTCACTTACTACAAGTTGCGTGATTACTTCTAGACTCATCTATGGTGCTGCCAATGGCATTGTTTCATTTTTTCGCTAGCTCATATTCCATCTGTACGTGTAGCAGTTCTTCTTTGTCCACCCATCTGTCGGTGGACTTTTTGGTTACTTCCATATCTTGGCTATTGTAATACTATGCAATGCAGATTTGCCTGCCTGTGTCTTTCCAATTCTGTCTTCTTAGGTTATAGTTCCAGGAATGGGTCTGTTGGATCATATCGTAGCTCAGTGTTTACCTTTTAAAGGCACCTCCATTCTGTTCTCTTTAGTGGCTCTTTCCAGGTTACGTCCCACATAAAGTTGAGGGTATGCACTTCTCCACAGCACCTTCAGCATTTATTCTTTGTAGATTTTTGCTGATGGTTATTCTGACTGGTGTGAGCTGATACCTCTTTGTGGTTGAATTTGCATGTGTCTCATAATGCGTTGAAATTGAGCTTTAAGACATATGCTTTTTATTTTTCCAGCTGTGATTAGAGCTTAGTTCTTCAAAGTGTTTACTTGAAGTATGTGTCACCTTTTGAAATATTTTGGCCATTACCTCCCTCAAGACATTTTGAGGGCAGGTTTCATTTACAGCCCTGCAGTACTAGTTCATATGAAGTGACCATTAGCTCAAGCTTTAAACCTGCTTTTACAGGTAACGACCAGAGTGTGGCAGCCTTTCTACGTTCCCCACGCTGGTACTAGGGAAACAGACCTACCTGCCAGTGGTGCTCTTCGGTTATAAATTAGAGTGGAATGTGCCCGGAGAAACCCACAGATGCTGATGTCTCCTTACATTTGTTTGTTTTTTTAATTTAATTTATATTTTTTACTGGAGTACTATTCCGTTGTATACATGGACCACTTCTTCTTGGTGCATTCCTCTGTTGATGGACATTTTTGTTGCTTCCATGTGTTGACTATGGTAACTATTGCTGGTGTACAGGTTTGCCAGCCTCTGACTTTTTGATTCTCATTTTCTCAGGTGATAGGCTCAGCAGATGGTATGCTTGATTCACTGGTAGCTCAATGTTTACCTTTTCAAAGCACCTCCATTGTGTTTACAGTAATGGTTCTTACCACGTCCCCCTTAGAGCTCAGGGTACACATTTCTCCACAATCCCTTCAGCATGTATTGTTTGCAGCATTTTTGCTGATGGCCATTCTGACTGCTGTGAGCTGATAGGTATTTGTAATTTCGGTTTGCATATCTTTAAAAATTCCTAAACTTTATCATTTTCCCACGCCTTTTTCTTTTCACTTAAAAGAAAAAACCGTGTGTACAATATACCTCTTGAAATTGTCTTCTTCGAAGGTTGCCCTCTTTTGAATTGTTTGGTCGATTTTGACCCCAGAAATTATTTGGAGGGCAGGTGTCATTTACAGAACTGCAAGTTGGTGAATATTTAGTGACCTTTCGCAGTGGGTTTAAAGCTGCTGTTGTGGGAAACGGCCACAAGGAGGCAGCATTTCTCCATTCCCCAATCTGGTACTAGGGCAGCAGAGCCTTTCTGGAAGTCGTTGTCCTAGGTTGTAAATAAGAATGGAATTTGCCAGGAGAAATCCCCATAAGTTTATGTCTCATTACTTCTTCTTGCTTTTTTAAATTTTTTTAATCAGAGTAAAGAGTACAATATTGTTTGTCCTAGGTGTACACAATCTGGTTCATTTGTACATTATGTATGTCTATTAATGTACAGATCCTCTTACCATGTAAAATATTACAGTGTTCCATAGACCTCCCTTACTATATGTTCGGTCTTTTTGATACATGTATATAATATGTATTTGTGTACGTATAGTAACACTATTCTTCATTTATCAATTTCCCCCTCCTTTCCTTTTAGATGAGCATAGTTTGTTTTCTAAGCCCGTGAGTGTCTTTCTCTTTGGAAATATGTTCATTTGTGTCAGTTATTAGATAATGCCATAAGTGATATTATAGGATATAGGTCTTTTGCTTTCCGTCCTACTTCATGTTTTGTGATTATCTCCAGGCTCATGTATGGTGCCTCAAAGAGCAGTGCTTCAATGTTTTCCATGGCTAATATTCCATTGTGTACATGGACCACTTCTTCTTGGTGCATTCCTCTGTTGATGGACGTTTTCGTTGCTTCCAAGTCTTGCCTACGATAACTATTGCTAGAGTGCAGGATTGCCAGCCTGTGACTTTTGGATTTTCATTTTCTCAGGTGATACACCCAGCAGTGGGTATGATTGATTGACTGGTACGTTAGCTCAATGTTACCTTTTCAAGGCACCTCAATTGTGCTTTCATTAGTGGCTCTTACCACGTCCCCCTTAGAATCGAGGGTACTCATTTCTCCACAATCACGTCAGCATTTATTGTTTGCAGCATTTTTGTCGAGGGCCATTCTGACTGGTGTGAGCTGATAGGTTTTTGTAATTTGGGTTTACATGCCTTTAAATATTCCTAACATTCATCATTTTTCCACGCCTTTTTCTTGTGTGTTAAAAGAAAAAAGAAAAAAAAAGTGTGAGTACAATCTACCACTTCAAATTGTCTTTTTGGAAGGTTGCACTCTTGAATTTTTTGGTCGATTTTCGACCTCAGTATTTTTGGAGGGCAGGTGTCATTTACAGAACTGAATTGGTGAATATTTAGTGACCTTTTGCAGTGGGTTTAAAGCTGCTGTTGTGGGAAACGGCCACAAGGAGGCAGCATTTCTCCATTCCCAAATCTGGGTACTAGGGCAGCAGAGCCGTTCTGGAAGTCATTTACCTAGGTTGTAAATTTGAATGGAATGTGCCAGGAAAACCACCCATAAGTTTATGTCTCATTACTTCTAGTTCGTTGTTTGAATTTTTTACATTGGGGTAATGGTTCGAATGTTGTTTGTCCAAGGTGTACACACTCTGGTTCATTTACACATTATATATATCTATTTATGTAGAGATCCTCTTCCCATGTAAATTATTACAGAGTGTTCCATCAACCTCCCTTGCTATATGGTCGGTCTTTTTGATATATATATATATAATATGAATTTGTATACATATGGTAACGCTTATCTTTATTTATCCGTTCCCCCCACCTTTCCTTTTAGGTAAGCATAGTTTTTTTTTATAAGTCTGTGATTGCCTTTCCCTGTGGAAATATTTTCATTTGTGTCAGTTATTAAATAACGCCTATAAGTGATTTCATAGGATATAGGACTTTTGCTTTCCGACTTACCTCATGTTCTGTGATTATCTCCAAGATCATCTATGGTGCCTCAAAGAGCAGTGTTTCATTGTTTTCCATGGCTAGTATTCATTGTGGACATGGACCACTTCTTCTTTATCCCTTCATCTGTTGATGGACATTTGGGTTGCTTCACTGTCTTGTCTATTGTGAATAAGGCTGCAGTGCAGCTTTTGCAGCCTGGGTCTTCTTGATTCTGGTCTTCTCAGGTGAGAGGCCCATTGGTGCGCCTGCTGGATTGAATGGTACCTCAGTTTTTCCTTTTAAACGCAGCTCCTTTCTGTTCTCATTATTGGCTGTTAACCACTTTACATCTCACCAGCAGCTAGAGGGTACACAGTTCTCTAAAACCTCTTCAGCATTGATTGTTTGTAGGCTTTTTGCTGATGGTCAGTCGACTGGTGTGAGTTGAAAACTTTTTGTAGATTAGATTGCATGAGTCTAATACTTCCTGAGGTTGAGCTTTTATCCATTTTCCTTTTTTTAAAAAGAGAGTGAGTAAAACTTACCTCTTCATACTATCTTCTTGACAATTTTGCCTGTTTTGCATTGTTTTATCCATTCCCTACCTCAGCACAATTTTGAGGGTAGGTGTCCTTTACAGCCCTAAGTCCTTGTGAATGTTAAGTGACCATTAGCTGTGGGTTAAAAGCTGCTCTTGCGGGAATGAGCCACAAGGCGGCAGCATTTCTCCTTTACCAAATCTGGTTACTAGGGCAACAGAGCCTTACTGGAAGTGGTGTTCTAGGTTGTAAATTAGAATGGAATGTGCCAGGAAAAAGCCCTTGAAGTTTATGTCTCATTACTTCTTGTTCGTATTTTTAACTTAATTTTTATTTTTTATCACAGCAAACTTGATTACAATGTTTTGTTTGTTCTAGGTGTGCAAGATGTGCTTCTTTCACACATATACATATATCTATTCTTCTTCAGATCCTTTTCCCATGTAGGTTATGACACAATGTTGAGTAGTCTTCCCTTGGTATTCCGTAGATCTTTGGTGATTATATATTTCACATGTGTTTGTATCTCTCCGTTAACCTCAATATGGTAGTGTATCCAATCCTCACACCTTTCCATTTGGCGAACCATAAGTTTTTGTACTGAATCTGTGATTGCCTTTCTCTGTGGAAATATCTTCGTTTGTTTCAATTTTTAGGTAACACCTGTATGTGATATGATAGGATATGTGTCTTTCGATGTCTCACTTACTACAAGTTGCGTGATTACTTCTAGACTCATCTATGGTGCTGCCAATGGCATTGTTTCATTTTTTCGCTAGCTCATATTCCATCTGTACGTGTAGCAGTTCTTCTTTGTCCACCCATCTGTCGGTGGACTTTTTGGTTACTTCCATATCTTGGCTATTGTAATACTATGCAATGCAGATTTGCCTGCCTGTGTCTTTCCAATTCTGTCTTCTTAGGTTATAGTTCCAGGAATGGGTCTGTTGGATCATATCGTAGCTCAGTGTTTACCTTTTAAAGGCACCTCCATTCTGTTCTCTTTAGTGGCTCTTTCCAGGTTACGTCCCACATAAAGTTGAGGGTATGCACTTCTCCACAGCACCTTCAGCATTTATTCTTTGTAGTTTTTTGCTGATGGTTATTCTGACTGGTGTGAGCTGATACCTCTTTGTGGTTGAATTTGCATGTGTCTCATAATGCGTTGAAATTGAGCTTTAAGACATATGCTTTTTATTTTTCCAGCTGTGATTAGAGCTTAGTTCTTCAAAGTGTTTACTTGAAGTATGTGTCACCTTTTGAAATATTTTGGCCATTACCTCCCTCAAGACATTTTGAGGGCAGGTTTCATTTACAGCCCTGCAGTACTAGTTCATATGAAGTGACCATTAGCTCAAGCTTTAAACCTGCTTTTACAGGTAACGACCAGAGTGTGGCAGCCTTTCTACGTTCCCCACGCTGGTACTAGGGAAACAGACCTACCTGCCAGTGGTGCTCTTCGGTTATAAATTAGAGTGGAATGTGCCCGGAGAAACCCACAGATGCTGATGTCTCCTTACATTTGTTTGTTTTTTTAATTTAATTTATATTTTTTACTGGAGTACTATTCCGTTGTATACATGGACCACTTCTTCTTGGTGCATTCCTCTGTTGATGGACATTTTTGTTGCTTCCATGTGTTGACTATGGTAACTAT
Source organism: Eubalaena glacialis (assembly GCF_028564815.1). Classification (NCBI taxonomy): domain Eukaryota; kingdom Metazoa; phylum Chordata; class Mammalia; order Artiodactyla; family Balaenidae; genus Eubalaena; species Eubalaena glacialis. The sequence continues at coordinate 75,371,259 of NC_083716.1, forward strand.
TGCTGGTGTACAGGTTTGCCAGCCTCTGACTTTTTGATTCTCATTTTCTCAGGTGATAGGCTCAGCAGATGGTATGCTTGATTCACTGGTAGCTCAATGTTTACCTTTTCAAAGCACCTCCATTGTGTTTACAGTAATGGTTCTTACCACGTCCCCCTTAGAGCTCAGGGTACACATTTCTCCACAATCCCTTCAGCATGTATTGTTTGCAGCATTTTTGCTGATGGCCATTCTGACTGCTGTGAGCTGATAGGTATTTGTAATTTCGGTTTGCATATCTTTAAAAATTCCTAAACTTTATCATTTTCCCACGCCTTTTTCTTTTCACTTAAAAGAAAAAACCGTGTGTACAATATACCTCTTGAAATTGTCTTCTTCGAAGGTTGCCCTCTTTTGAATTGTTTGGTCGATTTTGACCCCAGAAATTATTTGGAGGGCAGGTGTCATTTACAGAACTGCAAGTTGGTGAATATTTAGTGACCTTTCGCAGTGGGTTTAAAGCTGCTGTTGTGGGAAACGGCCACAAGGAGGCAGCATTTCTCCATTCCCCAATCTGGTACTAGGGCAGCAGAGCCTTTCTGGAAGTCGTTGTCCTAGGTTGTAAATAAGAATGGAATTTGCCAGGAGAAATCCCCATAAGTTTATGTCTCATTACTTCTTCTTGCTTTTTTAAATTTTTTTAATCAGAGTAAAGAGTACAATATTGTTTGTCCTAGGTGTACACAATCTGGTTCATTTGTACATTATGTATGTCTATTAATGTACAGATCCTCTTACCATGTAAAATATTACAGTGTTCCATAGACCTCCCTTGCTATATGTTTGGTCTTTTTGATACATGTATATAATATGTATTTGTGTACGTATAGTAACACTATTCTTCATTTATCAATTTCCCCCTCCTTTCCTTTTAGATGAGCATAGTTTGTTTTCTAAGCCCGTGAGTGTCTTTCTCTTTGGAAATATGTTCATTTGTGTCAGTTATTAGATAATGCCATAAGTGATATTATAGGATATAGGTCTTTTGCTTTCCGTCCTACTTCATGTTTTGTGATTATCTCCAGGCTCATGTATGGTGCCTCAAAGAGCAGTGCTTCAATGTTTTCCATGGCTAATATTCCATTGTGTACATGGACCACTTCTTCTTGGTGCATTCCTCTGTTGATGGACGTTTTCGTTGCTTCCAAGTCTTGCCTACGATAACTATTGCTAGAGTGCAGGATTGCCAGCCTGTGACTTTTGGATTTTCATTTTCTCAGGTGATACACCCAGCAGTGGGTATGATTGATTGACTGGTACGGTAGCTCAATGTTACCTTTTCAAGGCACCTCAATTGTGCTTTCATTAGTGGCTCTTACCACGTCCCCCTTAGAATCGAGGGTACTCATTTCTCCACAATCACGTCAGCATTTATTGTTTGCAGCATTTTTGTCGAGGGCCATTCTGACTGGTGTGAGCTGATAGGTTTTTGTAATTTGGGTTTACATGCCTTTAAATATTCCTAACATTCATCATTTTTCCACGCCTTTTTCTTGTGTGTTAAAAGAAAAAAGAAAAAAAAAGTGTGAGTACAATCTACCACTTCAAATTGTCTTTTTGGAAGGTTGCACTCTTGAATTTTTTGGTCGATTTTCGACCTCAGTATTTTTGGAGGGCAGGTGTCATTTACAGAACTGAATTGGTGAATATTTAGTGACCTTTTGCAGTGGGTTTAAAGCTGCTGTTGTGGGAAACGGCCACAAGGAGGCAGCATTTCTCCATTCCCAAATCTGGGTACTAGGGCAGCAGAGCCGTTCTGGAAGTCATTTACCTAGGTTGTAAATTTGAATGGAATGTGCCAGGAAAACCACCCATAAGTTTATGTCTCATTACTTCTAGTTCGTTGTTTGAATTTTTTACATTGGGGTAATGGTTCGAATGTTGTTTGTCCAAGGTGTACACACTCTGGTTCATTTACACATTATATATATCTATTTATGTAGAGATCCTCTTCCCATGTAAATTATTACAGAGTGTTCCATCAACCTCCCTTGCTATATGGTCGGTCTTTTTGATATATATATATATAATATGAATTTGTATACATATGGTAACGCTTATCTTTATTTATCCGTTCCCCCCACCTTTCCTTTTAGGTAAGCATAGTTTTTTTTTATAAGTCTGTGATTGCCTTTCCCTGTGGAAATAGGTTTATTTGTGTCAGTTATTAAATAACGCCTATAAGTGATTTCATAGGATATAGGACTTTTGCTTTCCGACTTACCTCATGTTCTGTGATTATCTCCAAGATCATCTATGGTGCCTCAAAGAGCAGTGTTTCATTGTTTTCCATGGCTAGTATTCATTGTGGACATGGACCACTTCTTCTTTATCCCTTCATCTGTTGATGGACATTTGGGTTGCTTCACTGTCTTGTCTATTGTGAATAAGGCTGCAGTGCAGCTTTTGCAGCCTGGGTCTTCTTGATTCTGGTCTTCTCAGGTGAGAGGCCCATTGGTGCGCCTGCTGGATTGAATGGTACCTCAGTTTTTCCTTTTAAACGCAGCTCCTTTCTGTTCTCATTATTGGCTGTTAACCACTTTACATCTCACCAGCAGCTAGAGGGTACACAGTTCTCTAAAACCTCTTCAGCATTGATTGTTTGTAGGCTTTTTGCTGATGGTCAGTCGACTGGTGTGAGTTGAAAACTTTTTGTAGATTAGATTGCATGAGTCTAATACTTCCTGAGGTTGAGCTTTTATCCATTTTCCTTTTTTTAAAAAGAGAGTGAGTAAAACTTACCTCTTCATACTATCTTCTTGACAATTTTGCCTGTTTTGCATTGTTTTATCCATTCCCTACCTCAGCACAATTTTGAGGGTAGGTGTCCTTTACAGCCCTAAGTCCTTGTGAATGTTAAGTGACCATTAGCTGTGGGTTAAAAGCTGCTCTTGCGGGAATGGGCCACAAGGCGGCAGCATTTCTCCATTCCCAAATCTGGGTACTAGGGCAGCAGAGCCGTTGTGGAAGTCGTTTACCTAGGTTGTAAATTTGAATGAAATGTGCCAGGAAAACCACCCATAAGTTTATGTCTCATTACTTCTAGTTCGTTGTTTGAATTTTTTACATTGGGGTAATGGTTCGAATGTTGTTTGTCCAAGGTGTACACACTCTGGTTCATTTACACATTATATATATCTATTTATGTAGAGATCCTCTTCCCATGTAAATTATTACAGAGTGTTCCATCAACCTCCCTTGCTATATGGTCGGTCTTTTTGATATATGTATATAATATGAATTTGTATACATATGGTAACGCTAATCTTCATTTATCCATTCCCCCCACCTTTCCTTTTAGGTAAGCATAGTTTTTTTTTATAAGTCTGTGATTGCCTTTCCCTGTGGAAATAGGTTCATTTGTGTCAGTTATTAGATAACGCCTATAAGTGATTTCATAGGATATAGGACTTTTGCTTTCCGACTTACCTCATGTTCTGTGATTATCTCCAAGATCATCTATGGTGCCTCAAAGAGCAGTGTTTCATTGTTTTCCATGGCTAGTATTCATTGTGTACATGGACCCCTTCTTCTTTATCCCTTCATCTGTTGATGGACATTTGGCTTGCTTCACTGTCTTGGCTATTGTGAATAAGGCTGCAGTGCAGCTTTTGCAGCCCGGGTCTTCTTGATTCTGGTCTTCTCAGGTGAGAGGCCCATTGGTGCGCCTGCTGGATTGAATGGTACCTCAATTTTTCCTTTTAAACGCAGCTCCTTTCTGTTCTCATTATTGGCTGTTAACCACTTTACATCTCACCAGCAGCTAGAGGGTACACAGTTCTCTAAAACCTCTTCAGCATTGATTGTTTGTAGGCTTTTTGCTGATGGTCAGTCGACTGGTGTGAGTTGAAAACTTTTTGTAGATTAGACTGCATGAGTCTAATACTTCCTGAGGTTGAGCTTTTATCCATTTTCCTTTTTTTAAAAAGAGAGTGAGTAAAACTTACCTCTTCATACTATCTTCTTGACAATTTTGCCTGTTTTGCATTGTTTTATCCATTCCCTACCTCAGCACAATTTTGAGGGCAGGTGTCCTTTACAGCCCTGAGTCCTTGTGAATGTTAAGTGACCATTAGCTGCGGGTTAAAAGCTGCTCTTGCGGGAATGGGCCACAAGGCGGCAGCATTTCTCCATTCCCAAATCTGGTTACTAGGGCAACAGAGCCTTACTGGAAGTGGTGTTCTAGGTTGTAAATTAGAATGGAATGTGCCAGGAAAAAGCCCTTGAAGTTTATGTCTCATTACTTCTTGTTCGTAGTTTTAACTTAATTTTTATTTTTTATCACAGCAAACTTGATTACAATGTTTTGTTTGTTCTAGGTGTGCAAGATGTGGTTCTTTCACACATATACATATATCTATTCTTCTTCAGATCCTTTTCCCATGTAGGTTATGACACAATGTTGAGTACTCTTCCCTTGGTATTCCGTAGATCTCTGGTGATTATATATTTCACATGTGTTTGTGTCTCTCCATTAACCTCAATATGGTAGTGTATCCAATCCTCACACCTTTCCATTTGGCGAACCATAAGTTTTTGTACTGAATCTGTGATTGCCTTTCTCTGTGGAAATATCTTCGTTTGTTTCAATTTTTAGGTAACACCTGTATGTGATATGATAGGATATGTGTCTTTCGCTGTCTCACTTACTACAAGTTGCGTGATTACTTCTAGACTCATCTATGGTGCTGCCAATGGCATTGTTTCATTTTTTCGCTAGATCATATTCCATCTGTACGTGTAGCAGTTCTTCTTTGTCCACCCATCTGTCGGTGGACTTTTTGGTTACTTCCATATCTTGGCTATTGTAATACTATGCAATGCAGATTTGCCTGCCTGTGTCTTTCCAATTCTGTCTTCTTAGCTTATAGTTCCAGGAATGGGTCTGCTGGATCATATGGTAGCTCAGTGTTTACCTTTTAAAGGCACCTCCATTCTGTTCTCTTTAGTGGCTCTTTCCAGGTTACGTCCCACATAAAGTTGAGGGTATGCACTTCTCCACAGCACCTTCAGCATTTATTCTTTGTAGTTTTTTGCTGATGGTTATTCTGACTGGTGTGAGCTGATACCTCTTTGTGGTTGAATTTGCATGTGTCTCATAATGCGTTGAAATTGAGCTTTAAGACATGTGCTTTTTATTTTTCCAGCTGTGATTAGAGCTTAGTTCTTCAAAGTGTTTACTTGAAGTATGTGTCCCCTTTTGAAATATTTTGGCCATTACCTCCCTCAAGACATTTTGAGGGCAGGTTTCATTTACAGCCCTGCAGTACTAGTTCATATGAAGTGACCATTAGCTCAAGCTTTAAACCTGCTTTTACAGGTAACGGCCAGAGGGCGGCAGCCTTTCTACGTTCCCCACGCTGGTACTAGGGAAACAGACCTACCTGCCAGTGGTGCTCTTCGGTTATAAATTAGAGTGGAATGTGCCTGGAGAAACCCACAGATGCTGATGTCTCCTTACATTTGTTTGTTTTTTAAATTTAATTTATATTTTTTACTGGAGTACTATTCCGTTGTATACATGGACCACTTCTTCTTGGTGCATTCCTCTGTTGATGGACATTTTTGTTGCTTCCATGTGTTGACTATGGTAAGTATTGCTGCCCTACAGGTTTGCCAGCCTGTGACTTTTTGATTCTCAGTTTCTCAGGTGATAGGCTCAGCAGATGGTATGCTTGATTCACTGGTAGCTCAATGTTTACCTTTTCAAAGCACCTCCATTGTGTTTACAGTAATGGTTCTTACCACGTCCCCCTTAGAGCTCAGGGTACACATTTCTCCACAATCCCTTCAGCATGTATTGTTTGCAGCATTTTTGCTGATGGCCATTCTGACTGCTGTGAGCTGATAGGTATTTGTAATTTCGGTTTGCATATCTTTAAAAATTCCTAAACTTTATCATTTTCCCACGCCTTTTTCTTTTCACTTAAAAGAAAAAACCGTGTGTACAATATACCTCTTGAAATTGTCTTCTTCGAAGGTTGCCCTCTTTTGAATTTTTTGGTCGATTTTTGACCCCAGAAATTTTTTGGAGGGCAGGTGTCATTTACAGAACTGCAAGTTGGTGAATATTTAGTGACCTTTCGCAGTGGGTTTAAAGCTGCTGTTGTGGGAAACGGCCACAAGGAGGCAGCATTTCTCCATTCCCCAATCTGTGTACTAGGGCAGCAGAGCCTTTCTGGAAGTCGTTGTCTTAGGTTGTAAATGAGAATGGAATTTGCCAGGAGAAATCCCCATAAGTTTATGTCTCATTACTTCTTCTTGCTTTTTTAAATTTTTTTAATCAGAGTAAAGAGTAGAATATTGTTTGTCCTAGGTATACACAATCTGGTTCATTTGTACATTATGTATGTCTATTAATGTACAGATCCTCTTCCCATGTAAAATATTACAGTGTTCCATAGACCTCCCTTGCTATATGTTCGGTCTTTTTGATACATGTATATAATATGTATTTGTATACATATAGTAACACTATTCTTCATTTATCAATTCCCCCTTCCTTTCCTTTTCGATGACCATAGTTTGTTTTCTAAGCCCGTGAGTGTCTTTCTCTTTGGAAATATGTTCATTTGTGTCAGTTATTAGATAATGCCATAAGTGATATTATAGGATATAGGTCTTTTGCTTTCCGACCTACTTCATGTTTTGTGATTATCTCCAGGCTCATGTATGGTGCCTCAAAGAGCAGTGCTTCAATGTTTTCCATGGCTAATATTCCATTGTGTACATGGAGCACTTTTTGGTGCATTCCTCTGTTGATTGACGTTTCCGTTGCTTCCAAGTGTTGCCTATGGTAACTATTGCTGGAGTGCAGGATTGCCAGCCTGTGACTTTTGGATTTTCATTTTCTCAGGTGATACACCCGGCAGTGGGTATGATTGATTGACTGGTATGGTAGCTTAATGTTACCTTTTCAAGGCACCTCAATTGTGCTTTCATTAGTGGCTCTTACCACGTCCCCCTTAGAATCGAGGGTACTCATTTCTCCACAATCACGTCAGCATTTATTGTTTGCAGCATTTTTGTCGAGGGCCATTCTGACTGGTGTGAGCTGATAGGTTTTTGTAATTTGGGTTTACATGTCTTTAAAAATTCCTAAAATTCATCATTTTTCCACGCCTTTTTCTTGTGTGTTAAAAGAAAAAAGAAAAAAAAAGTGTGAGTACAATCTACCTCTTCAAATTGTCTTTTTGGAAGGTTGCACTCTTGAATTTTTTGGTCGATTTTCGACCTCAGTATTTTTGGAGGGCAGGTGTCATTTACAGAACTGAATTGGTGAATATTTAGTGACCTTTTGCAGTGGGTTTAAAGCTGCTGTTGTGGGAAACGGCCACAAGGAGGCAGCATTTCTCCATTCCCAAATCTGGGTACTAGGGCAGCAGAGCCGTTCTGGAAGTCATTTACCTAGGTTGTAAATTTGAATGGAATGTGCCAGGAAAACCACCCATAAGTTTATGTCTCATTACTTCTAGTTCGTTGTTTGAATTTTTTACATTGGGGTAATGGTTCGAATGTTGTTTGTCCAAGGTGTACACACTCTGGTTCATTTACACATTATATATATCTATTTATGTAGAGATCCTCTTCCCATGTAAATTATTACAGAGTGTTCCATCAACCTCCCTTGCTATATGGTCGGTCTTTTTGATATATATATATATAATATGAATTTGTATACATATGGTAACGCTTATCTTTATTTATCCGTTCCCCCCACCTTTCCTTTTAGGTAAGCATAGTTTTTTTTTATAAGTCTGTGATTGCCTTTCCCTGTGGAAATATTTTCATTTGTGTCAGTTATTAAATAACGCCTATAAGTGATTTCATAGGATATAGGACTTTTGCTTTCCGACTTACCTCATGTTCTGTGATTATCTCCAAGATCATCTATGGTGCCTCAAAGAGCAGTGTTTCATTGTTTTCCATGGCTAGTATTCATTGTGGACATGGACCACTTCTTCTTTATCCCTTCATCTGTTGATGGACATTTGGGTTGCTTCACTGTCTTGTCTATTGTGAATAAGGCTGCAGTGCAGCTTTTGCAGCCTGGGTCTTCTTGATTCTGGTCTTCTCAGGTGAGAGGCCCATTGGTGCGCCTGCTGGATTGAATGGTACCTCAGTTTTTCCTTTTAAACGCAGCTCCTTTCTGTTCTCATTATTGGCTGTTAACCACTTTACATCTCACCAGCAGCTAGAGGGTACACAGTTCTCTAAAACCTCTTCAGCATTGATTGTTTGTAGGCTTTTTGCTGATGGTCAGTCGACTGGTGTGAGTTGAAAACTTTTTGTAGATTAGATTGCATGAGTCTAATACTTCCTGAGGTTGAGCTTTTATCCATTTTCCTTTTTTTAAAAAGAGAGTGAGTAAAACTTACCTCTTCATACTATCTTCTTGACAATTTTGCCTGTTTTGCATTGTTTTATCCATTCCCTACCTCAGCACAATTTTGAGGGTAGGTGTCCTTTACAGCCCTAAGTCCTTGTGAATGTTAAGTGACCATTAGCTGTGGGTTAAAAGCTGCTCTTGCGGGAATGGGCCACAAGGTGGCAGCATTTCTCCTTTACCAAATCTGGTTACTAGGGCAACAGAGCCTTACTGGAAGTGGTGTTCTAGGTTGTAAATTAGAATGGAATGTGCCAGGAAAAAGCCCTTGAAGTTTATGTCTCATTACTTCTTGTTCGTATTTTTAACTTAATTTTTATTTTTTATCACAGCAAACTTGATTACAATGTTTTGTTTGTTCTAGGTGTGCAAGATGTGCTTCTTTCACACATATACATATATCTATTCTTCTTCAGATCCTTTTCCCATGTAGGTTATGACACAATGTTGAGTAGTCTTCCCTTGGTATTCCGTAGATCTTTGGTGATTATATATTTCACATGTGTTTGTATCTCTCCGTTAACCTCAATATGGTAGTGTATCCAATCCTCACACCTTTCCATTTGGCGAACCATAAGTTTTTTACTGAATCTGTGATTGCCTTTCTCTGTGGAAATATCTTCGTTTGTTTCAATTTTTAGGTAACACCTGTATGTGATATGATAGGATATGTGTCTTTCGCTGTCTCACTTACTACAAGTTGCGTGATTACTTCTAGACTCATCTATGGTGCTGCCAATGGCATTGTTTCATTTTTTCGCTAGATCATATTCCATCTGTACGTGTAGCAGTTCTTCTTTGTCCACCCATCTGTCGGTGGACTTTTTGGTTACTTCCATATCTTGGCTATTGTAATACTATGCAATGCAGATTTGCCTGCCTGTGTCTTTCCAATTCTGTCTTCTTAGGTTTTAGTTCCAGGAATGGGTCTGCTGGATCATATGGTAGCTCAGTGTTTACCTTTTAAAGGCACCTCCATTCTGTTCTCTTTAGTGGCTCTTTCCAGGTTACGTCCCACATAAAGTTGAGGGTATGCACTTCTCCACAGCACCTTCAGCATTTATTCTTTGTAGTTTTTTGCTGATGGTTATTCTGACTGGTGTGAGCTGATACCTCTTTGTGGTTGAATTTGCATGTGTCTCATAATGCGTTGAAATTGAGCTTTAAGACATATGCTTTTTATTTTTCCAGCTGTGATTAGAGCTTAGTTCTTCAAAGTGTTTACTTGAAGTATGTGTCACCTTTTGAAATATTTTGGCCATTACCTCCCTCAAGACATTTTGAGGGCAGGTTTCATTTACAGCCCTGCAGTACTAGTTCATATGAAGTGACCATTAGCTCAAGCTTTAAACCTGCTTTTACAGGTAACGACCAGAGTGTGGCAGCCTTTCTACGTTCCCCACGCTGGTACTAGGGAAACAGACCTACCTGCCAGTGGTGCTCTTCGGTTATAAATTAGAGTGGAATGTGCCCGGAGAAACCCACAGATGCTGATGTCTCCTTACATTTGTTTGTTTTTTTAATTTAATTTATATTTTTTACTGGAGTACTATTCACTTGTATACATGGACCACTTCTTCTTGGTGCATTCCTCTGTTGATGGACATTTTTGTTGCTTCCATGTGTTGACTATGGTAACTATTGCTGGTGTACAGGTTTGCCAGCCTCTGACTTTTTGATTCTCATTTTCTCAGGTGATAGGCTCAGCAGATGGTATGCTTGATTCACTGGTAGCTCAATGTTTACCTTTTCAAAGCACCTCCATTGTGTTTACAGTAATGGTTCTTACCACGTCCCCCTTAGAGCTCAGGGTACACATTTCTCCACAATCCCTTCAGCATGTATTGTTTGCAGCATTTTTGCTGATGGCCATTCTGACTGCTGTGAGCTGATAGGTATTTGTAATTTCGGTTTGCATATCTTTAAAAATTCCTAAACTTTATCATTTTCCCACGCCTTTTTCTTTTCACTTAAAAGAAAAAACCGTGTGTACAATATACCTCTTGAAATTGTCTTCTTCGAAGGTTGCCCTCTTTTGAATTTTTTGGTCGATTTTTGACCCCAGAAATTTTTTGGAGGGCAGGTGTCATTTACAGAACTGCAAGTTGGTGAATATTTAGTGACCTTTCGCAGTGGGTTTAAAGCTGCTGTTGTGGGAAACGGCCACAAGGAGGCAGCATTTCTCCATTCCCCAATCTGTGTACTAGGGCAGCAGAGCCTTTCTGGAAGTCGTTGTCTTAGGTTGTAAATGAGAATGGAATTTGCCAGGAGAAATCCCCATAAGTTTATGTCTCATTACTTCTTCTTGCTTTTTTAAATTTTTTTAATCAGAGTAAAGAGTAGAATATTGTTTGTCCTAGGTATACACAATCTGGTTCATTTGTACATTATGTATGTCTATTAATGTACAGATCCTCTTCCCATGTAAAATATTACAGTGTTCCATAGACCTCCCTTGCTATATGTTCGGTCTTTTTGATACATGTATATAATATGTATTTGTATACATATAGTAACACTATTCTTCATTTATCAATTCCCCCTTCCTTTCCTTTTCGATGACCATAGTTTGTTTTCTAAGCCCGTGAGTGTCTTTCTCTTTGGAAATATGTTCATTTGTGTCAGTTATTAGATAATGCCATAAGTGATATTATAGGATATAGGTCTTTTGCTTTCCGACCTACTTCATGTTTTGTGATTATCTCCAGGCTCATGTATGGTGCCTCAAAGAGCAGTGCTTCAATGTTTTCCATGGCTAATATTCCATTGTGTACATGGAGCACTTCTTGGTGCATTCCTCTGTTGATTGACGTTTCCGTTGCTTCCAAGTGTTGCCTATGGTAACTATTGCTGGAGTGCAGGATTGCCAGCCTGTGAATTTTGGATTTTCATTTTCTCAGGTGATACACCCGGCAGTGGGTATGATTGATTGACTGGTATGGTAGCTTAATGTTACCTTTTCAAGGCACCTCAATTGTGCTTTCATTAGTGGCTCTTACCACGTCCCCCTTAGAATCGAGGGTACTCATTTCTCCACAATCACGTCAGCATTTATTGTTTGCAGCATTTTTGTCGAGGGCCATTCTGACTGGTGTGAGCTGATAGGTTTTTGTAATTTGGGTTTACATGTCTTTAAAAATTCCTAAAATTCATCATTTTTCCACGCCTTTTTCTTGTGTGTTAAAAGAAAAAAGAAAAAAAAAGTGTGAGTACAATCTACCTCTTCAAATTGTCTTTTTGGAAGGTTGCACTCTTGAATTTTTTGGTCGATTTTCGACCTCAGTATTTTTGGAGGGCAGGTGTCATTTACAGAACTGAATTGGTGAATATTTAGTGACCTTTTGCAGTGGGTTTAAAGCTGCTGTTGTGGGAAACGGCCACAAGGAGGCAGCATTTCTCCATTCCCAAATCTGGGTACTAGGGCAGCAGAGCCGTTCTGGAAGTCATTTACCTAGGTTGTAAATTTGAATGGAATGTGCCAGGAAAACCACCCATAAGTTTATGTCTCATTACTTCTAGTTCGTTGTTTGAATTTTTTACATTGGGGTAATGGTTCGAATGTTGTTTGTCCAAGGTGTACACACTCTGGTTCATTTACACATTATATATATCTATTTATGTAGAGATCCTCTTCCCATGTAAATTATTACAGAGTGTTCCATCAACCTCCCTTGCTATATGGTCGGTCTTTTTGATATATATATATATAATATGAATTTGTATACATATGGTAACGCTTATCTTTATTTATCCGTTCCCCCCACCTTTCCTTTTAGGTAAGCATAGTTTTTTTTTATAAGTCTGTGATTGCCTTTCCCTGTGGAAATATTTTCATTTGTGTCAGTTATTAAATAACGCCTATAAGTGATTTCATAGGATATAGGACTTTTGCTTTCCGACTTACCTCATGTTCTGTGATTATCTCCAAGATCATCTATGGTGCCTCAAAGAGCAGTGTTTCATTGTTTTCCATGGCTAGTATTCATTGTGGACATGGACCACTTCTTCTTTATCCCTTCATCTGTTGATGGACATTTGGGTTGCTTCACTGTCTTGTCTATTGTGAATAAGGCTGCAGTGCAGTTTTGCAGCCTGGGTCTTCTTGATTCTGGTCTTCTCAGGTGAGAGGCCCATTGGTGCGCCTGCTGGATTGAATGGTACCTCAGTTTTTCCTTTTAAACGCAGCTCCTTTCTGTTCTCATTATTGGCTGTTAACCACTTTACATCTCACCAGCAGCTAGAGGGTACACAGTTCTCTAAAACCTCTTCAGCATTGATTGTTTGTAGGCTTTTTGCTGATGGTCAGTCGACTGGTGTGAGTTGAAAACTTTTTGTAGATTAGATTGCATGAGTCTAATACTTCCTGAGGTTGAGCTTTTATCCATTTTCCTTTTTTTAAAAAGAGAGTGAGTAAAACTTACCTCTTCATACTATCTTCTTGACAATTTTGCCTGTTTTGCATTGTTTTATCCATTCCCTACCTCAGCACAATTTTGAGGGTAGGTGTCCTTTACAGCCCTAAGTCCTTGTGAATGTTAAGTGACCATTAGCTGTGGGTTAAAAGCTGCTCTTGCGGGAATGGGCCACAAGGCGGCAGCATTTCTCCTTTACCAAATCTGGTTACTAGGGCAACAGAGCCTTACTGGAAGTGGTGTTCTAGGTTGTAAATTAGAATGGAATGTGCCAGGAAAAAGCCCTTGAAGTTTATGTCTCATTACTTCTTGTTCGTATTTTTAACTTAATTTTTATTTTTTATCACAGCAAACTTGATTACAATGTTTTGTTTGTTCTAGGTGTGCAAGATGTGCTTCTTTCACACATATACATATATCTATTCTTCTTCAGATCCTTTTCCCATGTAGGTTATGACACAATGTTGAGTAGTCTTCCCTTGGTATTCCGTAGATCTTTGGTGATTATATATTTCACATGTGTTTGTATCTCTCCGTTAACCTCAATATGGTAGTGTATCCAATCCTCACACCTTTCCATTTGGCGAACCATAAGTTTTTGTACTGAATCTGTGATTGCCTTTCTCTGTGGAAATATCTTCGTTTGTTTCAATTTTTAGGTAACACCTGTATGTGATATGATAGGATATGTGTCTTTCGCTGTCTCACTTACTACAAGTTGCGTGATTACTTCTAGACTCATCTATGGTGCTGCCAATGGCATTGTTTCATTTTTTCGCTAGCTCATATTCCATCTGTACGTGTAGCAGTTCTTCTTTGTCCACCCATCTGTCGGTGGACTTTTTGGTTACTTCCATATCTTGGCTATTGTAATACTATGCAATGCAGATTTGCCTGCCTGTGTCTTTCCAATTCTGTCTTCTTAGGTTATAGTTCCAGGAATGGGTCTGTTGGATCATATCGTAGCTCAGTGTTTACCTTTTAAAGGCACCTCCATTCTGTTCTCTTTAGTGGCTCTTTCCAGGTTACGTCCCACATAAAGTTGAGGGTATGCACTTCTCCACAGCACCTTCAGCATTTATTCTTTGTAGTTTTTTGCTGATGGTTATTCTGACTGGTGTGAGCTGATACCTCTTTGTGGTTGAATTTGCATGTGTCTCATAATGCGTTGAAATTGAGCTTTAAGACATATGCTTTTTATTTTTCCAGCTGTGATTAGAGCTTAGTTCTTCAAAGTGTTTACTTGAAGTATGTGTCACCTTTTGAAATATTTTGGCCATTACCTCCCTCAAGACATTTTGAGGGCAGGTTTCATTTACAGCCCTGCAGTACTAGTTCATATGAAGTGACCATTAGCTCAAGCTTTAAACCTGCTTTTACAGGTAACGACCAGAGTGTGGCAGCCTTTCTACGTTCCCCACGCTGGTACTAGGGAAACAGACCTACCTGCCAGTGGTGCTCTTCGGTTATAAATTAGAGTGGAATGTGCCCGGAGAAACCCACAGATGCTGATGTCTCCTTACATTTGTTTGTTTTTTTAATTTAATTTATATTTTTTACTGGAGTACTATTCCGTTGTATACATGGACCACTTCTTCTTGGTGCATTCCTCTGTTGATGGACATTTTTGTTGCTTCCATGTGTTGACTATGGTAACTATTGCTGGTGTACAGGTTTGCCAGCCTCTGACTTTTTGATTCTCATTTTCTCAGGTGATAGGCTCAGCAGATGGTATGCTTGATTCACTGGTAGCTCAATGTTTACCTTTTCAAAGCACCTCCATTGTGTTTACAGTAATGGTTCTTACCACGTCCCCCTTAGAGCTCAGGGTACACATTTCTCCACAATCCCTTCAGCATGTATTGTTTGCAGCATTTTTGCTGATGGCCATTCTGACTGCTGTGAGCTGATAGGTATTTGTAATTTCGGTTTGCATATCTTTAAAAATTCCTAAACTTTATCATTTTCCCACGCCTTTTTCTTTTCACTTAAAAGAAAAAACCGTGTGTACAATATACCTCTTGAAATTGTCTTCTTCGAAGGTTGCCCTCTTTTGAATTGTTTGGTCGATTTTGACCCCAGAAATTATTTGGAGGGCAGGTGTCATTTACAGAACTGCAAGTTGGTGAATATTTAGTGACCTTTCGCAGTGGGTTTAAAGCTGCTGTTGTGGGAAACGGCCACAAGGAGGCAGCATTTCTCCATTCCCCAATCTGGTACTAGGGCAGCAGAGCCTTTCTGGAAGTCGTTGTCCTAGGTTGTAAATAAGAATGGAATTTGCCAGGAGAAATCCCCATAAGTTTATGTCTCATTACTTCTTCTTGCTTTTTTAAATTTTTTTAATCAGAGTAAAGAGTACAATATTGTTTGTCCTAGGTGTACACAATCTGGTTCATTTGTACATTATGTATGTCTATTAATGTACAGATCCTCTTACCATGTAAAATATTACAGTGTTCCATAGACCTCCCTTGCTATATGTTCGGTCTTTTTGATACATGTATATAATATGTATTTGTGTACGTATAGTAACACTATTCTTCATTTATCAATTTCCCCCTCCTTTCCTTTTAGATGAGCATAGTTTGTTTTCTAAGCCCGTGAGTGTCTTTCTCTTTGGAAATATGTTCATTTGTGTCAGTTATTAGATAATGCCATAAGTGATATTATAGGATATAGGTCTTTTGCTTTCCGTCCTACTTCATGTTTTGTGATTATCTCCAGGCTCATGTATGGTGCCTCAAAGAGCAGTGCTTCAATGTTTTCCATGGCTAATATTCCATTGTGTACATGGACCACTTCTTCTTGGTGCATTCCTCTGTTGATGGACGTTTTCGTTGCTTCCAAGTCTTGCCTACGATAACTATTGCTAGAGTGCAGGATTGCCAGCCTGTGACTTTTGGATTTTCATTTTCTCAGGTGATACACCCAGCAGTGGGTATGATTGATTGACTGGTACGGTAGCTCAATGTTACCTTTTCAAGGCACCTCAATTGTGCTTTCATTAGTGGCTCTTACCACGTCCCCCTTAGAATCGAGGGTACTCATTTCTCCACAATCACGTCAGCATTTATTGTTTGCAGCATTTTTGTCGAGGGCCATTCTGACTGGTGTGAGCTGATAGGTTTTTGTAATTTGGGTTTACATGCCTTTAAATATTCCTAACATTCATCATTTTTCCACGCCTTTTTCTTGTGTGTTAAAAGAAAAAAGAAAAAAAAAGTGTGAGTACAATCTACCACTTCAAATTGTCTTTTTGGAAGGTTGCACTCTTGAATTTTTTGGTCGATTTTCGACCTCAGTATTTTTGGAGGGCAGGTGTCATTTACAGAACTGAATTGGTGAATATTTAGTGACCTTTTGCAGTGGGTTTAAAGCTGCTGTTGTGGGAAACGGCCACAAGGAGGCAGCATTTCTCCATTCCCAAATCTGGGTACTAGGGCAGCAGAGCCGTTCTGGAAGTCATTTACCTAGGTTGTAAATTTGAATGGAATGTGCCAGGAAAACCACCCATAAGTTTATGTCTCATTACTTCTAGTTCGTTGTTTGAATTTTTTACATTGGGGTAATGGTTCGAATGTTGTTTGTCCAAGGTGTACACACTCTGGTTCATTTACACATTATATATATCTATTTATGTAGAGATCCTCTTCCCATGTAAATTATTACAGAGTGTTCCATCAACCTCCCTTGCTATATGGTCGGTCTTTTTGATATATATATATATAATATGAATTTGTATACATATGGTAACGCTTATCTTTATTTATCCGTTCCCCCCACCTTTCCTTTTAGGTAAGCATAGTTTTTTTTTATAAGTCTGTGATTGCCTTTCCCTGTGGAAATAGGTTTATTTGTGTCAGTTATTAAATAACGCCTATAAGTGATTTCATAGGATATAGGACTTTTGCTTTCCGACTTACCTCATGTTCTGTGATTATCTCCAAGATCATCTATGGTGCCTCAAAGAGCAGTGTTTCATTGTTTTCCATGGCTAGTATTCATTGTGGACATGGACCACTTCTTCTTTATCCCTTCATCTGTTGATGGACATTTGGGTTGCTTCACTGTCTTGTCTATTGTGAATAAGGCTGCAGTGCAGCTTTTGCAGCCTGGGTCTTCTTGATTCTGGTCTTCTCAGGTGAGAGGCCCATTGGTGCGCCTGCTGGATTGAATGGTACCTCAGTTTTTCCTTTTAAACGCAGCTCCTTTCTGTTCTCATTATTGGCTGTTAACCACTTTACATCTCACCAGCAGCTAGAGGGTACACAGTTCTCTAAAACCTCTTCAGCATTGATTGTTTGTAGGCTTTTTGCTGATGGTCAGTCGACTGGTGTGAGTTGAAAACTTTTTGTAGATTAGATTGCATGAGTCTAATACTTCCTGAGGTTGAGCTTTTATCCATTTTCCTTTTTTTAAAAAGAGAGTGAGTAAAACTTACCTCTTCATACTATCTTCTTGACAATTTTGCCTGTTTTGCATTGTTTTATCCATTCCCTACCTCAGCACAATTTTGAGGGTAGGTGTCCTTTACAGCCCTAAGTCCTTGTGAATGTTAAGTGACCATTAGCTGTGGGTTAAAAGCTGCTCTTGCGGGAATGGGCCACAAGGCGGCAGCATTTCTCCATTCCCAAATCTGGGTACTAGGGCAGCAGAGCCGTTGTGGAAGTCGTTTACCTAGGTTGTAAATTTGAATGAAATGTGCCAGGAAAACCACCCATAAGTTTATGTCTCATTACTTCTAGTTCGTTGTTTGAATTTTTTACATTGGGGTAATGGTTCGAATGTTGTTTGTCCAAGGTGTACACACTCTGGTTCATTTACACATTATATATATCTATTTATGTAGAGATCCTCTTCCCATGTAAATTATTACAGAGTGTTCCATCAACCTCCCTTGCTATATGGTCGGTCTTTTTGATATATGTATATAATATGAATTTGTATACATATGGTAACGCTAATCTTCATTTATCCATTCCCCCCACCTTTCCTTTTAGGTAAGCATAGTTTTTTTTTATAAGTCTGTGATTGCCTTTCCCTGTGGAAATAGGTTCATTTGTGTCAGTTATTAGATAACGCCTATAAGTGATTTCATAGGATATAGGACTTTTGCTTTCCGACTTACCTCATGTTCTGTGATTATCTCCAAGATCATCTATGGTGCCTCAAAGAGCAGTGTTTCATTGTTTTCCATGGCTAGTATTCATTGTGTACATGGACCCCTTCTTCTTTATCCCTTCATCTGTTGATGGACATTTGGCTTGCTTCACTGTCTTGTCTATTGTGAATAAGGCTGCAGTGCAGCTTTTGCAGCCCGGGTCTTCTTGATTCTGGTCTTCTCAGGTGAGAGGCCCATTGGTGCGCCTGCTGGATTGAATGGTACCTCAATTTTTCCTTTTAAACGCAGCTCCTTTCTGTTCTCATTATTGGCTGTTAACCACTTTACATCTCACCAGCAGCTAGAGGGTACACAGTTCTCTAAAACCTCTTCAGCATTGATTGTTTGTAGGCTTTTTGCTGATGGTCAGTCGACTGGTGTGAGTTGAAAACTTTTTGTAGATTAGACTGCATGAGTCTAATACTTCCTGAGGTTGAGCTTTTATCCATTTTCCTTTTTTTAAAAAGAGAGTGAGTAAAACTTACCTCTTCATACTATCTTCTTGACAATTTTGCCTGTTTTGCATTGTTTTATCCATTCCCTACCTCAGCACAATTTTGAGGGCAGGTGTCCTTTACAGCCCTGAGTCCTTGTGAATGTTAAGTGACCATTAGCTGCGGGTTAAAAGCTGCTCTTGCGGGAATGGGCCACAAGGCGGCAGCATTTCTCCTTTACCAAATCTGGTTACTAGGGCAACAGAGCCTTACTGGAAGTGGTGTTCTAGGTTGTAAATTAGAATGGAATGTGCCAGGAAAAAGCCCTTGAAGTTTATGTCTCATTACTTCTTGTTCGTAGTTTTAACTTAATTTTTATTTTTTATCACAGCAAACTTGATTACAATGTTTTGTTTGTTCTAGGTGTGCAAGATGTGGTTCTTTCACACATATACATATATCTATTCTTCTTCAGATCCTTTTCCCATGTAGGTTATGACACAATGTTGAGTACTCTTCCCTTGGTATTCCGTAGATCTCTGGTGATTATATATTTCACATGTGTTTGTGTCTCTCCATTAACCTCAATATGGTAGTGTATCCAATCCTCACACCTTTCCATTTGGCGAACCATAAGTTTTTGTACTGAATCTGTGATTGCCTTTCTCTGTGGAAATATCTTCGTTTGTTTCAATTTTTAGGTAACACCTGTATGTGATATGATAGGATATGTGTCTTTCGCTGTCTCACTTACTACAAGTTGCGTGATTACTTCTAGACTCATCTATGGTGCTGCCAATGGCATTGTTTCATTTTTTCGCTAGCTCATATTCCATCTGTACGTGTAGCAGTTCTTCTTTGTCCACCCATCTGTCGGTGGACTTTTTGGTTACTTCCATATCTTGGCTATTGTAATACTATGCAATGCAGATTTGCCTGCCTGTGTCTTTCCAATTCTGTCTTCTTAGCTTATAGTTCCAGGAATGGGTCTGCTGGATCATATGGTAGCTCAGTGTTTACCTTTTAAAGGCACCTCCATTCTGTTCTCTTTAGTGGCTCTTTCCAGGTTACGTCCCACATAAAGTTGAGGGTATGCACTTCTCCACAGCACCTTCAGCATTTATTCTTTGTAGTTTTTTGCTGATGGTTATTCTGACTGGTGTGAGCTGATACCTCTTTGTGGTTGAATTTGCATGTGTCTCATAATGCGTTGAAATTGAGCTTTAAGACATGTGCTTTTTATTTTTCCAGCTGTGATTAGAGCTTAGTTCTTCAAAGTGTTTACTTGAAGTATGTGTCCCCTTTTGAAATATTTTGGCCATTACCTCCCTCAAGACATTTTGAGGGCAGGTTTCATTTACAGCCCTGCAGTACTAGTTCATATGAAGTGACCATTAGCTCAAGCTTTAAACCTGCTTTTACAGGTAACGGCCAGAGGGCGGCAGCCTTTCTACGTTCCCCACGCTGGTACTAGGGAAACAGACCTACCTGCCAGTGGTGCTCTTCGGTTATAAATTAGAGTGGAATGTGCCTGGAGAAACCCACAGATGCTGATGTCTCCTTACATTTGTTTGTTTTTTAAATTTAATTTATATTTTTTACTGGAGTACTATTCCGTTGTATACATGGACCACTTCTTCTTGGTGCATTCCTCTGTTGATGGACATTTTTGTTGCTTCCATGTGTTGACTATGGTAAGTATTGCTGCCCTACAGGTTTGCCAGCCTGTGACTTTTTGATTCTCAGTTTCTCAGGTGATAGGCTCAGCAGATGGTATGCTTGATTCACTGGTAGCTCAATGTTTACCTTTTCAAAGCACCTCCATTGTGTTTACAGTAATGGTTCTTACCACGTCCCCCTTAGAGCTCAGGGTACACATTT
Organism: Eubalaena glacialis; assembly: GCF_028564815.1. Classification (NCBI taxonomy): domain Eukaryota; kingdom Metazoa; phylum Chordata; class Mammalia; order Artiodactyla; family Balaenidae; genus Eubalaena; species Eubalaena glacialis. The sequence goes on from NC_083716.1 coordinate 75,391,572, forward strand.
CTCCACAATCCCTTCAGCATGTATTGTTTGCAGCATTTTTGCTGATGGCCATTCTGACTGCTGTGAGCTGATAGGTATTTGTAATTTCGGTTTGCATATCTTTAAAAATTCCTAAACTTTATCATTTTCCCACGCCTTTTTCTTTTCACTTAAAAGAAAAAACCGTGTGTACAATATACCTCTTGAAATTGTCTTCTTCGAAGGTTGCCCTCTTTTGAATTTTTTGGTCGATTTTTGACCCCAGAAATTTTTTGGAGGGCAGGTGTCATTTACAGAACTGCAAGTTGGTGAATATTTAGTGACCTTTCGCAGTGGGTTTAAAGCTGCTGTTGTGGGAAACGGCCACAAGGAGGCAGCATTTCTCCATTCCCCAATCTGTGTACTAGGGCAGCAGAGCCTTTCTGGAAGTCGTTGTCTTAGGTTGTAAATGAGAATGGAATTTGCCAGGAGAAATCCCCATAAGTTTATGTCTCATTACTTCTTCTTGCTTTTTTAAATTTTTTTAATCAGAGTAAAGAGTAGAATATTGTTTGTCCTAGGTATACACAATCTGGTTCATTTGTACATTATGTATGTCTATTAATGTACAGATCCTCTTCCCATGTAAAATATTACAGTGTTCCATAGACCTCCCTTGCTATATGTTCGGTCTTTTTGATACATGTATATAATATGTATTTGTATACATATAGTAACACTATTCTTCATTTATCAATTCCCCCTTCCTTTCCTTTTCGATGACCATAGTTTGTTTTCTAAGCCCGTGAGTGTCTTTCTCTTTGGAAATATGTTCATTTGTGTCAGTTATTAGATAATGCCATAAGTGATATTATAGGATATAGGTCTTTTGCTTTCCGACCTACTTCATGTTTTGTGATTATCTCCAGGCTCATGTATGGTGCCTCAAAGAGCAGTGCTTCAATGTTTTCCATGGCTAATATTCCATTGTGTACATGGAGCACTTTTTGGTGCATTCCTCTGTTGATTGACGTTTCCGTTGCTTCCAAGTGTTGCCTATGGTAACTATTGCTGGAGTGCAGGATTGCCAGCCTGTGACTTTTGGATTTTCATTTTCTCAGGTGATACACCCGGCAGTGGGTATGATTGATTGACTGGTATGGTAGCTTAATGTTACCTTTTCAAGGCACCTCAATTGTGCTTTCATTAGTGGCTCTTACCACGTCCCCCTTAGAATCGAGGGTACTCATTTCTCCACAATCACGTCAGCATTTATTGTTTGCAGCATTTTTGTCGAGGGCCATTCTGACTGGTGTGAGCTGATAGGTTTTTGTAATTTGGGTTTACATGTCTTTAAAAATTCCTAAAATTCATCATTTTTCCACGCCTTTTTCTTGTGTGTTAAAAGAAAAAAGAAAAAAAAAGTGTGAGTACAATCTACCTCTTCAAATTGTCTTTTTGGAAGGTTGCACTCTTGAATTTTTTGGTCGATTTTCGACCTCAGTATTTTTGGAGGGCAGGTGTCATTTACAGAACTGAATTGGTGAATATTTAGTGACCTTTTGCAGTGGGTTTAAAGCTGCTGTTGTGGGAAACGGCCACAAGGAGGCAGCATTTCTCCATTCCCAAATCTGGGTACTAGGGCAGCAGAGCCGTTCTGGAAGTCATTTACCTAGGTTGTAAATTTGAATGGAATGTGCCAGGAAAACCACCCATAAGTTTATGTCTCATTACTTCTAGTTCGTTGTTTGAATTTTTTACATTGGGGTAATGGTTCGAATGTTGTTTGTCCAAGGTGTACACACTCTGGTTCATTTACACATTATATATATCTATTTATGTAGAGATCCTCTTCCCATGTAAATTATTACAGAGTGTTCCATCAACCTCCCTTGCTATATGGTCGGTCTTTTTGATATATATATATATAATATGAATTTGTATACATATGGTAACGCTTATCTTTATTTATCCGTTCCCCCCACCTTTCCTTTTAGGTAAGCATAGTTTTTTTTTATAAGTCTGTGATTGCCTTTCCCTGTGGAAATATTTTCATTTGTGTCAGTTATTAAATAACGCCTATAAGTGATTTCATAGGATATAGGACTTTTGCTTTCCGACTTACCTCATGTTCTGTGATTATCTCCAAGATCATCTATGGTGCCTCAAAGAGCAGTGTTTCATTGTTTTCCATGGCTAGTATTCATTGTGGACATGGACCACTTCTTCTTTATCCCTTCATCTGTTGATGGACATTTGGGTTGCTTCACTGTCTTGTCTATTGTGAATAAGGCTGCAGTGCAGCTTTTGCAGCCTGGGTCTTCTTGATTCTGGTCTTCTCAGGTGAGAGGCCCATTGGTGCGCCTGCTGGATTGAATGGTACCTCAGTTTTTCCTTTTAAACGCAGCTCCTTTCTGTTCTCATTATTGGCTGTTAACCACTTTACATCTCACCAGCAGCTAGAGGGTACACAGTTCTCTAAAACCTCTTCAGCATTGATTGTTTGTAGGCTTTTTGCTGATGGTCAGTCGACTGGTGTGAGTTGAAAACTTTTTGTAGATTAGATTGCATGAGTCTAATACTTCCTGAGGTTGAGCTTTTATCCATTTTCCTTTTTTTAAAAAGAGAGTGAGTAAAACTTACCTCTTCATACTATCTTCTTGACAATTTTGCCTGTTTTGCATTGTTTTATCCATTCCCTACCTCAGCACAATTTTGAGGGTAGGTGTCCTTTACAGCCCTAAGTCCTTGTGAATGTTAAGTGACCATTAGCTGTGGGTTAAAAGCTGCTCTTGCGGGAATGGGCCACAAGGTGGCAGCATTTCTCCTTTACCAAATCTGGTTACTAGGGCAACAGAGCCTTACTGGAAGTGGTGTTCTAGGTTGTAAATTAGAATGGAATGTGCCAGGAAAAAGCCCTTGAAGTTTATGTCTCATTACTTCTTGTTCGTATTTTTAACTTAATTTTTATTTTTTATCACAGCAAACTTGATTACAATGTTTTGTTTGTTCTAGGTGTGCAAGATGTGCTTCTTTCACACATATACATATATCTATTCTTCTTCAGATCCTTTTCCCATGTAGGTTATGACACAATGTTGAGTAGTCTTCCCTTGGTATTCCGTAGATCTTTGGTGATTATATATTTCACATGTGTTTGTATCTCTCCGTTAACCTCAATATGGTAGTGTATCCAATCCTCACACCTTTCCATTTGGCGAACCATAAGTTTTTTACTGAATCTGTGATTGCCTTTCTCTGTGGAAATATCTTCGTTTTTTCAATTTTTAGGTAACACCTGTATGTGATATGATAGGATATGTGTCTTTCGCTGTCTCACTTACTACAAGTTGCGTGATTACTTCTAGACTCATCTATGGTGCTGCCAATGGCATTGTTTCATTTTTTCGCTAGATCATATTCCATCTGTACGTGTAGCAGTTCTTCTTTGTCCACCCATCTGTCGGTGGACTTTTTGGTTACTTCCATATCTTGGCTATTGTAATACTATGCAATGCAGATTTGCCTGCCTGTGTCTTTCCAATTCTGTCTTCTTAGGTTTTAGTTCCAGGAATGGGTCTGCTGGATCATATGGTAGCTCAGTGTTTACCTTTTAAAGGCACCTCCATTCTGTTCTCTTTAGTGGCTCTTTCCAGGTTACGTCCCACATAAAGTTGAGGGTATGCACTTCTCCACAGCACCTTCAGCATTTATTCTTTGTAGTTTTTTGCTGATGGTTATTCTGACTGGTGTGAGCTGATACCTCTTTGTGGTTGAATTTGCATGTGTCTCATAATGCGTTGAAATTGAGCTTTAAGACATATGCTTTTTATTTTTCCAGCTGTGATTAGAGCTTAGTTCTTCAAAGTGTTTACTTGAAGTATGTGTCACCTTTTGAAATATTTTGGCCATTACCTCCCTCAAGACATTTTGAGGGCAGGTTTCATTTACAGCCCTGCAGTACTAGTTCATATGAAGTGACCATTAGCTCAAGCTTTAAACCTGCTTTTACAGGTAACGACCAGAGTGTGGCAGCCTTTCTACGTTCCCCACGCTGGTACTAGGGAAACAGACCTACCTGCCAGTGGTGCTCTTCGGTTATAAATTAGAGTGGAATGTGCCCGGAGAAACCCACAGATGCTGATGTCTCCTTACATTTGTTTGTTTTTTTAATTTAATTTATATTTTTTACTGGAGTACTATTCACTTGTATACATGGACCACTTCTTCTTGGTGCATTCCTCTGTTGATGGACATTTTTGTTGCTTCCATGTGTTGACTATGGTAACTATTGCTGGTGTACAGGTTTGCCAGCCTCTGACTTTTTGATTCTCATTTTCTCAGGTGATAGGCTCAGCAGATGGTATGCTTGATTCACTGGTAGCTCAATGTTTACCTTTTCAAAGCACCTCCATTGTGTTTACAGTAATGGTTCTTACCACGTCCCCCTTAGAGCTCAGGGTACACATTTCTCCACAATCCCTTCAGCATGTATTGTTTGCAGCATTTTTGCTGATGGCCATTCTGACTGCTGTGAGCTGATAGGTATTTGTAATTTCGGTTTGCATATCTTTAAAAATTCCTAAACTTTATCATTTTCCCACGCCTTTTTCTTTTCACTTAAAAGAAAAAACCGTGTGTACAATATACCTCTTGAAATTGTCTTCTTCGAAGGTTGCCCTCTTTTGAATTGTTTGGTCGATTTTGACCCCAGAAATTATTTGGAGGGCAGGTGTCATTTACAGAACTGCAAGTTGGTGAATATTTAGTGACCTTTCGCAGTGGGTTTAAAGCTGCTGTTGTGGGAAACGGCCACAAGGAGGCAGCATTTCTCCATTCCCCAATCTGGTACTAGGGCAGCAGAGCCTTTCTGGAAGTCGTTGTCCTAGGTTGTAAATAAGAATGGAATTTGCCAGGAGAAATCCCCATAAGTTTATGTCTCATTACTTCTTCTTGCTTTTTTAAATTTTTTTAATCAGAGTAAAGAGTACAATATTGTTTGTCCTAGGTGTACACAATCTGGTTCATTTGTACATTATGTATGTCTATTAATGTACAGATCCTCTTACCATGTAAAATATTACAGTGTTCCATAGACCTCCCTTGCTATATGTTCGGTCTTTTTGATACATGTATATAATATGTATTTGTGTACGTATAGTAACACTATTCTTCATTTATCAATTTCCCCCTCCTTTCCTTTTAGATGAGCATAGTTTGTTTTCTAAGCCCGTGAGTGTCTTTCTCTTTGGAAATATGTTCATTTGTGTCAGTTATTAGATAATGCCATAAGTGATATTATAGGATATAGGTCTTTTGCTTTCCGTCCTACTTCATGTTTTGTGATTATCTCCAGGCTCATGTATGGTGCCTCAAAGAGCAGTGCTTCAATGTTTTCCATGGCTAATATTCCATTGTGTACATGGACCACTTCTTCTTGGTGCATTCCTCTGTTGATGGACGTTTTCGTTGCTTCCAAGTCTTGCCTACGATAACTATTGCTAGAGTGCAGGATTGCCAGCCTGTGACTTTTGGATTTTCATTTTCTCAGGTGATACACCCAGCAGTGGGTATGATTGATTGACTGGTACGGTAGCTCAATGTTACCTTTTCAAGGCACCTCAATTGTGCTTTCATTAGTGGCTCTTACCACGTCCCCCTTAGAATCGAGGGTACTCATTTCTCCACAATCACGTCAGCATTTATTGTTTGCAGCATTTTTGTCGAGGGCCATTCTGACTGGTGTGAGCTGATAGGTTTTTGTAATTTGGGTTTACATGCCTTTAAATATTCCTAACATTCATCATTTTTCCACGCCTTTTTCTTGTGTGTTAAAAGAAAAAAGAAAAAAAAAGTGTGAGTACAATCTACCTCTTCAAATTGTCTTTTTGGAAGGTTGCACTCTTGAATTTTTTGGTCGATTTTCGACCTCAGTATTTTTGGAGGGCAGGTGTCATTTACAGAACTGAATTGGTGAATATTTAGTGACCTTTTGCAGTGGGTTTAAAGCTGCTGTTGTGGGAAACGGCCACAAGGAGGCAGCATTTCTCCATTCCCAAATCTGGGTACTAGGGCAGCAGAGCCGTTCTGGAAGTCATTTACCTAGGTTGTAAATTTGAATGGAATGTGCCAGGAAAACCACCCATAAGTTTATGTCTCATTACTTCTAGTTCGTTGTTTGAATTTTTTACATTGGGGTAATGGTTCGAATGTTGTTTGTCCAAGGTGTACACACTCTGGTTCATTTACACATTATATATATCTATTTATGTAGAGATCCTCTTCCCATGTAAATTATTACAGAGTGTTCCATCAACCTCCCTTGCTATATGGTCGGTCTTTTTGATATATATATATATAATATGAATTTGTATACATATGGTAACGCTTATCTTTATTTATCCGTTCCCCCCACCTTTCCTTTTAGGTAAGCATAGTTTTTTTTTATAAGTCTGTGATTGCCTTTCCCTGTGGAAATATTTTCATTTGTGTCAGTTATTAAATAACGCCTATAAGTGATTTCATAGGATATAGGACTTTTGCTTTCCGACTTACCTCATGTTCTGTGATTATCTCCAAGATCATCTATGGTGCCTCAAAGAGCAGTGTTTCATTGTTTTCCATGGCTAGTATTCATTGTGGACATGGACCACTTCTTCTTTATCCCTTCATCTGTTGATGGACATTTGGGTTGCTTCACTGTCTTGTCTATTGTGAATAAGGCTGCAGTGCAGCTTTTGCAGCCTGGGTCTTCTTGATTCTGGTCTTCTCAGGTGAGAGGCCCATTGGTGCGCCTGCTGGATTGAATGGTACCTCAGTTTTTCCTTTTAAACGCAGCTCCTTTCTGTTCTCATTATTGGCTGTTAACCACTTTACATCTCACCAGCAGCTAGAGGGTACACAGTTCTCTAAAACCTCTTCAGCATTGATTGTTTGTAGGCTTTTTGCTGATGGTCAGTCGACTGGTGTGAGTTGAAAACTTTTTGTAGATTAGATTGCATGAGTCTAATACTTCCTGAGGTTGAGCTTTTATCCATTTTCCTTTTTTTAAAAAGAGAGTGAGTAAAACTTACCTCTTCATACTATCTTCTTGACAATTTTGCCTGTTTTGCATTGTTTTATCCATTCCCTACCTCAGCACAATTTTGAGGGTAGGTGTCCTTTACAGCCCTAAGTCCTTGTGAATGTTAAGTGACCATTAGCTGTGGGTTAAAAGCTGCTCTTGCGGGAATGGGCCACAAGGCGGCAGCATTTCTCCTTTACCAAATATGGTTACTAGGGCAACAGAGCCTTACTGGAAGTGGTGTTCTAGGTTGTAAATTAGAATGGAATGTGCCAGGAAAAAGCCCTTGAAGTTTATGTCTCATTACTTGTTGTTCGTATTTTTAACTTAATTTTTATTTTTTATCACAGCAAACTTGATTACAATGTTTTGTTTGTTCTAGGTGTGCAAGATGTGGTTCTTTCACACATATACATATATCTATTCTTCTTCAGATCCTTTTCCCATGTAGGTTATGACACAATGTTGAGTAGTCTTCCCTTGGTATTCCGTAGATCTTTGGTGATTATATATTTCACATGTGTTTGTATCTCTCCGTTAACCTCAATATGGTAGTGTATCCAATCCTCACACCTTTCCATTTGGCGAACCATAAGTTTTTTACTGAATCTGTGATTGCCTTTCTCTGTGGAAATATCTTCGTTTGTTTCAATTTTTAGGTAACACCTGTATGTGATATGATAGGATATGTGTCTTTCGCTGTCTCACTTACTACAAGTTGCGTGATTACTTCTAGACTCATCTATGGTGCTGCCAATGGCATTGTTTCATTTTTTTGCTAGCTCATATTCCATCTGTACGTGTAGCAGTTCTTCTTTGTCCACCCATCTGTCGGTGGACTTTTTGGTTACTTCCATATCTTGGCTATTGTAATACTATGCAATGCAGATTTGCCTGCCTGTGTCTTTCCAATTCTGTCTTCTTAGGTTATAGTTCCAGGAATGGGTCTGTTGGATCATATGGTAGCTCAATGTTTACCTTTTAAAGGCACCTCCATTCTGTTCTCTTTAGTGGCTCTTTCCAGGTTACGTCCCACATAAAGTTGAGGGTATGCACTTCTCCACAGCACCTTCAGCATTTATTCTTTGTAGTTTTTTGCTGATGGTTATTCTGACTGGTGTGAGCTGATACCTCTTTGTGGTTGAATTTGCATGTGTCTCATAATGCGTTGAAATTGAGCTTTAAGACATATGCTTTTTATTTTTCCAGCTGTGATTAGAGCTTAGTTCTTCATAGTGTTTACTTGAAGTATGTGTCACCTTTTGAAATATTTTGGCAATTACCTCCCTCAAGACATTTTGAGGGCAGGTTTCATTTACAGCCCTGCAGTACTAGTTCATATGAAGTGACCATTAGCTCAAGCTTTAAACCTGCTTTTACAGGTAACGACCAGAGTGTGGCAGCCTTTCTACGTTCCCCACGCTGGTACTAGGGAAACAAACCTACCTGCCAGTGGTGCTCTTCGGTTATAAATTAGAGTGGAATGTGCCCGGAGAAACCCACAGATGCTGATGTCTCCTTACATTTGTTTGTTTTTTTAATTTAATTTATATTTTTTACTGGAGTACTATTCCGTTGTATACATGGACCACTTCTTCTTGGTGCATTCCTCTGTTGATGGACATTTTTGTTGCTTCCATGTGTTGACTATGGTAACTATTGCTGGTGTACAGGTTTGCCAGCCTCTGACTTTTTGATTCTCATTTTCTCAGGTGATAGGCTCAGCAGATGGTATGCTTGATTCACTGGTAGCTCAATGTTTACCTTTTCAAAGCACCTCCATTGTGTTTACAGTAATGGTTCTTACCACGTCCCCCTTAGAGCTCAGGGTACACATTTCTCCACAATCCCTTCAGCATGTATTGTTTGCAGCATTTTTGCTGATGGCCATTCTGACTGCTGTGAGCTGATAGGTATTTGTAATTTCGGTTTGCATATCTTTAAAAATTCCTAAACTTTATCATTTTCCCACGCCTTTTTCTTTTCACTTAAAAGAAAAAACCGTGTGTACAATATACCTCTTGAAATTGTCTTCTTCGAAGGTTGCCCTCTTTTGAATTGTTTGGTCGATTTTGACCCCAGAAATTATTTGGAGGGCAGGTGTCATTTACAGAACTGCAAGTTGGTGAATATTTAGTGACCTTTCGCAGTGGGTTTAAAGCTGCTGTTGTGGGAAACGGCCACAAGGAGGCAGCATTTCTCCATTCCCCAATCTGGTACTAGGGCAGCAGAGCCTTTCTGGAAGTCGTTGTCCTAGGTTGTAAATAAGAATGGAATTTGCCAGGAGAAATCCCCATAAGTTTATGTCTCATTACTTCTTCTTGCTTTTTTAAATTTTTTTAATCAGAGTAAAGAGTACAATATTGTTTGTCCTAGGTGTACACAATCTGGTTCATTTGTACATTATGTATGTCTATTAATGTACAGATCCTCTTACCATGTAAAATATTACAGTGTTCCATAGACCTCCCTTGCTATATGTTCGGTCTTTTTGATACATGTATATAATATGTATTTGTGTACGTATAGTAACACTATTCTTCATTTATCAATTTCCCCCTCCTTTCCTTTTAGATGAGCATAGTTTGTTTTCTAAGCCCGTGAGTGTCTTTCTCTTTGGAAATATGTTCATTTGTGTCAGTTATTAGATAATGCCATAAGTGATATTATAGGATATAGGTCTTTTGCTTTCCGTCCTACTTCATGTTTTGTGATTATCTCCAGGCTCATGTATGGTGCCTCAAAGAGCAGTGCTTCAATGTTTTCCATGGCTAATATTCCATTGTGTACATGGACCACTTCTTCTTGGTGCATTCCTCTGTTGATGGACGTTTTCGTTGCTTCCAAGTCTTGCCTACGATAACTATTGCTAGAGTGCAGGATTGCCAGCCTGTGACTTTTGGATTTTCATTTTCTCAGGTGATACACCCAGCAGTGGGTATGATTGATTGACTGGTACGGTAGCTCAATGTTACCTTTTCAAGGCACCTCAATTGTGCTTTCATTAGTGGCTCTTACCACGTCCCCCTTAGAATCGAGGGTACTCATTTCTCCACAATCACGTCAGCATTTATTGTTTGCAGCATTTTTGTCGAGGGCCATTCTGACTGGTGTGAGCTGATAGGTTTTTGTAATTTGGGTTTACATGCCTTTAAATATTCCTAACATTCATCATTTTTCCACGCCTTTTTCTTGTGTGTTAAAAGAAAAAAGAAAAAAAAAGTGTGAGTACAATCTACCTCTTCAAATTGTCTTTTTGGAAGGTTGCACTCTTGAATTTTTTGGTCGATTTTCGACCTCAGTATTTTTGGAGGGCAGGTGTCATTTACAGAACTGAATTGGTGAATATTTAGTGACCTTTTGCAGTGGGTTTAAAGCTGCTGTTGTGGGAAACGGCCACAAGGAGGCAGCATTTCTCCATTCCCAAATCTGGGTACTAGGGCAGCAGAGCCGTTCTGGAAGTCATTTACCTAGGTTGTAAATTTGAATGGAATGTGCCAGGAAAACCACCCATAAGTTTATGTCTCATTACTTCTAGTTCGTTGTTTGAATTTTTTACATTGGGGTAATGGTTCGAATGTTGTTTGTCCAAGGTGTACACACTCTGGTTCATTTACACATTATATATATCTATTTATGTAGAGATCCTCTTCCCATGTAAATTATTACAGAGTGTTCCATCAACCTCCCTTGCTATATGGTCGGTCTTTTTGATATATATATATATAATATGAATTTGTATACATATGGTAACGCTTATCTTTATTTATCCGTTCCCCCCACCTTTCCTTTTAGGTAAGCATAGTTTTTTTTTATAAGTCTGTGATTGCCTTTCCCTGTGGAAATATTTTCATTTGTGTCAGTTATTAAATAACGCCTATAAGTGATTTCATAGGATATAGGACTTTTGCTTTCCGACTTACCTCATGTTCTGTGATTATCTCCAAGATCATCTATGGTGCCTCAAAGAGCAGTGTTTCATTGTTTTCCATGGCTAGTATTCATTGTGGACATGGACCACTTCTTCTTTATCCCTTCATCTGTTGATGGACATTTGGGTTGCTTCACTGTCTTGTCTATTGTGAATAAGGCTGCAGTGCAGCTTTTGCAGCCTGGGTCTTCTTGATTCTGGTCTTCTCAGGTGAGAGGCCCATTGGTGCGCCTGCTGGATTGAATGGTACCTCAGTTTTTCCTTTTAAACGCAGCTCCTTTCTGTTCTCATTATTGGCTGTTAACCACTTTACATCTCACCAGCAGCTAGAGGGTACACAGTTCTCTAAAACCTCTTCAGCATTGATTGTTTGTAGGCTTTTTGCTGATGGTCAGTCGACTGGTGTGAGTTGAAAACTTTTTGTAGATTAGATTGCATGAGTCTAATACTTCCTGAGGTTGAGCTTTTATCCATTTTCCTTTTTTTAAAAAGAGAGTGAGTAAAACTTACCTCTTCATACTATCTTCTTGACAATTTTGCCTGTTTTGCATTGTTTTATCCATTCCCTACCTCAGCACAATTTTGAGGGTAGGTGTCCTTTACAGCCCTAAGTCCTTGTGAATGTTAAGTGACCATTAGCTGTGGGTTAAAAGCTGCTCTTGTGGGAATGGGCCACAAGGCGGCAGCATTTCTCCTTTACCAAATCTGGTTACTAGGGCAACAGAGCCTTACTGGAAGTGGTGTTCTAGGTTGTAAATTAGAATGGAATGTGCCAGGAAAAAGCCCTTGAAGTTTATGTCTCATTACTTCTTGTTCGTATTTTTAACTTAATTTTTATTTTTTATCACAGCAAACTTGATTACAATGTTTTGTTTGTTCTAGGTGTGCAAGATGTGGTTCTTTCACACATATACATATATCTATTCTTCTTCAGATCCTTTTCCCATGTAGGTTATGACACAATGTTGAGTAGTCTTCCCTTGGTATTCCGTAGATCTTTGGTGATTATATATTTCACATGTGTTTGTATCTCTCCGTTAACCTCAATATGGTAGTGTATCCAATCCTCACACCTTTCCATTTGGCGAACCATAAGTTTTTTACTGAATCTGTGATTGCCTTTTTCTGTGGAAATATCTTCGTTTGTTTCAATTTTTAGGTAACACCTGTATGTGATATGATAGGATATGTGTCTTTCGCTGTCTCACTTACTACAAGTTGCGTGATTACTTCTAGACTCATCTATGGTGCTGCCAATGGCATTGTTTCATTTTTTCGCTAGCTCATATTCCATCTGTACGTGTAGCAGTTCTTCTTTGTCCACCCATCTGTCGGTGGACTTTTTGGTTACTTCCATATCTTGGCTATTGTAATACTATGCAATGCAGATTTGCCTGCCTGTGTCTTTCCAATTCTGTCTTCTTAGCTTATAGTTCCAGGAATGGGTCTGCTGGATCATATGGTAGCTCAATGTTTACCTTTTAAAGGCACCTCCATTCTGTTCTCTTTAGTGGCTCTTTCCAGGTTACGTCCCACATAAAGTTGAGGGTATGCACTTCTCCACAGCACCTTCAGCATTTATTCTTTGTAGTTTTTTGCTGATGGTTATTCTGACTGGTGTGAGCTGATACCTCTTTGTGGTTGAATTTGCATGTGTCTCATAATGCGTTGAAATTGAGCTTTAAGACATATGCTTTTTATTTTTCCAGCTGTGATTAGAGCTTAGTTCTTCATAGTGTTTACTTGAAGTATGTGTCACCTTTTGAAATATTTTGGCCATTACCTCCCTCAAGACATTTTGAGGGCAGGTTTCATTTACAGCCCTGCAGTACTAGTTCATATGAAGTGACCATTAGCTCAAGCTTTAAACCTGCTTTTACAGGTAACGACCAGAGTGTGGCAGCCTTTCTACGTTCCCCACGCTGGTACTAGGGAAACAAACCTACCTGCCAGTGGTGCTCTTCGGTTATAAATTAGAGTGGAATGTGCCCGGAGAAACCCACAGATGCTGATGTCTCCTTACATTTGTTTGTTTTTTTAATTTAATTTATATTTTTTACTGGAGTACTATTCCGTTGTATACATGGACCACTTCTTCTTGGTGCATTCCTCTGTTGATGGACATTTTTGTTGCTTCCATGTGTTGACTATGGTAACTATTGCTGGTGTACAGGTTTGCCAGCCTCTGACTTTTTGATTCTCATTTTCTCAGGTGATAGGCTCAGCAGATGGTATGCTTGATTCACTGGTAGCTCAATGTTTACCTTTTCAAAGCACCTCCATTGTGTTTACAGTAATGGTTCTTACCACGTCCCCCTTAGAGCTCAGGGTACACATTTCTCCACAATCCCTTCAGCATGTATTGTTTGCAGCATTTTTGCTGATGGCCATTCTGACTGCTGTGAGCTGATAGGTATTTGTAATTTCGGTTTGCATATCTTTAAAAATTCCTAAACTTTATCATTTTCCCACGCCTTTTTCTTTTCACTTAAAAGAAAAAACCGTGTGTACAATATACCTCTTGAAATTGTCTTCTTCGAAGGTTGCCCTCTTTTGAATTGTTTGGTCGATTTTGACCCCAGAAATTATTTGGAGGGCAGGTGTCATTTACAGAACTGCAAGTTGGTGAATATTTAGTGACCTTTCGCAGTGGGTTTAAAGCTGCTGTTGTGGGAAACGGCCACAAGGAGGCAGCATTTCTCCATTCCCCAATCTGGTACTAGGGCAGCAGAGCCTTTCTGGAAGTCGTTGTCCTAGGTTGTAAATAAGAATGGAATTTGCCAGGAGAAATCCCCATAAGTTTATGTCTCATTACTTCTTCTTGCTTTTTTAAATTTTTTTAATCAGAGTAAAGAGTACAATATTGTTTGTCCTAGGTGTACACAATCTGGTTCATTTGTACATTATGTATGTCTATTAATGTACAGATCCTCTTACCATGTAAAATATTACAGTGTTCCATAGACCTCCCTTGCTATATGTTCGGTCTTTTTGATACATGTATATAATATGTATTTGTGTACGTATAGTAACACTATTCTTCATTTATCAATTTCCCCCTCCTTTCCTTTTAGATGAGCATAGTTTGTTTTCTAAGCCCGTGAGTGTCTTTCTCTTTGGAAATATGTTCATTTGTGTCAGTTATTAGATAATGCCATAAGTGATATTATAGGATATAGGTCTTTTGCTTTCCGTCCTACTTCATGTTTTGTGATTATCTCCAGGCTCATGTATGGTGCCTCAAAGAGCAGTGCTTCAATGTTTTCCATGGCTAATATTCCATTGTGTACATGGACCACTTCTTCTTGGTGCATTCCTCTGTTGATGGACGTTTTCGTTGCTTCCAAGTCTTGCCTACGATAACTATTGCTAGAGTGCAGGATTGCCAGCCTGTGACTTTTGGATTTTCATTTTCTCAGGTGATACACCCAGCAGTGGGTATGATTGATTGACTGGTACGGTAGCTCAATGTTACCTTTTCAAGGCACCTCAATTGTGCTTTCATTAGTGGCTCTTACCACGTCCCCCTTAGAATCGAGGGTACTCATTTCTCCACAATCACGTCAGCATTTATTGTTTGCAGCATTTTTGTCGAGGGCCATTCTGACTGGTGTGAGCTGATAGGTTTTTGTAATTTGGGTTTACATGCCTTTAAATATTCCTAACATTCATCATTTTTCCACGCCTTTTTCTTGTGTGTTAAAAGAAAAAAGAAAAAAAAAGTGTGAGTACAATCTACCTCTTCAAATTGTCTTTTTGGAAGGTTGCACTCTTGAATTTTTTGGTCGATTTTCGACCTCAGTATTTTTGGAGGGCAGGTGTCATTTACAGAACTGAATTGGTGAATATTTAGTGACCTTTTGCAGTGGGTTTAAAGCTGCTGTTGTGGGAAACGGCCACAAGGAGGCAGCATTTCTCCATTCCCAAATCTGGGTACTAGGGCAGCAGAGCCGTTCTGGAAGTCATTTACCTAGGTTGTAAATTTGAATGGAATGTGCCAGGAAAACCACCCATAAGTTTATGTCTCATTACTTCTAGTTCGTTGTTTGAATTTTTTACATTGGGGTAATGGTTCGAATGTTGTTTGTCCAAGGTGTACACACTCTGGTTCATTTACACATTATATATATCTATTTATGTAGAGATCCTCTTCCCATGTAAATTATTACAGAGTGTTCCATCAACCTCCCTTGCTATATGGTCGGTCTTTTTGATATATATATATATAATATGAATTTGTATACATATGGTAACGCTTATCTTTATTTATCCGTTCCCCCCACCTTTCCTTTTAGGTAAGCATAGTTTTTTTTTATAAGTCTGTGATTGCCTTTCCCTGTGGAAATATTTTCATTTGTGTCAGTTATTAAATAACGCCTATAAGTGATTTCATAGGATATAGGACTTTTGCTTTCCGACTTACCTCATGTTCTGTGATTATCTCCAAGATCATCTATGGTGCCTCAAAGAGCAGTGTTTCATTGTTTTCCATGGCTAGTATTCATTGTGGACATGGACCACTTCTTCTTTATCCCTTCATCTGTTGATGGACATTTTGGTTGCTTCACTGTCTTGTCTATTGTGAATAAGGCTGCAGTGCAGCTTTTGCAGCCTGGGTCTTCTTGATTCTGGTCTTCTCAGGTGAGAGGCCCATTGGTGCGCCTGCTGGATTGAATGGTACCTCAGTTTTTCCTTTTAAACGCAGCTCCTTTCTGTTCTCATTATTGGCTGTTAACCACTTTACATCTCACCAGCAGCTAGAGGGTACACAGTTCTCTAAAACCTCTTCAGCATTGATTGTTTGTAGGCTTTTTGCTGATGGTCAGTCGACTGGTGTGAGTTGAAAACTTTTTGTAGATTAGATTGCATGAGTCTAATACTTCCTGAGGTTGAGCTTTTATCCATTTTCCTTTTTTTAAAAAGAGAGTGAGTAAAACTTACCTCTTCATACTATCTTCTTGACAATTTTGCCTGTTTTGCATTGTTTTATCCATTCCCTACCTCAGAACAATTTTGAGGGTAGGTGTCCTTTACAGCCCTAAGTCCTTGTGAATGTTCAGTGACCATTAGCTGTGGGTTAAAAGCTGCTCTTGCGGGAATGGGCCACAAGGCGGCAGCATTTCTCCTTTACCAAATCTGGTTACTAGGGCAACAGAGCCTTACTGGAAGTGGTGTTCTAGGTTGTAAATTAGAATGGAATGTGCCAGGAAAAAGCCCTTGAAGTTTATGTCTCATTACTTCTTGTTCGTATTTTTAACTTAATTTTTATTTTTTATCACAGCAAACTTGATTACAATGTTTTGTTTGTTCTAGGTGTGCAAGATGTGCTTCTTTCACACATATACATATATCTATTCTTCTTCAGATCCTTTTCCCATGTAGGTTATGACACAATGTTGAGTAGTCTTCCCTTGGTATTCCGTAGATCTTTGGTGATTATATATTTCACATGTGTTTGTATCTCTCCGTTAACCTCAATATGGTAGTGTATCCAATCCTCACACCTTTCCATTTGGCGAACCATAAGTTTTTGTACTGAATCTGTGATTGCCTTTCTCTGTGGAAATATCTTCGTTTGTTTCAATTTTTAGGTAACACCTGTATGTGATATGATAGGATATGTGTCTTTCGCTGTCTCACTTACTACAAGTTGCGTGATTACTTCTAGACTCATCTATGGTGCTGCCAATGGCATTGTTTCATTTTTTCGCTAGCTCATATTCCATCTGTACGTGTAGCAGTTCTTCTTTGTCCACCCATCTGTCGGTGGACTTTTTGGTTACTTCCATATCTTGGCTATTGTAATACTATGCAATGCAGATTTGCCTGCCTGTGTCTTTCCAATTCTGTCTTCTTAGGTTATAGTTCCAGGAATGGGTCTGTTGGATCATATCGTAGCTCAGTGTTTACCTTTTAAAGGCACCTCCATTCTGTTCTCTTTAGTGGCTCTTTCCAGGTTACGTCCCACATAAAGTTGAGGGTATGCACTTCTCCACAGCACCTTCAGCATTTATTCTTTGTAGTTTTTTGCTGATGGTTATTCTGACTGGTGTGAGCTGATACCTCTTTGTGGTTGAATTTGCATGTGTCTCATAATGCGTTGAAATTGAGCTTTAAGACATATGCTTTTTATTTTTCCAGCTGTGATTAGAGCTTAGTTCTTCAAAATGTTTACTTGAAGTATGTGTCACCTTTTGAAATATTTTGGCCATTACCTCCCTCAAGACATTTTGAGGGCAGGTTTCATTTACAGCCCTGCAGTACTAGTTCATATGAAGTGACCATTAGCTCAAGCTTTAAACCTGCTTTTACAGGTAACGACCAGAGTGTGGCAGCCTTTCTACGTTCCCCACGCTGGTACTAGGGAAACAAACCTACCTGCCAGTGGTGCTCTTCGGTTATAAATTAGAGTGGAATGTGCCCGGAGAAACCCACAGATGCTGATGTCTCCTTACATTTGTTTGTTTTTTTAATTTAATTTATATTTTTTACTGGAGTACTATTCCGTTGTATACATGGACCACTTCTTCTTGGTGCATTCCTCTGTTGATGGACATTTTTGTTGCTTCCATGTGTTGACTATGGTAACTATTGCTGGTGTACAGGTTTGCCAGCCTCTGACTTTTTGATTCTCATTTTCTCAGGTGATAGGCTCAGCAGATGGTATGCTTGATTCACTGGTAGCTCAATGTTTACCTTTTCAAAGCACCTCCATTGTGTTTACAGTAATGGTTCTTACCACGTCCCCCTTAGAGCTCAGGGTACACATTTCTCCACAATCCCTTCAGCATGTATTGTTTGCAGCATTTTTGCTGATGGCCATTCTGACTGCTGTGAGCTGATAGGTATTTGTAATTTCGGTTTGCATATCTTTAAAAATTCCTAAACTTTATCATTTTCCCACGCCTTTTTCTTTTCACTTAAAAGAAAAAACCGTGTGTACAATATACCTCTTGAAATTGTCTTCTTCGAAGGTTGCCCTCTTTTGAATTGTTTGGTCGATTTTGACCCCAGAAATTATTTGGAGGGCAGGTGTCATTTACAGAACTGCAAGTTGGTGAATATTTAGTGACCTTTCGCAGTGGGTTTAAAGCTGCTGTTGTGGGAAACGGCCACAAGGAGGCAGCATTTCTCCATTCCCCAATCTGGTACTAGGGCAGCAGAGCCTTTCTGGAAGTCGTTGTCCTAGGTTGTAAATAAGAATGGAATTTGCCAGGAGAAATCCCCATAAGTTTATGTCTCATTACTTCTTCTTGCTTTTTTAAATTTTTTTAATCAGAGTAAAGAGTACAATATTGTTTGTCCTAGGTGTACACAATCTGGTTCATTTGTACATTATGTATGTCTATTAATGTACAGATCCTCTTACCATGTAAAATATTACAGTGTTCCATAGACCTCCCTTGCTATATGTTCGGTCTTTTTGATACATGTATATAATATGTATTTGTGTACGTATAGTAACACTATTCTTCATTTATCAATTTCCCCCTCCTTTCCTTTTAGATGAGCATAGTTTGTTTTCTAAGCCCGTGAGTGTCTTTCTCTTTGGAAATATGTTCATTTGTGTCAGTTATTAGATAATGCCATAAGTGATATTATAGGATATAGGTCTTTTGCTTTCCGTCCTACTTCATGTTTTGTGATTATCTCCAGGCTCATGTATGGTGCCTCAAAGAGCAGTGCTTCAATGTTTTCCATGGCTAATATTCCATTGTGTACATGGACCACTTCTTCTTGGTGCATTCCTCTGTTGATGGACGTTTTCGTTGCTTCCAAGTCTTGCCTACGATAACTATTGCTAGAGTGCAGGATTGCCAGCCTGTGACTTTTGGATTTTCATTTTCTCAGGTGATACACCCAGCAGTGGGTATGATTGATTGACTGGTACGGTAGCTCAATGTTACCTTTTCAAGGCACCTCAATTGTGCTTTCATTAGTGGCTCTTACCACGTCCCCCTTAGAATCGAGGGTACTCATTTCTCCACAATCACGTCAGCATTTATTGTTTGCAGCATTTTTGTCGAGGGCCATTCTGACTGGTGTGAGCTGATAGGTTTTTGTAATTTGGGTTTACATGTCTTTAAATATTCCTAACATTCATCATTTTTCCACGCCTTTTTCTTTTGTGTTAAAAGAAAAAAGAAAAAAAAAGTGTGAGTACAATCTACCTCTTCAAATTGTCTTTTTGGAAGGTTGCACTCTTGAATTTTTTGGTCGATTTTCGACCTCAGTATTTTTTGGAGGGCAGGTGTCATTTACAGAACTGAATTGGTGAATATTTAGTGACCTTTTGCAGTGGGTTTAAAGCTGCTGTTGTGGGAAACGGCCACAAGGAGGCAGCATTTCTCCATTCCCAAATCTGGGTACTAGGGCAGCAGAGCCGTTCTGGAAGTCATTTACCTAGGTTGTAAATTTGAATGGAATGTGCCAGGAGAACCACCCATAAGTTTATGTCTCATTACTTCTAGTTCGTTGTTTTAATTTTTTACATTGGGTAATGGTTCGAATGTTGTTTGTCCAAGGTGTACACACTCTGGTTCATTTACACATTATATATATCTATTTATGTAGAGATCCTCTTCCCATGTAAATTATTACAGAGTGTTCCATCAACCTCCCTTGCTATATGGTCGGTCTTTTTGATATATGTATATAATATGAATTTGTATACATATGGTAACGCTAATCTTCATTTATCCATTCCCCCCACCTTTCCTTTTAGGTAAGCATAGTTTTTTTTTATAAGTCTGTGATTGCCTTTCCCTGTGGAAATATGTTCATTTGTGTCAGTTATTAGATAACGCCTATAAGTGATTTCATAGGATATAGGACTTTTGTTTTCCGACTTCCCTCATGTTCTGTGATTATCTCCAAGATCATCTATGGTGCCTCAAAGAGCAGTGTTTCATTGTTTTCCATGGCTACTATTCATTGTGTACATGGACCACTTCTTCTTTATCCCTTCATCTGTTGATGGACATTTTGGTTGCTTCACTGTCTTGTCTATTGTGAATAAGGCTGCAGTGCAGCTTTTGCAGCCCGGGTCTTCTTGATTCTGGTCTTCTCAGGTGAGAGGCCCATTGGTGCGCCTGCTGGATTGAATGGTACCTCAGTTTTTCCTTTTAAACGCAGCTCCTTTCTGTTCTCATTATTGGCTGTTAACCACTTTACATCTCACCAGCAGCTAGAGGGTACACAGTTCTCTAAAACCTCTTCAGCATTGATTGTTTGTAGGCTTTTTGCTGATGGTCAGTCGACTGGTGTGAGTTGAAAACTTTTTGTAGATTAGATTGCATGAGTCTAATACTTCCTGAGGTTGAGCTTTTATCCATTTTCCTTTTTTTAAAAAGAGAGTGAGTAAAACTTACCTCTTCATACTATCTTCTTGAAAATGTTGCCTGTTTTGAATTGTTTTATCCATTCCCTACCTCAGCACAATTTTGAGGGCAGGTGTCCTTTACAGCCCTGAGTCCTTGTGAATGTTAAGTGACCATTAGCTGTGGGTTAAAAGCTGCTCTTGCGGGAATGGGCCACAAGGCGGCAGCATTTCTCCTTTACCAAATCTGGTTACTAGGGCAACAGAGCCTTACTGGAAGTGGTGTTCTAGGTTGTAAATTAGAATGGAATGTGCCAGGAAAAAGCCCTTGAAGTTTATGTCTCATTACTTGTTGTTCGTATTTTTAACTTAATTTTTATTTTTTATCACAGCAAACTTGATTACAATGTTTTGTTTGTTCTAGGTGTGCAAGATGTGGTTCTTTCACACATATACATATATCTATTCTTCTTCAGATCCTTTTCCCATGTAGGTTATGACACAATGTTGAGTAGTCTTCCCTTGGTATTCCGTAGGTCTTTGGTGATTATATATTTCACATGTGTTTGTATCTCTCCGTTAACCTCAATATGGTAGTGTATCCAATCCTCACACCTTTCCATTTGGCGAACCATAAGTTTTTGTACTGAATCTGTGATTGCCTTTCTGTGTGGAAATATCTTCGTTTGTTTCAATTTTTAGGTAACACCTGTATGTGATATGATAGGATATGTGTCTTTCGCTGTCTCACTTACTACAAGTTGCGTGATTACTTCTAGACTCATCTATGGTGCTGCAAATGGCATTGTTTCATTTTTTCGCTAGCTCATATTCCATCTGTACATGTAGCAGTTCTTCTTTGTCCACCCATCTGTCGGTGGACTTTTTGGTTACTTCCATATCTTGGCTATTGTAATACTATGCAATTCAGATTTGCCTGCCTGTGTCTTTCCAATTCTGTCTTCTTAGGTTATAGTTCCAGGAATGGGTCTGCTGGATCATATGGTAGCTCAATGTTTACCTTTTAAAGGCACCTCCATTCTGTTCTCTTTAGTGGCTCTTTGCAGGTTACGTCCCACGTAAAGTTGAGGGTATGCACTTCTCCACAGCACCTTCAGCATTTATTCTTTGTAGTTTTTTGCTGATGGTTATTCTGACTGGTGTGAGCTGATACCTCTTTGTGGTTGAATTTGCATGTGTCTCATAATGCGTTGAAATTGAGCTTTAAGACATGTGCTTTTTATTTTTCCAGCTGTGATTAGAGCTTAGTTCTTCAAAGTGTTTACTTGAAGAATGTGTCCCCTTTTGAAATATTTTGGCCATTACCTCCCTCAAGACATTTTGAGGGCAGGTTTCATTTACAGCCCTGCAGTACTAGTTCATATGAAGTGACCATTAGCTCAAGCTTTAAACCTGCTTTTACAGGTAACGGCCAGAGGGCGGCAGCCTTTCTACGTTCCCCACGCTGGTACTAGGGAAACAGACCTACCTGCCAGTGGTGCTCTTCGGTTATAAATTAGAGTGGAATGTGCCCGGAGAAACCCACAGATGCTGATGTCTCCTTACATTTGTTTGTTTTTTAAATTTAATTTATATTTTTTACTGGAGTACTATTCCGTTGTATACATGGACCACTTCTTCTTGGTGCATTCCTCTGTTGATGGACATTTTTGTTGCTTCCATGTGTTGACTATGGTAACTATTGCTGCCCTACAGGTTTGCCAGCCTGTGACTTTTTGATTCTCAGTTTCTCAGGTGATAGGCTCAGCAGATGGTATGCTTGATTCACTGGTAGCTCAATGTTTACCTTTTCAAAGCACCTCCATTGTGTTTACAGTAATGGTTCTTACCACGTCCCCCTTAGAGCTCAGGGTACACATTTCTCCACAATCCCTTCAGCATGTATTGTTTGCAGCATTTTTGCTGATGGCCATTCTGACTGCTGTGAGCTGATAGGTATTTGTAATTTCGGTTTGCATATCTTTAAAAATTCCTAAACTTTATCATTTTCCCACGCCTTTTTCTTTTCACTTAAAAGAAAAAACCGTGTGTACAATATACCTCTTGAAATTGTCTTCTTCGAAGGTTGCCCTCTTTTGAATTTTTTGGTCGATTTTTGACCCCAGAAATTTTTTGGAGGGCAGGTGTCATTTACAGAACTGCAAGTTGGTGAATATTTAGTGACCTTTCGCAGTGGGTTCAAAGCTGCTGTTGTGGGAAACGGCCACAAGGAGGCAGCATTTCTCCAGTCCCCAATCTGGGTACTAGGGCAGCAGAGCCTTTCTGGAAGTCGTTGTCCTAGGTTGTAAATGAGAATGGAATTTGCCAGGAGAAATCCCCATGAGTTTATGTCTCATTACTTCTTCTTGCTTTTTTAAATTTTTTTAATCAGAGTAAAGATTAGAATATTGTTTGTCCTAGGTGTACACAATCTGGTTCATTTGTACATTATGTATGTCTATTAATGTACAGATCCTCTTACCATGTAAAATATTACAGTGTTCCATAGACCTCCCTTGCTATATGTTCGGTCTTTTTGATACATGTATATAATATATATTTGTATACATATAGTAACACTATTCTTCATTTATCAATTCCCCCCTCCTTCCCTTTTAGATGAGCATAGTTTGTTTTCTAAGCCCGTGAGTGTCTTTCTCTTTGGAAATATGTTCATTTGTGTCAGTTATTAGATAATGCCATAAGTGATATTATAGGATATAGGTCTTTTGCTTTCCGTCCTACTTCATGTTTTGTGATTATCTCCAGGCTCATGTATGGTGCCTCAAAGAGCAGTGCTTCAATGTTTTCCATGGCTAATATTCCATTGTGTACATGGACCACTTCTTCTTGGTGCATTCCTCTGTTGATGGACTTTTTCGTTGCTTCCAAGTGTTGCCTATGGTAACTATTGCTAGAGTGCAGGATTGCCAGCCTGTGACTTTTGGATTTTCATTTTCTCAGGTGATACACCCAGCAGTGGGTATGATTGATTGACTGGTGTGGTAGCTCAATGTTACCTTTTCAAGGCACCTCAATTGTGCTTTCATTAGTGGCTCTTACCACGTCCCCCTTAGAATCGAGGGTACTCATTTCTCCACAGTCACGTCAGCATTTATTGTTTGCAGCATTTTTGTCGAGAGCCATTCTGACTGGTGTGAGCTGATAGGTTTTTGTAATTTGGGTTTACATGTCTTTAAAAATTCCTAAAATTCATCATTTTTCCACGCCTTTTTCTTTTGTGTTAAAAGAAAAAAGAAAAAAAAAGTGTGAGTACAATCTACCTCTTCAAATTGTCTTTTTGGAAGGTTGCACTCTTGAATTTTTTGGTCGATTTTCGACCTCAGTATTTTTTGGAGGGCAAGTGTCATTTACAGAACTGAATTGGTGAATATTTAGTGACCTTTTGCAGTGGGTTTAAAGCTGCTGTTGTGGGAAACGGCCACAAGGAGGCAGCATTTCTCCATTCCCAAATCTGGGTACTAGGGCAGCAGGGCCGTTCTGGAAGTCATTTACCTAGGTTGTAAATTTGAATGGAATGTGCCAGGAAAACCACCCATAAGTTTATGTCTCATTACTTCTAGTTCGTTGTTTTAATTTTTTACATTGGGGTAATGGTTCGAATGTTGTTTGTCCAAGGTGTACACACTCTGGTTCATTTACACATTATATATATCTATTTATGTAGAGATCCTCTTCACATGTAAATTATTACAGAGTGTTCCATCAACCTCCCTTGCTATATGGTCGGTCTTTTTGATATATGTATATAATATGAATTTGTATACATATGGTAACGCTAATCTTCATTTATCCATTCCCCCCACCTTTCCTTTTAGGTAAGCATAGTTTTTTTTTATAAGTCTGTGATTGCCTTTCCCTGTGGAAATATGTTCATTTGTGTCAGTTATTAGATAACGCCTATAAGTGATTTCATAGGATATAGGACTTTTGCTTTCCGACTTCCCTCATGTTCTGTGATTATCTCCAAGATCATCTATGGTGCCTCAAAGAGCAGTGTTTCATTGTTTTCCATGGCTAGTATTCATTGTGTACATGGACCACTTCTTCTTTATCCCTTCATCTGTTGATGGACATTTTGGTTGCTTCACTGTCTTGTCTATTGTGAATAAGGCTGCAGTGCAGCTTTTGCAGCCCGGGTCTTCTTGATTCTGGTCTTCTCAGGTGAGAGGCCCATTGGTGCGCCTGCTGGATTGAATGGTACCTCAATTTTTCCTTTTAAATGCAGCTCCTTTCTGTTCTCATTATTGGCTGTTAACCACTTTACATCTCACCAGCAGCTAGAGGGTACACAGTTCTCTAAAAGCTCTTCAGCATTGATTGTTTGTAGGCTTTTTGCTGATGGTCAGTCGACTGGTGTGAGTTGAAAACATTTTGTAGATTAGATTGCATGAGTCTAATACTTCCTGAGGTTGAACTTTTATCCATTTTCCTTTTTTTAAAAAGAGAGTGAGTAACACTTACTTCTTCATACTATCTTCTTGACAGTTTTGCCTGTTTTGCATTGTTTTATCCATTCCCTACCTCAGCACAATTTTGAGGGCAGGTGTCCTTTACAGCCCTGAGTCCTTGTGAATGTTAAGTGACCATTAGCTGTGGGTTAAAAGCTGCTCTTGCGGGAATGGGCCACAAGGCGGCAGCATTTCTCCTTTACCAAATCTGGTTACTAGGGCAACAGAGCCTTACTGGAAGTGGTGTTCTAGGTTGTAAATTAGAATGGAATGTGCCAGGAAAAAGCCCTTGAAGTTTATGTCTCATTACTTCTTGTTCGTATTTTTAACTTAATTTTTATTTTTTATCACAGCAAACTTGATTACAATGTTTTGTTTGCTCTAGGTGTGCAAGATGTGCTTCTTTCACACATATACATATATCTATTCTTCTTCAGATCCTTTTCCCATGTAGGTTATGACACAATGTTGAGTAGTCTTCCCTTGGTATTCCGTAGGTCTTTGGTGATTATATATTTCACATGTGTTTGTATCTCTCCGTTAACCTCAATATGGTAGTGTATCCAATCCTCACACCTTTCCATTTGGCGAACCATAAGTTTTTGTACTGAATCTGTGATTGCCTTTCTCTGTGGAAATATCTTCGTTTGTTTCAATTTTTAGGTAACACCTGTATGTGATATGATAGGATATGTGTCTTTCGCTGTCTCACTTACTACAAGTTGCGTGATTACTTCTAGACTCATCTATGGTGCTGCAAATGGCATTGTTTCATTTTTTCGCTAGCTCATATTCCATCTGTACATGTAGCAGTTCTTCTTTGTCCACCCATCTGTCGGTGGACTTTTTGGTTACTTCCATATCTTGGCTATTGTAATACTATGCAATTCAGATTTGCCTGCCTGTGTCTTTCCAATTCTGTCTTCTTAGGTTATAGTTCCAGGAATGGGTCTGCTGGATCATATGGTAGCTCAATGTTTACCTTTTAAAGGCACCTCCATTCTGTTCTCTTTAGTGGCTCTTTCCAGGTTACGTCCCATATAAAGTTGAGGGTATGCACTTCTCCACAGCACCTTCAGCATTTATTCTTTGTAGTTTTTTGCTGATGGTTATTCTGACTGGTGTGAGCTGATACCTCTTTGTGGTTGAATTTGCATGTGTCTCATAATGCGTTGAAATTGAGCTTTAAGACATGTGCTTTTTATTTTTCCAGCTGTGATTAGAGCTTAGTTCTTCAAAGTGTTTACTTGAAGTATGTGTCACCTTTTGAAATATTTTGGCCATTACCTCCCTCAAGACATTTTGAGGGCAGGTTTCATTTACAGCCCTGCAGTACTAGTTCATATGAAGTGACCATTAGCTCAAGCTTTATACCTGCTTTTGCAGGTAAGGGCCAGAGGCTGGCAGCCTTTCTACGTTCCCCACGCTGGTACTAGGGAAACAGACCTACCAGCCAGTGGTGCTCTTCGGTTATAAATTAGAGTGGAATGTGCCCGGAGAAACCCACAGATGCTGATGTCTCCTTACATTTGTTTGTTTTTTAAATTTAATTTATATTTTTTACTGGAGTACTATTCCGTTGTATACATGGACCACTTCTCCTTGGTGCATTCCTCTGTTGATGGACATTTTTGTTGCTTCCATGTGTTGACTATGGTAAGTATTGCTGGCGTACAGGTTTGCCAGCCTGTGACTTCTTGATTCTCAGTTTCTCAGGTGATAGGCTCAGCAGATGGTATGCTTGATTCACTGGTAGCTCAATGTTTACCTTTTCAAAGCACCTCCATTGTGTTTACAGTAATGGTTCTTACCACGTCCCCCTTAGAGCTCAGGGTACACATTTCTCCACAATCCCTTCAGCATGTATTGTTTGCAGCATTTTTGCTGATGGCCATTCTGACTGCTGTGAGCTGATAGGTATTTGTAATTTCGGTTTGCATATCTTTAAAAATTCCTAAACTTTATCATTTTCCCACGCCTTTTTCTTTTCACTTAAAAGAAAAAACCGTGTGTACAATATACCTCTTGAAATTGTCTTCTTCGAAGGTTGCCCTCTTTTGAATTGTTTGGTCGATTTTGACCCCAGAAATTATTTGGAGGGCAGGTGTCATTTACAGAACTGCAAGTTGGTGAATATTTAGTGACCTTTCGCAGTGGGTTCAAAGCTGCTGTTGTGGGAAACGGCCACAAGGAGGCAGCATTTCTCCAGTCCCCAATCTGGGTACTAGGGCAGCAGAGCCTTTCTGGAAGTCGTTGTCCTAGGTTGTAAATGAGAATGGAATTTGCCAGGAGAAATCCCCATAAGTTTATGTCTCATTACTTCTTCTTGGTTTTTTAAATTTTTTTAATCAGAGTAAAGAGTAGAATATTGTTTGTCCTAGGTGTACACAATCTGGTTCATTTGTACATTATGTATGTCTATTAATGTACAGATCCTCTTCCCATGTAAAATATTACAGTGTTCCATAGACCTCCCTTGCTATATGTTCGGTCTTTTTGATACATGTATATAATATATATTTGTATACGTATAGTAACACTATTCTTCATTTATCAATTCCCCCCTCCTTTCCTTTTAGATGAGCATAGTTTGTTTTCTAAGCCCGTGAGTGTCTTTCTCTTTGGAAATATGTTCATTTGTGTCAGTTATTAGATAATGCCATAAGTGATATTATAGGATATAGGTCTTTTGCTTTCCGTCCTACTTCATATTTTGTGATTATCTCCAGGCTCATGTATGGTGCCTCAAAGAGCAGTGCTTCAATGTTTTCCATGGCTAATATTCCATTGTGTACATGGACCACTTCTTCTTGGTGCATTCCTCTGTTGATGGACTTTTTCGTTGCTTCCAAGTGTTGCCTATGGTAACTATTGCTAGAGTGCAGGATTGCCAGCCTGTGACTTTTGGATTTTCATTTTCTCAGGTGATACACCCAGCAGTGGGTATGATTGATTGACTGGTGTGGTAGCTCAATGTTACCTTTTCAAGGCACCTCAATTGTGCTTTCATTAGTGGCTCTTACCACGTCCCCCTTAGAATCGAGGGTACTCATTTCTCCACAATCACGTCAGCATTTATTGTTTGCAGCATTTTTGTCGAGGGCCATTCTGACTGGTGTGAGCTGATAGGTTTTTGTAATTTGGGTTTACATGTCTTTAAAAATTCCTAATATTCATCATTTTTCCACGCTTTTTCTTTTGTGTTAAAAGAAAAAAGAAAAAAAAAGTGTGAGTACAATCTACCTCTTCAAATTGTCTTTTTGGAAGGTTGCACTCTTGAATTTTTTGGTCGATTTTCGACCTCAGTATTTTTTGGAGGGCAGGTGTCATTTACAGAACTGCAATTGGTGAATATTTAGTGACCTTTTGCAGTGGGTTTAAAGCTGCTGTTGTGGGAAACGGCCACAAGGAGGCAGCATTTCTCCATTCCCAAATCTGGGTACTAGGGCAGCAGAGCCGTTCTGGAAGTCGTTTACCTAGGTTGTTTATTTGAATGGAATGTGCCAGGAAAACCACCCATAAGTTTATGTCTCATTACTTCTAGTTCGTTGTTTTAATTTTTTACATTGGGGTAATGGTTCGAATGTTGTTTGTCCAAGGTGTACACACTCTGGTTCATTTACACATTATATATATCTATTTATGTAGAGATCCTCTTCCCATGTAAATTATTACAGAGTGTTCCATCAACCTCCCTTGCTATATGGTCGGTCTTTTTGATATATGTATATAATATGAATTTGTATACATATGGTAACGCTAATCTTCATTTATCCATTCCCCCCACCTTTCCTTTTAGGTAAGCATAGTTTTTTTTTATAAGTCTGTGATTGCCTTTCCCTGTGGAAATATGTTCATTTGTGTCAGTTATTAGATAACGCCTATAAGTGATTTCATAGGATATAGGACTTTTGCTTTCCGACTTCCCTCATGTTCTGTGATTATCTCCAAGATCATCTATGGTGCCTCAAAGAGCAGTGTTTCATTGTTTTCCATGGCTAGTATTCATTGTGTACATGGACCACTTCTTCTTTATCCCTTCATCTGTTGATGGACATTTTGGTTGCTTCACTGTCTTGTCTATTGTGAATAAGGCTGCAGTGCAGCTTTTGCAGCCCGGGTCTTCTTGATTCTGGTCTTCTCAGGTGAGAGGCCCATTGGTGTGCCTGCTGGATTGAATGGTACCTCAATTTTTCCTTTTAAACGCAGCTCCTTTCTGTTCTCATTATTGGCTGTTAACCACTTTACATCTCACCAGCTGCTAGAGGGTACACAGTTCTCTAAAACCTCTTCAGCATTGATTGTTTGTAGGCTTTTTGCTGATGGTCAGTCGACTGGTGTGAGTTGAAAACTTTTTGTAGATTAGATTGCATGAGTCTAATACTTCCTGAGGTTGAGCTTTTATCCATTTTCCTTTTTTTAAAAAGAGAGTGAGTAAAACTTACCTCTTCATACTATCTTCTTGAAAATGTTGCCTGTTTTGAATTGTTTTATCCATTCCCTACCTCAGCACAATTTTGAGGGCAGGTGTCCTTTACAGCCCTGAGTCCTTGTGAATGTTAAGTGACCATTAGCTGTGGGTTAAAAGCTGCTCTTGCGGGAATGGGCCACAAGGCGGCAGCATTTCTCCTTTACCAAATCTGGTTACTAGGGCAACAGAGCCTTACTGGAAGTGGTGTTCTAGGTTGTAAATTAGAATGGAATGTGCCAGGAAAAAGCCCTTGAAGTTTATGTCTCATTACTTCTTGTTCGTATTTTTAACTTAATTTTTATGTTTTATCACAGCAAACTTGATTACAATGTTTTGTTTGTTCTAGGTGTGCAAGATGTGCTTCTTTCACCCATATACATATATCTATTCTTCTTCAGATCCTTTTCCCATGTAGGTTATGACACAATGTTGAGTAGTCTTCCCTTGGTATTCCGTAGGTCTTTGGTGATTATATATTTCACATGTGTTTGTATCTCTCCGTTAACCTCAATATGGTAGTGTATCCAATCCTCACACCTTTCCATTTGGCGAACCATAAGTTTTTGTACTGAATCTGTGATTGCCTTTCTCTGTGGAAATATCTTCGTTTGTTTCAATTTTTAGGTAACACCTGTATGTGATATGATAGGATATGTGTCTTTCGCTGTCTCACTTACTACAAGTTGCGTGATTACTTCTAGACTCATCTATGGTGCTGCCAATGGCATTGTTTCATTTTTTCGCTAGCTCATATTCCATCTGTACGTGTAGCAGTTCTTCTTTGTCCACCCATCTGTCGGTGGACTTTTTGGTTACTTCCATATCTTGGCTATTGTAATACTATGCAATGCAGATTTGCCTGCCTGTGTCTTTCCAATTCTGTCTTCTTAGGTTATAGTTCCAGGAATGGGTCTGTTGGATCATATCGTAGCTCAGTGTTTACCTTTTAAAGGCACCTCCATTCTGTTCTCTTTAGTGGCTCTTTCCAGGTTACGTCCCACATAAAGTTGAGGGTATGCACTTCTCCACAGCACCTTCAGCATTTATTCTTTGTAGTTTTTTGCTGATGGTTATTCTGACTGGTGTGAGCTGATACCTCTTTGTGGTTGAATTTGCATGTGTCTCATAATGCGTTGAAATTGAGCTTTAAGACATATGCTTTTTATTTTTCCAGCTGTGATTAGAGCTTAGTTCTTCAAAGTGTTTACTTGAAGTATGTGTCACCTTTTGAAATATTTTGGCCATTACCTCCCTCAAGACATTTTGAGGGCAGGTTTCATTTACAGCCCTGCAGTACTAGTTCATATGAAGTGACCATTAGCTCAAGCTTTAAACCTGCTTTTACAGGTAACGACCAGAGTGTGGCAGCCTTTCTACGTTCCCCACGCTGGTACTAGGGAAACAAACCTACCTGCCAGTGGTGCTCTTCGGTTATAAATTAGAGTGGAATGTGCCCGGAGAAACCCACAGATGCTGATGTCTCCTTACATTTGTTTGTTTTTTTAATTTAATTTATATTTTTTACTGGAGTACTATTCCGTTGTATACATGGACCACTTCTTCTTGGTGCATTCCTCTGTTGATGGACATTTTTGTTGCTTCCATGTGTTGACTATGGTAACTATTGCTGGTGTACAGGTTTGCCAGCCTCTGACTTTTTGATTCTCATTTTCTCAGGTGATAGGCTCAGCAGATGGTATGCTTGATTCACTGGTAGCTCAATGTTTACCTTTTCAAAGCACCTCCATTGTGTTTACAGTAATGGTTCTTACCACGTCCCCCTTAGAGCTCAGGGTACACATTTCTCCACAATCCCTTCAGCATGTATTGTTTGCAGCATTTTTGCTGATGGCCATTCTGACTGCTGTGAGCTGATAGGTATTTGTAATTTCGGTTTGCATATCTTTAAAAATTCCTAAACTTTATCATTTTCCCACGCCTTTTTCTTTTCACTTAAAAGAAAAAACCGTGTGTACAATATACCTCTTGAAATTGTCTTCTTCGAAGGTTGCCCTCTTTTGAATTGTTTGGTCGATTTTGACCCCAGAAATTATTTGGAGGGCAGGTGTCATTTACAGAACTGCAAGTTGGTGAATATTTAGTGACCTTTCGCAGTGGGTTTAAAGCTGCTGTTGTGGGAAACGGCCACAAGGAGGCAGCATTTCTCCATTCCCCAATCTGGTACTAGGGCAGCAGAGCCTTTCTGGAAGTCGTTGTCCTAGGTTGTAAATAAGAATGGAATTTGCCAGGAGAAATCCCCATAAGTTTATGTCTCATTACTTCTTCTTGCTTTTTTAAATTTTTTTAATCAGAGTAAAGAGTACAATATTGTTTGTCCTAGGTGTACACAATCTGGTTCATTTGTACATTATGTATGTCTATTAATGTACAGATCCTCTTACCATGTAAAATATTACAGTGTTCCATAGACCTCCCTTGCTATATGTTCGGTCTTTTTGATACATGTATATAATATGTATTTGTGTACGTATAGTAACACTATTCTTCATTTATCAATTTCCCCCTCCTTTCCTTTTAGATGAGCATAGTTTGTTTTCTAAGCCCGTGAGTGTCTTTCTCTTTGGAAATATGTTCATTTGTGTCAGTTATTAGATAATGCCATAAGTGATATTATAGGATATAGGTCTTTTGCTTTCCGTCCTACTTCATGTTTTGTGATTATCTCCAGGCTCATGTATGGTGCCTCAAAGAGCAGTGCTTCAATGTTTTCCATGGCTAATATTCCATTGTGTACATGGACCACTTCTTCTTGGTGCATTCCTCTGTTGATGGACGTTTTCGTTGCTTCCAAGTCTTGCCTACGATAACTATTGCTAGAGTGCAGGATTGCCAGCCTGTGACTTTTGGATTTTCATTTTCTCAGGTGATACACCCAGCAGTGGGTATGATTGATTGACTGGTACGGTAGCTCAATGTTACCTTTTCAAGGCACCTCAATTGTGCTTTCATTAGTGGCTCTTACCACGTCCCCCTTAGAATCGAGGGTACTCATTTCTCCACAATCACGTCAGCATTTATTGTTTGCAGCATTTTTGTCGAGGGCCATTCTGACTGGTGTGAGCTGATAGGTTTTTGTAATTTGGGTTTACATGCCTTTAAATATTCCTAACATTCATCATTTTTCCACGCCTTTTTCTTGTGTGTTAAAAGAAAAAAGAAAAAAAAAGTGTGAGTACAATCTACCTCTTCAAATTGTCTTTTTGGAAGGTTGCACTCTTGAATTTTTTGGTCGATTTTCGACCTCAGTATTTTTGGAGGGCAGGTGTCATTTACAGAACTGAATTGGTGAATATTTAGTGACCTTTTGCAGTGGGTTTAAAGCTGCTGTTGTGGGAAACGGCCACAAGGAGGCAGCATTTCTCCATTCCCAAATCTGGGTACTAGGGCAGCAGAGCCGTTCTGGAAGTCATTTACCTAGGTTGTAAATTTGAATGGAATGTGCCAGGAAAACCACCCATAAGTTTATGTCTCATTACTTCTAGTTCGTTGTTTGAATTTTTTACATTGGGGTAATGGTTCGAATGTTGTTTGTCCAAGGTGTACACACTCTGGTTCATTTACACATTATATATATCTATTTATGTAGAGATCCTCTTCCCATGTAAATTATTACAGAGTGTTCCATCAACCTCCCTTGCTATATGGTCGGTCTTTTTGATATATATATATATAATATGAATTTGTATACATATGGTAACGCTTATCTTTATTTATCCGTTCCCCCCACCTTTCCTTTTAGGTAAGCATAGTTTTTTTTTATAAGTCTGTGATTGCCTTTCCCTGTGGAAATATTTTCATTTGTGTCAGTTATTAAATAACGCCTATAAGTGATTTCATAGGATATAGGACTTTTGCTTTCCGACTTACCTCATGTTCTGTGATTATCTCCAAGATCATCTATGGTGCCTCAAAGAGCAGTGTTTCATTGTTTTCCATGGCTAGTATTCATTGTGGACATGGACCACTTCTTCTTTATCCCTTCATCTGTTGATGGACATTTGGGTTGCTTCACTGTCTTGTCTATTGTGAATAAGGCTGCAGTGCAGCTTTTGCAGCCTGGGTCTTCTTGATTCTGGTCTTCTCAGGTGAGAGGCCCATTGGTGCGCCTGCTGGATTGAATGGTACCTCAGTTTTTCCTTTTAAACGCAGCTCCTTTCTGTTCTCATTATTGGCTGTTAACCACTTTACATCTCACCAGCAGCTAGAGGGTACACAGTTCTCTAAAACCTCTTCAGCATTGATTGTTTGTAGGCTTTTTGCTGATGGTCAGTCGACTGGTGTGAGTTGAAAACTTTTTGTAGATTAGATTGCATGAGTCTAATACTTCCTGAGGTTGAGCTTTTATCCATTTTCCTTTTTTTAAAAAGAGAGTGAGTAAAACTTACCTCTTCATACTATCTTCTTGACAATTTTGCCTGTTTTGCATTGTTTTATCCATTCCCTACCTCAGCACAATTTTGAGGGTAGGTGTCCTTTACAGCCCTAAGTCCTTGTGAATGTTAAGTGACCATTAGCTGTGGGTTAAAAGCTGCTCTTGCGGGAATGGGCCACAAGGCGGCAGCATTTCTCCATTCCCAAATCTGGGTACTAGGGCAGCAGAGCCGTTCTGGAAGTCGTTTACCTAGGTTGTAAATTTGAATGAAATGTGCCAGGAAAACCACCCATAAGTTTATGTCTCATTACTTCTAGTTCGTTGTTTGAATTTTTTACATTGGGGTAATGGTTCGAATGTTGTTTGTCCAAGGTGTACACACTCTGGTTCATTTACACATTATATATATCTATTTATGTAGAGATCCTCTTCCCATGTAAATTATTACAGAGTGTTCCATCAACCTCCCTTGCTATATGGTCGGTCTTTTTGATATATGTATATAATATGAATTTGTATACATATGGTAACGCTAATCTTCATTTATCCATTCCCCCCACCTTTCCTTTTAGGTAAGCATAGTTTTTTTTTATAAGTCTGTGATTGCCTTTCCCTGTGGAAATAGGTTCATTTGTGTCAGTTATTAGATAACGCCTATAAGTGATTTCATAGGATATAGGACTTTTGCTTTCCGACTTACCTCATGTTCTGTGATTATCTCCAAGATCATCTATGGTGCCTCAAAGAGCAGTGTTTCATTGTTTTCCATGGCTAGTATTCATTGTGTACATGGACCCCTTCTTCTTTATCCCTTCATCTGTTGATGGACATTTGGCTTGCTTCACTGTCTTGTCTATTGTGAATAAGGCTGCAGTGCAGCTTTTGCAGCCCGGGTCTTCTTGATTCTGGTCTTCTCAGGTGAGAGGCCCATTGGTGCGCCTGCTGGATTGAATGGTACCTCAATTTTTCCTTTTAAACGCAGCTCCTTTCTGTTCTCATTATTGGCTGTTAACCACTTTACATCTCACCAGCAGCTAGAGGGTACACAGTTCTCTAAAACCTCTTCAGCATTGATTGTTTGTAGGCTTTTTGCTGATGGTCAGTCGACTGGTGTGAGTTGAAAACTTTTTGTAGATTAGACTGCATGAGTCTAATACTTCCTGAGGTTGAGCTTTTATCCATTTTCCTTTTTTTAAAAAGAGAGTGAGTAAAACTTACCTCTTCATACTATCTTCTTGACAATTTTGCCTGTTTTGCATTGTTTTATCCATTCCCTACCTCAGCACAATTTTGAGGGCAGGTGTCCTTTACAGCCCTGAGTCCTTGTGAATGTTAAGTGACCATTAGCTGCGGGTTAAAAGCTGCTCTTGCGGGAATGGGCCACAAGGCGGCAGCATTTCTCCTTTACCAAATCTGGTTACTAGGGCAACAGAGCCTTACTGGAAGTGGTGTTCTAGGTTGTAAATTAGAATGGAATGTGCCAGGAAAAAGCCCTTGAAGTTTATGTCTCATTACTTCTTGTTCGTAGTTTTAACTTAATTTTTATTTTTTATCACAGCAAACTTGATTACAATGTTTTGTTTGTTCTAGGTGTGCAAGATGTGCTTCTTTCACACATATACATATATCTATTCTTCTTCAGATCCTTTTCCCATGTAGGTTATGACACAATGTTGAGTACTCTTCCCTTGGTATTCCGTAGATCTCTGGTGATTATATATTTCACATGTGTTTGTGTCTCTCCATTAACCTCAATATGGTAGTGTATCCAATCCTCACACCTTTCCATTTGGCGAACCATAAGTTTTTGTACTGAATCTGTGATTGCCTTTCTCTGTGGAAATATCTTCGTTTGTTTCAATTTTTAGGTAACACCTGTATGTGATATGATAGGATATGTGTCTTTCGCTGTCTCACTTACTACAAGTTGCGTGATTACTTCTAGACTCATCTATGGTGCTGCCAATGGCATTGTTTCATTTTTTCGCTAGCTCATATTCCATCTGTACGTGTAGCAGTTCTTCTTTGTCCACCCATCTGTCGGTGGACTTTTTGGTTACTTCCATATCTTGGCTATTGTAATACTATGCAATGCAGATTTGCCTGCCTGTGTCTTTCCAATTCTGTCTTCTTAGCTTATAGTTCCAGGAATGGGTCTGCTGGATCATATGGTAGCTCAGTGTTTACCTTTTAAAGGCACCTCCATTCTGTTCTCTTTAGTGGCTCTTTCCAGGTTACGTCCCACATAAAGTTGAGGGTATGCACTTCTCCACAGCACCTTCAGCATTTATTCTTTGTAGTTTTTTGCTGATGGTTATTCTGACTGGTGTGAGCTGATACCTCTTTGTGGTTGAATTTGCATGTGTCTCATAATGCGTTGAAATTGAGCTTTAAGACATGTGCTTTTTATTTTTCCAGCTGTGATTAGAGCTTAGTTCTTCAAAGTGTTTACTTGAAGTATGTGTCCCCTTTTGAAATATTTTGGCCATTACCTCCCTCAAGACATTTTGAGGGCAGGTTTCATTTATAGCCCTGCAGTACTAGTTCATATGAAGTGACCATTAGCTCAAGCTTTAAACCTGCTTTTACAGGTAACGGCCAGAGGGCGGCAGCCTTTCTACGTTCCCCACGCTGGTACTAGGGAAACAGACCTACCTGCCAGTGGTGCTCTTCGGTTATAAATTAGAGTGGAATGTGCCCGGAGAAACCCACAGATGCTGATGTCTCCTTACATTTGTTTGTTTTTTAAATTTAATTTATATTTTTTACTGGAGTACTATTCCGTTGTATACATGGACCACTTCTTCTTGGTGCATTCCTCTGTTGATGGACATTTTTGTTGCTTCCATGTGTTGACTATGGTAAGTACTGCTGGCCTACAGGTTTGCCAGCCTCTGACTTTTTGATTCTCATTTTCTCAGGTGATAGGCTCAGCAGATGGTATGCTTGATTCACTGGTAGCTCAATGTTTACCTTTTCAAAGCACCTCCATTGTGTTTACAGTAATGGTTCTTACCACGTCCCCCTTAGAGCTCAGGGTACACATTTCTCCACAATCCCTTCAGCATGTATTGTTTGCAGCATTTTTGCTGATGGCCATTCTGACTGCTGTGAGCTGATAGGTATTTGTAATTTCGGTTTGCATATCTTTAAAAATTCCTAAACTTTATCATTTTCCCACGCCTTTTTCTTTTCACTTAAAAGAAAAAACCGTGTGTACAATATACCTCTTGAAATTGTCTTCTTCGAAGGTTGCCCTCTTTTGAATTTTTTGGTCGATTTTTGACCCCAGAAATTTTTTGGAGGGCAGGTGTCATTTACAGAACTGCAAGTTGGTGAATATTTAGTGACCTTTCGCAGTGGGTTTAAAGCTGCTGTTGTGGGAAACGGCCACAAGGAGGCAGCATTTCTCCATTCCCCAATCTGTGTACTAGGGCAGCAGAGCCTTTCTGGAAGTCGTTGTCTTAGGTTGTAAATGAGAATGGAATTTGCCAGGAGAAATCCCCATAAGTTTATGTCTCATTACTTCTTCTTGCTTTTTTAAATTTTTTTAATCAGAGTAAAGAGTAGAATATTGTTTGTCCTAGGTGTACACAATCTGGTTCATTTGTACATTATGTATGTCTATTAATGTACAGATCCTCTTCCCATGTAAAATATTACAGTGTTCCATAGACCTCCCTTGCTATATGTTCGGTCTTTTTGATACATGTATATAATATGTATTTGTATACATATAGTAACACTATTCTTCATTTATCAATTCCCCCTTCCTTTCCTTTTCGATGACCATAGTTTGTTTTCTAAGCCCGTGAGTGTCTTTCTCTTTGGAAATATGTTCATTTGTGTCAGTTATTAGATAATGCCATAAGTGATATTATAGGATATAGGTCTTTTGCTTTCCGACCTACTTCATGTTTTGTGATTATCTCCAGGCTCATGTATGGTGCCTCAAAGAGCAGTGCTTCAATGTTTTCCATGGCTAATATTCCATTGTGTACATGGAGCACTTTTTGTTGCATTCCTCTGTTGATTGACGTTTCCGTTGCTTCCAAGTGTTGCCTATGGTAACTATTGCTGGAGTGCAGGATTGCCAGCCTGTGAATTTTGGATTTTCATTTTCTCAGGTGATACACCCGGCAGTGGGTATGATTGATTGACTGGTATGGTAGCTTAATGTTACCTTTTCAAGGCACCTCAATTGTGCTTTCATTAGTGGCTCTTACCACGTCCCCCTTAGAATCGAGGGTACTCATTTCTCCACAATCACGTCAGCATTTATTGTTTGCAGCATTTTTGTCGAGGGCCATTCTGACTGGTGTGAGCTGATAGGTTTTTGTAATTTGGGTTTACATGTCTTTAAAAATTCCTAAAATTCATCATTTTTCCACGCCTTTTTCTTGTGTGTTAAAAGAAAAAAGAAAAAAAAAGTGTGAGTACAATCTACCTCTTCAAATTGTCTTTTTGGAAGGTTGCACTCTTGAATTTTTTGGTCGATTTTCGACCTCAGTATTTTTGGAGGGCAGGTGTCATTTACAGAACTGAATTGGTGAATATTTAGTGACCTTTTGCAGTGGGTTTAAAGCTGCTGTTGTGGGAAACGGCCACAAGGAGGCAGCATTTCTCCATTCCCAAATCTGGGTACTAGGGCAGCAGAGCCGTTCTGGAAGTCGTTTACCTAGGTTGTAAATTTGAATGGAATGTGCCAGGAAAACCACCCATAAGTTTATGTCTCATTACTTCTAGTTCGTTGTTTGAATTTTTTACATTGGGGTAATGGTTCGAATGTTGTTTGTCCAAGGTGTACACACTCTGGTTCATTTACACATTATATATATCTATTTATGTAGAGATCCTCTTCCCATGTAAATTATTACAGAGTGTTCCATCAACCTCCCTTGCTATATGGTCGGTC
Organism: Eubalaena glacialis; assembly: GCF_028564815.1. Taxonomy (NCBI): domain Eukaryota; kingdom Metazoa; phylum Chordata; class Mammalia; order Artiodactyla; family Balaenidae; genus Eubalaena; species Eubalaena glacialis. The sequence goes on from NC_083716.1 coordinate 75,430,094, forward strand.
TTTTTGATATATATATATATAATATGAATTTGTATACATATGGTAACGCTTATCTTTATTTATCCGTTCCCCCCACCTTTCCTTTTAGGTAAGCATAGTTTTTTTTTATAAGTCTGTGATTGCCTTTCCCTGTGGAAATATTTTCATTTGTGTCAGTTATTAAATAACGCCTATAAGTGATTTCATAGGATATAGGACTTTTGCTTTCCGACTTACCTCATGTTCTGTGATTATCTCCAAGATCATCTATGGTGCCTCAAAGAGCAGTGTTTCATTGTTTTCCATGGCTAGTATTCATTGTGGACATGGACCACTTCTTCTTTATCCCTTCATCTGTTGATGGACATTTGGGTTGCTTCACTGTCTTGTCTATTGTGAATAAGGCTGCAGTGCAGCTTTTGCAGCCTGGGTCTTCTTGATTCTGGTCTTCTCAGGTGAGAGGCCCATTGGTGCGCCTGCTGGATTGAATGGTACCTCAGTTTTTCCTTTTAAACGCAGCTCCTTTCTGTTCTCATTATTGGCTGTTAACCACTTTACATCTCACCAGCAGCTAGAGGGTACACAGTTCTCTAAAACCTCTTCAGCATTGATTGTTTGTAGGCTTTTTGCTGATGGTCAGTCGACTGGTGTGAGTTGAAAACTTTTTGTAGATTAGATTGCATGAGTCTAATACTTCCTGAGGTTGAGCTTTTATCCATTTTCCTTTTTTTAAAAAGAGAGTGAGTAAAACTTACCTCTTCATACTATCTTCTTGACAATTTTGCCTGTTTTGCATTGTTTTATCCATTCCCTACCTCAGCACAATTTTGAGGGTAGGTGTCCTTTACAGCCCTAAGTCCTTGTGAATGTTCAGTGACCATTAGCTGTGGGTTAAAAGCTGCTCTTGCGGGAATGGGCCACAAGGTGGCAGCATTTCTCCTTTACCAAATCTGGTTACTAGGGCAACAGAGCCTTACTGGAAGTGGTGTTCTAGGTTGTAAATTAGAATGGAATGTGCCAGGAAAAAGCCCTTGAAGTTTATGTCTCATTACTTCTTGTTCGTATTTTTAACTTAATTTTTATTTTTTATCACAGCAAACTTGATTACAATGTTTTGTTTGTTCTAGGTGTGCAAGATGTGCTTCTTTCACACATATACATATATCTATTCTTCTTCAGATCCTTTTCCCATGTAGGTTATGACACAATGTTGAGTAGTCTTCCCTTGGTATTCCGTAGATCTTTGGTGATTATATATTTCACATGTGTTTGTATCTCTCCGTTAACCTCAATATGGTAGTGTATCCAATCCTCACACCTTTCCATTTGGCGAACCATAAGTTTTTTACTGAATCTGTGATTGCCTTTCTCTGTGGAAATATCTTCGTTTGTTTCAATTTTTAGGTAACACCTGTATGTGATATGATAGGATATGTGTCTTTCGCTGTCTCACTTACTACAAGTTGCGTGATTACTTCTAGACTCATCTATGGTGCTGCCAATGGCATTGTTTCATTTTTTCGCTAGCTCATATTCCATCTGTACGTGTAGCAGTTCTTCTTTGTCCACCCATCTGTCGGTGGACTTTTTGGTTACTTCCATATCTTGGCTATTGTAATACTATGCAATGCAGATTTGCCTGCCTGTGTCTTTCCAATTCTGTCTTCTTAGGTTATAGTTCCAGGAATGGGTCTGCTGGATCATATGGTAGCTCAGTGTTTACCTTTTAAAGGCACCTCCATTCTGTTCTCTTTAGTGGCTCTTTCCAGGTTACGTCCCACATAAAGTTGAGGGTATGCACTTCTCCACAGCACCTTCAGCATTTATTCTTTGTAGTTTTTTGCTGATGGTTATTCTGACTGGTGTGAGCTGATACCTCTTTGTGGTTGAATTTGCATGTGTCTCATAATGCGTTGAAATTGAGCTTTAAGACATATGCTTTTTATTTTTCCAGCTGTGATTAGAGCTTAGTTCTTCAAAGTGTTTACTTGAAGTATGTGTCACCTTTTGAAATATTTTGGCCATTACCTCCCTCAAGACATTTTGAGGGCAGGTTTCATTTACAGCCCTGCAGTACTAGTTCATATGAAGTGACCATTAGCTCAAGCTTTAAACCTGCTTTTACAGGTAACGACCAGAGTGTGGCAGCCTTTCTACGTTCCCCACGCTGGTACTAGGGAAACAGACCTACCTGCCAGTGGTGCTCTTCGGTTATAAATTAGAGTGGAATGTGCCCGGAGAAACCCACAGATGCTGATGTCTCCTTACATTTGTTTGTTTTTTTAATTTAATTTATATTTTTTACTGGAGTACTATTCCGTTGTATACATGGACCACTTCTTCTTGGTGCATTCCTCTGTTGATGGACATTTTTGTTGCTTCCATGTGTTGACTATGGTAAGTACTGCTGGCCTACAGGTTTGCCAGCCTGTGACTTTTTGATTCTCATTTTCTCAGGTGATAGGCTCAGCAGATGGTATGCTTGATTCACTGGTAGCTCAATGTTTACCTTTTCAAAGCACCTCCATTGTGTTTACAGTAATGGTTCTTACCACGTCCCCCTTAGAGCTCAGGGTACACATTTCTCCACAATCCCTTCAGCATGTATTGTTTGCAGCATTTTTGCTGATGGCCATTCTGACTGCTGTGAGCTGATAGGTATTTGTAATTTCGGTTTGCATATCTTTAAAAATTCCTAAACTTTATCATTTTCCCACGCCTTTTTCTTTTCACTTAAAAGAAAAAACCGTGTGTACAATATACCTCTTGAAATTGTCTTCTTCGAAGGTTGCCCTCTTTTGAATTTTTTGGTCGATTTTTGACCCCAGAAATTTTTTGGAGGGCAGGTGTCATTTACAGAACTGCAAGTTGGTGAATATTTAGTGACCTTTCGCAGTGGGTTTAAAGCTGCTGTTGTGGGAAACGGCCACAAGGAGGCAGCATTTCTCCATTCCCCAATCTGTGTACTAGGGCAGCAGAGCCTTTCTGGAAGTCGTTGTCTTAGGTTGTAAATGAGAATGGAATTTGCCAGGAGAAATCCCCATAAGTTTATGTCTCATTACTTCTTCTTGCTTTTTTAAATTTTTTTAATCAGAGTAAAGAGTAGAATATTGTTTGTCCTAGGTGTACACAATCTGGTTCATTTGTACATTATGTATGTCTATTAATGTACAGATCCTCTTCCCATGTAAAATATTACAGTGTTCCATAGACCTCCCTTGCTATATGTTCGGTCTTTTTGATACATGTATATAATATGTATTTGTATACATATAGTAACACTATTCTTCATTTATCAATTCCCCCTTCCTTTCCTTTTCGATGACCATAGTTTGTTTTCTAAGCCCGTGAGTGTCTTTCTCTTTGGAAATATGTTCATTTGTGTCAGTTATTAGATAATGCCATAAGTGATATTATAGGATATAGGTCTTTTGCTTTCCGACCTACTTCATGTTTTGTGATTATCTCCAGGCTCATGTATGGTGCCTCAAAGAGCAGTGCTTCAATGTTTTCCATGGCTAATATTCCATTGTGTACATGGAGCACTTTTTGTTGCATTCCTCTGTTGATTGACGTTTCCGTTGCTTCCAAGTGTTGCCTATGGTAACTATTGCTGGAGTGCAGGATTGCCAGCCTGTGAATTTTGGATTTTCATTTTCTCAGGTGATACACCCGGCAGTGGGTATGATTGATTGACTGGTATGGTAGCTTAATGTTACCTTTTCAAGGCACCTCAATTGTGCTTTCATTAGTGGCTCTTACCACGTCCCCCTTAGAATCGAGGGTACTCATTTCTCCACAATCACGTCAGCATTTATTGTTTGCAGCATTTTTGTCGAGGGCCATTCTGACTGGTGTGAGCTGATAGGTTTTTGTAATTTGGGTTTACATGTCTTTAAAAATTCCTAAAATTCATCATTTTTCCACGCCTTTTTCTTGTGTGTTAAAAGAAAAAAGAAAAAAAAAGTGTGAGTACAATCTACCTCTTCAAATTGTCTTTTTGGAAGGTTGCACTCTTGAATTTTTTGGTCGATTTTCGACCTCAGTATTTTTGGAGGGCAGGTGTCATTTACAGAACTGAATTGGTGAATATTTAGTGACCTTTTGCAGTGGGTTTAAAGCTGCTGTTGTGGGAAACGGCCACAAGGAGGCAGCATTTCTCCATTCCCAAATCTGGGTACTAGGGCAGCAGAGCCGTTCTGGAAGTCGTTTACCTAGGTTGTAAATTTGAATGGAATGTGCCAGGAAAACCACCCATAAGTTTATGTCTCATTACTTCTAGTTCGTTGTTTGAATTTTTTACATTGGGGTAATGGTTCGAATGTTGTTTGTCCAAGGTGTACACACTCTGGTTCATTTACACATTATATATATCTATTTATGTAGAGATCCTCTTCCCATGTAAATTATTACAGAGTGTTCCATCAACCTCCCTTGCTATATGGTCGGTCTTTTTGATATATATATATATAATATGAATTTGTATACATATGGTAACGCTTATCTTTATTTATCCGTTCCCCCCACCTTTCCTTTTAGGTAAGCATAGTTTTTTTTTATAAGTCTGTGATTGCCTTTCCCTGTGGAAATATTTTCATTTGTGTCAGTTATTAAATAACGCCTATAAGTGATTTCATAGGATATAGGACTTTTGCTTTCCGACTTACCTCATGTTCTGTGATTATCTCCAAGATCATCTATGGTGCCTCAAAGAGCAGTGTTTCATTGTTTTCCATGGCTAGTATTCATTGTGGACATGGACCACTTCTTCTTTATCCCTTCATCTGTTGATGGACATTTGGGTTGCTTCACTGTCTTGTCTATTGTGAATAAGGCTGCAGTGCAGCTTTTGCAGCCTGGGTCTTCTTGATTCTGGTCTTCTCAGGTGAGAGGCCCATTGGTGCGCCTGCTGGATTGAATGGTACCTCAGTTTTTCCTTTTAAACGCAGCTCCTTTCTGTTCTCATTATTGGCTGTTAACCACTTTACATCTCACCAGCAGCTAGAGGGTACACAGTTCTCTAAAACCTCTTCAGCATTGATTGTTTGTAGGCTTTTTGCTGATGGTCAGTCGACTGGTGTGAGTTGAAAACTTTTTGTAGATTAGATTGCATGAGTCTAATACTTCCTGAGGTTGAGCTTTTATCCATTTTCCTTTTTTTAAAAAGAGAGTGAGTAAAACTTACCTCTTCATACTATCTTCTTGACAATTTTGCCTGTTTTGCATTGTTTTATCCATTCCCTACCTCAGCACAATTTTGAGGGTAGGTGTCCTTTACAGCCCTAAGTCCTTGTGAATGTTCAGTGACCATTAGCTGTGGGTTAAAAGCTGCTCTTGCGGGAATGGGCCACAAGGTGGCAGCATTTCTCCTTTACCAAATCTGGTTACTAGGGCAACAGAGCCTTACTGGAAGTGGTGTTCTAGGTTGTAAATTAGAATGGAATGTGCCAGGAAAAAGCCCTTGAAGTTTATGTCTCATTACTTCTTGTTCGTATTTTTAACTTAATTTTTATTTTTTATCACAGCAAACTTGATTACAATGTTTTGTTTGTTCTAGGTGTGCAAGATGTGCTTCTTTCACACATATACATATATCTATTCTTCTTCAGATCCTTTTCCCATGTAGGTTATGACACAATGTTGAGTAGTCTTCCCTTGGTATTCCGTAGATCTTTGGTGATTATATATTTCACATGTGTTTGTATCTCTCCGTTAACCTCAATATGGTAGTGTATCCAATCCTCACACCTTTCCATTTGGCGAACCATAAGTTTTTTACTGAATCTGTGATTGCCTTTCTCTGTGGAAATATCTTCGTTTGTTTCAATTTTTAGGTAACACCTGTATGTGATATGATAGGATATGTGTCTTTCGCTGTCTCACTTACTACAAGTTGCGTGATTACTTCTAGACTCATCTATGGTGCTGCCAATGGCATTGTTTCATTTTTTCGCTAGCTCATATTCCATCTGTACGTGTAGCAGTTCTTCTTTGTCCACCCATCTGTCGGTGGACTTTTTGGTTACTTCCATATCTTGGCTATTGTAATACTATGCAATGCAGATTTGCCTGCCTGTGTCTTTCCAATTCTGTCTTCTTAGGTTATAGTTCCAGGAATGGGTCTGCTGGATCATATGGTAGCTCAGTGTTTACCTTTTAAAGGCACCTCCATTCTGTTCTCTTTAGTGGCTCTTTCCAGGTTACGTCCCACATAAAGTTGAGGGTATGCACTTCTCCACAGCACCTTCAGCATTTATTCTTTGTAGTTTTTTGCTGATGGTTATTCTGACTGGTGTGAGCTGATACCTCTTTGTGGTTGAATTTGCATGTGTCTCATAATGCGTTGAAATTGAGCTTTAAGACATATGCTTTTTATTTTTCCAGCTGTGATTAGAGCTTAGTTCTTCAAAGTGTTTACTTGAAGTATGTGTCACCTTTTGAAATATTTTGGCCATTACCTCCCTCAAGACATTTTGAGGGCAGGTTTCATTTACAGCCCTGCAGTACTAGTTCATATGAAGTGACCATTAGCTCAAGCTTTAAACCTGCTTTTACAGGTAACGACCAGAGTGTGGCAGCCTTTCTACGTTCCCCACGCTGGTACTAGGGAAACAGACCTACCTGCCAGTGGTGCTCTTCGGTTATAAATTAGAGTGGAATGTGCCCGGAGAAACCCACAGATGCTGATGTCTCCTTACATTTGTTTGTTTTTTTAATTTAATTTATATTTTTTACTGGAGTACTATTCACTTGTATACATGGACCACTTCTTCTTGGTGCATTCCTCTGTTGATGGACATTTTTGTTGCTTCCATGTGTTGACTATGGTAACTATTGCTGGTGTACAGGTTTGCCAGCCTCTGACTTTTTGATTCTCATTTTCTCAGGTGATAGGCTCAGCAGATGGTATGCTTGATTCACTGGTAGCTCAATGTTTACCTTTTCAAAGCACCTCCATTGTGTTTACAGTAATGGTTCTTACCACGTCCCCCTTAGAGCTCAGGGTACACATTTCTCCACAATCCCTTCAGCATGTATTGTTTGCAGCATTTTTGCTGATGGCCATTCTGACTGCTGTGAGCTGATAGGTATTTGTAATTTCGGTTTGCATATCTTTAAAAATTCCTAAACTTTATCATTTTCCCACGCCTTTTTCTTTTCACTTAAAAGAAAAAACCGTGTGTACAATATACCTCTTGAAATTGTCTTCTTCGAAGGTTGCCCTCTTTTGAATTGTTTGGTCGATTTTGACCCCAGAAATTATTTGGAGGGCAGGTGTCATTTACAGAACTGCAAGTTGGTGAATATTTAGTGACCTTTCGCAGTGGGTTTAAAGCTGCTGTTGTGGGAAACGGCCACAAGGAGGCAGCATTTCTCCATTCCCCAATCTGGTACTAGGGCAGCAGAGCCTTTCTGGAAGTCGTTGTCCTAGGTTGTAAATAAGAATGGAATTTGCCAGGAGAAATCCCCATAAGTTTATGTCTCATTACTTCTTCTTGCTTTTTTAAATTTTTTTAATCAGAGTAAAGAGTACAATATTGTTTGTCCTAGGTGTACACAATCTGGTTCATTTGTACATTATGTATGTCTATTAATGTACAGATCCTCTTACCATGTAAAATATTACAGTGTTCCATAGACCTCCCTTGCTATATGTTCGGTCTTTTTGATACATGTATATAATATGTATTTGTGTACGTATAGTAACACTATTCTTCATTTATCAATTTCCCCCTCCTTTCCTTTTAGATGAGCATAGTTTGTTTTCTAAGCCCGTGAGTGTCTTTCTCTTTGGAAATATGTTCATTTGTGTCAGTTATTAGATAATGCCATAAGTGATATTATAGGATATAGGTCTTTTGCTTTCCGTCCTACTTCATGTTTTGTGATTATCTCCAGGCTCATGTATGGTGCCTCAAAGAGCAGTGCTTCAATGTTTTCCATGGCTAATATTCCATTGTGTACATGGACCACTTCTTCTTGGTGCATTCCTCTGTTGATGGACGTTTTCGTTGCTTCCAAGTCTTGCCTACGATAACTATTGCTAGAGTGCAGGATTGCCAGCCTGTGACTTTTGGATTTTCATTTTCTCAGGTGATACACCCAGCAGTGGGTATGATTGATTGACTGGTACGGTAGCTCAATGTTACCTTTTCAAGGCACCTCAATTGTGCTTTCATTAGTGGCTCTTACCACGTCCCCCTTAGAATCGAGGGTACTCATTTCTCCACAATCACGTCAGCATTTATTGTTTGCAGCATTTTTGTCGAGGGCCATTCTGACTGGTGTGAGCTGATAGGTTTTTGTAATTTGGGTTTACATGCCTTTAAATATTCCTAACATTCATCATTTTTCCACGCCTTTTTCTTGTGTGTTAAAAGAAAAAAGAAAAAAAAAGTGTGAGTACAATCTACCTCTTCAAATTGTCTTTTTGGAAGGTTGCACTCTTGAATTTTTTGGTCGATTTTCGACCTCAGTATTTTTGGAGGGCAGGTGTCATTTACAGAACTGAATTGGTGAATATTTAGTGACCTTTTGCAGTGGGTTTAAAGCTGCTGTTGTGGGAAACGGCCACAAGGAGGCAGCATTTCTCCATTCCCAAATCTGGGTACTAGGGCAGCAGAGCCGTTCTGGAAGTCATTTACCTAGGTTGTAAATTTGAATGGAATGTGCCAGGAAAACCACCCATAAGTTTATGTCTCATTACTTCTAGTTCGTTGTTTGAATTTTTTACATTGGGGTAATGGTTCGAATGTTGTTTGTCCAAGGTGTACACACTCTGGTTCATTTACACATTATATATATCTATTTATGTAGAGATCCTCTTCCCATGTAAATTATTACAGAGTGTTCCATCAACCTCCCTTGCTATATGGTCGGTCTTTTTGATATATATATATATAATATGAATTTGTATACATATGGTAACGCTTATCTTTATTTATCCGTTCCCCCCACCTTTCCTTTTAGGTAAGCATAGTTTTTTTTTATAAGTCTGTGATTGCCTTTCCCTGTGGAAATATTTTCATTTGTGTCAGTTATTAAATAACGCCTATAAGTGATTTCATAGGATATAGGACTTTTGCTTTCCGACTTACCTCATGTTCTGTGATTATCTCCAAGATCATCTATGGTGCCTCAAAGAGCAGTGTTTCATTGTTTTCCATGGCTAGTATTCATTGTGGACATGGACCACTTCTTCTTTATCCCTTCATCTGTTGATGGACATTTGGGTTGCTTCACTGTCTTGTCTATTGTGAATAAGGCTGCAGTGCAGCTTTTGCAGCCTGGGTCTTCTTGATTCTGGTCTTCTCAGGTGAGAGGCCCATTGGTGCGCCTGCTGGATTGAATGGTACCTCAGTTTTTCCTTTTAAACGCAGCTCCTTTCTGTTCTCATTATTGGCTGTTAACCACTTTACATCTCACCAGCAGCTAGAGGGTACACAGTTCTCTAAAACCTCTTCAGCATTGATTGTTTGTAGGCTTTTTGCTGATGGTCAGTCGACTGGTGTGAGTTGAAAACTTTTTGTAGATTAGATTGCATGAGTCTAATACTTCCTGAGGTTGAGCTTTTATCCATTTTCCTTTTTTTAAAAAGAGAGTGAGTAAAACTTACCTCTTCATACTATCTTCTTGACAATTTTGCCTGTTTTGCATTGTTTTATCCATTCCCTACCTCAGCACAATTTTGAGGGTAGGTGTCCTTTACAGCCCTAAGTCCTTGTGAATGTTAAGTGACCATTAGCTGTGGGTTAAAAGCTGCTCTTGTGGGAATGGGCCACAAGGCGGCAGCATTTCTCCTTTACCAAATCTGGTTACTAGGGCAACAGAGCCTTACTGGAAGTGGTGTTCTAGGTTGTAAATTAGAATGGAATGTGCCAGGAAAAAGCCCTTGAAGTTTATGTCTCATTACTTGTTGTTCGTATTTTTAACTTAATTTTTATTTTTTATCACAGCAAACTTGATTACAATGTTTTGTTTGTTCTAGGTGTGCAAGATGTGGTTCTTTCACACATATACATATATCTATTCTTCTTCAGATCCTTTTCCCATGTAGGTTATGACACAATGTTGAGTAGTCTTCCCTTGGTATTCCGTAGATCTTTGGTGATTATATATTTCACATGTGTTTGTATCTCTCCGTTAACCTCAATATGGTAGTGTATCCAATCCTCACACCTTTCCATTTGGCGAACCATAAGTTTTTTACTGAATCTGTGATTGCCTTTCTCTGTGGAAATATCTTCGTTTGTTTCAATTTTTAGGTAACACCTGTATGTGATATGATAGGATATGTGTCTTTCGCTGTCTCACTTACTACAAGTTGCGTGATTACTTCTAGACTCATCTATGGTGCTGCCAATGGCATTGTTTCATTTTTTCGCTAGCTCATATTCCATCTGTACGTGTAGCAGTTCTTCTTTGTCCACCCATCTGTCGGTGGACTTTTTGGTTACTTCCATATCTTGGCTATTGTAATACTATGCAATGCAGATTTGCCTGCCTGTGTCTTTCCAATTCTGTCTTCTTAGGTTATAGTTCCAGGAATGGGTCTGTTGGATCATATGGTAGCTCAATGTTTACCTTTTAAAGGCACCTCCATTCTGTTCTCTTTAGTGGCTCTTTCCAGGTTACGTCCCACATAAAGTTGAGGGTATGCACTTCTCCACAGCACCTTCAGCATTTATTCTTTGTAGTTTTTTGCTGATGGTTATTCTGACTGGTGTGAGCTGATACCTCTTTGTGGTTGAATTTGCATGTGTCTCATAATGCGTTGAAATTGAGCTTTAAGACATATGCTTTTTATTTTTCCAGCTGTGATTAGAGCTTAGTTCTTCATAGTGTTTACTTGAAGTATGTGTCACCTTTTGAAATATTTTGGCCATTACCTCCCTCAAGACATTTTGAGGGCAGGTTTCATTTACAGCCCTGCAGTACTAGTTCATATGAAGTGACCATTAGCTCAAGCTTTAAACCTGCTTTTACAGGTAACGACCAGAGTGTGGCAGCCTTTCTACGTTCCCCACGCTGGTACTAGGGAAACAAACCTACCTGCCAGTGGTGCTCTTCGGTTATAAATTAGAGTGGAATGTGCCCGGAGAAACCCACAGATGCTGATGTCTCCTTACATTTGTTTGTTTTTTTAATTTAATTTATATTTTTTACTGGAGTACTATTCCGTTGTATACATGGACCACTTCTTCTTGGTGCATTCCTCTGTTGATGGACATTTTTGTTGCTTCCATGTGTTGACTATGGTAACTATTGCTGGTGTACAGGTTTGCCAGCCTCTGACTTTTTGATTCTCATTTTCTCAGGTGATAGGCTCAGCAGATGGTATGCTTGATTCACTGGTAGCTCAATGTTTACCTTTTCAAAGCACCTCCATTGTGTTTACAGTAATGGTTCTTACCACGTCCCCCTTAGAGCTCAGGGTACACATTTCTCCACAATCCCTTCAGCATGTATTGTTTGCAGCATTTTTGCTGATGGCCATTCTGACTGCTGTGAGCTGATAGGTATTTGTAATTTCGGTTTGCATATCTTTAAAAATTCCTAAACTTTATCATTTTCCCACGCCTTTTTCTTTTCACTTAAAAGAAAAAACCGTGTGTACAATATACCTCTTGAAATTGTCTTCTTCGAAGGTTGCCCTCTTTTGAATTGTTTGGTCGATTTTGACCCCAGAAATTATTTGGAGGGCAGGTGTCATTTACAGAACTGCAAGTTGGTGAATATTTAGTGACCTTTCGCAGTGGGTTTAAAGCTGCTGTTGTGGGAAACGGCCACAAGGAGGCAGCATTTCTCCATTCCCCAATCTGGTACTAGGGCAGCAGAGCCTTTCTGGAAGTCGTTGTCCTAGGTTGTAAATAAGAATGGAATTTGCCAGGAGAAATCCCCATAAGTTTATGTCTCATTACTTCTTCTTGCTTTTTTAAATTTTTTTAATCAGAGTAAAGAGTACAATATTGTTTGTCCTAGGTGTACACAATCTGGTTCATTTGTACATTATGTATGTCTATTAATGTACAGATCCTCTTACCATGTAAAATATTACAGTGTTCCATAGACCTCCCTTGCTATATGTTCGGTCTTTTTGATACATGTATATAATATGTATTTGTGTACGTATAGTAACACTATTCTTCATTTATCAATTTCCCCCTCCTTTCCTTTTAGATGAGCATAGTTTGTTTTCTAAGCCCGTGAGTGTCTTTCTCTTTGGAAATATGTTCATTTGTGTCAGTTATTAGATAATGCCATAAGTGATATTATAGGATATAGGTCTTTTGCTTTCCGTCCTACTTCATGTTTTGTGATTATCTCCAGGCTCATGTATGGTGCCTCAAAGAGCAGTGCTTCAATGTTTTCCATGGCTAATATTCCATTGTGTACATGGACCACTTCTTCTTGGTGCATTCCTCTGTTGATGGACGTTTTCGTTGCTTCCAAGTCTTGCCTACGATAACTATTGCTAGAGTGCAGGATTGCCAGCCTGTGACTTTTGGATTTTCATTTTCTCAGGTGATACACCCAGCAGTGGGTATGATTGATTGACTGGTACGGTAGCTCAATGTTACCTTTTCAAGGCACCTCAATTGTGCTTTCATTAGTGGCTCTTACCACGTCCCCCTTAGAATCGAGGGTACTCATTTCTCCACAATCACGTCAGCATTTATTGTTTGCAGCATTTTTGTCGAGGGCCATTCTGACTGGTGTGAGCTGATAGGTTTTTGTAATTTGGGTTTACATGTCTTTAAATATTCCTAACATTCATCATTTTTCCACGCCTTTTTCTTTTGTGTTAAAAGAAAAAAGAAAAAAAAAGTGTGAGTACAATCTACCTCTTCAAATTGTCTTTTTGGAAGGTTGCACTCTTGAATTTTTTGGTCGATTTTCGACCTCAGTATTTTTTGGAGGGCAGGTGTCATTTACAGAACTGAATTGGTGAATATTTAGTGACCTTTTGCAGTGGGTTTAAAGCTGCTGTTGTGGGAAACGGCCACAAGGAGGCAGCATTTCTCCATTCCCAAATCTGGGTACTAGGGCAGCAGAGCCGTTCTGGAAGTCATTTACCTAGGTTGTAAATTTGAATGGAATGTGCCAGGAGAACCACCCATAAGTTTATGTCTCATTACTTCTAGTTCGTTGTTTTAATTTTTTACATTGGGTAATGGTTCGAATGTTGTTTGTCCAAGGTGTACACACTCTGGTTCATTTACACATTATATATATCTATTTATGTAGAGATCCTCTTCCCATGTAAATTATTACAGAGTGTTCCATCAACCTCCCTTGCTATATGGTCGGTCTTTTTGATATATGTATATAATATGAATTTGTATACATATGGTAACGCTAATCTTCATTTATCCATTCCCCCCACCTTTCCTTTTAGGTAAGCATAGTTTTTTTTTATAAGTCTGTGATTGCCTTTCCCTGTGGAAATATGTTCATTTGTGTCAGTTATTAGATAACGCCTATAAGTGATTTCATAGGATATAGGACTTTTGTTTTCCGACTTCCCTCATGTTCTGTGATTATCTCCAAGATCATCTATGGTGCCTCAAAGAGCAGTGTTTCATTGTTTTCCATGGCTACTATTCATTGTGTACATGGACCACTTCTTCTTTATCCCTTCATCTGTTGATGGACATTTTGGTTGCTTCACTGTCTTGTCTATTGTGAATAAGGCTGCAGTGCAGCTTTTGCAGCCCGGGTCTTCTTGATTCTGGTCTTCTCAGGTGAGAGGCCCATTGGTGCGCCTGCTGGATTGAATGGTACCTCAGTTTTTCCTTTTAAACGCAGCTCCTTTCTGTTCTCATTATTGGCTGTTAACCACTTTACATCTCACCAGCAGCTAGAGGGTACACAGTTCTCTAAAACCTCTTCAGCATTGATTGTTTGTAGGCTTTTTGCTGATGGTCAGTCGACTGGTGTGAGTTGAAAACTTTTTGTAGATTAGATTGCATGAGTCTAATACTTCCTGAGGTTGAGCTTTTATCCATTTTCCTTTTTTTAAAAAGAGAGTGAGTAAAACTTACCTCTTCATACTATCTTCTTGAAAATGTTGCCTGTTTTGAATTGTTTTATCCATTCCCTACCTCAGCACAATTTTGAGGGCAGGTGTCCTTTACAGCCCTGAGTCCTTGTGAATGTTAAGTGACCATTAGCTGTGGGTTAAAAGCTGCTCTTGCGGGAATGGGCCACAAGGCGGCAGCATTTCTCCTTTACCAAATCTGGTTACTAGGGCAACAGAGCCTTACTGGAAGTGGTGTTCTAGGTTGTAAATTAGAATGGAATGTGCCAGGAAAAAGCCCTTGAAGTTTATGTCTCATTACTTGTTGTTCGTATTTTTAACTTAATTTTTATTTTTTATCACAGCAAACTTGATTACAATGTTTTGTTTGTTCTAGGTGTGCAAGATGTGGTTCTTTCACACATATACATATATCTATTCTTCTTCAGATCCTTTTCCCATGTAGGTTATGACACAATGTTGAGTAGTCTTCCCTTGGTATTCCGTAGGTCTTTGGTGATTATATATTTCACATGTGTTTGTATCTCTCCGTTAACCTCAATATGGTAGTGTATCCAATCCTCACACCTTTCCATTTGGCGAACCATAAGTTTTTGTACTGAATCTGTGATTGCCTTTCTGTGTGGAAATATCTTCGTTTGTTTCAATTTTTAGGTAACACCTGTATGTGATATGATAGGATATGTGTCTTTCGCTGTCTCACTTACTACAAGTTGCGTGATTACTTCTAGACTCATCTATGGTGCTACAAATGGCATTGTTTCATTTTTTCGCTAGCTCATATTCCATCTGTACATGTAGCAGTTCTTCTTTGTCCACCCATCTGTCGGTGGACTTTTTGGTTACTTCCATATCTTGGCTATTGTAATACTATGCAATTCAGATTTGCCTGCCTGTGTCTTTCCAATTCTGTCTTCTTAGGTTATAGTTCCAGGAATGGGTCTGCTGGATCATATGGTAGCTCAATGTTTACCTTTTAAAGGCACCTCCATTCTGTTCTCTTTAGTGGCTCTTTGCAGGTTACGTCCCACGTAAAGTTGAGGGTATGCACTTCTCCACAGCACCTTCAGCATTTATTCTTTGTAGTTTTTTGCTGATGGTTATTCTGACTGGTGTGAGCTGATACCTCTTTGTGGTTGAATTTGCATGTGTCTCATAATGCGTTGAAATTGAGCTTTAAGACATGTGCTTTTTATTTTTCCAGCTGTGATTAGAGCTTAGTTCTTCAAAGTGTTTACTTGAAGTATGTGTCCCCTTTTGAAATATTTTGGCCATTACCTCCCTCAAGACATTTTGAGGGCAGGTTTCATTTACAGCCCTGCAGTACTAGTTCATATGAAGTGACCATTAGCTCAAGCTTTAAACCTGCTTTTACAGGTAACGGCCAGAGGGCGGCAGCCTTTCTACGTTCCCCACGCTGGTACTAGGGAAACAGACCTACCAGCCAGTGGTGCTCTTCGGTTATAAATTAGAGTGGAATGTGCCCGGAGAAACCCACAGATGCTGATGTCTCCTTACATTTGTTTGTTTTTTAAATTTAATTTATATTTTTTACTGGAGTACTATTCCGTTGTATACATGGACCACTTCTTCTTGGTGCATTCCTCTGTTGATGGACATTTTTGTTGCTTCCATGTGTTGACTATGGTAAGTATTGCTGGCGTACAGGTTTGCCAGCCTGTGACTTCTTGATTCTCAGTTTCTCAGGTGATAGGCTCAGCAGATGGTATGCTTGATTCACTGGTAGCTCAATGTTTACCTTTTCAAAGCACCTCCATTGTGTTTACAGTAATGGTTCTTACCACGTCCCCCTTAGAGCTCAGGGTACACATTTCTCCACAATCCCTTCAGCATGTATTGTTTGCAGCATTTTTGCTGATGGCCATTCTGACTGCTGTGAGCTGATAGGTATTTGTAATTTCGGTTTGCATATCTTTAAAAATTCCTAAACTTTATCATTTTCCCACGCCTTTTTCTCTTCACTTAAAAGAAAAAACCGTGTGTACAATATACCTCTTGAAATTGTCTTCTTCGAAGGTTGCCCTCTTTTGAATTGTTTGGTCGATTTTGACCCCAGAAATTATTTGGAGGGCAGGTGTCATTTACAGAACTGCAAGTTGGTGAATATTTAGTGACCTTTCGCAGTGGGTTCAAAGCTGCTGTTGTGGGAAACGGCCACAAGGAGGCAGCATTTCTCCAGTCCCCAATCTGGGTACTAGGGCAGCAGAGCCTTTCTGGAAGTCGTTGTCCTAGGTTGTAAATGAGAATGGAATTTGCCAGGAGAAATCCCCATGAGTTTATGTCTCATTACTTCTTCTTGGTTTTTTAAATTTTTTTAATCAGAGTAAAGAGTAGAATATTGTTTGTCCTAGGTGTACACAATCTGGTTCATTTGTACATTATGTATGTCTATTAATGTACAGATCCTCTTCCCATGTAAAATATTACAGTGTTCCATAGACCTCCCTTGCTATATGTTCGGTCTTTTTGATACATGTATATAATATATATTTGTATACGTATAGTAACACTATTCTTCATTTATCAATTCCCCCCTCCTTTCCTTTTAGATGAGCATAGTTTGTTTTCTAAGCCCGTGAGTGTCTTTCTCTTTGGAAATATGTTCATTTGTGTCAGTTATTAGATAATGCCATAAGTGATATTATAGGATATAGGTCTTTTGCTTTCCGTCCTACTTCATATTTTGTGATTATCTCCAGGCTCATGTATGGTGCCTCAAAGAGCAGTGCTTCAATGTTTTCCATGGCTAATATTCCATTGTGTACATGGACCACTTCTTCTTGGTGCATTCCTCTGTTGATGGACTTTTTCGTTGCTTCCAAGTGTTGCCTATGGTAACTATTGCTAGAGTGCAGGATTGCCAGCCTGTGACTTTTGGATTTTCATTTTCTCAGGTGATACACCCAGCAGTGGGTATGATTGATTGACTGGTGTGGTAGCTCAATGTTACCTTTTCAAGGCACCTCAATTGTGCTTTCATTAGTGGCTCTTACCACGTCCCCCTTAGAATCGAGGGTACTCATTTCTCCACAATCACGTCAGCATTTATTGTTTGCAGCATTTTTGTCGAGGGCCATTCTGACTGGTGTGAGCTGATAGGTTTTTGTAATTTGGGTTTACATGTCTTTAAAAATTCCTAATATTCATCATTTTTCCACGCTTTTTCTTTTGTGTTAAAAGAAAAAAGAAAAAAAAAGTGTGAGTACAATCTACCTCTTCAAATTGTCTTTTTGGAAGGTTGCACTGTTGAATTTTTTGGTCGATTTTCGACCTCAGTATTTTTTGGAGGGCAGGTGTCATTTACAGAACTGCAATTGGTGAATATTTAGTGACCTTTTGCAGTGGGTTTAAAGCTGCTGTTGTGGGAAACGGCCACAAGGAGGCAGCATTTCTCCATTCCCAAATCTGGGTACTAGGGCAGCAGAGCCGTTCTGGAAGTCGTTTACCTAGGTTGTAAATTTGAATGGAATGTGCCAGGAAAACCACCCATAAGTTTATGTCTCATTACTTCTAGTTCGTTGTTTTAATTTTTTACATTGGGGTAATGGTTCGAATGTTGTTTGTCCAAGGTGTACACACTCTGGTTCATTTACACATTATATATATCTATTTATGTAGAGATCCTCTTCCCATGTAAATTATTACAGAGTGTTCCATCAACCTCCCTTGCTATATGGTCGGTCTTTTTGATATATGTATATAATATGAATTTGTATACATATGGTAACGCTAATCTTCATTTATCCATTCCCCCCACCTTTCCTTTTAGGTAAGCATAGTTTTTTTTTATAAGTCTGTGATTGCCTTTCCCTGTGGAAATATGTTCATTTGTGTCAGTTATTAGATAACGCCTATAAGTGATTTCATAGGATATAGGACTTTTGCTTTCCGACTTCCCTCATGTTCTGTGATTATCTCCAAGATCATCTATGGTGCCTCAAAGAGCAGTGTTTCATTGTTTTCCATGGCTAGTATTCATTGTGTACATGGACCACTTCTTCTTTATCCCTTCATCTGTTGATGGACATTTTGGTTGCTTCACTGTCTTGTCTATTGTGAATAAGGCTGCAGTGCAGCTTTTGCAGCCCGGGTCTTCTTGATTCTGGTCTTCTCAGGTGAGAGGCCCATTGGTGTGCCTGCTGGATTGAATGGTACCTCAATTTTTCCTTTTAAACGCAGCTCCTTTCTGTTCTCATTATTGGCTGTTAACCACTTTACATCTCACCAGCTGCTAGAGGGTACACAGTTCTCTAAAACCTCTTCAGCATTGATTGTTTGTAGGCTTTTTGCTGATGGTCAGTCGACTGGTGTGAGTTGAAAACTTTTTGTAGATTAGATTGCATGAGTCTAATACTTCCTGAGGTTGAGCTTTAATCCATTTTCCTTTTTTTAAAAAGAGAGTGAGTAAAACTTACCTCTTCATACTATCTTCTTGAAAATGTTGCCTGTTTTGCATTGTTTTATCCATTCCCTACCTCAGCACAATTTTGAGGGCAGGTGTCCTTTACAGCCCTGAGTCCTTGTGAATGTTAAGTGACCATTAGCTGTGGGTTAAAAGCTGCTCTTGCGGGAATGGGCCACAAGGCGGCAGCATTTCTCCTTTACCAAATCTGGTTACTAGGGCAACAGAGCCTTACTGGAAGTGGTGTTCTAGGTTGTAAATTAGAATGGAATGTGCCAGGAAAAAGCCCTTGAAGTTTATGTCTCATTACTTCTTGTTCGTATTTTTAACTTAATTTTTATGTTTTATCACAGCAAACTTGATTACAATGTTTTGTTTGCTCTAGGTGTGCAAGATGTGCTTCTTTCACCCATATACATATATCTATTCTTCTTCAGATCCTTTTCCCATGTAGGTTATGACACAATGTTGAGTAGTCTTCCCTTGGTATTCCGTAGGTCTTTGGTGATTATATATTTCACATGTGTTTGTATCTCTCCGTTAACCTCAATATGGTAGTGTATCCAATCCTCACACCTTTCCATTTGGCGAACCATAAGTTTTTGTACTGAATCTGTGATTGCCTTTCTCTGTGGAAATATCTTCGTTTGTTTCAATTTTTAGGTAACACCTGTATGTGATATGATAGGATATGTGTCTTTCGCTGTCTCACTTACTACAAGTTGCGTGATTACTTCTAGACTCATCTATGGTGCTGCAAATGGCATTGTTTCATTTTTTCGCTAGCTCATATTCCATCTGTACATGTAGCAGTTCTTCTTTGTCCACCCATCTGTCGGTGGACTTTTTGGTTACTTCCATATCTTGGCTATTGTAATACTATGCAATTCAGATTTGCCTGCCTGTGTCTTTCCAATTCTGTCTTCTTAGGTTATAGTTCCAGGAATGGGTCTGCTGGATCATATGGTAGCTCAATGTTTACCTTTTAAAGGCACCTCCATTCTGTTCTCTTTAGTGGCTCTTTCCAGGTTACGTCCCATATAAAGTTGAGGGTATGCACTTCTCCACAGCACCTTCAGCATTTATTCTTTGTAGTTTTTTGCTGATGGTTATTCTGACTGGTGTGAGCTGATACCTCTTTGTGGTTGAATTTGCATGTGTCTCATAATGCGTTGAAATTGAGCTTTAAGACATGTGCTTTTTATTTTTCCAGCTGTGATTAGAGCTTAGTTCTTCAAAGTGTTTACTTGAAGTATGTGTCACCTTTTGAAATATTTTGGCCATTACCTCCCTCAAGACATTTTGAGGGCAGGTTTCATTTACAGCCCTGCAGTACTAGTTCATATGAAGTGACCATTAGCTCAAGCTTTATACCTGCTTTTGCAGGTAAGGGCCAGAGGCTGGCAGCCTTTCTACGTTCCCCACGCTGGTACTAGGGAAACAGACCTACCAGCCAGTGGTGCTCTTCGGTTATAAATTAGAGTGGAATGTGCCCGGAGAAACCCACAGATGCTGATGTCTCCTTACATTTGTTTGTTTTTTAAATTTAATTTATATTTTTTACTGGAGTACTATTCCGTTGTATACATGGACCACTTCTCCTTGGTGCATTCCTCTGTTGATGGACATTTTTGTTGCTTCCATGTGTTGACTATGGTAAGTATTGCTGGCGTACAGGTTTGCCAGCCTGTGACTTCTTGATTCTCAGTTTCTCAGGTGATAGGCTCAGCAGATGGTATGCTTGATTCACTGGTAGCTCAATGTTTACCTTTTCAAAGCACCTCCATTGTGTTTACAGTAATGGTTCTTACCACGTCCCCCTTAGAGCTCAGGGTACACATTTCTCCACAATCCCTTCAGCATGTATTGTTTGCAGCATTTTTGCTGATGGCCATTCTGACTGCTGTGAGCTGATAGGTATTTGTAATTTCGGTTTGCATATCTTTAAAAATTCCTAAACTTTATCATTTTCCCACGCCTTTTTCTTTTCACTTAAAAGAAAAAACCGTGTGTACAATATACCTCTTGAAATTGTCTTCTTCGAAGGTTGCCCTCTTTTGAATTGTTTGGTCGATTTTGACCCCAGAAATTATTTGGAGGGCAGGTGTCATTTACAGAACTGCAAGTTGGTGAATATTTAGTGACCTTTCGCAGTGGGTTCAAAGCTGCTGTTGTGGGAAACGGCCACAAGGAGGCAGCATTTCTCCAGTCCCCAATCTGGGTACTAGGGCAGCAGAGCCTTTCTGGAAGTCGTTGTCCTAGGTTGTAAATGAGAATGGAATTTGCCAGGAGAAATCCCCATGAGTTTATGTCTCATTACTTCTTCTTGCTTTTTTAAATTTTTTTAATCAGAGTAAAGAGTAGAATATTGTTTGTCCTAGGTGTACACAATCTGGTTCATTTGTACATTATGTATGTCTATTAATGTACAGATCCTCTTCCCATGTAAAATATTACAGTGTTCCATAGACCTCCCTTGCTATATGTTCGGTCTTTTTGATACATGTATATAATATATATTTGTATACATATAGTAACACTATTCTTCATTTATCAATTCCCCCCTCCTTTCCTTTTAGATGAGCATAGTTTGTTTTCTAAGCCCGTGAGTGTCTTTCTCTTTGGAAATATGTTCATTTGTGTCAGTTATTAGATAATGCCATAAGTGATATTATAGGATATAGGTCTTTTGCTTTCCGTCCTACTTCATATTTTGTGATTATCTCCAGGCTCATGTATGGTGCCTCAAAGAGCAGTGCTTCAATGTTTTCCATGGCTAATATTCCATTGTGTACATGGACCACTTCTTCTTGGTGCATTCCTCTGTTGATGGACTTTTTCGTTGCTTCCAAGTGTTGCCTATGGTAACTATTGCTAGAGTGCAGGATTGCCAGCCTGTGACTTTTGGATTTTCATTTTCTCAGGTGATACACCCAGCAGTGGGTATGATTGATTGACTGGTGTGGTAGCTCAATGTTACCTTTTCAAGGCACCTCAATTGTGCTTTCATTAGTGGCTCTTACCACGTCCCCCTTAGAATCGAGGGTACTCATTTCTCCACAATCACGTCAGCATTTATTGTTTGCAGCATTTTTGTCGAGGGCCATTCTGACTGGTGTGAGCTGATAGGTTTTTGTAATTTGGGTTTACATGTCTTTAAAAATTCCTAAAATTCATCATTTTTCCACGCCTTTTTCTTTTGTGTTAAAAGAAAAAAGAAAAAAAAAGTGTGAGTACAATCTACCTCTTCAAATTGTCTTTTTGGAAGGTTGCACTCTTGAATTTTTTGGTCGATTTTCGACCTCAGTATTTTTTGGAGGGCAAGTGTCATTTACAGAACTGAATTGGTGAATATTTAGTGACCTTTTGCAGTGGGTTTAAAGCTGCTGTTGTGGGAAACGGCCACAAGGAGGCAGCATTTCTCCATTCCCAAATCTGGGTACTAGGGCAGCAGGGCCGTTCTGGAAGTCATTTACCTAGGTTGTAAATTTGAATGGAATGTGCCAGGAAAACCACCCATAAGTTTATGTCTCATTACTTCTAGTTCGTTGTTTTAATTTTTTACATTGGGGTAATGGTTCGAATGTTGTTTGTCCAAGGTGTACACACTCTGGTTCATTTACACATTATATATATCTATTTATGTAGAGATCCTCTTCCCATGTAAATTATTACAGAGTGTTCCATCAACCTCCCTTGCTATATGGTCGGTCTTTTTGATATATGTATATAATATGAATTTGTATACATATGGTAACGCTAATCTTCATTTATCCATTCCCCCCACCTTTCCTTTTAGGTAAGCATAGTTTTTTTTTATAAGTCTGTGATTGCCTTTCCCTGTGGAAATATGTTCATTTGTGTCAGTTATTAGATAACGCCTATAAGTGATTTCATAGGATATAGGACTTTTGCTTTCCGACTTCCCTCATGTTCTGTGATTATCTCCAAGATCATCTATGGTGCCTCAAAGAGCAGTGTTTCATTGTTTTCCATGGCTAGTATTCATTGTGTACATGGACCACTTCTTCTTTATCCCTTCATCTGTTGATGGACATTTTGGTTGCTTCACTGTCTTGTCTATTGTGAATAAGGCTGCAGTGCAGCTTTTGCAGCCCGGGTCTTCTTGATTCTGGTCTTCTCAGGTGAGAGGCCCATTGGTGCGCCTGCTGGATTGAATGGTACCTCAATTTTTCCTTTTAAATGCAGCTCCTTTCTGTTCTCATTATTGGCTGTTAACCACTTTACATCTCACCAGCAGCTAGAGGGTACACAGTTCTCTAAAAGCTCTTCAGCATTGATTGTTTGTAGGCTTTTTGCTGATGGTCAGTCAACTGGTGTGAGTTGAAAACTTTTTGTAGATTAGATTGCATGAGTCTAATACTTCCTGAGGTTGAACTTTTATCCATTTTCCTTTTTTTAAAAAGAGAGTGAGTAACACTTACTTCTTCATACTATCTTCTTGACAGTTTTGCCTGTTTTGCATTGTTTTATCCATTCCCTACCTCAGCACAATTTTGAGGGCAGGTGTCCTTTACAGCCCTGAGTCCTTGTGAATGTTAAGTGACCATTAGCTGTGGGTTAAAAGCTGCTCTTGCGGGAATGGGCCACAAGGCGGCAGCATTTCTCCTTTACCAAATCTGGTTACTAGGGCAACAGAGCCTTACTGGAAGTGGTGTTCTAGGTTGTAAATTAGAATGGAATGTGCCAGGAAAAAGCCCTTGAAGTTTATGTCTCATTACTTCTTGTTCGTATTTTTAACTTAATTTTTATTTTTTATCACAGCAAACTTGATTACAATGTTTTGTTTGTTCTAGGTGTGCAAGATGTGCTTCTTTCACACATATACGTATATCTATTCTTCTTCAGATCCTTTTCCCATGTAGGTTATGACACAATGTTGAGTAGTCTTCCCTTGGTATTCCATAGGTCTTTGGTGATTATATATTTCACATGTGTTTGTATCTCTCCGTTAACCTCAATATGGTAGTGTATCCAATCCTCACACCTTTCCATTTGGCGAACCATAAGTTTTTGTACTGAATCTGTGATTGCCTTTCTGTGTGGAAATATCTTCGTTTGTTTCAATTTTTAGGTAACACCTGTATGTGATATGATAGGATATGTGTCTTTCGCTGTCTCACTTACTACAAGTTGCGTGATTACTTCTAGACTCATCTATGGTGCTGCAAATGGCATTGTTTCATTTTTTCGCTAGCTCATATTCCATCTGTACATGTAGCAGTTCTTCTTTGTCCACCCATCTGTCGGTGGACTTTTTGGTTACTTCCATATCTTGGCTATTGTAATACTATGCAATTCAGATTTGCCTGCCTGTGTCTTTCCAATTCTGTCTTCTTAGGTTATAGTTCCAGGAATGGGTCTGCTGGATCATATGGTAGCTCAATGTTTACCTTTTAAAGGCACCTCCATTCTGTTCTCTTTAGTGGCTCTTTCCAGGTTACGTCCCATATAAAGTTGAGGGTATGCACTTCTCCACAGCACCTTCAGCATTTATTCTTTGTAGTTTTTTGCTGATGGTTATTCTGACTGGTGTGAGCTGATACCTCTTTGTGGTTGAATTTGCATGTGTCTCATAATGCGTTGAAATTAAGCTTTAAGACATGTGCTTTTTATTTTTCCAGCTGTGATTAGAGCTTAGTTCTTCAAAGTGTTTACTTGAAGTATGTGTCACCTTTTGAAATATTTTGGCCATTACCTCCCTCAAGACATTTTGAGGGCAGGTTTCATTTACAGCCCTGCAGTGCTAGTTCATATGAAGTGACCATTAGCTCAAGCTTTAAACCTGCTTTTGCAGGTAACGGCCAGAGGGCGGCAGCCTTTCTACGTTCCCCACGCTGGTACTAGGGAAACAGACCTACCAGCCAGTGGTGCTCTTCGGTTATAAATTAGAGTGGAATGTGCCCGGAGAAACCCACAGATGCTGATGTCTCCTTACATTTGTTTGTTTTTTAAATTTAATTTATATTTTTTACTGGAGTACTATTCCGTTGTATACATGGACCACTTCTCCTTGGTGCATTCCTCTGTTGATGGACATTTTTGTTGCTTCCATGTGTTGACTATGGTAAGTATTGCTGGCGTACAGGTTTGCCAGCCTGTGACTTTTTGATTCTCAGTTTCTCAGGTGATAGGCTCAGCAGATGGTATGCTTGATTCACTGGTAGCTCAATGTTTACCTTTTCAAAGCACCTCCATTGTGTTTACAGTAATGGTTCTTACCACGTCCCCCTTAGAGCTCAGGGTACACATTTCTCCACAATCCCTTCAGCATGTATTGTTTGCAGCATTTTTGCTGATGGCCATTCTGACTGCTGTGAGCTGATAGGTATTTGTAATTTCGGTTTGCATATCTTTAAAAATTCCTAAACTTTATCATTTTCCCACGCCTTTTTCTTTTCACTTAAAAGAAAAAACCGTGTGTACAATATACCTCTTGAAATTGTCTTCTTCGAAGGTTGCCCTCTTTTGAATTTTTTGGTCGATTTTTGACCCCAGAAATTTTTTGGAGGGCAGGTGTCATTTACAGAACTGCAAGTTGGTGAATATTTAGTGACCTTTCCCAGTGGGTTTAAAGCTGCTGCTGTGGGAAACGGCCACAAGGAGGCAGCATTTCTCCATTCCCCAATCTGGGTACTAGGGCAGCAGAACCTTTCTGGAAGTCGTTGTCCTAGGTTGTAAATGAGAATGGAATTTGCCAGGAGAAATCCCCATAAGTTTATGTCTCATTACTTCTTCTTGCTTTTTTAAATTTTTTTAATCAGAGTAAAGAGTAGAATATTGTTTGTCCTAGGTGTACACAATCTGGTTCATTTGTACATTATGTATGTCTATTAATGTACAGATCCTCTTCCCATGTAAAATATTACAGTGTTCCATAGACCTCCCTTGCTATATGTTCGGTCTTTTTGATACATGTATATAATATATATTTGTATACGTATAGTAACACTATTCTTCATTTATCAATTCCCCCCTCCTTTCTTTTTAGATGAGCATAGTTTGTTTTCTAAGCCCGTGAGTGTCTTTCTCTTTGGAAATATGTTCATTTGTGTCAGTTATTAGATAATGCCATAAGTGATATTATAGGATATAGGTCTTTTGCTTTCCGTCCTACTTCATATTTTGTGATTATCTCCAGGCTCATGTATGGTGCCTCAAAGAGCAGTGCTTCAATGTTTTCCATGGCTAATATTCCATTGTGTACATGGACCACTTCTTCTTGGTGCATTCCTCTGTTGATGGACTTTTTCGTTGCTTCCAAGTGTTGCCTATGGTAACTATTGCTAGAGTGCAGGATTGCCAGCCTGTGACTTTTGGATTTTCATTTTCTCAGGTGATACACCCAGCAGTGGGTATGATTGATTGACTGGTGTGGTAGCTCAATGTTACCTTTTCAAGGCACCTCAATTGTGCTTTCATTAGTGGCTCTTACCACGTCCCCCTTAGAATCGAGGGTACTCATTTCTCCACAATCACGTCAGCATTTATTGTTTGCAGCATTTTTGTCGAGGGCCATTCTGACTGGTGTGAGCTGATAGGTTTTTGTAATTTGGGTTTACATGTCTTTAAAAATTCCTAATATTCATCATTTTTCCACACCTTTTTCTTTTGTGTTAAAAGAAAAAAGAAAAAAAAGTGTGAGTACAATCTACCTCTTCAAATTGTCTTTTTGGAAGGTTGCACTGTTGAATTTTTTGGTCGATTTTCGACCTCAGTATTTTTTGGAGGGCAGGTGTCATTTACAGAACTGCAATTGGTGAATATTTAGTGACCTTTTGCAGTGGGTTTAAAGCTGCTGTTGTGGGAAACGGCCACAAGGAGGCAGCATTTCTCCATTCCCAAATCTGGGTACTAGGGCAGCAGAGCCGTTCTGGAAGTCGTTTACCTAGGTTGTTTATTTGAATGGAATGTACCAGGAAAACCACCCATAAGTTTATGTCTCATTACTTCTAGTTCGTTGTTTT
This sequence comes from Eubalaena glacialis, assembly GCF_028564815.1. Classification (NCBI taxonomy): domain Eukaryota; kingdom Metazoa; phylum Chordata; class Mammalia; order Artiodactyla; family Balaenidae; genus Eubalaena; species Eubalaena glacialis. The sequence continues at coordinate 75,456,525 of NC_083716.1, forward strand.
AATTTTTTACATTGGGGTAATGGTTCGAATGTTGTTTGTCCAAGGTGTACACACTCTGGTTCATTTACACATTATATATATCTATTTATGTAGAGATCCTCTTCCCATGTAAATTATTACAGAGTGTTCCATCAACCTCCCTTGCTATATGGTCGGTCTTTTTGATATATATATATAATATGAATTTGTATACATATGGTAACGCTAATCTTCATTTATCCATTCCCCCCACCTTTCCTTTTAGGTAAGCATAGTTTTTTTTTATAAGTCTGTGATTGCCTTTCCCTGTGGAAATATGTTCATTTGTGTCAGTTATTAGATAACGCCTATAAGTGATTTCATAGGATATAGGACTTTTGCTTTCCAACTTCCCTCATGTTCTGTGATTATCTCCAAGATCATCTATGGTGCCTCAAAGAGCAGTGTTTCATTGTTTTCCATGGCTAGTATTCATTGTGTACATGGACCACTTCTTCTTTATCCCTTCATCTGTTGATGGACATTTTGGTTGCTTCACTGTCTTGTCTATTGTGAATAAGGCTGCAGTGCAGCTTTTGCAGCCCGGGTCTTCTTGATTCTGGTCTTCTCAGGTGAGAGGCCCATTGGTGCGCCTGCTGGATTGAATGGTACCTCAATTTTTCCTTTTAAATGCAGCTCCTTTCTGTTCTCATTATTGGCTGTTAACCACTTTACATCTCACCAGCAGCTAGAGGGTACACAGTTCTCTAAAAGCTCTTCAGCATTGATTGTTTGTAGGCTTTTTGCTGATGGTCAGTCAACTGGTGTGAGTTGAAAACTTTTTGTAGATTAGATTGCATGAGTCTAATACTTCCTGAGGTTGAACTTTTATCCATTTTCCTTTTTTTAAAAAGAGAGTGAGTAACACTTACTTCTTCATACTATCTTCTTGACAGTTTTGCCTGTTTTGCATTGTTTTATCCATTCCCTACCTCAGCACAATTTTGAGGGCAGGTGTCCTTTACAGCCCTGAGTCCTTGTGAATGTTAAGTGACCATTAGCTGTGGGTTAAAAGCTGCTCTTGCGGGAATGGGCCACAAGGCGGCAGCATTTCTCCTTTACCAAATCTGGTTACTAGGGCAACAGAGCCTTACTGGAAGTGGTGTTCTAGGTTGTAAATTAGAATGGAATGTGCCAGGAAAAAGCCCTTGAAGTTTATGTCTCATTACTTCTTGTTCGTATTTTTAACTTAATTTTTATTTTTTATCACAGCAAACTTGATTACAATGTTTTGTTTGTTCTAGGTGTGCAAGATGTGCTTCTTTCACACATATACGTATATCTATTCTTCTTCAGATCCTTTTCCCATGTAGGTTATGACACAATGTTGAGTAGTCTTCCCTTGGTATTCCATAGGTCTTTGGTGATTATATATTTCACATGTGTTTGTATCTCTCCGTTAACCTCAATATGGTAGTGTATCCAATCCTCACACCTTTCCATTTGGCGAACCATAAGTTTTTGTACTGAATCTGTGATTGCCTTTCTGTGTGGAAATATCTTCGTTTGTTTCAATTTTTAGGTAACACCTGTATGTGATATGATAGGATATGTGTCTTTCGCTGTCTCACTTACTACAAGTTGCGTGATTACTTCTAGACTCATCTATGGTGCTGCAAATGGCATTGTTTCATTTTTTCGCTAGCTCATATTCCATCTGTACATGTAGCAGTTCTTCTTTGTCCACCCATCTGTCGGTGGACTTTTTGGTTACTTCCATATCTTGGCTATTGTAATACTATGCAATTCAGATTTGCCTGCCTGTGTCTTTCCAATTCTGTCTTCTTAGGTTATAGTTCCAGGAATGGGTCTGCTGGATCATATGGTAGCTCAATGTTTACCTTTTAAAGGCACCTCCATTCTGTTCTCTTTAGTGGCTCTTTCCAGGTTACGTCCCATATAAAGTTGAGGGTATGCACTTCTCCACAGCACCTTCAGCATTTATTCTTTGTAGTTTTTTGCTGATGGTTATTCTGACTGGTGTGAGCTGATACCTCTTTGTGGTTGAATTTGCATGTGTCTCATAATGCGTTGAAATTAAGCTTTAAGACATGTGCTTTTTATTTTTCCAGCTGTGATTAGAGCTTAGTTCTTCAAAGTGTTTACTTGAAGTATGTGTCACCTTTTGAAATATTTTGGCCATTACCTCCCTCAAGACATTTTGAGGGCAGGTTTCATTTACAGCCCTGCAGTGCTAGTTCATATGAAGTGACCATTAGCTCAAGCTTTAAACCTGCTTTTGCAGGTAACGGCCAGAGGGCGGCAGCCTTTCTACGTTCCCCACGCTGGTACTAGGGAAACAGACCTACCAGCCAGTGGTGCTCTTCGGTTATAAATTAGAGTGGAATGTGCCCGGAGAAACCCACAGATGCTGATGTCTCCTTACATTTGTTTGTTTTTTAAATTTAATTTATATTTTTTACTGGAGTACTATTCCGTTGTATACATGGACCACTTCTCCTTGGTGCATTCCTCTGTTGATGGACATTTTTGTTGCTTCCATGTGTTGACTATGGTAAGTATTGCTGGCGTACAGGTTTGCCAGCCTGTGACTTTTTGATTCTCAGTTTCTCAGGTGATAGGCTCAGCAGATGGTATGCTTGATTCACTGGTAGCTCAATGTTTACCTTTTCAAAGCACCTCCATTGTGTTTACAGTAATGGTTCTTACCACGTCCCCCTTAGAGCTCAGGGTACACATTTCTCCACAATCCCTTCAGCATGTATTGTTTGCAGCATTTTTGCTGATGGCCATTCTGACTGCTGTGAGCTGATAGGTATTTGTAATTTCGGTTTGCATATCTTTAAAAATTCCTAAACTTTATCATTTTCCCACGCCTTTTTCTTTTCACTTAAAAGAAAAAACCGTGTGTACAATATACCTCTTGAAATTGTCTTCTTCGAAGGTTGCCCTCTTTTGAATTTTTTGGTCGATTTTTGACCCCAGAAATTTTTTGGAGGGCAGGTGTCATTTACAGAACTGCAAGTTGGTGAATATTTAGTGACCTTTCCCAGTGGGTTCAAAGCTGCTGTTGTGGGAAACGGCCACAAGGAGGCAGCATTTCTCCATTCCCCAATCTGGGTACTAGGGCAGCAGAACCTTTCTGGAAGTCGTTGTCCTAGGTTGTAAATGAGAATGGAATTTGCCAGGAGAAATCCCCATAAGTTTATGTCTCATTACTTCTTCTTGCTTTTTTAAATTTTTTTAATCAGAGTAAAGAGTAGAATATTGTTTGTCCTAGGTGTACACAATCTGGTTCATTTGTACATTATGTATGTCTATTAATGTACAGATCCTCTTCCCATGTAAAATATTACAGTGTTCCATAGACCTCCCTTGCTATATGTTCGGTCTTTTTGATACATGTATATAATATGTATTTGTGTACGTATAGTAACACTATTCTTCATTTATCAATTCCCCCCTCCTTTCCTTTTAGATGAGCATAGTTTGTTTTCTAAGCCCGTGAGTGTCTTTCTCTTTGGAAATATGTTCATTTGTGTCAGTTATTAGATAATGCCATAAGTGATATTATAGGATATAGGTCTTTTGCTTTCCGTCCTACTTCATATTTTGTGATTATCTCCAGGCTCATGTATGGTGCCTCAAAGAGCAGTGCTTCAATGTTTTCCATGGCTAATATTCCATTGTGTACATGGACCACTTCTTCTTGGTGCATTCCTCTGTTGATGGACTTTTTCGTTGCTTCCAAGTGTTGCCTATGGTAACTATTGCTAGAGTGCAGGATTGCCAGCCTGTGACTTTTGGATTTTCATTTTCTCAGGTGATACACCCAGCAGTGGGTATGATTGATTGACTGGTGTGGTAGCTCAATGTTACCTTTTCAAGGCACCTCAATTGTGCTTTCATTAGTGGCTCTTACCACGTCCCCCTTAGAATCGAGGGTACTCATTTCTCCACAATCACGTCAGCATTTATTGTTTGCAGCATTTTTGTCGAGGGCCATTCTGACTGGTGTGAGCTGATAGGTTTTTGTAATTTGGGTTTACATGTCTTTAAAAATTCCTAATATTCATCATTTTTCCACACCTTTTTCTTTTGTGTTAAAAGAAAAAAGAAAAAAAAGTGTGAGTACAATCTACCTCTTCAAATTGTCTTTTTGGAAGGTTGCACTGTTGAATTTTTTGGTCGATTTTCGACCTCAGTATTTTTTGGAGGGCAGGTGTCATTTACAGAACTGCAATTGGTGAATATTTAGTGACCTTTTGCAGTGGGTTTAAAGCTGCTGTTGTGGGAAACGGCCACAAGGAGGCAGCATTTCTCCATTCCCAAATCTGGGTACTAGGGCAGCAGAGCCGTTCTGGAAGTCGTTTACCTAGGTTGTTTATTTGAATGGAATGTACCAGGAAAACCACCCATAAGTTTATGTCTCATTACTTCTAGTTCGTTGTTTTAATTTTTTACATTGGGGTAATGGTTCGAATGTTGTTTGTCCAAGGTGTACACACTCTGGTTCATTTACACATTATATATATCTATTTATGTAGAGATCCTCTTCCCATGTAAATTATTACAGAGTGTTCCATCAACCTCCCTTGCTATATGGTCGGTCTTTTTGATATATATATATAATATGAATTTGTATACATATGGTAACGCTAATCTTCATTTATCCATTCCCCCCACCTTTCCTTTTAGGTAAGCATAGTTTTTTTTTATAAGTCTGTGATTGCCTTTCCCTGTGGAAATATGTTCATTTGTGTCAGTTATTAGATAACGCCTATAAGTGATTTCATAGGATATAGGACTTTTGCTTTCCAACTTCCCTCATGTTCTGTGATTATCTCCAAGATCATCTATGGTGCCTCAAAGAGCAGTGTTTCATTGTTTTCCATGGCTAGTATTCATTGTGTACATGGACCACTTCTTCTTTATCCCTTCATCTGTTGATGGACATTTTGGTTGCTTCACTGTCTTGTCTATTGTGAATAAGGCTGCAGTGCAGCTTTTGCAGCCCGGGTCTTCTTGATTCTGGTCTTCTCAGGTGAGAGGCCCATTGGTGCGCCTGCTGGATTGAATGGTACCTCAATTTTTCCTTTTAAATGCAGCTCCTTTCTGTTCTCATTATTGGCTGTTAACCACTTTACATCTCACCAGCAGCTAGAGGGTACACAGTTCTCTAAAAGCTCTTCAGCATTGATTGTTTGTAGGCTTTTTGCTGATGGTCAGTCAACTGGTGTGAGTTGAAAACTTTTTGTAGATTAGATTGCATGAGTCTAATACTTCCTGAGGTTGAACTTTTATCCATTTTCCTTTTTTAAAAAAGAGAGTGAGTAACACTTACTTCTTCATACTATCTTCTTGACAGTTTTGCCTGTTTTGCATTGTTTTATCCATTCCCTACCTCAGCACAATTTTGAGGGCAGGTGTCCTTTACAGCCCTGAGTCCTTGTGAATGTTAAGTGACCATTAGCTGTGGGTTAAAAGCTGCTCTTGCGGGAATGGGCCACAAGGCGGCAGCATTTCTCCTTTACCAAATCTGGTTACTAGGGCAACAGAGCCTTACTGGAAGTGGTGTTCTAGGTTGTAAATTAGAATGGAATGTGCCAGGAAAAAGCCCTTGAAGTTTATGTCTCATTACTTCTTGTTCGTATTTTTAACTTAATTTTTATTTTTTATCACAGCAAACTTGATTACAATGTTTTGTTTTTTCTAGGTGTGCAAGATGTGCTTCTTTCACCCATATACATATATCTATTCTTCTTCAGATCCTTTTCCCATGTAGGTTATGACACAATGTTGAGTAGTCTTCCCTTGGTATTCCATAGGTCTTTGGTGATTATATATTTCACATGTGTTTGTATCTCTCCGTTAACCTCAATATGGTAGTGTATCCAATCCTCACACCTTTCCATTTGGCGAACCATAAGTTTTTGTACTGAATCTGTGATTGCCTTTCTGTGTGGAAATATCTTCGTTTGTTTCAATTTTTAGGTAACACCTGTATGTGATATGATAGGATATGTGTCTTTCGCTGTCTCACTTACTACAAGTTGCGTGATTACTTCTAGACTCATCTATGGTGCTGCAAATGGCATTGTTTCATTTTTTCGCTAGCTCATATTCCATCTGTACATGTAGCAGTTCTTCTTTGTCCACCCATCTGTCGGTGGACTTTTTGGTTACTTCCATATCTTGGCTATTGTAATACTATGCAATTCAGATTTGCCTGCCTGTGTCTTTCCAATTCTGTCTTCTTAGGTTATAGTTCCAGGAATGGGTCTGCTGGATCATATGGTAGCTCAATGTTTACCTTTTAAAGGCACCTCCATTCTGTTCTCTTTAGTGGCTCTTTCCAGGTTACGTCCCATATAAAGTTGAGGGTATGCACTTCTCCACAGCACCTTCAGCATTTATTCTTTGTAGTTTTTTGCTGATGGTTATTCTGACTGGTGTGAGCTGATACCTCTTTGTGGTTGAATTTGCATGTGTCTCATAATGCGTTGAAATTAAGCTTTAAGACATGTGCTTTTTATTTTTCCAGCTGTGATTAGAGCTTAGTTCTTCAAAGTGTTTACTTGAAGTATGTGTCACCTTTTGAAATATTTTGGCCATTACCTCCCTCAAGACATTTTGAGGGCAGGTTTCATTTACAGCCCTGCAGTGCTAGTTCATATGAAGTGACCATTAGCTCAAGCTTTAAACCTGCTTTTGCAGGTAACGGCCAGAGGGCGGCAGCCTTTCTACGTTCCCCACGCTGGTACTAGGGAAACAGACCTACCAGCCAGTGGTGCTCTTCGGTTATAAATTAGAGTGGAATGTGCCCGGAGAAACCCACAGATGCTGATGTCTCCTTACATTTGTTTGTTTTTTAAATTTAATTTATATTTTTTACTGGAGTACTATTCCGTTGTATACATGGACCACTTCTCCTTGGTGCATTCCTCTGTTGATGGACATTTTTGTTGCTTCCATGTGTTGACTATGGTAAGTATTGCTGGCGTACAGGTTTGCCAGCCTGTGACTTTTTGATTCTCAGTTTCTCAGGTGATAGGCTCAGCAGATGGTATGCTTGATTCACTGGTAGCTCAATGTTTACCTTTTCAAAGCACCTCCATTGTGTTTACAGTAATGGTTCTTACCACGTCCCCCTTAGAGCTCAGGGTACACATTTCTCCACAATCCCTTCAGCATGTATTGTTTGCAGCATTTTTGCTGATGGCCATTCTGACTGCTGTGAGCTGATAGGTATTTGTAATTTCGGTTTGCATATCTTTAAAAATTCCTAAACTTTATCATTTTCCCACGCCTTTTTCTTTTCACTTAAAAGAAAAAACCGTGTGTACAATATACCTCTTGAAATTGTCTTCTTCGAAGGTTGCCCTCTTTTGAATTTTTTGGTCGATTTTTGACCCCAGAAATTTTTTGGAGGGCAGGTGTCATTTACAGAACTGCAAGTTGGTGAATATTTAGTGACCTTTCCCAGTGGGTTTAAAGCTGCTGCTGTGGGAAACGGCCACAAGGAGGCAGCATTTCTCCATTCCCCAATCTGGGTACTAGGGCAGCAGAACCTTTCTGGAAGTCGTTGTCCTAGGTTGTAAATGAGAATGGAATTTGCCAGGAGAAATCCCCATAAGTTTATGTCTCATTACTTCTTCTTGCTTTTTTAAATTTTTTTAATCAGAGTAAAGAGTAGAATATTGTTTGTCCTAGGTGTACACAATCTGGTTCATTTGTACATTATGTATGTCTATTAATGTACAGATCCTCTTCCCATGTAAAATATTACAGTGTTCCATAGACCTCCCTTGCTATATGTTCGGTCTTTTTGATACATGTATATAATATGTATTTGTGTACGTATAGTAACACTATTCTTCATTTATCAATTCCCCCCTCCTTTCCTTTTAGATGAGCATAGTTTGTTTTCTAAGCCCGTGAGTGTCTTTCTCTTTGGAAATATGTTCATTTGTGTCAGTTATTAGATAATGCCATAAGTGATATTATAGGATATAGGTCTTTTGCTTTCCGTCCTACTTCATATTTTGTGATTATCTCCAGGCTCATGTATGGTGCCTCAAAGAGCAGTGCTTCAATGTTTTCCATGGCTAATATTCCATTGTGTACATGGACCACTTCTTCTTGGTGCATTCCTCTGTTGATGGACTTTTTCGTTGCTTCCAAGTGTTGCCTATGGTAACTATTGCTAGAGTGCAGGATTGCCAGCCTGTGACTTTTGGATTTTCATTTTCTCAGGTGATACACCCAGCAGTGGGTATGATTGATTGACTGGTGTGGTAGCTCAATGTTACCTTTTCAAGGCACCTCAATTGTGCTTTCATTAGTGGCTCTTACCACGTCCCCCTTAGAATCGAGGGTACTCATTTCTCCACAATCACGTCAGCATTTATTGTTTGCAGCATTTTTGTCGAGGGCCATTCTGACTGGTGTGAGCTGATAGGTTTTTGTAATTTGGGTTTACATGTCTTTAAAAATTCCTAATATTCATCATTTTTCCACACCTTTTTCTTTTGTGTTAAAAGAAAAAAGAAAAAAAAGTGTGAGTACAATCTACCTCTTCAAATTGTCTTTTTGGAAGGTTGCACTGTTGAATTTTTTGGTCGATTTTCGACCTCAGTATTTTTTGGAGGGCAGGTGTCATTTACAGAACTGCAATTGGTGAATATTTAGTGACCTTTTGCAGTGGGTTTAAAGCTGCTGTTGTGGGAAACGGCCACAAGGAGGCAGCATTTCTCCATTCCCAAATCTGGGTACTAGGGCAGCAGAGCCGTTCTGGAAGTCGTTTACCTAGGTTGTTTATTTGAATGGAATGTACCAGGAAAACCACCCATAAGTTTATGTCTCATTACTTCTAGTTCGTTGTTTTAATTTTTTACATTGGGGTAATGGTTCGAATGTTGTTTGTCCAAGGTGTACACACTCTGGTTCATTTACACATTATATATATCTATTTATGTAGAGATCCTCTTCCCATGTAAATTATTACAGAGTGTTCCATCAACCTCCCTTGCTATATGGTCGGTCTTTTTGATATATATATATAATATGAATTTGTATACATATGGTAACGCTAATCTTCATTTATCCATTCCCCCCACCTTTCCTTTTAGGTAAGCATAGTTTTTTTTTATAAGTCTGTGATTGCCTTTCCCTGTGGAAATATGTTCATTTGTGTCAGTTATTAGATAACGCCTATAAGTGATTTCATAGGATATAGGACTTTTGCTTTCCAACTTCCCTCATGTTCTGTGATTATCTCCAAGATCATCTATGGTGCCTCAAAGAGCAGTGTTTCATTGTTTTCCATGGCTAGTATTCATTGTGTACATGGACCACTTCTTCTTTATCCCTTCATCTGTTGATGGACATTTTGGTTGCTTCACTGTCTTGTCTATTGTGAATAAGGCTGCAGTGCAGCTTTTGCAGCCCGGGTCTTCTTGATTCTGGTCTTCTCAGGTGAGAGGCCCATTGGTGCGCCTGCTGGATTGAATGGTACCTCAATTTTTCCTTTTAAATGCAGCTCCTTTCTGTTCTCATTATTGGCTGTTAACCACTTTACATCTCACCAGCAGCTAGAGGGTACACAGTTCTCTAAAAGCTCTTCAGCATTGATTGTTTGTAGGCTTTTTGCTGATGGTCAGTCAACTGGTGTGAGTTGAAAACTTTTTGTAGATTAGATTGCATGAGTCTAATACTTCCTGAGGTTGAACTTTTATCCATTTTCCTTTTTTAAAAAAGAGAGTGAGTAACACTTACTTCTTCATACTATCTTCTTGACAGTTTTGCCTGTTTTGCATTGTTTTATCCATTCCCTACCTCAGCACAATTTTGAGGGCAGGTGTCCTTTACAGCCCTGAGTCCTTGTGAATGTTAAGTGACCATTAGCTGTGGGTTAAAAGCTGCTCTTGCGGGAATGGGCCACAAGGCGGCAGCATTTCTCCTTTACCAAATCTGGTTACTAGGGCAACAGAGCCTTACTGGAAGTGGTGTTCTAGGTTGTAAATTAGAATGGAATGTGCCAGGAAAAAGCCCTTGAAGTTTATGTCTCATTACTTCTTGTTCGTATTTTTAACTTAATTTTTATTTTTTATCACAGCAAACTTGATTACAATGTTTTGTTTTTTCTAGGTGTGCAAGATGTGCTTCTTTCACCCATATACATATATCTATTCTTCTTCAGATCCTTTTCCCATGTAGGTTATGACACAATGTTGAGTAGTCTTCCCTTGGTATTCCATAGGTCTTTGGTGATTATATATTTCACATGTGTTTGTATCTCTCCGTTAACCTCAATATGGTAGTGTATCCAATCCTCACACCTTTCCATTTGGCGAACCATAAGTTTTTGTACTGAATCTGTGATTGCCTTTCTGTGTGGAAATATCTTCGTTTGTTTCAATTTTTAGGTAACACCTGTATGTGATATGATAGGATATGTGTCTTTCGCTGTCTCACTTACTACAAGTTGCGTGATTACTTCTAGACTCATCTATGGTGCTGCAAATGGCATTGTTTCATTTTTTCGCTAGCTCATATTCCATCTGTACATGTAGCAGTTCTTCTTTGTCCACCCATCTGTCGGTGGACTTTTTGGTTACTTCCATATCTTGGCTATTGTAATACTATGCAATTCAGATTTGCCTGCCTGTGTCTTTCCAATTCTGTCTTCTTAGGTTATAGTTCCAGGAATGGGTCTGCTGGATCATATGGTAGCTCAATGTTTACCTTTTAAAGGCACCTCCATTCTGTTCTCTTTAGTGGCTCTTTCCAGGTTACGTCCCATATAAAGTTGAGGGTATGCACTTCTCCACAGCACCTTCAGCATTTATTCTTTGTAGTTTTTTGCTGATGGTTATTCTGACTGGTGTGAGCTGATATCTCTTTGTGGTTGAATTTGCATGTGTCTCATAATGCGTTGAAATTGAGCTTTAAGACATGTGCTTTTTATTTTTCCAGCTGTGATTAGAGCTTAGTTCTTCAAAGTGTTTACTTGAAGTATGTGTCACCTTTTGAAATATTTTGGCCATTACCTCCCTCAAGACATTTTGAGGGCAGGTTTCATTTACAGCCCTGCAGTACTAGTTCATATGAAGTGACCATTAGCTGAAGCTTTATACCTGCTTTTGCAGGTAAGGGCCAGAGGCTGGCAGCCTTTCTACGTTCCCCACGCTGGTACTAGGGAAACAGACCTACCAGCCAGTGGTGCTCTTCGGTTATAAATTAGAGTGGAATGTGCCCGGAGAAACCCACAGATGCTGATGTCTCCTTACATTTGTTTGTTTTTAAAATTTAATTTATATTTTTTACTGGAGTACTATTCCGTTGTATACATGGACCACTTCTCCTTGGTGCATTCCTCTGTTGATGGACATTTTTGTTGCTTCCATGTGTTCACTATGGTAAGTATTGCTGGCGTACAGGTTTGCCAGCCTGTGACTTCTTGATTCTCAGTTTCTCAGGTGATAGGCTCAGCAGATGGTATGCTTGATTCACTGGTAGCTCAATGTTTACCTTTTCAAAGCACCTCCATTGTGTTTACAGTAATGGTTCTTACCACGTCCCCCTTAGAGCTCAGGGTACACATTTCTCCACAATCCCTTCAGCATGTATTGTTTGCAGCATTTTTGCTGATGGCCATTCTGACTGCTGTGAGCTGATAGGTATTTGTAATTTCGGTTTGCATATCTTTAAAAATTCCTAAACTTTATCATTTTCCCACGCCTTTTTCTTTTCACTTAAAAGAAAAAACCGTGTGTACAATATACCTCTTGAAATTGTCTTCTTCGAAGGTTGCCCTCTTTTGAATTTTTTGGTCGATTTTTGACCCCAGAAATTTTTTGGAGGGCAGGTGTCATTTACAGAACTGCAAGTTGGTGAATATTTAGTGACCTTTCCCAGTGGGTTTAAAGCTGCTGCTGTGGGAAACGGCCACAAGGAGGCAGCATTTCTCCATTCCCCAATCTGGGTACTAGGGCAGCAGAGCCTTTCTGGAAGTCGTTGTCCTAGGTTGTAAATGAGAATGGAATTTGCCAGGAGAAATCCCCATAAGTTTATGTCTCATTACTTCTTCTTGCTTTTTTAAATTTTTTTAATCAGAGTAAAGAGTAGAATATTGTTTGTCCTAGGTGTACACAATCTGGTTCATTTGTACATTATGTATGTCTATTAATGTACAGATCCTCTTCCCATGTAAAATATTACAGTGTTCCATAGACCTCCCTTGCTATATGTTTGGTCTTTTTGATACATGTATATAATATATATTTGTATACGTATAGTAACACTATTCTTCATTTATCAATTCCCCCCTCCTTTCCTTTTAGATGAGCATAGTTTGTTTTCTAAGCCCGTGAGTGTCTTTCTCTTTGGAAATATGTTCATTTGTGTCAGTTATTAGATAATGCCATAAGTGATATTATAGGATATAGGTCTTTTGCTTTCCGTCCTACTTCACGATTTGTGATTATCTCCAGGCTCATGTATGGTGCCTCAAAGAGCAGTGCTTCAATGTTTTCCATGGCTAATATTCCATTGTGTACATGGACCACTTCTTCTTGGTGCATTCCTCTGTTGATGGACGTTTTCGTTGCTTCCAAGTCTTGCCGACGATAACTATTGCTAGAGGGCAGGATTGCCAGCCTGTGACTTTTGGATTTTCATTTTCTCAGGTGATACACCCGGCAGTGGGTATGATTGATTGACTGGTGTGGTAGCTCAATGTTACCTTTTCAAGGCACCTCAATTGTGCTTTCATTAGTGGCTCTTACCACGTCCCCCTTAGAATCGAGGGTACTCATTTCTCCACAATCACGTCAGCATTTATTGTTTGCAGCATTTTTGTCGAGGGCCATTCTGACTGGTGTGAGCTGATAGGTTTTTGTAATTTGGGTTTACATGTCTTTAAAAATTCCTAATATTCATCATTTTTCCACGCTTTTTCTTTTGTGTTAAAAGAAAAAAGAAAAAAAAAGTGTGAGTACAATCTACCTCTTCAAATTGTCTTTTTGGAAGGTTGCACTCTTGAATTTTTTGGTCGATTTTCGACCTCAGTATTTTTTGGAGGGCAGGTGTCATTTACAGAACTGCAATTGATGAATATTTAGTGACCTTTTGCAGTGGGTTTAAAGCTGCTGTTGTGGGAAACGGCCACAAGGAGGCAGCATTTCTCCATTCCCAAATCTGGGTACTAGGGCAGCAGAGCCGTTCTGGAAGTCGTTTACCTAGGTTGTTTATTTGAATGGAATGTGCCAGGAAAACCACCCATAAGTTTATGTCTCATTACTTCTAGTTCGTTGTTTTAATTTTTTACATTGGGGTAATGGTTCGAATGTTGTTTGTCCAAGGTGTACACACTCTGGTTCATTTACACATTATATATATCTATTTATGTAGAGATCCTCTTCCCATGTAAATTATTACAGGGTGTTCCATCAACCTCCCTTGCTATATGGTCGGTCTTTTTGATATATGTATATAATATGAATTTGTATACATATGGTAACGCTAATCTTCATTTATCCATTCCCCCCACCTTTCCTTTTTGGTAAGCATAGTTTTTTTTTATAAGTCTGTGATTGCCTTTCCCTGTGGAAATATGTTCATTTGTGTCACTTATTAGATAACGCCTATAAGTGATTTCATAGGATATAGGACTTTTGCTTTCCAACTTCCCTCATGTTCTGTGATTATCTCCAAGATCATCTATGGTGCCTCAAAGAGCAGTGTTTCATTGTTTTCCATGGCTAGTATTCATTGTGTACATGGACCACTTCTTCTTTATCCCTTCATCTGTTGATGGACATTTTGGTTGCTTCACTGTCTTGTCTATTGTGAATAAGGCTGCAGTGCAGCTTTTGCAGCCCGGGTCTTCTTGATTCTGGTCTTCTCAGGTGAGAGGCCCATTGGTGCGCCTGCTGGATTGAATGGTACCTCAATTTTTCCTTTTAAACGCAGCTCCTTTCTGTTCTCATTATTGGCTGTTAACCACTTTACATCTCACCAGCAGCTAGAGGGTACACAGTTCTCTAAAACCTCTTCAGCATTGATTGTTTGTAGGCTTTTTGCTGATGGTCAGTCGACTGGTGTGAGTTGAAAACTTTTTGTAGATTAGATTGCATGAGTCTAATACTTCCTGAGGTTGAACTTTTATCCATTTTCCTTTTTTAAAAAAGAGAGTGAGTAACACTTACTTCTTCATACTATCTTCTTGACAGTTTTGCCTGTTTTGCATTGTTTTATCCATTCCCTACCTCAGCACAATTTTGAGGGCAGGTGTCCTTTACAGCCCTGAGTCCTTGTGAATGTTAAGTGACCATTAGCTGTGGGTTAAAAGCTGCTCTTGCGGGAATGGGCCACAAGGCGGCAGCATTTCTCCTTTACCAAATCTGGTTACTAGGGCAACAGAGCCTTACTGGAAGTGGTGTTCTAGGTTGTAAATTAGAATGGAATGTGCCAGGAAAAAGCCCTTGAAGTTTATGTCTCATTACTTCTTGTTCGTATTTTTAACTTAATTTTTATTTTTTATCACAGCAAACTTGATTACAATGTTTTGTTTTTTCTAGGTGTGCAAGATGTGCTTCTTTCACCCATATACATATATCTATTCTTCTTCAGATCCTTTTCCCATGTAGGTTATGACACAATGTTGAGTAGTCTTCCCTTGGTATTCCATAGGTCTTTGGTGATTATATATTTCACATGTGTTTGTATCTCTCCGTTAACCTCAATATGGTAGTGTATCCAATCCTCACACCTTTCCATTTGGCGAACCATAAGTTTTTGTACTGAATCTGTGATTGCCTTTCTGTGTGGAAATATCTTCGTTTGTTTCAATTTTTAGGTAACACCTGTATGTGATATGATAGGATATGTGTCTTTCGCTGTCTCACTTACTACAAGTTGCGTGATTACTTCTAGACTCATCTATGGTGCTGCAAATGGCATTGTTTCATTTTTTCGCTAGCTCATATTCCATCTGTACATGTAGCAGTTCTTCTTTGTCCACCCATCTGTCGGTGGACTTTTTGGTTACTTCCATATCTTGGCTATTGTAATACTATGCAATTCAGATTTGCCTGCCTGTGTCTTTCCAATTCTGTCTTCTTAGGTTATAGTTCCAGGAATGGGTCTGCTGGATCATATGGTAGCTCAATGTTTACCTTTTAAAGGCACCTCCATTCTGTTCTCTTTAGTGGCTCTTTCCAGGTTACGTCCCATATAAAGTTGAGGGTATGCACTTCTCCACAGCACCTTCAGCATTTATTCTTTGTAGTTTTTTGCTGATGGTTATTCTGACTGGTGTGAGCTGATACCTCTTTGTGGTTGAATTTGCATGTGTCTCATAATGCGTTGAAATTGAGCTTTAAGACATGTGCTTTTTATTTTTCCAGCTGTGATTAGAGCTTAGTTCTTCAAAGTGTTTACTTGAAGTATGTGTCACCTTTTGAAATATTTTGGCCATTACCTCCCTCAAGACATTTTGAGGGCAGGTTTCATTTACAGCCCTGCAGTACTAGTTCATATGAAGTGACCATTAGCTCAAGCTTTAAACCTGCTTTTGCAGGTAACGGCCAGAGGGCGGCAGCCTTTCTACGTTCCCCACGCTGGTACTAGGGAAACAGACCTACCAGCCAGTGGTGCTCTTCGGTTATAAATTAGAGTGGAATGTGCCCGGAGAAACCCACAGATGCTGATGTCTCCTTACATTTGTTTGTTTTTAAAATTTAATTTATATTTTTTACTGGAGTACTATTCCGTTGTATACATGGACCACTTCTCCTTGGTGCATTCCTCTGTTGATGGACATTTTTGTTGCTTCCATGTGTTCACTATGGTAAGTATTGCTGGCGTACAGGTTTGCCAGCCTGTGACTTCTTGATTCTCAGTTTCTCAGGTGATAGGCTCAGCAGATGGTATGCTTGATTCACTGGTAGCTCAATGTTTACCTTTTCAAAGCACCTCCATTGTGTTTACAGTAATGGTTCTTACCACGTCCCCCTTAGAGCTCAGGGTACACATTTCTCCACAATCCCTTCAGCATGTATTGTTTGCAGCATTTTTGCTGATGGCCATTCTGACTGCTGTGAGCTGATAGGTATTTGTAATTTCGGTTTGCATATCTTTAAAAATTCCTAAACTTTATCATTTTCCCACGCCTTTTTCTTTTCACTTAAAAGAAAAAACCGTGTGTACAATATACCTCTTGAAATTGTCTTCTTCGAAGGTTGCCCTCTTTTGAATTTTTTGGTCGATTTTTGACCCCAGAAATTTTTTGGAGGGCAGGTGTCATTTACAGAACTGCAAGTTGGTGAATATTTAGTGACCTTTCCCAGTGGGTTTAAAGCTGCTGCTGTGGGAAACGGCCACAAGGAGGCAGCATTTCTCCATTCCCCAATCTGGGTACTAGGGCAGCAGAGCCTTTCTGGAAGTCGTTGTCCTAGGTTGTAAATGAGAATGGAATTTGCCAGGAGAAATCCCCATAAGTTTATGTCTCATTACTTCTTCTTGCTTTTTTAAATTTTTTTAATCAGAGTAAAGAGTAGAATATTGTTTGTCCTAGGTGTACACAATCTGGTTCATTTGTACATTATGTATGTCTATTAATGTACAGATCCTCTTCCCATGTAAAATATTACAGTGTTCCATAGACCTCCCTTGCTATATGTTTGGTCTTTTTGATACATGTATATAATATATATTTGTATACGTATAGTAACACTATTCTTCATTTATCAATTCCCCCCTCCTTTCCTTTTAGATGAGCATAGTTTGTTTTCTAAGCCCGTGAGTGTCTTTCTCTTTGGAAATATGTTCATTTGTGTCAGTTATTAGATAATGCCATAAGTGATATTATAGGATATAGGTCTTTTGCTTTCCGTCCTACTTCACGATTTGTGATTATCTCCAGGCTCATGTATGGTGCCTCAAAGAGCAGTGCTTCAATGTTTTCCATGGCTAATATTCCATTGTGTACATGGACCACTTCTTCTTGGTGCATTCCTCTGTTGATGGACGTTTTCGTTGCTTCCAAGTCTTGCCGACGATAACTATTGCTAGAGGGCAGGATTGCCAGCCTGTGACTTTTGGATTTTCATTTTCTCAGGTGATACACCCGGCAGTGGGTATGATTGATTGACTGGTGTGGTAGCTCAATGTTACCTTTTCAAGGCACCTCAATTGTGCTTTCATTAGTGGCTCTTACCACGTCCCCCTTAGAATCGAGGGTACTCATTTCTCCACAATCACGTCAGCATTTATTGTTTGCAGCATTTTTGTCGAGGGCCATTCTGACTGGTGTGAGCTGATAGGTTTTTGTAATTTGGGTTTACATGTCTTTAAAAATTCCTAATATTCATCATTTTTCCACGCTTTTTCTTTTGTGTTAAAAGAAAAAAGAAAAAAAAAGTGTGAGTACAATCTACCTCTTCAAATTGTCTTTTTGGAAGGTTGCACTCTTGAATTTTTTGGTCGATTTTCGACCTCAGTATTTTTTGGAGGGCAGGTGTCATTTACAGAACTGCAATTGATGAATATTTAGTGACCTTTTGCAGTGGGTTTAAAGCTGCTGTTGTGGGAAACGGCCACAAGGAGGCAGCATTTCTCCATTCCCAAATCTGGGTACTAGGGCAGCAGAGCCGTTCTGGAAGTCGTTTACCTAGGTTGTTTATTTGAATGGAATGTGCCAGGAAAACCACCCATAAGTTTATGTCTCATTACTTCTAGTTCGTTGTTTTAATTTTTTACATTGGGGTAATGGTTCGAATGTTGTTTGTCCAAGGTGTACACACTCTGGTTCATTTACACATTATATATATCTATTTATGTAGAGATCCTCTTCCCATGTAAATTATTACAGAGTGTTCCATCAACCTCCCTTGCTATATGGTCGGTCTTTTTGATATATGTATATAATATGAATTTGTATACATATGGTAACTCTAATCTTCATTTATCCATTCCCCCCACCTTTCCTTTTTGGTAAGCATAGTTTTTTTTTATAAGTCTGTGATTGCCTTTCCCTGTGGAAATATGTTCATTTGTGTCACTTATTAGATAACGCCTATAAGTGATTTCATAGGATATAGGACTTTTGCTTTCCAACTTCCCTCATGTTCTGTGATTATCTCCAAGATCATCTATGGTGCCTCAAAGAGCAGTGTTTCATTGTTTTCCATGGCTAGTATTCATTGTGTACATGGACCACTTCTTCTTTATCCCTTCATCTGTTGATGGACATTTTGGTTGCTTCACTGTCTTGTCTATTGTGAATAAGGCTGCAGTGCAGCTTTTGCAGCCCGGGTCTTCTTGATTCTGGTCTTCTCAGGTGAGAGGCCCATTGGTGCGCCTGCTGGATTGAATGGTACCTCAATTTTTCCTTTTAAACGCAGCTCCTTTCTGTTCTCATTATTGGCTGTTAACCACTTTACATCTCACCAGCAGCTAGAGGGTACACAGTTCTCTAAAAGCTCTTCAGCATTGATTGTTTGTAGGCTTTTTGCTGATGGTCAGTCGACTGGTGTGAGTTGAAAACTTTTTGTATATTAGATTGCATGAGTCTAATACTTCCTGAGGTTGAGCTTTTATCCATTTTCCTTTTTTTAAAAAGAGAGTGAGTAAAACTTACCTCTTCATACTATCTTCTTGAAAATGTTGCCTGTTTTGAATTGTTTTATCCATTCCCTACCTCAGCACAATTTTTTTTTTAAACATCTTTATTGAAGTATAATTGCTTTACAATGGTGTGCTAGCTTCTGCTTTACAACAAAGTGAATCAGTTACACATATACATATGTTGCCATATCTCTTCCCTCTTGCATCTCCCTCCCTCCCACCCTCTCTATCCCACCCCTCTAGGTGGTCACAAAGCACCGAGCTGATCTCCCTGTGCTATGCGGCTGCTTCCCACTAGTTATCTATTTTACATTTGGTAGTGTATATATGTCCATGACACTCTCTCACCCTGTCACATCTCACCCCTCCCCCTCCCCATATCCTCAAGTCCATTCTCTAGTAGGTCTGTGTCTTTATTCCCATCTTGCCACTAGGTTCTTCATGACCTCTTTTTTTTTTTTTTCCCTTAGATTCCATATATATGTGTTAGCATACTGTATTTGTTTTTCTCTTTCTGACTTACTTCACTCTGTATGACAGACTCTAACTCCATCCACCTCATTACAAACACCTCCATTTCATTTCTTTTTATGGCTGAGTAATATTCCATTGTATATATGTGCCACATCTTCTTTATCCATTCATCCGATGATGGACACCTAGGTTGCTTCCATGTCCTGGCTATTGTAAACAGAGCTGCAATGAATATTTTGGTACATGACTCTTTCTGAATTATGGTTTTCTCAGGGTATATGCCCAGTAGTGGGATTGCTGGGTCATATGGTAGTTCTATTTTTAGTTTTTTAAGGAACCTCCATACTGTTCTCCATAGTGGCTGTATCAATTTACATTCCCACCAACAGTGCAAGAGTGTTCCCTTTTCTCCACACCCTCTCCAGCATTTATTGTTTCTAGATTTTTTGATGATGGCCATTCTGACCGGTGTGAGATGATACCTCATTGTAGTTTTGATTTGCATTTCTCTAATGATTAATGATGTTGAGCATTCTTTCATGTGTCTGTTGGCAATCTGTATATCTTCTTTGGAGAAATGTCTATTTAGGTCTTCTGCCCATTTTTGGATTGGGTTGTTTGTTTTTTTTTTATTGAGCTGCATGAGCTGCTTGTAAATCTTGGAGATTAATCCTTTGTCCGTTGCTTCATTTGCAAATATTTTCTCCCATTCTGAGGGTTGTCTTTTGGTCTTGTTTATGGTTTCCTTTGCTGTGCAAAAGCTTTTAAGTTTCATTAGGTCCCATTTGTTTATTTGTGTTTTTATTTCCATTTCTCTAGGACCTGGGTCAAAAAGGATCTTGCTGTGACTTATGTCATACAGTGTTCTGCCTATGTTTTCCTCTAAGAGTTTGATAGTGTCTGGCCTTACACTTAGGTCTTTAATCCATTTTGAGTTTATTTTTGTGTATGGTGTTAGGGAGTGTTCTAATTTCATACTTTTACATGTACCTGTCCAATTTTCCCAGCACCACTTATTGAAGAGGCTGTCTTTTCTCCACTGTATATGCTTGCCTCCTTTATCAAAGATAAGGTGACCATATGTGCGTGGGCTTATCTCTGGGCTTTCTATCCTGTTCCATTGATCTATATTTCTGTTTTTGTGCCAGTACCAAACTGTCTTGATTACTGTAGCTTTGTAATATAGTCTGAAGTCAGGGAGCCTGATTCCTCCAGCTCCATTTTTCATTCTCAAGATTGCTTTGGCTATTCGGGGTCCTTTGTGTTTCCATACAAATTGTGAAATTTTTTGTTCTAGTTCTGTGAAAAATGCCAGTGGTAGTTTGATAGGGATTGCATTGAATCTGTAGATTGCTTTGGGTAGCAGAGTCATTTTCACAATGTTTATTCTTCCAATCCAAGAACATGGTATATCTCTCCATCTATTTGTATCATCTTTAATTTCTTTCATCAGTGTCCTATAATTTTCTGCATACAGGTCTTTTGTCTCCTTAGGTAGGTTTATTCCTAGGTATTTTATTCTTTTTGTTGCAATGGTAAACGGGAGTGTTTTCTTAATTTCACTTTCAGATTTTTCATCATTAGTATACAGGAATGCAAGAGATTTCTGTGCATTAATTTTGTATCCTGCTACTTTACCAAATTCATTGATTAGCTCTAGTAGTTTTCTGGTAGCATCTTTTGGATTCTCTATGTATAGTATCATGTCATCTGCAAACAGTGACAGCTTTACTTCTTCTTTTCCCATTTGGATTCCTTTTATTTCTTTTTCTTCTCTGATTGCTGTGGCTAACACTTCCAAAACTATGTTGAATAATAGTGGTGAGAGTGGGCAACCTTGTCTTGTTCCTGATCTTAGTGGAAATGGTTTCAGTTTTTCACCATTGAGGACAATGTTGGCTGTGGGTTTGTCATATACGGCCTTTATTATGTTGAGGAAAGTTCCCTCTATGCCTACTTTCTGCAGGACTTTTATCATGAATGGGTGTTGAATTTTGTCAAAAGCTTTCTCTGCATCTATTGAGATGATCATATGGTTTTTCTCCTTCAATTTGTTAATATGATGTATCACGTTGATTGATTTGCGTATATTGAAGAATCCTTGCATTCCTGGAATAAACCCCACTTGATCATGGTGTATGATCCTTTTAATGTGCTGTTGGATTCTGTTTGCTAGTATTTTGTTGAGGATTTTTGCATCTATGTTCATCAGTGATATTGGCCTGTAGTTTTCTTTCTTTGTGACATCTTTGCCTGGTTTTGGTATCAGGGTGATGGTGGCCTCGTAGAATGAGTTGGGGAGTGTTCCTCCCTCTGCAATATTTTGGAAGAGTTTGAGAAGGATAGGTGTTAGCTCTTCTCTAAATGTTTGATAGAATTCGCCTGTGAAGCCATCTGGTCCTGGGCTTTTGTGTGTTGGAAGATTTTTAATCACAGTTTCAATTTCAGTGCTTGTGATTGGTCTGTTCATATTTTCTATTTCTTCCTGGTTCAGTCTCGGCAGGTTGTGCATTTCTAAGAATCTGTCCATTTCTTCCAGGTTGTCCATTTTATTAGCATAGAGTTGCTTGTAGTAATCTCTTATGATCGTTTGTATTTCTGCAGTGTCAGTGGTTACTTCTCCTTTTTCATTTCTAATTCTATTAATTTGAGTCTTCTCCTTTTTTCTCTTGATGAGTCTGGCTAATGGTTTATCAATTTTGTTTATCTTCTCAAAGAACCAGCTTTTAGTTTCATTGATTTTTGCTATTGTTTCCTTCATTTCTTTTTCATTTATTTCTGATCTGATCTTTATGATTTCTTTCCTTCTGCTAGCTTTGGGGTTTTTTTGTTCTTCTTTCTCTAATTGCTTTAGGTGCAAGGTTAGGTTGTTTATTCGAGATGTTTCCTGTTTCTTGATGTAGGCTTGTATTGCTATAAACTTCCCTCTTAGAACTGCTTTTGCTGCATCCCATAGGTTTTGGATCGTCGTGTCTCCATTGTCATTTGTTTCTAGGTATTTTTTGATTTCCCCTTTGATTTCTTCAGTGATCACTTCGTTATTAAGTAGTGTATTGTGTAGCCTCCATGTGTTTGTATTTTTTACAGATCTTTTCCTGTAATTGATATCTAGTCTCATAGCGTTGTGGTCGGAAAAGATACTTGATACGATTTCAATTTTTTTAAATTTACCAAGGCTTGATTTGTGACCCAAGATATGATCTATCCTGGAGAATGTTCCATGAGCACTTGAGAAAAATGTGTATTCTGTTGTTTTTGGGTGGAATGTCCTATAAATATCAATTAAGTCCATCTTGTTTAATGTATCATTTAAAGCTTGTGTTTCCTTATTTATTTTCATTTTGGATGATCTGTCCATTGGTGAAAGTGGGGTGTTAAAGTCCCCTACTATGATTGTGTTACTGTTGATTTCCCCTTTTATGGCTGTTAGTATTTGCCTTATGTATTGAGGTGCTCCTATGTTGGGTGCATAAATATTTACAATTGTTATACCTTCCTCTTGGATCGATCCCTTGATCATTATATAGTGTCCGTCTTTGTCTCTTGTAATTGTCTTTATTTTAAAGTCTATTTTGTCTGATATGAGAATTGCTACTCCAGCTTTCTTTTGATTTCCATTTGCATGGAATATCTTTTTCCATCCCCTCACTTTCAGTCTGTATGTGTCTCTAGGTCTGAAGTGGGTCTCTTGTAGACAGCATATATATGGGTCTTGTTTTTGTATCCATTCAGCCAGTCTGTGTCTTTTGGTGGGAGCATTTAATCCATTTACATTTAAGGTAATTATCGATATGTATGTTCCTATTCCCATTTTCTTAAATGTTTTGGGTTTGTTATTGTAGGTGTTTTCCTTCTCTTGTGTTTCTTGCCTAGAGAAGTTCCTTTAGCATTTGTTGTAAAGCTGGTTTGGTGGTCCTGAACTCTCTCAGCTTTTGCTTGTTTGTAAAGGTTTTAATTTCTCCATCAAATCTGAATGAGATCCTTGCTGGGTAGAGTAATCTTGGTTGTAGGTTTTTCTCCTTCATCACTTTAAGTACATCCTGCCACTCCCTTCTGGCTTGCAGCGTTTCTGCTGAAAGATCAGCTGTTAACCTTATGGGGATGCCCTTGTGTGTTATCTGTTGTTTTTCCCTTGCTGCTTTTAATATGTTTTCTTTATATTTAATTTTTGATAGTTTGATTAATATGTGTCTTGGTGTGTTTCTCCTCGGATTTATCCTGTATGGGACTCTCTGTGCTTCCAGGACTTGATTAACTATTTCCTTTCCCATATTAGGGAAGTTTTCAACTATAATCTCTTCAAATATTTTCTCAGTCCCTTTCTTTTTCTCTTCTTCTTCTGGGACCCCTATAATTCGAATGTTGGTGCGTTTAATGTTGTCCCAGAGGTCTCTGAGACTGTCCTCAGTTCTTTTCATTCTTTTTTCTTTATTCTGGTCTGCAGTAGTTATTTCCACCATTTTATCTTCCAGGTCACTTATCCGTTCTTCTGCCTCAGTTATTCTGCTATTGATCCCATCTAGAGTATTTTTAATTTCATTTATTGTGCTTGTCATCGTTTCTTGGTTCCTCTTTAGTTCTTCTACGTCCTTGTTAAATGTTTCTTGCATTTTGTCTATTCTATTTCCAAGACTTTGGATCATCCTTACTATCATTATTCTGAATTCTTTTTCAGGTAGACTACCTATTTCCTCTTCATTTGTTAGGTCTGGTGTGTTTTGACCCTGCTCCTTCATCTGCTGTGTGTTTTTCTGTCTTCTCATTTTGCTTATCTTACTGTGTTTGGGGTCTCCTTTTCACAGGCTGCAGGTTCGTAGTTCCCGTTGTTTTTGGTATCTGTCCCCAGTGGCTAAGGTTGGTTCAGTGGGTTGTGTAGGTTTCCTGGTGGAGGGAACTAGTGCCTGTGTTCTGGTGGATGAGGCTGGATGTTGTCTTTCTGGTGGGTTCGTCCACGTCTGGTGGTGTGTTTTGGGGTGTCTGTGGCCTTATTATGATTTTAGGCAGCCTCTCTGTTAATGGATGGGGCTGTGTTCCTCTCTTGCTAGTTGTTTGGCATAGGGTGTCCAGCACTGTACTTGCTGGTCGTTGAGTGAAGCTGGGTCTTGATGTTGAGATGGAGATCTGTGAGAGATTTTCGCCGTTTGGTATTACGTGGAGCTGGGAGGTCTCTTGTGGACCAGTGTCCTGAAGTTGGCTCTCCCACCTCAGAGGCACAGCCCTGATGCCTGGCTGGAGCACCAAGAGCCTTTCATCCACACGGCTCAGAATAAAAGGGAGAAAAAATGGAAAGAAAGAAAAAAAGAGGATAAAATAAAATAAAGCAATTATAATAAAAAATAAGAAAAAAATTATTAAGAGTAAATTTATTAAGAAAAAAAATTTTTTTTTAATTTTTAAAAATAGATTTATTAATTTTTTATACTAAAAATAAAAAATTATTTAGAAAAAATTTATTAAGAAAAAAATTTTTTTAATTTTTTAAAATAAAAAATGAAAAAACTTATTAAAAATTTTTTTAAAAATAGAAAATAAGGAAAAAATTATTAAGAAAACATTTATTAGGGAAAAAAAAATTTTTTTAAGCCAAAAAAAAAAAAAAAAAAAAAAAACAGACGGACCTAACCCTAGGACTAACGGTGAGAGCAAAGCTATACAGACAAAATCTCACCCAGAAGCATACACATCTACACTCACAAAAAAAAGGAAAAGGGGAAAAGTTAATATATCCTGCTCCCAAAGTCCATCTCCTAAATTTGGGATGATTCGTTGTCTATTCAGGTATTCAACAGATGCAGGCACATCAAGTTGTTTGTGGAGCTTTAATCCGCTGCTTCTGAGGCTGCTGGGAGAGATTTCCCTTTCTCTTCTTTGTTCGTACAGCTCCCGGGGTTCAGCTTTGGATTTGGACCCGCCTCTGCATGTAGGTCCCCTGAGGGCGTCTGTTCCCCGCCCAGACAGAACGGGGTTAAAGGAGCAGCTGATTCGGGGGCTCTGGCTCAGTCAGGCCGGGGGGAGGGAGCGGTACGGAGGAGGCGGGGCGAGCCTGCGGCGGCAGAAGCCGGCGTGACGTTGCAGCAGCCTGAGGCGCGCCGTGCGCTCTCCCGGGGAAGTTGTCCCCGGATTACGGGAGCCTGGCCGTGGCGGGCTGCACAGGCTCCCGGGAGGGGCGGTGTGGAGAATGACCTGTGCTCGCCCACAGGCTGTTTGGTGGCGGCAGCAGCAGCCTTAGCGTCTCATGCCCGTCTCTGGGGTCCGCGCTGATAGCCGCGGCTCGCGCCCGTCTCTGGAGTTCGTTTAAGTGGCGCTCTGAATCCCCTCTCCTTGCACGCCGCGAAACAAAGAGGCAAGAAAAAGTCTCCTGCCTCTTCGGCAGCTGCAGACTTTTTCTCGGGCACCCTCCCGGCTAGTTGTGGTGCGCTAGACCCTTCAGGCTGTGTTCACGCAGCCAACCCCAGTCCTCTCCCTGGGATCCGACCGAAGCCCGCGCCTCAGCTCCCAGCCCCCGCCCGCCCCGGCGGGTGAGCAGACAAGCCTCTCGGGCTGGTGAGTGCTGCTCGGCGCCGAGCCTCTGTGCGGGAATCTCTCCGTTTTTCCCTCTGCGTCCCTGTTGCTGTGGGATCCGCGCTGATAGCCGCGGCTCGCGCCCGTCTCTGGAGCTCGTTTAGGCGGCGCTCTGAATCCCCTCTCCTTGCGCGCCGCGAAACAAAGAGGCAAGAAAAATTCTCTTGCCTCTTTGGCAGCCGCAGTCTTTTTCCCGGACTCCCTCCCGGCTAGCACCGAAGCCCGAGCCCCAGCCCCCAGGCCCCGCCCGCCCCAGCGGCTGAGCAGACAAGTCTCTCGGGCTGGTGAGTGCTAGTCGGCACCGCTCCTCTGTGCGGGAATCTCCGCTTTGCCCTCCGCACCACTGTGGCTGCGCTCTCCTCCGTGGCTCCGAAGCTTCCCCCCTCTGCTACCCGCAGTCTCTGCCCACGAAGGGGCTTCCTAGTGTGTGGAAACCTTTCCTCCTTCACAGCTCCCTCCCACTGGTGCAGGTCCCGTCCCTATTCTTTTGTCTCTGTTATTTCTTTTTTCTTTTGCCCTACCCAAGTACGTGGGGATTTTCTTGCCTTTTGGGAGGTCTGACGTCTTCTGCCAGCGTTCAGTGGGTGTTCTGTAGGAGCAGTTCCACGTGTAGATGTATTTCTCATGTATCTGTGGGGAGGAAGGTGATCTCCGCGTCTTACTCTTCCGCCATCTTGCCCCTCCCTTCCTCAGCACAATTTTGAGGGCAGGTGTCCTTTACAGCCCTGAGTCCTTGTGAATGTTAAGTGACCATTAGCTGTGGGTTAAAAGCTGCTCTTGCGGGAATGGGCCACAAGGCGGCAGCATTTCTCCTTTACCAAATCTGGTTACTAGGGCAACAGAGCCTTACTGGAAGTGGTGTTCTAGGTTGTAAATTAGAATGGAATGTGCCAGGAAAAAGCCCTTGAAGTTTATGTCTCATTACTTCTTGTTCGTAGTTTTAACTTAATTTTTATTTTTTATCACAGCAAACTTGATTACAATGTTTTGTTTGTTCTAGGTGTGCAAGATGTGCTTCTTTCACCCATATACATATATCTATTCTTCTTCAGATCCTTTTCCCATGTAGGTTATGACACAATGTTGAGTAGTCTTCCCTTGGTATTCCGTAGGTCTTTGGTGATTATATATTTCACATGTGTTTGTATCTCTCCGTTAACCTCAATATGGTAGTGTATCCAATCCTCACACCTTTCCATTTGGCGAACCATAAGTTTTTGTACTGAATCTGTGATTGCCTTTCTGTGTGGAAATATCTTCGTTTGTTTCAATTTTTAGGTAACACCTGTATGTGATATGATAGGATATGTGTCTTTCGCTGTCTCACTTACTACAAGTTGCGTGATTACTTCTAGACTCATCTATGGTGCTGCAAATGGCATTGTTTCATTTTTTCGCTAGCTCATATTCCATCTGTACATGTAGCAGTTCTTCTTTGTCCACCCATCTGTCGGTGGACTTTTTGGTTACTTCAATATCTTGGCTATTGTAATACTATGCAATTCAGATTTGCCTGCCTGTGTCTTTCCAATTCTGTCTTCTTAGGTTATAGTTCCAGGAATGGGTCTGCTGGATCATATGGTAGCTCAATGTTTACCTTTTAAAGGCACCTCCATTCTGTTCTCTTTAGTGGCTCTTTCCAGGTTACGTCCCATATAAAGTTGAGGGTATGCACTTCTCCACAGCACCTTCAGCATTTATTCTTTGTAGTTTTTTGCTGATGGTTATTCTGACTGGTGTGAGCTGATACCTCTTTGTGGTTGAATTTGCATGTGTCTCATAATGCATTGAAATTGAGCTTTAAGACATGTGCTTTTTATTTTTCCAGCTGTGATTAGAGCTTAGTTCTTCAAAGTGTTTACTTGAAGTATGTGTCACCTTTTGAAATATTTTGGCCATTACCTCCCTCAAGACATTTTGAGGGCAGGTTTCATTTACAGCCCTGCAGTACTAGTTCATATGAAGTGACCATTAGCTCAAGCTTTAAACCTGCTTTTGCAGGTAACGGCCAGAGGGCGGCAGCCTTTCTACGTTCCCCACGCTGGTACTAGGGAAACAGACCTACCAGCCAGTGGTGCTCTTCGGTTATAAATTAGAGTGGAATGTGCCCGGAGAAACCCACAGATGCTGATGTCTCCTTACATTTGTTTGTTTTTTAAATTTAATTTATATTTTTTACTGGAGTACTATTCCGTTGTATACATGGACCACTTCTCCTTGGTGCATTCCTCTGTTGATGGACATTTTTGTTGCTTCCATGTGTTGACTATGGTAAGTATTGCTGGCGTACAGGTTTGCCAGCCTGTGACTTTTTGATTCTCAGTTTCTCAGGTGATAGGCTCAGCAGATGGTATGCTTGATTCACTGGTAGCTCAATGTTTACCTTTTCAAAGCACCTCCATTGTGTTTACAGTAATGGTTCTTACCATGTCCCCCTTAGAGCTCAGGGTACACATTTCTCCACAATCCCTTCAGCATGTATTGTTTGCAGCATTTTTGCTGATGGCCATTCTGACTGCTGTGAGCTGATAGGTATTTGTAATTTCGGTTTGCATATCTTTAAAAATTCCTAAACTTTATCATTTTCCCACGCCTTTTTCTTTTCACTTAAAAGAAAAAACCGTGTGTACAATATACCTCTTGAAATTGTCTTCTTCGAAGGTTGCCCTCTTTTGAATTTTTTGGTCGATTTTTGACCCCAGAAATTTTTTGGAGGGCAGGTGTCATTTACAGAACTGCAAGTTGGTGAATATTTAGTGACCTTTCGCAGTGGGTTTAAAGCTGCTGTTGTGGGAAACGGCCACAAGGAGGCAGCATTTCTCCAGTCCCCAATCTGGGTACTAGGGCAGCAGAGCCTTTCTGGAAGTCGTTGTCCTAGGTTGTAAATGAGAATGGAAATTGCCAGGAGAAATCCCCATGAGTTCATGTCTCATTACTACTTCTTGGTTTTTTAAATTTTTTTAATCAGAGTAAAGAGTAGAATATTGTTTGTCCTAGGTGTACACAATCTGGTTCATTTGTACATTTTGTATGTCTATTAATGTACAGATCCTCTTCCCATGTAAAATATTACAGTGTTCCATAGACCTCCCTTGCTATATGTTCGGTCTTTTTGATACATGTATATAATATATATTTGTATACGTATAGTAACACTATTCTTCATTTATCAATTCCCCCCTCCTTTCCTTTTAGATGAGCATAGTTTGTTTTCTAAGCCCGTGAGTGTCTTTCTCTTTGGAAATATGTTCATTTGTGTCAGTTATTAGATAATGCCATAAGTGATATTATAGGATATAGGTCTTTTGCTTTCCGTCCTACTTCACGATTTGTGATTATCTCCAGGCTCATGTATGGTGCCTCAAAGAGCAGTGCTTCAATGTTTTCCATGGCTAATATTCCATTGTGTACATGGACCACTTCTTCTTGGTGCATTCCTCTGTTGATGGACTTTTTCGTTGCTTCCAAGTGTTGCCTATGGTAACTATTGCTAGAGTGCAGGATTGCCAGCCTGTGACTTTTGGATTTTCATTTTCTCAGGTGATACACCCAGCAGTGGGTATGATTGATTGACTGGTGTGGTAGCTCAATGTTACCTTTTCAAGGCACCTCAATTGTGCTTTCACTAGTGGCTCTTACCACGTCCCCCTTAGAATCGAGGGTACTCATTTCTCCACAATCACGTCAGCATTTATTGTTTGCAGCATTTTTGTCGAGGGCCATTCTGACTGGTGTGAGCTGATAGGTTTTTGTAATTTGGGTTTACATGTCTTTAAAAATTCCTAATATTCATCATTTTTCCACGCCTTTTTCTTTTGTGTTAAAAGAAAAAAGAAAAAAAAAGTGTGAGTACAATCTACCTCTTCAAATTGTCTTTTTGGAAGGTTGCACTCTTGAATTTTTTGGTCGATTTTCGACCTCAGTATTTTTTGGAGGGCAAGTGTCATTTACAGAACTGAATTGGTGAATATTTAGTGACCTTTTGCAGTGGGTTTAAAGCTGCTGTTGTGGGAAACGGCCACAAGGAGGCAGCATTTCTCCATTCCCAAATCTGGGTACTAGGGCAGCAGGGCCGTTCTGGAAGTCATTTACCTAGGTTGTAAATTTGAATGGAATGTGCCAGGAAAACCACCCATAAGTTTATGTCTCATTACTTCTAGTTCGTTGTTTTAATTTTTTACACTGGGGTAATGGTTCGAATGTTGTTTGTCCAAGGTGTACACACTCTGGTTCATTTACACATTATATATATCTATTTATGTAGAGATCCTCTTCCCATGTAAATTATTACAGAGTGTTCCATCAACCTCCCTTGCTATATGGTCGGTCTTTTTGATATATGTATATAAGTATATAATATGTATTTGTATACATATGGTAACGCTAATCTTCATTTATCCAATCCCCCCCCCTTTCCTTTTAGATAAGCATAGTTTTTTTTCTAAGTCTGTGATTGCCTTTCTCTGTGGAAAGATGTTCATTTGTGTCAGTTATTAGATAACGCCTATAAGTGATATCATAGAATATATGTCTTTTGCTTTCCGACTTACCTCATGTTTTGTGATTATCTCCAGGCTCATTTGTGGTGCCTCAAAGAGCAATGTTTCATTGTTTTCCAGGGCTAATATTCCATTGTGTACATGGACCACTTCTTCTTTATCCATTCACCTCTTGATGGACATTTTGGTTGCTTCACTGTCTTGTCTATTGTGAATAAGGCTGCAGTGCAGCTTTTGCAGCCCGGGTCTTCTCGATTCTGGTCTTCTCAGGTGAGAGGCCCAGTGGTGCACCTGCTGGATTGAATGGTACCTCAATTTTTACTTTTAAACGCAGCTCCTTTCTGTTC
This sequence comes from Eubalaena glacialis, assembly GCF_028564815.1. NCBI lineage: Eukaryota > Metazoa > Chordata > Mammalia > Artiodactyla > Balaenidae > Eubalaena > Eubalaena glacialis. Next base: position 75,487,015 of record NC_083716.1, read on the forward strand.
TCAATATTGGCTGCTAACCACTTTACATCTCACCAGCAGCTAGAGGGTACACAGTTCTCTAAAACCCCTTGAGCATTTATTGTTTGTAGACTTTTTGCTGATGGTCAGTCGACTGGTGTGAGTTGAAACCTTTTTGTAGATTAGATTGCATGAGTCTAATACTTCCTGAGGTTGAGCTTTTATCCATTTTCCTTTTTTTAAAAAGAGAGTGAGTAAAATTTACCTCTTCATACTATCTTCTTGAAAAATTTGCCTGTTTTGAATTTTTTTATCCATTCCCTACCTCAGCACAATTTTGAGGGCAGGTGTCTTTACAGCCCCGAGTCCTTGTGAATGTTAAGTGACCATTAGCTGTGGGTTAAAAGCTGCTCTTGCGGGAAACGGCCACAAGGCGGCGGCATTTCTCCTTTACCAAATCTGGTCACTAGGGCAACAGAGCCTTAATGGAAGTCGTGTTCTGGGTTGTAAATTACAATGGAATGTGCCAGGAAAAAGCCCTTGAAGTTTATGTGTCATTACTTCTTGTTGGTATTTTTAACATAATTTTTCGTTTTTATCACAGCAAATTTGATTACAATGGTTTGTTTGTTCTAGGTGTGCAAGATGTGGTTCTTTCACACATATACATATATCTATTCTTCTTCGGATCCTTTTGCCATGTAGGTTATGACACAATGTTGAGTAGTCTTCTCTTGGTATTCCGTAGGTCTTTGGTGATTATATATTTCACGTGTGTTTGTATATCTCTGTTAACCTCAATAGGGTAATGTATCCAATCCTCACACCTTTCCATTTGGTGAACCATAAGTTTTTTTAATGAATCTCTGATTGCCTTTCTGTGTGGAAATATCTTCGTTGGTATCAATTTTTAGGTAACACCTATATGTGATATGATAGGATATGTGTCTTTCACTTTCTCACTTACTACAAGTTGCGTGATTACTTCTAGACTCATCTATGGTGCTGCAAATGGCATTGCTTCATTTTTTCGCTAGCTCATATTCCATCTGGACATGTAGCAGTTCTTCTTTGTCCACCCATCTGTCGGTGGACTTTTTGGTGACTTCCATATCTTGGCTATAGTAATGCTATGCAATGCAGATTTGCCTGCCTGTGTCTTTCCAATTCTGTCTTCTTAGGTTATAGGTCCAGGAATAGGTCTGCTGGATCATATGGTAGCTGAATGTTTACCTTTTAAAGGCACCTCCATTCTGTTCTCTTTAGTGGGTCTTTCCAGGTTACGTCCCACTTAAAGTTGAGGGTATGCATTTCTCCAGAGCATTCTTTGTAGTTTTTTGCTGATGGTTATTCTGACTGCTGTGAGCTGATACCTCTTTGTGGTTGAATTTGCATGTGTCACATAATCCATTGAAATTGGGCTTTAAGGCATGTCCTTTTTATTTTTCCAGCTGTGATTACAGCTTAGTTCTTCAAAGTGTTTTCTTAAAGTATGTGTCCCATTTTGAAATATTTTGGCCATTACCTCCCTCAAGACATTTTGAGGGCAGGTTTCATTTACAGCCCTGCAGTACTTGTTCATATGAAGTGACCATTAGCCCAGGCTTTAAAGCTGCTTTTGCAGGTAACGGCCAGAGGGCGGCAACCTTTCTACGTTCCCCACGCTGGTACTAGGGAAACAGACCTTCCGGCCAGTGGTATTCCTCGGTTATAAATTAGAGTGGAATGTGCCCGGATAAACCAACAAATGCTGATGTCTCCTTACTTACGTTGGTTTTTTAAATTTAACTTATATTTATTATTGGAGTAATATTCCATTGTGTGCATGGAACAGTTCTTCTTGGTGCATTCCTCTCTTCATGGACATTTTCATTGCTTCCAAATGTTGGCTATGGTAAATATTGCTGGAGTGCAGGATTGCCAGCCTATGACGTTTTGATTCTCATTTTCTCAGGTGATAGGCCCAGCAGTGGGTATGACTGATTGACGGGTAGCTCAATGTTTACCTTTTCAAGGCACTTCCATTGTGTTTTCATTAGTGGCTCTTACCACGTCCCCCTTAGAGCCGAGGGTACGCATTTCTCCACAAACCCTTCAGCATTTATTGTTTGCAGCATTTTTGCTGATGGCCATTCTGACGGCTGTGAGCTTATAGGGTTTTGTAATTTGGGTTTGCATGTCTTTAAAAATTCCTAAAATACATCATTTTTCCACAGCTTTTTCTTTTCTCTTAAAAGAAAAAACTGTGAGTACAATATACCTCTTGAAATTGTCTTCTTGGAAGGTTGCCCTCTTTTGAAATTTTTGGTCTATTTTCGACCTCAGGATTTTTTTGGAGGGCAGGTGTCATTTACAGAACTGCAAGTTGGTGAATATTTAGTGACCTTTAGCAGTGGGTTTAAAGCCGCTGTTGTGGGAAACGGCCACAAGGCGGCAGCATTTCTCCATTACCAAGTCTGGTTACTAGGGCAGCAGAGCCTTTCTGGAAGTCGTGTTCCTAGGTTGTAAATTAAAACGGAATGTGCCAGGAAAAACCCCCATGAGTTTATATCTCATTACTTCTTGTTCGTTGTTTTAATTTTTTTTAGTCGGGGTAATGATTAGAATATTGTTTGTCCTAGGTGTACACAATCTGGTTAATTTGTACATTATATATGTCTATTCATGTACAGATCCTCTTCCCATGTAAATGATTACACAGTGTTCCGTAGACCTCCCTTGCTATATGGTCGGTCTTTTTGTTATATGTATTTAATAGGTATTTGTATACGTATGGTACCCCTAATCTTAATTTTATCCATTCCCCCACCTTTCCTTTTAGATGAGCATAGGTTGTTTTCTAAGCCTGTGAGTGCCTTTCTCTGTGGAAATATGTTCATTTGTGTCAGTTATTAGATAACGCCTATAAGTGATATCGTAGAATATAGGTCTTTTGCTTTCCGACTTACCTCATGTTCTGTGATTATCTCTAGGCTCATCTATGGTGCCTCAAAGAGCAGTGTTTCATTGTTTTCCATGGCTAATATTCCATTGTGTACATGGACCACTTCTTCTTTATCCATTCATCTGTTGATGGACGTTTTGGTTGCTTCCATGTCTTGGCTATTGTGAATAAGGCTGCAGTGCAGCTTTTGCAGCCTGTGTCTTTTCGATTCTGGTCTTCTCAGGTGAGAGGCCCAGCGGCAGGCCTGCTGCATCGAATGGTAGCTCAATTTTTACTTTTAAACGCAGCTCCTTTCTGTTCTCATTATTGGCTGTTACCACTTTACATCTCACCAGCAGGTAGAGGGGACACAGTTCTCTGAAACCCCTTAAGCATTTATTGTTTGTAGACTTTTTGCTGATGCTCAGTCGACTGGTGTGAGTTGAAACCTTTTTGTAGATTAGATTTGCAGGAGTCTAATAATTCCTGGTGTTGAGCTTTTATCCACTTTCCTTTTTTTTAAAAGAGAGTGAGTAAAACTTAGCTCTTCATACGATCTTCTTGAAATTTTTGCCTGTTTTGAATTTTTTTGGCCATTCCCTACCTCAGGACAATTTTTGAGGGCAGGTGTCCTTTACAGCCCTGAGTCCTTGTGAATGTTAAGTGACCATCAGCTGTGGGTTTTAAGCCGGCCGCTCTTGCGGGAAACGGCCACAAGGCGGCAGCATTTATACATTTCCGACTCTGGGTTTTTGGGCAACAGAGCCTTCCTGGAAATCGTGTTAGTAGGCTGCAAATTAGAGTGGACTGTGCCAGGGCAAACCCCCAAGAGCTTATATCTCCTTACTTCTTGTTTGTTTTTTAAATTTAATTTTTATTTTTTATCAGAGCAAATTTGATAAAAATGTTGTGTGTGTTCTAGGTGTACAGAATCTGGTTCATTATATCTATGTATCTATCTATTCATCTTTGGATCCTTTCCCGTGTAGGTTATTACAGAGTGTTGAGTAGACCTCTCTTGGTATTCCATAGGTATTTTGTGATTATATGTGTCATATGTATTAGTACATGTCTGTTAACCCCCATATCCTAATTCATCCATTCCTTACCCCTTTCCATTTGGTTAAACATAATTTTGTTTTCTTAATCCATGCGTGTCCTTCTCTTGGAAATAAGTTCATGGGTATCAATTTTCAGGTAACTCCTATAAGTGATGTCATAGGATATCTTTCAGTTTCTTTCTTACTTCAAGTTGGGTGATTGATTATCTCTGGTCCTTCTATGGTGGTGCAAACGGCACTGTTTCATTCTTTTCCATGGCTAATATTCCATTGTGAAGATGGACCACTTCTTCTTCGTGCATTTTTCTGTTGATGGACATTTTGGTTTCTTCCAAGTCTTGGCTATGGTAAATGTTGCTGCAGTGCAGGATTGCCAGCCTGTGTCTTTTCGATTCTGCTCTGCTCAGTTGATCCGCCCATCAGTGGGCCTGCCAGATCACATGGTAGCTCAATTGTTACCTTTAATCGCACCTCCATTCTCTTCTCAACACTGGCTGTTACCGGTTTACATCCCACCAGCAGCTAGAGGGTACATAGTTCTCTAAAACCCCTTCAGCATTTATTCTTTGAAGACTTTTTTGCTGATGATCATCCTGACAGCTGTGAGGTGACCGTTTCTGTACATTGGATTTGCATGGCTTCATTAATTCCTGATGTTGAGCATTTTTCCATGCCCTTCTTTTTAACAAAAGAAAGAAAGAAAAAAGAAAGAAAAGACAAAATGTGCGTAAACTATGCCTCTTGAACTTGTCTTCTTGAAATGTTGACGCGTTTTGAATTCTTTGGTCAATTTACGACCCCAGGATTTTTTTTTGTGGGCAGGTGTCATTTTGAGGCCTGCAATTATTTTGAATATTAAGTGACCATTAGCGCTGGGTTTAAAGCTGCTGTTGTGGGAAACGGCCACAAGGAGGCAGCAGTTCTCATTTAGCAAATCTGGTTACTAGGGCAACAGAGCTTTAATGGAAGTCGTGTTCTGGTTGTAAATTAGAATGCAATGTGCCAGCAAAAAGTGCCTTAAGTTTATGTCTCATTACTTCTTGTTCTTTTTTTAATTTAATTTTTATTTTTTATCAGAGCAAATTTGATTGCAATGTTTTGTTTGTTCTAGGTGTGCAAGATGTGGTTCTTTAACACATATACATATATCTATTCTTCTTCAGATCCTTTTCCCATGTAGGTTATGACACAATGTGGAGTAGTCTTCTCTTGGTATTCTGTAGGTCTTTGGTGATTATATATTTCACATGTGTTTCTATATCCTAATGTATCCAATCCTCACACCTTTCCATTTGGTGAACCATAAGTTTGTTTAATGAATCTGTGATTGCCTTTCTCTGTGGAAATATCTTCATTGGTATCAATTTTTAGGTAACTCCTAAAAGTGATACGATAGGATATGTGTCTTTTGCTTTCTCACTTACTACAAGTGGCGTGATTACCTCTAGACTCATCTATGGTGCTGCAAACGGCATTGTTTCATTTTTTTTCCCTAGCTAATATTCCATCTGTACATGTACCAGTTCTTCTTGGTCCACTCACCTCTTGATGGACTTTTTCGTTGCTTCCATGTCTTGGCTATTGTAAGACTGCTGCAGTGAACACATTTCCACAGAGAAAGACACCCACAGACTTAGAAAACAAACTATGCTTATCTAAAAGGAAAGGTGGGGGGAATTGATAAATTAAGATTCGGGTTACCATACGTATGCAAATACATGTTAAATACATATATCAAAAGACCGACCATATAGCAAGGGAGGTCTACAAAACACTCTGTAATAAGTTACATGGGAATAGGATCTGTATATGGATAGATATATATGATGTACAAATTAACCAGATTGTGTACACCTAGGACAAACAATATTCTATTCATTACCCCGATTAAAAAAATTAAAACAATGAACAAGAAGTAATGAGACATAAACTTATGGGGGTTTTTCCTGGCACATTCCATTCTAATTTACAACCTAGTATCACAACTTCCAGAAAGGCTCTGCTGCCCTAGTAACCAGATTTGGTAATGGAGAAATGCTGCCGCCTTGTGGCCGTTTCCCACAACAGCAGCTTTAAACTCAGTGCTAATGGTCACTAAATATTCACAATCATGGCAGGCCTGTAAATGACAGCTGCCCTCAAAAAAAATCCTGGGGTCGAAAATCCACCAGAAAATTCAAAAGAGGGCAACCTTTAAAGAAGACAATTTCAAAAGGTATATTTTACTCACCCTTTTTTCTTTTTTTTTTGGGCACAAAAGAAAAAGGCGTGGAAAAATGCTGAACATTAGGAATTATTAAAGACATGCAAATCCAAATTACAAAAACCTATCAGGTCACACCAGTCAGAATGGCCATCGGCAAAAATTCTGCAAACAATGAATGCTGAAGGGGCTGTGGAGAAATGCGTACCCTCGGTGCTAAGTGGGACGTGGTAAGAGCCACTAATGAAAACAGAATGGAGGTGCTTTGAAAAGGTAAACATTGTTGGCAAATGAAGCCAACAGAGAGAATCTGGAATAGGAGACAGTCAATTCCCCAGTTGCAGCCACAGAAGTTTCCAGAGTTGCCTCTCTCTGTAGCTCTTATGTGATTGACCCAAGATCCTTCCAATAATTTCCTCCTACTTTTTTTTCCCCTTAGGCTACTTACACTTGAGTTTCTCTCACTAGCAATACAAAGATTACTAATTACTCCAGAAATTAGTATTAAATGTAGACTGGGTTTAATTGATATGAGGTAGAGGAAGTGAGAATCACACTACTCCCAGCTGGAAAGATGGCAATTCTTACATGAAAACAAAGTAGATATTAACTATTACCTGCTGTATCTTGGCAGACAGACAATAATATTTTGGTGGCTTGGTAGAAAAATAATAAATAAGACTCAGCCATAAAAAAGACTGAAATCTTGCCATTTGCAACAACATGGAGAGACCTGAAGGGTATTATGCTTTAATGAAAGAAGCCAGACAGAGAAAGACAAATACTGTGTGATATCACTTATACGTGGAATCTGAAAAATAAACAAATGAATGAACATAACAAAACAGAAACAGACTCACAGATATAGAGAACAAACTAGTGGTTACCAGTAAGGAAGGGGGCAAGATAGGGGTAGGGGATTAAGAAGTACAAACTACTATGTATAAAATAAATAAGCAGCAAGGATATATGGTTCATCACAGGGAATATAGTCAATATTTTATAATAAATTTAAATGGATAAAATATAAAATTTAAATTTTTTTAAATTAAAAGTTTTTTAAATCTATAAAAATATTGAATACTATTGTATACACCTTAAACTAATATGATATTATAAATCAACTATACTTCAATTTAAAAAACTTTAAAACTAGAATGTATCAATAGAACACTGACAGGAGGTCAAGAGATGTTATGGGGACTTCGTTTATATCCGTTACAGAAAAATGACTGATAAAACAATTGCTTTAATAAATGATTAAAATTTGAAAGAAAAAAAAAAAGAAAGAGCACACTGGATACTTCTTATGGCCTTTGGTAAGGTCCCTTAAAAGGAAAATAAGCCTCAATCCAAGCTGGCATTTCTTAAAATGGATAGGAAATAAGAAGATAGATATATAGTGCTGTTAAAACAGAGGCCTTATCTATATGTAGCTACTGATCCAAAGCTGCTAAGGATCAGAAAACCATGCTGCCTGCTAAACTGTTAGAGATGAATTCTGTGTCCTACAGTGAAGTTATTTCACCATCAAGGAGAGGGGACATCCAGGAGTAACCTAGAAATGGGAAAAGCCTGACCACTCAGACTTTTCCAAAACAGCTCCTGCTGTGCACTTGCCCCAAAGAAAAGGCAGTAATTTTTCCCATCATAAAGTGCAAATAATTGGGAAGCAACGAGGGGCCAGAGGGCAGAAGAGCTCTGTTTTACCAACTCAGCCTATTGCTTCAGTTGCCCTGAGGCAGGGGCCAAGGGAGAAGTTATTAAACAGAGGCCACAGGAGGACTGTCAACGTCCTATGGGTATGTTTCTAGAAGACATAAATTTCAAAGGCAGAGTGTAGAGCCAAATATTATGAATCAACAAAACTGCTGGTTGGTTATAAGTCAACAGAGCCCATCAAAATGAACTCAACATTGACAGCCAACTAGCTCTTTAAAAGATGTGCTTTGCTAAAGAAATTCTTCAATTAGAAGCCTGCAATTGCTCCATCTCTAAGGCAATTCCTGGGTCTCTGTACAACAATGATAGCAACTGGGCTTCTGGAAGAATATAGCCTTCCACGAGCTGTCCTCTTGTTTACTGTGGCCATGAAGGGAAATGATCAAGGCAAAGCTTCCTGGGGACAGAATGCCAAAGACCTAACAGCAGCCAAGGCAGTGAGTGAAAAATGGATACGCCTTCCTAGTCCTGTTCAGTGGAGTGTGGCATATCCTCTGGAGTTGTCCCACTCATGTTGCTTATCCTTCTCGCTCTTTTCCAAACTTGAATTCTTATTGTGGCTACTTTCTTTTTCCTGTACTATTGTATCTTAGATGGGTTGGAAATGGTTAAATTAGTCCCAATGCCCACAGCGTTCAGAATCTCGAGGAGCCATGTCTCCCAAACACCCTGAACTTGTTAGTAAATGCAGTAGTGGGTGATACTTTGAAATACCTCTCTTGAAAGAGTTGGGGGTGGGGAGTATACTTGTGATTACATGTGGATTCACTGCCTTATGTAGGCAGCAGTGGAATTTTATACATAGAAAGAAGAGTGTTTCCACAGGGAAAATTGTAATGTCTAAAGGGGTCAATCATGAACCACTCCCAACCATAGATATTGATCCAAGATGGAGCCCAAGCCAAATCCACCAAAGTTATTGTCTAGGTTCTTTCTGTTATGGGGAAGGTTTTTCTTTTTTCTTTGGTTATAATCAGGAAAAGCATGATCTCAGAAAGACAAGGTCCCCACTGCCCACTAAGGCACCTTTGTGCAAATAGAGAAATGTACCTCTTCCTCAAATCATTTTACTGACTTTTGTTAGAAAAGACACTTGAGTGCCATCTGCTGGAAATTTGCCACAATAAACATACAAATCTTTGATTTCTAAGATATGATTAGTAACCCTTAGATGGAGAATTGTACACTGCATGCAATACATGGCAGCCCTACTGACAGCCATGTCCCCTACTACATGGGGAGGTTTGACCCAATGATGTCGGTACCCCAAAAGAAACAGATATGAGACGGACTAAAAAATTCCTGCAGGCTTCAGATCTCTGTTTCTAATTCCGAAAGTCTCCAGAGTTGACCTGATTCTATAACTCTTTCTTCTAGTCTGTAAACAAGTCCAAACTCCTTGCAGTATATTCCTTTCTATTAAGCTAGTAGCTGGTTCAAATTGATTTTTTTGTTCCTTACAACCAGAAGAGTACTAGGAAATATATCCAGTTTCACTCATTATCTAGCCATATGAACTTAGCTAATTCATTTGGCCTCTGTGAGCCCAAGATTCCTCAGCTATAAATTGGGTAACTATTGAAAGAGAAGCATATGAGATAAACACATGTGAAAGGGCTTTTAAAGTACAATATGCCAAGATGGCATTGAAAAGAAGGCAATGATGATAATTCAGACAGACCAAAAGAAGATGCAAAATCTATTCCCATTACTTTTCTACTTTCCTGTCTTTCTTCACAGCATAGGGGAGAATTTTTTTTAATGGAGAAGGAAAGAAAAAGAAGACATAGAGTAGAACTTCACTAATTTAAGTTGGAATCAATAGGCGTAGGAGAAAGATTGATTTGTGACCCTCTGAACCAGAGGCTCAGGATTCTGTCCTGCCTTCTTCCAACAGAAAGAATTGAAGACAGATGATTGTGGAGATAACAAGCATGGTCTGTAGCCATGAAAATTAGTCCCCATCTAAAATCAGTAAATTAAAAGATAAAACCTGAGACATCTTGTTTCCATCATCACAATGAGTTTAATCAGCTACCTATTACAGGTGGTCCTTGGCATCTCAACAAGTTGATGAAAAACAGCAATTACTCTCAGAAACAAAAGAGTAAATACAAGTAGCAGCTGTTACTAACCCAGGCCAAAGACCTTCACCTATGCTATCCAAAGACTTTTAATGGAGACAAAAATCGTCAGCTAAACAAGCAATCAGGTTGAAAATAGAGGGCTCGATATAGGGCATTATCTACTAATTTGTTGACCACTGGACATAAGCAGTCCTGTGTATCACCGTACTTTGAAACACCAGACCATACTCTTTCATTAGAATGACCCCATATTTTTCATCCTCACCTTTTCCTTATTTTTCCATACCTTACCTAATTCATCTGAGCTTGGCAGGTCAATTAATTAACCAGGAATTCTTCATTGAGGCTCACTATTTGCAAAGCACTGCACTAGACAATTTAGGCCCTATGAAAATGAGAAAAGGTATGGCCCCTGCCTTCAGAAAATCTGAAGCCTAAGTTGGGGGGAAAAAAAACCAGGCATATATGCAAGCCAAATCTGGTTAATTCACTCATTGATTCACTCACTCATTTAATCATTCAGCAGATATTTATTCAAACTTATTAGGTGCAGAAGAAAAAAATAAGACAATCATGGCCCCTACCTAGTGGAGGTTACAGTCTATGCAGGAAGAGAGACATCAAATACATTTAACAGTAACCTGTAATAAGTGCTCTAAAGGAAAACCACATGTTGCCTTGAGTACAAAAGCATTTTTTCCTGAGAAAGTCACGTTCAAGTAAAAGATCTGAAGGATGAGTGCCAGTTGGCCAGGCGAGGAGAAGGAAGGAGAATATTTCAGGTAAATGGAAAAGCACATATGAAGAAACTATAGTGGAAGAGAGCTTAGAACACTAGAACTAACAAAAAGGAGACCAATATGGCTAAAGCAAAGTGTCAGGGAGGAGAAGAGATCAACATGCAGCTGAAGAGCTGGACAAGGGCCAGATCATTCCATAAGCCGTGTTAAGGATCTTATCCTAATAGCAATTACAAGCCATTCCAGGATTCTAAGAAGAGAAGTGTCATAATCACCCTTGCATTTCTAAAGATCATTCTGGCTGTCTATGTCAAGAATGAATTAGAGGATGGCAAAAGTGGCTTTGGGAAACCAGCTGGAAGAGGTGTACCAAGCTATGAATACCCAGCTGTAGATGGCCAAGTCACATAAACAGCCACCACCTCACTGTCAGCACCAATCACTCTACATTCTCAACCCCTTAGGTTAAAGGGGAAAACTCTCTAGGCAACCTCAAATGAAACTCAGAACATACTTTCCCAGGAAACAATGCTGTAAAAGGCCTTGGGTTCGTTCCATAGTTTAATGATGACTTTGCTTTTCATTCTTGAGCAGCTTTATAATTAAGAAGGACCCAGGGGACTTCAAAAGATTCCTGGAAAAAGGCTATGAAGTTAATGAAAGGGTTTGGACATTAGTTCTGTGGTATAGACAAGAGAAGCTAAAACTACCTTCAGAAAATAAACAGATATTAGGAAGTATAGGTTCGTGTCATAAATGTCAAATTCTTGCCCATGCTTGGGAAATCACTGAAATACAAGGTGCTGGAAGAGACAGGAAGGGGTGAGATCCAGTGGTCGGATGGAGGAGTGAGCCTTAGAGTAAGCTGCTGCTACCCCATAGAGCACCTTAGTCCAAATCAGACTCTGGGTGGGTGTAGCACCACAAGAACACACAGCTTGGTGAATAGAGGACAGGCTAGACTTCGTTCTCCAAGCCCCCTTGACTGGGCCCTCTTAGGGAGTGAACAATCTGTACAAAATGCAGCATTCCTGGCCTTGGAAAGAAGGCAAAATGGTACGTTCTCTGAGATGAAGAAAAAGGGAAAGATGAGCAGTCTACAGCACAGTGGCTCAGAGCAGGGGCTGTGGAGTCACTACATGGTTTTGAATCCTGGTTTACTAGCTGTGCGACTATGGCTAAGTTCCTTGATCTCTCTAGGTATTTCCATCTATAAAATGGGAAAAATGATAGTACCTACCTCCAAAGTTTGCTCTAAGAATTGAGTTAATATTTGGTGCTCAGTAATAACCATTTACATGAGGGTTAATTCAATGAAATACATAAAAGCATAAAGAGAGTGGAAATGTTTTCTCTATGTGAGGCAAGGCCATTTTCTATAAAGCAACCAAGCATTTAAGACAATTTCCACAGAAAACTAAAAATGTTTACAGGGCCATCTTGGAAAGGATGATGCCTTTAGTACAAAAATTGACACCACCTCTAACTACTCCTTGTCTGAAAGACCTCAGAGGTATGCCTCACTTTCCATGATGTTCTGCCTTTGAGCTACTGTTTGCTCAGGAGGATCTTCAGTTACAAGGAAAGCTGAATTCAGTAGGCAGCCAAAATTTAGCGCAACATCACTGCTCCCCCTCTCCTGAACTCACCTGAATTCGTGCTGAACATGGAAGAATGATTCTTGCCTCCCCAGATGGCGAACAGATTCATGCTCTTTTTAAAATGCTCATCTTTCTCAAATATGTTTCTCAGCAGGAAGTGTCTAACCCTCTGAGTGTTCTAGCAGCAGGTAAAGAAGATTATATGCATACACTAATGGCTACATTTACTCAACTGTTATGGGATAAATGAATATTTCAACACAAAACAACACTTCCACCTTCCCATTACCAATTCAATTATTTCCACACCAAACTACATTCCCCACTAGGAAATATGACTACATTACCCTCACTGATCTATCTCAACAATTAAGAAAGGGCTAAGTGGGGACTTTCCTGGTGGTCCAGTGGTAAAGAATCGGGCTTACAAGGCAGGGGACGCAGGTTCGATCCCTGATCAGGGAACTAAGATCCCACATGCTGCAAGGCAACTAAGCCTGCGCACCACAACTACTGAGCTCATGCGCCTCAACTAGAGAGCCTGCGTGCTGCAAACTACAGAGCCCATGTGCCCTGGAGCCTGCGCACCACAACTAGAGAGAGAAAACCCGCACGCCACAACTAGAGGGAATCTCGCACACCACAACGAAAGATCCCTCATGCCTCAAGGAAGATCCGGCGTGCCACAACTAAGACCCAATGCAGCCAAAAATAAATTAAATAAATAAATAAATCTTAAAAAGGGGCAGGGGGGCTAAGCAACAGGCAAACACACATACCCATCACCTATTTAGGCCACCCTCATCTGCATTTTAGCCCCAAGAGAGCTAAAAAATAAAAGCCATGGCTGCCAATACAATCTGCAATGACCTAAACCCTCTACAAGACATTGGTGACATTCACAGCAGACAACACCTGGTCTAGTAAAACCTAATTACTGAGCCAGACTCAAGTCAATGCCACAATCTGTGGCACTTAGTTCCCACACTTGCATTGTCTTCTCTCCGAATGGGGCCCTTATTTCTCATCTCCACTTCCATGTCAAACTTAGGACTCAGATTCTAGGAGTAGGAATAGGTTCAGGAGTAAGTTTAATATAAACCACTTGAAGGATCTAACAGTCAAGTTTCAACACAGAAAGTATAAAGCACTGTAGGGATTTTGAGCAGGAAGGGATTTAATGCAGGGAATTCAAAGTTTACACATTGCTGTAAGGGCTAAGGGAGCAGGTTCCAAGATGGGCCTCCAGGAATTACACCCAGAAAAATATAAAACTGATCCACGTCTGATGCTGCCACTAGAGATATAAATACAAAGTCATATCCGTGTGCCTGGAGCCCTAGAATCAAGGAGCTGAATCAAGAACACATTGATGCTATCACTGCCTCTTGATACTCAAGAAGCTGGAGATTAGACACTGGAATACTGATGCAGAAACAACTTGTGTTTACCCTTCCTTGCTTGCCAGCAGAAACAGACAAAAGAGGCAGGAGAATGGCCTCCACCATCCTCCCACCTTCTATATCTTTTGCATCCAACTGGAAGAATCTATTTCATACCCAGAGCCATCGATGGTAAGAGTTACTGGAAATGTAGTTTTTAGCTTTCTAATCTCTCCAAAAAAGGAGGGTTAAGTAAAAATGGAGGTTGAATACCACAATCAACAGAATCTACCACATGACTGCTACAAACTTCCAAAAATATATTCACTACTCTAGGGCTAAAATACATGGAAATCTATGATTAGAAAGTGTTCTTTTATCACTAATGAACATAGATGCAAAAATCCTCAACAAAATACTAGCAAACAGAATCCACCAGCACATTAAAAGGATAATACAACATGATCAAGTGGGGTTTATCCCAGGAATGCAAGGATTCTTCAATATATGCAAATCTATCAATGTGATACACCATATTAACAAACTGAAGGATTAAAAACCATATGATAATCTCAAGAGATGCAGAAAAAGCTTTCCACAAAATTCAACACCCATTTATGATAAAAACTCTCCAGAGTGTGAGCATAGAGGGAACTTACCTCAACATAATAAAGGCCATATATGACAAACCCACAGCCAACATCGTTCTCAATGGTGAAAAACTGAAACCATTTCCACTAAGATCAGGAACAAGACAAGGTTGCCCACTCTCACCACTATTATTCAACATAGTTTTGGAAGTTTTAGCCACAGCAATCAGAGAGGAAAAATAAATAAAAGGAATCCAAATCAGTAAAGAAGAAGTAAAACTGTCACTGTTTGCAGATGACATGATACTATACATAGAGAATCCTAAAGATGCTACCAGAAGACTACTAGAGCTAATCAATGAATTTGGTAAAGTAGCAGGATACAAAATTAATGCACAGAAATCTCTTGCATTCCTATACACTAATGATGAAAAAGCTGAAAGAGAAATTAAGGAAACACTCCCATTTACCACTGCCACAAAAAGAATCAAATACCTAGGAATAAACCTACCTAAGGAGACAAAAGACCTGTATGCAGAAAACTATAAGATAGTGATGAAAGAAATTAAAGATGATACCAACAGATGGAGAGAGATACCATGTTCTTGGATTGGAAGAATCAACATTGTGAAAATGACCATACCACCCAAAGCAATGTACAGATTCAATGTAATCCCTATCAAACGACCAACTCCTGAAGCAAGTACTACTTTAGCCTTTAGCACTTAAATGTCAATTAGTGTATTAATTACTTACCAGAGTCCAGAAGTACCAAGCCAGCAGTTTTTACCAGGGGAGAATAAATGTAGGTATAGGGAGGAAGCAGGGGTTGGGCACTAAATATGTGGTTGATCTTCTTTGCAATTGAGCATTAGGCCAGTGTGGCAAGAAATGTACTCTGTCACGTAGGCACTAGGGATTTATGAGGATCAGGAATAAGAGAAGAAAATCTGTGCATCGTCATCATGGGATGCTCCCGACCCAGATCTGAACCACAGATACCCAATCCACACCCTCACCCTAGGACTGGATAGGCCCAGGTGACATTCCCACAAAAACATGGGTTGGGTCCCAAAGTGGCAAGCAATGTCAGCAGTTCCAAATTTTAGATCCACAGGACAGACCCACCCTCTGGTATGTTTTATTTATCCAAACCAGGAGCCTGGGAATTTGTCCTGCCTCATGGTAGAGCAGCCCAGGCCTGAAAACCTCACTGCCAGATATTAAGTTGTCTGGGAGGCTGGGGCAAACCCCAAGGCAAGCCACGGTAATTATCCAGACTGGCTGTTCTCTGCCTAGGCTCCTCTTAGAGGCTCATTCTAGTCCCAGGGAACTATAAACCAGTTAACGACTCAACTCTAATTAATAAGCTCCTTAATGAAGATACAAATGTCCACATTTTTATCCTTTATGATGTGCTTTGGGCTCTTTTCCCCTTAAATAGCTGAACTGATGTCTCTGCTTCCTCCTTTTTCAATTCCTGCTTTCACATTGGTTTCTGGTCTCTAAATAACAACCACTGTCTGTCTTTGTTCTTTAAATCCATCTCATCCGGTGCCCCCTGATCTCTGTTCCTTGTCTGTCAGGATATTTTGTGTGTTCCTTAGAAGCTCCATTGCCAAACTGTGAGGAACAGGGAAACCTGCTGAAGTTTTCAAAGAGAAGGGGCAGAGGCTGTGTGGCTATCTACATGTACGAAAACCAAAAGAAATGCCATGATATTTGAAAAAGGCAAATATAGTCATCATCATCAAGAGAAAATACAAGAAAGGTGACTGGCAACCACTGCTGCACCTCACTGTTTTCCACTGAGAGCAAAATTCTAGCTGGAGCAGTTAGACTAAAGGCACAGGGTGTCAGAAAGGTCAGACATGAACATCTGGAATTCCTCTTTGTCAAACCTCAAAAGCTTATTTTAACCTAAAACACAACTGTATATCCATTCACCAGTCTTTCTTACATTATGTAAGCTCATGGTCTCTGCTGTTACACACATCGGGGTCTGTATATTAACTATACCATTTAGTAGCTATGTGACTCTGGAGAGTTCCTTAATTTCCCTAAGTCTTGGTTCTTCATCTGTAAAGTAAGGCTAATAGCGCCTACCTCTTTGTGAAGGAAAATAAGACAATGCAGGGGTACTGCCTGGCCCAGAGTAAGCGCTCATAAAGATTCACTTTTGTGATTTTTACTGTTATATTGGAATTTCAAGAGAAAGAACTATTTCATCTTCTAGGAAGGTCCCAAGTCCTAATAGATGACTCTTTTAACAAGGTCATAGGTCACCCTGTTCTTTAATGTTCCTATGCCAACTGGACCAAGTAGAGCATCCCCCCTTTCTTTAGAACTCTGGGTGACTGATCTCTGGATACTTTCATCTCTGCCTCTGGGTGTGGCTGAAACTCACACTATTGATTTCTCATTGTACTGAATATCAACCAAAGGCAGAAGTCAGATTTGACTGAGATCTGTGTTTAATTTGTTTCATTTTCTCTCACTGAGAAATGGGAGTAACTATAGTTCCAGGTCACAGTTTATTTCCTGTAGCTAAAGCTCCTTGGCCTTTTACTAATTATTTTTGTGACATCTGTTTGGATTTTGTGTTATCAGACATTTAGAAGGTTTATTTCAGCTATTTGAGGGTTGATTCCATAGTGCTTTCCAAACTGTGACACAGACATCTAGATGGTCACCAAACTTGGTTGCTCTTTCTGGGTAGACTGATGCGTGGACTGCATTTCCCTGCCTCCCTTCCATTTAACTGGAGCCATGTGACAAGTTCTCAACAATAGTATGTTTAAGGACAACGGGCTTTGCAAAGCAGGCAGAATGCTAAGATGTCGTAACAGGTCTGCTGGAGTATATGTCCTATAACCAGCTTTCTGTCCTCAGATATTCTGCAACTGTTGTGGGCTACATCCCTGATATGTTCTCAGATCTGGAAAATGAGCACCCACTGATACCAGCAGTTTATAGATTTCTGGGGAGGCCATGGTGATGTCCAGGAGGTTTTATAAACTTAAGACAGAAAAGGCCAAGATGAAAAGTCCCACTATTAGAGGATTTTCATTATTTTGAAAGCAGAATTTTGCTTACAAAAAGATGCTTCTAGTCTGATGACAGAGTCATCACTGTCTCTGGGTAAAGCTAGATTCTGTGGGCTTAGCATCAAGAGAGACTTGCAAGCATCAAGAGAGACTGAGCAGCTTCTACCATGGTGCCCTGTTGGGCAGGATACTCAGTGTTATCAGACATTTAGAAGGTTTATTTCATGGGCTTCCCTGGTGGCGCAGTGGTTAAGAATCCACCTGCCAATTCAGGGGACACAGGTTCGAGCCCTGGTCCAGGAAGATCCCACATGCCGTGGAGCAACTAAGCCCGTGCGCCACAACTACTGAGCCTGTGCTCTAGAGGCCGCGAGCCACAACTACTGAAGCCCGTGCGCCTAGAGCTCGTGCTCCGCAACAAGAGAAGCCACTGCAATGAGAAGCCCGCGCACCTCAGCAAAGAGTAGCCCCCGCTCGCCGCAACTAGAGAAAGCCCACATGCAGCAACGAAGACCCAACACAGCCAAAAATAAATAAATAAAATAAATAAATTTTTTAAAAAAAGAAGAAGGTTTATTTCAGCTGGTGGTGGGAGGATACTCATACTCTCTAAAGGCAGTCACTGGAAGCAAAACAAGTCCTGCTCCTAGAGAGCATCCAGCCACTCTTAGAAAGGATACTTGGTGAAGCAGATTCTGTAGTTGGAAACCCACATGGAGATCTTTGAAGGTCACAGGGAAGGCCCTAAAAAAGTTTTAACCATCTTGCCTATCATATCAGTCTACATCATAACATTATCTTTCCGAATACTAATTTTTTTCAGTCTCCACAAAGACGCACTACTAAAATGCATCCATTGCCTTTATTTTTTTTTTGGCCACGCCCCCCCGACTTTCGGGATCTTAGTTCCCCAACCAGGGATCAAACCCAGGCCCCCTGCAGTGAAAGCATGGAGTCCTAACCACTGGACCACCAAGGAAGTCCCCATCTATTGCCTTTACATTAGAGAATAAGCAGTGGGAGAAAGTGGGCTGTGAGCTGGGATAGGGACAGCAGGTGGAGGTGGCACTAGTTGTGATGGAGATCAGGTAGGTGTTCAAAATCAGTATAGGCTATGGGTTATTCGAGAGAGTTATTCCAACTCTGCATGGATTGTCTTAAAGTTGAAGCCAGAGTTAGGAAGGTCATGGCATTTCGAGTCTCAGAATTGGTGAGTAGAGACCTTGATGTGCTTCTCACTCATGGTGGTGTCCTGGGATCATAGTATGGAACTGGCAGTCAAAAAAAGAGCCAGAGGCATACAGGAAGTTCATACTTCTGATTGAGGCAAAATCTGCTGTTAAATTACATTAACTATCTGTAGTAGACAGAATGTATAATCTCCTCCCCTTGATTGCAGACACAAAAATAGTGGGAGTTTACTCCCATGATGAGGTTACATTATATGGCAAATGTTTCCCACTCCAATGTAAATGCTATGAGATTTTCTGTTTTACTGTAATTCCTACAACTTCCAACCTCAAATCACACGCCACTTTGGGGATTTCATGATTGACTGAACTACGTAAGAGCTGATGTATGTTTATTTTCCCAGCACCTTCCTCCAGGAGGCTTTCTTTTTCCCTGAGGTTGGGTCAAGCACTCAACCATACAAAACACACAGCATGTATTCATTTATTTACCTTGACCTCACCCTATTCTAAAAGGGCATAACATATCTTTTAAAAGCATAACAGGATTTTTTAAGAGGAAAAGGCACAGCACCAGGAAACAGAACATAGAACCATACAGAAATGTTCTCACTAGAGAGGCCTTAGGGATGTCAAATTCCCTATGACCCCAGCCTCCCTTTAAAGGTAATGGAACTGAGGTCCAGAAAGCACAAGCTTCTGCCCCTGAAGCCACACAGCTGATGCAGAGCTGACATCCTGTGACTCTGTTTAACACTTTTGGTGATGGGGAATGAACAGACGGGAAGGCCTTCCTGAAACTAGTTAATGGCTGACTTGAGTCTAAAGCCAGAAATACAAGGTAGAGGAGAAAGAAAACAGTCACTTGGATAGAGTAACGCTACTTCCCCATTTATTCAGACCCCAACTAGTGCTGTGACATATATGACATATAATATATATAGGAGAGTTACTGGAATTACTGGACTGCTTAGTACATACCAGGCACTCCACTAAACACTCTCCTTGCAGGATCCCATTGAATCCCTGCAATAATCCTAGGGGTACAGTCCACGGTTATTTACATTTCAGTCAAGAAAACAGGCTCAGCAAGGTTCAATGATCTCCCCACTATCACACAGCTAGTGGGTGGTGGACACAAGACTTGACTACAGGTCTATTTGACTCCAAAATGTGCACTAGTTCTCCAACCTAGAAAAGTATTTCACCTTCCATCGAGCAAGAACAAAGGAGATGCACGTATTCCCAGCACCAGAATTCAGTCATTCAGCTCAGTACCTCTCACATGGAATGGAAAAGGCGGAACCAGTCTGTGTGAGACAATGGACACAGGAGCAAATACACTCAGGGTCATGCCTATAATTCAAGCTCATGGTACCACTCTATAATAGAGGGATATATCCATCCATGTATGGATAATAAAATAAAGACAGCACACTCATGGAATCCGATCCCTTCCTGGTCAGTCCACAGCAGGAGCTGCCCGGAGCTCTGATCCAGGGCTCTGTGTCCTGAGCAAAATCTGCCCGAGTGGTAAATGCCCTTCCCTTGGGCCAGTGTCTCACTGCAGTTTCTCTGCTGGATGCTTTGGCTCTGCTCTGAGGGCGGCTCTTATTGGATCCTGATGCAGTTCCTATTTCACAAATCAGAGTTTAAACCTTCACAAGAGAGAATCGATTTGTGCTATCAAACAGCGAGATTCCAGAGCTGGGGAGGTGAGGGAGTCTGGCCCCTTTAATCAATATTTTCTTACTCATTAAAGCAGATGTCTGATTCAAATTTTGATTTTAAGCCAGACTCAGAGACTGAGAATCAGTATTCTGATCAGTTTTTACTGGGCAACAAAAATCTGCCCATTGTTTCAACATCCCTGTCTCTCTCTCTCCTCCTCCCTCTCTTTCTTCTTCTGTCTTTCCCAACCTTGCTGTTTAAGTTCAAGCCCAGATGACACCTACTTTCTACCACTGTTCCCACAGAGAGAGCCAAAGGGCAACCTCCAACCCAGGGCGAAAGCTAGCCAACTGCCAGGGTTCCATTGTTCTCTGGATGAATGCATCATCCCAGCAGATAATTTCTGTCTTAATAGGCTGCTCTAGTCATCCTATTCCAACTGGAGCCTCTTAAGATTTAAAGATTTGAGCAGGTAAAGAACAGCAAAGAGGATCAACAAACTTGTGAAAGGATAATTCATAAGAGTCACAGCCCAAATGCTCTCCTGGGAGTGATCTTAATCTAACACTCCTCTCAAACCTCCTGCAGCACTGCCCTGTGCAAAGGGCACAGGATTTATAGCTTCTCAGACCTCGTTTGCACCTCCGGCTCAGCCACTCACTAGAAGGGTTACTTTGGGTGAATAATTGAACTCTGGGCTCATTTTCCTCATTTGTAAAATACTGAACATAACCACTGTCTCATAAAATCGGTATGGAAGTTAAATTAGATAGCATAAATAAATAAAGTGCTTTTCAGAATCAGATAATCATAATCTCATAATCACTCACAATCTCATCATTGGCACATAGTAGGTTCTCAATAAATGTTAATTTTTCAATCTTTCTCTCAAATCCACTTCTCTCTCCCAGCAACCCCACTCAGTCTTTTTCTTCCTGTTTCTCCATTTTCTGCCTTCTTTCCATTCATCTACCTTATGCTCGTCTCCTTCTCACCATCCCCTTTAACTGGACTTAAAACCATAAACTGTCAGCATAAACTGTCAGAAGGATCTAAAGGCGTGTCCTCACTTCAAGATGAATCACCAGCTACTCACCGGCACGGCCACGGGCAGCACTCAGCACTCCAGTCTCCCAGAGTCACCATCCTAGTCTTTCTCTCTCTTTCAGAGTTGAAAGTTTTGAAAGTAGCAGCTTCCTGGCAGTTTCAGGAAATTTTCCAGAGAACAACTCCAAAGAGCCGCAAAAAAAGGAATTACCAGGATATCTCTGAAAAAAATTGTTTCACAGATATTAGAAGAAAAATAATTCATATGCTTCCCATTTGCAGCTCTGATAAAATGGTAAGTTCATTTCAGTTAAGCTGCTTCAAATTTGATGCATACTTTTTATAAATCAGAGCTATGGGATATCTTCTTTCTCCCGTCTGATGTCACTGGTGTGCTAAAGCCAGTTCATACAGCTCCTGAGAGCCAATTCTTAGCCACTCTTTCCAACTCTGCATTCAGTGATACCAAAAGGTAACTTGAAATTGAAATGGTGGGAGTATTTATACCACAGAAACTGGCAACCACTGCAAACAGATTTTTTTTTTCAGAGAACCAACTGTTAAATATTTACCAGCACATGATTGGATAAGTTCTCATGACTTTAGCACTGATTCCTAGACAGCCCCCTTTTGCTTGAAAGATCTTTTAAGTTTATTTTTGCAACAATGATTTCCTACAGGGATTCTACAAGCTTCACCCTGTGTGTACATCGTAATGAGTTTAGGTCTATAGAAACCTGTGTTTCTTTAAAACACAGATACTTCTTCAGTTATTCTGCTGGTCATGACAGAGGCTCTATTAACACTCAATCAATGTAAATTTGCTCTGCCTTAGCTCCGTAAAGATGAAGGGGCCTGCTGGGCCACTGGTACATCTGCCTTCATTCTGTCCTATTGATTTAAATAGAGAATGTAAGGTTGTGAGGATTTTAGTCCCTAAGAATCTCTGTGAGCTGTTATTGGCATCATTGTTCATTGTTCATACCCACATTCAAATGGAGCTCATTTTCTCAAATATTATACTGTGCTAGTAACTAAGAGGCCATACGATGGGCCCTGAGGCCAGACAGCCTGGGGTTGAATCCCAGCTCCCCTACTTTCCAGCAAGTTCCTTAACCTCTCTGTGCCTCGGTTGTAAAATGAGGGTAATAACAGAACCCACCTCCCTGAGTTGTTATGAGGATTAAGTGAGTAATACACATCAAATGCTTAGAACAGTGAGTGGCACACAGTAAGTGCTAAATAAATGTTAACAATTAGGAGAGAGTAGAAATAGAACGTTTATTGCAAGGTAAGATACTCGAGCACCAGGTTTTAGTTGGTGGGGATGAGACTGGGAAAACCCTTTAGAGGAAAGGTTTAGAATATTGCTGCTAGAAGCCTACATCAGTTATGGAAGGGATCTCAGAAACTCTGTGTCTGGAGGTCCCCCTGTCCTCACTGAAAAAGTCATATCTTCTAAACTGCAGCAGCTGGAGAGAACAACTGAATCTCTCCTCCTTATTTGAGGTAAGAGTTCACAGCCTCGGTCCCCAGGGCGACACAAAGGGTGATGTTCACACACACACACCACAGTGGGCTGTACCTACACCACAGGCTGTGTAGATGGCCTGTGGGTTAGGGACAATTCCTACCTGTGAGCCTCACTTCCCCACTCTCATGACCCTTACAGAATGCAAGGGAGGGCAATTCATGGTAGTAAAGGGATCCACCTCTTTGGTAATGATAGGGCTATTCCCCAATATTCTAATTCTTCTCCTTCTAAGCACATGGTGGGCTCACACTTCCCCTCTTTCTTCTAGTTAGGCAAGTCTAAATGTCTTTTTGGGGGCAATAAAATGTGAACAGAAATAATATGTGTCTCCTCCAAACTTCAAGGGACAATGAGTGATTTGCCAACTTCCTTCTGCCTGCCATAGTGACTAGAAACGTTTCATATGATAAGGTTTCATCAATTTTCATCCCTGAATGTGAATAATCTGGAGCAAAGTCCCCAGATTACCCACAATAGACATACAACAAGAACAAGATGAAACTTCGTTGTTTTCAGCAACTGAGACTTTGGGGTTGTTTGTTACTGCACAAAGCCTATCCTATCCTGACTGATACAACATTGATTCTACTCTAATTTATACTTTAAAAAATGAATAAGGTCTTTGCAAACTCCTTTCCTTTATTACTGGTAGCAAATTACTTGTGATAGCAGATCTCAAAAATGAGCCAATACAATTTAAAATCATAGATTTACAGAAATATAATTTATTATATACAAGATTCACGTTAAAGTTTTTCTATAAATTCCACTTATTTGGCAAGTTCAGTTATCTTTGTTTTCTTTGTCCTTTATTGGACAAGGTGATCCATTTAACCTTAAAATTTCTATATTTTGATTCCATTAAAGATTCATGCCTGAAAGAAATCAAACAAAAATCCTACAAAGGCTGAACAAAGCAGACTTCTAGAGAGGAAATTCAGTGGCAGAAAAAGAGAAGCTACATCAGCAACTGCTGCCCCCTTCTGCCTAAAATTTCTCCTTCCCCTTGCATTACCCTCATTTTTATCCCGATACTACCACTCCACTCCCCAAGGGTTCCCTCCCTCCCAGCTGGGTTCTTCTTTGGCCCAAACTTTCTTTCTCACTAGAACTAATACAAATTGGCATTTTCAAAAATAATTTTTCTTGAAGGAAGATACAAAAAGTAAGTGAAAATAAACAGTATACATAATACAAAAAGAACATAATTAATGTAGGTTTTTAAAAAAACTGTTCAGAGGGGCACCATCATGAATAATTAGCCTTGTCTCTAGTTTGGCTGGGAGTGTTCACAGGCACCTTGCCTGCACTTCTGGCCTTCTAGTTTCTGCCTGCACACAGTGAGACCATCTTGTCTCTTACTACATTACCGCAGTCTAACTAAACATCTTGCTACAATCAAGGACGAATGCCAGAACCACCTTCCTTGAATCTAATGTCTTCAGCCCTCTAACATTCTCCCCTTCAGACTTGATTTTTCTGATTCAGAGACATCACGTTTACAATCCAGTCACAGGATAGTGGGGAGAGGCATCCTTAATCTCCACTGATGGATCTTGCCTCTCCAAGCTCAGGTTAATAGCTTTGCCCATTTCTATAACTTACTTTGTCATCAGCACACTGTGGCAAAAACACACATACACATGCACACCACATACATAATACTAAGGAAAATGATCTAGTCTAATCAATATAATTTTACGGTACTGAATGAACGTCCATATTTACAGTGACTATGTTCATATATAGTATATTAGTTAAGAATATGAGCTTTGAGCTCATACATGGGTTTAAGTCTCACCTCCAGCACTTCAGGGCTAGAGATCCTAAGGCAAATTATTTAATCTCTCTAAGCATCTGCTCCCTCAAGTGTAGACTAAGAATAATAGTGGTATCTACTTCATACAATTGATATAAGCTAATTAACATAAAGCGAGAGAATGCATATAAAGCCGTTAGTGCAGTGCCTGGAACACAGGAAGTACCAGTAAGTTTGAGCAGGTAGTGGTAGTGGTGGAGGTGGTGGTAATAGTAACAATATCACCATCTTAAAAAAAATGAGAATCACTGTCTCACATTCCATTGTCCCCACATTTCTATGGTAACTTCCACAAATCTTCAGCTTTTTTCTAATGAATGCCCGAGAGTGATCTTTAAGTTCTTTAGAAATTCAAAGCTCTTTATTAATTATCACTGATTCTGCAATATTACCCACATCATAGGCAAGACATTACCCATGCCCCAGTGCTCTGGAATTATTCAAGTTTGCTGATCTGACGGTGATGCTACCCTGGCACCTTCAAAGAGTAAAAAGACTTTCCTTATTTCCTGCCAAGCCACATCATCCACTTGCTTGAAACTCATCCAGATTCAGTCCTGCATTAGGAAACACGTAAGTGCCCCAAAAGAATTCAAACACTTAGCAAAGCACTGAGCAATTAAACTTTGGTGAGCTACTTTAGAAAAGGGAAAGGAGAGGAGTCATAGAGAGGGAAAGAGAGAAAAGGAAGGCAAATTTAAGTGGCTCAGCTGAGTTTGGGGGAAAGAGCAATGTGTCTACTCATTATGTGCTTCCATTTGGAAGGAAGTCAAATGTTTTCATTGAAAAGCAAGCAAAAAGCTTTCATGATTTAGTACACAGGCAAACTCATAAATTAAGGCAAAGTAGTCCCCAATGTAAACAGGTGCAATCACTCCTTACATATCCCAGCTGTCAAAAATATAGTCTGGTCTGATTGCAAGAGGCAGGCAGGGCGACAACTTTTGGGTCTTTCTGGACCAAAAGCACTAATTAGAAGATCATGTCTCTTATTTGGCCCTCTTCTACTATTCTTACCTAACATGGAAACCTTTGAACAGGGGTTTAGACTGAGCTTCCTCTTTGATGACTGGCTCATCCCTCAAAGATTCCTACCTCTGGCTCAGAAGCAGGGGTCCTGAGAAATAGCCCCTGGTCTTCTCTGATGCACCTGGCAGCAGGTCATAATCCAGACCAAACACAGTTTTTTGAGGCAATACGTACCTATTGAGCATTTGCCAAATGCAAAAGCAGCCACACCAGGCACTGAGGGAAATACATGGCCTGCAAATTACAGCCTCTGCCTTCCAGAGGCTCACAGTCTAGCCACTCAAGAGAAGGAAATTCTCTCTACCTCACGCTCCCAGGGTTGTCCCAGGATGTTACTCCAAATCCAGTCCATTCTAACCTGCACTGAGATTTGCATCTCCTTCTTGGGAACCAGAAAAGAACCTTCTAATTTCATTAGACATGGACATATCTTTTGGGGACCACTATTCAATCTACTACAACTAGTATTACCTGAAGCTTTTGGACACATTTTCACTTCCCCAGGCCAGAATTAAATAGTAGAAAAACAAACATCCATGGATTCTTTCCCACTCTCCTCCACTGTTAGAGAAAATTCTCCCCCTGTAACAAGTATATGACAGTAGCTAACATTTATTGCCTTTTTTCCATGTGTAGGGCACACTGTAAGCATTTTGATATATTCTATGTGAGGATTAAATTAAATCTTCATAAAAACCCCATGAGGCGGGTACCATCTTATCCTCATTTTACAGATGAGGAAATAAGGAGAGAAGTGCTAAGAAAATTTGCCCCAGGTCCCACAGCTGAGAAGCAAACTGAACCAGAATTTGAACCCAGTCAGCCTAAACTTTTTCTTGACAGATTTATTGAAATATAATTCATCTAACACACAATTCATCCATCTAAAATATAGAAGCCTATGCTTTTAGTATATTCAGAGTCGTGCAACCATCATCACAATCAATTTTAGGATGTTTTCATCACTCCAACAAGAAACTTCACATGCCATTAGCTGTCACCTCCCAATCCCTCCATCCTCCAGCTCCAGGCAACCATTAATCTACTTTCTGTCTCGATAGATTTACCTATTCTGGACATTTCTTTTACATAAATAGAATCATACACTGTGGTCTTTTGTGACTGGCTTCTTTCACTTACCCCAATGTTTTCTAGGTTTATCCATGCTGTAGCATGTATCAGTACGTCACTCCTTTTTATAGCCAAATAATAATCCATTGTATTAGTATTTCACATTTTATATACCTATTCATCAGTTGATGGACATTTGGGTTATGTTCACTTTCTGCCTGCCTGCACTTTTAGCTTCCATGCTATAACTACTTCTGTAATCATAAATAATTCTCTCCCCAGAAGAACCCATCATCATGAACCAAGAAGATAAAACTACTCCAAAGAGAAGTCTTCTGGAAGATAGTCTCTCAGAGATTTTTATCTATTAGAATAAATGAAAATTAGTAGTGAAGGATAATTCTCTTGTTTTGCAATCCTTCTTCAATATGTTTCCACAATCTCATCTGTACTAACTTGTACTCACCTGTACTAACTCATCCTTGCACTCAGCTGTAGTCATGAGTGCTACAAACATTTATTATGTCCTAACTATGTTTTAGGAATGATGAGACACAGAGACTCTAACTGACTTCCTCAAGTCCCTCAGCTCATCAGGAGCAGAGCTGGCCAAGGAATTCTCATCCTTGTGACCACTGCCTCTTTCCTTTGCACCATGGGGTATCCATTACCTGCCTGATTCCTCAGTCCTGCAACCTTCATATCTACAAGGGAATGCTTGAATTGGCTCATTTCTTTAAACTTTTCAGTATATACAATTTTAACATACATAAGAGTAGAGAGATGTAATGAGCCCACAATTCCTTTCTCTCCACTTCAAGGCAATCATCAACTCATGAGGGATCTTGTTTCATTCAAACCCCTCCCACTTCTCCAGTGGTGTGGTGGTGGATGCATAACAACCGTCTCTCCCCTGATTTGTAGTGTTTTGGGATTTTTCTGGCTGATTTCAATTCACCAGCCTAATGGTACTGAATGTGGGTGGGGAAGAGATGTTCAGGAGCACAAGGTGATATAGTATTCCCACCATACAGATACAATAAATGCGATAATTTCAAGAGCATAGCTAATAGTAACTGTAATAAAATATAACTAGGAAGTGGTAAGTTTTGAGGACTCACTAGCTCTATAACAATATATTTTATTTAATTGTAGGTTTATAGAATTCAATTTTTAATAATGGCTGTTAACCAACTAGCTCACAAAATTCCTAAAAATTTAACAGCCAGCTCTTGTCGATGAGCTAGATCTAGCCCACCACTGCACTCTTCCCTTCCCAGATTACTTTTCTGTTTTTGGCCCGGCCGTGCGTCACGTGGAATCTTAGTTCCCCAACCAGGGATCGAACCCACGTCCCCTGCAATGGAAGCGTGGCGTCTTAACCACTGGACCACAAGGGAAGCCCCAGATTTTTTTTTTTTTAAATCCCAGACATTATATCATCTTATCCATAAACATTTCAACATGCATCTCTAAAAGATTAAAACTCTTAAAAAAACAGAAGCACAATATTATCACACATAGCAATTTTAATAATTCCTTAATAGTCCCTAGTAATTCTCATATTTAATTGATTGATATGGCTCAGAAGATTCATCTATAATTTTCCTCTCTCTCTCTCTCTCCCTCCCCCCACCTCCATGAAACTTATTTGATTATTTGTTGAAGAAATGGAAGAGTGGGTTGCCCTTTCAGTTTCCTTCACTGGAAGAAGATCTCACCTGGTAAGAGCACAGGACATCTATAAAGTACAAAACATCTGCTCTGCGAACTCTTTTCCTATGGGTCCTTTCGGCTTAGCTCCTCGCAATGGGCTTCTACTGTTTGTGACCGATAAAGTCCTGGCCATGAAAATCCTAGTCCTATAATATCAAGATGGGGAGTTTTTTCAATACTGAAATAAAATGAAAACGAAAAACATGTGTTTGGATGGTTAAAATAAAGATAGCATTCCAGTTCCCACCACTTGATGGGGACTACCTACCCACCACCACCAATCCCACCATTACCAAGCCCCTGTCACCTTTGTCACATTCCAAGAACAGGCAGCGGAAGCAGGGTTGTGAAGCAAAAGAGGGGGCTGACTAGTTTGAGGAACAGTTGGCAGGTGATGACAGAAAGCTCAGTCTCTGAGATCTCGTTAGAAAACATCTACCTTGAAACTTCAGCTTTCTCCTTTCCCAAGGAGTTCTGTGTGGGCTGCTGGGGTTTTAGCTCCAGTTGTCACTGCAAATGCTGCTTGGCAGGAGCAAGAAGCCCAGGAAGCTCTGATGTGTTTCTGAAGATTTTCAAAAATGAACCAGCTCCTCTGCATTTTTATTCCTTTTTTTCTTCCCAAATATAGTGCCAGGAATGAAAACCTTGCTCAACCTATTTCCCAGACTTGACAGTTATGACAGTTTTATTGCAGTGCCTTATTAAAGCATAGCCATGGATTTACATAACTAAACCCAGGTCTGCTTTTCTCTCCCCTGCATCTACAGCTGTCACTCACTGCAGTGTGGCAAGGTAATTCCACCTCTCTGTGTAAGTGAGAACCTGGAGGCTCGGGTGGCATCATCCCCTGGTACCAATGAATATTCTCTAATGGAAACAGGCGATGAGTTTCAATGATGAGTGGAGATAAATGGCTTCCCACCTTTCCACAGGAAGCCACTGGTTTTTTCATTGCATCCTAGAGCTGGAAGGGACCTCGAAAATCCTGTGATATAGGGGTGACAAACTGGCAGCTTGGGCCCGATTTGGCCCACATACTTTTTAATTTGATCCTTGTAATTCGTTTGTTTGCTTTTAATTTGAATTAGTTATCAATACTTAAAATTGGGATATCCACATAAAAAGCCACATTGGGGGCTTTTCTTAAAAAAAAAAAAAAAATGACAAGCATTGGCCGCTTTGGGTCCCTATCTCCCGCCTGCCAATCATCCGCTAGAGCTGGTTAGCAGCTGCCCCCTTCAGGTGGAACGTGGATCTGCGGATACTCACAATCCTCCCCACTCTTCTTTCTCCACTCAGCCTGCTGCACACATGCATGTGACCTTCTCAGACCCTGCAAAAATTTTAGTTTGTAACACCCTTCACATTACAGGTGAAAGAGAGAAATTCCACGGAAGTTAATAGTCAGTTAATCACCGATCTCAGGTTTCCTAACACCATAGCAGTATGAAAAGCAATTTCTTTGCTGGAGGTGGCCAAAGACCTGAATTCTTTTTTCTTTTTAATTTATTTTATTGAAGTATAGTGGATTTACAATGTTGTGTTAATATCTGCTGTACAGCAAAGTGATTCAGTTATACATATATACATTCTTTTTCATACTCTACTCCATAATGGTTTATCATAGGATATTGAATATAGTTCCCTGTGCTATATAGTAGGACCTTGTTGTTTATCTATACATATCATAGATATGTATTATGTTCTACATATAATAGTTTGTATCTGCTAATCCCAAACTTCCACTCCAGCCCTCCCCCACCCGCCTTCCCCCTTGGCAACCACAAGTCTGTTCTGTTATTTGAGCACCATCACTTACTAGCAGCAGCAGAAGACTGAACCTCTAAAGCACACGTTTCCTCATCTGTAAAATGGGGCTTATTGTAGCATGTTGTCCGCTTCACAGGGTTTATGAGGGTTAATGTGTTTACGAAAGGGCTGAGACAGGTAAAAAACCCTATACAATCTTATGCTTATTAATATTATTATTGATATTTTCATGGTAACATTTTCATTTGAAATTTTAAGCTCACTAATTACTTCATTACCCCAAAATATTAAGTGCACCCGTCAATTCATCTCAGTGAGTATTTAATGACCCTCTACCATGGAGATGTTCCATGCGATGCAAAGCAACATACATGGGGAGATGAGATGGTAAGAACACAATACAAATGTAAGTGTTAAATGAAATACATGGCATATAGTACATAGTACAAATAATGACCTATATGTAGCTTAAATAACATGAGATGGCTTCCACAATTACATTCCCACTTTCAAAATGCTGCACAATCCTCTTAGAAGCCTGAGATAAGAATCTTTGCATTCTCTGCACTAGCATCTAGCAGCAGCTTCATAAGCAATACCGATTATCATATACCCAGAATGTACCAAGCACTGACCAAAGCTTTCTACATGAATTATACCATTTACTCTCTCAACAACCCCATTGGGTAGGGACTTTCTATTCATGCTTTTCCAGCTGAGGAACTGAGACACACAGAGGTCAGGTGACTTGCCCAAGGTCACACAGCAAGTAAGCAACAAAGCAGGCAATCCTACTCAAGCGCCCATACTCGTCACGCTCCAGTGTAATGCCTCCCTCACTCCTTGCTCTGAACCAAGCTCATGCTACAACGTCCTTCAATTCTGCACATACACTCCCACCCCGACCCCAACTCCATGTCTCTTAAGCTCATTTCTTTGGTATTTTTGACCACACCAGCCCTTTCATTCCCTGTACCAGCTTCTGCCTTTCCATCTCCTGTCACAGTCAAGCAAGCCCAGTCAGGAATATCTTCCCTCCTGCCTGGACCAAATTGTTATCATTATGAAGATGACTGTTTACTCATTGATATCATCACAATAACGCTTATTAAACTCATATTACTGCTGAAAGGCAGTGTGACTTGATCTTCAGTGAGTCGTTAAGTGCAACCAACACTCATCAAAGGAATGGTAAATTAATGGTTATGATTATCAGATTCTTTTTGATGACCTCCTTGTTATCAGCAAGTATGTTGAGTAGTTATAGGACCTTAATAGTCCCTTTGCTGGCAAGCCACCACCAGCCTCCTGGAGAGTCCAAAATGTACTACGTATATGAATGTGTATATGCGAGTGGGTTTACATGCATACATATAATTATTTAAATTCTGCCTTGTTTCTGACTATGGTTACATAAATTACAACAAGATGCCATAAAATAAAAGCAGGTAAAAAAAATAAAGAAAAACAAACAGAGGATCATAAAGTGGGACCAGGAATAAAGCTTAAAATGCATAGCACTTATGCTCCCCAATGGCCACAGATTTGGCTCTGAAACCTTCAAGGGCCCAAAGTGAAAAGAAAATCTTGATCATTTTCTTTTTCACAGGGTCTCTATGAAAAACCAAAGTGATTGTTATAGGAATTATAATTAATATTAACAAGACCACAAGAGAATTTTACCTGAGGAATCCTCAAAAAAAGAGACATTATAGAATGTAAATAAGCAATGATGTCAACAATATCCTTACAACACTCATAAGAATAAGTTTCATCTATTTTCACCTACCTTCTTTGTAATTGATAGTAACATAGCCAAGCACAACTCAGAAAAGGTAATTCTTGGAGGCAGGGTGGGGAGGGAGGTAAGGTGCACAAAAGACCAAATTTATATTAATATATGTAAATACATCATCTATATAGTGTGTGTGTTCATGTTATTTTTTAAATTTCTTACCAAAATACACTGATCAAAAGTATATTCAATATCTGCAAATGTAATGAAAATCCTAGTCAGCAACCAAGATTCCTACAACTAGTAAATATATCATAACTGACTAAAAGTCTGTTTCCTGACTCTGCCTCTCTTAAAATTATGGTTAATGTAAAATCATTACTAGTAATAACCTAAAATCATTATTAGCTCCACTGTGTATGCACTGACTCTTATTTCCCCGGAGCTCACAGTTTTCACTATGAATAGATAGTCGGGATTAAATGCTTGGGCTTTGGAGCCCAGCAGCTTGGGTTTGAATCTTTACTACCTTTATGACTTTGAGCGAGATGTTTAACCTTTTTATTGGCTTCTTTTCTTCATCTGTAAAATGGAGGCTCCTAATCACCCCTTACTTCGTAGGGTTGTTGTCAATATTAAATGTTAATACTTGTGAGGCCCATAGAACACAGTATGGGCACACAGTAAGCACTGAATGTTAGTTGTTGTTGGGACTTCCTTGGTGGCACAGTGGTTAAGAATCCGCCTGCCAATGCAGGGGACACGGGTTCAATCCCTGGCCCGGACAGATCCCACAGCTGGCAGAGCAACTAAGCCCGTGTGCCACAACTACTGAGCCTGCGCTCTATAGAGCCTGTGCTCTAGAGCCCGCGATCCACAACTACTGAGCCCTCGTGCCACACTTACTGAAGCCCACGCACCTAGAGCCTGTGCTCCGCAAGGAGAAGCACGCCCACTGCAACGAAGAGTAGCAAGAGAAAGCCCGCGTGCAGCAACAAAGACCCAACACCGCCAAAAATAAATAAATTTATTTTTTTAAAAACGTTAGTTGTTGTTGTTGCTATTATTATTATTATTCCATGAAACTGTGTCTTCGATGATTTTCCTGTATCTTCTTCTCACTAAACAATAGCTATGAATTAGGAAGACCATGGGGGCTTTCATCTATACAGCACCTGAGAATATAATCACTAACCTCTGCTTATGCACGGTTTGTCTCCCAGTTCGACTGCAAGTCCTATAGCATCGGAGATACCACCTCGTTTTACATTTGCTGAGAAAACAGAATCTCATCACAGTTAAGTAATGTCTCCAAGGTTAAACAGCTAGTGAGTGGCAAACCAAGTCGAGAAGTGAGGTCATTTGACTTCTAGTCTAGTCCTTTTGCCATTAGAGCCTCTTGTCTTCCCACCAAACCCACTCTTTGACTCTCTTAATTATTTCCCTGTGCAACGATGACTCTCAAACACTCCTCTCCTGCCTGTACCCTTGTCCAATGCCTCCCAGCCAACTTCCTACATAACATCGTCACCTGGTCATCCCACAGGCATTTCAAATTTTACTTGCCCTAATGGAACTCACCGTCCTCTTGTCTAATATGGGAACTCCTGCCTTTTCTAGCTCCACTGGTGATGTCACCATCCACACAATAACCCTAGCAAATAACTCACATTTATCCCTACCTAATCCCTCTCTCTCCCTTACCCCACACATCCAGATCCTGCTAGTGTTACTTACAAATTATTTTACAAATTTGTTCTTTCCTAATAATTCCTAAAGGACTAATTTGGTTTAAACTTTTCTAGCCTTTTGACTTGTCTTCCTTAAGAAACCATAAGCTCTTAAAGAAAGCAGAAGAAAAACAGCATATATTGAGCCCCTACTGCCTGCCCAGACACTCTGCTAGGAGCGCATATATTTTGTGATCACAATAACTCATATGATATCATAATTTTACAGATGAGGAAGCTGAAGCTCACTTGACCTGTTTATAAATGCTTGCGTAATGTTTAAGGACAAAGAAAGGACTATTTCAACAGCCTAAAGCTACTGACATTGGAGACTATTACAACCCTAAGCTCAAGGAAAAGAGGAGGGAGTAGTCACCAGTAAGTGCCCAGTTGTATGGAAAAGATCTTCCGACAGGAGCTATGGCCTTCAGGAGAAGCATGCCACCAACCACAGCAAACTGGCAAGGAGAGAAGCAGGAGAATAAATATCTTGACTCCCTCTCCTCCTGTCCTCTGATTTCCTGCGCATACCTCCCATGGGCCAAATCCATCTGGAATCTGAATGGCAAGGGAGCTCACAGGCAAAATCCATGAGTCAGCCTCGCCAGGCACAAAACAAGGCAACAAAGAGAGGAGAGTGGATCTAGAGAGGCAAACAGAAGATATCCAGCAGAGCATACAGCTAGTAAATGATGGAGCCAGGATTTGAACCAAGTCTAGGTGACTCCACATTCCTGCCCACAACTTCATGAATTAATAATATTGTGATGTATCTAAAAGAAGAGGATAATTCTTTGTACCCAGAGCAATATCTTTCACATAAGGAGCATCCTGTAACTATTTACTGAACTAGACAGAATCTAATTTCATAGTCCGAGTCACCAGGGCTTCCCCTTGGAAGCTTTGTGAACTGAGTTTTCCCTCACCACATTTTTTTAAATCACTCTACCTTAGACCAAGTCAGACTTTTACTATAAAGGACTAGATGGTAAATATTTTCAGCACTGAGAGCCATGCAGTCTGTGTCACTGCTACTCAACTCTGCCATTACAGAGCAAAAGCAGCTATTGACAATGCTCACACAAATGGGCGTGGCTGTGGGCCAATAAAACTTAATTATGGACCCTGAATTTTTAATTTCATATTATTTTCATGCATGATGTAACATCACTATTCTTTAGATTTTTTTCAACCATCGAGAACTTAAAAAAAGCATTCTTAACTCTCAGGTCATACAAAAACAGGCAGGGGGCTGGATTTGACCCACGGCTCCTAATTTTCTGGTCCCTGCCTTAGATAATCCCTCTGGAAGCTCCGAACATCCTCTAAGTATGTCATCACATATATCAGGCCCTTCCTTACTCCTTTCCTGTTTGAAAACTTAGCTGATCTGTACTTCATCTCCTTAGAGTCTTGCCAGGTGACCAGTCCTCATTTGAAGAACTAATGGGGATTGAGGGCTCATTTTGTGATTATGAAGTATTCTCAACTCAGTAAGAATCATTATGGTAGCTACAATTTATTGAGCTCCTAAAGTCAGCCAGTTACTGTACTAAGCACTTTACATGCACTATCTCATTTAAACCTCACAACAAGTCAAATCAAAATCCAAACAGAAGTAGCACATATGACTGCAGTAAGCCAGGGCTAATAGTGGGGATAATGCCCTCTCTAAAAGGACCTTCAATGTCTAAAACCAAAAAAGGCACTGAAGTTAATGTAGAAGTATATGACTGATGACTTGAGACAGTCTCACTGTGGTCACTCAGTCATGAAATAAAGGCATTTCTGTCTAAGAAAGAAGGTATCCTTGTCCCCCAGGGCAGATGAACTGTCAAATGCCTTTATCAACAAAGGGAAATAGCAGTGGAGCTTAGGGTCTTAAAAGTCTCATTCATGAAGTGCCAGATGAAAGACATCTGCAATCCTTGTCCTGCCTACACTCCCAGAAAGCACAGGTACCCCCCCCCACTTTTTTTTTTATTGGAGTAGAGTTGATTTACAATGTTGTGTTAGTTTCAGGTGTACAGCAAAGTGAATCAGTCATACATATACATATATCCACTCTTTTTTTAGATTCTCTCCCCATATAGGCCATTACAGAGTACTGAGTAGAGTTCCCTGTGCTATACAATCGGTTCTCATTAGTTATCTATTTTATACATAGTAGTGTATATATGTCAATCCCAATCCCCCACTTTTAAAAAGTTCCCTTTATACCACTTGGCTTTTACAAGACACCTACGTTAGTATCTGTTTTCACTAACCAAAAGAAAGCCAGATGATTTTAACTTTAATAATGTAAAAAGGTGAAAGCAAAAACAGTGTTCACTGTTTGTTCTGCAAACAAAGCAGTGCGCCCAACAGCGAGAGTGGTACCACTGAGCTCCTCCCCTGGGAGCTACACTCAGCATCTCAGCATCAAGCCACCACAGCTTTGAACTGTGT
Source organism: Eubalaena glacialis (assembly GCF_028564815.1). Lineage (NCBI taxonomy): Eukaryota > Metazoa > Chordata > Mammalia > Artiodactyla > Balaenidae > Eubalaena > Eubalaena glacialis. The sequence continues at coordinate 75,523,089 of NC_083716.1, forward strand.
CTGTGAGCATCTATGCTTTATCTGTGCATCTGTTAGCAAGCTGTGCCCTAAGGTCACTGCTTCTTCACATTACGCCATTTCTGATTATGAAAGCTTTCGTACGAATGCTCTACTTCCGGAGAGTGGAGGAAATCTGTATTAACTCTAGAAGGACAAAATGATAGAGTGGAAGGAACCTAGACTCTGATAGCCCTACAATCTTGGCTAAGGATATATCCTCTGGGTGATCTTGGATAAATTAGCCTTGGGCCTCAGTTTACTTATAATACCTACCTTACAAAATAATGGTGAAGATTAAATGAGATTGTGCATGAAAATGTTGGCAAAATGCCTAACTTAGAGTACCCAATAAGGTTATTTTAGGTTCTCAGTACATGGTAGGTAGGAACGGTTTCTCTTCGTCTAAGCCCAGGGACTGCTGAGCCAAGCTCTTTCTTAAAAAGCTCAGAGAAAGGACCCTGGACGCTCCCTGCAGGGTTTATCCTGTGAATCTAATCAGGCCCAGGTCTGCCAGATGTCCACTGAGAGCTGAGGGTAAAATTATGAGGGAGGTGGTAAGATGTGTGAAAGTGAGTCTTAAATGTACTTGCACTGTCCTGTTTGGAATTTATTCAGGGTCTTAAACTTTGAAAAGGCTTTGCATCCCGGATTTGCATCTCAGAAATTATAAAAAGTTTTATTTTGAAGTTGACAAATCCCCCTCGTCCATCCCAGGATCAATGACCTAGAAATCAGGGGCCTATACCCAAGAATCTATTGTTCTTGGCTTCCCGAGAGAAGTCAGACTTGAAGGGACTTTATTTCCTGACTGTCCAATCCTGTTAGTGGTGTCAGCCTGCTCCACCTCACACCCCATCACCTACCTGTTTCCCACATTCACTTTTACTACATAATAATCATTACAGGGACTTCCCTTGGTGGCGCAGTGGATAAGACTCCATGCTCCCAATCCAGGGGGCCCAGGTTCGATCCCTGGGTCAGGGAACTCGGTCCCACATGCATGCTGCAACTAAGAGTTCACAGGCCACAACTAAGGAGCCCGCATGCCGCAACTAAGGAGCCCGCCTGCCACAACAAAGGAACCCACGTGCCGCAGCTAAGACCCGGTGCAACCAAAATAAATATTTTTAAAATGAATAAATAATCATTACAAACATACCTTCACTGCCCATTTTAAGCTACTTAAGAGCAGGGAGAACCACAGCTTGTCCTTCTATGACATCATACGCCTTGACACAGTAAATAGAAGGCCGTGAATGCCCAGCTAAAGAGTGTGAATATTGGGCTTCTCTGGTGGTGCAGTGGTTGAGAATCTGCCTGCTAATGCAGGGGACACGGGTTCGAGCCCTGGTCTGGGAAGATCCCACATGCCGTGGAGCAACTAGGCCCATGAGCCACAACTACCGAGCCTGCGCGTCTGGAGCCTGTGCTCCGCAACAAGAAAGGCCGCGATAGTGAGAGGCCCGCGCACCGTGATGAAGAGTGGCCCCCGCTTGCCGCAACTAGAGAAAGCCCTAGCACAGAAACGAAGACCCAACATAGCAATCAATCAATCAATAAAATAAATAAATCTTAAAAAAAAAAAAAGAGTGTGAATATTATCCTAGAAAGAAGAGAAAAGCCATGGACAGTTTTGTAGTCGAAAGTAATAGCATGATAGAAGCTGTAAATTTTAGGAAATTTCCTCTGGCAGCACATACTTGAAACATTGGAAAGAGGGAAAATAAAAGAATAAAGAAATTGAAACTTAGAAGACCAGTTAAGAGGTAATTATAATTAATCACGCCTGGGATAGAAAGGGTCCAAACTACAGTTATGGCAACAGACAGAAAGAGGAAAGGATATTCCTAAAACACATTCTGAAGACAGTGAACACCAGTGTTCTTTGGGATACGAACCATGGCTGAGTCATCTTTGTGACCACATGTACCCAGGGATGATGTGCATCAGCATCCACCAGGGCAGCTGTGTCAGCTATGAGTATACTGAAGCACTTTTATACTTATGAGTAAAAAGTAGTCCCTTACTTGAAACCACCACCCATTCATCCCCATGCCTACCCCACCATCCCAGCCCCCACCGTGGAATTTTCCAAAACTACACCCCTCCCCAATTAGCAACCAAATAGTTTATGCCTGACACAGGATAAGGCTTTGAGAACCTTGTTCCTATGTCAAAGCTGATATTCTTTCTGATTGGTCAGCCCTCTTGCCAATTGTTACATGTATGTAATATCATGCCTTCATATGCACAGTCAGCCTCTGGTACATAGTAAGTGATGAAGGAAAGAAGGGAGCGGGGAGGAAAGAGAGAAGAAAAGAAGAAAGATAACTGGTTGGATATGGGAAGAAACAAAGGAGTTTTATACAACTATAGTCATACAGACTGATGTGGCTATACAATTATAGCTTTCTTTCAAAAAAAGAGAAGCAGAAGGAAGAGTTAGTTTGGGAGCAAGATGACTATGTTCTCTTAAAAATAAACTGCATTTGAACAAAAGCTCAGCTGAGAGAAACAAAATTTACAAAGGACTGGTTGAAAGCTGTTCAGGCTATTCATTCCACTCTGTTTGAAAATCTACCCCTTGGAGAGTCCAGGCCAGCAGAGAGCTGTGAACTTCACGAACAGCCTTCAAGAAACTCCTTTAGACTCTTAGGGGCCAGTGGCTGTGCTCCTCCTGAGAAGCTGGCTTGCTTTTATCGTACAGACAATGAACTGTGTAACCAGCAGGGTTCCCTATTTAGTCTTGTTAAACCAAATCTGTGGTCTAAAAATAGCACGTGTGCCTCATGGGGGCTCCACTTTATGGCCCTATCCTTGTTTTTTTTATTTTGTCCTACCTTTCTCTCATCTGTTTTCCTGCCATATGACATCCACGTAAGCAGATTTAAACCTTTTTTAGAACAAAGAGGGGACTAAGTTAACCCATACTGAGCTTGAAACTGAAGGTGGAATATTCCAGTGGAAATACCCAATTGATATAAATGTTTAAAATCAGCTGTTCTTTGGGCTCCAGTCCACGAGAGGCACTGTGAGAGTTGTACAGACATAGAAGACATGACTTCATGAGGCTTACAGTCTTTGGGAGCAGAAAGATAGGCAAACATCAGAAGAGATGCACAACTCCTCCTCGACTGGATTTGATTAATTGCAGGGTGAATGGTATCAGTAGTGATTACTTAAAGGAGAGGGGAAAATCCACATTAGTCATTCCTAGTGTTCCATGCATTTAAAATGCCCCTTGGTGCTGCTATGGAATAGAAGGATGGGCCTTCTGAGCCTTGGAATTCAATGTCATTCAGTATGTTAGCACTCTGTGGTGGGACTCTCTCAAAACCTGCAGATGAACATCACCCTTATTTATTTGGGGTTTTTGTTTTGTTTTATACAGATGCCTCACTGATTTGATTACCTGGCTATTCATTCTCAAATGGCATACAGTAGAATGGGAAGGCAAAGGAAATCCAAAGAGTGAGCCCAAAGAAAAGACAAGAATGGATTTATTTCCAGAATATACCAACTATTTGAAGCAGTCACATGTCATCAACACAAATTATCAGCAAGGTGATTAGAGATGGATGATATGGTGAAAAAAGATAAAGAAAACCTATATTTGTCTCTAAATAGCTATCACCGCTCTAGTCCTCATTGCTTTATTTGTGAAAAGGAAAAGAAAATCCTTGCCACATACTCACTGAAGTTAGACCTAATGAGTATCTTCCAGGTAGGCAGCGTCATGTCAGCAGTCAGGATTATGGAAGGATAAGACATGGTCTCAGCCCCATGGGGCTGTGTGTGTCCCATGAAAGAATTCTTTAAAGGCACTTGGAAAAAGTACCAAATGCAACACATGCCCAAAGATCTACTATTCGGACGGAAACAAACAGGTTCTTTAAGGTACCTTCAACAAGCTGAGGCAATTTCAGATCAGGAGAGGAAAATAATTTTGAAGCCCATGACTTTTCTAAAAGTTCAGAGCTAGAAATCTTCTTAGAAGCCTTATGCAAATGTCTAGCTCCCCAAGAATAGATGGAGAGATACCATCCAACTAAAAGACCATTTAGCTCACCAGAACAAGTTTGAATTCCAGGATTGCCCCTCTCTAAGCAAAAATGTGCCAAGGTCTCTAGTCTCATTCTACACTCATACGTACTTTGCTTCCACACCCAGAGAGCCCTTCCCACTTGTACCTATGTCCTCAGCAATCCCTAAAGGGATGCCAGGAAGTGGCCCAGTCAAAAACAGTCACCTACAGAGTGTCCAGCCCTGTGCTTGGCACTGTGAACACAGAGCTGAAACAAACTCTTGATGGTCCAGGACCATGGACACCACTGAGGCCACAGCCAGCAAACAAGCAGACTCAAAACAGGTGGTAGGCACTCTGAGAGGGTATGTAAGGGTGACAACTATTGTCCTAATGAGACATTTATTTATCCTCCCTTTCTCAGGGCAAAACCCAGAGTCATCCTTAACTCTTTTCATTCATAACCTGCATCCAATCCATGATTAAAATCTGCCACCTCTGCCTTCAAAATAGCCCCCAAATCCAACCATTTCTCACGACCTCCACTGAGACAACCCTAGTCCAAGCCACCATCATCTCTCCCCAAATTACCACAAAATTACAAACTGGTCACCCTCACTCTACCCTTGACCCCCTCAGAGCTTTTTATACACAGCAGCCAAAAGAGCCTTTCAAATGAAAGTCTGATCATGTCGCTCCTCTACTCCAAACCCTCCAGGTTCTCCCATCATTGTAGGGACTCAGGAGCACTGAGGGGGACAGTGACCTAACAGTGGGGAGCGGCAGCCTTGGCCGTGACAGTCCAGAAGCCAACCTCTCAGAGGATTCAGTTCTGTCGTTGTGACCTTTGTCACTTGGCCATGAGGGACTGCACCACCTTCAAAAGCCACATTGAAAAGGTCATATATGACAAACCCACAGCCAACATCGTCCTCAATGGTGAAAAACTGAAACCATTTCCACTAAGATCACGAACAAGACAAGGTTGCCCACTCACCACTATTATTCAACATAGTTTTGGAAGTTTTAGCCACAACAATCAGAGAAGAAAAAAATAAAAGGAATCCAAATCGGAAAAGGAGAAGTAAAGCTGTCACTGTTTGCAGATGACATGATACTATACATAGAGAATCCTAAAGATGCTACCAGAAAACTACTAGAGCTAATCAATGAATCTGGTAAAGTAGCAGGATGCAAAATTAATGCACAGTAATCTCTTGCATTCCTATACACTAATGATGAAAAATCTGAAAGTGAAATTAAGAAAACACTCCCATTTACCATTGCAACAAAAAGAATAAAATACCTAAGAATAAACCTACCTAAGGAGACAAAAGACCTGTATGCAGAAAATTATAAGACACTGATGAAAGAAATTAAAGATGATACAAATAGATGGAGAGATATACCATGTTCTTGGATTGGAAGAATCAACATTGTGAAAATGACTCTACTACCCAAAGCAATCTACAGATTCAATGCAATCCCTATCAAACTACCACTGGCATTTTTCACAGAACTAGAACAAAAAATTTCACAATTTGTATGGAAACACAAAAGACCCCGAATAGCCAAAGCAATCTTGAGAAAGAAAAATGGAGCTGGAGGAATCAGGCTCCCTGACTTCAGACTATACTACAAAGCTACAGTAATCAAGACAGTATGGTACTGGCACAAAAACAGAAATATAGATCAGTGGAACAGGATAGAAAGCCCAGAGATAAACCCACACACATATGGTCACCTTATCTTTGATAAAGGAGGCAAGAATATACAATGGAGAAAAGGCAGCCTCTTCAATAAGTGGTGCTGGGAAAACTGGACAGCTACATGTAAAAGAATGAAATTAGAACACTCCTCAACACCATACACAAAAATAAACTCAAAATGCATTAAAGACCTAAATGTAAGGCCAGACATTGTAAAACTCTTAGAGGAAAACATAGGCAGAACACTCTAGACATAAATCACAGCAAGATCCTTTTTGACCCACCTCCTAGAGAAATGGAAATAAAAACAAACAAATGGGACCTAATGAAACTTCAAAGCTTTTGCACAGCAAAGGAAACCATAAACAAGACCAAAAGACAACCCTCAGAATGGGAGAAAATATTTGCAAATGAAGCAACTGACAAAGGATTAATCTCCAAAATTTACAAGCAGCTCATGTAGCTCAATATCAAAAAAACAAACAACCCAATCCAAAAATGGGCAGAAGACCTAAATAGACATTTATCCAAAGAAGATATACAGATTGCCAACAAACACATGAAAGAATGCTCAACATCATTAATCATTAGAGAAATGCAAATCAAAACTACAATGAGATATCATCTCACACCGGTCAGAATGGCCATCATCAAAAATTCTACAAACAATAAATGCTGGAGAGGGTGTGAAGAAAAGGGAACCCTCTTGCACTGTTGATGGGAATGTAAATTGATACAGCCACTATGGAGAACAGTATGGAGGTTCCTTAAAAAACTAAAAATAGAACTATCATATGACCCAGCAATCCCACTACTGGGCATATACCCTGAGAAAACCATAATTCAAAAAGAGTCATGGGGCTTCCCTGGTGGCACAGTGGTTGGGAATCTGCCTGCCAGTGCAGCGGGCACGGGTTCGAGCCCTGGTCTGGGAAGATCCCACATGCCGCGAAGCACCTAGGCCCGTGAGCCACAACTACTGAGCCTGCGCGTCTGGGGCCTGTGCTGCGCAACAAGAGAGGCCGCGATAGTGAGAGGCCCGCGCACCGCAATGAAGAGTGGCCCCCGCTTGCCGCAACTACAGAAAGCCCTCGCACAGGAACGAAGACCCAACACAGCCAAAAATAAATAAATAAATATATAAAATTAAAAAAAAAAAAAAAAAAAGAGTCATGAACCACAATGTTCATTGCAGCTCTATTTACAATAGCCAGGACATGGAAGCAACCTAAGTGTCCATCAACAGATGAATGGATAAAGAAGATGTGACACATATATACAATGGAATATTACTCAGCCATAAAAAGAAACGAAATTGAGTTATTTGTAGTGAGGTGGATGGACCTAGAGTCTGTCATACAGAGTGAAGTAAGTCAGAAAGAGAAAAACAAATACCATATTCTAACACATATATATGGAATCTAAAAAAAAAAAAAAAAAAAAAGTCATGAAGAACCTCGGGGCAAGACGGGAATAAAGATGTAGACTTACTAGAGAATGGACTTGAGGACACAGGGAGGGGGAAGGGTAAGCTGGGACAAAGTGAGAGAGTGGCATGGACATATATACACTACCAAATGTAAAATAGATAGCTAGTGGGAAGCAGCGCATTGCACAGGGAGATCAGCTCGGTGCTTTGTGACCACCTACAGGGGTGGGATAGGGAGGGTGAGAGGGAGGGAGACACAAGTGGGAAGAGATATGGGGATATATGTATATGTATAACTGATTCACTTTGTTATAAAGCAGAAAGTAACACACCATTGTAAAGCAATTATGCTCCAATAAAGATGTTAAAAAAAAAAAAAAAGCCACATTGAGCACACAGAGCCCTGAGGTCCTAAAGGGAGAGCTGATCATTTCCTATAAAAAGTACAAAAGATGGCAGCTCCAGCTGAGCAGATGCTCAACTGTGTCACTGACAGCAAAATTGTCCTCGGCAAGGTCCAAGAAGCCTCCCCTTTGACTGCAGCCCACACTGTATGATGATTATTATTCACCTACCCCAATGAGTCAATGAATCAACATCCCCATTAGATGCTCCCCCTGCCTTCAGAGCTCAAAAAGAAAAAATAAAAGGAGAGACACAAAAAGATAGTTTATCATTATAAAAATAAGCAAAAAAAAAAAAAATCTGATTTTCCAAATCCTCTTGGTGCCTCCCTCTGTTTCACCAGGACAGACAGATTCAAGCCACCTTTGGCCAAAAAGAACCTGTGGAGACTAGAGAAAAAGACGTGGAATTTTAGGTCAAATCGAAACTCTTAAATTCCTTTTAAGAGTCCAATATAAAAACTCATTGTTTTTAAAGGCCATACCTGGAAATCCAGCAGTTAGTTAAGAAGTAGAACTAGTTGTAAACTTAATATTACTAGGCGCTGGGGATAGAAAGATGAAAAAGACATGGCCCTTGCTTTCACAGAGATGACAGGTGAGATAATAAGAAAATCATCACATAGAGTATGACAAGTACTAATAATGGAAAAACATACAAGATGCTATGAGAACAGAGAGAGTAATTAACTGGGGCAGAGATAAAGGGCAAAGAGGGAAGCAGGCAAATCATAGCAGACGTCTAAAGCAGTTGTCTTTTTGAGTTGATAAACTAATTAGTGCTGCTACAGTGCAAATGGCCTATACGTGAATGCTTATGGCAGTATTATTCATACCCCCAAAACTGGAAACAACCCAAATGTCCATCAACTGATGAATGGATAAATAAAATGTGATATGTCCATACAATGGAATATTATTCAGCCGTAAAAAAGAATGAAGTGCTGATACATGTTATGGCAGGAATAAACCTTGAAAATGTTATACTAATGAAACGAAGCTAGACACAAAATACTACATATTGCATGACACCATTTATATGAAATCTTCCAAACGGGCAAATCTACAGAGAATGTAGATTAATGGTTGCCTAGGGCTAAAGTTTTTTGGGGGAAAGGAGCATGTTTTGTTTTTTGGGGGTTTTTTTGAGAGTAATGAAAATGCTCTAAAATCAACTGTGGTCTGTGAATATATTAAAAAACCACTGAATTGTACCCTTTAAGAGGGTGAATTATAATGTATGTAAATTACATTTAATTAAAAAATTTTAAGAGCAAATGGCCTTTTATGCCTGACTTATTAGACGTTATATGCCCTGGTACAGGGACTTTCAAAGCCTTACCTCAAACGTCTCAGAAATGTGGGTACTTTCAATGAGCTGGAGGAGAAAAGGAGACATTTAGGTCACCAGGGTCTCCTGCTTTGCCCATGCCAGGAGTCTGCCAGCACAGCCCTGGGCCTGATCAGGCTACCTTTCTCCTCACCATCATCCTTCTGTTCCTATGACAGTTTTTATTAGCACTATTTTGAGGCCCTCAGAGACATCCCTCTGTGAGAAGTGCATTAGTCATGTGGAACAGCCGGCTGGAAATATTATAAGGCTCATTACTGCATGGAAAAATGATCTCAGACTAATTCTTAACTGAACGTTTGATTCAATACGAGTCTGATATAATCTCTCCTCTTTTTGACAATGATTCCAATATGCTGCCATCTGCAGAATACCTCTTTCTCTCTAAAAACAAGTTCTTGCCTGGATAATATAGTCAATGAAAAACCAGGAGAGCCATATGTCACAATAAATGCATACTGCATTCCATGCTCTCTCCCCACTATTATTTTTCATGCCAGTCACTAGCTGAGAGTGTTTGTTGCTCCAGATGATTTCCTCTGAAGATATGCTGGATTCAAATTCAATCAGAAAGGGAAAGGAAAAACATAGCAAACAGCTAGATTCCGAACATGGCCCAGGAGGTCTTTAACCACCGTTCCCCTCTCCTGCTACTTGAAAGGAATGGGCTAAAATTGTAGAAGCCTGGACAATTCTGTGGGCTAAGCAGGGCCCCCAGGAGTCAAAGCTTTAGACAGAATCCTCCAAGTTCATATAATAGACACTCCAGTTAATTTTCTTATCTAACCCACACTCTTTCCCAGAATATCTTTCCTGCAGTCTTTCTTAAGCGGACAGGGACCCACGTGAGGCCACCTTTTAACATGCCTGATTGGAACAGAGGAAATGCCTGGGCCGATGAAATTTTCTCTCCTGATAATGTGAAATTGGGACAAAGAGATGATGTATAGTGAGTTGACTTTGGATGTGGGAGTTTAAAGGCCACATTTGGTAGGAGGGAGGGGGAAGAGCTGGGCCAATCATTTCCTAACTTGGCCAAGAAGCAGCAAAGAAATCCATCTGCAGGGGAGAGAAGAAAGCCAAGAGAAGAAAGAGGCTGAGAAAACAAAGAAGCAGTGATCTCCCTAACTCTGGGTTTCTCAGCACTATTGACATTGGGGCCAGATAATTCTTTGTTGGGGGGGGGGGGATGTCCTATGCATTGTAGGAGGTTTAGCAGCATCCCTGGCTTCTGCCTACTAGATTTCTGTAATACATACTCTCACCCCAGTTGTGACAAAACTATGTCCATACATTGCCCAATGTCCTGTGGGGAGTAAAATTGCCTGGGTTGAGAACTACTGCCCTAACTAGAAAGACACTGATTTACACTTCAACCACCACCAATCAGGGCAAAACGCAGAGTCAGGCTTCACTCCTTTCTTTCATACCTTGCGTCCAATCCATGATTAAAATCTGCCACCTCTGCCTTCAAAATATCCCCAGAATCCAACCATTTCTCATGACCTCCATTGCAACAACTCTAGTCCAAACCACTATCATCGCTACCTGAATTACCCCAGAAGTCTCCTAACTGGTCACCCTCACTCCACCCTTGCCCCCTTCAGAGCTTTTTCCATGCAGCAGCCAAAGACAGCCTTTTAAATGAAAGTCTGAAATGAACTTATTTACATAACAGAAGCAGAGTGACAGATGTAGAAAACAAACTTATGGTTACCAGAGGGTAAGGGCGGGGAGGGATAAATTCGGAGATTGGGACTGATATATACATACTACTATATACTTATAAAATAGATAACTAATAAGGACCTACTGTATAGCACAGGGAACTCTACTCAACACTCTGTAATGGCCTATATGGGGAAAGAATCTAAAAACAGTGGATATATGTATATGTATAACTGATTCACTTTGCTGTGCACCTGAAACTAACACAACATTGTAAATCAACTCCAATAAAAATTTTTAAATGAATAAACAAATAAATAAAATTCTGATCACGTCACTCTTCCACTCCAAACCCTCCAAGGTCTCCCGTCACTGTAAGGATCAGTCAGAGCCCTTCCAATGGCCTACAGGACCCTTCAAGATCTTTCCCCCAGTTCTCCCTGTGACTTCAGCTCTTACTGTCATCCCTCACTCTTCCTCCCCAGTCTCATGAACCTCCTTGCTGTTCCTCAAGCACAGTCCTGCCTCCAGGCTTTTGCACTTGCTGTTCCCTATGCCAGGAATGCCCTTCCCCCAGATATGTGCCTGGCTCGCTTCCTCGTGTCATTCAGATCTCTGCTCAAATGTCACCGTATCAGAAAGTCTTTCTGTGATTGCCCTAGTTAAACAGGCAATCCGTTCTCTATCTCCCTTAGCTTACTTTACCCTTAGGCTTTCAAGGTTTTTTAGGTTAAAATGAAATCTTGCCAGTAACCCCTAATATATCTTCTAACTTTCAAAGAAATACCTTTGGAACCCAGACAGAAATGAAAACTTAAGGAAACTCTGAAAACTAGGGCTATATACCAACCTGTTACCAGAAACTGGAAATTTTTCCCACTAATAACAAAGACAATAAAACTAGATACTACTGTATCTCCCACAAACATAGTCTGTGTAGTTGAAAATAAGTAGATGGTCTTACCATCTTTCCCCACATTCTGCTCCCTGATTTAACCAAGAATTTACTGTGTAAATATCAAACATTAAAAACTGTCCAGGGGGCTTCCCTGGTGGCGCAGTGGTTGAGAATCTGCCTGCCAACGCAGGGGACACGGGTTCGAGCCCTGGTCTGGGAAGATCCCACATGCCGCGGAGCAGCTAGGCCCGTGAGCCACAATTACTGAGCCTGCGCGTCTGGAGCCTGTGCTCCGCAACAAGAGAGGCCGCGATAGTGAGAGGCCCGCGCACCGCGATGAAAAGTGGCCCCCGCTTGCCACAACTAGAGAAAGCCCTCGCACAGAAACGAAGACCCAACACAGCCATAAATACATAAAATTAAAAAAAAAAAAAACTGTCCAGGGACTTCCCTGGTGGTCCAGTGGTTAAGAATCTGCCTTCCAAGGCAGGGGAGGGGTTCCATCCCTGGTCAGGGAACTAAGATCCCACATGCCACAGGGCAGCTAAGCCCACATGCCACAACTATAGAGCCCACACGCTCTGGAGCCCACACGCCACAACTAGAGAGAAGCCCACGTGCCACAACTAGAGAGAAGCCCGCACACCACAACTAAGACCTGACGCAGCCAAAAAAACAAATAAATAAATTAAATAAATATTTTTTAAAAACTATCCAAAATGCCTTAGAATTATGAAGATATCTAAGACTTTATTAATAGTCACCATAGCAGTAACTACGATGGCACCCTGCAGTTGAATGCTTTCACTTCTGAAGCACATTCTCACACGGGATCTCACATTACCCTCTCGATTACACCAAGACAGGAAGAGGAAGATTTGCTTCCCCATTTGATAGCTTTTAAAAAGCCTATTAGGCAGGGACACAGACAAAAACAGAGATTTCCTCAAGATATTCAACTTGAAAAGACCTTCCTAAAGGGATTATTTACTGAGGTACACAAAGATCAGGGAAACACCAAGGGTGGATGAAGTACCCAGCAACTACCAAAAGGGGGAGCCATCACCACCTCTAGGCTGGAAGGTGCAAAGGGAGCTCTGTGAGAGCCCCAGGTGTGCAGATGTGGCTGCTCAGGGCAGATGCAGTCAAGGAGAATGGAAGCCACCCCTACAGCCATGGCAACCAACCAGGCAGGGAAGGGAACCCAGCAGGCTGAAGCCAGCAGGAAGTCAGCTGGCAAGGAAACCCAAGTGATGTGGTCTACCGAAGTCAGCCGCCTACGGCACAGAGCAGGGTGGAAAATGGATCTGCAAGAGCAAAAGGCCAGTAAAGAAAAGCTGCAGACTTACCTAAGCTTGTATAGTGAGCCAGCCTCACCCTACTGCCAAGGAAGGATCCCAAATACACATCCCTAGCAAAGGAGTGAGCAGTTCCGGAGGGCTTAGCACCATCAGAGGTAGGGTGGTAAACTCTAGCCATTGAGGTACGACTAGACAACGGTCCTGTTTGATTATGTGCTCACATAGAGCAAAAGCTGTGAATTTACAATTGAAATGATCTTCCTAGCCAAACAGGCAAAAATTTGGAAACTGCTAGGCCAGCCAGGAAAGATTCAGGTCTAAGAAGAGTTGATTGATACCTTTTCTCAGGACACCAGTACCACTCCAGGTTGTAGTGTAGCCCTGACAGTTGGGGTTTTTGCTTTTGTTTTTTCTTTTTCTTTTTTCAATGCAAGTGCCTGACAAGCTTTGATTGCCAAGGCATCCATTTCAAAGAGGCATCCATTTCAAAGAGGCATCCACTTCAAAGATGGCTATCTCAAGTAAACACTTTGCCAGATACAGGACTAAAAAGCCAGGCCCAGCTCCCTGCATGGAAGCTCCTTTGTTTTAGAGATCATGTCTGATTTTAATAACTGACCATTTGGACTACTTGGGGTTTTTTTCTCTTCCTGTACTTTAAATTCCTGCTCTTATGTTTTAAATTCACCAATAAAGAGTTAGCCCTCAAAACCCCACCCTTGACCCCAATAAAAACAGAACCCCAGGCCCATTCTCTCTCTCTCTTTCTCTCTGTCCCTCTCTCTCTCTTTATACCCATGACCTCACAGTGTGGCCCCAGGTAAGCTATGTAATTTCCAGGTCTTCTAAGTGATAAACCTTTATTTTTTCAAAGTTCCCTTATTAAGAAAGGCATCTTGCAATCATAATAAGAACCGCAAAGGCCAGTCCAACCACATCACTGATTACTGACAGGCGGAGACTAGCATAAAACAATGGGTGTAGTTGGCAGGATTGCATGATTGCCCTTGCAATTAAGTGAAGGGTATCGCTCTACCTGCAACTTGCGTACTAACGAGCTAACTCAGTTACCAACACCACCTGCCTGTTGAGGGTCTGTTGGACTGTTATATGCTTTCTCAGATTGGCTCTGTTGTGTGTTGCCTGTGGTATCCAACCCAAAATGTCACAGCTGCTATAATAATCCAATGATGTCCCCAGAGCAGTGTGATCAAGACCATATGATCTAATGAGATGATAAGACCACTAAGTATAAAGACCTTAATTGACTATTTATGTGCATAAGAGTCCTCCATGTCTCAAGGCGAAAGAGAGCTAAGGAGGGTGAACTGGATCCCAAGGCTATTGTCACCACTCAAGGAGAGGCTCTGGGCTAAAAGGAAAACATCCCAGTAGGTGAGGGGGATGGGAGACCTCCTCCTGCAATCACGGAGTCAGTGGGTCATGCACAGACTACGTGTCCTAACCCAGAATAGTGAAATAGCCTTGCAACCAGAAACCAATGGCACCAGCAGAGGGAAAATATAACAGAGGTCTACAGCCTCTGTGTCACCACTTCACTCACTACTGTTGCTCTCATCTGACCCGATGGGACATGATGGGTCTAATCCTGGCATGATGTTACTTCAAAAAAAAAAAAAAAAATGAATGGGTAAACATAAATGTCTTGGACAGGTAGTGTCAGCACTTCCTAAAGGACTCTGAGGAGGTTCCCAGCTCCTTGATAAAGGCAAAAACCCCAAGGACACTTCCTGGGTGTTATTCAATGCCACGTATACCAAGATTCTAAGACTCTGATATTATGCTCCAGAGGCCAAGGGGCCTTTCCCAAAGACCCTGTGCATATTTGATAATGGAAGCAGACCCCAATGCCAAAGAGATCTCCTGGGACACCCTGGAAAGGGAAGTTGCCACCTATGAAGGGGGCTCACAGTGATAGCATCCAAAATGATGTCAACACATAAGATTAAGGTGCGGGGAGGGGGGCGGGGAAACAAGTAGAAACTGAGATCAAAAAACTATACATAAACTGAAATTCAAATATTTTTTAAAGATTTTATGTAGGAAGGAGAGAGGAAGGAGGGAGGGGAGAGAGGGGAACTAACTGGCTACTGCAGGTTTCTTGTTTGTTTGTTTGTAATATTCTCTGAATTGTCACTCATGGCTGCCAAAATGCATCAACTGACTGGTATCTCTAAAGACTTGAAAATCCATAAAGATTCATTCAGGCTATATGCTTGTTTCCTCCGAGATACCACAGATCCTGAGCCCCCTCAGTTTTCCCCTGAATGAGGCAAACCTAAGAAACATACCTCATGAGGTATTCCTGCCACCAAGGGAAAAGCTGACAGGGTTTTAAAGGCCTCTGGGAGGAGGAAGAAGGAAATGGGAAAGCAAAGCCTTCTAGAGCCACCGACATTTGTACCACGGCCCTCCCTCTCCTCATTTGGATATTTATTGCCTGGCACTATGCCCATCCTTCTGCCATAGTGATCACTGCTAAGGCTCACAATGAAAGGAAAACGTTAAGATAAAGCTCATCTCCTGCTGTGCAAAACTGGATTTATCACTACCATGACCACAGTGACCCAAATGACCCCCCCTTCATTTCCAGCCCTGAAGAGGCCCCATTGGACCCTGAGCCCAGAAAAATTATTCTTTACAGGGTGCTCTCCCTACTTACAGGGTGGTGCTACTACATTTTAATTGGGACTGACAAAACCATCCAAAAAGTACAGAAACTCCTGAGAAAACTTACATTTTCTTTCTCTGCCGCATAAAAATGTAAATCTTACCATGTCTTTGAAATGTAAACACGCCAGGAGGTAACTAAAACTCGATTGAGACTAAAGGAAAAAAAAAAAAGTGGAACGAGTCCTTTTTAAATGCAAACTGCTGAAAGGACTCTCTTGCCCAAACTCTAAACAACAGCCTCCTTAAGACTGCTTGTCAAGAACAAATACAAATCTTAAAAGTCTTCCTCATAAACAGTAAAAACTTTAGCCATCTAGGCAGGAAAACTTAACTCATTCCAACTGTTATTTATAAACTAGTGAATTTTATATTGTAATAACTGATTCAAAACTAAAATTTTTAACAATATATGAAGGAAAAAATCTCACTGGCAAATAAATAATAAAAGCAGTGGATCAACCACTTAAAAGCTAGTATGAAGGTTAGACAACAAAAGTCATAAAATGAATTATAACTACAATAAAGAGTTAAAGGATACACATACAGGTATAAAATATGACAACATAAAACATAGGGGAAGGAGTAAAAAATGTAGAGATTTTAGAATGTGTTTGAATTAAATGACTATCAGTTTAAAACAAATAGATATATATACAGGTTAATATATATGAACCTCATGGTAACCAAAAACCAAAAACCTACAATAGATATACAAAAAACAAAGAAAAAGGAACTCTTTAGTGTTTCATAACACTAAAGAAAATCATCAAACTACAAGGAAAGAGACTAAATGAAGAAGAAAAGATCAGAGAAGACCTACAAAACAACCAGAAAACAAGAAACAAAATGGCAATAATTACATACCTATCAATAATCATTTTAAATATACATGGACTAAATGTTCCAAATAAAAGACACAGATTGGCTGAAAGGATTTTTTAAAAATACTGATCTATATGCTGCCTACAGTAGACTCACTTCAGAGTAAAAGACATACAGAGACTGAAAGAGAGACGATGGAAAAACATATTCCATGCAAATGGAAATGAAAAGGAAGCTGTAGTCATATCAGACAAAATAGATTTTAAAACAAAATCTTTAACAAAAGACAAAGAAGGGCATTAAAAATGATAAAGGGATAAATCCAAAAAGAGGATGTAACATTTGTAAACCCATAAGCACCTAACACAGGAGCACCTAAATACATAAGCAAATATTAATAGACATAAAGGGAGAAACTGACAGCAATACAATAATAGTAGGAGACGTTAACACCCCAACTTACATCAATGGACAGGTCATCAGACAGATAATCAATAAAGAAGCAGTGGCTGTAAACGAAAAGAAAGAAAGAAAAAGAGGAAATCTTGTGTGGTCAACTTGGCTAAAAATTGAATTGTTATTAAAAGAGTGTTTTTAATTGAGCTTTAATACCAATAGTCTACTTATGTAAAACTAAAAATTTTCTTCATCTGCTAAAGGGACAAAGTGTAATTGGATTACTGGTCTGCTCTTCATAAATGATTATGAGAAGTTTTTTCCCCCTTTCTTTCTCTTGGGTAATATATTTGGAAAGCAAAGATTTTTGTGTCTGACAGAAATAACTTACTGTGCTTTGTGTTATCTTTATCATCAGGTCTTTATTTACTTAAGTAAGCCTAGCCTTCTCAATATTAAGAGCTAAGGTTTGCCCAGAACTATGTGACTTTCTGTAGTTGCCTTTAAAATCTTTGTCACTATGGTTAAATGGATAACTAAATATTGTTTCAGAGTGACCTATGATCCTATTTGACCAGGTATTTTAAAACCTCTTTGAGGGGCTTCCCTGGTGGCGCAGTGGTTGAGAATCTGCCTGCTAATGCAGGGGACACGGGTTCGAGCCCTGGTCTGGGAAGATCCCACTGCCGCGGAGCAACTAGGACCGTGAGCCACAACTGCTGAGCCTGCGCGTCTGGAGCCTGTGCTCCGCAACAAGAGAGGCCGCGATAGTGAGAGGTCCGCGCACTGCGATGAAGAGTGGCCCCCGCTTGCCACAACTAGAGAAAGCCCTCGCACAGAAACGAAGACCCAACACAGCCAAAAGTAAATTAAGAAATTAAGAAATTAAGAAAAAAAAAAACCTCTTTGATATTTTTGACAAACTTCCCAATATCAAAATCTAAATAAAATCTTTTTTTTTTTTTAACCTCAAACTAACTTTGAAATTTTCCAGGGGGCCCCTGGAACACTTCAAAAGATTTATTCTCTCTCCTTATAAAAAAGGGAGATATCATACTAATTAGGCTTATTTGATATGCTAAATCACATGGGAAGCACTGTCAAATAAGAAGTAATACAAAGCCTTCTTAATGTTGTGTTTTATAGATATATGTTATAAATGTTTCAGATTATGTGAAATTCCTGGAAATCAGTATGTCCTGGTATAATGTTATCAGTCATAATTCCAGTTATTATCTTAAAATGTCATCAAAATAACCAAATTTCCTTGCCAATTCCAGTATAATTAATCAGATATCTAACAATAGTCACTTTTAAGTCTTTTGTCATTTACAGACAGTTGTGCTTTTACAAAAGTGTTCCTGCAAAAATGCTTCACCTTCAAGAAGATTCTCAGCAAAGACTCTAGGATACAGGTTTCTGATGACTTTAAGATTATAAACCTGTAAGGGGTAAAAATTTCCAAAACTAACAGGGGAAAAAGCTAGATTCAAGCAGAACAAGTATTAATTACATGGGACTGAATGAACTGAAGAGGACGACTGTGATTTTCTATGACTCTTTATTGCAGATTCTTTAATCTTTCATTTTCCAGATTATAAGGAAACTTTCTTCTTAAGCCATGACTTAAGAAACTTTCTTCTTAAACTATGACTTAGAGCAACTTGGTAAATTATGCCTTTGTAAGCAGAATTGAACCATTTATCTTTTTCTCCCTACCTAATCCCTCTAGAATTCAAAAACTCTTAGTGAGTACTCTTATTTTCATGGCCATATAGTTATTTGCCTAAGTTCAATAAGAATCTGTTTTCCTTGTAAGAAGACACAATTGAAAACATTGGTTGCATTGCCAAGGTTTTGCCTGAAATGTCATATTTGAGAAGAGACATACATAGACTCAGATATGACCAGACAGCTTTAAGGAACTAAGACTGATCTTATGGAGCCAATAAAGTCTCTTGGAAAAAAAGCATAGCACCTCAATTACAGGGTTCCCAGCAGCCTTACCAGGTGAAGAAGGAAGGTTACTTCCTGGCATGTGCAGGCATCTCAGGATATTTAGCAGACCTTGAGAAGGAATTCACCTAAATCTATAGGTACTGCAGGCGAGTCTGATGGCACATAGTTGGCTTGGCTTGGTTTCCTGACTTCGAGAGGCATTTAAAAGTTCAATCTGAGACTCCTTATGAAAAGTTCCAGAAAAGCCAATTTAAAAGAGCCTGTATGGTCAATCACTATTCTTGCTGCACTCATGTAAATAACCAGGCCAAGTTTAATGAGATAAGACTTACTTTACAAACAAATTAGTCTCATTTTTTATTATCTCTGACAGAGATTAGGGTGATTGTAGAGAGAAAATTTTCATTTCATTAGAAACCATAATATACCTTTGTGGATATCAAATTCCAGTGCTGTTAATTTTCTCTGAGTTTCTAACAGCAAACCAGACCAGATCCTCCTGAATTATTCTACTTTCCTCCAATATTTGACTTCAAGTCTCCAAACTAACATTTCTAATTTTTCTCCCAACCTTCTGACTTGGAATCACTGAGAACTAAAATAGCCCTTTCACTGAAGCCATGCAAGCTAAAAGTTGGAAACTTGATATAAACTTCAGAGAAATCAGTATAACAGCACACATATGGACAATCTTTGTGCCTGTTGGGCCACTCAGAAAGATCGCCAGAGACATTCAAACTACAAACCAGGAAAATCTATCAAACTGTAACTGCCTGACCTTGCTTCATCTGAAAATGCTTCAAGCCAGACATCTAAAAATCTTCTCAACTGCTGCCTTCAGAACTCAGAAACTGGGATTATGGTCTGCTCCAATCATTAACCACTGTTTTTCCTTTGTTTCCATAGAAACGCCTCTTATTAAATACTGGCATACTTACACCACATAGGCCTAACTTTGGGAGCCCACCTGAATCACTGCCTCCTGAAATGAGACACAACCTTTAACTGAACTGACCTATTCTCGGGACTAAGAAACTGGTTCGATGAGATATGAAGCAATCCACCAACACAGGACAGGTTCAAACCTACTTAAAATAGTTGACTCAAGATGTTAAAATATTCCACAATGTTACCCTAACAGATTCCTAGGTACCCTGACTTCATTGACTTAAGTTTCATGGCTGGACACTTTCAAGTTTGGGACAATGGCTACAGACGGAATTTCAAACTATTGCCTGTATAATTATTATAGAATTTGCTACTATACTCCTACTTAGATGTGTACTCTCAGGGTTACAACATGCCCTCTCCCTGACTTTTAGCATATCAGCTACCCAGGCATTTAGCCTCCTCATCATTGACTCTGATGCCTCAGCACCACAGGGTAGACTGTAGTGTAAGTTCTGACAGTTGAATTTTATTTCTTTCTGTAATTTAAGCGCCTGACAAGTTTTGATGGCCAAGGCACCCATTTCAAAGACGGCTACCTCAAATAAACACACTGCCAGCCACAGGACTAGATAAAGAGCCAGGCTGCCCCCCTGCACTGAGGTTTCTTAGAGATCTTGGCTGATTTCAATAACGGACCATTTGAACTACTTGGCTTTTTTTTCTCTTCCCATAAATTCCCACTCCTTATATTTTAAATTCACAAATAAAGAGTGAGCCTGAGAAACCCTAGGTCCCCACCCTTAACGCCAATAAACTCAGAACCCAGGCCCGTGCACTCTCTCTCTCTGCGCATGACCTCACTGTGTGGCCCCAGGTGCGCTGTGTCATTTCCAGGTCTTGTAAGTAATAAACCTTTATTTTTTTCAAAGCTCCCTGATGGTTATTGCTGAAGGGCATCTTGCAATCATAATAAGAACCACAAGCGCTGATCCAAACACAACACTAGTTATTGACAGGCTGAGACCAGCATAGAACAAGGCTCATACTTAAAAGGATTCTTATGTCTAAGAAGTTTGCCTTCACATTCGAAATCTAGAAAAACAACAACCCACGTGTGATGATGGTCTCCCATTTCCGAACTCTCATCCTTAATGCCAAATAAAACACTTCTTTTCACAAGATAGAGATCCCAGCTAGTCATGCTGTGTTGTGCTCTGATTAACCTTTGAAATAAGCTTTTTTCTTTTCTTTTCTTTTTTTTTGGTTGGCTGTTGGAAGCCAAGCCCTTCCTTAAAGGTCAGTGAGCATCAAACCTAATCTGACTTCTAATTACTTTTGTAAACATTTCAGAATGAATAAATGCCAGTGTAATTAACCACCTAGCATATTATCTGCTCACTCCCTTTACTAATAGGGCAGATAGCCAGCAAAGCAGCTCTCCAGGCTCCTCTAACATTTGTATTTGAGATGTGGGAATTATTTAATTGGATTCTATTTAAATTAGAGTTTCGCAAGCTTGATTGTCTAGCCACTACCAGGCATAAGAATCACCTGAGTATCATAATTAAAATACAGATTCTGAAACCCTGGTCCTAGCAGTCTAATTTTTTTTTCTGGGGCAAAGCCTAGAATCTGCATTGTTTTCTTCTTTTAACTTTTCCAAGTAATTCTGATGTAAAACTCAGTTAGGAAACCACTGATTTTGATCATTTTCCCCTTGGCGAGTTCATCACAGTCAGCCATCTCTCCTCTCCTCTCCTCTCCCAGTCCCTGATACCCCTTACCAGCAGGCTTTTTGCAACATTTCTTCCTGCATCAAACTGATGCATATCGTCATCCCTCAGTATACACAGGGACTGGTTCCAAGACCCCCCCTCCCCCGATACTAAATTCACAGATGCTTAAGTCCCTTATATAAAATGGCATATTATTTGCATACAACCTACACACATCCTCCCATATACTTTAAATCATCTCTAGATTACTTATAATATCTAATACAATGTAAATGTTATGTAAATAGTTGCCAATGCATGGCAAATTCAAGTTTTGCTTTTTGGAACTTTCTGGAATTATTTTTCCCGGAAGATTTTCAATCTGGAATGGGTCAAGCATGAAGATGTGGAAACCAAGGATATGGACAGAGGGCTAGATGATTTTTTTTTTTAAGTCCCTTCCAGCTTTGACTTCCTCAAAGTTTATGATTCACTGACAGAAACAGCAGTGTGGAAATTCAAGCACTGAGTAAATTTGTCCTCAGCCTGGCTGGCGGTCCCATCTAGCTGTGCCGATGCTCTTCCATGTTCCACTGGTGAACAATCACCAGGCCAGCACCGCCACTCCTGTGACTGAAGGCTTCTGTAGACCTGGGGCCAATGTGGAAGGCTGGAGGGAGAAGCTGAAGCAAGGACCGAGGAGTGCTTCCAGTACCCACACTAGGGGCTAAGGACTACATGGCAGGCCAAGCATCTTAAAGACACTGCACTATCTCTCTGGGAGTAAGCAAGTAGGTGCAAAGAGAGACGGGAACCCACAATGAGGTGACTCTGCCTCTGATGTTTCCCAGGTTGTTCCCAAAGCCTGGGCCAGTCCTCAAAGTCCTGCTCTGATGCCCCTTCCTCTCCTCCTTCCTTAGGCTTCCAACTCGTAACTACATTTGCTACAGTTTCCCACTCTAAGCAATAGCATCCCCCAGGAGGCATTTAGAAATGGGGAGGGAGGGGCAGGCATTTTTGGTTGTTGCAGCGGAAGCACACTCGAACTTGGGTGGAGGAAGGGGGAGGGAGCAGAAATGCCAAAAATCACACAGTGGGCAAGACAGTTCTGCAGGACAAAAAACTGTCCCACCCAAAATGCCATTAGCACATACACTGTGAAATGAGAATCACTTACAGTCTGAACCACACAATTTGGCCCTTAATTATGGCTCTTTGTCAGGAGAATTTATTGCAGCATTGTTCGGGTAGGAAAAGCCTGGAAACAACCTAAAAGACCATTGATAAGGGGCCATTAAATAAAATGTGGTACATTCATACAAAGGAATTCCGTTAGAGAGAATGAGGGAGATCAATATGTACTGATACAGCACAGTATCTGAGATCTATTATGAATTTTACAAAGCTAAGTACAGAACAGCATTATAGTAGGTCTCACTTGTTATTCTGATAAAAGAGAAGGTGCTATATGTACCTATATGTTTGCACATAGAAAAAAAATCTCTCCAGAAAATACAAAAAAACTGATCGGAGGGAAAGAGAACAGGGTGAGAAAGGCAGGAGTGGAAGGGGGACTGACTTTTTAACCATACATCCTTTAGCACTTTTAAATTTTCACTATGTGACTATGTTATTTTTTTCAATGAATACCATCTAGTTTGGTACCATTATGCACACACGTCTGCTTTGCCCTCTGCAACTACGTGTTAAATTCCTTAAAGACAGAGGGACTTTCCTGATGGTCCAGTGGTTAAGATTCCACGCTTCCAATGGAATTGGGAAATAAGATCCCACATGCCCTGCATTGTGGCAAAAAAAAAAAAGTAAAAAATAAATAAATTCCTTGAAGACAGAGATATTCCCCAGAGCACCTAGCACAGAGCAGATGCTCAATATATTCCTCTTGGTTTATAGACTAATGGGTTTCTGAAAGAACTCA
Source organism: Eubalaena glacialis (assembly GCF_028564815.1). NCBI lineage: Eukaryota > Metazoa > Chordata > Mammalia > Artiodactyla > Balaenidae > Eubalaena > Eubalaena glacialis. The sequence goes on from NC_083716.1 coordinate 75,546,289, forward strand.
AGGAAGGAAATAATTCCTTTGAAAACAAAAATAGCTGCCCAGACAGAACCCACTGGGAGCCTTTTCCAACCTGGGCTTTCATGCCTGACCTTGGTGCAAATGGTTTTCAAAGATGGTGGATAGAGTAAGGCTGGGGGTTTTACCACGATGGGTCACCTCTTCCACACAAGCTACTCCACAACTTAGAAACTCAAAGTCTCTGGATTGACAACTGAAATGACCCACCTACGCTGTGCCAAGCAAGATGCTGAGCATTTCAGTACATTAACTCATTTGCCTCTTAACAATCCCACAAGGCAAATGCTCTCACCCTTGATTTTAGCTCAGGAAACTGAGACACAAGGGTTGTGACTTGCCCAAGACCACACAGAATTTGAAATTGGGTCTTGCAATGTTCAGTGCTCTCCTACGCAAAGCTGTCAAATAGAAACAATCTGGCCTTTCCTCAGAATGACAGGCTGTCAGAGTTACATGTAGCTGGGTCAGGACCTCCACTTACAAGCTCAGGGCCTGGAGCAAAATAGGTGGCCCCCCTGGCCTCATTTCCTCACCTGCAGAGAAAAAAGACAATGCTTACCTGGAAAGATGACTGGGGACAGAATGAAATGATATACTATATATAAGGCATAAGGGTTGGCATCAGATTCATAGTAGCTCAAGAAATGTTATTTTCTTTTATCTCTTCTTCCTTCCACGCTACTAGAATTGCCCTTCCAAAATCTAATTTAATAGAATGATATGCTCTATTCTAATGTATTTATTTTGAAAGTTTCCAATATTATTCCTTGCACTGCAAAATTCAAGATATCAATGGAACCTCTCCATTCTTTAAAAGGTTATTACAATTCAAACAGGTTCTGCTCAGCTCTCATAAGGATTTTGACAGGGACATTCATTTATTACAGTGGTTGGCCTAACAAGACATGTCTGACTTGCCTCCTCCAGGGTAGAGAGTAAACAGACAATTAACTGCTTCTCATCATGATATTGATAGTGATGACAACAGTAATGAAACAAAAGTCACTTCCTAAACCTTAATCATTTTAATTTGTCTAAGTGGGAAGTACAATTTTGGCATGAAAATGTTCGTGTTATTACCCGTGTCATTACCTCTGTTTACTAAGTTTAAATGAACAGAATGTTTCTAGTTGTACTAAAGCTCCAGACATTACTAGAACAAATGCTTGTCTCTTTTTATCACATTTGCAGCAGATGAATTTAATCACAAAATCCTAAAATGGGTAAGGTTCTAGTAAGGCCATGTAGTTCAGCCATTCTTTTGCCTTCAAGCAAAACTAAACAGAAATTGCCTCAGCCCCCACAGATTTGTAAAAAACAACAAAATTGAGTACTTTGCCCATAGTAGGTCCTTTAGAAGTAGAAAAATCAAAATCTACTCCCTCAATCATCCAGTCCAGAAGCTCTCAATTCGGGCGTCACAAATGCCCAGGACCATGTCCCACCTCACAGATACCCTGATTTAATTGGTTGCACATAGGACCCTCCCTGAGAATCTGTATATTTTTAGCCTCTTCAAGTGATTGTAAAAGGCAGCCAGAGTTGAGAACCGCTGATCTCTCCCTAATATTTTTAATATTTTATTGAGATACAATCCACACACCATACAATTCACCCATTTGAAGTGTACGCTTCGGGCTTCCCTGGTGGCTCAGTGGTTGACATGGGTTCGATCCCTGCTCCAGGAAGATCCCACATGCCACAGAGCAACTAAGCCCGTGCACCACAACTACTGAGCCTGCACTCTAGAGCCCACGAGCCACAACTACTGAGCCTGTGCTCTAGAGCCCGCGAGCCACAACTACTGAGCCTGCATGCCTCAACTACTGAAGCCTGCACGCCTGGAGCCTGTGCTCCGCAACAAGAGAAGCCACCGCAATGAGAAGCCCGCGCACCGCAACAAAGAGTAGCCCCCGCTCGCCGCAACTAGAGAAAGCCCGCGCACAGGAACGAAGACCCAACACAGCCAAAAATAAAAACAAATAAATTAATTAAAAAATAATAATAATAATAAAGTGTACGCTTCAATGGTTTTTAGTATATTCATAGAGTTGTAAAACCATCAACACAATGTAACTGTAGAAGATGTTCATCACCCCCCACTGACCCCCATATCCAGCAGCAGTCATTCCCCATCCCCACGCCCAGCCACAGGCAGCCATTCTCCTACTTTATGTCTCTATGAATTTGACTATCCTGGGTACCTCAGGATACCCAGTATAAGTGGAATCCCAGTAAGTGGAATCATACAGTATTTGTCCTTTTGTGTCTGGCTTCTCTCATTTAGCATAATGTTTTCAAGCTTCATTCATGTTATGGCATGTGTCAGTACTTCATTCCTTTTTATGCCAGAATAATATCCCATTTTATGGCTACACCAGATTTGGTTGATCCACTCATTAGTTGATGGCCATTTGGATTATTTCTACTTCTTAGCTATTATGAGTATCCCCAATATTTAAAAGCACTTATAAAAGACCTGCTTTTAAAGTAATATAAAGCATGTATGCAACAGTTTGAAAGCATTTCTTGGGAAAAGGACACCAAGCCTTCTCATCTGGGGTTTCCTTTGACCACACCACTCTTCTATGGCGGAGAGAAGCACCAAACACTTGTTGGACTTGCTGGAACTTAAATTTCTAATTATTTTGCTGAGCCTTACTTTCCTGACACTTATATCAATGATCCAAACACTCTCCCTTTTTAAACCAGGGTATGGCTTCACCTAGTCAGCTGATCATTTATTCTGACTCCGAGCAGAATTTCTCCATTCAACACCCTAGCACACGGCATCTTCACAGCTTTAGGACTTCCAAGTCGTTCACTTCAGCAGCGGTACCACCACCTCCAACGACTCTCCCATCGCCTCGTGAATTCAGATCCACGTGGTCTCCCCCAGCAAACTGCACACGAAGACTCCTCCATAAAAATGAAAGGAACTATCACACTTGAGGGCTTAGTTTCAAGCCCTGCGCTCAGCACTTTACATAGATTTTACTCACTGTAATACTCATGACCCCCTTGTAAAATAGGCATTATTTTCCCTGCTTTACAGATGAGAAAACTGAAATTCGGAGAGCTTAAGCAATGTATCCAAGCACACACAGTAGGTAAGTGACAGACACAAGATTTCCACCCAAATCAGTCTCCACCCTTTTATGATACTTCCTCTTCTGTTTATATAATCATGGAATTAATAAATAATTTGCCACAGTTGTGCTAGGAGCTATACTAGGTCTGTAGAAAAAAAAGAATTAGGCAAAAGAAGACCACCCTTGCCTTCATAGGATTTGCCATCTAGCAGAGGATAGAGATGCTAAATACATTATCACACAGTTATATAATTACACACTGTGAAAAGTAGCAGGAAAGAAGCTTGCGCTGTGAGGAGAGGGAGACTGTCAGGGGAATAACCTCCCTGAGGAAGGAACAGTTGAATGCTGGGGAAAGCTTTGTCCTCCATGACAGAATTCTGGAGCAGCGGGGGAGGCGTATTCTCTGAGGAAGAGGCTTACCGGGCTGAGGCATGCCTCAGCAAGAATGCTGGGCAGGTGGGCACCCACTTCACCACCCTGCCTTCTCTGCCTCTCGTTTGCCCCTACTTGCCTGCCAACGGGGTGTCTCCTGCTTTTGTCCTTATTTCACTTCATGCCACGCGCTTGACTGCTTCTTCAGCTTACTAGAGCAAGTCGGGATCATCTCCTCAATGATCCACAGCGGCAGGAAACATTCCCGCTGAAACCAACGCCCACTCCGAAGGGAGAATGTGGCCCGAATGATTAAGTAACATGCTACACTCTATTTGGTACGTTTGGTTCCAAAAGACTTAGAGAATATTATTTCCGGCGGGGTGGGGGAATGTGAAAAACGAGCCTGCTATTAGGCAGACACCAAATTACTGCAATATGAGAGCGGCTCTGAATTGAAGGTGAAGAACTGGGTGGCTTCCACTCAACGAGCCTTGGTTTTGCTGCCACCTGCAGGTCTGTTGCAAGAAGTGCACCGCGACTCACTTAAGCCTCATTACAGACCCCGAGGCAAGAGGGAAGTATGGTGAGAGCAAGTTTCAACTCATACAAGTACCTATAAATAGGATAGTGTCAGTCCTGGGCTGAGCGGACTATTCCCTCTGGGCGGTGATTGCGCAGCTGGAACTTGGGTCTGCTTCTTTTGAGAAGCCAGATTCCCTGTTTTAGAGATAGGGAAGATGCACTGACTCAATGACAAAAGAGAACTCCTGGAGTGGGTGTTTTTAATCATCTTGGAGACCTATTGCCCTCTTCTGAATTGAACACATCCACCCTACCCTGGGGTCAAATCCACACCTACCTTGACCTGACCTTGGCTCTCTAACCCATCCCCAGCACTCAATTCCAACCACACTGTGAACTGTACAACTGCCACACCCACTTCTCTCTTGCCCTCCAGCCTGTGCACAGGATGTTCCCAAGGCCTGAAATGACTTACAATACCTGCCCATCCTCTTCTCCTGACTCACTCTTAGCTGATATGGATGTCAGCTTAAAGGTTATGTGCTCTGGAAAGCCTCCAACCCTTCCTGCCCATTCTATGTAACAGAAGAGAAACTCAGAAATAGACCCATATAAACATGGCCAGTTGATTTTTAACAAAAAGGCAAAGGCAATTTAATGAAGAGAGGATAGTCTTTTCAGCAAATGGTGCTGAAACAACTGGACATCCATATGGCCAAAAAAAAAAGAGCTTCAATCCATACCTTGAACTATAGACAAAAATTAACTCAAAATGGATAACAGACCTAAATATAAAACCTAAAACTATAAAACTTATAGAAGAAAATATAGGAAAAAAAAATCTTTATGATCTTAAGTTAGACAAAGAGTTCTTAGATATGACAATTAATAAAAGTGCAATCAATAAAAGAAAAAAATGATAAATTGGAGTTTATCAAAATTTTAAATATTTACTCTGAGAAAGAAAAGATAAGCCATAGACTGGGAGAAAATAACTGTGAATTATGACAGACAAATGGTACGCAAAATATGTAAAGAACCGTCAAAATTCAACAGCAAACAAGCAACCCCATTTTTTAAATGGACAAGATTTCAACAGACATCTCACCAAGCAGATACATAGATGGCAAATAAGCCGATGAAAAGATGTTCATATAATTAGTCATTAGGGAAATGCAAATTAAAACCACAATGTGATCCCACTACACAACTATTAGAACAGCTCAATTTTTTTTTTTAAAAGCCAACAATGCCACGTGCTGACAAGGATGCAGAGCAACTGGAACTCTCACACGTTGCTGGTAGGAATGCGAACTGGTACAGTCATTATAAAACTTTTACCTTAGTTTTATTTTATCTTCAGTTTCTTACGAAGCTAAATATATACTTACCATACAACCCAGCAATCCTACTTTTAACTAATTAGCCAAATGAAAACCTACGTTCACACAAAAAACAATATCCAAATGTTTACAGCAGCTTTATGCATAACAGCCAAAACCAGAATGTCCCTCAACATGGGAGTGGATAAACAAACTGTGTTATACCCGTTCACTGGAATACTACTCAGCAGTAAAAGGCAACAAACAATCAATACGTGAAACAACATGGATGAATTTCAAATGCATTATGCTGAGTGAAAGAAGCCAGGTTGAAAAGGCTACATTCTGTATGATTTCCACTCCGGAAAAGACAAACTATAGGATCAGAGAACACTTCAGTGGTTTCCAGGGGCTGGGGATGAGATGGCGCTTGACTGTTGTCCCCAGCCCCTGGAAACCACTGATCTGTTGAGGGAGTCATGGTGGTTACATGACTCTATGACTCTATGAATTTTCTAAAACTCATTAAACGATATGCCAAAAGGAATGGATTTCATTGTATGTGAATTTAAAAATAAATTTTAAAGTAGAAAAAAAAATCAATTACACTCAAGGCAGCAGCCACTGGCCACATGGCACCTTAGCAGGATTTGCAAAAAGCCATCCCCTGTGGTTGCAAAACTCCCTGTTTTATTCACATTTCCAGGTACCCCTTGAGGAGAGAGTAGAGGCTGGATTTTAGCCCCACTCGCCTCCATTTTCTCCCCAAAGTTCGCACTGCACAAACTGCTCAGCCTTTCCCAGTCACCTAGGCTTGGATTATAATCGGCTATTTATCTGTTTCCCCCTACTGTGAGTTTCTCAAAGACCTTTTCTAATCCATCACCTTAGCCCCGGCAAGCTGCTCAAAAGCTGGCACAACAAATATCTGTTGAATGGATAAATTCCCCCCCTCCTAGTACCCATCTCTGAACAGCCAATTCATGGAGTTCTTTCCTTCCTGTGAAGTTCTAAAGGAATGATCTGTGCCTCTCATTTGTCACAGCTAACAACAGAAGCAATGACTACTGACATAGCGATGGACAGGCAGGTTTCTTCCCAGCTAGACTGTAAGCTCTTTTATGGAGGGAAAATATACACAAACCTGTATCTCCCACAGAGCCTTCAGTAGTGCCATACACGTAAAAAGAGCTTAATAAATTCGATTCAAAGAAACACAATTTTTTCTTAAAAAATATATGGAGAGGAAAAATCAGGCTACGATGCAGATAAAGGCATTTAGATAAAAAAAAAAACATTTAGACAATCAACTCATTTTTATGACTGACAAGGTTTTAATTTTCTTTCTTTGCTAACGTGGGTATGTGTTTTTAGTAAAGAATACAAAGAATTAGGGCTTCCCTGGTGGCACAGTGGTTGAGAGTCTGCCTGCCAATGCAGGGGACACGGGTTCGAGCCCTGGTCTGGGAAGATCCCACATGCCGCGGAGTAACTGGGCCCGTGAGCCACAACTACTGAGCCTGCGCGTCTGGAGCCTGTGCTCCGCAACGAGAGGCCGCGACAGTGAGAGGCCCGCGCACCGCGATGAGGAGTGGCCCCCGCTCGCCGCAACTAGAGAAAGCCCTCGCACAGAAACGAAGACCCAACACAGCCAAAAATAAATAAATAAATAAATAAAATTAAGAATACAAAGAATTAATGTTAAGTACAAAAAAGCAGTGCAGATAAAAGTGGATGTTCAAAATGTTTTCTTCTATATTTCCATAAATAAGTCTTCTGTATTTCTATATATTCTTATATCTCTAGAGAAAAACATGGAATATGAAAGGAGGCTGTTGTGTGGAGGAACGGCTCAGCTTCCAATGTGTTCTAAGGCTATTCATCTCATAAATGGGGATAAACTATAACACCAAGCTTCTATCTTTCAGTGGGAGGAACACTGCAAAGCATTTCAGGATCCTCAGGGAAAAGGGAAAATGGCTATTGACAGCATTTTTAGGATGGATGTTGATAATACATGTAGAGCACTCAGAGCATTCGGGAGGTGGGGAGGCAAATGTGGCTGCAGTGTCAGTCTCCCCATCGGTCACCAGGACTGAGCTATCCCATGCACTACAACCCCATGCTGCTATCAAGGTACCACAGGCTTGAAAGTTGCTATTAAGTACATTCAGTTGAATAAAGTGCCAGTAGAGTTAACAACAGCCATGTGGCCAAGCAAAGGACTAGAAGCAGGTGGCCGACCTCGCGATTTCATTCGAGAAGCGCAGGGCCTGCCTCCCACACAAATCTCTCTTCCACAGTCACAGTCAGTGAGCAGAAATGCTGTCATTCCTTTAGGCCTGACAGTTTTAGGGTTTTCAAAAGCTCCCTTTACATTTCACTTACTTCCATGCACCTTGAATCTTGTCTGCTCTGGAGAGACACAGAGGAGCCTGTGACCTCGGAGTTCCAGCTGAGATCACGCACCCATCCCCACGTCTCTGCTTCTGCCTTCAGGTGCCGTCATTCTGATGCTCATCGCTCTGGTGGTCCCACCTAATGAACTGACTAAGGAGGAGTTGCCTAAGAGAGTGGTTAAGAGCAACGCCCCGAATGGAGTAATACAGACCAGGCCCCTGCCACTTACTTTCTGTGTGACCATGGGGAAGTTACTTAACCTCTCTGAGTCTCAGTTTCTTTTTTTTTTTTTCTGCCCCTGCCCACCACTGCCTGCCTGAGTCTCAGTTTCTTCATCTGCAGAAGAGAAATAGTAATACTTATCTCACAATGTTGTGTGAGAACTACAAGAGATAGTGCACATAAATGGCTCACTACACAGCCAAACACATAGTAAGCACATAACAAATGAATGACAATGTTTCAACATTCTTAATCATTCTAAAGGCAAACTGGGGAAAGGACAGAGAACATGACCTCAATTCTGCTATCTGTGTTCTCCAAAGGAAAACCTGAGCATTCACCCTGGTGACTCCCCTGTAAGAAGTTCACAGTAGAGACATCTGCACCAAGCCTGACCCCAAGCTCTCCTGGTTCATGTGTCATGTATGACCTTTCTCTGACACTCAGCTGGAAACCAAAGCTGCCCCCACCCAAAGACACAATAGGCCAGCGACTGCCAATTCCGTTTCTAGAGCAGATCTGTATGTGCTTACTGCTTTGAAGAGGCCATTGGGCTGACTGCTTTCCAAGGAAGTCACTGACTCGCAAATGAAAAAGTGTGAATGCATTTGGTGGTGTCATACACCCACCGTTAAACCCAGTCCCAAGTCACAGGTGGAGCTGGCCCCTGGCAGCAGTGGGAAGGAGAGTCGTCTTGTCCTAGGCTCCCGCACACACCTTGACTCCCTTCAGAACTCTCTGACCCTCTCCAGGGTGCCCTCATGCTCCCTTCAGACAGCCTGAGCCCCATATCCTGAGCAACGCTCCCCAGAGACACTGATCCCTGACCCATCTTAGGGCTCCTTTCCCGGAGGTTTGAGGGTGCTTTTAGACATTGTCCTTGAGGCAATATACTGATTAAGAATTTAAGCTCTGCACCTCATTGCAGGACTATTTTCAATAGCCAGGACATGGAAGCAACCTAAATGTCCACTGACGGATGAATGGATAAAGAAGATGTGGTACATATATACAGTGGAATATTACTCAGCCATAAAAAAGCGTGAAATAATGCCATTTGCAGCGACATGGATGGACCTAGAGATTGCCATACTGAGTGAAGTAAGTCAGACAGAGAAAGACAAGTATCATATGATATCACTTATATGTGGAATCTTAAAAAATGGTACAAATGAACTTATTTTACCAAACAGAAATAGTCACAAATGTAGAAAACAAACTTATGGTTACCCAGGGGGAAAGAGGGGGAGGGATAAATTAGGAGATTGGGATTGACATATACACACTGCTATATATAAAACAGATAACTAATAAGGACCTACCGTATAGCACAAGGAACTCTACTCAGTACTCTGTAATGGCCTATATGGGAAATGAACCTAAAAAAGAGTAGATATATGTATATGTATAACTGAATCACTTCGCTGTACAGCAGAAACTAAGGCAACATCATAAATCAACTACACTCCAATAAAAATTAATTAAAAAATAAAAAGAATTCAAGCTCTGGAATCAAATCCCAGCCATAACGCTAATCCCTGACAGACTCTGGCCAAGTAGTTCACCTATTTAAATAACAGAATAATAGAACCTACCTGGGGGGGGGGTTGAATGAGATTTTTAAAACACTTGGCCATTGGTGGCATATGGCAGATAAGTGCAGAAACCAAAAACAGAAAGGTTGGCTCAGGTTAGTGGTGGCTACCTTGTGGTGGAATGAATGCCATGATCCTGTTAAGAAGGGTAAGAACTCCTAGACACTGGGCACAAGGGGAGAGACAGTTCCCAAGGAGCAAGGAAGATGCTCTGGGAGCTCTTGATAGCCCACTCTCCCTACCAACAAATCCCGGGGCCAAGCTACTCATAGATGCAGCAGCTCCTTCCTCGCTTAGATTTCAATATTCCAAATACTGGACTCTTGCCAGTGTTGCAAAGCCCGTTTAAGAACTAAGGGGCAAGGAAGAGCTTTCTCAGCAGCTTCCAGTCAATTCTGAAGAAATGTCTCTCATTTTTCTCTACCAGAAAGCAATTTCCTAGGGACCTAAAGCCAGGAGGGAGAGGTTGCAGAGATGGAGATTTATCGCCATCTAGAGGACACAGTGCCACAGTGCAATACAAGTGTGACCCAGGAGATGTTCTGAAAGGAGTTTTTCCCTCTAGGACACCGCAGCCTCCCATGGGGCATGATGCCAGGGATTGCCAGCCTGTGAGCCATCCAAGAGCCATCCACTGTTTTGAAATGCTTGATTTTTTTCAAGTTTTTTTTCTCTTAGTTTCTTGGAGATTTTTCTCTATTAGAGATTCTCACAGATCCTTTTCTACGGATGGTACAACCACAGACTCCCAGGTGCTGAAAGACAGTACTAGCCGCCAGGGCTATACACTCACCCTCACAGATGCTATACTATGGGGTGGTTATGATTTGGTGGGCAGCAGGGTTTGATTGGTGAGCCATTTGAAAGTGATAAAGTACACTCTGTACTTCTTCCCCTTCGATCCACGCCTTCATCCACTGTGATCTGACATCCACCCCCATTGTTTCCCTGAAACGGATCCTACCAACTTTACCACCCCTTGTCCTTTTTCAACTTTCCCTTAATGGACCTATCCGCCTGCTTGAGACTTTCTCTCCTACCTTTCTGACTGCTCCTTCTTACCTTCATTCGCAGGCTCATCTTTCTCTGTCTACGTCTTAAGTGTTAACGTCTCCTCCAACTTCTGTCCTTGGTCTTTTTTTGTCCCACTTTTGAACAGAGGTCCTCCAACTTTATTGGGCATAGTATTAGCAGGGGAATTTTCAAAATACACAGCCAGACCCCTAGGGATTCTCCTTTGGGGACATCTCTGTTTTTTTAAGTTGCTCATGTGACTCTGATGTGCACCAAAAGTTACGAACCACTGCACTATTCCCAGGAAATTTTACTCATTGTCATTGGTCACTGACCCTACAACCACACACATTCTGACAACACCACATCTTCCCATAACCAGTGTCCCATTGGTTCTTACCCATTCCTGAGAATGCATATTTGCAGCCTCCAGCAAAGGTGTTACCAAGTACTTTTGGAGTTCCCCAGGGGTGACTCACATGTGCTCACAGACACATCCAGCCCACAGTCCTGCAGGTGTCAACCTCAGTTTCCACCTTCGCCTTCACCTCCTGACCACCCCCCCTTGGGCACCACAGTCTCTTCCTTCAGTCAAGGCTGGTGGGAGGCAGCAAAGCTGACAATGTTCTATTGAACAGTGGGCATAGCAGGCGATCTTAGGGGAGGTTCCCCCAGAAGCAGAGCCTGAGGCAAGGATGTGGGTGCAGGTGATTTATTTGGGAGGTGCTCTAGGAATATAGAGTGAAAGAATGAGAGGGTGAGACAGAAGAGGAAGAAAAGAAAGTTCAAGGATGAGCTATTCAGGTCACCAACGTGAGCAGCAGGGACTGGTTCAACCAGGGCCCCTGAGAAGCACAGAGGATGCCTCCAATGCCGTCCACTTGAAGGACAGATGGCTGTTCCCAAGGTCCATTGAGTGAGGGGACCACTGACTCTCCTGCATTTCTAGGCTACAATTGCATGCAGGCCAAGAGGGCTTCTACAGAATCAGAGAAGGCCCCAAGGCAGACATCAGAAAAATGACAAAGTGAGTCTGGGTTCCCCAGAAGGGTCCACCACAGCTAAAACTGAAACCAGGGGTAGGCAGGAGGGAGAGGACATGGGCACCAAAGGCCTCTACCACACTCTCCTGCTCCCTTTTTATGTTACGCTCTGTAGGAAGAGGCCCAAAGCAGTGAAACTTACGCCCCAGTGTGGTTTTCAGAGAATCAGGCCTTTCAGTTTTTCTTTATAGCCTCCAATACACACCAACCGCTAGTTAGAGGTTGAATTCAGACATGGATCCATGAAAAGGGCATCACCCCACTCCCTCCTTGTGAGCCAAAGCCATGTGCACCTGAGCCACAGGGCCTTGTGGACACATCTGCTGCATTGGAGAGTCTAGAGAAGATTCCTGAAGGCAAGATCAGAGGCAAAGCCTTACTCTGCTCTACAGAGATCCTTCAGCTCCAACAATTTTCCCCATGTGTCCACTTATGTCTGAGCACCTGTGTGCTAATGGCTTTGCATGTATCTCCAAGCCAGATCTGCCCTAAGCACCATAAATCTAACTGCCTACCAGATGCCTCTCCCAAGCAACTCAAACTCAACACAAATAAACTCAACTCATCATCTGCCTTCCATCCCCACCACAAATCCTCCTTCCATTCCTGGATTTCCATCTCCATGAATGACACCTCTACTGCCTGGTAGCCAACAAGAGAAATCTGAGAATCAGTCCAGATTTAACCTCTACTTTTGCCATCTATGTCCAATTAATAACAAATCCCTTTCCATTAACAGTGAAATTTGCCTGAAGAGAATTTGCCTAAAACGTGTTAACTTGAAACCTATTTGCCTAATGACCAACTTCCTAATGATATTTTTTTGCCTAAAATTCTGAATTAGAGATTATAAATTAAGATTTTTAAAACCAATTTGTCCAAAGATACTTTGAACCTAATTTTGTATTTTACATTAATTATACCTTAGTTTTGCAGCATAGCTTTTACCAGTATGATTATTTTGGACATATTTGAACGCCCTTTTCCTATTTTACATACTTTTCTACATTTCAAATATTTTTTGAAACAGGCTATTTCTAGCAATAAATACTTGTAAAATCTGCAGCATTTCAAAAAGAATTTATCAAATTCATCCATTTGTATTTTCTTCTTGCCTCTATCTTTGGTTTGTTTTTCATGATGTAGTTTATGTATTAACCAAGTAGCATATCTGATATCCAATGGCATCTGGATTTTGCTAATGGCAGCAAAAATCAAGAACTATGAAAAGATGTTTGGAAAGATATGTCCACACGAAGACTTATACACAAAGCTTCATTGCAGCATTATTCATAATGCTCTCTGGCCCCAAAGTGGAAATAACCCAAATGCCCATCAATTAATAAGTGGAGGGGCTTCCCTGGTGGTGCAGTGGTTAAGAATCCACGTGCCAATGCAGGGGACACGGGTTCGAGCCCTGGTCCGGGAAGATCCCACATGCCGCGGAGCAGCTAAGCCCGTGCGCCACAACTACTGAGCCTGTGCTCCAGAGCCCGCGCACCACAACTACTGAAGCCCGTGTGCCTAGAGCCCATGCTCCACAACAAGAGAAGCCACCGCAATAAGAAGCCCGCGCACCGCAACAAAGAGTATCCCCCTCTCGCTGCAACTAGAGAAATCCCGCACGCAGCAATGAAGACCCAACGCAGCCAAAAATAAACAAGTAAAATAAACAAAATTTTTCTAAAATTAATAAGTGGAATACAACTTACCAATAAAAGGGAATGAAATACTACTACAGGCAACAAAATAGATGAATTTCAAAAACATGATGAGCAAAAGATGTCAGAACAAAAGACTATGTACTATATGATTCTATATATATGAAATTCTAGGAAACCGTCATGACGGAAAGCAGATCGATGGTTGCCTGGGGCCAGGGGTTGAAGGAGGAATTGACTGCAAAAGGTCACTACTGAGAAACTGAGATGCCGAGGGGTTAAGTTACTTGTCCATTTCCATCAGAAAGTAAGCTGGATTCCAACTCAGGTTCTGTTTTCACAAATCACGCTGCATCTCTGATCACAAGTTTCATAACATCTGTTTCATTCTGGTTCATCTTCCTAAGACAGATCAACTTTCTTGCATCTAGAACAGTGTCTCTCAACCTTTGTTTTACTACTATTGTTCCCAAAAGGAGACTTTTTAGATTTTTTTTTCCTAATGGCCTCCCCCATGATATTACGTATCTGTTTATATACTGCAGCCCTTTGGAAGGCCACAGAACACCATAATAGCTAAAGTTTTTGCCTCCCCAAACCGATCTTCACCCCCTTGGAGGCAACAGCACCTTTTTGACAAGGTATAGTCTAGAAGATAATCCTTTGATGCACAATTATCAAACATCCTGGTCTCATCATTTGCATATTTACAAATGATCCATGTTTACATAATAGCATCATGTGGTCAAATGCATCTATTTGGTGTTGATTTCTTTGGTCTAAATCAGAGAGGCAGAGTTTCAGAACCATCCTCTCCCCATGGGTGCACATGTAACTGCCACACACTGACTATGCCCTTCAGATTAGAATGAATTATTTTACACCATAAAACTCTCTAAGTGGAGATACTTTTGATTTAGAAAAGTCCAGGACCATCTTGTTTCTGCCCCTGACAGAGTCTCCTGTAGCAGTCACTGGGGCGCGAAGACTGTTGTGTGGACGCTGCCTGACAATGCTGTCCCGGGTGGTACTTTCTGCCGCCACCGCAGCAGCTCCCTCTCTGAAGAACGCAGCCCTCCTCGGTCCAGGGGTATTGCAGGCTACAAGGATCTTTCACAAAGGGCAGCCAAGTCTTGCCCCTGTACCACCTCTTCCTGAATATGGAGGAAAAGTTCGTTTTGGGCTGATCCCTGAGGAATTTTTCCAGTTCCTTTATCCTAAAACTGGTGTAACAGGACCCTACGTGCTCGGAACTGGGCTTATCTTATATTTACTCTCCAAAGAAATATATGTGATAACTGCAGAGACCTTCTCTGCCATTTCAACAATAGGGGTGCTTATCTATGTAATTAAAAAATATGGTGCCTCTATTGGGGAATTTGCTGATAAACTCAATGAGCAAAAAATTGCCGAACTGGAAGAAGTGAAATAGGCTACCATCAAACAAATCCAAGATGCAATTGATCTGGAGAAGTCACAGCAGGCATTGGTTCAAAAGTGCCATTACCTTTTTGATGTCCAGAGGAATAACATTGCCATGGCCTTGGAAGTTAGTTACCAGGAACGGCTGCATAGAGTATACAAGGAGGTGAAGAATCGCCTGGACTATCACATCTCTGTGCAGAATATGATGCGTCAAAAGGAACAAGAGCACATGATAAACTGGGTGGAGAAGAACGTGGTACAGAGCATCTCTGCGCAGCAGGAGAAGGAGACAATTGCCAAGTGCATTGCAGATCTAAAGCTGCTCGCAAAGAAGGCTCAAGCGCAGCCAGCTCTGTAAATGCATCTGTCCCAATTGAGACAGCTAGAAACAGTTGACTGACTAAATGGAAACTAGTCTTTGTGACAAAATCTTTCTGTATTGCTCTCTACTGAAGTTAGTTTCCCTTTCCTAAAAATGAAAAGTTTGAGTTTCATATAATGAGAGAATTAAAACAATCTATTGGCCAGTAAGGTGTTTCTCTCATCCTTCTTGCTCTGCATTTTGAGTTGTTCCATGATCACTTTTGAATAAGCAGTTTGCTTTGAATAAAATTTGGTACCTGACTAAAAATTGTCAAGTTATAGTTTAAATTTGAATTAATTCAACCATCTTACAATAAAGTGACGGTTGAAACAAACAAAAAAAAAATCCAGTGGTTAGTGTCGTTTGTTTCCTCCCAGGACTTCCCATCCTCCCTTTTCCAGCAAATATAGCAACCCTACCGGCCTTTGGGGAACTCTCTTCTCTCACTCCATGTGGCTCAGGTGAGGCTGCCAATCACGGTGCAACACCTACTCCTGCTTTCAGGGTGTCTGAGGCATGTGGCCTAAACTGACCAATCACAAGTCTTTAAATTATGGTCACAGTGATTGGCCCCAGAGGTGGGCACATGACAACAGCTAGGCCAATCAAAATAAATGTGATCACTGTGAGAAAGAAATTCTCTATTTTATACGAAGAATTCTAAGGCAGTACCCCCCAAAAGAGTCTTAGCTAAAATAAGGCCCTGTGCAAAATTTTGAAGTATGTCTCACAGATGATTTCTACCTAGCCCACCTCCAGCCTTCTCTCTAGTTATACATACAGTGATCTACAACTGCAAGCCTGTGACCACCACAGACAGACAGACAGACACATAAACACACACACTCCTCATTATAAAGGGGGTAGAAATACCAAATAAATGAATTTACACCAAAGTATAAGTGACATGCTGAATTATCTACTTCCAAAAAAGAGAACCAGTTAAGGAGGTAATACTTAACCCAAAAGAACGAATCTTTCTAATGGTGGAATTTCAGAACCTGTATCATTTAGGTAAAGAAACTATATGGAGGCAGAGAATCCTCGGTGCCTCCTAAATCACACCACAAAAATAAATAATGATTTATTAAGTTTATAAAGTCAGCACTGCATTAAGCTCCTCGAATACAGACACTGTCTAAATATACAACCAATCATTAATCTGAATTTCAAGGGAGGATTTCACGCTCCAAATTCTTTATATAGTTTACTCCCTTCCATCATGTACACATCAAGAGCCACAGCTAATCATTTTACATGTTCTATTTAGAGAAACTTTACTAACTCTTTTCATTCTTTTTAGATCAGGAATTGCTGGTGAAGAACAGAGTATGTTGGAGGAGACTTTAGATGTTCTCTCTAAACTGATGTTTAAAATCATTTATTTCTCCAAAGAAGATATACAGATTGCCAACAAACACATGAAAGGATGCTCAACATCACTAATCATTAGAGAAATGCAAATCAAATCCACAATGAGGTACCACCTCACACCAGTCAGAATGGCCATCATCAAAAAATCTACAAACAATAAATGCTGGAGAGGGTGTGGAGAAAAGGGAACCCTCTTGCACTGTTGGTGGGAATGTAAATTGATACAGCCACTATGGAGAACAGTATGGAGGTTCCTTAAAAAGCTAAAAATAGAACTACCATACAACCCAGCAACCCCACTACTGGGCATATACCCTGAGAAAACCATAATTCAAAAAGAGTCATGTAGCACATGTTCATTGCAGCTCTATTTACAATAGCCAGGACATGGAAGCAACCTAAGTGTCCGTCGACAGATGAATGGATAAAGAAGATGTGGCACATATATTACAATGGAATATTACTCAGCCATAAAAAGAAATGAAATTGAGTTATTTGTAGTGAGGTGGATGGACCTAGAGTCTGTCACACAGAGTGAAGTAAGTCAGAAAGAGAAAAACAAATACCGTATGCTAACACATATATATGGAATCTAAAAAAAAAAAAATGGTCATGAAGAACCTAGGGGCAAGACAGGAATAAAGATGCAGACCTACTAGAGAATGGACTTGAGAACACGGGGAGTGGGAAGGGTAGGCTGGGACAAAGTGAGAGAGTGGCATGGACTTATATATACTACCAAATGTAAAATAGCTAGCTAGTGGGAAGCAGCCACATAGCACAGGGAGATCAGCTCGGTGCTTTGTGACCACCTAGAGGGGTGGGATAGGGAGGGTGGGAGGGAGATGCAAGAGGGAGGAGATATGGGGATATATGTATATGTATAGCTGATTCACTTTGTTATAAAGCAGAAACTAACACACCATTGTAAAGCAATTATACTCCAATAAAGATGTTAAAAAAAATCATTTATTGTGTCTCCCTTAAATGATAAAATTCCAGCTGCCCCACACATGGAATCTAATTTCCTATGAATAGATACATGTGGCCAGACTCTATAAGAAATTAGAGTGGGCTGTACTGGTCAGAGAGCCTTGTTATGCTTAACACTTGCCACTCACAAATGTATACACACACACACACACCCTGCTGTTGCCATAATGGACCAAGACTACACACTCCCCCAGCTGACTGACAGCAGAACAGTTCTGGGAACCCATTGCATTGACTGGCTGAGGAAACCTTAGTGACTACTCATATGTATGGCAGAGGCGGTAACAGCCAATCAGCAAAGGGCAGTGCTTAAAAGGGCCAATCACATGCTACCATAGCTTCATGGCAACTTATAAGGATTCAGCTCCACAGGCACTGATGTAGCTACTCTGCCAGCAACTATGGGTCTGTTTTGGTACCTGACCTTGACTGAATGAAGCTATCCGTATCTCCAGAGATAGGCAACCTGAGTTCATAACAGGTGTGTAGCTGATTCAGCTAAGCACAATCAAATAGACAAATCTCCTTGGCAACAGAGCACCTGGCTTTGTATTACCACCTGAAATATACATGCATGAGACACCCACCCTTCCAATAAGTGCCCATGTCAGTTGAAGTCCAATCAGTTTCTATCTTTCAGCTTTAGAAATTTAGCTAAGATTACAAAGTGACACGGGGGTCTAATGCGAATGAGACTAGAATCCTAAAAAAAATGTGATATAGTCTGCCCTATTTCTAGCTAATCAACCAACAAATATTTATTCAGAGCCTACATCACACAAAGAAATATAAGCTGCAGTCTCTGCCCTTAAGAGAATTTCCATCTAGCTGTGGAAATAAGATGGATATACAATTAATGTGGCTGTTTTCTGTTGAGCATCAAATTAGTGGGCCAGCTTCAGATAAGATGAGGGGATTGGGGATTTAAGGTGGTGGAGGAGTAGGTGGAAATGGAGTTCATCTCTCTCCACGAATGTGTCAGGAATACATCTATAGATGCAACAATTCTCACAGAACACCAGCTGAAAACTAGCAGAAGACCTTGGACACCAGAAAAGACTATAAAGATCCCTGCATAACTGGGTAGGACAGAAAAACAGAAGGGAGAAGGAGGAGGAGGAGAAGAAGCAGGATGGGACCTGCACCCCAGGTTGGGGGAGCTGAAGCAGAGGAGAGATTCCCGAATACGGGGAAACCCCCTCTCCGCAGGGAAATCGATTGGGACAGGGGGGAAGCATTTGAGGCTGTCGGAAGAGGGTGAAGTGGCCGATCTGTGGCAGACGGGACAGAATGAGAAATGCACAGACGGTCCAGTCCGTATCTCGGCCCTATGTGCCCTGGACTGGGACATGTGTTCACAGGTGTGCAAGGAGGCTGGGAGCTGGTGCATGGGGATTGGAGAACGGGACCAGAGTGAGAACTGCTGTTGGCTGTGGAGAGACAGACTGAGGGGACAGGAGGGAGGAAATCTGCAGCAGGGAATGCTTATGGAGGAAGACGGGACTGCCGTGGAAGCACGCACTATTGCTGAGTGCAGGGGGAGGAGCTGCTATTGCAGCCTCTCTCTCCCCACACGCTGGCGCCTGCCAACGACAATATAAGAAGCCCACTCAGGGCTGGCTCTTGTGCGCCAGCTGCCGAGCAATAAAAAAAGCTCCCTCAGAGCTGGCCCTCACACGCCAGCTGCAAGGCAATAAAAAAAAAAAGCTCTCTCAGGGCTGACCCTTGCACGCCTGCTGCCAGGTGCCAGAAAAACCCCCGCCAGGGATGGCCCTCACGTGCCTTATGCTGGGCACCAGAAAAGGCCCTCACTAGGGCCATACTGCTTGTGGCTGTGGCTGCAGGCTTCCCTGTGCTTTGGGTACCACCAGCGCTCCCGTGATCCAAGCAGTCATACCACCTCTGCGCCCGGTCCTCACAGGGGCAGACCCAAGGGCTCCAAGGCAGCCTCAGGACCAGACTCCTGTGGGTGGACCACACGCAGAGGTGGGGATAAAACCAAAGCTGAACCCCAGGGATGGGGCAAGTAAGGAAGGAGATTGAAAATCTTTCCATCAGCTGTACAAGCTGCAGATTAAATCCCCACAATCAGCTAGGTAGACCCTGCATCTGTGAAATATCTGAGTAGACAATGAGTGTTCCCACAAATGAAAACGGTCTAGCTCTAGCAGCTGTGGACTTTGGGGGCAAGCACATGCAGGAATTGGGCCCGATCAGAGTCTCAGTGGTCCCCAAAGGGCCCACGGCAGGTCCAGAGACCAGCCCAGAGGCAGAGGAGAGCCTCTTGGGGAGGTGGAGGTGGGCTGTGGCTCACGGTGTGTGCAAGGACACTTACATCGGAGACCCCAGGGAAACATAATTATTACTATTAATTTTATTTTAATTATTTTTTTTTTGGTTTCTTTTTCTTTCTCTTTTTTGTTTGTTGCTTTTTTTGTGTTGTTTTTGTGTTTTTTTTTTAGTATTTTGGGATCTCTGTTTTATAACGTATTTTTATTGTTTTTTTTTTATACATTTCTATTTTTACTTTGCTTTTATGTTGTTCTGTGCTCTTTTCCCTTATTTTTAGTTTTCCTCTTTTTCTTTAATATATTTTTCTTTTTTTTCTTTTTTTTAATATTTCCATTTCTAATTTGCTTTCTGTTGTCCTGTTTTTTCCCTTTTTATTTTATTTTATTATTTTTTAAAAATCATTTTTATAGGTTTGTTCTGTTTCCTTGCTTTATTCTTCAGGTGGCACGCTGCTTTGGTTTTGTTTTTAGGTTATGTGTTTTTGTTAGTTTTAATCCTAATTGTTTGATTTCATTTTTGAGTTCTTTTATTTGTCTGGTTGTTCTCTTGCTTTTTGTTTTATTTGGTTCTGTTTTTGTTTCTTTTATGTGTGTGTGTGTTTCCTTGTTTCTATTTTTGTTTGTTTGATTTTGTTTTTACCATTTCCCCGGAGTTTGGTTTATCTTTTTTTTTTCTTTAATATATTTTCTTTTTTTTTTATATATTTCTCTTTCTACATTGCTTTTCTGTTGTTCTGCCTTCTTTCCCCTTTCTCGCTCTTTTTTTTAAATATCATTTTTATCAGTTTGTTTTGTTTCTTTGCTTCATTCTTCAACTGGTACTCTGCTTTGGTTTTGTATTTTGGTTTTGGGTTTTTGTCAGCTTTCTTCTTCACTGTTTGATTTTGTTCTTGGGTTCTTTTGTTTGTCTGGTTGTTCTCTGGCTATTTGATTTATTTGGTTCTGTTTTTGTTTCTTTTGTGTGTGTGCATGTCTCCTTGTTTCTGTTTGTTTGATTTTACTTTTTACTACTTGTCTGGGGTTTTGTTAGTCTTTTTTTTTTTTTAACTCCTCTTTACTGCCGGAACGAACTACTTGCAGGGTCTTGGTCCCTCACCAGAAGTCGGGCCTGAGGCTCTGGAGTGGGAGCACTAAGTCCAGGATGCTGCACCATTAGAGAATTCCCAGCCCCAGGGAAGATTAATCACCAAGAGCTCTCACGGAGGCCTCTATCTGAATCCAAGACCCAGCTCCACCCAAGTGCCAGCAGCTCCCAGCACTGGACGTTTCACACCAAACAACAAACAAGACAGGAACACAAACGCACCCATCAGCACAAAGACTACCTAAAGTCCTACTAAGCTCACAGACACCCCAAAACACACCACCTGACACGGCCCCGCTCATCAGAGGGAAAAGACTCAGCTCCACCCACCAGCACGCAGGCACCAGTCCCTCCCATCAGGAAGCCTATACAAGACACTGGACCAACCCCACCACTGGGGGCCAAGAACAGAAGCAAGAGGAACTACGACCCTGCAGCCTAGGGAAAGGAGACCTCAAACACCGTAAATTAGACAAAATGAGAAGACAGAGAAATATCTTACAGGCAAAGGAGCAACATAAAAACCAATAAGACCAAATAAATGAAGAGAAAAGAGGCAAACTACCTGAAAAAGAATTCAGAGTAATGATAGTAAAGATGATCCAAAATCTTGGAAATAGAATGGAGAAAATACAAGAAACGTTTAACGAGGACCTAGAAGAACTAAAGAGCAAACAAACAATGATGAACAACAGAATAAATGAAATTAAAAATTCTCTAGAAGGAATCAATAGAATAACCGAGGCAGAAGAACGGATAAGTGAGCTGGAAGATAGAATGGTGGAAATAACTGCCGCAGAGCAGAATAAAGAAAAAAGAATGAAAAGAATGGAGGACAGCATCAGAGACCTCTGGGACAACATTAAGCACACCAACATTCGAATTATAGGTGTCCCAGAAGAAGAAGAAAAAAAGAAAGGGTCTGAGAAAATATTTGAAGAGATTATAGTTGAAAACTTCCCCAACATGGGAAAGGAAATAGTCAATCAAGTCCAGGAAGTGCAGAGAGTCCCATACAGGATAAATCCAAGGAGAAACACGCCGAGACAAATATTAATCAAACTAACAAAAATTAAACACAAAGAAAAAATATTAAAAGCAGCAAAGGAAAAGCAACAAATAACATACAAGGGGATCCCCATAATGTTAACAGCTGATCTTTCAGCAGAAACTCTACAGGCCAGAAGGAAGTGGCAGGATATATTTAAAGTGATGAAAGGGAAAAACCTACAACCAAAATTACTCTACCCAACAAGGATCTCATTCAGATTCAACGGAGAATTCAAATGCTTTACAGACAAGCAAAAGTTAAGAGAATTCAGCACCACCAAACCAGCTCTACAACAAATGCTAAAGGAACTTCTCTAGGCAGGAAACACAAAAGCAGGAAAAGACTTACAAAAACAAACCCAAGGGGGCTTCCCTGGTGGCACAGTCGTTAAGAATCCACCTGCCAAGGCAGGGGACAGAGGTTCGAGCCCTGGTCCAGGAAGATCCCACATGCCGCGGAGCAACTAAGCCCGTGATCCAGAACTACTGAGCCTGCGCTCTAGAGCCTGTGAGCCACAACTACTGAGCCCATGTGCCACAACTACTGAAGCCTGCTTGCCTAGAGCCCGTGCTCCTCAACAAGAGAAGCCACCGCAATGAGAAGCCTGCGCACCACAATGAAGAGTAGCACCCCACTCACCGCAACTAGAGAAAGCCCATGTGCAGCAACGAAGACCCAATGCAGCTAAAAATAAAATAAATAAAAATTTAAAAAAAAACCCAAACAATTAAGAAAACAGTAATAGGAACATACATATCAATAATTACCTTAAATGTAAAGGGATTAAATGCCCCAACCAAAAGACACAGACTGGCTGAATGGATACAAAAACAAGACCCATATATATGCTGTCTACAAAAGACTGACTTCAGACCTAGGGACACATACAGAATGAAAGTGAGGGGATGGAAAAAGATATTCCATGCAAATGGAAATCAAAAGAAAGGTGGAGTAGCAATACTCATATTAGACCAAATATACTTTAAAATAAAGACTTACAAGAGACAAGGAAGGACACTACATAATGATCAAGGCATCAATCCAAGAAGAAGATATAACAATTGTAAATATCTATGCACCCAACATAGGAGCACCTCAATACATAAGGCAAATGCTAACAGCCATAAAAGGGGAAATCAACAGTAACACAATAATAGTATGTGACTTTAACACCCCACTTACACCAGTGGACAGATCATCCAAACAGAAAATAAATAAGGAAACACAAGCTTTAAATGACACATTAGACCAGATGGACTTAATGGATATTTATAGGACATTCCATCCAAAAACAACAGAATACACTTTCTTCTCAACTGCACACAGAACATTCTCCAGGATAGATCACATCTTGGGTCACAAATCAAGCCTCAGTAAATTTAAGAAAACTGAAATCGTATCAAGCATCTTTTCTAACCACAACGCTATGAGACTAGATATCAATTACAGGAAAAAATCTTTAAAAAATACAAACACATGGAGGCTAAACAATACGCTACTAAACAACCAAGAAATCACTGAAGAAATCAAAGAGGAAATCAAAAAATAGCTAGAAACAAATGACAATGAAAACACGATGACCCAAAACCTATGGCATGCACCAAAGGCAGTTCTAAGAGGGAAGTTTATAGCAATACAATTCTACCTCAAGAAACAAGAAACATCTCAAATAAACAAGTTAACCTTACACCTAAAGCAATTAGAGAAAGAAGAACAACAACAAAAAAAAAAACCCAAAGTTAGCAGAAGGAAAGAAATCATAAAGATCAGATCAGAAATAAATGAAAAAGAAATGAAGGAAACAATAGCAAAGATCAATAAAACTAAAAGCTGGTTCTTTGAGGAGATGAACAAAATTGATAAACCATTAGCTAGCTTCATTAGGAAAAAAAGGGAGAAGACTCAAATCAACAGAATTAGAAATGAAAAAGGAGAAGTAACAACTGACACAGCAGGAATACAAAGGATCATGAAAGATTACTACAAGCAACTATATGCCAATAAAATGGACAGCCTGGAAGAAATGGACAAATTCTTAGAAAAGTACAACCTTCCAAGACTGAACCAGGAAGAAACAGAAAACATGAACAGACCAATCACAAGCACTGAAATTGACACTGTGATTAAAAATCTCCCAAAAACCAAAAGCCCAGGAGCAGGTGGCTTCACAGGCGAATTCTATCAAACATTTGGAGAAGAGCTAACACCTATCCTTCTCAAACTCTTCCAAAATATAGCAGAGGGAGAAACACTCCCAAACTCATTCTATGAGGCCACCATCACCCTGGTACCAAAAACCAGACAAAGATGTCACAGAAAAAGAAAATTACAGGCCAATATCACTGATGAACATAGATGCAAAAATCCTCAACAAAATACTAGCAAACAGAATCCAACAGCACATTAAAAGGATCATACACCATGGTCAAGTGGGGTTTATCCCAGGAATGCAAGGATTCTTCAATATATGCAAATCGAACAATGTGATACACCATATTAACAAACTGAAGGATAAAAATCATATGATCATCTCAGTAGATGCAGAAAAAGCTTTTGACAAAATTCAACACCCATTTATGATAAAAACTCTCCAGAAAGTTAGCATAGAGGGAACCTAACTCAACATAATAAAAGCCATATATGATAAACCCACAGCCAACATCATTCTTAATGGTGAAAAACTGAAAACATTTCCTCTAAGATCAGGAATGAGACAAGGGTGCCCACTCTCACCACTATTATTCAACACAGTTTTGGAAGTTTTAGTCAGGGCAACAAGAGAAGAAAAAGAAATAAAAGGTATCAAAATTGGAAAAGAAGAAGTAAAAATGTCACTGTTTGCAGAGAACATGATAATATACATAGAAGATCCTAAAGATGCCACCAGAAAACTACTAGAGCTAATCAATGAATTTGATAAAGTGGCAGGATACAAAATTAATGCACAGAAATCTCTTGCATTCCTATACAGTAAAAACGAAAAATCAGAAGGAGAAATCAAGGAAACACTCCCATTTACCACTGCAAAAAAAAGAATAAAATACCTAGGAACAGACCTACCTAAGGAGGCAAAAGACCTGTATACAGAAAACTATCAGACACTGATGAAAGAAATCAAAGACAATACAAACAAATGGAAAGATATACCATGTTCTTGGATTGGAAGAATCAACATTGTGAAAATGACTATACTACCCAAAGCAATCTACAGATTCAATGCAATCCCTATCAAACTACCAATGGATTCTTCACAGAACTAGAACAAAAAATTTTACTATTTGTATGGAAACACAAAGACCCTGAATATCCAAAGCAATCTTGAGAATGAAAAACGGAGCTGGAGGAATCAGGCTCCCTGACTCCAGAATATACTACAAAGCTACAGTAATCAAGACAGTATGGTACTGGCACAAAAACAAAAATATACATCAGTGGAACAGGATAGAAAGCCCAGAGATAAACCCACACACATACGGTCACCTTATCTTTGACAAAGGAGGCAAGAATATACAATGGAGAAAAGACAGCCTCTTCAATAAGTGGAGCTGGGCTTCCCTGGTGGCGCAGTGGTTGAGAATCTGCCTGCTAATGCAGGGGACACGGGTTCGAGCCCTGGTCTGGGAAGATCCCACATATCGCGGAGCAACTAGGCCCGTGAGCCACAACTACTGAGCCTGCGCGTCTGGAGCCTGTGCTCCACAACAAGAGAGGCCACGATAGTGAGAGGCCCGTGCACCGCGATGAAGAGTGGCCCCCACTTGCCGCAACTAGAGAAAGCCCTCGCACAGAAACAAAGACCCAACACAGCCAAAAATAAATAAATAAATTAATAAAAAAAAAAATAAGTGGAGCTGGGAAAACTGGACAAATATATGTAAAAGAGTGAAATTGGAACACTTCCTAACACCATACACAAAAATAAACTCAAAATGGAGTAAAGAGCTAAATGTAAGGCCAGACACTATCAAACTCTTAGAGGAAAACATAGGCAGAACACTCTTTGACATAAATCACAGCAAGATCTTTTTTGACCCACCTCCTAGAGTAATGGAAATAAAATCAAAAATAAACAAATCAGACCTAATGAAACTTCAAAGCTTTTGCATAGCAAAGGAAACCATAAACAAGACAAAAAGACAACACTCAGAATGGGAGAAAATATTTGCAAATGAAGCAACTGACAAAGGATTAATCTCCAAAATATAGAAGCAGTTCATGCAGCTCAATATCAAAAAAACAAACAACCCAATCCAAAAATGGGCGGAAGACCTAAATAGACATTTCTCCAAAGAAGATATACAGATTGCCAACAAACACATGAAAGGATGCTCAACATCACTAATCATTAGAGAAATGCCAATCAAATCCACCATGAGGTATCACCTCAGACTGGTCAGAATGGCCATTATCAAAAAATCTACAAACAATAAATGCTGGAGAGGGTGTGGAGAAAAGGGAACCCTTTTGCACTGTTGGTGGGAATGTAAATTGATACAGTCACTATGGAGAACAGTATGGAGGTTTCTTAAAAAACTAAAAATAGAACTACCATACTACCCAGCAATCCCACTACTGCGCATATACCCTGAGAAAACCATAATTCAAAAAGAGTCCTGTACCACAATGTTCATTGCAGCACTATTTACAATTGCCAGGACATGGAAGCAACCTAAATGTCCATCGACAGATGAACAGATAAAGAAGATGTGGCACATATATACAATGGAATATTACTCAGCCATAAAAAGGAACGAAATTGAGTATTTTGTAATGAGGTGGATGGACCTAGAGTCTGTCATACAGAGTGAAGTAAGTCAGAACGAGAAAAACAAATACCAGATGCTAATGCACATGTATGGAATCTAAAAAAACAGTACTGATGAACCTAGTGGCAGGGCAGAAATAAAGACACAGATGTAGAGAATGGACTTGAGGACACAGTGGGGAATGGGAAGCTGGGACGAAGTGAGAGAGAAGCATTGACATATAACCACTACCAAATGTAAAATGGATGGCCAGTGGGAAGCTGCTGCATAGCACAGGGAGATGGGCTCAATGCTTTGTGATGACCAAGACGGGAGGGATAGGGAGGATGGGAGGGAGGCTCAAGAGGAAGGGGATATGGGGATATAAGTATACTTATAGCTGATTCACTTTGTTGTACAACAAAAACTAACACAACATTGTAAAGCAATTATACTCCAATAAAGATGTAAAAAAAAATGAGGGTAACAATAATGGCTGCTACTTACTGAGTATATTTATGCCAAAAAGAGCACTAATCATTTCACATACATTATTCCACTTAATCTGCATCACACCACTAACAGGTTGGTACTACTATCTCCTGCCTATACAATAAATGAGGAATTCATCTCCATTCCCCAAAAACAGTCTTTTCCTTGGAATTCTGGGAATCCTCTGAAGGCATCACGTGTGCTCTCTTAACTAGTCCTATTAACTATTCCATGGGCTTTTATATTTTCCTCCTTTTCTATTCCAGCTCTAGGGCACTATCTCTTGCACTGCAAATAGGCATTGTGTGATAATCTATTGCTGTACAACAAACCACCCCAAATTTTCATGGCTTAAAACATCAAGAATATATTACTTCCATCGAGTCCATGAGTTGACAAAGTGGGTTTTTGTTTGTTTGTTTGTTTTGCTTCATTGGTGTCATCTGGGATGTTGGGAAATCCTGGTCCAAAATGACTTCACTCATGGCTGAGAAGTGGTGCTAGCTGTCAGCCGGGAGCCTCAGCCCTCCTTTTCATGTGGCTCCTTGGGCTTTCTCACAGCATGGGGACTGAATTCCCAGAAGGAGTGTTCCAAGCAGCAAAATTTGATGTTGCAGATCTCCTAAAGCCCAGCCTCTGAAGTTACAAAGCATCATTACTGTCATGTTACATTGGTCAAGGCAAGTCATAAGACCAATGCCGACCAAAGTAGATTCAAGGGAAAGGGGAATAAATTTCACCTCTTAATGGGATTGGTGGCAGAAAGTTTGAGGTTATCTTTAATGCCCTGTAGCCACCAAAACCACCATTACCAAAGCTTGCAGAAGGCACCACTACTGCTGCAGAGGCCCAATATCATTTGGTCCAAAGCACACAATGCCTTATGTTGACAGTGCTAATGTCTGCACTGAAACTGCTGCTGATACCAGTACTGGAAAATTACTATAAAACTACAGGCACCATTCCTCATTACTGTCAATATTACCAAAATTAGTAGTGCCCAACATCTTGTTTCCTCATTATCCAAACAAGATTGTAATGAAACTGCTTTGGGAATTTTACACGTAGCCCCCAACGATAGCCACCTCAGGCCTCAGGTTTGTCCAAGGGCCGTGGACCAGAATCGGGGGTGCTGAGTAGCACAGCATCAGGCCTAAGGGACTAACATAGTACTATATTCAGAATCAGCTCTCTCCTCTGCTTCTGGGTACTGCCCTTGAACAAATCTGCCCACCTCATTTCTAAGTACTTTTGGGATGAGTTCTAACACAGACTCTCATGCGGTTGATTCCCAAGGGGTCCCCACCTCATTTTCTAGGAATGACTAGAAAATGGTGTAACAATTGTAACATTTGAGGTGTAACATGTGCCATATATATATATATATATACCCAAGTTCAGACTCCTGCTTCATACAGAGGTAGAGGGAGGTTAGTGACTTGAAATTATACTAAAATGTAAATGACAATTCAAAATCCTTCCCTAGAGCAATGAACACCAGGGATTTCTCATTGTCATTCACAAATGGGACCAGAAAGGAAAGACCAGTAGGAGGGCTGCCTGAGAAGGGTGAGCTCATGCTACACACCAGGCCTTGATGTTGCCAAATATTTGAAAAACTTTACCTAATGTGATCCTCCCAACAAATCTACAAGGTAGGTGATAATGCTCCCATTTTACAGATGAGCTCATTTAGACTTAAGAAGTTACGTCAGCTCCTGAAGTTGCCCGTGTATTGGGTGCTGAGCCAGGATTCCCTCCAGGCCTACCTTACTCCCAAGCATAGCCCCTTTCCTGCAGTGCTATACTGTCTCCCTGGGATGCCTTAAACATTTGTATCCCCGTCACCTGGCTCCACGACCTTCACCTCGTCCTTCCTGGCTCAATGTTTGCGACGATAGAAGAAGAATTTCCCCATTACGCTAAAGCAGCCTTGATGACAGTTTAACACGGGCTCGCTCGTCCTCCACAGGCACAGTCAGGGCCAGTAGGAACCGCCCTAGCTTTTAAAAGCCTTTCTTCATTGAGAGAAATTGAATTTTGCAGTTGGAAACCTTAGGAAAGCTAAAAAGACATCATGCTAACTGACGAAATTCCGGCTCCCTATGGTGATAAACATGCACAGTATTCTTAGCTGGGAAGTCACTGTCAATTTACCTCTCCATTTGTCAGCCAAAATAATGAACCCACAGAGTAAAACGGCTTTCTCAAAAAGTCAGACTTCCCACTTGCTCACAGAAATGATCAAAGCCGAGCGAAGAACAGCACTGATGTCTGACTCCTGTAGTAGAACTTGGTACACGGCTTACCCTGAACTCATGCTTCACGTTGCCCCAGTATCTAACTGGTCTAAGACTCCCTCACCTTTCTAACAGGCACAGAGAGTAAAGAATTTTCTGGGGAAACATTAGGTGCCCTCTCAACGACTATAATTTGGCCAAAAAAATATTTTTAATCATTTCCTAGTCTTTGAAATAGGAAGTATTTCAGTGAGAACTACGAGATATGTGTGACAGAAACAGTGAATCATATTTTACAGGCAGTAAACAAGATCGAGAGAGAAACTGAGTGACTTACATAATATCACAGAGGGAGTCTGAAATTTCAACTCAAAGGTGTCAATATCCAGCTTTGTGATTACTTCCTTGAAAATTATGCTTCTCACAAACCAGCATCCTACCAGGATCCTAAATTCAGTCTTGCCAGGATGTCTGAATAGACTGAACCATTCATATCCGTTCAGAAGTTTAAATGCAAGTGTTTTGCTGTCAGAATATTAACCCTAACATAATTCACCTACTCTCTATCAAATGTAGTACCAATTTCTGTCTTGTTTCCAGTTTTAATCCACCACAACTGTCACCTAAAGCATTTTTTTAAAGCACAGTTACTTCAAATACAAGTTGAAGAGTTTCACTAACAAATATAAGCCTTTAATATTTTAGCTAAGCTTGCAGACATACACCAGAAAAACCATTTAATTCTAAGTAAAGATAGAATCTAATTTTAATTCCATTAAGATAAGGACAAATGAGTTGGCTATTTTGCCCTGTCAATAAGCTATTTTGCTTAAAAATTCTACAGGAGTAAGCTGTCCCACTAGAAGGCCACAGTAGATGGATAAACGTCCTGAGTGCTTTTCTAGGTGATCCAGACTCTACTAAAGTTTCACCGTACCAGAAAACTGCATGTAAAAGAAACCACGTGACATATAATTTTTTTCTCTTTCCCAGCAGCACACCAAATACAGAGAGACAAGTGTCTCTACATTTTTTCAGGCACTACAGAGGTGTCACTCACAATGACCGGGCCTCCCTCCCGTCCAGCTGCCAATCAGGCGCTGTGTGGTTGGTCTCCAAGCAGCTCTCATGGTGAAAGATCTCACTCCCTTGTTTCCACATAACATACTAGATCAATGTCCTGCCCAAATTCAGTGCTTGAAACAGGTCTAATAGGGAGCAATAGGAATGTAGCCAATGAAAGAAAAGAATAATATAAACAATCCCAAATGGTGAGTTGGTTACAAATCCAAATCTCCAATTTTCCGTGTAGGAGGAAGATAACAAAGAGAGAAAAAAAATAACCTGAAAATGTAGGAAGATGTGATGAATACTCTCCTGACTTCTGATTTAGCAACTCTATTTTCTCTCTAGAATTCTCTCAACAGAGCAATCAAAATGTGATAAAAATTTTATTTTTTATGCATGAGCACTCACTGTGTGCCAGCTGTTATACAAACATTTTATAAACACAATTTCTTGTAATCTTCACAGCTCAGTAAAGTAGATTCTAGGATTATGTCCAGTTTTACTGATGAGAAAAACAGAAGTTCAGGGAAGTTAACTGACTTATCCAAAGTCACACAGGTAGTAAGCTGCATGCTACACTACACAATAATATATATATATATACACACACACACACACATATATATTATCATCCAGGATAATAGTTCCTGACCCTGGCCACACTCAGAATAACTGGGTAGCCTTTAGCCTAAAATACCATTGGCTGGGTCCCCCTTCTACAAATTCTGACTTAATTGATCAGGGTGGGGTCCAAGAAATGTTGTTTTATTTTGTTTTAGGTTTCTTTGGGTGATTCTCATATGCAGCCAGGGTTAACAACAACTGAACTATGTCTAATAGAATATGTTAGTGGTTCTCAAATGGTAGCATGCATAAATCACAAGAATCACCCAGAGTTTCTGATTCTGTAGGTATGGTGGGACCTGAGAATTTGCACTTCTAACAAGTTTTCGGGTGACGGCGGCGGCTGCTGGGCTGACACTTTGAAAATCGCTGCTTATGGACAGACTAAATACAGCTGAGACTGGCTAGATGTTCACCAAACCTGTCTTCTCTTCCTGATACATAGTTAAGCTACACTTCCCAGCCTACTTTGCATCTAGATGGGGCCACATGGCTAATTCTCACCAATAGCATATGCGTGGAGGTGATGTATCACTTTGGGTCTGAGGCACTTGAGAGCAAGTGAGCCTTTTCCATGCTGTCTCTCTCTTTCCTTACCTACTAGCTAGATGCAAAGGATCCAGTTTCTGAGACCCTATAAGATAGTAGAAACGCTGAGTCTCTAAATGACTGCATGGAACACGTGAACCCCATTCCCAAGGACCCACGTAGACTATCATGTGAGTAACCAATAAACCTTTATTGTTTCTTATAAGCCACTGAGGATTATAAGAGTGGTTTTTTCAGCAGTTAGCCCTGTCCAGATGAAAACACTGCACTAATACAACCATGACCTTGTAGGCAAGCCATGAGACCTCTCTGAGCCTCAGTTTCATCATCTATAAATGGGAAACGGACTAAAAGGAGCTCAAAGATCTCTTTCATGTCTAATATTTTATGGTTCTATGAAAACAGTAATAATTCCAAAGTTAAGTGGAAACAATACTAAGTACAAAGAGAAGTAAGAATCTGTTTCACTCAGCATTGTCTAGGGTACTGCTGGGATATAGAAGAGCATAGGTGTGTTCCCTACACACCTAAAGGTCAAGCTGGAGAAACAAAATTAAAGCACATGATGCCACAGTAAGCAAAACAAGACAATAATAAGCCTACCTTCTGCCTGAAGTCAAAATATGATAAAAAGCAGAGATTCTAATAAATTCTAGACGTGCCCAATGACAACTCAATCCCTCTGGAGATAGAATAAGCAATGGAAACAAGCTACTGGACTTCAATCTGACCAACAAATATAGACTAGACAATGAGAGCTATTCCAGACTTACTTCTGAACAGCAAGAAGTGGTTCATGGTATGGAGGGGGGTAATTTTGAGAGAAAGTAATCAAGATCAAAATAAAGGAGGAAAATGGTAAGTGTAGTACATGTATCCTTAATCACTGGGAAAAGTTTCCATTAGCTACCCACAATAAGATTTTCCAGACTTTTAAATGAATGTAAATGTTAATCACAGCTTCCAATGCAAACCAAAAAACTACAACAGATACACACACAAAAAAGCAACCCAAACACAACACTAAAGATGGTCATCAAACCATAAGAGAAGGGAACAAAAGAGGAAAGGAAGAAAAAAGACCTACAAAAACAAACCCAAAACAATTAAGAAAATGGTAATAGGAACATACATATCGATAATCACATTAATCAGAGCTTCCTTCGTATCTAGACGGCTCCTACATATTTTTAAGGGATAGGTACATAGATAGATAGACTATGGTAGGTGATATGATATGATACACACACACAAAAAAAAACCTGTCACTGTGCTCGTGTAAGTATTCAAAGGTATCTATTACTAGAATAAATGCCATTTTAACAAATTTTCTTACCAAATCCTTCTCCTTGCCATTTTAGCATCTAATTGTCATTAAAACCAAAATGAATGGCTGAATATACAAATAAACTCCTTATGGAAATATCTGACACAGCAAAACTGAAATTGACTTTTCAGATGGAAAATTATAGCTAACATTTTTTTCTCTCAGAGCTGGTACCAAAACAGTGTAGGTCCTATGATAGAGTTAACCAGAATTGCAAAGAACAGCGATCACAGATAATTTACTAAAATGCCTCACAGCTTAGGCTGACAGCTCAGCATAAGAAAAGCAATTGATTTTAGGCTAACATACATGCATAAACAGATAAAAAATGTTAAAATATATTTGTATAGAGAGAAAAACAATTAGATATTCTCGGCAAACAGGTGTTGACTAGCTACCACTGTGCCAGGGCAGCAAGGCCAGTAAGACTGAGTCCTGGCCATCAGGTTGTTCAGAATCTCCCAGGACAGACAGAGTTCATATAATGAACTACCATCTGGGCCATGACCACTGCTTGTCGGGGTGACTACAGTCTGCACACGCCTCCCATCCTGCGCCCTTCCAGTTCATTCTCACCCTGCAACAAGAATAATTTTTCTAGGAACATCTGCCCCTCCTCGGTGGGGAGACTGCTTAGTCCCAGGCCTTGCAGATTTGTTTTTCTCTGTCTGGACTCAAGGCCTCTGTGGTAACCATGCTCCACCAGATCATCGGTCGGGCCAAGAAGCATCCTAGCTTGATGCCCCTCTTCGTATTTACTGGAGCAGCACTGTATGTCTTGCGCCTGGCATTGTTCAATCCAGATGTCAGCTGGGACAGAAAGAATAACCCAGAACTCTGGAACAAGCTAGGTCCCAGTGATCAATGCAAGTGAATGTAGATGACAGCAAACTGAAGAAGAGGGTCCAGACTTCTAAATGAAATGTTTCACTATAAAGCTGCTTAGAATGAAGGTCTTCCAGAAGCCATCTGCACAATTTTCCATGTAACCAGGAAATATTTCCCCTCCAAAGGCACGAAATCATGTTGGTGTATTGTGTTGGGGATAACACTGATTAGTAATCTGAAACTTGAAAAACAAAAAAAGAAGAATTTTTCTTTCTTCAGCTGTGCCACATGGCACGTGGGATCTTAGTTCCCTAACCAGGGATCAAAACCACATCCCCTGCAGTGGAAGCATGGAGTCTTAACCACTGGACCCTCAGGGAAGTCCCACGAATAACTGTTCTAAAACTTGTCACTCATCTGTTTATAATCTGTCCATAGGTTTCCACTGACCTGAGAGCAACATCCAAAGGCTTTACCTAGCAGATAAAACCCTTCAACCACGGGCTTCCCTGGTGGCGCAGTGGTTGAGAATCTGCCTGCCAATGCAGGGGACACGGGTTCAAGCCCTGGTCTGGGAAGATCTCACATGCTGCGGAGCAACTAGGCCCATGAGCCACAACTACTGACCCTACGCGTCTGGAACCTGTGCTCCGCAACAAGAGAGGCCGCGATAGTGAAGAGGCCCGCGCACCGCGATGAAGAGTGGCCCCCGCTTGCCACAACTAGAGGAAGCCCTCGCACAGAAACAAAGACCCAACACAGTCAAAAATAAATAAATAAATAAATAAAGGCAGCTCTTTGTGGTCAGTGTGGCTACATTTAAAAACAAAAAACAAAAAAAACCCTTCACCCTCTTCTTCTGGCCCTCTTAACCCTCTCCACCTTCATTTCCACTCTTCAGCATAAAATCTGTTGATCTCAGGGAAGCAGACCTGAGATGGGAGTAGACATGCAAGAGACTTATTGGGGAAAATGCCTGTGAAGGGTAAAGGTGGGGAAGCAGGAGTAGGCAGGGAGAGACTTCAGACTTCGATGCAGGTCTGGCACCTATGAAAGGATAGGAAAGAGGATGAGTTGGGAAGAGTCTCAGACTGCAGACAAATCTAAAAGTTTGAACCATGCTGATGGGGAGTCCTCAAGGCAAAGTTGGCCAGTAGAGGAGTCCCACATCACACAGGGCTGAGCCTGCACCAGCAGTCCCACCGGGCTCTGTGACTGAGGGGAGGGAAGGGAAGCAAGGAAACAGGAGAAGGAGGGAGAGGGAGAGAGACTGTGTTTTGTTCACCATGGTATACCAAATGACTATCACATTAGTGGCATATAGCTAAATCTTAGTAAATGTTTACTGAATGAATGACGGACTATGTTTGATGGGGGCACAGAGGAAGGAGCCATTAATCATGTCTGGGAGGGAAATGGAAGTATTTACCAACATGCTTAAAATATTAAGACTGAGTTGTGTCTGGTGGAAGGCTCTAACTCACAGAGTGTAACTTCCAATCTGGTCTTCTCTGACTTCTCTCAACAAGGGCAGATACCAAGCTAGAATGAACATAGAAGGGGGACAGGTCTACTTCCTTCTCAGAAGAAGTGGAAATTTTTAAAGCTTTAAATTCTGGGAAGCAAATCACAATTTTAGAGGTGATGTATTTGAATCTCCAAGAACTCAGAGAAGATAAGGGGAAGAAGCAACGGGGAAAAGTGCCAAAGAGAATGTGAGGTGTATCCAGGAAATCTTTTCATAAGCATTCAGTAAATGAATGATTCTGGCCAGGGGAGTTATTATTGCTTCCCATTCCCCCTACTGAGAGCTCCTTCTTCATCAAAATAACCATCAGCAATGAAATTATAATAGCCAGTATCTAATCCTTTCAAAGTTAGATTTATGGATTGTATCATGATCATTAGGGACATTATTTATCTGAGCAAAACAGGAAACAAATACACTTCCCAGGGACCTGTAACTCCAATACGGTACCATCTGTAGTATTATAGTTAAGAAGTCATTACAAACGCCAAGTTACTTCCTGATGCATCAATGTATACATCACAGCAGAAATTCCCTCTGATTCCAGCCTTGCCTAGACCCTTAAAATCAATTGCTATAATCCTCAATCCCACTCCACATCTGCTTTATTGTGAGGAAAAGAAATGCATTCACAGCAACTCTTCAGTGAAAGAGTTCTAGAAATAAATACAGAGATGAGGAAGGTCCTGTAACTCCATCCCTCTGCTATCATCACTAATTACCCCTCTTCCATTCCAAGCCTCCCCAGGTTATGCTTGCCTGCCTGCTTGCCTAGAAGTCAGATATGTCAAAGGAGATGGCCCCAGAAGCCCAAGTCAAAGCAGCCTTAGGCGTAAGTGAAACTGATAGTCATATGCACTATGAGGGACCCAGAGAAGAGCCTCCAGCCTCCGAAAATTCTCTCTCACTGACATTTGTACTAAGGCTGAAATTTCTATACTGAAATTTTTCTTCTAAAGGAAGAAGGCATTATCAGAAACCAAGATCTTGCATAGCAACAGAACTCATCTGTATCCACTTTCCCTTACCTCCAAACAAACTTCCCTAACAGTATATACTCCCCTCCTGAAATACGATGGTTGGTCACTTGCCTTCAGATAAGAAACAGAGTTCACCTGGATCATGAAGTTGGGGGAAGGTGGTCATCTCTAGATCAATCTCGCTTGGACAGCAGAACTTCCTGCCTAGGAGGTAGGTGTTATCATCTCCTTTACACAGATGAAAACCCAGTGTAGAAATGCCCCCCATTGTTAAACACCTCACTCAAACACACCTCTGAGGGGCTGCATTTCACAGCCAGCTAGTAAATGAAGGTACTCTACCTGGGAAGCTCACACTCCCTCTTCTCACGCTCTCAGCTCCTTCCCATCCTTCAGAACTTAGCTTAACTGCTACCGTCTCAGAGCAGCCTTCCCTGGCCACTCAGTCTAAAGTTGGTCATCTTGGGGCTTCCCTGGTGGCGCAGTGGTTGAGAGTCTGCCTGCCGATGCAGGGGACACGGGTTCGAGCCCTGGTCTGCGGGGATCCCACATGCCGCGGAGCAACTAAGCCTGTGCGCCACAACCACTGAGCCTGCGCGTCTGGAGCCTGTGCTCCGC
Source organism: Eubalaena glacialis (assembly GCF_028564815.1). Classification (NCBI taxonomy): domain Eukaryota; kingdom Metazoa; phylum Chordata; class Mammalia; order Artiodactyla; family Balaenidae; genus Eubalaena; species Eubalaena glacialis. The sequence continues at coordinate 75,583,137 of NC_083716.1, forward strand.
AACGAGAGGCCGCGACAGTGAGAAGCCCGCGCACCGCAATGAAAAGTGGCCCCCGCTCGCCGCAACTAGAGAGAGCCCTCGCACAGAAACGAGGACCCAACACAGCCAAAAATAAATTAATTAATTAATTAATAAAGTTGGTCATCTCTATTTTCTCTCACAGTACCCTATTATTTTCCTTCATCACATTTATTATAGTTTTTAAGTATATACTTACTCCTCTGTTTGCTTATATTCGGTCTGGTTTTTGCAGTAGACTGTAAACTCCACAAGTGCAGAGATCATCCCTCTCCTCAGCAGAACAGCCTTGTACATAATTGATGCTCAGTAAACATTGCCTAAATGAATAATGGGTAGAGTTGCATTTCTAATCCAAATTGCCTAATTATTACCACTATGCGTGCTGCCTCCCCGTAAATGTGAGAATAAACTCCATTTGAAGCCTGAAGCCTCTCATTCAGTAAGACTTCTTCCATTGGAGCTGAGGTGATTGCACAAAATTCTCTCGCAGCCCTCAAGGAGAGGCTGCTCATCCCCATCATGCTCCACAATCCCTGGGGTCAGCCTGGGAAATCTCCCTGGGGACTTTCTCCAAGTTGTTCTGATTTGTACTTCAAAACTCCACCACCACCCTTGAAGCTCAAACCAACTGATTCTAGCACCTGATTAGGTTTCAGTATCTATATTTATTCACATTATCCTAAAAGTATACATGAGTTTTCTAGAGCAGAGGTATTATTACTTACAGCAATAACCACATCAGTTCTCCTCTGGCTCAATTCTTTCCTCTGTGGCTATGCGATGAGAACCAGATGTCAGCCTACCTATACCAGGAACTATACTATAGGAAAGGGACCCAAAACATGAAGCTGCGAGCTTATCTAGGATGAGGGCAGCTGTCCCCCTTCCCCTTTGAGAGAGAAAAAACTTTTCTCCCCAATGCAAACAAATGAACCTTGGGAAGAGAAGGGAATGACTCCTGAGTTCTGGTCCTTTGGAATATAAATAAATGTCTCCAGGAAGCAGCCAAGCATCTACAAATTAACAATCTCTTCAACGTCTCCATGATACTAGGTTTCATTCCTCTTCTGAAATGTAAGCATTTACCTTGGGAGGTGAACTTCTCAGGATGGTCTCTTACTTACTATCTAACCACCCTTTAAATACAAGACTTGTCCTGTGACCCTGATCCCAGGTTTCTTTGCTCAGAAAGCCCTAACCATATGGAAACATAAAAATATTTTCTCTACAGCCCCACACCACACCTCTGGTCCTGCTCGATCTGCCATCTCTTGATTTCTTCTTCATTCTTCCATTTTCATGAGCAACTTTAGGTATTAGCTCTTGAATCTCCTCTAAATTCTGCCATCATCCTGGAGAATTCTAACACCCTTATGGACAAATGTTGGGGAAGTGGGGAAGCCTGATACTCAGACAAAACTGAGGTAACCAGCATGAAAAGCATATCAGTCAGGGTCAGATCTGGAAAAGAGTAACCACTCTACATACTCCAAGTATGGAGGGTTTAACACAAGGAATTAGAGGTAGCTAGAAGAGCTGGGGAAGTGAAACTCAGGAAATTCACTGCTAAAAATCCTGTGCTTACATGGAAGCAAGCTAAGTGTCCATCAACAGATGAATGGATAAAGAAGATGTGGCACATATATACAATGGAATATTACTCAGCCATAAAAAGAAACGAAAGTGAGTTATTTGTAGTGAGGTGGATGGACCTAGAGTCTGTCATACAGAGTGAAGTAAGTCAGAAAGAGAAAAACAAATGCTGCATGCTAACACATATATATGGAATCTAAAAAAAAAAAAAAAAGGTTCTGAAGAACCTAGGGGCAGGACAGGAATGAAGAAGCAGACGTAGAGAATGGACTTGAGGACACGGGGAGGGGGAAGGGTAAGCTGGGACGGAGTGAGAGAGTGGCATGGACATATATACACTACCAAATGTAAAATAGATAGCTAGTGGAAAGCAGCTGCATAGCACAGGGAGATCAGCTCGGTGCTTTGTGACCACCTAGGGGGTGGGATAGGGAGGGTGGGAGGGAGACGCAAGAGGGAGGGGATGTGGGGATATATGTATACGTATAGCTGATTTACTTTGTTATACAGCAGAAACTAACACACCATTGTAAAGCAATTATACTCCAATAAAGATGTTAAAGAAAAAAACCCTGTGCTTATAGCATAGACTTGAATGTCTTATAAGAAGCTCCCTAAGAAGTTGCTTCAAATGCCATGTCTTTATCTCCCCTCAGCACCTCCTAAGAGAGTAATGGCCTCTCCTCTCCAACCTTCCCATCTCCCCTCAATGGTGGACTCTAACCCAGCTTCAGGGTCAGAAGAGGGAAGAGGACTCAGGGAAACTCAGGTTTCTGCCCTAAAAGAGAGATCATACAAGGGGTTTGAAGCTGATTCCAAGTTGACAACAGATAATCCAGCCCAAGGTTAGAGTCATGGTCTTCTCTGTTTCTTCTCCTATTTGAAAGCATTTATGGTAGAGAATCCCTCTGACAGCCTTTGCTTTTATTCTTCTCAAGAGATGGCTTCTGGAGAAGCAAGAAAAACTACAATCCTGCAGCCTGTGGAACAAAACCACATTCATAGAAAGATAGACAAGATGAAAAGGCAGAGGGTTATATACCAGATGAAGGAACAAGATAAAACCCCAGAAAAACAACTAAATGAAGTGGAGATAGGCAACCTTCCAGAAAAAGAATTCAGAATAATGATAGTGAAGATGATCCAGGACCTTGGAATAAGAATGGAGGCAAAGATCGAGAAGATGCAAGAAATGTTTAACAAAGACCTAGAAGAATTAAAGAACAAACAGACAGAGATGAACAATACAATAACTGAAATGAAAACTAAACTAGAAGGAATCAATAGCAGAATAACTGAGGCAGAAGAACGGATAAGTGACCTGGAAGACAGAATGGTGGAATTCGCTGCTGTGGAACAGAATAAAGAAAAAAGAATGAAAAGAAATGAAGACAGCCTAAGAGACCTCTGGGACAACATTAAACGCAACAACATTCGCATTATAGGGGTCCCAGAAGGAGAAGAGAGAGAGAAAGGACCCGAGAAAATATTTGAAGAGATTACAGTCGAAAACTTTCCTAACATGGGAAAGGAAATAGCCACCCAAGTCCAGGAAACGCAGAGAGTCCCATACAGGATAAACCTAAGGAGAAACACGCCGAGACACATAGTAATCAAATTGGTAAAAATTAAAGACAAAGAAAAATTATTGAAAACAGCAAGGGAAAAATGACAAATAACATACAAGGGAACTCCCCTAAGGTTAACAGCTGATTTCTCAGCAGAAAATCTACAATCCAGAAGGGAGTGGCATGATATACTTAAAGTGATGAAAGGGAAGAAACTACAACAAAGATTACTCTACCTGGCAAGGATCTCATTCAGATTTGATGGAGAAATCAAAAGCTTTACAGACAAGCAAAAGCTAAGAGAATTCAGCACCACCAAACCAGCTCTACAACAAATGCTAAAGGAACTTCTCTAAGTGGGAAACACAAGAGAAGAAAAGGACCTACAAAAACAAACCCAAAACAATTAAGAAAATGGTCATAGGAACATACATATGGATAATTACCTTAAACGTGAATGGATTAAATGTTCCAACCAAAAGACACAGGCTTGCTGAATGGATACAAAAACAAGACCCATGTATATGCTGTCTACAAGAGACCCACTTCAGACCTAGGGACACATACAGACTGAAAGTGAGGGGATGGAAAAAGATATTCCATGCAAATTGAAATCAAAAGAAAGCTGGAGTAGCTATACTCATATCAGATAAAATAGACTTTAAAATAAAGAATGTTACAAGAGACAAGGAAGGACACTACATAATGATCAAGGCATCAATCCAAGAAGAAGATATAACAATTGTAAATATATATGCACCCAACATAGGAGCACCTCAATACATAAGGCAACTGCTAACAGCTATAAAAGAGGAAATCGACAGTAACATAATAATAGTGGGGGACTTTAACACCTCACTTACACCAATGGACAGATCATCCAAAATGAAAATAAATAAGGAAACAGAAGCTTTAAATGACACAATAGACCAGACAGATTTAATTGATATTTATAGGACATTCCATCCAAAAACAGCAGATTACACGTTCTTCTCAAGTGTGCACAGAACATTCTTCAGGATAGATCACATCTTGGGTCACAAATCAAGCCTCAGTAAATTTAAGAAAATTGAAATCATATCAAGCATCTTTTCTGACCACAATGCTATGAGATTAGAAATGAATTACAGGGAAAAAAACATGAAAAGCAGAAACACATGGAGGCTAAACAATAAACAATTGTTTATTGATCACTGAAGAAATCAAAACATACCTAGAGACAAATGACAATGAAAACACGACGATGCAAGACCTATGGGATGCAGCAAAAGCAGTTCTAAGAGGGAAGTTTATAGCTATACAAGCCTACCTAAAGAAACAAGAAAAATCTCAAATAAACAATCTAACCTTACACTTAAAGGAACTAGAGAAAGAAGAACAAAGAAAACCCAAAGTTAGCAGACGGAAAGAAATCATAAAGATCAGAGTGGAAATAAATGAAATAGAAACAAAGAAAACAATAGCAAAGATCAATAAAACTAAAAGCTGGTTCTTTGAGAAGATAAACAAAATTGATAAGCCATTAGCCAGACTCATCAAGAAAAAGAGGGAGAGGACTCAAATCAATAAAATTAGAAATGAAAAAGGAGAAGTTACAACAGACACTGCAGAAATACAAAGCATCCTAAGAGACTACTACAAGCAACTCTATGCCAATAAAATGGACAACCTGGAAGAAATGGACAAATTCTTAGAAAGGTATAACCTTCCAAGACTGAACCAGGAAGAAATAGAAAATATGAACAGACCAATCACAAGTAATGAAATTGAAACTGTGATTAAAAATCTTCCAACAAACAAAAGTCCAGGACCAGATGGCTTCACAGGTGAATTCTATCAAACATTTAGAGAAGAGCTAACACCCATCCTTCTCAAAGTCTTCCAAAAAAATTGCACAGGAAGGAACACTCATTCCAAACTCATTCTATGAGGCCACCATCACCCTGATACCAAAACCAGATGAAGATACTACAAAAAAAGAAAATTACAGACCAATATCACTGATGAATATAGATGCAAAAACCCTCAACAAAATACTAGCAAACAGAATCCAACAACACATTAAAAGGATCATACACCACGACCAAGTGGGATTTATCCCAGGGATGCAAGGATTCTTCAATATACGCAAATCAATCAATGTGATACACCATATTAACAAATTGAAGAAGAAAAACCATATGATCATCTCAATAGATGCAGAAAAAGCTTTTGACAAAATTCAACACCCATTTATGATAAAAACTCTCCAGAAAGTGGGCATAGAGGGAACCTACCTCAACATAATAAAGGCCATATATGAAAAACCCACAGCAAACATCATTCTCAATGGTGAAAAACTGAAAGCATTTCCTCTAAGATCAGGAACGAGACAAGGATGTCCACTCTCACCAGTATTATTCAACATAGTTTTGGAAGTCCTAGCCAAGGCAATCAGAGAAGAAAAAGAAATAAAAGGAATCCAAATTGGAAAAGAAGAAGTAAAACTGTCACGGTTTGCAGATGACATGATACTATACCTAGAGAATCCTAAAAATGCCACCAGAAAACTACTAGAGCTAATCAATGAATTTGGTAAAGTTGCAGGATACAAAATTAATGCACAGAAATCTCTTGCATTCCTATACACTAATGATGAAAAATCTGAAAGAGAAATTATGGAAACACTCCCATTTACCATTGCAACAAAAAGAATAAAATACCTAGGAATAAACCTACCTAGGAAGACAAAAGACCTGTATGCAGAAAACTATAAGACACTGATGAAAGAAATTAAAGATGATACCAACAGATGGAGAGATATACCATGTTCTTGGATTGGAAGAATCAATATTGTGAAAATGACTATACTACCCAAAGCAATCTACAGATTCAATGCAATCCCTATCAAATTACCAATGGCCTTTTTTACGGAACTAGAACAAATCATCTTAAAATTTGTATGGAGACACAAAAGACCCCGAATAGCCAAAGCAGTCTTGAGGGAAAAAAACGGGGCTGGAGGAATCAGACTCCCTGACTTCAGACTATACTACAAAGCTACAGTAATCAAGACAATATGGTACTGGCACAAAAATAGAAACATAGATCAATGGAACAAGATAGAAAGGCCAGAGATAAACCCACGCACCTATGGTCAACTAATCTATGACAAAGGAGGCAAAGATATACAATGGAGAAAAGACAGTCTCTTCAATAAGTGGAGCTGGGAAAACTGGACAGCTACATGTAAAAGAATGAAATTAGAATACTCCCTAACACCATACACAAAAATAAACTCAAAATGGATTCGAGACCTAAATGTAAGACCGGACACTATAAGACTCTTAGAGGAAAACATAGGAAGAACACTCTTTGACATCAATCACAGCAAGATCTTTTTTGATCCACCTCCTAGAGTAATGGAAATAAAAACAAAAATAAACAAATGGGACCTAATGAAACTTCAAAGCTTTTGCACAGCAAAGGAAACCATAAACAAGACGAAAAGACAACCCTCAGAATGGGAGAAAATATTTGCAAATGAAGCAACGGACAAAGGATTAATCTCCAAAATATATAAACAGCTCATGCAGCTCAAAATTAAAGAAACAAACAACCCAATCCAAAAATGGGCAGAAGACCTAAATAGACATTTCTCCAAAGAAGACATACAGATGGCCAAGAAGCACATGAAAAGATGCTCAACATCACTAATTATTAGAGAAATGCCAATCAAAACTACAATGAGGTATCACCTCACACCAGTTAGAATGGGCATCATCAGAAAATCTACAAACAACAAATGCTGGAGAGGGTGTGGAGAAAAGGGAACCCTCTTGCACTGTTGGTGGGAATGCAAATTGATATAGCCACTATGGAGAACAATATGGAGGTTCCTTAAAAAACTAAAAATAGAATTACCATATGATCCAGCAATCCCACTACTGGGCATATACCCAGAGAAAACCGTAATTCAAAAAGACACATGCACACCAATGTTCATTGCAGCACTATTTACAATAGCCAGGTCATGGAAGCAACCTAAATGCCCATCAACAGATGAATGGATAAAGACGCTGTGGTACATATATACAATGGAATATTACTCAGCCATAAAAAGGAACGAAATTGAGTCATTTGTTGAGACGTGGATGGATCTAGAGACTGTCATACAGAGTGAAGTAAGTCAGAAAGAGAAAAACAAATATCGTATATTAACGCATGTATGTGGAACCTAGAAAAATGGTACAGATGAACCGGTTTGCAGGGCAGAAGTTGAGATACAGATGTAGAGAACAAACATATGGACACCAAGCGGGGAAAACCGCGGTGGGGTGGGGATGGTGGTGTGCTGAATTGGGCGATTGGGATTGACATGTATACACTTATGTGTATAAAATTGATGACTGATTAAAAAAAAAAAAAAAGAGATGGCCTCTGGGAGCCATTTGCTGGAGAGAATTGCTTTCATTATATATTTGGTCATCCCAACCAGGAAGTCCTCAACTTTCTTTTCAGCAAAGATAAACTGCTCCAATAAAAATTAAAAAAATAAAAAGATAAACACAGAAGTCCTCAACTTTCTTTTCAGCAAAGATAAACTGCTCCAATAAAAATTAAAAAAATAAAAAGATAAACACAGAGAGATGATGATACCCCTAAACCATCTCTTAAATACTAAATTAAAATGTTGAATATAAATCTACAAATGGAATGTAGCAGCTTCCTGAATACGTGGAGAAGTGGTTCCATTGCTACATTTTCAAGGAGCCCATTCTGGACCATTTTCATTAGGGAAGAATTTCCTCTTAAATCATGAAATTCAAACCGTGAATATCAAATACCCTTTGGCGTTTCAGGTTTACATGATTGAAAACTTCTGTGCTTTTTTCTGCTACATTAAGTAAAAATGGAAAAGTAAAATAGTTGAATGAGTGGTGTAATGAAATTTCTTTTAACTCAGCATGAACCCACAGAAACCAAGAAACATGAAAAGTTCATCAGTTTTAAAAGGGATTGAGGGGCTTCCCTGGTGGTGCAGTGGTTAAGAATCCGCCTGCCAATGCAGGGGACACGGGTTCGAGCCCTGGCCCGGGAAGATCCCACATGCCGCAGAGCGACTAAGCCTGTGCGCCACGACTACTGAGCCTGCGCTCTAGAGCCCACGTGCCGCAACTACTGAAGCCTGCACGCCTAGAGCCCGTGCTCCGCAACAAGAGAAGCACGACAATGAGAAGCCTGCGCACTGCAACGAAGAGTAGCCCCCGCTCACCGCAACTAGAGAAAGCCCACACACAGCAACAAAGACCCAACACAGCCAAAAATAAATAAATAAATTTTAAAAAATATAAAAAATAAAAAGAGATTGAGGGGGCTTCCCTGGTGGTGCAGTGGTTAAGAATCCGCCTGCCAACGCAGGGGGCACGGGTTTGAGCCCTGGTCCGGGAAGATCCCACATGCCACAGAGCAACTAAGCCCATGCACCACAACTACTGAGCCTGCGCTCTAGAGCCCACGAGCCACAACTACTGAGCCCTCACCCCACAACTACTGAAGCCCTCATGCCAAGAGCCCATGCTCCGCAACAAGAGAAACCACTGCAATGAGAAGCCTGCGCACCACAACCAAGAGAAGCCCCCGCTCGCCGCAACTAGAGAAAGCCCACGTGCAGCAACGAAGACCCAACACAGCGAAAAATAAAAATAAATAAAATAAATTTATTTAAAAAAATAGAAAAGGGATTGAACTCATTAATGAAAAACTAAAAAATGCTATCCAGCTTGAAATTAACCTCCTAGATCTTGCAAGATGGAAGCACACCTATATGGTCTGCTCTAAAAACTTAGTGTTAGGTACATTTTTAAAAATTAAAGTATACCATAGAAGCACGGATGGTACCTTACTGTTGTACAGCACTTATTGAATAATTGCTGAGTAAAAAGCTAGATAAGAATTAAGAATGTGCCCTGAAGGCAGGGGATGGAGAGTAGAAGTATAGTTGTTCCATGGAACATAAAAATAGACCAATAGTCAACTACCAGATGACCTGATACAATTGGAAACTGAAAACTGAAGGTAAAGAGATAATCTGATCTGCAAAGAGCCCTCTGCACATGTATAGTTTCTCATGTATGTGTGTGTGTGTGTGTATACATATATCTATATATATATAGTTGGCCACAAAAAGGAACTTCAGAAAGAATTACCCCCATATGAATCTTACCTTCTCACTGTCCCTTCAAACAGGCTATGACCACCCCTGTCTCAGAACAACAACTGGAACTTTTCCTGCTCCTCTACCTCTCTCTGGTCCTCCTCAGAGCACTCCTTTTCTGAATGAGAACACTTACTGGCAGAAGCATACAGTATCATATACTAGGTCCCATGCTAGATTTGGAAGGTACAAGTCAAATACAATACAGTCTTATTTCACAGAGCAGAAGAAAACAGAGAACCCAAATTATTGACTATCCAGAATCCTGCCCTTCTGGGAACAGTAACCTCCCACCAAGGCACATGGAAAGTACCTTCAAAAGAGGGAAAAAAAAAAAAATCAGGCTATCTGCTGACACTGAGGAACTTGGGTTTGAAATAATCACTCAGGAAAATGAGATTATCAATGACATTTTACATATCTTAAAACAGTAATAATACTCATTATACAGTTAATTTTATTGATTGGTTGTCACAATCATTTTTCAATATCAGGATCTCCCTTCAAGAGGCTTGTGAATTTATTTTCCTTGTAGAAAACATGCTTGTCAAGAATAATTTTTTAATTACTTTATGTTTTTATATACAAAGAGGGGGGAGGATTCTTTGAAAAATACAGAACCCAGTTAACAGTGGTTACTCTAGAGGATGAAATTAAAAGATCTTCTCACTTTTCATTTTGTACACTTTAGTTTTGCTTGAATTTCTTCTTGTAACAATTATTTGGTTTATTTTTTAAATATTTGTTTATTTATTTATTTATTTGGCTGCATCGGGTCTTAGTTGCAGCATGTGGGATCTAGTTCCCCAACAAGGAACTGAACCCAGACCCGCTGCACTGAGAGCACAGTCCCGACCACTGGGCCACCAGAGAAGTCCCTGGGTTGTTTTTTTTTTTTTAATAATTTGAAAGAAAAAGATTAACACTTTTTCAGTGTCTGGTCCCCTATTCAAGTTTAAATGTCTTTATGATTTTATGACTCAGAGTGGAAGCTTTCTCCTTCCCATGTCTTTTTTTTTTTTTTTTTTTTTTTTTCTTTTGGCCACACCATGCTTCTTGTAGGATTTTAGTTTCCCGACCAGGGATGGAAATGGGCCCTCAGCAATGAGAGCACGTGGTCCCAACCACTGGACCGCCAGGGAATCCCCCTCTTTCCCACAACTTAAGATGCCCTAAGACATGGAGAATCTCTCTCCATTAGAAATTATATTCATCTTTGACAGAGACTCAACCGTTCTCTCACGTTTTTAAAAAAAAAAAAAAAGAAGAGGAAGAAGAAGAAGAAGAAGGCATTCCCTGGCTGATATGGCGGCTCCATGATGTCATCAGTGTCTTGGCCTCCTATTTTTTTCACCACCATCCTCAGCACATGTATTCTAACCTCAAGGTCCTACCACATTTACAATGTGGCAAAAGGAGCTTGCAGACTGAGTTAGCCCCCTTTTGAAGGTACTTTCCATGAAGCCCCCACTCAGCAAATTCCCCTATACCCATTGGCCAGAATTAGTCACATGTCCACCCCTAACTGCAGAGGATGCTGAGTAATGCAGTTTTCAGCTGGCGCACTGCCACCCTGATCAAAGAGAAGGTTCTGTTTATTAAGGATGAAGAGGAGACTAGCATTGAGTAGGCCACTAACAGTCTCCATAGTTACCTGAACCTTGAGATGAAAACATTTTGAGTAAATTTTTTTATAAATTATTTATCTTACCCTATAACTGACTTGGCATTTCTCAGATTTCCCATCCATGCTCTGGGTTGTACAGCTTTAGTGCCCCCATGATCCTTCCAGGCTGTAAACATACCAGAAGGTCGCAGTACCCCAAGGCCTAGCTCCAACAGTTTCTCTCACCTCGCCAGCTCCCTCCTCCCACTCACAAGCAGGAGAGCGGCCCTCGGGCTCAGGTGCACCTTGGCTCAGCTTCCTGGCTCTTACCCTGCTCCTGCTTTGCCATCTGGTTTCCCTCCTGCTTTTCCCAACTCCCAGGTATGTCTTTTTAAAATTATCTCCATTGAGTGATTGTAAATTCATATGAATGCTGACTGCAGCTTATATAAAATGTGAACTGAAAGTCTTACAGTTTTAGGACAAATTTATGGAAATAAATCCACATATGCAAATGTTTCATAAGAGGAATATTACTGTAAATGCAAGACAAGGATTCAAACAGATGGAGACAAAATATAGAAAGGAATAGAAAGGCAGAGAAAGAAAAAGAAACAGAGAGTCTGTCCCTTCCTTTAAGTATTGCTGAAAATTCCTTATCTGCCACGTACAATCTAGATAGATTTGGGGAGAAAAAGTAGAAGCACGATGCTCTTGAGGATATTTTTCTTCCTGTTAGAATGCTGGTTTCTTAAGAAGAGCAACTATGCCACCTGTATATTTCATCAAGGACCTTGAATTCTGATAAAAATTTGATAAGTCCTAAGTGATGGTCCTTAAATAATATATTATGTTGAAACACTGACATGGGAACTGGACAACATACTCAGTAGCATAAACAAAGCCAACCCTTTCCTCTAGGCTAGTCACAGAATAGAGAAGAGGAATTTACAGGAGAAAAAAAAAAACGGAACTGAATAGAGTCAGAAATAGACCCTCATAAATATAGTCAACTCATCTTTGACAAAGGAGCAAAGATAATACAATGGAGCAAAGATAGTCTTTTCAACAAATGGTGCCAGACAACCACATACCAAAAAAAAAAAAAAAGTATCTAGATACAGACCTTACACCCTTCACAAAAATTAACTCAAAATGGATCACAGACCTACATGTAAAATGCAAACTATAAAACTCCTAGAAGATAACACAGGGGAAAGGCCAGAAAAACTTGGGTATGGCAATGACATTTTAGATACAACACCAAAGGCATGGTCCATGAAAGAAATAATTGATAAGCTGGACTTCATTAAAATTAAAACTTCTGCTTTATGAAAGACATTGTCAAGAGAATGAGAAGACAAGCCACAGACTGGGAGAAAATATTTGCAAAGGTAAGTCTGATAAAGGACTGTTATCCAAAATATACAAAGACTCTTAAAAAACAATAATAAGAAAACAACCCAATTAAAAAAATGGGCCAAAGACTTTAATAGACACCTCACCAAAGAAGATATACAGATGGCAAATAAGCACATGTACAGATTCTCCACACCTTATGTCATCAGGGAAATGCAAATTAGAACAACAATGAGAAACCACTACACACCTATTAAAATGGCCAAAAGTCACAACACTGACATTAGCAAATGCTAATGAGGATGTGGAGCAGTAGAAATTCTCATTCACTGCTAGTGAGAATGCAAAATGGTACAGCCATTTTGTAAGACAGTTTGGCAGTTTCTTACAAAACTAAACGTACTTTTACCATAAAATCCAGCCATTGCACTCCTTGGTATTTACCCAAAAAAGGTGAAAACTTATGTTCACACAAAAACCTGCACACAGATGTTTATAAGAGCTTTGTTCATAATTGCTAAAACTTGGAAGCAAACAAGTTGTCTTCAGTAGGGTAATGGATAAATAAACTATGGTATATTCAGACAAGGGAATATTATTCAACACTAAAAAGAAATGAGTTATTGAGCCATGAAAAGACATGGAAAAACCTAAATGCATAATATTAAGTGAAAAGGGTCAATCTGAAAAGGCCACATACTGATTCCACTTATATGACAATCTAGAAAAGGCAAAACTATAGAGACAGCAGTTGCTACGGGGTGGCAGGGGGTGGGGTAGAATAGCTGGATCACAGAGGATTTTTAGAGCAGTGAAAATACTCTGAATGGTCCCATAATGATGGATACATGTCATAACACATTTGTCCAAACTCACAGAATGCACACCACCATGAGTGAACCATAATGTAAATTATGGACTTCAGGTGATGATGATGTACCAGCGTAGGATCATCCGTTGTAACAAATGTACCACTCTGGTGGTGGATGTTGATAATAGGGGAGGTCATGCATGTGTAGAGGCAGGAGAGATATAAAAAAAATCTCTGTACCTTCTCCCCAGTTTTGCTGTGAACCTAAAACTGCTCCTTAAAAAGTGTCGTAATAAGAAAAGAAAAAAGGGGAACTGAACAAGTACTGTAGCATGCTCACAGTCACCATGTGCGCCCTTTGATGGATGGAAAAACTGAGTTTCAAAGAGACTAAATAATTTTCCAAGACCACACACATCTACTTGACCTTCAGACTTTTTCGTATGGCCAGCTACACTGCTGAAAAGCTTAAAATAAGGACTAAAATGGCCTCCCTTGATTTAGGCATTTGCTCTGTCTCAGGAAAATTTTGCATTTAGTGAAAATCTGGATCACAAATCCTATCTTTGGCATTATCTTACATTAAAAATTAAAGCTGTGGGACTTCCCTGGTGGTGCAGTGGTTAAGAATTCGCCTGCCAATGCAGGGGACACGGGTTCGAGCCCTGGTCTGGGAGGATCCCACGTGCCGCAGAGCAACTAAGCCAGTGCTCCAAAACTACTGAGCCTGCGCTCTAGAGCCTGCAAGCCGAGTGCCACAACTACTGAAGCCCGTGCACCTAGAGCTGGTGCTCCACAACAAAGAGAAGCCACCGCAATGAGAAGCCTGCGCACCGCAACGAAGAGTAGCCCCCGGTCACCACAACTAGAGAAAGCCTGCATGTAGCAACGAAGACCCAATGCAGCCAAAAATAAATAAATAAATTTTATTTAAAAAAAAATTAAAGCTGGATTTGATACTAAAACATGATTTTGAGAAGCACTGCTTTTTTAAAACACTGAAATGTGAATTGACCTTGAGACAAAAATTTTATTTCTCCTCTTTCATAAGCAGATTTTTCAAATGACTTAAAAGAAGGCTAAAAAGTGTTATGGTGAACTAACACCACTTCAAATACATTCCAATGAACATTAATTGGAAGAGGATTAAGATGAATGTCTTTAAATGCTCCATACAGAGATAAAGGCAGTTAAAGTTATGATTCCTCACAGACTTCTTTTTTATTTATTTATTTATTTATTTTTGGCTGTGTTGGGTCTTCGTTTCTGTGCGAGGGCTTTCTCTAGTTGCGGCAAGCGGGGGCCACTCTTCATCGCGGTGCGCGGGCCTCTCACTGTCGCAGCCTCTCTTGTTGCGGAGCACAGGCTCCAGACGCGCAGGCTCAGTAATCGTGGCTCATGGGCCCAGTTGCTCCGCGGCATGTGCGATCTTCCCAGACCAGGGCTCGAACCCGTGTCCCCTGCATTGGCAGGCAGATTCTCAACCACTGCGCCACCAGGGAAGCCCCCCTCACAGACTTCTTCATGAGACACTTCCTAGGAGTCATGCAGGGAAATTAACAGCCAAGCAAGCCACAACTGGCCCAAGTCATCTCAAAACTGAAGTTCACTGACAATACGGTTGTTTCTCCCTAAGTACCCCTGTCCAGACTCCTCTTTGATCCCCTGGGCCTCTGGGGCCCCTGAGGTTTCTACCCTCATCTTTTTTTTTTTTTTTTTTTTAAACTTTGGGTTTATTTATTTATTATTTATGGCTGTGTTGGGTCTTCGTTTCTGTGCGAGGGCTTTCTCTAGTTGCGGCAAGTGGGGGCCACTCTTCATCGCGGTGCGCGGGCCTCTCATTATCGCGGCCTCTCTTGTTGCGGAGCACAAGCTCCAGACGCGCAGGCTCAGTAGTTGTGGCTCACGGGCGTAGTTGCTCCGCGGCATGTGGGATCTTCCCAGACCAGGGCTCGAACCCATGTCCCCTGCATTGGCAGGCAGATTCTCAACCACTGCGCCACCAGGGAAGCCCTACCCTCATCTTTTAATCAGTTCTGTAACCTTTGCATTGGGATCCTTCCCTTGCAGGTTTCACCAATTCTTTTTGCTTGAGGCTGGAGTCTCACAGGGCAGTGAATCATGGAACTGCTCTTAACACAGCAGTGGGATTTCTACAGATTATCTATTTCACAGCTTTTGACTTTACCATCTTCCTGGTATCACTGAGGCCTCTAAGATGACTTACTGTATTAGATAGCAATTCAGCTGTAACAAAGATCCAATTAGGAGTGCACATGTTTTTTTGTTTTTGTTTTTTAAAGTCCAGAGTAAGAAAGCCTAAGGCTACAAAGGTAGCAGAATGAAGGAAATAACAAAGATCAAAGCAGAAATAAATGGAGACCAGAAAAACAATACAAAAGATCAATGAAACTAACAGTTATTTTTTTAAAAGATTAACAAAACTGGCAAAACTTCAGAAAGACACACGAAGAAAAAAGAGAGGGACTCGTGGTCCAGTGGTTAAGACTCCACGCTTCTACTGCAGGGGCACAGGTTTGATCCCTAGTCAGGGGAACTAAGATCCACGTGCCGTGCAGTACAGCCAAAAAAAAAAAAAAGAGAGAGAGAAAGACTCAAGTAAAATAAGAAAGGAAAGAGGAAACATTACAACTGATATCACAGAATACAAAAGACGAGGATTGTAAGAAACCGCTATGAACAATTATATACCAAAAAAATTGAATAACCTAGAAGAAATGGATAGATTCCTAGAAACATACAACCTACCAAGACTGAATCATAAAGAAATAGAAAATCTGACAAGTAAAATTGAATCAGTAATCAAAAATCTCCCAACAAAGAAAAGCGCAGAATCAGATGATTTCCCTGGTGAATTCTACCAAACATTAAAGAATTAATACCAATCCTTCTCAACTCTTTGAAAAGATTAAAGTGGAGGAAACACTCCCAAACACATTTTATAAAGCCAGCATTCCCTTGATACCAAAGCCAGATAAGGATACTATAAGAAAAGAGAACAGAATGGTGGTTACCAGGGCCTGGAGTGTGGGGAAAATGGAGATGTTGATCAAAGGGTACAAAGTTCCAGGTATAAGATGAGTAAGGTCTGAGGATCTAATGCACAGTATGGGGATTATAGTTAACAATACTGTATTATATGCTTGAAAGTTATTAAGAGAGTAGATCTTAAATGTTCTCACCACAAAAAGGAAATGGTAATTATGTGAGGTGATAGAGGTATTAACTAACACTACTGTGGTAATCATTTTGCAATATATGTGTATCAAGTCAATACATTGCATACCTTAAACTTGCACAATGTTATATGTCATTTATATCTCAAAAAAGCTGGGGAAAAAAACCCAAACAATTTTCCATAACAACAACAAAAAGCCCAGGGCTGGTATGGCCGTTCCCTAATAGGTAGTGGGCATTATACACAATAATAATAAAAGTAATATAATACATAACAATTATTTAGCACATGACATATGTGGCAGGGACTGTTCTAAATACTTTACTTACAAATTTTATCTTAGCTAATTCTCTTATCACCCCTCTGAGGTAGTTGTTGCTGTAGTTATTATTATTATTATTCCCGCATTACAGATGTTATAGAAAGGTTTAAGAACTTACAAGCAAAGAGGTAAACTCAAACCAAGGATTCAAACCCAGACCAAGCTCTTAGCCTGCATATACTGCTTCTACAGTGAATTGTTCCCCTTAAGTTACTTATAAAAGGCTCCTCTTCTCTTTCTACAATCAGTCACAGTCAATATTCTTTTTTATGTTCAAACAGTCCCCCAGTATTGCCAAGAGTGATCCCTTCAAGCTGACTTGAATATCTTTTCACACACACCCCCATTAGTCTTTGAGTTATTTCCCTTCTTTCTTGCCCAACAAGATGTCTCAGTTCATCTTGTGTTTTCCCTGCCCCCAGACTTCTCCCAGATTCTTCAGGGAGCTCTGAAGAATCAATATTTTTAAATATCTATCCAAAAAATGTATTTAAAAAGATCTCCAAAGCAATCCATACCAACTAATACATTTAACAGGGTAGAGTAAAATAATTTGCCAGTTCATTAATGAGGGTCATGGTTGAATTTTTATTATCAAGAAAAAATGTTTAAAGTAATAGATTTCGTCTTCATTAAAGTAATAATTCCTTAAGGAGTCAAAGACATGCTGGATGAGTACAGCCAGGACTTCAGGATTTGATCCTCATAGTGGAGAGCCAGGCTCAGTTCAAAACTTCATAGGCGGGACTTTCCTGGTGGCGCAGTGGTTAAGAATCCGCCTGCCACTGCAGGGGACAGGGGTTTGATCCCTGGTCCAGGAAGATCCTACATGCCGCAGAGCAACTAAGCCCGTGTGCCACAACTACTGAGCCCACACACCACAACTACTGAAGCTCTCACGCCTAGAGCCCGTGCTCCGCAACAAGAGAGGCCACCACAATGAGAAGCCCACGCACCGCAACGAAGAGTAGCCCCTGCTTGCCGCAACTAGAGAAAGCCCGCACACAGCCAACGCAGCCAAAAAAAAAAAAAAAACTTCATAGTCAATCAAGGCACCAAGTCTTACTTAAACTGACAGAGTCCTTCCCAGAAGACACATAAATGAAATTTAATTTATTAAAATTGTTGATTGTTCTATGCTGTCATCACTGTTAAATCAGATCAAATTAATCACATCAGCATTCCTAAATCCTAAAAGAACTTGGCTCTAATCCTACTCTATGCCCAATATATGGGTACTATAAAAACAAAGCAGGTCATATGAAACAGAAATTTCCCCTTTTGCCCCAAAGGAAATAAATTTCCATAAATCCTAAGAAATTTCTCAGAAGACAAAAATCTACCATGCTCCTCTAAAAACTATTTCACCTGACACCTGAGAAACAAGTCTTATTTTTGCATTTACTTAGTTACAAACATATGAATAAACTAAATGACTCTAGAGCATATTCAGGAAGTAAATGAACCCTGGTATCATAGCAAATGCAGGTCTGAATCCCAGCTCTAAACCTTATAAACTCTGTGACCCTAGGTGTGCTATTAAATTCCTCTGTGCCTCAAGTCTCCTCAACTTTTAAGTAGATTATTGTGGGAGTCAAAAAAGACAATTCATTCAAGTACATGGGACAAATCCTGGAGAGTAAGTGCTTAATAAGGGCTAGCTATTGCTATTACAGGCTTTCTTCTCTTATCTCTAATGACTGCAATTCCCAGTGCCACCCATATTAGTCAGATTAGGACAAGTGATTCTTCAGTGACAAATTAATCCAAAATCTCACTGGCTTAAACACGTAAAAGTTATTTTACACTCAAGCAAAGACAACTGTAGGTCCTGGCAACTCTCTGGGGCAGCTGTCCCCATGTGGTGACTCAACAATTCAAGTGCTAACTTTAGGTTCTCGGCCATCCAGCTGCCAGGCACCCACTCATACCCCAACCCTCTGTCTCCAGACTAGCCTCTCTGCCTCATACTGGTACCAAATGGGAGAGCCTGTGCTTAAGGAAGAAATCAGGCCTCAACAGGAGACAGTCAAGCAAAGTTTAGCTGCTCTTCCAGAACAGAAAGGAAACTCATGCATCAGAAAAAGTGACTGATAAACATACCAAAAGAATATGGCTGCACAAATACCAGAATCTGATCAGATAAAATAGTTCAATGAACTTCTTGGAACCTACTATAAACTTAAAGAAACATGCTTTTTGGACTGTGTTAAAGACTTCACAGGAAGAGAAGTAATACCTGTTGAGATAACCTGCTCAGAACATTGCTTATAGAAATATTTTTAAATGATGCAAAGAATATCCATTAAATTTCAGGAATATCATATTCAGCAGAATGAAGCCCTGGCAGCAAAAGCAGGACTCTTAACTAACCACAGTAGAAAAGTCCTGGTGGATGGACTTTCAGTAAAGGACTTGCCAACAGCTATTGCACTGGAAATGAGGATTCATCTGATAGAATCCCTTGAAAGCAGTAGCCACCAGGTTAAACTGTTTGTCATGACTGTTTGGCAAATGGAAACTAGTGAGAAACAAAGTTGCAATTTACCAGGAATAATCAAAACAGAAGGTCTTACTGTTTAGTTAAAATAATAAGGTGTAACATTTGTTGTGGTTTTAAGATTGAGCAGCTTGGCCACTTGATTAGAAAAATAAACCATTATTTCTTCAACTGTGACTATTAATTTTAAAGCAAAATATGTGTTCAATCGTGTATAAGAAAAAAGTTTTATTACTAAAAGTGAAATAAATGGAAATATCACTGACTAGTTGTTTATACCATCTAGTACCATAGTATTCTGACCAGTCTGTGGACACCTTGAAATGTTTTTCAATAGGAATTATCCTCTAGATATTCCTGTTCATATACATCTGCCTCACACTGATGGTAAATACATAAAACAGTTACTTGCTTTAAAAGAAAAATAATTCAGGCTTCTTTCACACTGTGGTTATCTCACCATGTAGCCTCCTTCATGATTGCTAAGACAAGAGAACAGCATGAAAGGATTGTGCTTGCTTTTCTACTGCCACACGTCACTCCCATTCATATTTACTTGGCCAGAGCTGTCACATGGCTCCGCTTAGGTGCAAGCAGACTGCAAATTGTAGCCTTGTGTTCCCAGGAAAGAAAGGAGAACTGGATATTGGTTTGCACTACTAACTTTTATTTTTTCTCTAAGTATTGAAGTTACTAATACAAACTATAGTAAATAGATGGGATATCTTGAGTCCTGACTTCATGCTTAATCAATATCTTGTATAGGTTAGTCTCATACAGAAAATAAAGACAAAAATTTTTAATTGCAATGGTAATAAAATTGACACTTTTCAAGCTTACTTCCTTAAAAAAAAAAAAAAAAACTTCCCACAGACTATTGTTTTCATGAGAAAGGAGCTCATTACTCTTTTGCTTTTTTTTAAGTGGGATTGTTTTTTTGTTTTGTTTTGTTTTGGCTGCATTGGGTCTTCGTTGCTGCATGCTGGTGTTCTCTAGTTGCAGCCAGAGAGGGCTACTCTTCATTGCAGTATGTGGGTTTCTCATTGCGGTGGCTTCTCTTGTTGCGGAGCATGGGCTCTAGGTGCACAGGCTTCAGTAGTTGTGGCATGCAGGCTCAGTAGTTGTGGTGTGTGAGCTTAGTTACTCCACAGCATGTGGGATCTTCCCGGACCAGGGATCGAACCCGTGTCCTCTGCACTGGCAGTTGGATTCTCAACCACTGCACCACCAGGGAAGTCCAGATAGGAGCTCATTACTCTTTTATGGCAATACTGACTGGCATTTCAAAAAAAAACCCTAGGTCTTAATTATACTGTGATTAAAATTCTTATATACTTTTAATTTGCAGATTAACCCTAACATATTTCCACCCTCAGGGAGAAATATTTATCCCAATGCAATAAGAAGTGTAAAGAAATAAATAATGAATGATAATTTTAGAATCACAGAACTTAAAGGGACTTTAAGAGATGTGACTTTATTATGAAACATTTACTGAGCCCTTTCTACATGTCAGCAATACATACATATCACCCTGGAATGGGTGATAGTTCAGGAAACATGAAAATGTGTAAGTCACAGTGTCCCTGCCCAAGAAGCTTACAATGTATAGGGGAAACAGACATTAAAATATTCTGTGAGATCATAGCAGGAATAAATACTTCTGACTTGAGGAAGGTACATCAGAAAAAGTTAAATGGAAGAAGTCTCAAATCTCAGCTTTGAAAAGAGAAAAAGTGATGGGGGCAAAGGATGGGTATTCTAGTGTAATGAAACATTAATAAACAAAGGAAAGCAGACCCATTCTGAGAACCACAAGAAGGCTGTCTAGGTCCTCTAAACAAAGAGTCAATGTGTTCCTCTAATGAGTGCAAGTAAAAAGTAAGCTAGTATATCTCAACCAAGAGAAATTATGTTCTAGTGTTACAATTAGGAGTGAGAAGTTTTAGACTCTACCCTGAAAAAATTTAAGATGTAAAAGTACATGACATGATCAAAGAAATAATGAAAATGACTTTGGTGAGTGTTGTAGCTGATACCACAGTTGGGCCTCAGTCATGGAGAGTGTTGAATGCCAGAGAAAGGACTTTATCCTACGAGCAGGGAAAGGTCGTTACAAGTTCTTAAGAATGACATGAAGTGACTAGATTTCTGTTACATAGGGAAATTAAGGTTGCAGAAAGAATAATAGAGAGGAAAAGTTTAAAAGCAGGTCATTTTCGGAATTCCCTGGCGGTCCAGTGGTTAGGACTCCGTGCTTCCACTGCAGGGAGCACAGGTTCGATCCCTGGTGAGGGAACTAAAATCCCGGATGCCACACAGCACAGCCAAAAAAAATTTAAAAAAATAAAAATAAAAGCAGGTCATTCTGTTAGTTGGTTATAGATGGGGAGTCATGAAGATCTGCAGTAGAGGCAAGGCAATGACAGTAATAGTGGTTGGTGAAAGAAAAGATGAATTTGATGTTAAATTCTTGCAAACTGATCAGTTGTAAATGTAAGGATATGAGAGAAGGATTTAAGAACTACATCTAGTTAATGGATTCTATCATTTTAGGGAGCACAGCAAGAGGAACTGTGTAAGAGAGAAGCTGATCAATCTATTAGGGACATGTGGAATTTTGAACACTGGCAGTGTTGAGTCCTAGAGCTACGATATACTAACTGTTTGGTCTTGAACAAGTTACTTAACCTCTAAGTGCCTCTGAGGGTTGAACGAACTAATGAAAGAGCTTAGTACAATGCCTGAATCATAGCAAGAGATCAACAGTGTTAGCTATTTTTAACTATTACTATTATCATCACCATTATCATTATCATCCATGTGTAGATGCCAAAAAAAAAAGACTGTTGGGAATCACTGCTCATGAGAAAGATGAGGATGTGAAATGGGGATTTATACTAACATAGAGATTAGGATTGAGTATAACAAGAGAGGAGAAGATGGCCAAAGACGGGTGTAGTTTGAGGAGAGGACTGAGATCAGAGCTTTCATTTAAGGGATGGGTAGAACAGTAGAAATGTATGGGGTTCTCTGGGGGACAGGAGCCATTCATCCCTCAGCCCATGATCACTACATGACTGTACCAGACATGTCCAGGCACAAGGAGGCAACATCACTGGAGGCAGATCTTCTCTACAACATTAAATGTCCCCAAAGCTTAAGCCCAGTGTTGTTTATCTTACATCACAAGTGTTCAAGACTCAGGATTGTTCTTCATGAATCACAATATCACAGGAAACCTCTCAATCACCTCATCTAATTCTTTATTTCAGGTAAAGAAATTGAGGCCCCATGTGACTTGAGCAGGTCAGATTTGACAAAGTTTAGACTTAGGTTGCCAAACATAATGCCACAAAGCCCATGGGGAGTATGTCACTGAATCTAATGGCTTAGGAATATGGTAATGCCTTTAAAGGGTTCTCTCTTTCCATCTTCTCAAGAGGCACTTGCATTACTCAGGGTTTCTCAACCTCAGCTCCATTATTAACATTTGGGGCTGAACAACTCTCTGTTGAGAGGGGCCGTCATCCTACTGTAGAATGTTTAGAGCATCCTTTCTACCCGCTAGATGCCAGCACATACCCCTCAACCCGGCTGTGACAACCAAAAACACCTACAGACACTACCACATGTCCTTTGGAGGATAAAACTGCCCCAGGTTGAGAATCACTGTTCTAGCTGATATATGTTAATTTTCTCCATTAAGAAGTGATAAACTCACTCAAATGCCCAGATTTTAAAATACATGCTCAGATTAATACAACTGGAACTTCTTTGCTTTGGGCTAGTGATCTTGGAAAGAATTTATCTGTCTCCTTCAAAAACTGGGGAATTAGAGTTTGGGTATTTGAAATCATAATAGTCGCTGTATCAAATACCCATTTCAATGAATGACCCAAATAAGGCCTCAGTAAATTACTCCAAATCATCATCAAAAAAAAAAAAAAAAAAATCATGATTAAAGATGAAATACTGTTTTAGGAAATAAAGAAATAAAGTAAAAATTCATCTGTTAGCACTCTACCAAATAAATGTTTAAATACCTAATTTTCTAATCCCACTATACTGTTTTTTCCCAACTATGTTTTACAAAATCCTAGTTCCAAGAGATATTAATAGGCTTTCTGTGGGAAAAGCATTTTATATTCAAGCAAGTTTAGGAAATGCTGGATTAGACAAAGGTAAACACTTTCCCACACAACTCATCAGAGCATTTACTTTGTTTATGAGCAATATAAATCTCCAGAAAACACATACAAGTCGAGTTGTTTCTCCATCTTATTTAGTTACACAATGTTTTCATTTGTTTGTTTACAGTTTCTCAAGGAATTATTATTTCTCAGAACCCACTGGCAAACACGGCACTAGCCCTACTGCCTCACTAGCTTCTCTGGGCTCACTGACTGAGCTTTGGAGCTGCAAGGACCACATGACATAGAATTTGAAGGTGATGTAATGCCAACCAAGCCTGCAGATAAGCTACTGACAATTTGGAGCCATTGTACTGTATAATTTCTTTATCTCATGCATACACTAAATTTAATTTCTAATCCAGAAATTGCTGTTATAGCTGAAAGTATAACCAACCAAAAAGTTGTTTTGTTTTTTTTTTTAATGGTAAACCATGGGAATTGATCTTGCCATATTAAGCAAGAAAAAGGGGTTTATTGGAAATATTCTGGGGGTAGTTAGCATTGTGAAGGAAGCACTGAACAGCACAGCCACCAGAAGGACAGGAATCAGAGACACCTCAGGCACCTAAGGAAGGGACAGTTGCCTTGGCTCCAGCCATCAGATGGCCCAGTTCCAACCCACTTTCTATCTGATATCTCCCCTAATGATCCAAACTTCCAGAAGACGCTGATTGGCTTAGCTTGGGTCACGTGCCTACTATCTAGCCCCACCCCCTAATGTCATGGGTGAGGTCTCATGATCTACAGCCCCTCCAGAATGACAGAGTGGAGGAGGGGCAATCCCCCAAAACATGGATGCTGGACAGAAAATAAGAGACGTACTTTACATTCACTGGGCAGAAAAAGTAGACGTATACCTTATTTTGTTCCACTATTCCTATCTCCTCTAGTCAGTTCTTTACATTTCTTACACACAGCACTGCAGCATTCCAAATGGCCAGCCCTTCTTCCTCAATCACCTTCGGCAGACATGAGAGCCTGTCTTACAGAGAATTCAAAAAAGTCCTTTTGGGTTTAGTCCTTCTACCATAAAACCTGGCACAATTAATGACTCCCAAGGAAGAATCATTTAGTCTAATTATCAGCTAAGCTCATTCACTTGTAACAGCCGCCTAAAACACAAGGACAGAAAATTTAAGGCACCATAAGAAGGAGGAAGGAGAGTTTAAAGACAAATATAACAAATCAATTCTTCCTGACCCCCAAATGACCCAAGTAAAGGCATTTAGCATCTGCCCTTTTCCCATTCTCAGGTCTATTGGCCCTAAGTAATTCTAAAATTCTTTTGATAATCATCAATTTCTGTGAAAACAGAGGGGAGTCTATTTTATGATAATGTTTTTTGATCTCAGACTAAGACTGTGTTCCTGCCTCTGGGGAAATTCCTTCTACCGGAAAAAATTTTTCTTTGGGCCACGGTTTTTTGAAGTATTTGTCATCAGTACACTTTATCTTGCTAATAAGCAGAAGTGCAACACGGAAGTTAGAATGTTAGACAATTTTTATTTTTATTTTTGAGCCTGTTTAAAAAAAATCTTTTCTTGGGCAAGTTCTCATTTGGGTTTAATTATTTGCATCTTGTCTTTGCTGTAGCAAAAGTCTCAATCAATTTTACTAGACAGAAGAAAAGAAGAAAGGCATGATTTCCAACCAAGATTTAAAACTACATTCATATTTATGAATTATGGCTTTTTAGTCACCTGTAGTCTAAGGTGAAAGTTTTACATAATCTTTATTTATTTCTACATTTTATTATGTAGAAAACAGAAATTCAAGTAAGAAATCACATTGCTTGAGAAAGGACAACACACTCACAACACCTCTGACACCAGCTGTGTGGGTTTTCCACACATCAAGCAATTCCATGACACCAGCTGGGTGTCCTACAATTCAATTTAATTCTGACATTAATCAGAGTTAGCACAGACCCCACAGGTTAAGGGCTCAGTCTCACAAGACTGTCCCCCACATCAGATGCCAATCACAAGTACTAAGTCCCCAGGCTACCCACAGCTTCTGTCTGGCTTGGCTTCCAATAAGAGCTTCCCATGACCCTCCTCCTTGGATGTGATCATTTGCTGCAACAGCTCACAAAACTCAAGTTAACACTTATGTTTACCAGTTTATTATGCAATAAGGGATGTTAAAAGAACAGAGATGAACAGTACATGGGGGAGGACTGAAAGGGTCCTGAGCACAGGAGCTTCTTCCTTTGTGGAGCTGGGTTTGCACCACATTCCCAATTCGTGGATGTGCTCCCCAATCTGAAAGCTCCCTGAACCCCATACTATTGGGATTTTTATAGAGGCTTCATCACAGTAGGCATGATCAATTATGAACTCCATTTCCAGTCCCTCTCCCCTCTCCTGTGAATGGGAGGTGGGGCTGAAATTTCCAAGCTTCTAATCATGGCTTGGTCTTTTCTAGTGACCAGTCCCCATCCTGGAGCCCAACAAGAATGACCTCATTAGAACAAAAGATACTGCTATCATCTAGGAAATTTCAAGGCATTTAGGAGCTCTGTGAAGGTAACTGAGGTCAAAGACTAAATGTTAGAATAAAAGATCCTCCTAGCACCTCTATCTGCAAGGGTTTTAGGAGGTCTGTGTCAGAAACTTGGAAATATATATATTTCTTATTATTGCACACATGTCCAATTATAAACCATTTTAAAGGACGCTGGCTGTGTTCTGTTATTTTGGTTTTCCCCTACTTCTTCCCCCTGAAAAGAAGGGGCTGCACTTTTCAAAAAAGGGAGTTCTGTGGAGAGAATGTTCACCTTCTCTGCATCCAGTCCTGGGAGAGGAGAGAGGTGCTATCTGCCAATCTATCCACCGCCATTTACTCAAATGGTTAGGATAGGGAGAAGAGAATATAAAATAGAAATAAAAACTCTACCCACCCCCAAGCATCACTGACAATGCCTCAGGCACACATGAATCCATTGAGTAAGTATCTGAGGACAAGACTTGTAGGAGGCATTTATCTTTGAAATAGATTTGAAGAGATTTGTTTTTTAATCTACTTTAAAATTTGTACTGAGTAAATCTTAAGTGGCAAAATTTCAGAGTAGGAAGAGAGGTCACTTACATTCAAGGAGAGAGAATTGGTTAATTAGAACTAAAAAATTGCAGCTTTACTGGGTATGCATTTTAATTTGGTCTTCTGTCTAGGGCACTATTATTCTGAACAATTATGGAATGAACCCGTATATAGGAAGTCATCATCTATGGAGGGTTTCCTGTAGGTTGAGTGTCCATTAAGAAAAATTTTCCTTTTCACCCTCTGGCTGTCCTAACAGCATAACAAATTAAAGAGAAAGTTCTCTGATATTTAGCAACCATCATGTGATTTTGGCAATGGAGAAATCCACAGTAGTTGGGTAGAATAGTTGGCTCTGCCAGTAGGTAGACTGCAAGCCAAGTTAGCAATAGAAAGCCTCAGAAACGGGAGTTTATGGGAGGATTCTAGGAACAGGCTTACTAATTAGGGCCTATAACAAGATGCAGAGTAAAGGCAGATTATTCATGATAGGTCTTATGTCGGTTCAACTGCTTGGGCCCAAATGCCCACAGTAAAACATCAGTAGACTGGAGAAGTGGCAATTGGGTATGCGGCACAACAGATTTCTTTTTATGTGTAACATAATTTCTTTAACCCTTTATTTGCAACTCCTCTCCATTTTTTGTTTGATTTTGTGTGTGTGTGGTTTCGTTTTGCTAGCATGCATTATGCTGGGATGTCTGTCCAAAATAAGAATTTTAATTGACAAGTAGACTACTCATTTTCCCCATAGGTCTACGTTTTATAAACCCATGGCCAATAACATATCCCAACCCACCCCACCATATTATAGTACCTGCTTAACCCTTGCAGATCTTGATAAAGATCTTTTGCTAGCCGAATTGTCTAAGTCTCACTTTAAGTAATACTCAGGCAATATTTACTCTAATTCATCAAGTATAGTTCCCTTTCCCTGGAGATCCACTCAAACTTCAGCCTCATTTCAAAGAAAAACAAAACAAAACAAAAAACCTTGCCCCTCTCTCCCCACAGGATTATAGATCCATCTATTTGCAAGAGAGTTCTTTAAAATTCTATGCAAGCTTTCTCCCAATAAACAACAAGTCTTGGTCTCTTAAAATAGTATTGTACGTGAGGGAAGATGGGAATTATGCCAAATGCTACTTTTGAAAACACTGTCTTTTGCAAACTGAGAAAACAGTTAAGAAAAGAATTGAGCCTTTTTGAAGTGTTGCAATATTTATTCATCTTTTGTCAAGTCATAGAGAGAAGGCTTTCAGAAGTAATGGCTTGGAGCCTCCAGCAGTCCTAGATTCAAAACCTAGCTTTGAATTTACTGTCTAGATGACTTTGGAAAAGTTATTTTAACTGGCTGAGGCTGTTTCTTTATAAAATGGAGTAATAGTAATTACTTTTCAAAGTTGTTTGAAAGGAAGAGATAATATATATGTCATGTCTCTGGCACACAGACAACACTCCATAAATGGTTGCATTCTTAGTAAAATGGTGGCTAAATCTTGTGATCTTCATAGATAGAGATCCCCAACTCCTTCTAAGGAAAGGAGTCTAGGCTAACATTTTTCCATTGTAAAAAACAGATAATAGGTCTTCTCTATGAAGAGTTAGGCTGCCAGGAAGGTCAGAATTAAAATTTGGACCACTTTTCCCTGAATATACAGAGGGCTGGCTTCAATAATATCACCCTGCTAGACACCTGAACAACTGCAATAAAGGCAATAAAAGACTGGGCTGAGGAGAGCACATCATGTAGGTACTGGGGCTGGAGAAAGAACAAAGTCTGAGAAGATAAATGAGAAAGACTAAGATGAATCAAGAGAACAACCATTCCCAAAGGACAGAGAAGTAATACAAGGAAAAGACTTCTTTTTTTTTTTAATGCTTATGGGTATCCACAGAGAAATTAGAAAGGACACACACACACACACACACACACAAACACACACACACACACACACAGGCTTCTGCAAAAAAGGAACAACCAGAGAAAAACAACAACAAATCCAAAGAAGGAATGGAAGTTATTCAATTCTGTTAAGAATGTACATGATCTGAAAGACAGTCAGGGCTATTTCCCTGAATACAAAGCAAAAATACAAAATAAAAACTCTTAGAGTGATGATGAGCAATTTGGGTAACAAGAGTTACAGAAGGAGAGAACATGAGACCATAGAGGCTGGACTGAAGGAAGGCTATAGTCTTAGGATCAAAAGGGCCCACCAAGAGCCACACAGGGTTAATAGAAAAAAACCCACACCCAGACACTCCAAAGATTCAATTACTAAAGACTTAAAAACCATTGTACAGGCTTCCATAGAGGGTTACCTTCAAAAGAACAAGAATTCCATTGATATCAGACTTCTTATCAGCATCGCTGGATGCTAGAAGACAATGAGAAATGTTTTTGAAGTTCTAAGATAATTTTTTGAAACTAGAATTCTATACTAAGCCAAACTATCAATCAAATGTGAGAGCATAATAAAGACACTTTCAAACATAAAAGAACTCAGAAAGTTTACTTCCTTCCCATTCAAAAAATATCCATGTGAGGACACACTATAACAAATCATTAAAGGAATCTAAAAGTGAGAAGAAACACTAACTCAAAAGAGCTAACTCAAGGGAACTACTGAAGAAATATTGTGCACCAGGACAGGATATAAATTGTTCCAGATTAGAACAGGAGGTCAGTTCTGTGAAGAATGTCATTAAGCTGAAGAAGAATTCCGTTACGCAAACGTATGATTAGGAATCAGAAATTTCTTAGAGATAAAATGAAAGCATTACATCTCTTTTATAAGAAAGAAAAAGAAAGGCAATTCAAGATACCAGGAAAAATAAAATATTATAAAAGAAAGCCATTATGCAAACAGGATGCAAATTAAAATGTGATATATTTTAAGCAATCAATTGGCTTTGAGAAAAAAGAAAAAAATAAATCCATTTGCCCCTAGTACATTTGCTTTTTGAGTGCCTTTACTACTGGTTCAACTGCTTGGTTTTGCAGAAGGTATTTACTCCAAATACTTACATACTTGTAAGTGCTGTATCGTGGCTTTAAAATTTCAGAGTCAATCTATGGTCAAGGAATGAAAAGCGAGTATGCCTACAGAACAGAATATAAATATTACTAACCTCCGTAAGATTAAAAGGAATGAAATAGCTGACAGAAGTCAAAAGTGAGGAAAAGCGTTACTAAGTTTCTCAGCTTATATCATCTTACACTGTGGAGTCAAGAGATAACGTTTATAAATGAATGATCAAAACCAGATGTTTAAGTACATCTTAAACATCTAAGGCAACCAGGAGAGGAATTAAAAATAATTATATAACTAACACATTTGGGAAGTAGAAGAGTCATGAAAGTGGGAGTTGCGTAAGTGAGAAATTAAAGTAGACTATTTATAGTTATTTAACACAGTTGTTAAACACTAGGAAGAAAAAAATCGAACAGTTAATAGTGATCAGCTATGAGGATTGAGCCTGGGAGTAGGACATTAGGAAGCGTTTTACTCTTCATTTAAATTATTCTGCAGTGCTTGATATTTTCTTTGCACTTCTTTAATATAATAGATATCTATTTAAAAGAAGAAAATGAAAAGAATGTGTGGTTGCCATGCTCCAGGATGGTCCCCCATAACCCCCACTTTCCAGTATTCATACCCTTGTATGGTCTCCCTCCCAGGGAGACCAAGGTTGTTGTGACCAAGCGTATATGACAGAAATGATGGTAGGTCACTTTCAAGCTTAGTAAAAGACTATGGCTTCTGTCTTGGATGTTCTCTCTTTCTCGGCAGATCTTTTTCTCAGATCACTCAGTCTGTGGGAAGCCACAATGAACAGCTCTACAGAGAGGCCCCCAGAGTAAGGAACTGAAGTCTCTGAGAACAGCAGCATGAGTGAGATGGAAGCAGACCCCTCAACCCTAGTCAACTTTTCATATACAGCAGCGCCAGCCAACAACTTGACTGCAGCCTCATAAGCGACCCTGAACCAGCTGAGTCACACCCGAATTCCTGACTTTCAGAAACTGTGTGAGATCATAAATGTTTGTTGTTTTAAGCTTCCAAGTTTTCCAGTGATTTTTTATGCAGCAGTACCCAACTAATACGGAGTGCTATCCCCGAAGAAATAAAAGCAACTGAAGAATCATCACTGCATGTATCAGAAACTAAAAATTTAGTTTAGGAGCTAAGAAACCTGGATTCTAACCTCAGGAAAACTATGGCTAGCAATATCATTGATATGCTAACTGAGCTTTCTGTGACCAGAGTCCCATCTGCTGCTTCAAACTCAGAATAACCCAAACTGACCTCATCAGCTTGCCCTTCATCCATGGTTTCCTATTCCTCTTCACAGGCCCACCATCCTTTCATGCATCCAAGCCTAACATGTCTTACCTGGATTATCCCAAAAGCAGAGCCAGAGACAATGGCTTACATTCAACTAATTTGTTTGGTAGTGGGATCGCAGGGGTCAGAAGTGAGGGACAGGAGAGTGAAACAGGAAAGGAAGAAGGACCACTACAAAGATGTGATACCGAGTTGGCCAACACTACCAGCTACTAGGTGTTCAATCACCTTATCAAATGGGCTCCCTACCAGAAAAAGAGAAAAGAAGCACATGTCAAGGGTTGCCCGAAGGGGCATTTTAACTCCCCAATACTCCCCTGTTACGAATACTGAGTGCCAAGCAGGTCCTCAAGGGCACAGACCCCCAGGGTAGGAAGCGAGAAGCGCAGTTCTAGCCTGAGAATACTGTCAGGTTGAAAGTGCATGAAGCTGCTCAAAACCTAAGAGGAGCTCATTGCCGCTGCTCTGGCTGGAATAAGGTGAAGGCAATAACATTTGAATCGCTGTACAAAATGTGTCCAATACAACCCACATTCAAATATTGCCAAAATCTTTTCTATTTTACAAACATATATCTCTCCCATGTCTTCCCTTTTTCTCCATTTTCACAGCCACTGACTTAATCCAGGCTCTCACTGCCTCTTGCAAAAGCCACCCAACTAGGGTTTTCTAAGAATAGACACTCCCAGT
Organism: Eubalaena glacialis; assembly: GCF_028564815.1. Lineage (NCBI taxonomy): Eukaryota > Metazoa > Chordata > Mammalia > Artiodactyla > Balaenidae > Eubalaena > Eubalaena glacialis. The sequence goes on from NC_083716.1 coordinate 75,614,592, forward strand.
GGAGTAACTACCAATGTCACTTCTCTTTCATCAGACAATGCCAGTCATGGGCCAAGCAGAGCTCTTGGGTCAGAAAGTAACAACTGCTCTGCCTCCCAGCTCACCCCTGTAAAACAACCCAGAGATAGGCTGGACTGGTCATCCAGAGGCCTCGACAAGAAGAATGATTCTCTGCTGGATCAGCCCGTCAGGCACTGCACAGAATTCCTGCCTGGAATCAGGAGATGTTTTCTACCTCCTCTGTGGCAATGGGGGTGAAGCTGTGACATTCTCTGGAGCCACAAAAGGAAGCCACAGAGAATTCAGGTAAACTGGAGAATATCTTTCAATGTTATTCACTCTGCCTTTCAAAAGCATTTCAACATTTCCAAAAAATACTCCAATCCATAACCTCACGTTGGCTCTTCTGCATGTTGTACCTTGCCTGGAGAAATTCATGCCCTTACATACTTTATGAATTAAAATATTAGGCAACCATGATGTAACTTTTTTAAAAGTTGAACGTGGATTACAAAAAAAATTTCCTTGGCCGATTTCTTGACTTGATTCCTGATTATATCACAAACATGTCCACTGAATCTGAGGAAACTAGATTCCAGTTTCAAAGGTAGTTGTTCTGTGTATACTACAAGCCTAGTGTACCATAATTACTTGTAATTATTTGTAAACTCAAATCTTTTAATTTTAATTAGCTTCATCATAAACAAAACAGTCGATTGTTACCTGTTGTCTTATAACACTGATGGAGAACCCTTGGAATGGATAACTAGTTCCTCCAACAACAAATAAACTTGGACTACAAGCTGTCATTAATAATTATGTCACCCCCTTCCTGGAAGAAGCCTGAGATTAAGATCATAACACAGAGCCAGAATAAAGATGACTTCAAAATACTAAAATAGGGCTTCCCTAGTGGCACAGTGGTTAAGAATCCACCTGCCAATGCAGGGGACACGGGTTCAAGCCCTGGTCCGGGAAGATCCCAGATGCCGCGGAGCAACTAAGCCCGTGTGCCACAACTACTGAGCCTGCGCTCTAGAGCCCATGAGCTACAACTACTGAGCCCACGTGCCACAACTACTGAAGCCCGTGCACCTAGAGCCCGTGCTCCACAAGAGAAGCCACTGCAATGAGAAGCCTGCTCACAGCAACGAAAAGTAGCCCCCGCTCACCGCAACTAGAGAAAGCCCACGCGCAGCAATGAAGACCCAATGCAGCCATAAATAAATACATAAATAAATAAATAAATAAAATAATCTCCTCCTGGTGGGAGAGGATTCAGCATTTAAAAATACTAAAATAATAGTAACGTGGTATGTTACGTCTGTCTTAATGCAACTCCTTCCCTAAGGGGTGTGTGTCTATGTGTGTGCATGTGTAAATGCAAACATCTAGTCATATATATGCATACACACCCACACATGCACACACATATGATGTATAAATGTATATACAAACACACACATTTTACATATTTTATTTACTCCAGCTATTATCTTTACGGAAACCAAACTCCAACAGAATACAGAAGTTTACTTGCACATTTAATAAAGAGTTACTCAGGGACAGCCTGAACCACCAGAGGCGTTTTTCCCATAACCTTGTGAAGAACAGAATTTTTCCTTTCTGAGAATGAGCTTCCTTGGCAACACAGACTTCCTTTCTGGGAAAATTTTGGCCACTAAAAGTCCACAGAGGGAAAGCTTACATTATAAAGTTAAGCGGAAAATGCAGGGTACAAAACCGGATCAACAGCACAAGCCCAACTATATAAACAAATTGAAAAAAAAAAAACTGGAAAGAAATGTACCAAAATGATAACAGTGCTCGTTTCTGGGTGAGTTTTTCTTCTTTCTGCATTGACAGTTTCCAAATCCTTACATAAAAATCTTGTACCAATTTTATAGTTGTAAAAACTCAACTTAAAAAAAAAAATCCATGGAAATCTTAATTATAGAGAAACTCACGAAAAAGCCACGTTGACCGGGCAGCAAATGCCAAGGTTACTGAAAGGAACTATTTTTTACCTCAGGATGGAAAATTGAAAATTTTTTGCAATACTTTGGTTTGGGAAACTTCAGCTGTAGAATCTGAAACCCTATTTGAAAGATAAACAGAAAGAACAAGTGGGCTTTGAGCTACTGCAAAAGGTACTTGTCAGCAATGATGATGTTATTTCACATTGGTTAAAGTCTTTGGAGTTTATAAAGAGCTTTCATAGCGTAAGGTACTGTAATGAGCCTTGGTTTGCGACCCAGAAAACCCCAGTGTGAATCTGGTCTCCGTCTGTGGGAGGCTATAATGGACTTAAAGGCATTTTGTAAACTGGAAAATGCTCTAAAAATGTCATTGTAAGGGAGACTACAATATAGGCAGAGAAGATGCTCTGATTTTATTTTACAAATGCGTGAAACAGAGGCATACAGAAAGTACTGTGATTGCCAGCATTAACTGTAGTTTAAAAAAAAACAAAAAAACTTCAAACAACTTAAATATCCATCATCAAGAGAATGAGTAAGTTCTGAAAATGACATGAACTAGAGCTACACAGACCAACAAGTATGAACCTCACAATCATAATTTTGAAGCAAAAAATGAAGTTATGGAATGAAATACACAGAGTCTGTTATATTTTAAAACATCCAAACAATGTTTTCCTCTGTACCGCCTCTTCCGCCACCCCGTAAGGAAGGGTTTGGGACATAGTAGGGACCTTACAAAGACTTAACTGCGTGAAGATTGTTAAGCCTTTGCTTACAAGGATTTAACCTTTTATTAAGCCTTTGCTTTGGATGGTGTGACTCTTAATGTCTCAGCAATGACAACAAAAAAATCTACCCCAGGTGTTTCAAATAAAGAAAGATTAATGAAAGGACTTGTAATAGAGGTGAAGGTAGCGTTTAGGAAACAGGGTTGACGAATTACCAGAGACTAGCAATGGTGAAGGAACTGTTACCTCCCATGAGACCTAGGAGAGCTAAACCAGCTATGGAGAAGGGGCCCAGCAGGAGTTGTCACTGTGGAGGGAGCCAGCTGCTGCCAGCAATGCAATGTAAAAACAAGGAAGAAACAGAGAAAGAATACCCCCAACCTTCTTCCTGACCAGCTGGTGCCTTCTGTTGGCCAAACCCACATGGAAGGCAGCCAGCAGGTGAACAAGGGAGAGGCAATCTGAAAAGGTCAGCCTCCTGGGCACGAGGGCAGAGAGTGGATGGGGGATCAAGTTGGGCAAATGGAAAGCAACCCACCCAGTGAGAGATCCAATCCTTTAACACTGGCTTAGAGCCTTAAGACCTGCCAGCCCTTGTCCACACCATCGATAACACCCTTCTCCTTCTGGGAAGAGGAAAGGGAGTCCTCTCACTAATAACTCAGAGAATTTCCATCAAACCACTTATTTCCTATGTCTCCTGTGAATTAGTCATGCTGCAACCTATCTTATAATGAGACTATAAGTACTATAATGCTTTGGACTTTTAAAAAAAAATCTCTATTTTTTTCCGTATTTTAATTTCACCAATTCTAGTGAAAGTAGCTCCTTCAGATTGGTTTGCAAAGGTGAATATCTGTTAAAACATGAGTCTTTTGCCGTGACATTGAAGTTCTACCAAATGCTCAGATGTTTTCAGCTCATTTCTACAAACATTTTTTGAGCAGTCTACTACCTGCAAGGCATCACAGAGAATTCCAAGATGAATTATAGATGTTCTCTGTCCCTCCCCCCAGGGAGAGTACTGCAGCATCTGAGGATGTACATTATACACGTTCTCATAAAGATTAATTCTTTATGATAAATGTTCTCATAAAGATTAATTCTGGCAGGACTTGGAGATGCCCTCAAGGAAGTAGAACTTATTAGAATCTGGAAAGATAAGCAGAACTTTGACCAGTGGAGTTTGTGGGGAGTGAGGGTTTGGAGGGATACTTTAAGTGAAAGAGAAATAATTTTAGGCAAGCTACTTTCTCAGATCAAAGACATGTATAGCTACTGACTTTACTAAAGACTTTGATAGAAAAATAATAATAATGGCAAGTAGTAACCTCTGACAAATTTGAAATATAATATCTGGGTTAAATTAGTAAATAAACATCTCCCCCATCAGAACTGCAGCTATACCTCAGATTCAGAGCCTTCCATCTAAAGTTTCACAATACCAGAGGCCTCCATTCAAGAAACAGTTTTGAACTGGTTTGAAACTTCAAAAAACTCTTCAGAAAAGCCTTTTGCGACTTGTGCAAAAGGAGGAAACTGAATTTCATTTCAATTTCAACTCTAGTTCAGCACTGCTCCAGAGGGCAAAACTGGAATAATGGAGAGTGAGAACTGAATTTTCCTTGATGGTTGTCAATCCTGTTGTAAGAATTTATGGGAAAGTGAAAATCATTAAAGCCAAAGGGGTCTATTATGAGAATGGAGTCTCTTTTGACTTCGTTTTAAGGTTACATTTTAAAGACAATGCCAAATGGATGCCAAATGCAATAGCAGTGAACATGTAATTTTCATAAATGTCACTTGAATCCTCAATATTATGATTCCAGGACTTAACACCAGAAACCTGGCATTATTCAGGCACAGTCCCCACCTGAACGGTAATAATTATTTTAATAATTCACAGAGCACTTACTATGAGCCACTGTTCTAAGTGCTTTACATATAATAACCCATTTAATCACCCATTTAACAGATGAGGAAACTGAGACACAGAGAATTAACTTGCCTTAAGTCACACAGCTACTAGGGATGCCAGATAAAATACAGGATACCCAGCTGAATTTGAATTTCAGGCAAACAACAAATAATGTTTAGTATAATTATATTCCATGCAATATTTGGGGCATACTTATACTAAAAAGTATTCATTGCTTATCTGAAATTCAAATTTAACCGGATGTCCTGTATTTTTACAGGGTATCCTGTATTTTGCTAAATCCAGCAACTCCTACTAGTAATGGAGGAACTCAAAGAATAGTTAAATAATAGTGCATCAAGGAGTTTCCAAGCCCAAGAACTACCAGTAGATTTGTGGCATTGACTCCTTCTTGCCTATAATAATGACACTAAATTTATTGAGTGCTTTCTTAATGCTCTATTATAATCACTTAACATAGATGATCCCATTTAATCCTCACAAGGATTCCACTATTATTAGGCCCATTTTACAGGTGAGAAGGTCGCAGAGACTAAACAACATGCCTAGCTTCATGAAATGAGTAAGCAATGGAGCCTGACTCAAACTGGGGTGTGTAAAGTGCAGAGCCCAAGATGTAAGGACAATTGCATGGCACCTCCCAACGCAAACTCATCTGCTCTGTGCTTTGTTGTTGGAATCATGGTATGTCCAACCATCTGTCTCTCAGAGTTTTCAAAAGATAAGTAAATGTTTACCCTTAGCCCTCTTTGATTCTAAACCAGAAGCTGCTACTAAAAGGACTCCTTGAAACCAGGGAAATCATGCTCATTCTCCATACTCCCTATAGGGCCTGGCATTGCTCTCAGAATACAACAGGAATGCAATGCACGTTTGTAAAGCACAACTAAATATTACCTCTCTCAGCACACATAATGCATCGGAGTGTCTGGGTTTTATTTTTAGTCAGTGACTGTCAAGGTCCAAATGACATTCTCTGTGAGGATCTCAGGGGAAGAGAATTGGAAATAGCACCAAAAATGGTCTGGAATATCTTTCCAATAGTCCTCATCTGGTTTCCACATTGCTGAGTTTATTGAACTTGAGTAGCAGTCTAGGTTGCATCCTACAGATGTTATGCAACTTCAACCCTGAAATCAATTAGATTACTGGCGCTCCCTCCCAATTACTAAATATACCTTTGTTATGGACTGCATGTTTGTTTCCCCATCCCAAAATTTATATGTTGAAGCCTTAACCCCCAATGTGATGGTATCTGGAGGTGGGACCTTTGGGAGGTAGTTAGATTTAGATAAGGTCATGAGGGTGGGGCCCCAATGATAGGATTAGTATCCTTATATGAACAGGAAAAGACCAAAGCTTTCTCTCTCTACCACATGAGGATACAGGGAGAAGAGGGGTCACCTGCAAGCCAGGAAGAGGGCCCTCACCAAGAACCAAATCTGCCAGCACCTTGATCTCAGACTTAGCCTCCAGAGTGTGAGAAACAAATATGTGTTGTTTAAACCAGCCTGTCAATCGTATTTCGTTATAGCAGCACAAGCTAACCAAAACAGCCTTCCACAGAAAGATCATTAGCATTTATTAGGTGTTTAACTCAGAGAAGAATATATAACCTTTTCTACTCTGTTTTTAAGTTTGACACTTGGAAAAGCTTTGGCTATTATCCTGCTTCCACTGTTTGGCTCTTCAAAGAGGAGCTGGAGAAGCAGACATTCAGGAAAAAGAGCAAATCAGAGGAACTGATGTAAAAGTGAGAGTAGGGATTGTCAAAGAGGAGAGAGAAGGGAAAGGGAACCAAACCTTAATCCTAACCCACACTGGACTACGAGTTCACCTGATAGAGCAATGTCTGCTGGAGGCCAGGCAGTGCCCAGTATCAGGCATTCTTCTGATTCCAACCCCAGACACAAGCCTTCAGGAATGAGATGCAAAGAACAGACCCCCCTCATCATAGTAGAGCTTGGGCATAGACCTCAGAGCCAGACTTCCTGGGTTCAAGTCCTGGCACTGATGTTACTTTGTATAGCAGTAGGCAAGTCACTTAAACCTTCCCATACATCAGTTTCCTAATGAGTAAACAGAGCTAATAACAGCACTCATTTTAGGGAGTTATTGAAAGTATTACATGAGATAATTTAGGTAAAACACTTAACAACAGTGCCTGGCATATAGTGAACCCTCCATAAGTTTTAGCATTTATTTTAGCACTTTATTACTACGATTATTATCCATATTCTATGGTCTGCCTCTACTCAGGACTCTCACTGACTCCGTAACAGCTCCTATGTTTACTCCTCCAATGCACCCACTTTTTTCTTCCTCACACATAAGTATTTAGCAAATAATATTACATACTTGTCAGAAAAGATAGATTGTATTAGTTTCCTATTGTGCTGTTACAAAGTACCACAAGTTTTTCCGCTTAAAACAAGTTGAATTTATTATCATATAGTTATGGAAGTCAGAATTCCTAAAATCAAGATGTAAGCTGGGCTGTATTCTTTCTGGAAGTTCTATGGGAGAATCTGTTTCCTTGCCTTTTCCAGCTTCTAGAGACCACTCACATTCCTGTGCATCGGAAGGAAGGTGGGCCCTTCCTTCATCTTCAAAGCCAGCAGCATAACATCTCCCTCCCCCTCTCCCACTTCCTCTCCCTCTCCTTCTCTTTGATCTCTGCTTCCATTATCACATCTCTTCTAACACTGATACTCCTGCCTCCCTCTTACAAGGACTGCTGTAATTACACAGGGCCCATGCAGGTAACCGAGGAGAATCTCCCCATCTCAAGATCCTTAACTTTATCACATCTGCAAAGTCCTCTGTGCCACGTAACGTAACATATTCCCACATAACGTAACATATTCTAGAGACTAGGATGAAGACATCTTTGGGGGACAGTATTCTGTCTATCACAGATATCTAATAGGAGCCTCTTACTTTCCCTTTTCTTCACATCAACATATCACTTTTTGCTTTTTCATCTCCTTAGCACCAGAGTAAAAATTTCCTCTCTTCTCCTGGAAGCTAGCCCCTCTACTTATTCACTAGATTCAATATCATCTTTCTTTCTCTGGGACTCCCAATTACTTCATTTTTTAAGCTGTCCCTCTATAAGGATCCCATCTCTCCTCCCTTTGAACATGCATTTCTTTCCACCTTAAACATATGTATTTGATGCTGCTTCCCTTTTGCCACTCTTGGGTTTCCTTGCCACTCTTCCTTTTGCTATCTAACTCTTCAGTTGTAGTAAACACCCCTTTTCCTAAGAACTGCCTCCCCACTCACAGGCTGGGCCCCAGCATACTCCTTTTTGTTTTAAGACCCTTTGGCCCTGGCCACAGCTTATTCAATTATGGGTGGACACAGCTGAGTCTGAAATGCTGACTTGATCTGAGGATATTCAAATCCAGGAGCTATAGGGTGGGTAGCTTTGGTTATGCACACACCAGAGTACTTAAAGAAATTCTGTGGAGAGAATGAAGAATGAAGCAGACCGCTGGCTGTCCTGTTCCTGCCCCAGACTCTCATAGAACCTGGCTGTACAACCTAACCCCAGGTTCCATGCAATATCCCTCCACGCTCTCAATACATTTCCTTTTCATCAGCAATAGCTATTAAGACTGTGGTTTAAATTGGTTTCCTACCCACCCTTTTCTCACAGGCTGGCTTCCGCCCTACTAAAGCACCCTCACCCGCCCCCCAGTAGATGTGTCCCTATCCCACCCGAGGTCCTGTCTGTTTTCTCAGTCTGCTATTCTTCATGCTCCATAAGTACGAATAGAATCTGACTACCAAGTCTTCTTCACACTCTGTCCTCTGTTGGTTTCCATGACACTGTGCTTCCTAAATTCAGCCTCTTCCCATGTCTTCTCCCAGCCCCTTCTCTCTCCTCAGTGTCCAGTCCTTGATCGATCTTTGGCTCAGTCCATGGGCTTCTACTCTTCTTTGAATATAGTTTTTCTAGTGATTCTTTCTCTTAGTGGCCTTACCCAATACCAGGCCTATGGTTTCTAACTGTATTCTTCAGCTCTTACTTGTCCATGAGCCCGCTCAAATTCAACACGTACAAAGCAAAACCGTCTCTGCATCTAAATGTTCCTCAGTTGCCTGCCCTTTTTTTTTTTTCAATTTTCTATACAGAAGAGACCTCAGAACTTTTTTCTGACTCTACTCTTTATCCCTTAAGTGGAATCTGTACTATAATCTTGCAGGTTTTCTCTTCCAGATAGCTCTCAGATTTGTTCTATCCTCCCCGTCCCCAATGCCATTATCTTTGCCCTAGCACAAATTACTTCAACAGACTCTTAACTGGTCTCTTGTTTTCCACATTCTCTTAATCATGTCCATTCTGTACATCACTGCAAAATCTCTCCCGCCTCCCTTGCGTTGGGCATGTGATTCCCCTATTCAGAACCAACAGTGGATTCACCATCACTAGTATCCACAAATATTTACTGAATTCTTACTATGGATGCTTGTGTGTACAGATGCAAAACATCTTCCAGGAGCCTATGATACAATTATGGAAATTACAGAGGACATAAGTTTTAAAAGATATAAAACCAAGGTAATACAATGTATCAAATTAATGGTGCAAATAACCGTGCCAAATAACCTCCATTCTATGGAGGATGTAATTACAAGGTTGGGGAAGTTAGAAGAAGGGGAGACATGACAGAGAGGCAGGAAGAAAAACATTCTGTAGAGAAACTAGCATGAGCAAAGATCAGAAACTCTCAGTGCATTTTCAGGAAACCGGAGGAGGAAGCCAGGCTGGTGAAGATAGAGGGGAGGATATGCCATGCAGAAAAATTAGAATAGTCAACGAGGCAGGAAGTTACCTAATTGGTTGGAGAAGAGTGACCAATAGCCCCATTAGTCAAGAACATGGGACTAAGACATTTTGTCTAGTGCGAAGACGTTCTGTAGTGTGAAGAGTGCCAGAAGACAGCATTGGAAATTTTGATGGAGAATCCGGAGTTCACTGGGAGCCACTGAAGGCTTTAAAACAACCAAAGAAGGCCATCAAAGAGGTGTTTCAGGGTCCTGAGGACAAGGACCAGATCCAGAGTGCTAACATAGTGCTGAGCACGTCAGAGGTACTTAATATTCAGTGGTGCCTGTCAACGAGAAAAGTGATCCTTAGGGGTAGGGGGAGAGCTAACCTGGGGGTAAGGAGGGTCATGACAGAAATAGAAGACTAAACAGGAAATGCCACTGGCAAAAAAAAAAAAAGAGCTGTGTCGGACCACATTGCTTATTTACACTAATGACCATTCTTCAAGCAGGGTAACAATGAGAGCACAAGCCTGTGGGCAGGAATAAGCATACTTATCATCATCATGTTCATCATTTTAAAATAACAACAGGAACCATAACTTACATGTACTGAATGCTTACTGTGTGCCAGACACTGTGCTAAGTGCTTTTCTCCAGGCTGAAATGCTAGCTATAACAATACTGAAATGCTATCACATCCATTACCAAGCAGCTATTACGCTGAGCATCCTTAGGAAGCCCCCGCTGCCCTGATCATCTGAGCTCTCCCCACTCCTAGAACTTCCTGTGTCCCCTCCCTCCGGGAACTAAAAACATAAAAGGAGGCTGCTAGGACCCCTCTTCAGCGTTGTGACCTGTGTCTCTTCTGATTGGTCAATGCCCCCATTGAATATTTTGAAAATCAGTGCTGTATTCCACTCATTAGCCAACTTTATTCTTACGTTAGTCTTATATTCTGCAAGAGCAGACTAAGGCTCAAAGAGGTCGGAGACTCGACAAGGTCATAGCTCATAAGTGACTGAGCACAGATTCTATCTGACTCCAGTTTGAACTCTTGGTCCCCCTCGTAGGGCAGGTTTTATGCTGGAGGTTGTAAGACCTCAGGCTGAAAAGACGGGCCACACTAAGTACATCAACAGAGGAAATATGATTTCCAGAAACATCCTGTTCTAAGAGGTCATAGAAATCACCAAACTCTGTTAACAACATCAGGCTCCTTAGTCCACAATCCATACTAAATATTGTTAAGCCTGCTGGGTGAGCCCGCACTGCTAAGTTTATGCAGAGGGTAACATTTCCTTCGGTGGTGACATTTAGAGAGGACTGTTACATCTTCATCTTGCAGAAAAACCCAAATTCTTTTCTTCCATTCTTAAATTTAACTGATCTCATCCCAGATGCTATGGTTATTTGCCTCTAGCTTCCAAAACACAAGTAAATGGCAATACCATCTGTTAACAGCCGGCTATGTGAAAAGGTCACCAGCCTCTCCCATTGTCTCTTTACTCCAAGTTAAGAGTTATCAAAACAGAGAGATGTTTATTTAGTATGAACTCTTGAGTTTCTTCTGGTGGTAAAAGGAGGGTCAGAAAACAGGACTCAACTTAGGTTGCCATAATATATGACTATGAAGCCAGAAAAAGGACAGCAAAAGCCTAAGGAAAACAAGAAATACTTACAATAGGAAAAAAGCAGAAATTAAGCAATTCGAAAACCAGACTAAGTAAGTCTTTCTGTAAGAAGTCCATCAGCTTCTATAGGAAAAAATATACAGATCAATAAATATGTAGACAAATACTGTTTTTCATTGTTCAATAGGTCAATATAGAAAATGCTCAATAGGTTGTATGAGCATTTCAAAGGGCTCCAAAAGGCACTTGAGGAAATGCAACATTCATTCTTGCATTTTTTTAGACAGGTAATAATATATATGCATAGCGAAATACCCAGAAGGGTATACAGAAAGATATTCATCAAAATGTTAACAGCATTTATCTCTGGGAGACAGAATTTGGGGCCATTTTTCTGTCTTCTTTATACTTCTCCAAACTTCTTGAATTGTTTACAATGAGCATTTATCATTTCTATAGTCAGAATAAAACTTCTAAAGCCATGTTCATTTTTCTAACTGTCCCAAACATGATTCAGTGTGAAACATAATACACACAAAAAACTACATCAAATGCAAAACCAATCATAGTCGTATTTGCTTTGTGACAAAATAAGAATCACACATTTTGTATCACAATGGAGAATAAAAAGAGAGACCTCATGAAATTACCTCCTACTCACCTGTCAGATGACTCCCCAACACGTGGACGCCAGTGGGATCCCAATGAGTGAGTGAGCCCAGTGGCCTGAGAAAGCCAACCAGAGGCTGACCTCACCTCAGAGACTGGGCTGATAGAGCTCACAGGGAGCCTTCACCTAAACGTCACTGTGCTAGCACCTAAAACAAGACCTAATGACCACAATTAATTTTGTATAAAACAAGTCCAATAGAACTGAAGACTAGTGGATGAAGTTAAGTTAGTCTAAACTACCTTTAAATTAATAAGCAGACTTGGGAAAAACACTCCCTCTCAAATTTTTAAATGCCTCTTTCTAGTCATTAATGGAAAGTGCATGAGGGCGACATCTGTACATTTGTAGGCATAAACCCTTCTTTATGTGGGGTCACAGGGATGGGCATGAGACCCAGACCTGGCAAGTTATCTCACCCAGTACAGGGATTGGTCCAAGAGATGGGCACATAACCAACAGGACCAGTCAGTATCCCACCATTAAACCAGGGACTGGGAGACTCTGGGATCACAGGCTTTAAGGACCATGTAAGCCAGCAGCCAGTGGGGCTCATCTTACCACCACTTGGAGATGTACCTGAGAATGAATCCAAGGGAAAGCAAGCAGTCAAGAAACACAGAGAGACAATGCTGAGGAGTGCTTACAACATGCCAAGCACTATTCCAATCACTTTATGTGCATTAACTCATGAGCAATTTTAGCAATCCTATCCCCATATTACCTATGAAAAAGGAGGCACAGAGAATTGAGTAATTTGCCTGAGGTCACAGAGCTAGTAAATAGCCCAGCCAGGATTTGGACGCAGGTGCTAGCCACAATGCTGCAGTTGCCTCTCCAGCCCAGGCTTACACTCAGCCAAATCCACACTCATATTTCCTACTTGTCAGTTTTATGGTATGTGACCCCTGGTCTGCACAGTGGTGCAACTGGGTTATTGATCTAAGAAGGGCCTGTTTGTCCTCTGCCAGGTTTTAAGCAGCCTTCTACAGGGGCAGGTCAGAGGTGCTCCCCGGGTGAGGCAGAACCCAGAGTATCCATGGCTGACAATTGCAGCTGTGGAGACAGAGGCACCACTATCCTTGCACATCTGACCTCACAGTTACAACACAGTCACCAGCCTACCTGACGCTCAAACACAGTAAGCCTCACACAGACAACAAAAGAAAAAATAAACTGGACCTCGTCAAAATTAGAAACTCTTGTACATCAAAAGACACTATCAAGAGTGAAAAAAACAGCCCACAGAATGAGAGAAAATATTTGCAAATAATTACATCTGATAAGGGATTACTATCAAGAATGCCCAAAAAACTCCTGTAACTCAACAACAAAAATATAAGTAACCTGATCCAAAACAATGGGCAAAGGATTAGAGTGGACATTCCTCCAAAGAAGACATAAAATGACCAAACACATGAAAAGATGCTCAACATCACTAATCTTAGGGAAATGACAATTAAAACCACAATGAGATACCACTCCATGCCCATTAGGATGGCTACTACCAAAAAAGTGGAAAATAACAAGTACAGGTGAGGATGTAGAGAAGTTGGAACCCCTGTATATTGCTGTTGGGAATGTAAAATGGTGCAGTAGTGGAAAACAGTTTGGCAATTCCTTAAAAAGTTAAGATAGCATTATCGTATGATCCAGCAATTTCACTTCTAGGTATATACACAAAAGAATCAAAAGCTGGGACACAAAGACACTTGTAGTCAATGTTCCTAGCAGGTGGAAATAAGCCAAATGTCCATCAACAAATGAATGGATAAACAAAATGTGGTGGGTATACACACACACACACACACACACATACAACTGAATACTAATCAATCTTAAAAAAAGAATAAAATTCTGAAACAGGCTACAACGTGAATGCACCTTAAAAACGTGCTAAACAGGGGCTTCCCTGGTGGCGCAGTGGTTGAGAATCTGCCTGCCAATGCAGGGGACACGGGTTCGAGCCCTGGTCTGGGAAGATCCCACATGCCGCGGAGCAACTGGGCCCGTGAGCCACAACTACTGAGCCTGCGCGTCTGGAGCCTGTGCTCCGCAGCAAGAGAGGCCGCGACAGTGAGAGGCCCGCGCACCGCGATGAAGAGTGGCCCCCACTCGCCGCAACTAGAGAAAGCCCTCGCACAGAAACGAAGACCCAACACAGCTAAAAAATAAATAAATAAATAAAATTTAAAAAAACGTGCTAAACAGAAACAGAATCACAGACATAGAAAACAAACTTACGGTTACCAGAGGGGAAACGGGGGCAGGGGAGAGGGATAAAGTAGGAGCATGGGATTAACAGATACACACTACTATATATAAATAGACAAACAACAAGGATTCACCGTATAGCACAGGGAACTAAATTTGATATCTTGTTATAACCTATAATGGAAAAGAATCTGAAGCTGTTCACCTGAAACTAACACAATATTGTAAATCAACAATAAATAAAAATAAACAAATATTAATTAATTAATAAATACCTTGTGCTAAGTGAAATAAGCCAGCCACAAAAGGACAAATATTGTATGACTCCACCGAGATGAGGTACCTAGACTAGTCAAATTCACAAAGACAGAAAGTAGAATAGAGGTTACCAAGGACTGAGGGGAGGGGAGAATGGGAAATTGTTATTTAATGGGCACAGAGTTTCTGTGGAATGATGGAAAAGTTCAGAAAAGGATTAGTGGTTATGGCTACACAACATTGTACAAATTGTGAATTACTTAATGCCACTGAATTGTACACTTAGAAATGATTTAAATGGTAAATTTTATGTTGTCTATATTTTACCCCAATTAAAAGATGTATTAAGCTATACAGAAAATCTCTGCCCATTCAAAATCAAATAGCAAAGTCTGAAAAGGGTCAGGTGACTAGATAGAAGAGAATCTATTCATTTAGCCAAAAGGACAGAAGAAAAAAAAAATATTTAGGCAACAAATGGTCAGCAAAAATTGGTAAATCTTCAGGACACACGAACAAAGCTTTAAAATGAAAAAAAGCAAAGAGCTTAAAAAAGAAACTCTCAGAAAGAATTAAATACAATAATGTTTACCCATTAGATATATGCTCACAAAGACATGTGCCAGGATAATAAAATAAATGTTCAAATTTTCAGCTACCAAAACAGTGGAGAAATGAAGTTAAAATGCCCTGGTTTCACATGGATCTGAATGCAGAATAGAGCCTGAACATTTTAATTACAGCCAAAGCCTATCCAGGGAAACTGCAATGTCCTTGGGAGCTTTCAATCCTTTCCAAAGGGCTAACACAAAAATTTTAAAATATAAGTCTGCCATAAAACTATCCATTAGAGAACAGCATATTTTAATAAAATGAGCTGCGAACTCCATAACTGCAAAGCAAGGTCATGGGATTGTAAATTACTCTGCAATCCTCTGTCTCTTCGACTGGAGCATTTTGGATTCTCCCAAACCTTTAACTTGGCCCACATTGGGTAAATGGGGGCTGGGGAGTCATAACACTACAGGAATATTGGTTCATTTAAGAGGAGACTAGATTTAACCCCAGGATGTGCCATTAAGTTACTGGGTGACACTGGGCAAGTCACTCAATGTCCCTAAGCACCAATTTCCTTTGTGTGAAACAAAGAGACTGGACAAAATAACCTCTGAATTCTCTTTAACACACTATGAGTCATATTTTTTAGGATAATTTTTTATTCAATTTATTTAAACTAAAAAAAAAACAGACAAAAAGCAATATGAGGGCTTCCCTGGTGGCGCAGTGGTTGAGGGTCTGCCTGCCAATGCAGGGGACACGGGTTCGAGCCCTGGTCTGGGAGGATCCCACATGTCGCGGAGCGATTACGCCCGTGAGCCACAACTACTGAGCCTGCGCGTCTGGAGCCTGTGCTCCGCAACAAGAGAGGCCGCGATGGTGAGAGGCCCGCGCACCGCGATGAAGAGTGGCCCCCGCTCGCCGCAACTAGAGAAAGCCTCGCACAGAAATGAAGACCCAACACAGCCATAAATAAATAAATTAATTAATTAAAAAAAAAAAAAAAAAAGCAATATGAGTCATCTTCTGTTCCATCTTTTCTCTTGGTGACATCTTTTTGCTTCTCTTTTCTAAATACGTCAGTATCCAAATTGAAAGCTGCAGTGTTTCATAAACTTCTCATAAAAATGTTATTCATTCAATCCCTCTAAACTTACTCTCCTTATCTCCCAGTTGTCTGCACCCAAAGATGATTAGAGAAACCTCTCTTCATTGTATTTATTTGTACACATCACTTCAGTCTGCAAGGATTTGCACCTACCTAATTTCATTTGCTTCTAAAAAATTTCAAAATTCTCTTGTATGAATACTGTGCATAATCTTATTTTAAGACTAAATTCTTTTCGCCAAAAAAAATGCACACTTAAAAGTGTTTACTTGTTTTATTTTTTCCATTAAAACAGGAAAGTGACATATGGATAAAGAAGGATGCTAAATGAATGCAGATTTGATACGGATGATTTCCAGCCAACTGCTGCCCTTTCTCTCCTGGCTTGATGGCTAATCACCAAAATACATTTCAGAGCTGTTTTCTTTCCTCATATATTTCATTTGAGAATGAATTCATTTCTGTTTCAAATGGTCCCATTTGGGAAAACCTAGATCCCATCAACAACAGCTTGAGAATAGAATCGAGGAGTAGAAAGGCAAGAAAGAAGTTTTAAAAATTAAAATAATCTTTCTTCTGTCTGTGTACAGAAAGGAAACTCTGGCTCTCAGTGTGCAGTCAGTCTATACAGGGAAGATTCTATTCTTCTTTTGTATTAAGTAATCAAACAGTTTAATAACATTTATTAGTCTTTAGTCAGGACTAAACTCCACAGTTGACCTCCTTCCCCTGGTGCAACCACAAACGGTGGCTGAGTTGTTAATCCAGTCCTGGTCTGACACGCACCTAAAAGACCTGCCATGCCCGGAATTTTCTCAATATAGCTAGAAATTGTGTTTTGCAGAATTTTAAAAACAGAAAGACCCCAGGTTTTAATTATATAGGCAACTATATTTATACCAGCATCTGTATTTTATATGAAATTTCTTAAATTATTATTACAATAACATCTTAAATAATGAAGACTACAAAGCTAGATCTATGGAAATGCTATATGAACCAATCCAGGCTCGAACCAAAGTGGAACTCAAGTGCCAAAATAAATCCCACTAATTTGATTCATTCATTTATTCATCAAACAGAGACTGAGCAACATCTTTTTGCAACTATTCTAGGCATTGTGGGGGACCTATAAAGCTTACATCATCACATCCCATGGAAAAATGTAAAAAGTGCTTCTGGGAGGCATAAAGACAGTTCCCTGCTCCCCCTGAGAAGCCCCTTACAAAGATTCTGATGACCTGGGAAACAGAGGTGAGGTCGTAGCTTCCCTCAGACTCTAACAAGCCTGTGCCAGAGCAGGCATTATGACACCTTTGACCCAAAGATGGACGTCAACATGGATATATGGCTGGAGGGGAAAGCTGAGCTTACCTCAGAACAGACAGGACCTCTGGATGTAGAGCCAGTCCCTCAGCTGTTCGGCCCTGACCTCCCCTGGAATCCCAGAAGTTGAGAGAAATGAGACACCTCAGAGAAGCCATTATGAGAATAAAGAAGAATAGAAAGGCAAGAAAGAAGCCCTACCAATAAAATTAATCTTTCTTCAGCCTAAATCAAGACAGGATGATCTGGCTCTCAAGAGCTCATTCCATCCAAGAAGCAGAGAGAAGATGAAACACAAACTAACTCTGAACTAAAAGAAAGAGGAGTAATGCTCTCTGAGGGGTGGGAGAAGAGGAAGGAGTAACAAAGCGAGCCCACATTCCAGAAAATCCTGGTTTGAACTGTGGGAAGAAATAACACATCGGAGGGAAAAACAGAACAGCCCAAGCTGCTGATGAGTGAGCAAGAGATTAAACAGCCTGAGGAACTGATGACAAGTAGATTTCCAATTACAGCAGTGATATAATTGAGCACACAGCATCCCTCATCCCCAAAGACTAGAAAAGACTCAACTCAGTCTGAAGGCAAGTTTTTACTTTAGAACTCACAAGTTGCTCTTGTAAAAAATTCTGCCCCAGCGTTTCTTCTCCAGCCAGATCAGATGTGTGCCTCACAGACAGCCAGGAGGTGAAAGGAGTGTCAGCAAGTACTGGTAAGTGGCTTGAAAATCCAGCTTTTAGAACCTCTAAGTATAGAAGTCTCACACTCAAGAGAGGAAGATTAAAAGAAGTCGGGAGTGAAAGGACTCACCAGTTGTCTGTTTGGGTTGGGAATAGAAAGACACTGAAGAGCTGGAAGAACGGAGAGAAGCCAGAAGCAGAAGTCCCAATGTTGGGCAGAATTATCATTGGCAATGGAAGGCAAGGCTGTGAAATACCGTGAGTCATAGCCTTAAAGTTAGATGAGCCAAATCCACCCCACGCCCCAAAATCTGCATTGCTCAGCTAGACCCAGCAAACAGACCCATGATCATCTTGTCTAGAAAAGCATATGATGGCAGTCCCTGTGGGACATAATCCCTTTACTGATACTAGCTCTGACCCAATTCCATCCTCCCCTGGGTTTCCAGTAAAATCTTCTGAAACTGTAATTTTCAAAAAGTGAAAAACATGACTCTCATCCAAATATCAAATGAACATGTGTCAAAGATGTTATCCAATTTGTTAATTAATGAGGGAAACATTAAGATGGTAAAGCTCCTTCAAAGAGCATTTTCAGGATCTAGATTTCCATAAGCATGTGGAACAACATCAGAACAACATCACGACGTTAAATACAAAACTGGCTAATGACCTAGAGAGCAATAAGCCATAACCTTTGGGGTTATCTTTTATATTGAACAGAAATTATTTGCCAAATCTACATGTTAACATGTGACTTCACTGAGTCTGGAAACTTTAATGAAAAATAATGGTTGGGATGAACAAAGCATATTCTCCTGCCTAAATACCCCTTGGGTGGAGTTGCTAAACTATGCCCCTAGATGATGTTAAAAGGACATATTACCTATCTTTCTGTCTTACTTCCAAGTTTTAAATAAGTTTTCTTAACTCCTTGGTGCTTTATTTTATAATAGAGGGTGGGCAAATCTCATTAACCACAGAAGCTAGAGAACCTCCCCTCCTCAAATTTTTTAAAACTGGACTGTCCATAGAAAATGTTGACCTTGGCCTTGACTGACTGGCAAGAGGAATGGTGTATGAGGAAAGAGAAGAAATTCCTGATTTGACAGGTCACTCAGATGGCAATGGGAAACAACTAACCCCTGCTAATCTTAGCCATCTGCCAGCCTACCAGACCTTACTGACTATGTCACTCTTAAGTCTGGAATTCAGAAGGGGAAGTTGTTCACCTTTCTCTGTGCTGATGAACCACATGAGTACAGTTCCCTCAAGATGGAACCACTGCAGTTAGAAATCCAAAGGCATTCTCTGCAGAAGCAGCACTTCTCAGGTGGATGAGGTACAGACTACCCTTTGAGTGTGGTACAAAAAGCAGCTTCAAGGATCCCTCAAAGAGACCAAGTGTTTGAATCAGTTGGTGTGGATCTCCAGGAGATGTCTGTCCAAGAAGACGCTGTTGGTGCACCCAACTCCACACAGGACCAGGAGTAATGAACTATCTCACCTAGAACCTGTCCCAGAGAAAAGAACCCAGTATCTTTTGGTGAATGTTGACCAAAACCAAAACACTTCCCTCCTTGACTCTTGGCTTTCATACCCTGTTTTGCGTATGATTTTTTTTAAGTATTTTCTGTTAGGACAAACAAAGGGTCAGTAAAAGACATTTTCACACAAAAACATAGAGTTGTACCCTAGGAACAAGATTGAGACAGGCGTGAAAGTAAGTGGCCAGGTATACAAAACAGATTGGTGGTTCAAATGAATTTTGCCAAAGGATTTGCCTGGCATCTATTAGCTCTTGTACTGGGTTGGAGTGGTGGTAATATGAAAGGTACCTTGTTACTTCCTAAAAGTAAGAATCAAAACCACAATGAGGGACTTCCCTGGCGGTCCAGCGGTTAAGACTCCACGCGGGTTCAATCCCTTGTCAGGGAACTAAGATCCCGCATGCCGCATGGCGAGGCCAAAAAAAAAGAAAAGAAAAGGAACCAAAACCACAATGAGATACCACTTAATATCCACTAGGATGGCTGTAATCAAAAAAACAGAAAGTAACAACCATGATGAGGATGTGGAGAAATTGGAACCCTCATACATTGCTGGCGGGCATATAAAATGGTGCAGTGGCTGAGGAAAAAGAGGCAGTTTCTCAAAAAGTTAAACGTAGAATTACCATAGCAATTCCACTCCTAGGTATATACCCCAAAAAGTCAAACAAATACTTGTACGCATATGTTCACAGCAGCACCATTCACAACAGCTAAACAACAAAAACAAACCAAATATCTATCAACCAATAAATGGATAGACAAATTGTGATATATACATACAATGGAATGCAACAGTATTCAGCCATAAAAAGGAATGAAGTATTGATACATGCTACAATGTTGATGAACTTCAAAAACATTATGCCAAGTGAAAGAAGCCAGTCACAAAAGGTCACATGTATGAGTCCATTTATATGAAATATCCAGAAAAGGTAAATCCATAGGGATGGAGAGCAGAATCATAGTTGCCAGCGACTAAGGGGAGAAAGGAATGGGGAGTAACTACTTCATAGATATGGGATATTTCATTTGGGGGCAAGGAAAATGTTTTGGAACTAGATAAAAGTGTTGTTTGTACAATACTGTGAATGTGCTTAATGACACATAATTGTACACTTGAAAATGATTAATTTTATGTTATTTGAATTTCACCTCAGTTTAAAAAAAGAGAAGAAATATCAACAATTATAAAAATAGCGTAGATTTCAAACAGAAAAGAGCAAGTTTATACAATGGCCTTCAAAATGTAAAAATACCCAGAGTAGGGCTTCCCTGGTGGTGCAGTGGTTAAGAATCCGCCTGCCAATGCAGGGGACATAGGTTTGATCCCCGGTCCGGAAGATCCCACATGCTGCGAAGCAACTAAGCCCATGTGCCACAGCTACTGAGCCCACGTGCCACAACTACTGAAGCCCGTGTGCCTAGAGCCTGTGCTCTGCAACAAGATAATCCACCACAGTGAGAAGCCTGTGCACCGCAACGAAGACCCAACAAAGCCAAAAATAAATAAAATAAAATAAATTAAAAAAAAAAAAAAAGAAAAAGAAAATACCCAGAGTAAACTAGAGTTTGGACAGAAGAGGGAGCAAGAAACACACAGACATACAGAATTTACATGCAAGAAAAGTTCTGAAAATACAATGATTTTTTTTTTTCCAGGATCATGTCACTACTCTCCTCCTTGGATGAATTGTTATATCTTCTAAAAATAGAAGAGAATTTAAAAATAAATAAACTCTTCAATACCGAGAAAGAAATAGTGAACACTCATAGAATTTACAGCTTGAAGGGTTGACCTGAGAGATCATTCAGTCCAGCTGTCCTTATTTTACAAACGGGAAAGCAAGAGAGACTCAGAGAGACTGCCTAAATGCCTTTCCCAAGGTCGCACAGCAGAGCTGGCGCTAGCAGCAGACCAGGGTTGGTTGGAGACCATGCTTTCCAAGATAGAAGCTCCAATTATGTTCTCTGTGGTTTTATTTTTTTCTCTTGAATCACATATCTAAAATGTTTCCAGGCCTATAGCAAATCAGTGTCAGCCACCCCCTCCTCAGCTTTCCAGTATTCACATCCAAGGAAAATCAGGTTAAAATTAACATCGCTAGAGCAGCCTTACATGGAAAAGGCCCAGACATGCAGCCTAGCGTGTGTAAGATGTCAGCAGAGTACGCCAGCACACTCTGGCCTTATTCCTAGGGAGGGGATGGGGGATTAAGAGACTGTATGTATGCGCAGCCTACCTGTCAACTAGGGTCAACACATCCTTTGAGAGTCAGTCCAAAGGGCTTGAACTCCTCTCTCAGATCCTGTCATCGAGATCATTACTTCCAGCCCTTGCCTTCTGCACTAGAGGGCTGATTAAGCAATTTTCCCAAACAATGACCATTCTCTCCCAAGCCCAGCTGTCTAAATAACGTTGTTGTTTTTTTTCCCAACTGCATATATGTCCTGGGACTTCTTTTGAACTTGCTGGTGCATTCCCCTCCTCCCCTCCCTACACCAGTTACCAGAATGGCTCACTTCTTTATGGGGCCTCCACAAAAAGCAGAGTCTGCAGTAAACAGATATTTTGACTCAAGGTTATAATGCAGATAAGGAACAGTCACAGCCAAAACAAAACTTGAAAGTTTCCTACCCCAAGAGGGCTGCCACAAACTGGATACCAGCACCTCAAACACTGATATTTAATTTTGCTAAAAGGGGCCATTTGTCTTCATTAAATTTTCAAACTTTTAGCTCCTGAAATACAGTTTTCTTATTAAATGTAGATTTATGTCAGTGCCACGAGGAGCACCTAATCCAGCATAATGTCGTGCCAGAAAGGCCTCTCTCCTCTAATTATTTTTTTTAATTATATTTATTTATTTATGGCTGTGTTGGGTCTTCGCTTCTGTGCGAGGGCTTTCTTTAGTTGTGGCAAGCGGGGGCCACTCTTCATCGCGGTGCGCAGGCCTCTCACTATCGCGGCCTCTCTTGTTGCGGAGCACAGGCTCCAGACGCGCAGGCTCAGTAATTGTGGCTCACGGGCCCAGTTGCTCCGCGGCATGTGGGATCTTCCCGGACCAGGGCTCGAACCCGTGTCCCCTGCATTAGCAGGCAGACTCTCAACCACTGCGCCACCAGGGAAGCCTTCCCCTAATTATTTAATTTCGAATAAAAGTGGGATTTTATTTTGGGATTAAGAGTGGGCTCTGGAATTAGAATATTCAGATTCAGATTTTGGCATCACTTATATCTATGTGGTCTTAGGCGCCATACATAACCTCCTATGACCTCAGTTTGCTCATCTATAAAATGACATAACAATGAGCACCTACCTCTTAAAGCCACTTTGAGAAAATAAAAAGTTTGCAGCACATATATGAGTGCCTGGCACATTCTAAGAGCTCAGCAACTGTTATCTACTGTTATCCTTCCCTAGACGGGGCATGGTAATTACTCTTCAGTCATGGAGAAGAACCCGCCTGCAGCCAGGAGTACTCTCTCTACTGCTAATATTTTTGGGCAACTGATCTTCGGGAACAATTCATACGCTAACCTGTCTGTCCCGAATTTCCACAGGCTCCAAAAAGATTCATGAGTTGGAGAGCCTGATCTACAGTCCTATGCAGATCTTATTCCCTTTCTAACATCCCAGAAAACCTCTGCTTGAATATCTCCAGCAAAAGGAAACTGCCCCTTGGCTGTCCATGTGACTTGTGGATGGCCTACTGTTTCTAATTTTGTCCTGTGGGTCCACCCAGCAGAAGGTACTTAGCCCTTCAAACATGTAACTACATTATCAAGTTTCTAGGCTGAATATCCCCATGTTCCTAAAGTGTTATCCCAGGGCCTGATTGATATAGTCCCTTCCACAGGCACTCCTGCTTGTTAATACGCTTCAGAGCCACCCAATTCCTGGAAGGGAGGCTGCCCAGCTCTAAGGTGAGGCCAGGCTGGGGACAGGATTGTAAAGAAAGCCAGGGGACCAGATCTTCTTCATCATTCTACCCACTAACGCCCACCCCCATCACTCTACGCTTCTGAGAATCTTCAGAGATATGGCATCAGCGTCTTTCAAACATTTCCTGAGTTGGATGAGACGTCAGTGATGTTGCAGTGGGGTACCCTAACTAAGCAATTTATCCTTTCCACGTAACTTTAGGAAGGGAGGAGAAAGGAAATAGAGAGTGTTCAGTGAATATTATGTGTCAAGCTCCATGCTGAATTTTTTTTTTAATTGTATTTATTTTATTTATTTATTTATTTTTGGCTGCGTTGGGTCTTCGTTGCTGCGCACGGGCTTTCTCCAGTTGCGGCAAGCAGGGGCTACTCTTTGCTGTGGTGCACAGGCTTCTCTTGTGGTGGCTTCTCTTGTTGCAGAGCACGGGCTCTAGGTGCGTGGGCTTCAGTAGTTGTAGCACACGGGCTCAGTAGTTGTGGCTTCCTGGCTCTAGAGCGCAGGCTCAGTAGTTGTGGCGTACGGGCTTCACTGCTCCGTGGCATGTGGGATTTTCCCAGACCAGGGCTCGAACTCACATCCCCTGCATTAGCAGGCAGGTGGATTCTTAACCACTGCACCACCAGGGAAGCCCCATGCTGAATATTTTTCATATGTTACTTCATTTAAATAAACAACAAACATAAGGGGCATTCTAATTACATTCCCCATTTTAAAGCTGAGGAAACTGAGACTCAGGAAAGTCTAAAGCTTGCCCTCAACCACAGAGTGCTTAAGCAAGGATATGAACTCAGGCCACCCAATATAAAGTCCCTTGTGCTTTCCTCTCTACCAGACCTGTCTTCCAGGGTTCATCTCAACTTGCTCAAGGACTCAGCTACTACACAAACTATTCACTTACACTGAGCCTGCAATTGCTGGCCTTGACTGGGCTCCACCAAGCTACCATAGTACTGAAGTATCCCTCTAGACCAGGGCTCAGCAAAGCACAGCCTGTGGGCGAAACCTCACCATTGCCTCTTTTTGTAAATAAAGATTTATTGGAACATAGCCACGCCCATTTATTTTCATACTGTCTATGGCTGTTTTCACACTGCAATGGCAGAGTTGAATAGTTGAACAGAGACTGTATGGTCTGCAAAATCTAAAATATTAATGAGGTAGCCCTTTACAGACAAAGTTTGTCAACCCTGCCCCAGACCCACATTATATTGGCAAATATCTCATTATCCCATGGACAGTCGTAAAACCACAAGTGAGAGGAACAATGGAATCATAACCCTTTGTTATTTCTCTCATGGATCTTTCTTACATATATGTCTATATGTTGGTACTTTTTCCACATTAACCATAATCTACTTTTCTAGGATAGGCTACACCACCTCAGAACTATTTTAACACCTGTTTCAATCTCTGTTTTCATGTGGTAATTTCTCATTTGCCATAAGAGGTGGTGTGCGGACAGCGGTTTCTATTTTTCCAGCATCCAGGCAGTTACCTCTCCCACCGTGTGCAGCTTTGGTAGGACTTTCAGTCAAGGTGCCCTGCCCTCCTCTAACCAAAGACAGGCTTGAGACCCAAATGGCCCATTAGGACTCCTTTCCCACAATTTCACATCTGGAATATCATGACTCACGGACAGAAATTTAGCGAGAGTTGATTTGCACCTGCATTAGTGCCCTTCCAAGACTCTTCATTCCTGCTGCTCTGCAAATTGTCCTTTCCAAGCCTGGTTCTTCAGATGTAAATTCCTTTTTAAATTAAGTTGGCCAGATCAGTGTGTCACTTGTAACCAGACCCAGCTGATACAATAAGTCCATAAAAACCTGCAGGGTAGGAGAATTTGTCTCTAAGGAATCTGATTCCTTCTGAACAAAATAGGACTAGGGGAGAAAGGTCTTGATTGAACCTATAAAACCTTAGAAGATATTTTTAATTCAATTATTAAATGCAGAAACATATAAAGGAATATGAACACCACTTCACAGGTATTAAATTAGTCCCAATAGTTAATGTACAGTGATTTCCTATTGCTGATGTAATTTTAGCTCTTTAGGACTAGCAGCTGATTTCTTTGTGACAACATAGTACACCGTTAGTATTAAGCATCAGAGACTACCTCTCCATGGCTTCCACTTGGGGACATTTGCTCATCTGTGATGGCAAAGGCACAGGTGAGGATTTTTAATGCCTTTAACATGTAACTGACAAGATAACAAAGCAGAGCTCACTACATCTGATTCTTGACATTCACACCAGAGGGTGTCTGGGGATGCTAGGAACCAGGATGACCCAGGAATTCAATGCAAACCAACACAAAGCAGGGGCACCCACAGCCTCTGGTCTCAACACCAAAAAGTCTGCCAGGCAGTGAGAAAACAGTAGGTCCCCAAAGGACAGAAGAAATGAAAATGTCCTCTGCAAAGGCAATTCCTGCATCACTTGAACTGTAGGGAAGAACTCTCAAGATCATTTAGCCCACCGACTCTCTGAGGAAGGAATCCCCTTCAGAAAAACCCCTGAAAAACAGGTGTCACTAGAGCTGTCCAGGTCAATACCATCAATGATGGTGAACTCATTACCTTTATGGCAGCTTGATTCATTTTTAGATAGCACAAATTGTTAGAAACTTCTAACAACCCTGAATTGAATAAAACCACACACACAAAAAATGCTACTCCCTCTTCCTTGTGGCCATCCTTCACACCTACCTTGATCATACTTTTCATAGCCCACTAAATCGTCTCAACTCCTAACCTAACACCACAGAAGCTCCAAATCATTTTTAATGTGGCATGCATTGAGTTTTTACTTTCCTACCTGTAGAGGTCAATCAGGTCCTGTCAGGAAAGGTATGGCACACTCAAATTTAGTAACTTGAGGACAGTTTAACAAAGGGACCATTTACAAAAGTGTGAGCACAGGGTAGGGAAACTAAAAGGGATTGTACAATACCCCAGGGTATTACCACTCCAGGCCTGAACGAACAAGGAAAGCAGTTAGCAGAACTGGATACAGGGCAAGCCAAGTAAAGAGGATTGCCTGGCAGGAGCTGTAACCTTCCGCTTCAGATGGCAGCCTCACAGGACAGGGGTTGGTGGAATAAATACCCCTCCCTCACTCTTCTCCTTGACTCCAATCTCCTGCCAGAGGTTTTCATTGGCTAAACGTAATGGAAACTTGAGGGAAAGGGAGCACATCAAAGCACTTTATACAAGTTAGATTCCTGGGGCACAGAGCAGAGCGGTGAGCAGACCTGAGGGGCAAATGGAAAATATCTAGCACATAAGACATCTCATGTCTTGTCTGCCCAACATGCATTCACTTTTATCCTGGTAACAATACCTCAATTTTCTTCTAGGGAACCGCTTCCCACCCACTCTCCTGTCACATGATTTAAGCCCAGTTGATCGCACCTCTAACAGCAGGAGAGGTCATGTGACTCAGGACTCAGGCCTGTCCAATCAGCATCACAACCCTCTTATCATAGTGATTGACTCAGATAAACATTAACTCAGTTAAGGACAATGCCAAGCAAACACTGTTCTTCTGCAGGAGAGGCATGTTCTCCTTTCCCCCAGATTGGTGGATATTAGCCCGGAGCTACTGGAAGCCACAGTGTCCCCCAAAAGAAGAGCCTGGATAAAGACAAAGTTAACTCAGAGGAAGGCAGAGCCAAGAGAGAGAAAGACGCAGCCCTGATAACATTGTTTGAGTTCCTGAATCCAATTGTGCCTGAAATCTACCCTGACTATCCCAGCCTGAAATTTAAATGATATTGAAAAGAAAAGTTCCTATAGTATAAAGAGCACTGTTGGGACATAAGTTCAAAGTCTGGCTCCATCACCTTCTAGCTAGGCAACATTGGGAAAACACTTAACTTTATGATCTTCAAGTTCCTTGACTTTAAAACAGGAAATTAGAATGCCCTGCCACCCTCCTAGGCTTACTGTGAGTACTAAACAAGATCACAGATTTAAAGGTCCCTTGTAAACTGCACGGCACTGTACAAATGTCACAGATTCTTCTTCAGGTCACCCCCACCTTCAGATGTACCACACTCAGGACATTGGTAACGTAGTGTTCCACAGTCAGGGGCACACAACATTCTAAAATTACTTCCAAGGCTGAGTAATGACATATTGGAAAGCAGCTGTCAAGAGCGGTGGCAATCTCGACATTGCCAAATAGAAAAAAAAAAAAAGAAAGAAAGAAATGAACAGAATCGGCTTTATTTTAAAGAGACAGACTGGAATCAGCAACTAAGAAACAAAATAATGAGAAAAATTCCACTGAATTAAAAACTATGTCTGAAACAATGTCAGGGCAGAGGAAGATGAGAAACAGGCAAACTGAAGAACAATGGTCCATGCTCTGGGGTGCTGTGATTCAAGCTGCAATAGTCACAGCTGGGTAGCAACAGAGTCAAAATCAAAAACCATGGAACAGACAAGATGGAGTGTTTCCCTGAGGACAAAGAACTGTTGAAAGGAAAAGCCCATACGTTACAACTATAAAATACTGGGAAAGAATAAAGCCAGAGGACGGCAAGTGGGGCAGTAAACCCAAGCTCAGAAAAACAGAAAGATATCAAAGGTCTCACAGCTGAAGCCAACCTGACGGTGAGCAGGGAAGCTGAGAGCACTTCACCAAGTGGCTAAACCCCATGTGGAAATTTCAAAACTGAAATGGGAAAAATCCAAAGCACAGCTAGGAAAATGTGTTACCGCAGAGGCAAAAGAGAAAAACACATGTGCAAAATGCTTCAATGTGCCCCTCAGTGCTCATCTCACAAACACAAATACCAGGCTTGGATAAAGCACTTGGCTTTTTGCTGGTCCAGCAACTCGATTCTACTGTAGACTAAAAGCAAAGAGCAGAGGAAAAATTAACTTGAATTTATAATCCATATGCCATGTGCACCACAGTTTACCAATGGACTAGAAACTGAAAGTAGGGTTAAGTCCAAAGGAAAGTGAAATCTTCCTTGTCCAACTGAAGAAACATAAAGTGCTCAAAAGAAATGTATACTTCAAAAATGATTTTCAGCATCTGAGCAAAGGACTGTGCTAAGTGCTACAAAGGACGGGAGATGAAAGCAACATAGTCCTTCCCCCTGCCCCACCCCCACCCCCAAACAGCTAGTAATCCAGTTGAGAAGGAAAATCCCACTAGACAAGACAGAATGTAGAATGGAACACAGCGGGTGGGACACACCAGACTTAGGTGGCTATAGAGCAGGTTTCTGCTCAGTGAAAATCATGAAAAAATAGACTCACATGACAATTTTCTTCCCTTGTTTAAGTGGGCGGAGGAAGTGAATAAATCAGCTTGAAAGCATTTGTGGATACTTTACCCTCCCTCCCAACTACCCCTCCCCCAAACACAGCATCATCAAGTCCTGCCCCTTCCACATCCAGACTGTACCTCGAGTTCTTCTTCCCTCAACCCCGGTCGCTACTACCCTTGTTCAGGCCACTGTATTCTCTTGCCCGGACCACCCAGATTATCTGCTTATTCCCATTCTCTTTCCCTTATTATCAGTCTTCTACCCAGCATCCAGAGTAAGGTTTTTAAATGTAAACTAGAGCAAAACCCTTCCACGGCTGCCAAGACTACAATGAAATATCAACTCCTTCAAGACCCTGTATCTTCCAGCCTCTGACCACTCCTTCAGGCTCATTTCCTCACTCACTCCAGCTTCACTGACTGCTCAGTTCTCTGAATGCCCCACACTCTTTGCCACCAAAATACTTTAGCATATGCTGTTCGCTGTCTGTGATGCTGTTCCCTCCCACTCTTCTCCTCTTATTTGCCTGGAAGTCTCAATTTAAAATTCACTCCCTCAGACAAGTCTTTCTGAGCTCCCACCATAAACTAGGTCTCAGAGCACCCTGTACTTTTCTTTATCATAGTTGGTAATTATATATTTATTCTGTGTCTGACTCCTCACAATACTAAAAAGCAAGGAAATTTTCTTCTTGCTCCCCACTATACACCCAGGTCCTAGAATAGTTCGTGGCACCCAGCAGGGGATCAGAAAATATTTGCTGAATGAAGATATACGCTCAGCACTAACATGGTGTACAAAAGTAGAAATTATGTCCTCTTTATTCAAAGTGCTTCCAATCTAACGCACACAAAACAAATGGAAGCAGAAAAAAATAGAAGAAAATCACATGTAGATCAGATTACATGGAAAGTGCCATCGAGGTGCATAAGCAGTCCATGTACCTTATAAAACAGAAAACACTAAATAAAGAAAAGGTATTCTTTTAGGTCATTTCTATCTTCAGGGGAATCCCCATGGAGTCATTGGTAACCACAATTTTCTGCAAAGGTAGAACCAAAAATAAAGAAAAACAAAAAGCAAAATAAAACCCACCGACCTGTCCATAAATAGAGACCAAAGGATCTCGGCTTACTAACCCAGGATTGCAACAAACGGATGGCCAACTGTGCCAGCAGCACTGAAGCTGTGCTGGCCGCCAGTGCAGGTCCCACATCTGCACCACCTGAGCAGTAGAGAAATTAGAAGAAGAAATTAACGCCAAAATTGGTTCCACTTGGAGACATAGCACTGGAAAGCATCACACCCACACTTACAACAAGGAACAAGCTAGACAAACGGCAAATTAACAATTTTTCATGAACTCATCAGAAAGCTGAGGTCACAGAGCCAATAACCAACCCAGAATCTGAGGAAAAACAGGCATCCACAGGAAGAAACAGGACGCAGGCCTTTGCTTGGCTGGGACAAACCCCTCTGGACACCATATAAGCCATTAGGAAGAATTTAGCTAGAAATGTTTAACAAATTGCTGAAGGCCAATCGTAGGCTTGCTAAGGGCTGCAGTAATAGGAAAAGCTGGGTGAAGGGTATGTGGGAGCTTCCTGTACTATCTTTGCAACTCTTCTGTTAAGTCTAAAATTATTTAAAACAAAAACTGATGGGGGACTCATGAACACTACTGAGCATGGACAGAGGCAAACGGAAAAAACATCTCATGGGAGGTCTCCCATCCCAGGCATGCATGGTACTCTCAAAAGAATATCTACAAAGATGACCTCACTCACCAAAAATATGAAAAAAAAACCAGGAATTCTAATGACTCAGCCCACAGACCCAACAACTAGAAGTTCTTCACCCCTGAAAAACTACAGATATATTTATTTTGCATTCCTAGAAATTATAATAGAGGTTCACATCACATTAATGGAAATAAATTCAGAAGGGAGGTATGGGATGCATGGAGCAATGGGACGCAAAAAACCAGAACACCCATTGGTAAATTTAAGTAAGAACTGACTATAAAAATAATGAGGATGGGGGCAAGGGGTATATGAGAACTCTCAATACTTTCCACTCAATTTTGCCATGAACCTAAAACGGCTCTAAAAAATAGTCTACTTTTAAAAAAATACATAAATGATGATAACTTTTTTGTACTGAAAAACAAAATGGAATTAAAATACTAGATAAAAATAGCACAGAAGATGGAAAAGTCTCTCACAGCAGACCATGGGAGGAATATTTAAACGAAGTTAAAGCTTTCTAAAAATACTAATCTTGTTCAGGAGGAAGACAGAAATATTGATTTACTATAGACTTTGTTAAAAAATATGATTAAGTACTTCCGTTTAAAACTCAGGTTCAAGATGGCAACACACACTGAATCTACAGATACAAATAGAACAACTTCCTCTGAAAAAACCTAAAAACTGAGCAACTTCTACCCATGGGGCCAAGGAGAAGGCCCACAGTCAGCACGTGGGAAGGGGTGGGACACAGTCTCGGCATAAACGCCACCCCTACTCCTCCCCCCAGCCTCCCCCCATTCAGGAGGGAACTCAACACCCAGAGCGTCTCCGAGGAGCAAAGGATCTGAACCCCACACCAGGCACCCCAACTTCCAAGACCTGCACCTGAGAGGCGAGCCCCCAAGACATCTAGCTTTGAAAACCAAGGGGCTCTTATGCCCATGACCCACAAGGCTGTAGCGACCTGAGAAACAGCTTTTCCGGGCCTGGCGCTGGGACTCACCTGCTCCAGGGCCCCGTGCGGAGCAGCCGCTGGGCGCCCAGACTTTGTGGTGGGGAGGCTCGTCTGCTTGTCCTGCAGCTTCCGCCTGAGGTCAGGCCTCCGAGTTGACACACATCTGGGGCCTTGCGGGGGTGCTCTCTGCCTGGGAGACTGGCGGGCGCTGTCTCCGGACCCGCCCTCCGCCTACCCCAGCCGGACTCCCATCTTAGCGCAGCCGGACTCCATCTTAGCGCCTCCCCCAAGGGCGCTCCTCCGCGCCTCCGCTGCCCAGGGCGGTCTTTGCAGCGGCGGCCGAAAGATGCCCCTTGATCACCTGGCTCCGGGAGCAATTCCCCATTGGCCAGAAAAGAAGCCAAAGCTTAGAAAGGTACAAAGCCTGCCAGGTCTCAGAGTTCGTAATGGTGGACGGTGGTGGAAACTCGGGACGCCAGAGCTCAGGCTTCCCTAGGTAAACACTAGCTTTCTGCATTTGTCAGCTTGAGTGAAAGGCCCTGCCTGCTTTTTGCTTTGCAAACTTTCCTTCGTCTCTCAAGTTGCACCCCTTCAAGGAGTGTTCCCTAGCCCCTCTGTCTGGGCTTCCACAGGACACAAGGCACACCTGAATCTTAGCCCTTTACCCCACTGGATGTGTTACTTTGCCTGATTCCCAATTAGACTGAAAGATCCCTGAGGGCAGAGGCTAATTCTTTTTTTTTTTTTTTTTCTGTCTGTTTTTAATTGATGTATAGTTGATTTATAAGTTTCAGGTGTACAACATAGTAATTCACAATTTTTGAAGGTTGTAATCTATTTATAGTTACTGCAAAATATTGGCTATATTCCCTGTGCTGTATAATATATTCTGTAGCTTATTTATTTTATAAAGAGTAGTTTGTACCCCTCAATCCTCTACCCTATCTTGTGCCTCCCCCCAACCCTCTCCCAACTGGTAACCACTAGTTTGTTCTCTGTGAGTCTGTTTTTTTAGACTCCACACATAAGTGATATCATACAGTATTTATCTTTCTCTGTCCAACTTATTCCACTAAGCGAGATACCCTCCAAGTCCATCTATGTTGTTGCAAATGGCAGAATTTCATTCTTTTTTATGGCTGAGTAATATTCCATTGTGTATATATACCACATCTTCTTTATCCATTCATCAGTTGATGGACACTTAGGTTGCTACCACCATATCTTGGCTATCATAAACAATGCTGCTACGAATGTTGGGATGCATATATCATTTTGAATTAATGTTTTTGTTTTCTTCAGATATATAACCAGGAGTGGAATTGCTAGGTCATATGGCAATTCTATTTTTAAATTTTTGAGAAACTGCCATACTGTTTTCCACAGTGGCTGCACCAATTTACATTCCCACCAAAAGTGTAGAAGAATTCCTGTTTCTCCACATCCTCACTAATATTTGTTATTTGTGGTCTTTTTGATGATAGCTATTCTGACAAGTGTGAGGTGATACCTCACACTGTGATTTTGGTTTGCATTTCTCTGATGATTAGTGATTTTGAGCATCTTTTCATGTGCCTGTTAGCCATCTGTATGTCTTCTTTAGAAAAATGTCTATTCAGTTCTTCTGCCCATTTTTTAATCAGGTTTTTTTTTTGATGTTGAGTTGTTTGAGCTCTTAGTATATTTTGGATATTAACCCCTTAACGGTCATATCATTTGCAAATATTTACCTCCATGCAGTAGGTCGTCTTTTTGTTATGTTGATGGTTTCCTTTGCTGTGCAAAAGCTTTTAAGTTTACGTAGGTCCCATTTGTTTATTTTTGCTTTTGTTTCCTTTGCCTTAGTCGACAGATCCAAAAAAATATTGCTACAATTTATGCAGAGGCTAATTCCTAATAGACTTTTTATTCCCGGGTCCTGGCACAGCTTGTTTGTGAATGAAAAAGAATTAGACACTCCTTATGAATCAACAGAAGATAACTCTATTTCTTAATAAGGCTCCGCACCCAATTTCAGTGTGGGTTTCTTCCCCACACCAAGCAGTTCTCCAACACCAGCTGGGTGTCCTACAATTTAAATCAATCCTAACACTATCTACCTGGAGATAACATCAGATCCCACGAGTTAAGTGCTCAGTCCTACAAGAGTGCCCCCTCCCCCCACTTCAGACGCAAGTTCAGTTTGTCACTAGTGCTTCTGACAAACCAGCTATAAATTGGATGTTCCAATAACCCCCTCTCTGGGTTCAATTAATTTGCTGGAGCGGCTCACAGAATTCAGAGAAATGTTTTACTTACCAGATTACTGATTTATTATAAAAGGGTGTAACTCGGGAACAGCCAGATGGAAGAGATACATAGATAGGGCAAGGTATATGGAAAGGGCCTGGAGCTTCCATGCTCTCTCCAAGCACATCACTCTCCCCAATTCTCCCCATGTTCACCAACCCAAAAGCACTCCAAACTCCACTCTTTTGGGTTTTTATGGAGGCTTCATTACATCGGCATGATTGATTAAATCATTGACAACGGATGATTCAACTCAGTCTCCAGACCCTTTCTCCTCCCAGGAGGTTGAGGGGCAGGGCTGAAAGTTCCCACCCTCCATTCACACAGTTGCCTCCACTGGCAACCAGCCCCCATCCTTAGGAGCTTTTCAAAAGCCACCTCATTAACATAACAAAAGACACCTTTATGCTCTCTTCACAGAAAATTCCAAGGATTTTAGGAGCTCTGTGCCAGGAATGGGACAATGACCAAATATATATTTCTTATTATAAATCACATTATCACACTTAATAATTACCATTACCACAAACAACATAAATTAAATGTTCTTAAATCTTCATGGTCAAATTTTTAAAGCTGTTCTGAATTGCAGATCATTTGTAAATGAATTTCTTTTCAGTTAAGAGGGTATTGACATTTCCTGAGCACTCTGCAAATTCTAAGAATGTGTGCAGTCACCATGGTTTTTTACCTGACTACAGTATGGCTTAATATTGTTTTCAAAAATTTATCTGTATGTGTCCTAGTTGCATTCATTGTGCTAACAGAAATACCCTACGTGAATTCTCTGTTTCCGAAGTTAATTTGGCAAACATCTGCTACAAGAAAATGGTCCAGATGGTTTTTGACATGTAGTGACAATAAATAAGTGGTCCTTTTCACATATTGCATGGTGTTTGCTGCAGTTTTCTATTAAAGGGATGTGGTTTTTAAAAGGGAAAAAAGACCACTTAATTTCATGGCCACCCAAGGCACAAGGAAACATATGTGACTCATGTGTCAAAATGCCAGACCACTCTTTATAGATTCAAATGGGGTCATATTGCCAGTAATATCTCATATGTTACTGACCCATGTCTCTTTCTGATAATTTAACATCACTTACCACATGCTTTACATGTATTAATCTTAATCTTTTCAACAACCCTATATAGTAAGTATTATCTCTATTTCCAGACATAGAAATAGTCCAAAATTATTAGTTAGGTGGTAGAGCATCTGACACCAGAGTCCATGTTCCTGCTGTCCACACACTCTCCACACCAGTGGTTTCTCCACTACCAGGTTTCATGCCCAGTGGACAAGGCCTTCTCTGTGCAAACTTGCACGAGGGCACCTTGTCATGCCTCTGAAGCCCATTGTCAGTCCCCTCCCATCAGACAGAGTGGCACATTTGTGCCTACCCTACAAGCTCTCAGGCACAGAAGAACCATCCAGAAGTGCAGAGGATGCCTCTCTCACCCAATCCAGTGTCCCTCTTTTATATCCAAACAGCAGTTTACCATAGTATCTCTCAGAGCATCTTCTGAAACACTTTCATCTCTGCCTCAGATCCCTCTCTCCCTATGCCGGACCAGAGAACTAAATCTAAGACAGACACTGCAATTCCCCTTCCCAAGGAGCAAAGGTTTTTATCCAAAACCCAACAGCACCCTGATCACTGCACACGGAGCTGGGTTAAGAGGCAGGCGAGCGCTGAGTTATCACACGAAATGTAACCAGACGGAAAATGCTGTATCCATCGAAACTCCTTCCATGAAGAATGTGACATGTGGTTGAGAGGAATACGTTAAAAAGTCACTGGGAGATGGTAAGATCCCACAAGGGTGTGTAAAGGTGGTAGTTAAATGCCTGGTAAGGAGGGGCGGGGGGGGGGGCGGCGTGGTGTCTGGTTAGCCTCTGAGTTTGACTTGTTTGGGGAGGTGAACAAGTTTGGGGCTAGAGGGGAAGTGTTCTTGTCAAGGGCTAAGAGCTGAGGGGGACGGGTCTGCCTCTCCCACAAGGAGCGCTTAACCTTTCCCCAGCTGAACAGGAATTTGAAGAGGCACTATATGGAGAGCCTGAGAACGCCATACAAGCCTGCCCTATAGTTTCCAGCAGTAGGTATGGCCTGGGCTGCTGCTATGATTCCTACCTTCCATATAACTATTTCTAGAAATGTTTAACTTTCTTAAATTTAACTAATTTTTTACTTTCAATATTTATAGCACCTGCTTTAAATAGAGCCCTAGGCTATTGCTGTGAGAACACAAGAAAAACATTAGCGTCTGGGAAGCTTTAAATGAAGGAACAAAACTATTACATACAAAACACTTAAACAACATAAGTGCTTAACTTAAGTAACATTAAAGAACTTAAATAACACTAGTGAGCACTTAGTATATCTGACACTGTGCTGAGTGCTTTATATGCACTACTTCATTTAATGCACGCGCGCGCGCGCGCGCACACACACACACACACACACACACACACACACAATACCTTGGGGTAGATACTAGTATTATCTCCAACTTACAGGTGAGAAACCTAAGACTAAGAGATATTAAATAATTTGCCCAAGGTCCTCCAGCTAACAAAGGGCAGAGCCACTAGAAGTCAGTATGTGAAGGAGAGCCACCAAAAGGTGTGGGCAGAACTTAATGGAAGGGATAAGAATAGAAGAGCTGTTGAAGCGGGTGAGAGAGTGGAAGAAAGCCAGGAAGACGAGACATGCAGTGGAAACAACTTGAGTAAGGGTGCAGATGTCAGAATAAAACTCCAGAATCCAAACTACGACCTGCAAGACAAATCCAGCCCACCATCTGTTTTTGTGCAGCTTAGTTTTGCAAATTAAGAATGGCTTTTGCCTTTTTAAGTGGTGAGAGGAGAGGGAGGATCAAAACAAGAATAATATTTGTGGCCCAAGAAATCATATGAAATTCAAATTTTAGTGTCCAAAAATTTTAGTGTCCAGAAGTTTTATGATACACAGCCACACCCATTCATTTATATATTGTCCATTGCCGGTTCAAGCTACAATGGTAGTGTTGAGTAGTTGCAACAGAGAATGTGTCCCCCAAAAGCCGAAGACATTTATTTTATCACCCTTTGCAGAAAAAATTGGCTGACCCCTAGGCTAGAGCAGAGAGAGGTCCTTCTCAAATACCAGATAATGATGTTTTGCCAGTTTACAGGAGAATATAAAAAATAAGTATAGGGGCTTCCCTGGTGGCGCAGTGATTAAGAATCTGCCTGCCAATGCAGGGGACACGGGTTCGAGCCCTGGTCTGGGAAGATCCCACATGCCGCGGAGCGACTAAGCCCGTGAGCCACAACTACTGAGCCTGCGCATCTGGAGCCTGTGCTCCGCAACAAGAGAGGCCGCGACAGTGAGAGGCCCGCGCACCGCGATGAAGAGTGGCCCCCGCTTGCCGCACCTGGAGAAAGCCCTCGCACAGAAACGAAGACCCAACACAGCCAAAAATAAATATGAATAAATAAATAAATTTATTTAAAAAAAAAAAAAGTATAATGAAGTGGATTTTTCGTAAAGTTAAACTTACTCAATTTAAAGAAGAGCCCTTTATCCTGAGGTGACATCCTTCCTACTTTTTCTTGGAGTGAAGTGATGTCCTTTCTGCTATTCAGTGATAATGAATGATGGTTTGGTTCTGTTTAATCTTTTTATCTACCCTGGTTAATGGGGATAGAAGAAGCAATGTCTTCTCTCCTCTCTCTTGCTCTTCCTTAGCTGCTTCTTTTGGCATCTATCTACTCCACCCACCCGCTCTCATTCTTCCCAGCTCCAACACTGTAGCTCTTCTGCAAAGTTAGTGACCTCAAAAAGAATTCACACTCCACAGAAATAGCAAAGGAGAGATATTACAGGTTACCAGCCATCTGTGTTTCAAGGTAGACGTCTAGTTCCATGTGACTTGAGTCCCAAGCAGCTCCACTGCTTTACAAGCCAGTTTTTCTTCTCGGCAAAAGCAGCAGCTCCGCTATCTTATCATCAGAGCATAGAGCTCAGTACCTCTTCCATGTCATAAGCACTCCATAAATGTCTGTGCCGAATTTTTAGGAGTTGATTCTAAATGTACACATTATAGGCTACTTGAGTGATCTTGATGGAAATTTCTATCAAAGCAGACAAAGATTTCCTCCCAAAATCAAGCCAGAAATACATTCCTGTGCAAAATGATCACTTTTAAGTACATCTAATTTTTAAAAAATAAGTTGTAGCTTTTAAAAAACCTTTTTATTGGAGTATAATATACAGAGAAGTACACAGGTCACAAGAGTACAACTCAACAAATTTTCACAAATTGAACACACCCTTGTAACCAACATCCAGGACATTTCCAGCCCCTAGAATCCCTTTCTGCTCCATTCCAGTCACTGCCCCCAAAGGGCTGAAAAACTATCCTGACTGCTAACAGCATAGATCAGTTTTGCCTGTTTTTGTAATCTATGTATATAGAGTCATATAGTATATACTCTTTTGGGGTGGGCTTCTTTCACTCCAGTGATGGGGCAGTTGTGGGTGGAGGTGAGGAAAGAAATGTTCTACCCCAACAGGAAGGAGTATTTTATCATTTACAATGTTTGAATGACAGCACATGGTGATAATAAAAAAGAAAAACTGATTTTTAGTCAGTTTTATTATTGTTTTTACATTCTCTACACACAATGCACATCGTTATTGCCTACACCTGGGGTGAACTGCTTCCACCACCCAGTCGTGCCAGTACACTACCACTTACAAACATGGTAAGTAATGTGTCACTTACCATTATATTTAGCAGATTCATCTATGTGGTTGCACTAGATGTAGATCATTCATTTTCATTGCTGTATAAGATATCATTGAGGGACTATACCACAAATTTATTTATTCATCTATTTTTGATGGGCATTAGGTAATTTCTAGTTTGGGGCTACTATGAACGGTGCTGCTCTGAACATTTCTGTCTGTGTCTTTTGATGAACATATGGAGGTACAATATTTCTGTTGCATAAATACTGAGGAGACTTTCTGGGGTCATAGGGTATGCATGTGTTTACCTTTGATGTGCTGCCAAAGAGTCTGCCAAATAGTTGTACCAACTTACACTCTCACCACCAATGTGTGAGCACTCCTGCTGTCCCACATCCCTGTCAACACTTGGTATTTCTGTCTTTTCATTTTGGCCATTCTGGAAATTGTGTTGCATATACCCAAAATTATGAAATATTGGGAAATACCTGGAATATTGATTTCTTCAGAAGGGATCCTCAAGGGGAAGGAAAATATCAAATTCATTCAGGCATGAGAAAGCCTAAAAGATCAGCTCTAGATTATGTTAAGGGAATATGACTATCAGAAATAGGGAGACCTATGTAAATAAGTTATGTTAATTTAACAAATATTTATTGAAGGTGTGCTGTTAGGGATTGAATTGAGTGCCCCCTCATCCCACCGAAATTTATGTATTGAAGCCCAAACCTACAATGTGATTATTTAGAGATAGGGCCTTTAAGAAGGCAATTAGGGTTAAATTAGGTCAGAATCCAGTAGGATTGGTGTCATTATAAGAAGACACACTAGAGCTTTCTCTCTCTACGCACACACAGAGGAAAGGCCATGTGAGGACACAGCAAGAAGGCAGCCAACCTCAAGCCAGGAAAAGAGGCTTCACCAAAAACCAACCTTGCTGGCACCTTGATCTTGAACTTCTAGCCTCCAAAACTATAAGAAAATAAATTTCTTCTGCTTAAGCCACCCAGTCTGTGGTATCCTGTTATGGCCGCCCGAGCAAACACATACTCTACACCAAGCACTATGCTAGGGACTGGGATATCATGGTGAACAACATTAAGCTCCTAAATTCGAGAAGCTTGGGCTAGCCATGATGCCACTGGGACATGTGAGAGTATGAACTTTTGCAAAAGTGTGTCATGGACTTCTAGTGTGGACAGAACAGTAGATGGAGGACCCCCTCCTATAATTTGCGTTTGCTTCCATCAGTGCTGTCTCTCCTTTTATTTCCTACCTATAGTTTTTGAAGCCCAGAGGCTTAATTCTAAGACACATTGATCTGTTCTTCCCCAGGTAGTCATTGTGTTTCATTGTTGCTATGATGTGTATTTTTTCATATTTTATTATCACTGAATTGAGACATGGTTATTGTTGATGGAGTCTTACCAATTGATGTCAGTCTGGATTGAAGTCAAGTTTTTCTAGAGAGGATTTGAGTTTGCTTTTGCCAGTCATGTGGGTCCATACCAAACTGAGACCACTTTAAATTCTCTCCTTGAAGTTTTTTTTTTTTTTAACATCTTTATTGGAGTATACTTGCTTTACAATGTTGTGTTAGTTTCTGCTGTATAACAAAGTGAATCAGCTATATGTATACATACATCCCCATATCCCCTCCCTCTTGCGTCTCCCTCCCACCCTCCCTATCCCACCCCTCTAGGTGGTCACAAAGCACCGAGCTGATCTCCCTGTGCTATGCAGCTGCTTCCCACTAGCTATCTACTGTACATTTGGTAGTGTATATATGTCCATGCCACTCTCTCACTTCCTCCCAGCTTACCCTTCCCCCCTCCACGTGTCCTCAAGTCCATTCTCTACGTCTGTGTCTTTATTCCTGTCCTGCCCCTAGGTTCATTAGAACCATTTTTTTTTTAGATTCCATATATATATGTTAGCATACGGTATTTGTTTTTCTCTTTCTGACTTACTTCACTTGTATGACAGACTCTAGGTCCATCCACCTCACTACAAATAACTCAATTTTGTTTCTTTTTATGGCTGAGTAATATTCCATTGTATATATGTGCCACATCTTCTTTATCCATTCATCTGTCGATGGATACTTAAGTTGATTCCATGTCCTGGCTATTGTAAATAGTGCTACAAAGAACGTTGTGGTACATGACTCTTTTTGAATTATGGGTCTTCGTTGCTGCACGCGGGCTTTCTCTAGTTGCGGGGAGCGGCAGCCACTCTTCGTTGCGGTGCGCAGGCTTCTCATTGCGGTGGCTTCTCTTTGTTGTGGAGCAGGGGCTCTAGGCTCACAGGCTTCAGTAGTTGTGGCACGTGGGCTCAGTAGTTGTGGCTCGTGGGCTCTAGAGTGCAGGCTCAGTAGTTGTGGCACATGGGCTTAGTTGCTCCGCGACATGTGGGATCTTCCCAGACCAGGGCTCGAACCCGTGTCCCCTGAATTAGCAGGTGGATCCTTAACCGCTGCGCCACCAGGGAAGTCCTCCTTGAAGTTTTCTGACCCATGTTGGTAAAGCCAATTTAGACCACAAACCAAAATGAGAACCTGTCTGCAGTTCCAATTTTCAGGGGAAATTTAGTTTTCCTCCTTCCACCCAGGGCCGGGTTTAAATATCTAAGGTTTCTGCCTAATCTCTGCTTAGAAGGTTTCTTTTCCATGAGGATGCAGCCTTTTGGACTTTCTGACTTTTGCTGTTGAAGGAGGTGACCCCTCCCCTTAGAGACTCTCCATCTTGGGTTTTTTTCTCTTTCTTTAGAGTACATAAAACAGTACCTTTCACAACAGAGGGGATTCAATAGTAATAAAACTCTGTCCTCTGATTCCTCCAGTGTTTTATTACATTGTGTGGTACCTATCTGTTAACATACCTCCCCTACCACTAGTCTCTCAGCCTGTGAGGATGAAAATGAAACTGGAGAAACATCTGACTCAGCTCTGTACACGCAGATCCTAGCAATGTTCCTAGAACAATCTGGGAACTTAAAATGTGCATTGAAGAAATGAACAAGTAAGATCTTGAACAAGTAAATGCATAACCCATAGGTCAATCCTTTCCATCAATCTTTACTGCAACTGAGACAATAGTGGTGAGATAGTCTTAAATCTATAGATATTAGAATTGGCATTTAAAAACGTGTTTTATAAAAATACTTTGTTGATACATTAAATATTCACAACATACTGCTAAGGAAAACATAGGTCAAAACAGTAGGTATTGTATATATCACTTTTAAATGATTTCTATATATAATAATATACCAAAATATTAATAGCTAATTGTAAATCATAGATTTCTAGATAACTTTTTCTTATTTCTGCTTTCCCAGACTTTCTAAAATTTCCTCAATGGCTATATAATAACACATATATGCACATGATACATATTGGGTTTTTTCTTAAATAAGTCTGAAGGGCTTCCTTTGTGGCGCAGTAGTTAAGAATCCACCTGCCAATGCAGGGGACACAGGTTCAAGCCCTGGTCTGGGAAGATCCCACATGCTGCAGAGCAACTAAGCCCG
Source organism: Eubalaena glacialis (assembly GCF_028564815.1). NCBI lineage: Eukaryota > Metazoa > Chordata > Mammalia > Artiodactyla > Balaenidae > Eubalaena > Eubalaena glacialis. Next base: position 75,656,515 of record NC_083716.1, read on the forward strand.
TGCACCACAACTACTGAGCCTGAGCTCTAGAACCCATGAGGCACAACTATTGAGCCCGCATGCCACAACTACTAAAGCCCGCATGCCTAGAGCCTGTGCTCCACAACAAGAGAAGCCACCACAATGAGAAGCCCTCACACCACAACAAAGAGTAGCCCTGCTTGCCTCAACTGGAGAAAGCCTGCGCGCAGCAACGAAGACACAACGCAGCCAAAAATAAATAAATAAATAAATAAATTTGTTTAAAAAATAAATTTATTTTAAAAATAAATAAATAAAAATAAGTCTGAAAAAATGAGATAGGAATTTTGTGTTGTTTCCGTCCTCTGAAAGGAAAATTGTTACTTTCCTTAATGAAATAGAACTTGGATGCCCCAATATTGGCAATGGAGAGAGACTCTTAAAATGGGAAGAGACAGCTAGATTGTGTTCCCAGACAGTCAGTGTCAAATAAGAAGCAGCAAAAATGTGTCAGAATCTTCACACTGGTAAGTGTAATTTGAAAGTTTGTGTCATATTACAGTGTAATATTATATTGGGTGGGAGAAGGCAGTGTGGGAGAACACATGATTTGTTTTCATAAATAATAAAAACTACAGAAAACACTGACCACATCTTCTTATCTATGGAACTTGAATTTTGAAAGGTTAAGAAAGTCGATACGAGTTTCCCAAGATTCACCTTCCCCTTGGAGATCTCTCAGTAATTACTACAGGTACTACCCTCACGTCCTGAGCCACTCCTTAAACACTGGAGCCCAAATATGGACACATATCACTTTCATGGGCATCAACAAGCTTGGACCACGAAAACAAAACTTCACTAATGACAAAAGGATAACAAAATGGAATTACTCATGGAGCTTAATTAAAGCTTTATAATCAGCTTACATTACGTAAGCATTGCTGGGACTTCCCTGATGGCGCAGTGGTTAAGAATCCGCCTGCCAATGCAGGGGACACGGGTTTGAGCCCTGGCCTGGGAAGATCCCACGTGCCGCAGACCAACTAAGCCTGTGCGCCACAACTACTGAAGCCCAAGCACCTAGAGCCTGTGCTCCACAACAAGAGAAACCACCGCAGTGAGAGGCCTGCACACCGCAACGAAGAGTAGCTCCTGCTCGCCGCAACTAGAGAAAGCCCACATGCAGCAACAAAGACCCAACACAGCCAAAAATAAGTAAATAAAATTTTAAAAACAAAGCAAAACAAAATAAGCATTGCTTTCTATAAATCACAGATACCATCTCATCCTGAGAGTAGGAGAGATGTTTTATTCAGAAGTATACACATGCCTCAAAATGTGCCCACAAACCAAACTTCCAGAGCCATGAAAAATATGCAAAGAAAGGTAGCCAAAAATTCTATAATCCAAATGTAGATGGGATCCAAAACAAATTAATATCTGAAAGAATCTGACAAAATATGAAAATAAGTATATTTAGTAATTCACTGAGGAATAAATTTCATCTTATGAGCAAGAATTTGTGAAGCAAAAACAAAAAAAAAAAAAGGAAAAGCAAAATGAAAGAAAAGTTATATAAGAATCCATTTAAAATCTTAGATGAAAAAAAAAAATCTTAGAAGCAAAAATAGAGTCATTGAAATTAAAAATGCAGTAATCAGGAAAACTAGTCCAGACACACTAAACAAAAAAAATTAGTAAATTGGAAGATACAGTGAAAAACTTATCCAAAACACAGCACAGAGAGACAAAGACATTAAAGTTATGAATTTTATGTAGTTAAGAGAAATGAGAGGTAAACTGAAGGACTTTGACATATGTAAGATAGGAGCCTCACTAGGAAAAATTGGCGGTTATTTAAGAGAAGCAATATTTAACCAGGTAATAGGTGAAATTTTTCCAAAACTGAAGAAAGATATCAGTCATCAAAGTAAAACTTGAATCCAAATACCAAGCAGGATAAACAAAGATAAACCTATACCAAGACATATTACAATTTAGCTAGAAACATCAAGAATAAAGAGAAAAATATTAAAAGCCTCTAAAATTTTCCATAAGGGAATGACAACTAGCCTAATTTTTTATCAGCAATAGATACTGCTCTAGAAATCTATATCTGGGTAAAATATCATACAAGAGTAAGGGCAAGGGCTTCCCTGGTGGCGCAGTGGTTAAGAATCCGCCTGCCAGTGCAGGGGACACGGGTTTGAGCCCTGGTCCGGGAAGATCCCACATGCCGCAGAGCAACTAAGCCCGTGGGCCACAACTACTGAAGCCTGCACTCTAGAGCCTGTGCTCCGCAACAAAGAGAAGCCACTGCCAAGTGAAGCCCGCGCATGGCAACAAAGAGTAGCCCCCGCTCACCGCAACTAAAGGAAAGCCCGCGCACAGCAACGAGGGCCCAACACAGCCAAAAATAAAATAAGTAAATAAATTAATTTATATTAAAAAAAAAAAAAAGAGTAAGGGTAAAATAAAAACTTTCAGAAAAATGGTAAGAGTTTAATAGCCACAGGATCTCATGAAAACAATAATTAAAGAGTAAATTTTAGTAAGAATAAAACTGAAGAGGAATGAAAGTAGAGAATTAAGAAAAAGCAATAAGCAGAAAAATTATAAAATGACACTTATGAACATGACAATAATATCTCATTTGTGTGTTAAAAAAAGGAACAAATAACACACTTGCAACAATAACAAGATGGGGTGGTGTTGATTAATATGTGGCTAGGGCTTCCTTGGTGGCACAATGGTTGAGAATCTGCCTGCCAATGCAGGGGACACGGGTTCGAGCCCTCGTCTGGGAAGATCCCACATGCCGCAGAGCAACTAGGCCCGTGAGCCACAATTGCTGAGCCTGCACGTCTGGAGCCTGTGCTCCGCAACAAGAGAGGCCGCGATAGTGAGAGGCCCGCGCACCGCGGTGAAGAGTGGCCCCCGCTCGCCGCAACTAGAGAAAGCCCTCGCACAGAAACGAAGACCCAACACAGCCATAAATAAATAAATAAATAAATAAATAAAATTAAAAAAAAAAAAAAGTTGCAGGATACAAGATCAATATTCAAAAATTAATTGTACTCTATACACTAGCAGTGAAAAATCTGAAACAAAATTTAAAAATAATTCCATTTGCAATAGCATGAAAAGAACAAAATACATAGGAATAAATTTTTTTAAAAAAATGTATGTGGCTAAAATGTGTTAAGATCCATGTTATATTCAGGAAGGGGACAGAAATAGTGAATAACTTTATACCTGGTTAGAGAAGGAGACAATTAAATATATAAGCTTTTAAATTAATTATTAGTACCAAAATTAGAAAAAAGTCCATAGTTTATAAAACAACAAAGAGGGAAAAAAGGAATATAAAAAGCTTTATTAATTCAATGTAATAATAATAGTAGCAAACACATATAGTTCTTACTATGTGTCAGACATTGTAATTGAGTAAAGGAGGGGGAAAAAAGCAATAAAAGGGATACTGTACAGAAAACACAAAATAATAATATGTTAGAAATGATTCTAAATTTATCCATAATCAAATTATAATAATAATTGTAATTACAAGTAATATATTATCTTATTTTTACAAATAGGAAAAAAAAATACTGTTATATGCTACTTATAAGAGACACATTTAAAACAAAACCAGGGACTTCCCCAGTGGTCCAGTGGTAAAGAATCCACCTTCAGGGGAGGAGGGTTCCATCCCTGCTTGGGGAACTACAATTCCACATGCCACAGGGCAACTAAGCTCACGCGCCTCAACTAGAGAGCCCATGTGCCACAAACTACAGAGCCCGCGCGCTCTGGAGCCTGCACGCCACAACTAGAGAGAGAAAACCTTCACGCCACAAGTAGAGAGAAGCCCGAGCCCCGCAACTAGAGAGAAGTCCACGTGCCGCAACAAAGATACCTCAGGCCACAACTAAGACCCGACGCAGCCAAAAATAAAGTAAAATAAAAACAAAACCCCACTAAAAAGTTGAAAATGAAAGCCTGAAAAAATGTATGATGTGCAAATACTAATCAAAAGAAAGCTAGTATAGGGGCTTCCCTGGTGGCACAATGGTTAAGAATCCGCCTGCCAGTGCAGGGGACACGGGTTCGAGCCCTGGTCCAGGAAGATTCCACATGGCGCGGAGCAACTAAGCCCATGCACCACAACTACTGAGCCTGTGCTCTAGAGCCTGTGAGCCACAACTACTGAAGCCCGCGTGCCTGGAGCCCGTGCTCCACAACAAGAGAAGCCACCACAATGAGGAAGCCTGCGCACCACAACGAAGAGCAGCCCCCGCTTGACGCAACTAGATAAAGCCCACGCGCAGCAACGAAGACCCAACGCAGCCAAAAATAAATAAATAAAATAAATAAATTAAAAAAAAAATTAAAAAGCTAGTATAGGGACTTCCGTGGTGGTCCAGTGGTTAAGACTCCATGCTCCCAATATAGGGGGCCCGGGTTCTATACCCAATCAGGGAATTAGATCCCCACAAGCCACAACTAAAAGGTCCCCACATGTGGCAACGAAAATCCTGCATGCCGCAACTAAGACCCGGCGCAGCCAAATAAATAAATAAATAATTTTTTAAAAAAACAAACAAACAAACAAAAAAAAACTAATACTAAACTTTCTTTGGGTTATTTGTATGGAAATATGTTAATATAAATGTTTCAGACATTACATGAAATTTCTAAAAATCTTATATGTTCTGGTATAATGTTATAAGTCATAATTCTAGTTATTACTTTAAAATGTATATCTCAGAAATAACTAAATTTCCTTGTCAATTGCATTATTATGAACTTTCATCAAATCTTTAACCGTGGTCATTTTTAAGTCTTTTGTCATTTACAGACAGTTCTGGGGGTACTCTGATGCTTTTGCAAAAATGTTCCTGTAAAAGTGTTTCATCTTCAAGGAATCCATGGAAAAGACTCTGACAAGTACAGGTTTCTGGTAACTGACTGTACTGCTGAACTGAATGAATAAGCATTTTCAGAACTCTAATGGAAAACTGATGAATTCATAAAAGCGCTAGCAAAATATCAAGATTAAAAAGAAAATTAATTACATGGGACTGAGTGAACTGATGAGGATGATTATAATTTTTTTGACTTTCTGTTTGAATAATAAAAAAAAAAAAACTCACAAGGATTCAGAGGCAAAAGATATACAAATCAATTTTCACTGCAAAGTAAAGGAGCTGTTACATTGGAGGATTACAGGACTGAACGTCAATATTATGACATAGTATGAGTGTGTTTTGTGTTTGGTAATTGCAATCATTGTTGCTTTTGTTGTAGTCATCCATTTACAATGCTTGGTGTCAGTTTATTTATCTCTTGTAAAAATAAAATACAGTGTGTGTGTGTGAAAAAAAAAGGTTACCAGGCTTTTAGTCATTTTTAAATTGACTCATTTTACAAAAAGATGTCTGTCTCTCAGATACACCATCAGGGTTATAGGGACAGCTTTTTTTGGTCTTTTTCTTTTAACTGTATAGTTCATCAATTATCTGAAGTGTGTTAAATTGTGCCTGGAACACTGAAGGTGCTCAATAAATGATAAACGAATGTATGAATAAATGAATATACTTACAATATGTCTTACTGATTGGTGAAGCAAACAACAAAATGTGTTTATGATTCTAGATTGTACGCAGGCTGGATTGTACTGTGCACAGGAAAAGGAAGAGTCTCTTTACACTCATTTTCTTTTAATAGCAAGCATTAATCACCAATACAATCTACACATAATAAAGTTTTGTAGTAGTTGGCAATACATTAAAATATTTATTATAATACAAAAAAAAGAAAACTTGTATAGCAAAATTAATATCAAACGGATTTTAAGAAATATATTAATAGGAATTATGAAGGAAACACACAGACTTAGAGGGAAAATCCTTTAAGAAAGCACAATAATCATAAATGTGTATATAGCCTTTAAATATATAAAAGGAGAAATTTACAGTTTCACAGTTGATTTGGGATTTTATCTCAAGCAGACAAATAAACGAGAAAAGATATAGACTATTTTAGCAACAAATACATATATATACTGAGACTGAGTGTTCAATCTCATGGTATTTTATCCCCTAACAGCCCTGGAGATTACATCATTAATGTAGCTCAACCCTTACAAAAAAGTGATGAGCTTGGAAATGCATATACAACCCTAATGTCTGAACTCTATGTTTATAATTTCCAGTTATGCCATAGACCCTGGGGGTTTTGAGTTAACATAAGGGCTTCCTCACATGGTATAGGGGTTTTCCAGCTTAAGGGCTTTCTGAGTGGCCTTGTGATGATCTATCCCAAACGACATAAAAGAAGACTAGAAAAAAGAACATAGGAAAAATGCTCAATCACACTAACAATCATGAAAGTACATATATAATTTACAAGATAACTAGCAAAAATTACTTAATCCATAAATACCAAATGTTGCTTAGGATTTGGATTTGCTGATGGTAGTAGAAAATAACATGAGTGAGAAATCTGGCAGCATCTAGTAAAGATCTAAATGATGCATATCCTTCAAGCTGGCAATACCCATATAGTTCTTTTAGGTATATATACTATAGTATATAAGGAGGCAAGTATAAGGATGATGATTGCAGCAATAGCAAAAGAAAAGAAAATCACTTACATGTCCAATAGAGGAAATTTTAAAATAAAGTATATTATATTCAAACATGAAATATTATAAAGTGGCTAAAAGGAAAATTAGGATTTCAGGTATCAACATGAATAAATCTCAAAAAACACATTGAACAATGTAAGTTGCAGAATGATGTGTATGCTAAAATACCACTTCTACAAAGCTTGAAAAAATACTCTATATTCTTTATGGATACATACATATATGGTAATAGTATTGCTATGATCTGAAAGTCTATGTCCCTCTAAAATTCATATGTTGAAATCTTAATGCTCAATGCAATGATATTAGGAGGTGGGGCCTTTGGGGGGTGATTAGGTCATGAGGGTGGAGCCCTCATGAATTAGCTTAATGCCTTTATAAGGGGACAAGAGAGCTCCTTTGTCCCCTTCCACTATGTGAGGATAACGAGAAGTCTGCAACCCTGAAGAGGGCCCTCATGACCATGCTGGCACTTTGATCTCAGTCTACCAGCCTCCAGAACTGGGTAACAAATTTCTGTTGTTAAAAAGTCACCCAGTCTGTGGTATTTTGTTATAGCAACCTGAGTGGGCCAAGAGAAGCATTAAACACTCACAGCATTGAAAAACACAAAATTCAGGACGATGATTACCCTCTAGGTAGGCAAGGAGGGGACTGGAATTGAGGACAAGTACACAGGGAACTTCAACTAAATCCATAAATTTCTACATTTTTTATCCTGAGTGAAATTTAATAGGATGTTAAAAGGGGTTTTCTTAATATCTTTGAAATTCAGCTAAGGCCTTAAAGCCAAAGAAACTTACTAGACACATTCTGCAGAATTTTATAACAAATGACCTTCAAATATCTTAATCCCCATCTGTCATCTCCAGTCATTTTAAAAGCCTATACATTCACTGATGCTTTGAATAGGGCACTTTGAAGGGGATCTTTAGGAGGAGAAAGGCTTTGGCTCCCCTACACCCCACTGTGGTGGGATGCTCCCCCCGCCCCATTGCCAAGCCAAGTGAGGGGCCCCAAGCAAATCAGTTACAGAGACTAGAAGTACCTACAAGAGAGGAGACTGGTGTCTATTTCCCGGCTGGATGTTTACAGAGCCCTGACATTGCAGGCCCTGGTGCTGCTTCAAGACCAGCGAGAGCAAGAGTTCTCAGGAGAGCCGATGAGCACCAGCAGACATTTGTTGGCATCTGTGCCTGGGCTCTTATGCCCATCTGGAGAATTGCAAAGGCAGGAGACTGGCTGGGGCAACACACGGTTACAGGGTGGGGAGAGAGGGCTGATTAGATGGGCAAACTTTTTGCCGGAAAAGGATGCATGTTTTCCCATTGACCAAAAGGCCCTGCAAGGAGTAGCTAGGCATGAGTCACCTTGTAGAAACTCTGCGGCCCAAGAGCACAGCTTCCTGAGGCAAGGGGTCCCCAGCAGGAAGAGGCTTTAGCCCCAGAGATGTGGGGCAGAGGCTGAGAGTGAATTTCAAGAAGCCAACTGAAGAATATCTGGAACAGTATGAAGCCCCATTCATGGGTTCTCCAAGCAAACTACACCCACACCTGAATGCTTAGATTAATGGAGGCGATGAGGTCCAGCCAGCAGTAGGCAAGAGAGGGCTATACACAACAACAGCTAAGTACAAAGATTGTTTTGCTCCTCTTTAATCTGTATGCTGGGCCCCATGCTAGAGCAATCAGAAAGCAGGAGAGAGGCGAGAACCAGTCAGAAAAATCACTCAAGGAAAGCCATGATCTCCTACCTCACAGAGGCAGCAGTAAGAAGAGTTAAAAAATATTCCATTTGAGCTGCACATGATATCGGACTAAGCTTTTGCATGTCCAAAAATGGGACTCCTCTTACAGCTAAATGTTAGCGGAGAGCTATGGGATCTATCAGAAATGTCAGTCACGGCAAGAAAGGGAGATTTAGCAGGGTGTCATTGAAAGCCATTGTGAGAGAAGAAGTTTGTTTCTCATTTCTGTCTCCCAGAGTTTAGCCCTGGGCTGAACTCATTCCAGGAGGCAGTTATACAAACAGGGCAAAATGTTACTGTTTATTAAAGCTTGATGATGGTTTGGTCCGTAGCAGCCTTCAAGACGGCCCCAGTCATCAACGGTGACTGCCTCCCACTATTCACACCCTTTCGTAGTCCCCTGCCACAGGGTACCAAGGCTGGTTTGTGTGACCAATAACATCTGGTAGAAGTTAAAGTTACTTCTGAGATTAGGTTCTAAAAAAAGACTGTGGCTTCCCTCCCTCTTCCTCCCTCCCACCCTCCCTCCCATCTCCCCCTCCCCCAGCCCTTGCTCTGGGAGAAGCAAGTCCTATGAAGAGTTCTACTTGTAGAAGAACTGAGCCTCTGGCCAACAGCCAGCCGGAAACTGAAACCTGCCAACAACATGAGTGAGCTGGGAAGCAGATTTTCCAGCCCCAGCTGGGCTTGAGATTTCTGCAACCCCAGACTGCAGTTTGTCTACACTTCCTAAGAGACCCTGAACCACCCAGGTAAGCCACTCCCTGACTCCTGATCCGCATAAACTCTGTGAGATAACAGATGTTTGCTGTTTAAGCTACTACATTTTGAGGCAACTTGTTATACAGCAATAGATAATTAATACAGTGGGTTCATAAATTTTTATTCCTTATGTTCTTCTGAATGTCTAAAACATTTCTTAACAATTTAAATATATACCATGAAGATTTTCCCCATGTTTAGCATCTTGAAGCTAAAGTAAAGGAATCTTTTAGGGCTGAGCACATTCAGAGTATTTAGACACTGTCTCTAACTTGGATGAAAATTCTTATGGTTCCCCAAGAGCATTCTCATAAAAGAAACCATGCTTTGGAAGTGAGAAATGTCATGAAATGAGTTACTCTGAAATCAAATTATTAAAATAGTCTACAGAATCAATGGTCGATGGTAAAGGAATCAAACAGTGCCACCTGGGAGTGCAGGTTAATATTTACATATATATAGAAGGAAGGTACCAAAGGAAGAGGGACAAAAAAAGCAACATTACTGCAATGTTCCTTAATGACACTAGATGGCAATAAAGTTTTATCGTGCAATTATATTTCAATTACACTGTTTAACCAGGGTAAAAATACTTTCAATGTAACTCAAAAAGAAAAGGAAATTATTTCTTAATTATTACTCAGTTAATACTATTTTTGAATTATTATTTCCCAATGGGAATTAAAAGAGTTACTTGTATTGATTTCTGACCTAAATCCATTTTTGAAAGCAGTTTAAACATATTTATTATTCACTTTATAAAAATAATAGCTTAATAATATTAATAATGGTACTATTAGCATTCATTCAGCCCTTCCTCAGCATACCTGAAATTTGGGATAATTTAGGCAGAATTTAGGCAGAACTGAATCATAGTTTACTTTTGAAAGATTGGTGCTTATAAATCAAACTAGGAAAGTTCTCCAATAATTAACACAATAACACATTTCTCATTCTTTTCCTTCAAATTATTACCTATTTTAAGAGACTGTGTAGCATAATAATTAAAAGCACAGACCCTGGAACCAGATTGTGTAGGTTTAAATTCTAGCTCTACTTTGGATTGTATATCTCAGTATCTACCTCATAAATGAGTAACAAATGAATTAGTATACGTAAAGCACTAGGAATAATACTTGGCACTTAGAAATGCTATTTAAATATTAACTATTTTTATTATTCCACATAAGCTCCCTGTATCTGAGGTACAAAGTGCTATGGAAAGATATAGTAAAAACTGAAGCATGAAATCTAGGTCAATTTCCCAATGTTACACAATTGACAGAATCAAAGTCCACAGATAAACTAGACCAACATTTGGAATTGCACTTTACTATTGACATAGAAGGTATGCGTCCAAAGAAAAGGAATAAACTAGGACTTAAAACATAAACCTTCTAAATCCTGAGCCAATGAACTTCCCACTGCACCATGACAAATAATTCTTATTTATGGACTGAAGAAATGACAGATGAAATTTTGAAATATTAACAGACACTTTCATCCACCCACATTATTATAGTTATAACCATCCTCCACCTCATGAGATGTTCTGCTTTAATTGCCTCAGAGAATGACACAGAAGAATCCAGAAAACAGAATATTTAAAAAACTTAGGCCAGGCATTAAGGCAAAAAGATTTAGAAGTGGACTTCCCTGGTGGCTCAGTGGTTAAGAATCCACCTGCCAATGCAGGGGACACGGGTTCAAGCCCTGGTCCGGGAAGATCCCACATGCCGCGGAGCAACTAAGCCCGTGTGCCACAACTACTGAGCCTGCATGCCACAACTACTGAAGCCCACACACCTAGAGCCCATGCTCCGCAACAAGAGAAGCCACCGCAATGAGAAGCCCGTGCACCGCAATGAAGAGTAGCCCCCACTCGCCACAACTAGAGAAAGCCTGCGTGCAGCAACAAAAAAAAGACCCAATGCAGCCAAAAATAAAAAATTAAAAATTAAAAGATTTAGAAGGAAACCTGACATGTTAGGACAAAGCTTCCCGTGCTGTCAATACTCAAAAAGATTTGTCTGATGAGGAAGAATACGGAGATTTGAAAGAAAAGCCAAGACACTAGTGTGCCCCTGAAAAGGGACCCTGAGTCTGATCCTACCTCCATCCTAATATGAGCCCTCTGTTTGAGGTCACAGGGAGGAATAATAAAATGCCTAGCTTTGTTTAAGGATTCTAGAGCAGAAGATTCTGCCCCCTCTCCATATGAAATCTGAGGGCTGTAGGACTCTAAATTCCTGTGTCCAGCATGTATAGGAGTAATGGAAAATCTGTATGCTATGTCTTGGCAGATGGTCCCATAAGAGTCCCACATAGTTCCCAAAGCCACAGAGTGGTGTGGTGGCAGTAGAATGATGGCAGAAATATAAGACAAGCACAGAAGCAGAGTTTCTCATAGTGCAGCTGGTAAGGAAGCATTAGAATGTTAGCAACACACAGAGAGCTACAAGAGCCAGTCATTGAGAAGCAGTAGACTGAAAGAGGCTTGGCCATCAGAAACAAGGGAGGACACAGCAGGAACTACCTTGGAAAATGGGTGTATATTCTGGAAAGTGGGTGTATTAAGATATTGGTTCAGCTGTTTTCACAGAGACTGAAATAACAGAGCCTTAAACAAGACGGAACACTCATTTCTGTCACATAGAAGTTCAAGGTAGTAGTAGTCTAGGAGGCTAGAGCTGGTCTGTGCTACCAGGTCATCAAAGAACCCAGGTTGCTTCTATCTCGTTGCTCTGCAACCCACCAGAATATTGCCCTTCTGCCATCACAGAAACAAAGCTGGCTCGCTATCACCATATCTTCATTCCATCCTGGGAGAAAGAGTAAAAGGGATGTGGAAAGCTGAGGGCCAGCAGATGCCATTTAAGGGCATGACCATACCTAGCTTTAGGAGAGCCTGGGAAATGCAGTCACTGCATGGGTAGCCATACCCAGATAAAAATAAGGTGGTTCTTTGACTAAAGAAACAGAAAATGGGTATCTGTGAATAAGTGGTGATCTCTGTCACGCTTAGTAGCTCTTGAAAGTTGGTGTGGGGTTCGGGGGGGCGGATATATTCAGAGGGCAAGATTATACACTTTCCAATGCCTTGATGCTACATGATCCCGTTAAATCTTAGATGCAACCCTGGGCAGGTAAGGGAGGCCTGAAATTTAACAAAATTAAGTTTCTCCCACTCACTGAAATGGAGACATAAAATAGAAATTAAATTCAGCTATTGAAAAAAATGAAGAAAGTTACATTTTTATACACTTTCGTTTGTGGACTGACACAACAGCTACTCTTAATTCATATTACTTGAATATGCTTGGAAAACATAAAGCTATAGTTCTTTATAAAACCTTGACAAATTTTGATTTTGCAATTATTGTGATATAGTAACAATAACAATGAAAACACTGTTATATGTTTTCAAATCTTCACTATTCAAAATAATTCTACCAAATTTATTTATTCATTTTATCTCCAAATTCCTACGCAGTTTATTCCTAAACTCCTTTCCACAGCTGGCTAAAACAGGTGTGGGCACATAATCAAAAGCAGTCGTTTGTAGACTGGCCAGTGCATTTCAGATGGCTTTAAACAAAGGCTCTGCCCACAGAGACAATGAGGATAAACAAGCCAGTCAGTTTGTCCCTTTTGGGCATCCAACCCAGAAATAGATTGGAGAGAGTATGATAGAGCTATTTAGAGAAGCAAAGAAGTCACAGAATCAGGCTATGAGCCAGCAGCAAAGGTCTTAAGGCACCATCAGTTAAATAGATGTGTGATGTGAAATAGAAATCACCATCAGTACTTGGGCTGCAGACTCGCAAAACAATTGATGTGCTCCCCTACATTTTCTACCCTTTCTTGTAGTTAGGCTAGAGTTAGCCGTGTGTCTAGTTCTGGACAGTGAAAGGTGAGCAGAAGTGTCAGGAATCACTTCTAGGTCAAGAACGAATGGTAGGACCCAGGAGGGGTCCCTCCAGCTTTTCCATCCCTTGTACAATGACTTTGGAAGCCACATGTTAATACGGCAGCACCACAGGATGATGGGCCTGGGGCCTCTGAGTGGAAGGAAATCCCTGCTGACTACATCACTTTGTGTGTACAAGAAAGACATTTCTGTTGTGTAAAGCCCCTGAGACTTGAGAGATGGTCTATTGTGGCAGCTAGTGGTTAGTTATCCAGACTAGCACAGCAACTAAATGTTACAGTGCTTCCCATACTGTAATTATTGTAGTGACAATAATTACACAGTTGCAATTTGTTGTTAAAAAGAACCAGTAAGTCTGGAACAGTTGTTTACAGCTTGTGTTTGTCCTCACCATGGCAGAGTCCATTCTGATCATACCCATGCCATCTCATTTGGTAAATATTTCACATATTGCCCTGCTTATAGAGAAATCCTATTGACTTGTGTCCTTCAATTTATACTAAAAGTGAAAGCTTAAAAGTGTAAAATGTATTTGTAAATTATGTCAGGAGTTATAAATTAATGGATCAAATCCAAAAGACCTATTATATACATTAGACAAAAAGATAAAAAAGCTTAAATACAAGGGAAGAAAATGAGACAAACTCTAAAAGAAATGAGAAAAAATGAAGTCTTTAAGTTATTATAGGTTATTAAGACCAAGGGAAAAAAAGAGAATTATTATCTATCCATGAAAAAGGAAATATCTTTATATTTAGGTACCACTTCAGTTATTTTACTTGGTAAAGTTATGGCATTTCAAGAAAAGAAATAATTTTATCTTGTTTCCCAATAAATTACCTGTCTGAATGATACTTGCATATCAGTTGAATAAATTTAGAACAATTGAATGTATTTCATATACATTCCTGAAATTAAAATTTGCATTTCTTATACAGTTAAAATAGCAAAAGATGTAATCTAGCCACTTAAGTGAATGTTCTAAAGGATTAAATCCCATTTTCATTTGATTCTCTGTCTCTCTCTGAAGATAAAAAGACTATGCATAATAGTTTATTTAGTATTAAGAGAACTAAACTTCTCTTGTTTACTTGTCTTTTCAGACTTACTGCAATTATTATGGTTTTATAGAACACATATGTATCCAAATGACAGAAAAATTGACTAAAATGCATATTGCCTTATATTATACAAATCTTAACATATTCAATTATATATTAAAATATGTTCATTTAATATGCTAATAATAACATAAAAGTCTGCCATTATTACAGAATGCAAAATACAATTCTGAAGTTTAAATATATACTCCATCATAGCATGATTTCCCCAAAGCCTAATAACATGAAATCAATTTTTTTTTTAACATGGAGGTAGATAGTAGAAATTATTTTTAACCACTAAAAAACCAGAATAATTAGCTCCCAGGCCAAGAATTGCTTGGGAACCGGAATATGGATAAAGTTGTCTTCCTGAAACTTACCCTCCAGTGGAACTTTACTATATTGAAAAATATGATTGAACAACCTATTAAGGTTCTACCATTCAGATCTATAGTACTTTTCTGCAGCTTACAACACACTTTTAAACACACAGCCTCTCTGAACAGTTCTGTGAGACAGAGAGCACAGAAATTCTTATCTTAAGGTCCATGAACCTGGCAAACTGACCCTCTTCAAGTTGAATTTACTCCAGAGTCCTATTTGTCTATTTTGTGAGACCCACAAGATTTTTTTTTAATTAGTTGCCAATATTTAAAAGTTTAGAACTTTCACATTAAAATAAAGAACTGGCTGCCCCAGTGGCTCACATTCCCAAGTGGCAATAATTGGTTTGAAGTGAGTCCCTTTTTTGAGGACTCTTTCTCTCCAATTCATGACAATCCTCACCACTCTCTATTACTCCCCAAAACTGAGAATACAGGGTCAGTTGCCATTTATCAAGTTCTGCTGGGTCTCCTTCTCTTATAACATGGCCTTTCTGGTGCCTGGGTCTGAGGGAAAAGGAGCCTGGTTACCTCAGTCACCCAAGGACCAGTGAGGATGCATTACTTATAGTTAAGGCCTGGGACCTTTGCTGGAAATCCATGCAGCAGAATTTGGAAATAACTTAGAAGGTTAAATATGAAAAAGATCTTTCCAGATCATCTCCAACTCTTCATTGTACAGAAGAGGAAACTGATGTCCCAGAAGACTAAGTGACTTCTATCGTGTCATACAGTGAGCTTGCAGAAAAGCCCAGCCCAGAGCCCAGATCTCTTAACTCCAGGCTCCTTCCACTGGGAAAGAAAAGGAGAGGAGAGGGGAGGAGAGGGGAGGAGAGGGGAGGAGAGGGGAGGAGAGGGGAGGGGAGGGGAGGGGAGGAGAGGGGAGGGGAGGAAAAGAAGCAGGAAAAAGAAACAACTACTGTACAGAGGAAGGAGAGTAGGAACAAGATCTCCTTTCCCCCTCCCCCAGGCTGTGGCAATCAGCCAACTGCAGCTTGCTGCATATTTAATTTAAACCTTAGTCTGCCCTGGCAAGGACAAAGTACAATCTGTTTTATGTAAAAAGTCTTCCCTGAGGAAAGCCTCGGCCTCCAGCTGCGAAGCTGATTGATGTTCTTCAAGCCCCCAGGAACCTCTGCTTGGGATGCAAGGTTGTGGTTTCCAAAAGAAGAGTTTGTAAAAGGGAAGCACTGAAAACAAAATTTTTTTCGCTTTATTGTGTTTCTCGCAATCTGGGAGAATTAGACTGAAACAGGGTGGGGAACATAAAAATAAAGACTCTGTTTTAAAAGCAGATTTCAGAGTTCCACACGGGAGGGAAGGAGCTAGGGATGGCAGTGGGCTGGGGGGGGAAGAAAGCAGCTTATTTGCATAGCAAGCACTCTGCTTTTACCTAGACTGCCCATTCTAATCACTAAAGATACCAAAATGTCGTAGAGACACTTTAGACACACTTGGCAGAAGACCGAAAGTGTGGATGTTTTTATGTGGAGTGTTTGTGAAACGTTCTAATAGAGATTAAAATCCATCTTATTTTGAAAATGTTGTGGTATTCCCGATTCTCTCTTTAGGAGACCCTGATCTGAAGTGACACTTCTTGTGAAACCAAGGCCAGTTATGAAATACAGTTTTTGAGTGTTGCTGGATTGGTCAGCATCAGGTGAATCTCCTGCCGGGTTTTTGCTGCATCCCTTGTGATGTCTACACTCACTTGGGGCCCAATGCACAGGCAGCAACACTGAAGTGTACCCCTGAGTCCCAGAGCGGGCAAAACCACTATAAAATTTCTTAGGCTGACCAAGGTTAACCCCGGAGGCCTGCCCTTCCCTCTGGGCCCTAGGACCGCCCGGGGCTGACTATGTGTCAGGGTGGGAGGAGGGCATGGACTGGGGTACACAGGCCTGCCTTCACCTTCTGGCTCAGGGGGCGGAACTTCAGCTTAGAGCCAGAACAAAGCCACAGCCAGGTCAGGGCTAAGGAGCTTGGGCCAGTCTTGGGATGGAGCCAGGACCCAGAAACCATTGCCATGAGCCACCAGCTGGCTCTGGTCCCAGGAACATGTGCAGCTGCCGTGCAGGCCAGATTGGGCCTGTAGACTGTCGCTGTGCCAACAGCTCCATTAGGCCTCCCAGTCTCTGCTCCCGGCAGGCTCACACCCAATGGCCTGTGTACTTTGGCATCAGCCTACCTTTAGGTGTATCCTGAGGTGACTGAATAAACATTTAGAGAAGCCACATCACCTGCTAGTTCTTATCGCTCTGGACATTACATTGTTGTTCTAAAAATCTATAGAGGTCAAGGTGTATAGGTACAAACCTCTGAAGTTTGTTGGCCTGATGAAAATGAAAGTGCCAACGATTTTCCTTAACTCTGTGTGGTCTAATTTAAGTGCCTGTCATTAGTACTCTAACTAGAGCAACCCAGGCTCCATGACTGTGGAAATAGAAATCCCGCCCCCTATGTCCAAATGTTGGGGGCAAATCAATGAATGGCCACATTCACAGCTTCCTGATACCTTGGGCGTAAAGCTTCGGTAATAAAGTTAACATCAATACAATCATATCAAGAAAAGGTCAAAAAAAGGAAATCTTTATTCTAAAAAATATTATACTGTTCCTTTTCTATACTAGATCATCTCCTGTATCAATGGCTATTCTCCAAGTCAACGGGTCCCACTGACCATCTGGGAACTTTTTCTGAAAGATTAAGCTTCATCTCTTCCTAACTGTGTTCCCTCCCAAACTTGTTTAGCCCTCTCCAGCTTGGTTACAAATTCCAGCATTTTAACCAGCTGCACCTGGTCCATCTTTAGATTCTCTTATCACCAGGGAAAAGCCTGTACAGCTTCTCAGTAAATTTTGGCCTTAAGGCAGCTTCCTAATGAGAATAAAGGGCAGCATCCCATAATCGGGCCAGCAGGATCAGTCCCATGGAGAGCAGCCCAATAGGGCTTAAGCTATAAAGACAAATAAGACAAGCTCTCAATGCTCAGGAAACTCATAATCTAAGGGCGGCCACTGCTATGTTGCTTAACAAGGTGATAAGCTACAGCGTGAACTGACTGCTATGGAAACACAAAGGCAGCGATGATTAATTATACTGCGTATGGGGATTAAAGATCTGGGAATGTTTCCCAGAGAGAGTAGCAGTTGAGCTGAAACTTAAAGGATGAACAAGCTTTGGTGAGGAGGAAATTTAGTGGGCAGAGTGCACTGCAAGATGCATTCCAGGAAAAGGCATGGTGCAGAAGTCTTCCCAGCACGTAGAAGCGGTGATATAGGAAATGTTTGGAGCGAAGAAGGTCGTCTGGTACAGTTGGAGTTTATGATATAACGTAGGGGTGACACAAAGACTGAAGAGTTAGGTTAGGCCAGATGGTGATTGTCTTGAAAAACAAACTCCTTGGACTTCACCCTGAAGGGACTAGTGAAGCATGTGAAGGATTTTGAATGACTGGCTAGGTCAGGAGTTAAGGTTAGTGTGTGTGACAAGCAAAATGGTCTAGAAATGACTCTGGGAGGTCACTTTAGGTAGCCTGGCCAGACCAACTAGAGCAAGGGCCTCCCCCTTCTCCCCATGGTGTGGGCTGCCCCAAACTCATTGGACTGGTGGCTTCCTCCCCACCCCCAGTCAGGTAAGCCACAGGCCTCCCTGCAGGCCTCTAATCTCCAGAGCTGCAAAACTGGCTTTCCTGGACAGCTGAAAATATCTAACACCTAACTCAGATTGCTTGGTGCCCCAGAATCTGTTTGTATCCCCACAGTGAGATAAGTTGTTCTCTCACTTTCTCTGTCTGGAAAGCAACAAGGAAGTAAGGTCCTTTGCCTGGAACATAAACCTTAGTAGATGGAGGAGAGGCTGAGATCGCAGACTTCTGCTCTTCCTGTGGACACTTGCTCAGTAAATTTCTTCAAGAAAGCCTGTTTCTAAATCCACACCATAGGGTGTTACAAAATGCTTTCTGACCTTGGTGCTTTCTGACCATGGTGAGCCATAAAGGCACCCACATTGCACCAAAATGGGACCTCCTAGGAATGGAATAAGACATTTCCCCATTGTCAGTTAAGATTCTACAAGTTGTAACAGAAAATCCAACTGAAATTGACTTTAAAATTGAAGGGGATTTTTGATTCACATAACTCTTGGGGGTGGATATAGAGAAGCTAATCCAGGGTCTCAACGTGTTATCAGTGGCCTATTTCTTTCTGTCTCTGCTCTGCCTTCCCTAGTGTCAGCCTCATTCTAAGGCTGACTCCCTAACAGTTGTAGGAAGGCTGCCAGTCACAATCAAGTCTCGAACATTCACATCCCATGGTGAGAGGGGCTTGCAGATCAGCATTCCAAGCCAGTGTCCTGAAATTCATCTTAATTAGATAAACTCATGTCACATATTTATGCTCACATCAATTCATGTATTCATTTAACAAATATTTGTTGAGTATCTACTACTTGCCAGCCACTCTTCTAGATTCCAGGACATGGAAATAACACTGAATGACTGATTGACTTAAGCCAGTTGGTACCCACCACTAGAGCTAAGAGTATGTTCTGTTTCCCCCGAAGCACATGGACAGTATAGGGGTGGAAGTGAATGCTTGGATAAAGACCTCTGTGCTATTAGGAAAGGGGTAGGAGAGAATGGATATTACTTAGGCAGGCAAAAACCTCTTGCTACTGAAAGTGTGGTCCATGGACTGGTATTACTGGTATCACCTGGGAGCTTACTGTACATGCAGAATCTCAGGTAGTACCCCAGTTCTGCTGGATCAGAATCTGCACTTTAACAAGGTCCCCAAGTGATCATATGAACATAAAACTCTGAGAAGCACTCATCTACAGGACAGATAAAAACATTGTTATGATTGGGGCTGTAGGGGAAAGAAGTTGGAGAACAAACGAAATGGTCTCTGTAGCAGACACAAGTTGGGATGACTGCCAGCTCATAACAATTCTCCCTGTGAGAATTATACAGTTAGCTCCTCTGTTAGAGATGATTCATCCAAGGGGAGATACACCTGCCAAGGTGGGCCAATTAATGGATCATTCTTCTGGGCATTTCAAACATGAACGGTGAGAACAGGATATAGAAGGCTGTTGGAGCAGAGTTGCAGGTTGACAGAGCCCTAGCACGTCCAGAAGTAACTCATCTGGGGACCCCCAAAATGCTCTGAGGCCTGGTTATTTGGCAACTCCTTTGACTCATCCATTGCCTAAAATATCCTCTTTTTAGCTCAAGTTAGCTAAAAGGGGTTTCTCTTGCTTCTCATTGAAACAACTTTAACTTATATTGCTTTGACTTTATCAGTATAGTTATCTACCAAGGATGAGAGTTTTTGTTCTGCCTTGAGGGAAAGGCCAAAGTCAATTCATTTCACCATATAGCGTCTGAGATGCATAAGTTGCTTTTCTCTTTAGCTTCCAAACTTGACTCCTAACACAAGCTATGAACACTGAATTTCATTCACAATTGACATAAGCATAAAAAGCCATTTTTACAGTATTTTTTAAAAATTCTACATATTCTGAAAATGCTCATGGGTTCCATAACAAATGTCCAATTTTTGGTTTACTTTCTGTATATAAATGAATGTATCTTTCCAGAAAGATCAATCCATTGTCCTCTTTCATCTGACCATCTATTGTTAACTTTTTTCAGTTGCAGCTGCCTTTTATAAATATATCTACCAAATGATTGAATTGTTGTTATACCAATTTTTCTTCGTTTACATGCAAAATGTTTTTAATCAAATGTCGGCTAATAGCTAGGCTGTTTGGAAATTAACAATCCTAATAGATGAGAACAACAATATAGACATTTAAAGCTTAATTACTCCTTCAGGCTCATTGTGAGAAAATCAAGGCTTTTTTTATTTGTCTGATTCTGTATTCCTTGGAATATTTCATCTTATTCTACAATATTCTCTTTTCCTTCTTTTTTTTTTAAAAAAAAGCTAACCCTAATACAACAAAACAACGAGGAGGTCAAATCTTACAAGGAACAAACATGACATCACATAGGGAAGTGAGTCACTGTGCATCAGACTGGGAACTGAGTCAGGACTAAACTGACTCACATCTTTCTGGGCCAAGAACCAATTCTAGTTATATCATGTTGGAAAATGACTCATATATTACCTTTATTAGCTCCCCTCAACATCAAATCAACTGCAAATTGGAGTTGATCTTAAGAAACTCAAGTGGCCCTGTTTGAGCCATTGCTCTCTGCTGGTACACAGAGGGGTTTTGTGTATGAAACTAACTTCTTGTTTGGCTGCAGGAACTCATAAGCCTAGCCTCATCAACAGGGTGCTGCACTTATCTGAGCTGACCACATCTAAACATAATCTTTGTAGTCTCTATACAGTAAGGACATTTTTTGGATAATCTATTGGTGGATTGAAAATCTGTTATCATTCATGTTTTTTTTTTTTAGTGTTGTAGAAAATAATCTGAAAAAGCAACTATTTTGTCAGTAGAAAGTCAAAGTCCAGCACTAGCTAACAGCACTCTTTTCTGCCTTGTAGTTACCTCTGCAACTAAACTGAATACAACAGAAAGTTGCATTGATAAATTATTCCAGTTAAAATTGGAAAGGAAGATAGGGAAAATTAGAGCTCCTAAATCACGAGACAATTCCCCAAGCATCTTAAATAAGTATCTTATGAACACCTGGAAGTCTACAATGAATTCTTTTTTGACGTATGCATTGTTTTTAGCAGAATCCTCTAACTGGCTAATATAGCCACAAACATACAGAAATTTCACATACACATTCAGAAGTTCTGACAACACTGCTGCCACTCTTCCATTTGACAATTGGCTAGGACAGAACATCAGCTGCCCGCTTTAGAGAGGACACAAAGTTCTCTCCAATAATCACCACTTCTCCACAGTCCCCACTATTCCCTTTTGTTTTAAACAGGTTCATTTTTCATTACTTGCTTAATCCATGGTAGGCATTTGAGTTTGGAACCCCTGATAACTAGATTTCTAACTTTTTTTCTTACTTCTAAATATAATACAAAGAAATAGAACATTTTAAAAGAGTGTAAACATTAAAAACTTATTCACATTGCAGACTGGCCAACCTTAGTTTTGATTTTTCAATCAGATCTTTCTTTATTAAACATGTATTGAGCATCTTATTTCGGCAAGACAATGTGCTAGATGCTACACATAAAAGTATAAGATGCTGGCCTTGCCCTCAAACTGCTTGTGATGTAATTGGACAGGTCATAGAAGCATGTTCTTTATTTAAACTTCTATCTTTAAAAGCCTTAAAATGAGGCTCAGAGACTATATAACTTAACCAAAACCGCAGACACTAGAGCTTATCTTTCTGCATCTAGGGACCTTCACCTTTCAATCAAAAACATTGCAATACCTAATATTTGAGTAGCACTATATTATGAGATGTAAAATTCTATAGGGCAAAGTCTTTATCCTCAAGAAACCTAGGGACTTCCATGGTGGTCCAGTGGTTAGGACTCTGTGCTCTCACTGCCAGGGCCCGGGTCTGATCCCTGGTTGGGGAACTAAGATCCCACAAGCCACGTGGCACGGCCCCCCCAAAAAAAAAGGTTAAAAAAAAAGAAAGAAATCTACGTTCTATTAGGATTGTAAAGACATTAACCAAATAATTCAAATATTTGGCAACATGTGGTGACACATGGAGCAAAAACCCACCATAGCAGTCAGAGATCACTTCCTGTGCAGATGTTCGCAGAAGGCCTGATCCCACCTCTGAAACTTGAGCAACTCTCCTGCAGACATTATCCTCGACTTAATAATTCTAACCCTAACCCAAGGCTGTGAGCCAGCTGAAGACAAGTTGAGGTTTTCCCCAGAAAACCGGCTTAATTCTGATTAGTGACCACAGGGAAAGTTGAAGCAAGGAAGTAGTGGCAGGCGTGGGAGGGAACAGAAAGATAAATAGAAAGTCCCAAAGAGAAGGGAGCTTAAGCAGGTACTCTAAGAACCAGGCTCTAGATAACTTCCAGATTCTGTAGTCCCTGCCCCCTTGGATTCATAAACCTACACGAAGATTTTTGCCACTACTGGGGTTCGAGAGAGCTCAGCTAGGGTCAGATGGTGACCTTCAGGAGGGCATCCTGAGCTTATTCACTATATGATCCTTTCTCCTCTCCCTTCCCTTTATGTTACCCAGCCCCTATCCTACTCTGATCTGTATTGCAGGCAAAGAGGGGTTGTTCTCCACAGTTTGCTTTCACTGAGCTCCCGTGTCACTGGCTGCCCTTAGTGACTGGCCAGTGGGAGGCACTGGCATGAGACCATGGAGGAGATGGGGAATGGGGGAAACCTGAGGCCGCAGCTCCCTCCACCTTGGACAGCTTCTCAGGTGACTGATGGGTCTCCTCTCTGGCTTTAGCTCCTGTGGGACAGGGCTGTCATAGTTCCAGCCACTGCTAGGTGACCCTGGCTCCCGGGGCTTTACCTGTAACTCTGCCTCCTTCACTTCTGTCTCTGTTGATAAACCTGCTTTGCTCCCAGCTTCTCCTGTGTAAACAATTTCTGTATTGAATTTCTTCTTATAAATACTTAAAGTGGTTTCTGATTTCCTTGCCAGATCCTGACTGATACATATATATGTAAAGGATTGATACAGTAAGGTGGTAACTTGCCAAGTAGTGCAGTTACAATATTCAAGAGTAGAACACAATTCCTAAGACTTTCCTGCCCCCTCCCCAATAGGCAGGAATTGCATAAGTGACTGTTCAAAGAGAAGATCTATCTCACTGAGCTTCAGGAAAAACTGGGCCACCAGCTGAGTAGGAGCAATTGTAACATGAATCCATCGCCCTTACAGTGTATTATGAGCACCAAGTACTCCACAGTTCTCCTATCATTGGCTCATCATCCATGAGAAACCAAGGGTATGTAATGGGCATGCAGTTCAGCCCACAAACTTGGGTGTGCCAAGAGCTCTTGCAATTCTTGAGTTTATTTAAATTAACAGAAGATTTAAAGAGGTAGTGAGAGAAGATAAAAGCAGAAATGCTTCTTTTTTTAAAAAAAAGAGGAAGACATAGATGAAAGTCAGAAAGAGAAGGGGTGAAAGGAGCTAGCCTGTGGGGTCTTGTGGTCTGAACATCAATGCACTCAATCCCCTTCATGGAACAAGGGACATAAAGGGAATGAACAAGTGGCCAAATGAGGAAGCTGGAAAAGTGATTGTTCCTCCTTAATTAGGTCACCCTCCTGGCTTCACAGTGTAGTCAAAATGCCCACATTTTGGAAAAACAGATATTCTCAGACAAATAAAAATCCAAAACTGCATTTCACAGTAAAGAATGATTTGCAGATTGACGATGTCCTTTTTATAAATCAAAATATAAAAAGTTTCTCTCCTTTAACATACAAAGTAAAGGATGGTTTACGTACTAAATTTCTTCTATCTCTTAGATATAATTATAATATCTCTTAGATTATAATTTATGAAAAATTATACAAATTATGCATACACACTCTTTTGCATGTATTAAATGTATCTATATATACAAAAATTATATAAATTATACAACTATACAATTTCTAAGTCAGCAAACTAAATCTTCTATGTCTCATCTTCCAGAGCCTGTTGTTTTTTAGAACACACACATAAACCCTCCAAACACTTCAAGATATTTTTAAATAAATTCAATTTATTAATAGAAATCAAGCTGAGATTCTTTATATTCCATATTCACCTGCATTGTTCCATTAAAAATGTAATAAAAATGCAGGCACATGCTGCACATACTAAATTAGAAAAAACAGCTGTGCTTTTTACATTGTCCTGCCCTAGAAAAAAGGCACCCAAGACAATCTGAGCAGCTGGCATCCCCTACATGGTGTGCTCATCACCACAAGTAAATAAAGTCAGCAAATTACTGGCAGAGCACAGGGGGCCACAATAAGTCTAGGAAATAACCCTTTCATCAAACTCTCTGCACATTGCCTATTGCCTGGGCAAAAAGCAAATAATGAGGATCAACGGAGAATTAATATTTTAGTCAAAGAGGAATGGAGATGAATGCATAGTATAAATTATTAACCAGCACTTGTACTCTATCCCCTTGGCACAGTGTGAATGAGGCTTCTAAAGAAACAGGATACACATCTTGTACTTCCCTAGCAATACTTTCTTCAACCAATGAATAATATTCGTAAAGATGCACATTTCAGAGACATTCAGGAGGGAAATTTATACTTGAATTTCTCTACCTTTCTGTAACAGAATGTAAGCAAAACATAAATATTTCTGTTTATATAAACATATATGTGTGTTATGTTATTTGTCTATAAATATTACTCTGCTGTAGCAGGGAAACAAGCCTCGGGTTGGGAAGCAAGACCCATCAGTTCTAGCTCTCTCTTGGCTATGATCAGCAGTGACACCTTAACCTCTCTGGCCCTCAGTTTTCACAACTGTACAATAAGGGGTTGGATCACAGATGACCTTAAAGGACCTTTTTAGCTTTACTGTTCTGATAAGGGCTTTGTAATAAGCAAATAGTAGTAAGAACTAGGAGATAGTTGCAACCAGAGCTCCAGCATAAAAATTTTAAATAAATATAAAAATTGTTCACTTCTTTAATCCAATAAAACATATACTGGCACAGGAGAAAATATATATGGATATATAAAATGATATACACATGTATGTCGCTGTTCCTTAATGAAAAAAAAAAACAGAATATGGAATAGTTAACCAATAATTGTACACTTAAGTGAAGGAGTTCTGTACTTGCTTATCAGTAGCTTATCATGAAAGTTACACAAGAAATTATTACATAATTAGCCTTCAAATTTTGAGAAATAATAATACTTGAAATATTGAGCAATTGTAGACTTGAAGTTTCCTGGATATGTAATTCTACTAAACAAAAGACAAGGCAGCATTCACTATATGCTATAGGACACCCTAAAATGAATGACTTGGAACCTGTTTGCCAAGAGCCCACCACAGGAGACAGGAGAACATATATCACTTTCAATAATACAAATCAGGCCTGGATTAGGTTACTTACAGGAAGACGTTCATAAGCTAAAGAGAACACAGAACCAGGGGAGAGGGAAACCATGGGGACAGAGATCATTCTGATCATTTAGGATTTTTTTCAACAATTAAGGAGAAGCCTCCCAATCACTGCTGTGACACAGGAGAAGTAGATGTCAGAGCTTAGAGAAATTTGGAGACCATCTATTCCTATCCTCCCATTTTACAGACATAGAAGTTAAGGGCAGAAAGGGTATATCCCTTGCCCCATATTAAGTATTCGGCAGAGGTAGACTAGACGTGAAGTCTTTTAACTTACAGTCTGGTCTGCCTTCCCTCACTGCTTCCCTTTTCTCTGTGTGGGTCCAAAACAAATTCTTCCCTGACTGACTTATGGCAAATGGTCCTCCTGGGATGAATAGAATATACTGTTGTTACCTCTCCGTCGCTGAGAAGTTCCTCCCAAGTCAAAGTATTTCCCAAGCTAACTAATGCTTTGGTTGGTCAGAATTGTTTTTAAGCCATCATTCTAAATATCATCTCCCACCTGAGAGATCTGGGAACCAAGCTATTCATACCCACTGACTTCACTGTGTTACTCCCAGAGTGGAAGAGCCAGCATGGCCTGTGTGATGTAGGTCAGTGACTCACTGACAAAGCATCACACAAGGGAACAGGATCTCTCTGAAGATCCTGTTTGATGTTAGGTGGGCTATAAATCTCTCTGATTCTTAGTTTTCTTATCTGTGACATAGAGGCAAATATTCATTTAAATTTCCGAGACTGTGAAGATAAAAAATAATTGTTAATATTTTTTAAAAATTTGTTTTCATAGATCTATATTTGATTGTTCAAGCAGGAATCAGATCTTAAAATTTTATTTTAGTTTATTTCCCCATTTCAAAAGAGAAAAAAGGGACCAGAAGGATTTTGATTTGTTCTACATCACTCAGCTAGATGGTTCTAGAGTTTAGGCTAAAAACTCAGCCTTTTGATATGCAGTTCAGTGCTTTGGGCTCTATGCCATATAGCTCACCCTATTCAAAGTGCTTTATAAATATGAAGATATAGAACATGTGAAATAATATACTCATATTGAAGCTTGGTAGGACACAAGATGGCAATCTCCTACACTGTCAAAACAGACTTTCTCCCCCTCCCCCAAGTTATTTGTTTATCTTATAAATTATGTGGTAGGCCTTACCATATAATTTCATATACGAAGACGGATTGGGAGTCATCTCCTACAACCTAACAATTTTGAGACGATCAAGCTGAGTCATGATGAGAGAGGCAGCGAGCAGAGGAGGGGCTGACTGTATGAAAATAGTGCTTTCCGAGGCTGGAGCTTCACAGACCACAGGGAAAGCTCTAATCCTTCCTCTCTCATTCCACTTTCAACAAGGGCAGTTAGTAGACCTCTCTCTTGCCCACTTACACATATATCACTCAAACTTCAGGTTACTTTTTGGTGATTTAATTCAGGCTCCTAATCATGTGACAATACCTAGATGAAAATGACAGGGTTGGAGAAATAGATCCAAACCTTCAAGGTTCGAACTCTCCACTGGGACTGGTCATCATTTGGAACTTACCTGCAGGATGCTCCTCCCTAAATCACTCAGCTATAATATTCTCCCGAAGAATAAATGCTACTCTACTAGTCCCCACTATGCTCTCCAGAAAAATGGTTTAAAACAGTGTAACTGGAATGGATTCTGGAGAAAACATCACCCAGAGCCCTGCTACTGGAGGAAGGTGGGAAGAGGGCAGGACAGCGGCTAGCTGTCCATGGAGTATCTAGAAATACTAGGCTTTTATGGGATAGAAGCGCCTTGGAGGAATTAAACTATTTCCCCATGTTAGGTTGGGGTCAGAGGCCAGAGCTGCCTTTTAGACCACTCTTCTCTGGACAAAACAACAGCAACATTTCAAAATAAGAAAAGAAGGATTCTTCTCAAAGACAGGAGTCATTTCACAGACTTGAAATCAGACCGCACTGAAGCTTCGTCTAAAAAAATAATGGTTTTTCCTGACATTTTAAACAGCACAATTTAATGGCTCAATGTTTCATTTGACATTTAAGAAGTCATCCATCTCCAAGAAGCTTATTGGCAAATCTTCTCAGTTCCCAGAATTAGCAAATGTAGTGTGCATGTGAACGCATTCTACAATAGCCCAAAAGACTCTTGAAAAAGGAAGCCCAGGACACTGAGAACTAGCTATTACCTACACTGGGCTGGATCTGCCCCTAACCTCAGGGTCTGCCAGCCCACCTTCTGTAAACCACTGATTTCTGTTAGTCAGCCTCCTAATGACAAGAAAGAAGAAAAATCATAGTCTTAGCTTAGTAAACTATTGTAGTTAAGAAGATGGCTGAACTAGATAAAGAGAAAGAATCAAACTATTCAGTGCACACAACAGAGAAGCAGGTATTCAGGAGTGAGACTGCTTTGGTTGGAGTTGTGGCTACTCTACAGGTTACAAGCCGTGTGACCTTGGACACATGACTTAACCTCTCTGTGACTTGGTGTTCTCATTTCTAAAACTAGGATAGTAATTAACTATCTCACTGGGTTGTTAAGATGATTAAATGGGTTAATGTTTGTAATGTTCTTGGAACAACTTGGAAGAGCAAAAGCTGTGTAATTGTTAGAAAATAATAAATGACATGTAGGTAACTACTTTTTTCAGATCACTTTTGTACTGATTCTCACTGTATGTGACCCAAGCGTAAGCGAATCAAAGCATCACATTCCTCCTGGCCTCTGTGATTGCTACATGGCACATCGTCCGCATAGGGTATGAGGACCAATAGGTTATGAGTCTACTTCTGGGATCCCTGGTTCTTTCCTACTGAGCTTGAATCTGAGAGGATATACAGTCTGGAACTGCTGCCACCATCGTTCAAATTTGAAGCAAGAATCTATCTGAGAATAACGGTGAAGCAGATCCATGATAGAGAAAATGGGTTCCGTTGACATTATTTGACCTGCTAGATCATGGGATGCCTGAAATCAAACCTCCCCCATACTTCTTATTTACATGAGCCAATAATTTCCCCCATTTTCTTAAAGTAGTTTAGGCTTGGGTTTTTTGTTGTTTTTTTAATCACTTGCAACAGAGATTAAACCAAATTGATACAACTTACAATATATCTCAGGGTCCAAAGTAGGTATCATGGAAAAAAAAAAAATTATAGCCTCACCAGCATTTAAAATGTCAAGTTCTGGCTTTGTGATTTTTACCAGGTCACTTAACTTTTCCTGGTATGTTTTCTCATCTGAAAATCCAGAAATTAAACCAAATAATCTTTAACCTTCCAACTCTAAAATTTTATGACCATGCCTTAAATTAAGGTCTTCTTGGCTACCTTCAAGACTGCTTTTAAGTTCAGTTTTTCCATTCACTACAAAGCCAAGAAGAATAATTCCCCAAAAATGGTTTATTTATTTTTTGGCTATTGGGCATTTTTAAGGCAGAGAGTGGAAGGGAATGGAACAGAGTCAATCTAGTGATGACTTACATGATTTTTCAACAGCTTTGCCTCATTTCATACATCATAATTGGAATTATGTACCTACTTTCATGTAGGAAAGACACAGGTTAGATTAAAAACACTTTTAAGGAAACTTGTTAGTTCAGAAGCTAGCAGAAAGTTATGGAAGTTCTCTGTAGTTAGCAATAGATAGGGAAGCACAGAGGAAATTGTCTAGCCATCATCTGCCACTATATCCATTCCTCATCTCCCTTGCAGAACAAATTCTATGCTATCCCTGAATGACTGCTACTTCATATAAGCATTTGTATAAATGGGGAGGAAAAAGTAAAGAAATGCAAAATATATTTACAGAATAAAAGATAGTATGATAAATCCTGTTAACTAGAGAACACTTGGCAACTACTCAGAACATAATCAATTGGAAGAGGAGGGGAAAGGACCATTTCTGAGCAAGTTAGATGTTTCTTCATCCAAGAACTAAAGATCACATGCATGATTCATAAGAAAGATCTTCAAACTATTCAACTTAATTTTAGACGTAATTCTAATGAGTTGATATCCTCATTTCTCAGCCCACCACAAAGTAGAGACAGTCACTTAGTAAGGGAGTAAGGTAGTAGAAATGGACTCACCTGGCAGCCAACAGAAAGAGAGGAGGCAGAAAACCATAAAATGCCAACATAACTTAAAAAGGGAACCACGGCAGTCTAAGGCGATTTACATACACCTCAATAACACTCGCTGGAGCGTATTTATTTTTACTTAACAAACACAGAAGTACTTCTTACTATGTGACAGGCACTGTTCTAAGTCTTCTACCAATATTACCTCATGTAATCATTATAATAAACCTATAAAGTACTAAGAGGTTAAATAACTTGCCCAAGGCCACACAATTCACTACTGGCAGAACCAGGATTCAACCCAGGCAATTTCGCTCCCAGGCCCATTCACTTAACCACCACACCACACTGCCACACCTGCCACCACCATACAGCAAGCTTCATTACTATTCACTATTCACGACGACCACCATCAATAAATGTAGAATAGATAACCAACATATTCTGCGAAATAAAGCCAAAAAGTGAAAAATTCAGTGTAAAATATTTTATTCCAAAGTAATATACCAATATGACTAATCGTACGATTGTAATAATAATATTTGGCCTTTAAAAATAAAAACTTGCGGGCTTCCCTGGTGGCGCAGTGGTTTGGAATCTGCCTGCCAATGCAGGGGACACGGGTTCGAGCCCTGGTCTGGGAGGATCCCACATGCTGCGGAGCAACTAAGCCCGTGTGCCACAACTACTGAGCCTGCGCGTCTGGAGCCTGTGCTCCGCAACAAGAGAGGCCGCGATAGTGAGAAGCCCGCGCACCGCGATGAAGAGTGGCCCCCGCTCGCCGCAACTAGAGAAAGCCCTCGCACAGAAACGAAGACCCAACACAGCCAAAAATTAATTAATTAATTAATTAATTAATTAAAAAAATAAAAAAAAATAAAAACTTGAGGTATCTGGGAAGTCCATTAACCTGAACCTCCTCATTCCATGTTAATGACAGATAAGTAAAATAACAATGTTATAGTTCAAATTCTTTACATTTAAGCAACAAACATTATCTTTAACCTCTATAATGAAATTTGCTTACCCTACAAAGCCTCTAAACACAAAGGCAAAAACCTACAGCCAAAAGAAAGAAATTAAGTTGCAGTCACAGAAAAAGCTGCTGGGGATTTAAAATTCAGTCTCTACCTGGTAATGGGAATTACGATCATCAGAAGTTTCTTCCTAGATAAAATATTAAACCTATCATATACAGTAATTAATTTCAATACTTAGATTTAGGCTATGAGAATGGAGATACGATACAGAATAAGAAAAAAGTTTTGGTCCTAGTCATCTCTTTCTTTATGGAACAAATAACTTCTTGGAATTCTCTGGAACATTTTTGTTCACCTCGTCATATTTACCACCTCTTTTACCCTTGTATTAAATTTCACTCCTAAGCCACTAATTGTAGGGTTGGCTTTATTCAATGTTTTAGGAGTAGCACTGTGTGTGTGTGTGTGTGTGTGTGTGTGTGAGAGAGAGAGAGAGAGACAGAGACAGACAGACAGACAGACAGAGATAGAGAGAGGGAGTTTACAATGTGTGTGGTCAAAGCAAGAACTATTTACTTCTTTAAAAGAAGTATCAATAATGTGCATGCCAAGACGGCAGCCAAAGGAAGTGGAAGCCCAGTACTGTCTATAGAAGAAAGCCAGAGAAAGTAGAGCCAAAAATAATCTGGCTGAAAGAAGGAAAGACAACAGAAACAATGAAGCTGACGAGTGTCCAACGCTGAGAACATTTAACCTTTCATAATCATCACATGTGGATTTCCTGTAAATTCTTCAAGACTCAAATTCGACCTACATTCACACACACACGTAAATTGAGGACCTGATTATAATATAAAAGTTCTGATTGTTTCCTTAAATTCACCTCTCCTTACTTTAGCAGTCATTTTTAATTTACCTGAGAAGGTTTATACTTTCTCTGTTTGTTATGTTAAATTTGTATTTCCTACTATTCTCAGTCAATATGTTTGGTGTTGACTTTCATAAGCCCATAGTTTTTCTTGAGCAACTGACTACTGCAGAACTTTGAAATTTTAACCTCAAGTGCACAGGATTGAGTTAATTATATCTTTTATTTCATGTCACCTTAGAAGGGTCCATGCAAGACCCTTCTTTCCACCACCACACCTTTTCTTCCATGATCTCCATGCCCAATACCTGCCCCAGCTGTGACACCTGATGTATTTAATATATGTATTTGAATATCCACTTATCTTTGTTAAAAGCTTACTGATATTCTGTGTTAAAAATACATGTTTTTAATTTACATAAATGGTATTATTCTACAGAACTGATCATTCCTATATTTTTTCATTATATACTGTATATTCAGTTCTATCTGCATTGCAGTATATACATCTAGTTTGGTGCTTATAATAGTAACATCCCATGGTAATCATGCAACACAAATTACTTATTCATTCTCCTGTTATGGTTCCCTAGGTTACTTCCAACTCCCCCCACTACTATGAATAATGCTGGAATAAACGTTCTCATACATCAGTCCTCAGTTTAAAAAAAAAAACACAGACTGTTTCAGAGTTCCAACACTTTCATTTCATAGCCAAGGACACTACACTGAAAGAGGCTAAGAATGTTGTAGCCTGCATCCAAAGAAGAGAATTCAAGTTACAGAAAAGTACTTGGTTGCAAGGGCAGGATCAAGACGAGTTCAACTCTCCGACAGCATGCTCTGGTACACTTAACATACAGCAATCCCCCAAATCCTAGGAGGATGCATTCCAAGACCCCCAGTGAATGCCTGAAACTGCAGATGGTATGGAACCCTA
This sequence comes from Eubalaena glacialis, assembly GCF_028564815.1. Taxonomy (NCBI): domain Eukaryota; kingdom Metazoa; phylum Chordata; class Mammalia; order Artiodactyla; family Balaenidae; genus Eubalaena; species Eubalaena glacialis. Next base: position 75,688,966 of record NC_083716.1, read on the forward strand.
GATATACCATGCTTTTTTCCTATACATACATACCTATGACAAAGTTTAATTTAAAAATTAAGCACAGTAAGATATTAACAATAATGATTAATAAAATAGAACAATTATAACATACTATAATAAAAGTTCCATGAATGTGGCCTCGCTCATAAAATATCTTATTGTACTGTACTCACCCTTCTTGTGATCATGTGAGGTGATAAAGTGTCTCTGTGATGAGATGAAGTGAAGTGAATGACGTAGGCATTGTGACGTAGCATTAAGCTACTACTGACCTTCTGACGCTACATCAGGAGGATCATCTGCTTCTGGTGATCCTGGATCATCGAGTCATGATGATGTCGACAGCTGGATGTCAGGAGCAAACAATGAAGATCCCAGGCTGGACAAAGCAAGATAACAAATTTCATCATGCTACTCAAAACAGCACACAGGGGACTTCCCTGGTGGTGCAGTGGTTAAGAATCCACCTGCCAATGCAGGGGACACGGGTTCGAGCCCTGGTCCAGGAAGATCCCACATGTCGAGGAGCAGCAAAGCCAGAGCACCACAACTACTGAAGCCCGCGCGACTAGAGTCCGCGCTCCGCAACAAGCCAGCGCAATGAGAAGCCCGCGCACCGCAGCAAAGGGTAGCCCCCCCCCCACTGTCTGCAACTAGATAAAGCCTGCGTGCAGCAACAAAGACCCAATGCAGCCAAAAATAAATAAATGAATAATAATAATAATAATAATAAAACAGCACATAACTTAAAACTTATGCGTTGTTTATTTTTGGAATTTTCCATTTAATATTTTCTGACTATGGTTGATAGGGCTGATCGAAACCATGGAAAGCAAAGCTGCAAATAGAGGAGGACTACTATATTTACCAGGTGTATAAGATACACTCTTTACAAATTAAATACCTTTCATCACACAGGTATTGAAAATGGGTGTTGATGTGGCTGTTGTTAAACACAATGCTATATCCTAGAAATCATTAAGTTGTGAATATGTTACTATATTCTACTAACTGATAAAAAGAATAAAAGCACAAGCTAAGAAGAAATATATAGGCATCGGTGCACAGTGGTACATTGCAGGCTACAGTCATGTAATTTATTTCGAACTATAATTTTGAGAAATAACCCAAACTCTACCTCTGACCAGCTGTGTGGTTTGTTATTTCCGTTAAGAAAACTTCCAAAGGGATGTGAGTCTGGTATCTTTGGGGGAAATGTTCTGTGCTTCTGAGCTCCACCACCTGGGAATGGTCTCATTTGTCATTTTGCATCTTATACACTAGCCCCCCTACAGAACATGTGAACAGTCATTTTTGGAATCATTGATGGGAGGCTGGGGTGATAGAATGCAAATAGCTACATCTCCCTATAAGCCTCTGTTTCCTCATCTAAAAACAAGGGAGAGTCTGGTATGTAACAGACAATGAATAAAAGGTATCATTTTTCTTTATCCTATTTTTAGCGAAATTCCATGCATTCCACTACACACGATAACAAATGTGCTTTCAGTCTTTTGTTATGACATAAAAGTGAAATATAGAAGCCTTTATTTTCTGGGTTATACTGCTTCTTACCTTGCTGATCACTCTTAAAATTCGTGTAGTAATGTGCATGATATGTGCAGAAGAGGCTTTACCATGAAGGTGGAAAAAGCCACGAATGATGGAAGTTGTGGAGTGTCCAAGTGGGGAAGGGAAGGCAGACTCTGCTTGGAAACATTACTACATGTGTTTCTGGTAAATTGCCTGAAGAGATCTTAGGAGAAAGGGACTGGAATCTCTAAATCTTCACTAACTTATTGTGATATTTTTTTCTATTCTGAATACTTAATTTTATATTTATAATTAATTTTATACTTTTTAAAAAACTTTTTATTTTATATTGGTGTATAGTTGATTAACAATGTTGTGATAGTTTCAGTTGTATAGCAGAGTGATTCAGTTATACATATACATGTATATATTCTTTTTCAAATTCATTTCCCATTTAGCTTGTTACATATTGAGCAGAGTTCCCTGTGCTATACAGTAGGTCCTTGTTGATTATCCATTTTAAATATAGCAGTGTGTACATGTCAATCCCAAACTCCCTAACTATCCCTGTCCCCCACCCTTTCCCCCATATACTTAATTTTATATTTATAATTCTGTGTCCTTTTCTAAAAGTGTTCATTCACAAATGAATTACTTTAGACACCACAAAACCTGGATTTGCCCTTGAATGATGTATGTATAACACTGTAATTTAAGAATATGAGAAAAGCAGGCAGACAAATCTCAGTTCACGTAAAAGAGTTTTCTGGAGCAGAAGGGATCCCCTGAGTTGAATCTTTGGGCAAGTTACCGTTCTTCTGTCTGGACTTGGCTTTCTTGTCTTACAACATGCAGATTTAACGGGCTCCAAAAACCCCTTCCAACCTAGAAAATCCTGACTTCATGCCTGTCTTACTATACTTTCAATAATATTTTCCAATAAATAATATTTTAAAGGAAGTCCAAAGTGAATCCTCATTTTTAAGACTGTAAGTCTTCAGTACTGTGAATAATCACATCCACCCTCCCACTAGGTATTTATTTTGTAAATGTAAATGAATGAATGAAGTTCTTAAAATAAAGCACACTAGTTACAGCATGTCACTATAGAACTAATTTGCTTTATAAGGGCAGGAACATTTCTTTTGTTGGCTCTAGTTCAAACTGACCAAGATAAAACTACATGCTGATCTTCATTTATATCACTACTCAAAATAACCCATTCTGAAAGAGGAAGAGGCATTTTTACAGTCTCAGTGAGACAAACTAAAATCTCCATGTAAACCAAGTTGTTTTAGAAAGTATGAACAAAATAGATCTGACATTTATGAGAAATCAATGATAGTTGTTTCTCTTCTGAGCTTAGTTAGCTGACAAGCTCTGAAAGACTTTAAAGGGGAAAAAATGATAACCTAGCTTAGTCCTCAAATGCAAGGACACAAAAAATAAGGGGTTGGAAACATTCTTTTCCAGTGGTAAATTCCAAAACACACTGCTGTTTATGGGGCACAGGGGGCAGGTTGTTGGAAATATGGCAAAACAGGTATGATGAAGTCAGGATTTTCTAAATTGGAAGGGACCTTATGGAGCCACTCAAATTTACATGTTTTAAGATAAAAAACTTGAGGCCCAGACAGAGTGTGACCTGCCCAAAGCCGCATACCCAGATAAGGCAAAACTGAGGCCAGACCCTGTGACCACAAAGCTTATACAGTTTCACCCCCACTAACCTGAGACTGCAGAATCCCTTGAGTGCTTTAATACTTCAGTGCCCAACTAGGAGCTTATGGTACAAAGCATGAAGCAATGTTTGCTCTACCCAGTGTTAAGCTTTATGATAAAGTTACAATAATTAAGAGAGTGGGTATTGGTGCAAAGCTAGACAGAGACCTGTGGGACACATTGGGGTGCCTAGGAATTAGACCCACACATATATGGAATCTTGAAGCATGAAAGTGGTGAATTTGTAGATTAGAGGTTAACAATGGCCAATTAATAGTGCTTGAACAAATGGATATCCATATGAAAAAAACTGGATCACTGCTTCTTTTTAAAAAATATTTTTTTATTTATTTAGAAATGAGCAATTTTTAAAAATTGAAGTATAGTCGATTTACAAACTACTTCAAACTATGCACGCACACACAGACACATACACAAAACAATTCCAGGTCCATGAAATGTAAACAAAAATAAAACTTTAAAATGTTTAGAAAAAAAATAAGAGAATGGGTTTGTGACATTGGGATAGGGAAGGCTTTCTTAAACAAATCACGAAATCACAAACAATAAAGGAAAAGATTTATTAGTTCAACCACATTTTAAAATGTATCAAAATACATAATATTTATATACATATTTGTGAAAATTTATTGGACTATTCTTTAAGATTTGTGCACTCTGTGTCTATTATACTTTAGTTTTTTTTACATTTACCAAAAATAGGACACTATAATAAAAGTGAAGAGGCAGGCCACACTCTGGGTAAAGATATTTACAACATCTATAGTCAACAAAAGATTATTATTCAGAATATATAAATCTAGGGGAAAAGATGAATACTCAAATAGAAAAATGTGAAAAAGGTATGAACAGTCAAGTCATAGAATAGGAATCCTGAATGGACAGTAAACATGAAAAGATGTTCAATCTCACTCGTTACAAGCAAATGAAAATTAAGATCATAATGAGAAAACATTTTGCTTACATTTAATTAACAAACTTTAATAAGTCTACTAGGACCAAGTATTGGTGAGAATGTAGAGCACCAGAAACTTTTATATATTGCTGGTGGGAGTAAAAATTGGTGAAAATTACTTAGGAAATTTTTGAAATATCCATTAAATTATGCACAAACACCATAATCCAGCAATCCCTCTCTAAGTAAACACCAAAGAGAAACTCTTTTATACATTCACAAGGAAATACATTCACATGTACCAAAGACACTCACAGAAGCATTGTTTGTAACAACAAAAATGTAAACAACTGAAAAGTCCAAACAACAAAAGACCAGATAAATAAGTTATAGTACACTCAAGCAATAGAATACTATATGGCTGTGAAAATAAATGAACTAGAGCTAAATGTATCAACATGAATAAATTTCACAAAAATAATGTTAAATGGAGAAGGGGAAGTTGCAGAAGGATGCTTATAGTATGATTTCCTCCCCTTATCTTCACTGAGATGTTACCAAAGACTTTTGGGGAGATCACATCTTGAATCCTGAGAAACACTGGGCTCACCACAATTGGGACATTTGGCAGGGCATAGTATGGGCCGGGTACTGGACCTCAGGCAGGAATATGGTCTGTATTTGCTGCTTCTAATCTCACTTTGGCTAAACTCCAGCTCGCAGGAACAGGTCCAAGCAGAACCTATATATGGGGTAAACGAGTATCCTCAACTGACCCAAGAAGGAAGAGAAGAGATGGAATTTCATCTGTATGTGACCCAAGAAAGCCAAGTACAGATAAGCACAGGGCCATGCTCACCCAGCCGTTTTCAGGTCAAAAAGACAATGACAGATATGCCTCTGAGTCACGCTGATCCAGTCTGGACTTTAAGCTTGACGTACAGTTGTCATCCTGGAAACTCCCTTCACCACCAACCTGGGGAGTCCCTTCACTGGTCCCCTGAGTTGCATATCCTGTTTCTTGTATCCTGTATCTTCCTCTTGCTTCATTCGCTTACTTGTTTTGGTGCTACATATCATCCCACAACTTCCTAAGAAATTATTTTTGGGAGATAAACATTTTGAGTCTGAAAATATCTTGCCCTGGTACTTAATTAATACATAGTTTGGCTGGGTATAAAATTCGAGTTTTGAAATCATTTCTTTCAGAATTTTGAAGGCATTTCTCCACCGTCTCCTAGTTTCCAGTGGTCTTGCTTAGTGTAAATCTCTTTCAATTCATTGTGCTGAGGCTTCATTATGCCTTTTTAATTTGGAAAACTCTTATGTTTCAGTTCTGAGAAATGTGCTTGAATCACCTTGTTGATAATTTCCTCCCCTCCATTTCCTCTCTTACTTCTACTTCTTTTATTCAGATTTTGGAACTCGACTCCTGGTTATTTTTCTCACGTATTCATTCTCTCTTTTTTTGTTTTTTTGTTTTTGGTCTACTTTCTGGGATAATTTCTAACTTTATCTTACACTTCTGAAGTTTTTATTTCTATTATCATGTTTTAAATTCCCATGAGCATTTTTGTTTTCTCTTAATGTTGCCTTTTTATATATTTCTATTCTTATTTCATAGACACAATATGTTCTCCTAACTCTCACAGGATAATGCTAGTTTTCTTGAAATTATCTTTACTCCGCATAGCTGTCATTTCTTCCAAGATGCTTTTTTTCCCATGTGCTTTAGTTTCTAGTTTTTATGTTAGACACTTTTTTTGGCTGTCTGGTAATCCTTGGTTGTCTGCTCATGTTTAAAGGTGAGAGGTGAAAGCGGATTGGAAGTTCTGAGCATTTGGGTGTAGCTTCCTTATAAGTAGGGAGGGAGCTTCCATGTAGGGTGATATGGTTGGACCTTCTGTGAGGAAACTTCTGATGCAGTATCTTTAGGTTTTTCCTCCTTCACTCATCAGATTTCTCAGAGATGATGGTTTCATTCTTTTGCCTGCAGGGGAAGGCTTGGCTGCCAGTATTTGGGTAGCTGAGTGGGAGAAGAGAGCTAGTGGGGTTCAGCAATCAAAACATACATTTTTTTTAATATCTTTATTGGAGTATAATTACTTTACAATGTTGTGTTAGTTTCTGCCGTACAACAAAGTGAATCAGCTATATGTATACATATATCCCCATATCCCTTCCCTCTTGAGCCTCCCTCCCACCCTCCCTATCCCACCCCTCTAGGTCATCACAAATATTGAGCTGATCTCCCTGTGCTATGCAGCAGCTTCCCACTAGCCATCCATTTTACCTTTGGGAGTGTATATATGTCAGTGCTACTCTCTCACTTTGTCCCAGCTTCCCCTTCCCCCTCTGTGTCCTCAAGTCCATTCTCTACATCTGCATCTTTATTCCTGCCCTGCCACTAGGTTCATCAGTACTGTTTTTTTAGATTCCATATATGTGCATTAGCATCCGGTATTTGTTTTTCTCTTTCTGACTGACTTCACTCTGTATGACAGACTCTAGGTCCATCCACCTCATTACAAATAACTCAATTTTGTTTCTTTTTATGGCTGAGTAATATTCCATTGGAAACATAGATTTATTTAATCAATCCTCTTCTTTCAGGTATGGTATCTGTACTGTTAACCAACTATATCTGGTTTTCTCCAGTTCAGAAACTGTTATCATCTCCAGAGAACAAGAATTCACACTGCTGTTGTGGTGGTAATGGGAAACCTCAGGATCTGAATGCTTCCTAACAATCCTCTTTAGCTTTTAATCGGTCCTCTTTAGTTTAGCCGCTGCTTCCCCTCACCCTACCCTACCCCCACTCCACACCACTTCACACATCCCTAATGCCACCAGTTTTGAGGTTTTTCAGAATTATGTGGTGTAAATCCAATTCGTTCTCATCTTTTCCAGTATCAGTTTAGGATTTGGCTTTTCCAGGTTTGCTAAGTCAATCCCCACTCATGCGTCTGCTTTTCAGCTTCTTAAAAAAAAAAAAAAAAAAAAAGCCACTGCAGGGGATTCCCCTTGGCATGTGAAACAAAATACTAACCAAACCTGGACCTAAAAAGAAGAGCTCAACTAGGAATTGTCTGTTATGTTTGATTTGTAGGTAGGTTCTCACTGTTCACTTGGGAGAGACAATCATATTCTCCTTGTCATTGTAGGTTTATGCCCTTAATTAGAAATTCCTTTATGTGTAGTTCAGGAGGGATTGAAATTTTATGTGTATATTCAAGCCACCATTTTTACCCGGCAGTTTATATCATAATATAATGACTGTTTAATTCCTTATGTCTTTTATTTATCTCAAGTATCACATAATTAATTAATGAAAAGTTTGAGAAACTACATTAAAGGCATGAAGTTTAGAGAATAGGCATCATTCTGCCTCTCTGTACATAGATATCTTTAAAATTTCATCTAAGTTAAGAGAAGGCAGAATTATAGAGCTCGAAACCATAAAATCCAGCCCTTTCCCCCTTATTTTTAAGAAGAGCAAACTATCCAGGGAGTTGATGTGATTTGTTCCTAAATGTTAGTAACAGACCTAGAATTATCTGTAAAATCTCCTGATGATGGGTCAAAGTTCTTTTGCTAAGTATCCAGAGAACTCAGTCTAGTGGGGTTTTTTTTTTTTTTTTTTTTTTATAGTAGACTAAACTATTTCCCCCAATATTCAGTTTTTCTGTTTACTGTTTTTCCTGCTGGTAACATTCAAATCATTCCAATTTCTTACAGCTTCCACCAATTACATCATAATCAAGAGGATCTAAATTTACACACATTGCTTAAAACAATCAATCAACCAGATATTTTTATGTAAAAAAAAAAAAAAATCTGTTCTTAAGCAAGGGACAAAATGGGAAAATCTTAATCAGTTTCTCATGGTTGGTTAATCCAGACTAACTCAGGCCTTCTCTTTCACGCAGTCACTTAACTAATAACATACATCTATCAGATACAGTTTGCCAAGAAAGACCTGAGTATTTCACCTGGTTTGGGGTATTGGTGTTAAGTCACACGCTTTCATTGTTCCTACAGATGTCTTCAATTTTATACTCAGACTTCCATTCTCATGGGTGATGTTTTACAACATCTCCTCCGCTTTTCCACATCGCCTTGGGAACACACCATCCTAGGGATTCAGGAAGCATACACCCAAAAATGGATTCAGTTGTGAAAGTTCATTCCATTTAAGCAATGTTGCTTCTCTGTCTTTTCTCCTTTGCAAACTAATGTGCACAATAGCTTATAAGGTAACGGCACATTCATTTTAACACTTCAAGAATTGAGGACTCATCCGGGTTTTTCAAATCAAAGAAAATAATCAGTTTTCATGTCCCAGAGTTTTAAAATTCTGCCAGTTAACTCTACGAGAATGCCTCATACACATTCTAAAAAACTGAGCTACTGGGAAAGTATTTCTGAAAAAATGAATCTTCCAGATTATTTTCTCTTATTATCCTTTTTTTCCACAGAAAGTTTTAAAAATCCACTTACTCACTTTCACTTCAAGAATTTAAGCAGAATTTGTACATGCTTAAGTAAAAAGGAAATAGGACAAGCACTTAAAAACTTAGCAGCAGCAACACTGTCCGCAAACACACACCATTCTCTATTGATTGTGTTAATGGATCTTAAATATTAGGTAGTTTGAAGTTAAATATAACACGGGAATCTGAAACCGGAAGGCAAAATGATTCACAGATCCTTGATTTGTGATTTTAAATATGAGCATGAGAGAATATTTGGTGGGGTTTTATTTTTACCTGTGCCCGGTCCAGAACGGTCCTGCGGCAGTGAAGACAGGAGGGTAAATGGTTGGAGAGCAGCTGCCTGCCATTAAATTTATCTGCTTCTCAAAATCATTAGGAACAGCTGAGAGTGCTGCAAAACTCAGCCTTGTGCTTTCTCTTAGTTCAAAGTCTCTCAGGTTCAGCCCAATCTCCATCTTTCTCCTGGGAATGGAGAACAATATTCCTTTCATGAGAGCTTTATGTACATTTTGAAGAAAAACAAAAACCAGGGGACAAACAGATGTGTACCTACACAGACTTGCTCCTGCCTGTGTTTTTACTCTTCTGGACCTCCATATTCCTGTAAGGGGTTAAACCAGAAATAATAGCTAATCATTATGATGCATTTTCTATATCCTAGGCTCTTTATATGTGCTGTCTCATTTAATCTTCGCAAACACTACAACATGGAGACCATTGTTATCCCTATTTTATCCATGAAAAAAAATCGATGCTTTGAGAAATTAAGTAACTCTTCCCAAGGTCACTCAGTCAGCAGATGGTGAGCTAGAGTCACATCTTGACAGCTTAACTCCTGAGTCATCACACTTATCCCATGCTTGACAGAGAAACAATCACCTCATAGCAATTGCTAGAACAGCTTCCCCCAGTATCAGTGGCCTACTTTTCATTAAACTCTAAAGGTGTTCACTATTTTACTGCTGGGCACCATGTCGAGACTAATTTGGATCCTCTATGAAAATATTATCTTGTGAAAAGTAACTTTAGTGTATAAATCATAAAGATATGAGTGTTTTTCTTTATTTTGAGTAATTTTCTTTTTAAATCAACTTGATTGAGGTATAATTTTTATGCAACAATACGTACCATGTTCTGTGTATTGGCTGGTGATTTTTGACAAATGTATGTACCTGTGTATATTCACCCCAGACAAGCTGTAAAATATTTCCATCATCTCAAGAAATTCCCTTGTACTCTTTTGCAGTCAATCCCCCTGTAACCCCCAGTCAGCCTCAGGAAACCACTGATCTGCTTTTTACCATTATAGATTAGTTTTGACGGAAGTTGTTACTTCAGATAAATGGAATCACACAGTATGTACTCTTTTGTGTCTATTAGTTTGGCATGTTTTTGAGATCCATTCTTTTTTTTTTGTATATATTTATCAGTAGTTAATTCCTTTTTATTGATGAATAATATTCCATTGAATGAAGATATACAAAATTTTTCCATCCATTTACCTGCTGATAAACATCTGGATGTTTATATTTGGGCCATCATGAATAAAGTTGGTAGGGACATTCATGTGTAAGACTTGGACTGGGATTTCCTGGATCATATGATAAATGTATGAGTTGCTCCACATCCTTACCAACACTTGGTATCATATCTTTATAATTTTAGCCAAAATACTGGGTGAGTAGTGATATCTTGTTTAAATTTACATTTTCCTGATGACTAATAATAATAATAGCACTGAGCATCTTTTCTTGTTCTTATTGGCCAAACACATACCTGTTCTTTTTTTTTTGTTTCTTCTTCTTCTTTTTAAAGTATTCTGCAAAGGTAGAAAATACCAGTAATATTTTCTTTACAAATTAAAGAAAACCGAAGGAATGTTACCCCTATACTTTGTATCTCTCTCTGAGGTTGCAAATGATTTTTCAAGTTGTGATCTGCTCTACGAGACACAGGGCTTTTCTTCTAGGTGTGGGCAGCTTCCTGTCTCTGAAGCCCTGGTGCTCCAGCAATCCTCAAAATGTTTGAATTGAAATGAACTGTATTGAAGTAACTGTGCTCAAACTTTAGATGGAGCAAAAGAAACTGCATTGGTTGTGGGAAGAATGGGGTTCTATTTTACGAAGGTTTGTTCACAATTATCCATTCTGATAAAAGCATCATCTTCTATGCATTACATTGTCCCCCATTTCACCATTAACTATTTAATATCCTTACACACAATGACAACACAGACTAATAGACTATATTTGCTTCAAAATAAAGTCAGTTACAATCGATCAGCTTATGTTTTGTTTTGTTTTGTTTTATAATGTTTTTTAATTTTTATTTATTTATTTATTTATTTTTGGCTGTGTTGGGTCTTCGTTTCTGTGCGAGGGCTTTCTCTAGTTGCGGCAAGCGGGGGCCACTCTTCATCGCCGTGCGCGGGCCTCTCACTGTCGCGGCCTCTCTTGTTGCGGAGCACAGGCTCCAGACGCGCAGGCTCAGTAGTTGTGGCTCACGGGCCTAGTTGCTCCGCGGCATGTGGGAATCTTCCCAGACCGGGGCTCGAACCCGTGTCCCCTGCATTAGCAGGCAGATTCTCAACCACTGCGCCACCAGGGAAGCCCCCTTGTTTTGTTTTTTAAGGTAACACTGGTTTATCATATTATATAAGTTTCATGTGTACAACATTATAATTAGACTTCTGTATACACTATGGCATGCTCATCACCAAAAGTTTAGTTTCCATCCATCACCATACAGTTGACCCCTTTTACCCATTTTGCCCTCCCTCCACCCCCCTTTCCCTCTGGTAACCACTAATCTCTTCTCTGTATCTATGTGTTTGTTTCACTTTCCTTTGTTTGTTTCTTAAAATATTTCACATATGAGTGACATCATACAGTATTTGTCTTTCTCCATTTGACTTATTTCACTTAGCATAATACCCTCAAGGTCCATCCATGTTGTCACAGTATACCACATCTTTATCCATTCATCCGTCAATGGACAGTTAGGTTGTTTTCATATCTTGGCTATTGTGAATAATGCTGTGAGGAACATAGGGGCGCATGTACCTTTTTGAATTCAGTGTTTTCATATTCTTTGGATAAGCTCCTGTTAGGTAAAAATATTCTACTTTAAGTTTTCATGCCAGATTCTATTGGACTCATTTCTCATTTCACAAATTGTTTGACCTTCTGTGAATAATGCAGGATGGCCTAAAGTGGGAATATTTGTCTGTGGCTTACTAGTTTTCCTTAGCCTTCTCAACTCCCAGATGCTCGGTGAGTTCAGGCTGCTTCTGGCCTCTTGACTGTAGACCTCATTTTTATCCAACCCCCTTAACCACAAAGCTCACCCAGAAGATAAAATTTAATGTGATAGATTAATTCAAAAATCTTATGGTCTATTATTTTTATCTGTCATCCTTACTGGATAACATTTGTTTTTTTTTGTTGTTTTATTTTGTTTTTAATGGTAGTAATAGATCTCTTATCTCAAAGGAGTAGATTGAAATTCAACAGGCCCTGTAGTAGAACAAGACAATGGATAGGAAAGTTATTGATCTGAGACACCTTTTTTCCATGTTTCAAATAAAACATGGTTGCCCCATGATATGCCGGGTCCAAACTTTCCACATAACCCCTTGTTTTTAAAAAACAATAGTCAACCCCAGGGAAGATACATACTGAGGTTTACTCCATGTGAAATTTTAGTAACCTAAAAGGAAGTGTGAAGGACAAACCTCCAGAGGTACTTTATACATCTGCCAAGGTGGGCCAGTCATGGTGCCATAACCTAACAAGGCATAGGATTTCATGTCATCTACAATTTTCTAAAAATAAAACCAAAATTCATATGAAATTGTTAGAGAAAACCTATATAAACTTTTGCCAAGAAGGAAACATAATCTATAACCAATGTTATAACCAATGCTTCTTTTAACTATCGATTTTTATGTTATAAAAGCATGTTCTTACAGTAAGAGCAACAACATCCATTACAAAGGATACTAGGATGAGAACCAAGAAAACCCACAGCCTTTGTCTCACTTCTGTCACTCACTAACTTTGCAACTCTGGACAAATTATTCACTCTCCATGTACAAAACTGGAATTGTAATAAGTGTTTATCCCGCCTAAGAAAAACAAGAAGATAAATGTCTGCAACAGTGCCTTGAGTTGCAACATAAACATGAGGCATTAATATTTTAGGAAAGAAAGCCTAGAAATAAATACCATATTGTCCTAACATTTTTATTATTTTAATTGGTCCAAATGTTATGGTCTCTGTGGGACTTTTACTTGGCTCTGTGCAAGAGATAGGCAAAAAAGAAAAAAAGCCATGTGAAAACAGAGAAATAAGAAGAGGAAACAAATGAGACAACTTTGATTAACGTATTATGCTAAAAATTACTGTGAGAAATGAAAGGGCGATTCTAAATCAGTTAGCTTCAAGACATGAAATCCCCTTCCTGAGCTATTTCAAGCCAAAGCCCTATGAGAGAGGATGAAGCTAAACAAAGAACACATGTCATTAGAAAAATGAAGTAACAGAAAGCTCAAGTAGCTAAATGATCTCCATGATTACAAATGAAAAAGGCATATTAGCTAGTAAGAGGAATCCATTGTCAAGAAAGAGGATATAAATCTCCCCAAGGGTCAGGATGTTCTCCCCTTATTCTTTTTCAGCGTTAAAGGCTAAGCATCAGTAGTTCCTGGTCCTTGATCTGAATCTGAAATCCCGTGGGGCCTGGTCCTGCAGATATTTAGTCTGAAGCTTAGCCACAGACTCTCAACAGCAGCTTCACCTTCTATCACTGAGGAAGCCCACCTCCAAAGGCACCAACATCAATCTTCAGCTTTCATACCTAGTTGGTGAAAACACACTTAGCACATTTTAGGGTTATCAACAGTAGCTATTGTTTATTTTCATATTTAAAAATATTAGAAGATTCAGTACCTTTAGTCTGAAAGAGGTAAATGCTAAAATGATACAAAAGTTAATGAGTGGTATGGATAAAAAATGACTTTGTCCTTAACTTGATAGGATCAGACAGGCTCTGTTGAAACTGGAGCAAGGTGCACTTAGGACAAACAGAAGGAAGTTCTACTTTGAACAATGGGATTCGTAGGCAGAAGATATACCGCATATCACACAAATAGAATTTTCTGACTGTTTGTCTAAATTATCAGTTTCATGAGGGCTCGGTCTTAATCACTGTTGTTTCCCTAGCAACGTGGCACAGTGCCAGGCACGTGGAAGGTGCTTAATAAATCTTAAATAGCCCTTACTAAGCCCACTTCTCTCTTGAAGAGTCTGTAGTCTGGGACCCAGATACTAAGATTTCTTCTAGCATTGGAAGATTGTGCAATTACTTTCAAGTTCCAAGGGTAGCTGGAGGAAAGGAGAGGAACAAATAAGCAGCACCTACTTTAGTCACTTCTGCTGTATTTCTTTTCTATTTCCATAACAATAATACTTCATCTTTCACTCTTTATGATATAGAGAATCTAGTAAATAGCAGTCCTTAGAGGAGGCAATGTACAATTTTCAGTGGGCATCTCAGACACTATTTTCTTAATTTCTGAAGACAGTGAAAGTTGGTCTTTAGCTTATGTTATTCAACCAACAATGCTAACTATAAACACCACTCTTACCCAAAATAATTACCTAAAATAATTTTCGTATTAGAGATATTATTCATGATTCCAACCCAAGGGTACAACATAGCAAAGACTTAAATAATTTGGGGAAAACCTGAGACAGTTTAAAATAACAAAAAAACTAGACCTACATGTTCAGAAAATAGCTCAAATATATATTATGTATACACACACAGAAATATATATATATTTACGTATACATATGTAAACAAATAACAAATTCATAATTTAAATTGTGATGAGAATGCCATAGACAGGTAAATAAAACCAACTCTAGTAGTAGCAATAGCTAATAGAACCTAAGCCAGTGGTCCTCAAAGAGTGGTCACTGGACCAGCAGCGGCACCATTACCTGAGACCCTGTTACAAATGCAGATTCTCAGACCCCACCCCAGACCTACTGATTCAGAAATTTGTGGGCTGGAGCCCAACAATCTGTGCTTTAACAAGCCCTCCAATTATCAAACCAACATATTGTACACCTTAACTTTACACAATGTTATGTTTCAGTTGTATCTCAACTAAAGAAAAAAAAAGTGAGTCCTCCAAGTGATTCTGATGCACTACAGTTTGGGAACAACTGCCCAAATCTATACATATTACTATGTTTATTTAACCAATGAGGGAACGTGGGCTCCTACATAACCCAGCTAATGGAGCCTGGGACAACAGCCTTGTGACTCTGAATGCTGTGTGCAGTGTTAGAAGAAAAAAATCAGTTTAAGAACCCGAAAATCTCTGATTCCTAAAATGGATGCTTTTTTACCTGAGGTAGAAAAAAATTGGTTAAAACTTCTTAGGCTTCAGGGACTTCATCTGTGACACAGGGGTAATACTAATAAGGTACTAACCTCAAAGAGGTTTTGGTGAGAAATAAATTAGATAATGTATGTAACCCTAATTTTAGGCAGTAAATAGTCATGACATTTGCTCATCATTATTTTCTATAGCCTTTTGATCTATGAGGAAATGTATTCTCTGTTGCTATTCCACATTTCTAGCTACAGGATATACATGAACTTTTAAACATGATCTACTTCTAATTTTGGTTTCAGCTATGATATGTTTTTCCTCCAAGTTATAAAATTACATGAGCTACCACTCTACTCAAGACAGAAATTACTATGACCCACATTTTTGTATAGAGAAAAGAGATAGTACTGTGGAAATTTTCTAGAAAAGAATCAAGTGATTTCAATTTTACAAAAAAAAAAAACTTCTCTAAGATTAGATTGATGAATATCTTATGCTTTTTAGGTCACAGAAGTAGCTTTCACTTGTAAATTACCGTTCTACCTTTATTTTATAAAACTGGCGTTTTTGATGTATTACTTATTGCATCCCAAGGGTCCTTTATATAATAATCTCATAAACTATGTATGTGTTCACTTTTTAAAAATAATTTTAGTTTTGTCATATGGTATTATAATGCCATTGTAAGTAACTCTGAAATTTCAAACATATATATTGATAAAAAAAAGGAAACAATTTAAAAACCTATATTCCTACCAATCAGCAATAGGTGCTTTTAACATTTTTGTTTTCATCTTTCCAGAATTTTTTATATGCACACAACACACTCATACATATTTTAACAAACAGGAGCATTTGATTTGAACACTTGTAAGTATATTGTGAAAATATTTCCAGGTAATCATTTCTACTTCATCAGTTCAAATGACTCCATTGTATTCCATTGGATGGAAGGATTGGATGGATGAATAAGGTGTTAACCAATCACGTATCATTAGACATTCAGATTTTTCTGGTTATTTCATTTTTATAAACAATGATTCAGTGAACACTGCACACTAATGTAATTATCCTCTCAGAATATATTCTTAGAAGCAGAGTTCCTGGATTAAAGAGAAGCACATTTTTAAGGCTTTTGATCCATATCCCAAATGGTGCTTATAGAAAGATTATACTAACTTTTACCCTCACCAGTAGCATATGAGTGCCAGTTTTCCAACATCCTCCCCTTTGAAAAAAAATTTTTATTCTAATATATCAAAAGTATGTCAAAATATGTCAGAATAGTGCTTCCCTGGTAGTGCAGTGGTTAAGAGTCCGCCTGCCAATGCAGGGGACACGGGTTCGAGCCCTGGCCCGGGAAGATCCCACATACCATGGAGCAACTAGGTCCGTGCGCCACAACTACTGAGCCTGCGCTCTGGAGTCCGCGAGCCACAACTACTGACCCCGTGCCACAGTTACTGAAGCCTGCGCGCCTAGAGCCCATGCTCCACAAGAGAAGCCACCGCAATGAGAAGCCCGCACGCCGCAAAGGAAAGCAGCCCCCGCTCGCCGCAACTAGCAGAAAGCCCACACGCAGCAACAAAGACCCAATGCAGCCAAAAATAAAATAAAATAAAAAGTCAAAATAATGTTTCATTGTTATTTTAATTTGCACTTATTTGATTATTAGTGAAATTGATCAACTTTTCATATGAGTAGCAAACATTGTGCAGCCCTCCCACATCTCTCTGTATCCACTTCTACAGCCTCTGGTTGCTTAATCCACTGCTAAGAGTGTTTCTTTGGTTACCCAGCAGTGGAAAGCTGGGCCGGGCAAGTGGGAAGTGTCAGAGAATTAATACTCCCAGGAGCAGCCTCAACCAAGTTAAGGGATAAATACCTCAGTTGCACCCCTTAGGTGGGATAACTCTGGAGAATGTTCCACACTCTCTCCCAGAGTTCCCCAGCAGGACTGAGCCCCAGTTGCCCAAAGAGGAAATGGCTTGATAACTCATCCTTTGTTGGCTTCCTTCCCTTCCCTGTCTCACTTCTCCACTTCCTATCAGTGTTTTCTAGGATCATCTCTTGAATTAACTACTTGAATCCTTATCTCGGGGTCTTCTTCTGGGCTGGGAACCCAACCTAGACAATATAAGCCTTTTCTCCTCTGATTTCGTCAATGATCTGATCATTCATGCATTTTCCCCATTTTGATATTGGAGTCAGAATTATCTACTTTAAATATTAAGAAGGAAGGGATATTTACAAAAGGAAACCCTGAGAGATCACAAACCAGGAGCTTAATAAATAATTACAGTTACCACCAAATTGTCTTAATAAACATGTTAAGATTTAAAGTATTGCAAGTTGTTAATAATAACTATTATATTCAAAGTAATTATCCTCTCTTTATATGGAGCTAAAGATTTTCTTAGTGATATAAGTGAACTAAAATGTAGGTAAAAGGAAAAAACTAGCAAACTATGGTAAGGAGAATATTTTAGCCAAGGTGTATTAAGTGTGTTGATAGAGTGCTATAAGAAAAACTACATTCAACAATGTAAATATGCTCAAAATATATTGGCATCACTTTTAGGGAGAGACTAGGATTCAGTGAGAAGTCTGCTGAGAAGTTTTAGAATGGAGAAACATTTTGGGTCAAATGACATTTTGTAGTATCTAAAATCAATATGTTGTTAATTAAAATACCAATCTCCCAAGAAGACTCTGACAGTAAACAATGTTAAACTAAACTGGATCAGAGCCCAGAAAGTCAGCCAGACTAGGAGTGCATACAAGTAGGCCAAAAAAAAAAAAAAAAACCAAAACCCACAAAAACCCAAACCAAATAAAAAGCAAACTAATCATTTGGAATGGGGAGGAAAGGGCTGGGAGGGGGTACAGAAAACAAAAGAAAATGGCCAGTTTTTCACCCTGCTCTGGGGACAGGAATCAGACAAAATCACTCCAGCAGAATCTATGTAGAGGCCATTCTTCCAGCTGCACAATTTAAGCATTTGCAAAGGTAAAACAAGGACAGTCTAGACAACCTAACTTGCCTTGTATGGACAATGAAAGTTTTTAAAGAGGACACATAGAATACAAATCCACAACAGTCAAATTTAAATGCCTCTTCAGAACTGTGACTGCCCCAGTATTTCATGCTACCCCCAGCAGAGTTAAATTTTAAAAATGTGTGACTCAGTCATTTTAATGTGTTTTATCGGGACAGATTGTAACGTTTTTCTGAATTTACAAGATACATTAAGGCTATGCATCTACGTAATAGCAAAGACCCAGAAGAAATATAGAAAATTCTGTTCAGATTGAAGTCAGTGCAAATGATGGCAGTGCAAATGAGCTCAAATCTGAATGCTTGAAATATATCAAAAGATAAATGCTCGGGAATTCCCTGGCGGTCCAGGAGTTAGGACTCAGCACTTTCACTGCTGTGGGCCCAGGTTTGATCCCTGGTCAGGGAACTGAGATTCTGCCAGCTGCACAGCACGGCCAAAAAAAAAAAGATACGTGCTCAACAATCCATCAGCTCTGTACCAGTCAGATTCAAAGAGCTGAGGAGATTCCCCTGAACATTTCTATCTTAAACTAAAGATTTATTTACTTAAATATGTTTATTAGGTGCTCATCCAACCATTATCACAAAATAAAGACAACTTATTACATTGCCAGCCTCAATATGTACTTAATTCTCTAAGGCAGTCAGCAGCCATCAACTAAGTAAGGATAGCGGTGGCCTTGGGCAAACTCTGTTCCAGCACAACACAGCTTCGGATTAGTCAGAACAGACTTGTTTTTTCTGTGATTACAAACCACCCCCAAATCTCAGTGGATGGACCCAACACAAGTTTATTTCAACACACTCTCCATGTGAATCAAAGACTCTATTCCACATAGTCACTGAAGGACTTGAGGAGGTGAAGACTCCACCAGCTTATAGCTGCACCATCTGGAACACGTGGCCAGAGAGAAGTGGTGGAAGGAGAGGGAGACACTGGAGAATCCCATGTATGTTACTTCTGCTTGTATTTCATTAGCCAGAGTTAATCCCATGGCTCCGTCCAACCACAAGGAACTTGAGAAATGCTATGTCAGTTGTGCCTGGAAGGGAAAGAGAACTGGATATTGGAGTAATTTCTACCCCACCCCTCAACGATCTGGAACTTAGGGTGATTTCCTTGTGCAATATAAGGATAGAAACAGACATTGAAAGGCAAAGCTAAGGACTTGTAACAAAAAGCATGAGTCATGGCTCAGAGGTCTTAAGCCAAGGTCAAGGGTCAGTGAGGAAGGAGATTCAGAGCTGTAAGCAAAGGAGGGAGCAAACATCACAATCCTGAGAATGTATTCAAGTGGCAAAAGCCAACCTGTCATAAATCTATTTTAGTTGATTTTGTTTTGACACAAAGTAACATTTTTCTCAGGGCATCTTAAACATGTCACTTGATATCTGACATCACCCCATCTACATTTCTCAAAGTATGGCCGTTGAATCATCAGGAACAGATAAATCTGAGGGGCTTCACAGACATACAGATTCCTAGGACCTACCCAAAACCTTATACATTAAAATTCCTGAAGATTTTAGGTCCAGCAATGTGCTTTTAAACAAGTATCCACTAGGTAATTCGAATGCATTCTAAACTTTGGGAGTTGCTGTTTTAGACTTCTGCAAGGATCCAGAGCAGGTCTGAGATCTGGGTTGGGTTTGAGCCCTGGGAGAAAGCCTCCACTTGTCGTAGTTTCTCTAGTTACTCCACTAGGGTGGAGTCTGCCCTAGTACCAGACAGCTTTTGGTAAGGTCAAGACTGTGCCTTTAGGCTACACGGAAACTTTCCTGGGTGAGGAAAATTCAGGAGCATGGAAAATAAGTTGATTCTGAGTTGCTGCTGAATTTGGTTTGAGAAAGACTGGTTCAACGCAGAGC
Source organism: Eubalaena glacialis (assembly GCF_028564815.1). Classification (NCBI taxonomy): domain Eukaryota; kingdom Metazoa; phylum Chordata; class Mammalia; order Artiodactyla; family Balaenidae; genus Eubalaena; species Eubalaena glacialis. Next base: position 75,708,973 of record NC_083716.1, read on the forward strand.
AGTTTCAAGGAGAAAAGAATTTGTAGGTAGGTTTGCCAACAGATTGACAATGGTGAGGATGGTGAAGAACCCAGAGATTCTGTTGTTGAGGTTTTGGAATGGTCAGGTGGAACAGATGAGGGCCTTGGGATTGCCAAGCCCATGCTACACGCGTTGCTCCTTAAACAGGCTGTGCTGGGCAGGCAGGGGAGAGGAGGTGAATCCTGAACCCTCTTTGCTGAGAATGGGGGAGTGGGTGCAAAATGCTGTCATAGTTATTAGAAACTGTGAGATAATAGAAAAAAATATATATATATATATATGTATATATTGGTCTCTGCTCCAGGTTACTGACACAGGAACCTAAAACCCTTGTAATTTCCTAAATCATAAAAGCACTAGGAGTATCTTTTGTTCAAATATTTGGTCTGTGACCCTGGTTCCTGACACAAAGTTCCTATATCCCTTGAAATTTCCTGGTTGACAACCTTGTCTTTTGTTCTAAGAAGGCGACTCTTGGTAGGCTCCTGGATAGGGACCAGTCACCCGACAGACCAAGCCATGATTAGAAGCTTTGAATTTTTGACCCAACCCCTGTTCACAGGGGAGAGGGGCTGGAAATGGAGTTAATGATCTATCATGCTTACACAATGAAGCCTCCATAAAAATCCCCGAAGTACAGGGTTTGGACAGCTTATAGGTTGGCGAACACGTGGAGGTGCTGGGAGAGTGGTATGCCTGGAGAGAGTATGGAAGCTCAAGACCCTTCCCATAATGCATTTCTTACTTCTGGGTGACATCTGTATCCTTTATCAAACCCTTTTATAATAAACTGGTAAACAAACTGTTTTCCTGAATTCTATGAGCCTCTGCAGCAGATCTGTTGAATCCAAGGAGGAGGTCGTGGGAATCTCCTACTTACAGCCAATTGGTCAGAAGCACAGGTGACAACCAAAACAAATTGGCATCTGCAGTGTGGAGGCGGGGTGGAGGGGTGGAGGGTGAGGGCAGTTAAGGACTGAGCCCTCAACCAGTAGGATCTGACACTGTCAACAGGTAGATGGTGTTAGAATTGAGTTAAATCGTGGGACACGCAGCTGATTTGGTGTTTCGTAGAATTGTTTGGTTTGGGGAAAAAAACCCCACACAACTGGTGTCAGAAGTGGTGTGAATATGGTTAGTAGCGTGAGAGTAAAGGAGAAGCACACAAGGACTGGGTTTTGCCTAACACAGAAACTTTCCCTAAAATAAAGAGAAAAATACACACTGGGTAATTATAAAATAGAGCTACTTACCCGCGTTATGGGAGGGATGAGTGCAAGCAAAATGAACACACCAGAAAGCTTTGAAACTTCCACAACCTAAAATTAATGGTAAATCATGGGTTAAAATTCCCTGCTCTGAAATACTGAGAGGAAATTCTAGTATCCAAACAAAATGGAACTATGGATCTTGGAATGAAAAAGAAGGATATGAAAATAAAAGGTGATGTAGAATATGTATGGAGGGAGTATCTCCAAAATGCTATGCGTCTTATAAAAAATTTGTTTTACTGTCTCAGAAGAAATCGTTTTGCTTAAATGGAGGTATTTATTACCTGCAGAATGGACAAGCTCTCTGCCAGCTCTTCAAACCTATGATCAGGGAGTGAGCTGTCTTTGGAAGTATAACATCATGCCCTACATGGTACGGGGCTTAGGGTCTAGGAGTGGGTAAGAAGTTTAGACCATGATGTAACAAGCAGTAACAAGGACTTTGCTGGTGGTCCAGTGGTTAAGACTCCACCCTTCCACTGCAGGGTGCACGGGTTCAATCCCTGGTCGGGGAATTAGGATCCTGCATGCCCCGCAGTGTGGCCAAAAAAAAGAAGAAAAAGCAGCAGAGACGAGATAACTGAGTACAGTGGCTTTTGGTAAATAAAATGAAAGAATGGTGTACCAAATGCCAACAAACAATGACATTCCTCAAGGTAATCAATATCAGAAGCTATTAATATGCACCCCTCCCAAGTCTCAGTTGCTTAACAATAAAAATTTATTTTTTTTCCAGTTTGATTGAGGTATAATTGACAAAACTGTAAGATATTTAAAGTGTACATCATGGTGATTTGATATGCATACACATTGTGAAAGGATTCCCACAATCTGGTTAAAATTTTTCTTTCTTTCTTTCTTACATCCCTGCCCAATACAGATTGGGCAGCTCTCCTTAGGCTCTCCTCCAGACAGAGACTCAGGAACGTAGGGTACATCTATATTACAGTGCTGCTATTTCTTAGTGCCTCCATGGACTCCTCTGCTTGATCATCACTCAACCATTAAGTAAAGAGAGAGAGCAAGGAGGGTCAACCAGGATGTTTTAAAGATAAATCTGGAAGTACTGTATATTACTTCCCTTCACATTCCATTGGCCAGAACCTAGTCAAATAACACCAACCGAACTGCAAGCAAAACTGAGACGTGACTCTTCTTATTTACCCAGGAAGAAGAAAGGAGGTCGGTGAGCACCTAGCCAATTTCTGCCACTCAATGACTACTAATCCATAATCTGCCTCTATCTTAATTAAAATCATACAACTTCCTAAACTTTTTAAAGCATGTTTTACAGGGTAGCTCCTAAGATATTTTATTTAGAACTGCAGAGGGACTTCCCCGGTGGTCCGGTGGGTAAGACTCCACGCTCAGAATGCAGGGGGCCTGGGTTCGGTCCCTGGTTGGGGAGCTAGATCCCACATGCTGCAATTAAAAGCTGGCTCAGCCTAGATAAATAAATATTTTTAAAAATAAAAAAAAACAAAACTGCAATAAATATTTGAATGTCCTTATTGGAATAGCTAAGATTCTCAATAAAATTGTAGAAATGCAGGGTTCTCTGGTAGTGTGTGAATTAAAAAATAAGTATTCAAAGTTCAGGTTGTCTCAGTTTAGCCATTTGGCCCTGGAGTTTGGAGGATAGCTAAGCCCTCATTCTTATGATATGACTTGGTGTGAGTCCATTTTTGAAAAAGGTGTATGATAGAGAAAAATATGAAGAATGTTTGGGCTTTAAATTACAAATCTTATTTATGAACTTCTAACACTACATTTATAATCCCAGATCCATTCTAATACTGTATCTCCCTGCACATTTATAGCAGACCCAGTAGAAAATTCGTTAACAGCTGGTTTTTAACATTTCTGAAGTATCCCCTCCACATACATATATATCATCATTGTGCTTTTTCTTCACATTCTTATTTTTCAACCCAAGATTCATCTGCATTTTGTTTAGCTATCAGCATTTCCTCTAAATATTCTAGAGCAAGAAATTTTGACCCATGATTCACCATTAATTTTTGTGAGTTGTGAACATTTCAAAACTTTCTGGTAAATCCATTTTGCTTTCAACTCTCTCCCTCCCTCTTTCTCCTCCCTCCTGTAGACTATGTAATAACTATTTTATAATTACCTGGCATGTACTTTTCTCTTTATTTAAAAAGATTTGCAATAGTTATGACAGCATTTTAAAGATTATACTAAGGGAGGCTATCTAAATATGAAACAGATGAATAAGTATATCTTGGGCAAAATAACTTACAGATATGAGAAAGAAAATTAGAGGATGTATATGTTTGTGGTTGAGAAAGCATGTCTGTCCAAATGTATGGGAGAGGATTGGTATGGAGAAAGGATGGCTGTACAGAAGGGTATTGTCTAGTTTTTACATAAGCAACTGAGAATTCTGGGGTGACCCTCAACCTCTTTGGCTGACAAGTTATCCCTGACTAGATGCCTGGAGTTGGAAACAATTGATGCCAGGTGGGTACAAGAGAAAGTTGATTTCATTTACTTTACCACCTCATTTATTTGGGGCATGAGGCAAGAGAGACAAAAAAACATATGTATCAGCCTCAAATGATCATTGTTTTTCATTTGTTTGCAAAGCTGTCTGTGGATACTGGCACTGAAAACATCAAAATCTAAGTAAGACCAGGCTTTACACAAAAAAAATTAATGTAAACCATAGATTAGAACCAGCACAAAATGCATTCATATTGCCATATTTCAAATAACAAGCAGAAAGAACAACTACAAAAAGAAAAAAGAATGGTTATGGAGGACCCCAACCCTAAGGTCTTATATATATATTTTTAATATAAAACAGGTTCTTACTAGTTATCTGTTTTATACATATTAGTGTATATATGTCAATCCCAATCTCCCAATTCATCCCACCACCACCACCCCCCCACCCCGCTTTCCCCACTTGGTGTCCATACGTTTGCTCTCTACATCTGTGTCTCTACTTCTGCCTTGCAAACCAGTTCATCTGTACCATTTTTCTAGATTCCACATATATGCGTTAATATACGATATTTGTTTTTCTCTTTCTGACTTACTTCACTCTGTATGACAGACTCTAGGTCCATCCACGTCTCTACAAATGACTCAATTTCGTTCCTTTTTATGGCTGAGTAATATTCCATTGTATATATGTACTACAACTTCTTTATCCATTCGTCTGTCGATGGGCATTTAGGTTGCTACCATGACCTGCCTATTGTAAATAGTGCTGCAATGAACATTGGGGTGCATGTGTCTTTTTGAATTACGGTTTTCTCTGGGTATATGCCCAGTAGTGGGATTGCTGGGTCATATGGTAATTCTATTTTTAGTTTTTTAAGGAACCTCTATACTGTTCTCCATAGTGGCTGTATCAATTTAGATTCCCACCAAGAGTGCAAGAGGATTCCCTTTTCTCCACACCCTCTCCAGCATTTGTTGTTTGTAGATTTTTCTGATGATGCCCATTCTAACTGGTGTGAGGTGATACCTCATTGTAGTTTGATTTGCATTTCTCTAATAATTACTGATGTTGAGCATCTTTTCATGTGCCTCTTGGCCATCTGTATGTCTACTTTGGCGAAATGTCTATTTAGGTGTTCTGCCCATTGTTTGATTGGGTTGTTTGTTTTTGTAATATTGAACTGTGTGAGCTGTTTATATATTTTGGAGATTTATCCTTTGTCCATTGATTTGTTTACAAATATTTTCTCCTATTCTGAGGGTTGTCTTTTCACCTTGTTTATAGTTTCCTTTGCTGTGCAAAAGCTTTTAGGTTTCATTAGATCCCATTTGTTTATTTTTGTTTTTATTTCCATTACTTTAGGAGGTGGGTCCAAAAAGATCTTGCTGTGATTTATGTCAAAGAGTGTTCTTCCTATGTTTTCCTCTAAGAGTTTTATAGTGCCTAGTCTTACATTTAGGTCTTTAATCCATTTGGAGTTTATTTTTGTGTATGGTGTTAGGGAGTGTTCTAATTTCATTCTTTTACATGTAGCTGGCCAGTTTTCCCAGCACTTATTGAAGAGACTGTATTTTCTCCATTGTATATCCTTGCCTCCTTTGTCATAGATTAGTTGATCATAGGTGTGTGGGTTTATGTCTGGGCTTTCTATCCTGTTCCATTGATCTATATTTCTGTTTTTGTGCCAGTACCATATTGTCTTGATTACTGTAGCTTTGTAGTATAGTCTGAAGTCAGGGAGTCTGATTCCTCCAGCTCCATTTTTTTCCCTCAAGACTGCTTTGGCTATTCGGGGTCTTTTGTGTCTCCATACAAATTTTAAGATTTTTGTTCTAGTTCTGTAAAATATGCCATTAATTTGATACAGAGTGCATTGAATCTGTAGATTGCTTTGGGTAGTATAGTCATTTTCACAATATTGATTCTTCCAATCTAAGGACATGGTATATCTATCCATCTGTTTGTGTCATCTTTGATTTCTTTCATCAGTGTCTTATAGTTTTCTGAGTACAGGTCTTTTACCTCCTTAGGTAGGTCTATTCCTAGGTATTTTATTCTTTTTGTTGCAGTGGTGAATGGGATTGTTTTGTTAATTTCTCTTTCTGATCTTTCGTTGTTAGTGTATAGGACTGCAAGAGATTTCTGGGCATTAATTTTGTATCCTGCTACTTTACCACATTCATTGATTAGCTCTAGTAGTTTTCTGGTGGCATCTTTAGGATTTTCTATGTATAGCATCATGTCATCTGCAAACAGTGACAGTTTTACTTGTTTTCCAAATTGTATTCCTTTTATTTCTTTTTCTTCTCTGATTGCCGTTGTCAGGACTTCCAGAATTATGTTGAATAAGAGTGGTGAGAGTGGACATCCTTGTCTTGTTCTTGATCTTAGAGGAAATGCTTTCAGTTTTTCACCATTAAGAATGATGTTTGCTGTGGGTTTGTCATATATGGCCTTTATTATGTTGAGGTAGGTTCCCTCTATGTCCACTTTCTGGAGAGTTTTTATCATAAATGGGTGTTGAATTTTGTCAAAAGCTTTTTCTGCATCGATTGAGATGATCATATGGTTTTTATTTTTCAATTTGTTAATATGGTGTATCACATTGGTTAATTTGCGTATACTGAAGAATCCTTGCATCCCTGGGATAAACCCACTTGATCATGGTGTATGATCCTTTTAATGTGTTGTTGGATTCTGTTTGCTAGTATTTTGTTGAGGATTTTTACATCTATATTCATCAGTGATATTGGTCTGTAATTTTCTTTTTTTGTACTATCTTTGTCTGGTTGTGGTATCAGGGTTATGGTGGCCTCGTAGAATGAGTTTGGGAGTGTTCCTTCCTCTGCAATTTTTTGGAAGAGTTTAAGAAGGGTGGTTGTTAGCTGTTCTCTATATGTTTGATAGAATTCACCTGTGAAGCCATCTGGTCCTGGACTTTTGTTTGTTGGAAGATTTTTAATCACAGTTTCAATTTCATTGCTTGTGATTTGTCTGTTCATATTTTCTATTTCTTCCTGGTTCAGTCTTGGAAGGTTATACCTTTCTAAGAATTTGTCCATTTCTTCCAGGTTGTCCATTTTATTGGCATAGAGTTGCTTGTAGTAGTCTCTTAGGATGCCTTGTATTTCTGTGGTGTCCGTTGCAACTTCTCCTTTTTCATTTCTAATTTTATTGATTTGAGTCCTCTCCCTCTTCTTCTTGATGAGTCTGGCTAAAGGTTTATCAATTTTCTTTATCTTCTCAAAGAACAAGCTTTTAGTTTTATTGATCTTTGCTATTGTTTTCTTTGTTTCTATTTCATTTATTTCTTCTCTGATCTTTATGATTTCTTTCCTTCTACTAACACTGAGTTTTGTTTGTTCTTCTTTCTCTAGTTCCTTTAGGTGTAAGATTAAATTGTTTATTTGAGATTTTTCTTGTTTCTTGAGGTAGGATTGTATTGCTATAAACTTCCCTCTTAGAACTGCTTTTGCTGCATCCCATAGGTTTTTGGTCGTCGTGTTTTCCTTGTCATTTGTTTCTAGGCATTTTTTGATCTCCTCTTTGATTTCTTCAGTGATCTCTTGGTTATTAAATAGTGTATTGTTTAGCCTCCATGTGTTTGTGTTTTTTACAGATTTTTTCCTGTAATTGATATCGAGTCTCATAGCGTTGTGGTCGGAAAAGATACTTGACACGATTTCAATTTTCTTAAATTTACCAAGGCTTGATTTGTGACCCAAGATATGATCTATCCTGGAGAATGTTCCATGAGCACTTGAGAAGAAAGTGTATTCTGCTGTTTTTGGATGGAATGTCCTATAAATATCAATTAAGTCCATCTTGTTTAATGTATCATTTAAAGCTTGTGTTTCCTTATTTATTTTCATTTTGGATGATCTGTCCGTTGGTGAAAGTGGGGTGTTAAAGTCCCCTACTATGATTGTGTTACTGTCGATTTCCCCCTTTTATGGCTGCTGGCATTTGCCTTATGTATTGAGGTGCTCCTATGTTGGGTATATAAATATTTACAATTGTTATATCTTCTTCTTGGATTGAACCCTTGATCATTATGTATTGTCCTTCCTTGTCTCTTGTACCATTCTTTATTTTAAAGTCTATTTTATCTGATATGAGTATTGCTACTCCAGCTTTCTTTTGATTTCCATTTGCATGGAATATCTTTTTCCATCCCCTCACTTTCAGTCTGTATGTGTCCTTAGGTCTGAAGTGGTCCTCTTGTAGGCAGCATGTATATGGGTCTTGATTTTGTATCCATTCAGCCAGCCTGTGTCTTTTGCTTGGAGCATTTAATCTATTCACATTTAAGGTAATTATGAATATGTATATTCCTATTACCATTTTCTTAATTGTTTTGGGTTTGTTTTTGTAGGTCCTTTTCTTCTCTTGTGTTGCCCACTTAGAGAAGTTCCTTTAGCATTTGTTGTAGAGCTGGTTTGGTGGTGCTTAATTCTCTTAACTTTTGCTTGTCTGTAAAGCTTTTGATTTCTCCATCGAATCTGAATGAGATCCTTGCCAGGTAGAGTAATCTTGTTTGTAGTTTCTTCCCTTTCATCACTTTAAATATATCGTGTCACTCCCTTCTGGCTTGTAGAGTTTCTGCTGAGAAATCAGCTCTTAACCTTATGGGAGTTCCCTTGTATGTTATTTTTCGTTTTTCCCTTGTTGTTTTTGATAATTTTTCTTTGTCTTTAATTTTTGTCAATTTGATTACTATGTGTCTCAGCGTGTCTCTCCTTGGGTTTACCCTGCCTGGGATTCTCTGCACTTCCTGGACTTGGGTGGCTATTACCTTTCCCATGTTAAGGAAGTTTTCGACTATAATCTCTTCAAATATTTTCTCGGGTCCTTTGTCTCTCTCTTCTCCTTCTGGGACCCCTATAATGCGAATGTTGTTGCGTTTAATGTTGTCTCAGAGGTCTCTTAGGCTGTCTTCATTTCTTTTCATTCTTTTGTCTTTATTCTGTTCTGTGGCAGTGATTTCCACCATTCTGTCTTGCAGGTCACTTATCCGTTCTTCTGCCTCAGTTATTCTGCTGTTGATTCCTTCTAGTGTATTTTTCATTTCAGTTATTGTATTGTTCATCTCTGTCTGTTTGTTCTTTAATTCTTCTAGGTCTTTGTTAAACATTTCTTGCATCTTCTTGATCTTTGCCTCCATTCTTTTTCCGAGGTCCTGGATCATCTTCACTATGACTATTCTGAATTTTTTTCTGGAAGGTTGCCTATCTCCACTTCATTTAGTTGTTTTTCTGGGGTTTTATCTTGTTCCTTCATCTGATACATAGTCCTCTACCTTTTCATTTTGTCTATCTTTCTGTGAATGTGGTTTTTGTTCCACAGGCTGCAGGATTGTAGTTGCTTCTGCTGTGTGACCTCTGGTGGATGAGGCTATCTAAGAGGTTTGTGCAAGCTTCCTGATGGGAGGGACTGGTGGTGGGTAGAGCTGACTGTTGCTCTGGTGGGCAGAGCTCAGTAAAACTTTAATCCACTTGTCTGTTGATGGGTGGGGCTGAGTTCCCTCCCTGTTGGTTGTTTGGCCTGAGGCGACCCAACACTCAAGCCTACAGGCTCTTTGGTGGGGTTAATGGTGGACTCTGGGAGGGCTCACACCAAGGAGTACTGTCCAGAACTTCTGCTGCCAGTGTCCTTGTCCCCGTGGTGAGCCACAGCCGCCCCCTGCCTCTGCAGGAGACCCTCCAACACTAGCAGGCACGTCTGGTTCAATCTCCTATGGGGTCACTGCTCCTTCCCTCTGGGTCCTCATGTGCACACTACTTTGTGTGTGCCCTCCAAGAGTGGAGTCTCTGTTTCCCCCAGTCCTATGGAAGTCCTGCAATCAAATCGCACTATCCATCAAAGTCTGATCCTCTGGGAATTCCTCCTCCCATTGCTGGACCCCCAGGTTGGGAAGTCTGACGTGGGGCTCAGAACCTTCACTCCAGTGGGTGGACTTCTGTGGTATAATTGTTCTACAATTTGTGAGTCACCCACCCAGTGGTTATGGGATTTGATTTTATTGTGATTGTGCCCTTCCTACTGTCTCGCTGCAGCTTCTCCTTTGTCTTTGGATGTGGGGTATCTTTGTTGGTGAGTTCCAGTGTCTTCCTGTCGATGATTGTTCAGCAGTTAGTTGTGAATCCGGTGCTCTCGCAAGAGGGAGTGAGCGCACATCCTTCTACTCCGCCATCTTGAACCAATCTCTGTCGGCTGCATGTTTTTCCTCCTCAAAGTCTATTCCTGTAGGGGGCTGTGTGCAGAGGACTTCCACCTAACGCATCGAATTAGAGTTCCCAAGGCAGAACCACTGCGCGGACACCTCAGCTCAGCGCACCAGACACTTTGATTCAAGATGGTGGTGGCAGTCCATAACGTCTTGTAGTAAAGTGAAAAACAGTCCTACCATCTTGAGTTAATAATATTGTTAATTATGAAGCTTTGGTCAATAACAATCTTTCATATAAAGCATCTTTTTTTCCCTCTGTAGTGGTTTTTCATTTTACATTTTCACCTGACCTATTGTATTAATAGTTATTTAAAAGCAGATTTTTCTCCTAAAATCGGCTCACTTTATGCATCATCTTTATGCAGTAATGGAGCCCTCCTAGGCTGGAAGTGCTGCCGACAAGTCATAATGTGGACCTTGACCTCTGGCCACTTTTGGAGGGTGACCAAATCAAGACAGAAAAATCTAATATTGCCAAAGACCACATAGGAATTTCTTGGCAAAGTCAGATGAGAAAACAGAGTTCATGAACTCCAAGGGCTGACATTTTTAACCACTGTCCTTATTCCTTATTTTGGGAACCCCTTTTGAATTAAAAAATGTAGAAAATTCTGGAATTTTGCTTCATTTTTCCATGACCAATGTAATGGAATTGTGGAAAGAGCTCTGTACTAGAGTCTTAAGACTCTTTACAAAAAAACAAAAACAAAAAACAAAAAACTTTATATAATGGAACATTTCAGTGAATCCTTTGACCCATCACTCAGTTTCAAGAATCTTAAACTCATAACCTATCTTATTTCAGCTACATCCCACTGAATTCCTTCCTTCCATATAATTTTGAAGCAAATCCCAGACATCATACCATTTCATCCATAAATACTTCAGTATGTATCTCTAAAAGATGTCTTTAAAAAAATGATAACCACAATACCATTATCATGCCTAAAACATTTGATAATAATTATTTAATACTATCAAATATACAGTGTTCAACATGACAACTGCCTCATAAATATAATAATTTTTAATAGTTTGAATCAAGATCTAAATAGATTTCACTCATATGATCCCCTACATGTTTCTTAGGTCTTTTAAATTTTTTTCTAGGCTTTCCTTCTATCTCTCTTTTTTTTTTTCCCCCTTTGGTTTATAATTCACTTGTTGAAGAAATCAGGTCATTTTTCCTGTAGACACAGATTGGATTTTGCTGATTGTAACCCTATGGTATTGTTTAACATGTTCTTCAATTCTCTGTTTATAAATTGGTAGTTGAATCTAACAGGTTCTCCCATGACTAATGGAAACTTAGCAGAGGACACCTGCTAAGTTTCTAAGATAGTTCCAAGCTTTTAATCTGGTACAACTGATAGAGTGGTAGGAAATTGATGAAATTCACTAAGGGGATAAGAGGATAAGGAGTCATGTGATGGAATAGAAACTGTAGGGATGGGATGAAGAATTTCATTTTTGTATGTTGAGTTTGTGATGCCTTTGGGATAGCCAGATAGAAATGTTTGGCAGACACCTGGAAATATGGTCTAAAGCTCAGAAAAACCTTGCCTGTCTGGACAGGTAAATTTAAGATTCACCAGCATATAACACTGAAGTCCTACAGGTGGGATGAGGTCCCTGAAAGAGGGTAGAATAAGAAGAGAAAGGGCACTAAGATGACTCTGTCACCATATTTAAAGGGTCTGCAAAGGAAGAGGAATCTACAAGGGATACTGAGAAGGAACAGAGAAGTATGAAATAGCATGGAAGCCAAAGGAGGAGAGAGCTTCTGAATATACAGAGACGTCCAGGAAAATAACAACTGAAAAGTAGCCACTGGGATTTTCAACTAGGTAGTCACTAGGGATCTCATCAAAGGCGTTTCATTGGGTTGGTGAGGGTAGGAGCTACCTTTCAGTGGATGCAGAGTGAATGAGAGGTGGGAAAATAGAGACAAACAAAATTACTCTTTTCAAAAAGTTTGGTAGGGTCTGGCAGCATGAAAACTCAGTATTATAAATTGTGTCTCATATGTAACATAAAATCAACCAACCAATAAATATTAACTGTGAGCTTATTATGTGTATGGCATTGTGCCAAAGTACTACTAGTGTAAAAAAGATATTCATGACATAGTTCATGCTATAAAGGCTACAATTGCCAAGGAGAAAGTATGCAAATTTATAAATGCATGTTTAAAAAGAAAGCTCGGGCTTCCCTGGCGGCGCAGTGGTTGAGAATCTGCCTGCCAATGCAGGGGACACGGGTTCGAGCCCTGGTCTGGGAAGATCCCACATGCCGCGGAGCAACTAGACCCGTGAGCCACAACTACTGAGCCTGCGCGTCTGGAGCCTGTGCTCCGCAACAAGAGAGGCCGCGATAGTGAGAGGTCCGCGCACTGCGATGAAGAGTGGCCCCCGCTTGCCACAACTAGAGAAAGCCCTCGCACAGAAACGAAGACCCAACACAGCCATAAATAAATAAATAAATAAATTTAAAAAAATAAAAATAAAAAATAAAAACGCAATGGATGTGCTATTCTCAGTGTTTCAGAAATACTAGACATAAATGTATATTTCATCTTTATAAAAAATAAAAAAAAAAAAAGAAAGCTCTTCAGAAACCCTAAGAAATCAGATTAAATAAGGCATTTAAAAAACATGCTGGGCTTTATTGTCCCTTTAAAATTGCACAAAGAATCCACTTGCATGATTCTAAAAAACAAGAAAAATATATGTTGTTAAAAAAAGAAATATAAAATAAATCTGATGCATGAAGCAAAAACAATTCTGTGAGTCAATATAGATTTCTTTTGAATAAGAATACAGCACAAGATTCTTGTATCTATTCATTAAAAGTTCAGGTTCAGTTCCTCTGAATAAAGAAAAGATAATCACATTATCTCACCTGCCACAGGCAGGCTAATGCATGTATATGGATTCAGTACAGTGTCTGTGAAGTATTATAATAAGCAAATTCCTTATTAGCAGTTCAACAAAGTCAGCAGTGGCTGTCATCATTATGACTTTCAATGAGGAGGCCACCTCCTCAGTCCTTTTTCCCCTTCCATTGACCTTCAATGAAGACTTTTCACATTTAACAAAAGTACCCTCATAGTTCTAGAAGTGATTTTTCACCATCCTGCTTTTGATCAGCTTTCTAATCAGAGTTTACTTCAGATTCAAGTGGAGAATAAAATTGACCATGAAAAAGACCATTGGCTTACATGAGGGCTCCCTCTCACTGGCATCCTGAACTGTGGAAGAAGCCTTCTTTTGCTGTCTCTCATGGGAGCACTTTGAAATCCAGGAACCATGTCTCGATACAGGTAAATAAGAATGAAATGATGGGCAGCACAGAGCCAAAAACAAACAAACAAAAAACGTATCAACATAAGAGGAGTCAGAATTGGATGACATCACCTCCTTCTCTAAGGAGGGAATGTTTCAATTTACATTGAATTCTATTATCTACAGTAAGGTTACAAATAAGAGGTCAAGGATGACAAAGAAGCAGAAAGACTTATGCAACACTGGTTACACCTGTCTTTTCCTTTCCTTCCTAAGACTCAGTCCTGGCCTTGAATTGCATAGGGTGGATATAATGGATACTGTCCCATGCTTGAGTGCTGTGGCTCCCACTGAGAGGGTTCCCTATGTGTTCTGGCACACTTGGAGGAGGGTTAGGGAAGCCCTTTCCTTGTTTCCCATTAAGATTGGCCTCTACCAGTGGCCCAGGGCCAGTGGCTCTGCACACAGAGAGTGGGTCAACTTGGGCAGCAAGGTGGGCCCTAAATAAGCCTTTCAAATATATTCGTGCAAAGAACTGCAGATTCATCTGTGCATTATATAATAACCTTCTTTCCTCCAGTGCCTGAGACCAGATGGCTATGTAAATAAATAAATTACAACCAAGTCTGTTCCAATGTTATGACTGTAGAATTTGAGATAATTTCTTTAATCAGCCATCCAAAGAGTTGAGTCTTCTTTGTGTCCTGACCTAGAAGTAGTTATCTTTCATCATGACTTTCAGAGTCCTTTGGTGATAAGAGATTTTCAGTATCAGTGAATATAAATTTAAGTTTTATTACTGAATTTTCTGGAGAGAAGTTAATGAAAATCTCTGAGTCCCATTTATTTCACTGTGGAAATAAATGCTGACATTTAAGAATTGTTGCAGAATTTGGGAGAAAAATATAAGGTTATATCATTGTTTTAGTTTTAAAATAGAGATTTCAAAATAAGCCAGCTTATTAGAATTCAAAAGGGAACTTCAAAACTCAAATCCCCAACTCACAACTTTTTTTACAGACAGCCAGATGCTCATCTTCCTTTCACATTAAAAAATATCAAGTACTTAGATAGGAAACTGTTCTACTTCTATAATTATTAAGGATTCAAAGATGAATATAGCCATGAAACAAACTATAATGGCTCTCTTAAGATTGCTGATGAAAAAAAATTCTGTGAGCCCAAATGATACTATTAGAATAAGGAAATATTATTTTTGAATTAACAATTGATGGTCCATTAAACCTTTGTATTATTGAATTAGTTGGTTCTTGAGAAAGCAGTTGAGCAATGATCAGAAACTGTAGTGCAATAAACAAAGATCTATTCTAGATCAGCAGTTGTAAACTCCGGCTATACATTAAAATCATGGAGATGGGAGCATTTAAAAAATATTGACACCCAGGCCCCACCCCAGAGGTTCTGATATATTTGGTCTATTGGGGTTCCTAATATCATATATTTTCAAAACCACTCCCACCCCTCATTCCCTATTCAGGTATTTCTAATGTGCAATCAGGTTAAAAACTCCTGATCTAGATTAGTTGTCTAGCTGTTTATGATACTGAACTATTGTTTATAATTGATATAAGCAATAAAGAGTGACAGGTACATTTGTAAAATATTTCCTTTATGATAATTTATTCTAAATCACCATTCTCTGAACTTATTGGTTTAGAAAATTACAATTACTTGGCAAACATAAAATTGCATCTACATAGTGTTTACAACAAGTAAGAAATATAGGTATACGTATGGATGAGATATAGATGAGCCACAAGATGACCTTTTTATTTTTCATTGAAGTTGTTTGTAAGTGCCTTGGAATGAAATAGTAGAATTTTCTATCCAAATACCGCATTAAGGATCAAAGTTAGGTGCCTTCTCAAGGTTCATCTCATTTATGATAGGTGCTGGTTAGAACACATGTCCCTAGATTCTCATCCTAATATTCTTTCAGATATTTCCTTGATTTTATTTTTTAGAAAGTAAACATTACTTTTGGGGAATAATAAAAGAAACCACAATCAATTATCAGAAATTTAAATAAACATTAGAGGCAGTTTAGATAAACCACAGCCTAAGCCTTACTTTAACATTTACCACCTGAGAGACCTAAACATTTCTGAACCTCAACTTCCTCATCAGGAAAGTAAGGACATGATAATATAATAGCATGAGGTAGAAAACATATAAAGGCAAGTTTCTCTCCTGCTCACATAGCATTAGTTGTTTTCCAACCCTAAGACTTAAGGAAAGGAGGGTGAAACCAGACTTCTCTGTTAAATGTATTAATAAACAATAAAGTCAGGGACTTCCCTGGTGGCGCAGTAGTTGAGAATCTGTCTGCCAATGCAGGGGACATGGGTTCAATCCCTGGTCCAGGAAGATCCCACGTGCCGCAGAGCAACTGAGCCCATGAGCCACGACTACTGAAGCCGCATACCTAGAGCCCGCGCACCGCAACAAAGAGTAGCCCCTGCTCACTGCAAATAGAGAAAGCCCACGCATAGCAAGGAAGACCCAACGCAGCCAAAAATAAATAAAAAACAAACAACAAACAAACAAAAAAACAATAAAGTCAAACCATATACATATCTAATGAGGGGTTAGTATCCAAAATATATAAGGAAATTGTATAACTCAATGGCAAAAAAATATTTGGTTAAAAAATGGGCAGAGGACCTGAATGGACATTTTTCCAAATAAGACATGCAAATGGCCAACAGGTACATGAAAAAGTGCTCAGCATCACTAATCATCAGGGAAATGCAAATCAAAGCCATAATGAAATATCACCTCACATCTGTCAGAATGGCTATTATCAAAAAGACGAAAAGATAACAAATGCTGAGGAGAATGTGGAGAAAAGCGAGCCCTGGTGCATCGTTGGTGGGAATGTAAATTGGTGCAGCCACTATGGAAGACAGCATGGAGGTTCCTCAAAATATTAAAAATAGAACTGCCAGGACTTCCCTGGTGGTCCAGTGGTTAAGACTCCGCGCTCCCAATGTAGGGGGCCAGGGTCCCATCCCTGGTCAGGGAACTAGATCCTGCATGCTGCAACTAAAAGCCCACATGCTGCAACTAAAGATCCCACATGCTGCAATGAAGATCCTGCCTGCCGCAAATAAGACCTGGTGCAGCTAAATTAAAAAAAAAAAAAAAAATAGAACTACCTTGTGATTCAACAATCCCTCTTCTGGGTATACATCCAAATAAGATAAAATCATTATCTCAAAGAGGTATCTGCACTCCTGTGATCATTGCAGCATTATTTACAACAGCCAAGACATGAAAACAACCTACCTGATGGATGAATGGTTAAAGAAAATGTGGTCTATATAGACAGTGGAATATTATTCAGCCATAAAAAAAGAAGACAATCCTGCCATTTGCAACAACATGGATGGACCTTGAGGGCACTATGCAAACAGAAACAAGTCAGAGAAAGACTAGTACTGTATGATCTCACTTATACGTGGATTCTAAAAGCATCGAACTCAGAAACAGAGTAGAATGGTGGTTGCCAGGGGCTGAGGGATGGGGAAAACATGGAGATGCTGGTCAAAGGGTACAAACTTTCAGTGTGAATAATTTCCAGGGATCTAATGTATACAATGATGACTATAGTTAATGATATGTATCATATATTTGAAAATTCACTTTGAGAGTGAAGCTTTAATGTTCTCACTATAACAACAACAACAAAATGTTAAGTATGTGAGGTAAAGGATGTGTTAAATAACCTTATTGTGGTAAACATTTCCCAATATACATGTGTATCAACTCATCACATTGTACAATTTAAACTTATGCAATGTTATAATGTCAATTATATCTCAATAAAGCTGGGGAAAAAAACAAACAATAAAGTTCTTTACAATGGCCCATTCTCTACATTTGATCTTTCACATACATTTCAATGGCTGGCATGCTATAGTAGGGTATTAAATAAGATAATATATGTGAATCATATAGAGCAATGCTTAGCATATGGTATGCACTCAACAATAGCACATTTGTTGCAACGATTACGCATTACTTAGTGTTGCTCAATGAAGCAGACAGAAGTTTTCTGTTTTGAGGGGAATGTAAATTGTGTTTGCATCCTAAATAGTTTGTATTATGTGGAACATGCTTCCATGGAGTCCAAACCACATCATGTGCATAATTAGTAATATTATAAATCAATCAGGCAGTCGGCACGTATGTGTGCAAAATTGCCAAGGAAGAGAACAACATCTTTATCCTCAAAAAATGTATAACTTAGTGAAGAGGAGGGGAAAGAAGATGAGCCCTGCCAGCCAAGTGAAGTACCAGGCTGGTCAACTCATTGAGCTTGTATTTGATGCTAGTCTCCTCCATGCTACCCACTCTATCGCTCAGACATGAACTAGGCAGCATTTGGAGAATTCGGAGAAATAGCATCTATAGGTTTATTTGACACATCAGTTCCATTTATACTGTATCTCTGAGGAAGGGGAATTAATTTAACCAAGAAAAGAAATATTTTGATGCCCTTACCCATCAAATAAACTGATTTTCTGCCAAATGAGTGTGCTCATGGGCCAAGAGTGAACATTACAATCAGGAAACCAGCAAAGGACAAGATGACACGGGGCTCATTTTATAGGCTTTGTGTTTGATTAATAACACTGTCAGAGATTTAAAAAGAAAAGAATTGTACTAAAATGATGTCATCTACTTACAGAAAAAAAACTACACTATAACATACCTGGAGTAATATCAAGGTTACAGATGACAAAACAGATACAGTATTCCAGCTTAAAAAAGAAAATTCATCATCTTATTCTTTCCTTAATTACCTTACTTTTGTGATCAAAGTTTGAAGCTATTCTATTTCATGTTTGTGAAAATTTTCTGCAAATGGTTATAATTGCTTACAACTTCATTTGAGGTGGATGAAACTTTCAAATAAAAAAGTGAATTTATCATGTTCATTAAATCATTTAACAAATATTGATTGCAAGCCTACTTTGAGCTACACTGTGCTATGAAGAGTAATACAGGGCCTCTGCCCTCACAGACATCCCAATCCAGTGGGGGAGAGGGACAGTAAACAAGTCAGAGAATTCCCTGGTGGTCCAGTGGTTAGGACTCCGTGCTTTCACTGCTGAAGGAGCAGTCATCCCTGGTCGGGGAACTAGCATCCCACAAGCCACGTAGCATGGCCAAAAAAAGAAAAAAAGTCAAAAACCCAATAAAAAACAGAGATTATTAATGAAATACAATGAAGAAAGTAAACATGGACTTTGAGAGAGAATAATGGAGGGACCTGCTCTAGATGGGGACATCAGGGAAGTACCTTTTGAAAATGTGACACCTTAGCCGAAACCTAAGTGATGAGGAGCAAGTCTCATTGAAAACCAAGGAGAGAGTTATTTAAGCAGAAAGAACTATACACGCAAAGATCCTAATGCAGAGAATAGCTTTAGTAACTGACAGAAGGACAGATGACTAGCATGAAGGAGCAAGGGAGACAGTGGCAAGAAAACTGAGGAATAGCAGAGGTATATCACATTTAGAGCCCTTGGCCGTGGTAAGGTGTTTGAATTTTTTTCCTAATGACAGACATCAGAGGTGTTTAAGCAGAAGATGATACTTTCTGATGTGTTTAGTGTGTGTGTGTGTGTGTGTGTGTGTGTGTGTGTGTGTATACTTGATTTCATCTTTAACTAAGAAAAATCCAGGTTTCCTACAATAAGTGTCAAATATCCAAGGGTTATCAACATTGGTGTGACTCAAATGTAAATAAGATTTCTTTCTTGCCTGATTTAATCCTTAACTATTTGTGGAATCCCAAAGTCAGGCAGATGCTATGCTATCAAAGGAGAATAGAGATGTAGCACAGAGGCTGCCACTAGAACAATCTAGGAAAAAGGCATTTGGACCTAGGTCTTTTCCAGACTGGCCTGGAAACATACATCTAGACTGAGGTGACATCATTAAAGCTTGGTGCCACATTGGAAAGCCACTCCATGGCTCCAAACCTTATGAAGTCACTTACTCTTCCAAGGATCTTTCATTATTGGCACGGAAGGCTGTAGAGTCACAGAAACATATTACCTCAGGGTTAGAAAGAAACTTAGAGCAGTGTTTTTCAAACAAAGATCACCCAGAGCTCTTGTTAAAATGGAGAATGTGATTAAAGTGGGACATGAAATTTTGTACTTCTAACAAGCTCCCATGTGGACATTTACACTGTGAGTACAAAATCAAGCTATTGTGTTCCGCCCTTCTTTGTCCCATCCCCTCCACTGTCCAACCCTGAGTCCTTTAGGTTAAGTTCCATGAGCTTGTATCTCCTTGTGGATCTCACTAGGGATCTCCCATTGTATCAAATAGATATTGAGGGTGTAGTGGGCACTCGATACATTTTTTGGTCAATGAACGGGTGAGTGGATGATGAACACCCCTAAGAAGTATTTATCAGCCTCTGATGAAAACCTTCCAATCTCAGGATTATCAACAAAGGAAGCATTTTTAGGGGACAGTTTTGACCGTTGGAAATTCCTTATGTATAGTAGCCAGCATCTGTTTCTCTATGATTGAGATCATTGGTCCTAGATCTGTCCTTTGGAGAAACACACGGCAGCCTTCTCTTTGACACAATTGGGACTGGTAGTGGCTAAGTTAACAATAAAAAATCATTTGAAGCAAAGGGTCATGTTTTCAAAAGATACACCCATTAAACATTTTTTTTTTTTTTATAGACCCACACTCTTTTTTTTTTTTTTTTTTAATTAATTTATTTATTTTTGGCTGTGTTGGGTCTTCGTTTCTGTGCGAGGGCTTTCTCTAGCTGCGGCGAGCGGGGGCCACTCCTCATCGCGGTGCGCGGGCCTTTCACTGTCGCGGCCTCTCTTGTTGCGGAGCACAGGCTCCAGACGCGCAGGCTCAGTAGTTGTGGCTCACGGGCCCAGTTGCTCCGTGGCATGTGGGATCTTCCCAGACCAGGGCTCGAACCCGTGTCCCCTGCATTAGCAGGCAGACTCTCAACCACTGCGCCACCAGGGAAGCCCAAACATTTTATTTTAACTTAAAACATACGCATGTGCATTCATTTACCAATCTTCTAAGTAAATGCAAGGCTGGGAACACAGATCCTTTGATGATCTTTATCAGTTTATATTGTCTGTCAGCATAAACCACACCTATAATAACACATCAAACACATGTGAAACATTGCTGGAATGAGAGGAAAGTGCATTGAGGGGGAGAGATAAAAACCTGGCCTGGACCAGTCTGCAAAATATGGCTCACTTCTAGCAAAGTCATTGTATTGGATGAGGTAGAGCGAAAGCTGCAGAGAGCAAAAAACACCTGGAAGCAGTGGCCACCCAGGCCTGTAGTGGAGCTCTCTCTTTACATATATTAAGTCAAGGTGATCTGTTGCCTGTATTAGTGAGGAAAGCACTTACAATATTTTCAGATGGTCCTACCCATATCATAAGTACTAATCAAAATATAAACATAATCCCAAAGCTCCTAAAAATCAGGTCAATATAAAGTACTGGTCAGTTTTCCTTTCATCTAATAAGACATTTCAAGATGTACCAATTCATGGAATGCTCAGACACTTCTTAGATTTCCATTTTGAAAATCAAGTTTCATTATATTCGCTAATAAATTAATCTGTCCTAAAATGGCTCTTTTCCTTGAATTTTTAGATTATGTTTTCCTTTTATAATTCTTCAAAAAGAGTTCATCTACCCAAACACTCAGCTTAAAACTTAAAGACTAGGGCTTCCCTGGTGGCGCAGTGGTTGAGAATCCGCCTGCCAATGCAGGGTACACGGGTTCGAGCCCTGGTCTGGGAAGATCCCACATGCCGCAGAGCAACTAGGCCCGTGAGCCACAACTACTGAGCCTGCGCGTCTGGAGCTTGTGCTCCGCAGCAAGAGAGGCTGCGACAGTGAGAGGCCCGCGCACTGCGATGAAGAGTGGCCCCCGCTCGCCGCAACTAGAGAAAGCCCTCGCACAGAAACGAGGACCCAACACAGCCAAAAATAATAATAATAAATAAATAAATAAAAATTAAAAACAAACAAAAAAAAACCTTAAAGACTGAAAAGGTATTTTCGAGTATGTACTTGTTCTTAAAAATATAGTGATATACTTTATTTAACAGGTAGCACCAACCCCAAAATACTCATCCTCACATGAAGAATTTAATGATGGCTTATATTTGTACAGTACAGTGTGCTTTCACATTCATTAGCTTGCTTAAGTCTTAAAGCAACTGTGGGAGGTCGTTGGTATCGTTTCCGTTCTGAAAAGACAAAATGAAACTCAGAGGTGGTCAGTGTATTATAATATATATAGGGCACCCGGTGGGAAAGTCGCGAAACTAGGGCTGGCAGGAACCTGGTCTTTCCAGTCTTTTGGCCTTTTTTAAATCTCCCAGTTGTATCAACCAATGCCAAAGAGCAATAAATGGGGTTTCTGCCCTTTTCACCACATGGCTCTGTGATGCCCAAATGTTTTGACAAGTTCAAATAATGTTATTATTTATTTGAGTAAAGACTCTTCCTCCTTCCAAAAGTGTGTTAAAGCGCTCCGAGATTAAACTAAAATCAAATTACTTGAGAAGTCTTTTTTTTTTTAATATTTTGTTTTAGAATTTTATAATATATTGGGAAGTAGTTCTAGATAATATTCACAGTGTTTTGAAACTAGGATGGAAAAATCCCTGATGTTGATTTAGCTTTGGGGATTGGCATCATTGAAGCATGTCATTGTTACTGGCTTATGGTAAATAATCATCTCTTCATTTTGTTATAGCAGAATATACATTAAATTTAAAAGGCAATTTAGCTGAAGAAGTAGGAGAGGGGTAAGAATAACCACAGGATGGAAGTCTCAGAGCAGGGAGGATGAATAGGTAGGAAATTAGGGGGGAAAAATTGTACCACCTCAGATTTCAGAGAAATGGAATTTAGAAAGATGTAATATAAGCAAAGGGCAACAGAATTGTGTGGCTATTTTTAACGATAACTAGGAAAATGCCTACTGGGACTAACTCTGCACAGAATCCATTCCCACCTGCATAATCCAAGACAGACTAATTACTCAGAGTGACTTCAATCGAAAGGGTAATAGTAAATAAATGAGGAGCCACTGTGTCTTTAGCATTATATGGAGCCTGGTCATGGTATCAGCATCACCAAATTGTGAACACTGGATGCTTCCTACTCCAAGATCCAAGTCTTGATGTTTTCTATTCTAAGCTGAAGGAGAGACTGATTTCTGTCGAAGACTGAAAAGGATGACCACAAATTCTTTGAGCTTCTCTCATCAAGAGGTGGGGTCCGTTTCTCCACCCCTTAACTCTGGGCTGCCTTTGCTGGTGCTTTGGCCAACAGAATGTGGCCAAAGTGCTACTTCCAAGGCTAGGCCTGAACGGAGGTGCCCCAGCAGCCAGCCAGCACCAGCTGCCAAGGGCGTGAATAAGGCCGTCCTGGACCTCCCTGCTCAGCCAGCCTGTGCTGAATGAAGCCACGTGAGCAAGCCTTGCCCATATAAATGTTAGAAATAATAAATCGTTGTTAAGCCAAAAAAAAAAAAATTTTAAGGGCAATTAAAAAGTAAACTATACTACACGTTTTACTTAGGTCAGTGGATAAATAAGGACCACAAACAGGGAAAAAAAAAAAGTAATTTCAGCAATGCTGAATCATACTCTGATTTGGATCGGTCTTTGGTAACAACTTTAATGACCTTTCTTAACACTCAAATTGGGAAATTCAAAATTCGGAAGGAAAAATGTAACAGCAAACCTATGACTCATTTAGTGTAAATTTGGTTTACATTTATTCCACCTAAGGGAAGTTTCATTATTAATATGGTCAAAAGAGCTGGGCCTAGCTTCAGACCTTTTCTGTTTATAAAGCATATTCCTCATATTTTTAGTTATAAGAAAACTATAACCCCTAATTGTATATATAATCCCTGGAGAGAGAACTCAACCATCAATTCAACCATCTTATCTCACTCAAAATAAAGAGTGAGGTAAGAAAGGCCTGAGAAATTCATATTTTACCAGAAGCTTTTAGGTTCCTCTCTCAGTTACTATACATGTCATTTTCTCTGTAATGTGGACACACTTGTTGAGCTTTTCATGACTCATATAACTTTCTTTTTGGTCAAGATGACCTTCTGGCCCTGCAGCCCCCAAAACAATAAGCATAAAGTCATATGCCCTTAAATCTTTTTTAAAAAGAACACACCGTTCATGTTTGATGAAAGATCTACATCTACCATCATTTTCATGTTGTTTCTTTGTTTATCGTACACACTCAGAGCTTGTCTTTCTTTTTTTACTTATAATGCTACAGATTGATTCCTATCCCGACTCACACCCATCATTCTACCAGTGGTTTCTATCCCCTGGGGGATTAAGGTTTGGCTTGTTTAAAAGGTTAATGCCCTGCAAAACATATCCATACATGTCTTCTCACCAAACACCATTGACTGTAGGGCAACAAAAAACTAAGATGAATATTGTAATGCGTAAACTGTAATTAAGCCTACTTCAATGTCCTAAGATCACTGGTTTTCCTTATAGTGATCTGAACTAAACAGAATGAGTCTACGCCCATTTGCAAGTCTAAATGAGGGTGTGCAAGGAAAAAGATGATGTAGATATTGGTGGCACATTATTCAGGGCCCTTTGATTAAAACTGGGAAGGAGGTGGGCTCTCTCTGGTACTCACACCTCAGATGCTCCGTGACATGGTGCTGTCTGCTGGCTTCCTGGGATACTGCACTGCTTGTTGAATGGAAAATGGAAAGGAGAGAACTCCAAGAGTGAGAATGAGGTCCCCAGTTAGGAGACTCTTGCTTTGTTCAAGTAGAGATGACTTTGTTTACAGTTGTGGTGGTCATGGTGGTCATGGTGGAGATGGAAAAGAGTGGAAGAACTTGAGATAGATTTTGGAGGAGAATTGATAAAATGTACTGATGAGTTAGATTTAGGGGCTGAGGAAAAGGAGAATTCAAGGACATTCTCTAGATTATTTGCCTGAGCTGCTGGGCGGATGGTGGTGGTGGGTAGCATTTATTAAGATGGGAGAAACAGGATTTGAGTATTAAAGGGGTGGAAATTAAGAGTTCTGTTTTAGACATGACATATTTAAGATACCTATTAGCCTTCCAACTGGAGATTAGAGTTGGAATTTGGGTCTGGGGAGTCACATATTTTGAGCATGTAGCCTTCTCAGCACCCAAAGCATTTGACACAAGATGTACCCATGGTAAGATGGATCTGGCACAGTTGATATATCAGGAGAGAACCCTTTCTCACACATGAGTGCTTGAAGTATAGACACCACAGTTGATATATCCCATTGCTGGCTGAGCCTACTTGCCTTTAAATCACACAACCACTTTAACACTTGGCTTGGAATTCTGAGGGTGGATCAGCCCCGTTTCAGAGGGTGGAGGAGGCAACTAGATGGATCGTTCAGGTTTCTCTGATTGAGGCTCTGAGTTTAAATGACCTTGGAGGATTTGGATTTTCCATATTGAATCTCTTTCAGCTATCATGGCATTTCTGTTTCTCTGGAGAAAGGTGAGGAGAGCTATCAGGCCTCTTTCACTGCACATGTTTGATTCATGACAATTTAAATGACTGGAATTCACACATCAGACAACAACTTCTCCAAGATCATCCCCAATGAGCCTCACCTCCTTGTATTTATGTCTTTGGGTAGTCTCCTCCCACACTGAATCAGGGCTGAGGGCTGCTCTGAGTTACCAATAGGTGAAGATGAGTGACTTCTAAAGCTAGGTCATAATGGCATTGAAGCTTCCACCTTGTTCTCTTGGGTTGTTCACTCTGGGGGAAGCCAGCTGCCAAACTCTGAGAACACTCAAGTGGCCCTGGAGAGTTCACAGGGAAAGGAACTGAGGTCTCCCACCAACAGCAAGCACCACCTTACCAGCCACTTGGAAGTGGATCCTCCATCCTCAGTCAAGCCTTCAGCTGACATCTCACTACAACCTCTTGAGAGTTACCCCAAGCCAGAACCACCTATCCAAACTGTTCCAGAATCCCTGACCTATAGAGAAACTGTGAAAGATAATACACAATTATTATGTTAAGTTTTGGGGTGATTTGTTATGCAGCAATAGATAACATCCATTTCATCCTTTAAAAAGATAGCATTGTCGTTATGAGCAACATTATGACTAGAACTTGCTATTTTGTGATGTTAAAAACATGGAAAATAAATTCACCTGTAACTTTTCCAGAAGAGAAAAAGCCAAACAATCAACACACAGACTCTCTTAAATTCCAAGCTCCATGCTAAGAACCAACACAGCAGAAGTTGTGATTATTCGTGGATAAAGAATAACCTAAATTTGTTAAATTGTGGTGTTTTAGGAACTCAGCCTGCATGACAAAAAAGGCACAAAAATATTTTGGATCTTTTGTTTTTATGTCACAAACAGTTCCAAAGTTCAGAGGAAGGAACTTTGGTGTTTCCTTTACACCAAAGCAAACTAAGCTGTGCTATTTTATTTATCTGAAAATAGGAAGTTAGGCGATTTTGAATTCTGAATATTGGTCAGAATTATTCACAACAAATACTTCCTAGGATGTCCCTTCTAAGTAAAACCTGCCAGAAAGTAAATGTTTTTGTTTTTGTTTTTCTGGAAACTTGTCCACCTTTAACAGGAATCTGAGCTAATATAATTTATTAAATCTTAAACTCATTTTCTGTGCAAACATCCCCCAAACCTAAAATGTTACACTCTTCTGTACTCGCCTGGCTCTGCTGTTAACAGCTAGGTGTCCTTTCTTATTCACAACATAGTGTTTAAATGGCTAAACGCTGACACTCCCCTACCATTTTAATCAGTTTCTAGTTTCTTTTGCATCCATTATCTTATTTGAATCTTAAAAACACTCTCTAGGTGGGCAGCTCATTCCATTTAACAGATAAGAAAACAGGCCCAGAGAGGTTATTCACCAGCCTCATTTCCTTGAACAATTTACCAAATTACTTTACCTCTCTGAGAAATGAGTGGGTTGGACTGCTTTCTGAAGTCTCTTCCAGTCCTAAAATTCTTTTATTCCAAGCAACTTTGGTGTGACCAAGTCCGTATGTGAGATACAGAAAGCACAAACATGGAGGTAGATGATCTGGATCTTTGTTCTAAGATTTGCCGCCCTTGAATACTTGAAGGAATCATTTAAACTTTCCGAATCTCAGTGGCCTTGTACATAAAAGGAGGGTTAACAAGATACACCTGATAGAATGGCCAAATGAAATAAAATATGTAAGTCACTCATTGGCTCTGGGAACTTGATCTAGTTACTCTCCCCCTGTCCCAGGTTCCCATGCATAAAATATGGAGAAGGGGCAGGAAGCAGGTTCACTTTTGGTAAAATACAGTGGATGCTGTGATACGACTCCAAGCCCCGCTTCGTGACTGCAGCACTCATTCCCCAGCCGCCTGGGGCTTGTTGGCTAACAGTTCGCGTCTTAGTCCCTCTAGAAAATTGCTTGCAGCTGAAAGCAACTGCCCTACCCAAGGACACGTCCTCTTCGCAGGAAGCAGCTCATATCCAATGACTCTCATTTCAGGGCTGTAAAGGACAGGCCCTCTTGCCTCAATTTGGTAAAAATATGAAGTGCTATCCCAACTCCAGAGCTCCTTATGAGATTGGCTGAGCCCGCTGTTCTACATATCGCAGTCCAACCTCTCTATCTGCCCAGTCTTGTTTCCTTCAATCCCTTGCAGATGCTGTTCCTGAGAGCACTTGCCCCCCAGAAACTTCTTGCATGCAAATTTCTATCTTAGAGTCTGTTTTCTGGGAACCCAACCATCCTGTTGTAACATGACGATAATGAGATAACAGATAAGAAAGTGCTTTGAAAACTGTAAAGTTATCAGCAGCTTTGGATACCATTTACCATAGCATAATGAAGATTAGCTAGAAAATACTGAACTGATGTGTATTTTTTTTTTATTCCTCCCACAAATTGTGTTCCTCTGCAGCCTTTCTACCGTTATGGCCCCAGGGAAGGGAAAGGGCAAAGGTCACCTTGCCCAGAAGTAGGATATGATGTAAGAACAGAGCCTTCCAGCCAAGAAGGGAAATTCAGGGATAGTTTCAGTTTAGGGAGGGGAGAGATGAAAGGAGAGATTAGGGAAAGGAAGTTGCATGCTGGTGCCCACACTTTACCCCTTGTGTGGTGGAATCTGTGAGGGGAGGTGATAGAAACATCCAGATAGAGTCAGGCTAGACTGAGAACCGTGGGGCTAGTGGCTGCCTCCTCTGGGAATAGGCAGCGGGAAGCTGTAAGGCAGAGGGAACTCCATTAGCTTTGTGTGGCTTAGAAGCAGTGGTCTAGCATCCGCAGAAAGAGCCCCATCATGCCCTGCCCGTGGCTGGTGGAAAACCAGCAATGCAGAAAGTCAGGCATGACCTCCCCCTGCTTCATCCATAGGAGGACAAGACCCTGAGGATAGGGATAGGCTAGCAGAAGCCCTGAGTTGGGAAGAAGAGGAAGGAACTCTGTAAGACCATCAAAACACAGAAACCTGCTGAAAATATGACAAGCTGACTTCAGGGAGAAATCTTGATGAGATAATGCCAGCCAGGAAAAGGATTAAAAGATTGCACGGTAGTCATGGGGGCAGAAGAAAAATCATTGCCTGCCACAGTGTAGAAATAAATGTTTTCTTTATAAAAATTATTATTAAAAACATAGATTTATAAATAAATGTAAAGTGACATATGTTTTGGTTTGTGGTCTGCTTATATTTTATATTTTAGAGACGTTTACTTCACATCCTATTCCCTTTTTAACAGCATTAATGCTTTGGCCTTGCTATGTTCCAGTATATAATACATTCCTTATTTCTAGCTCTGATAGCTTTAGTTTTCTGGAAACTCTGTCTGTCATATTTTGCCATCTGTTGTATCTGATGGGAAGCTTAGTAGAACCCAGCATTAGTGATATCTAAGTTATAACTTGCTGACATTTCCATTGTGAGCTCTAATTTTTAATTGTTTATGCATAATTATGGTTTTATCTTACATTGGGCTGAAAGATGATAGAATTTCAGATAGCCTTTGTGAATGCTGACTTAGATTCATTATGTACATCACAAATTTTTTCTAAGAGCAGGGGAAAAATTGTAATCTGCTTTTGTAACTAAAAAATCTTGTTTCTTAAGTATAAGTAAGCTGGTAGTTAATGTGAATCAGATTATGTTTTGTTTTAAAAAAATATACTTTTGATAACTTAGATTTTAAAAAGAATTACTTACATACAGTTTGAATCATTTAAATAAATTTGGAATACTAGTTGAGAATGTTATGCTTTGCTTTCTATAATTTATACCCTTTAATTGAAGGCTTAAGAGAAAAATGTAATGTGTGCAATGAAACATGACCAACATGCAGATTTTTTTCTAATTGAATGAAGTAAAATAATTAGAGTGCTTATCTAATGAACCATAAGTGGTTCTCTAATAAATCATTAGACAAGAGATGTCTTTCATTTATAAATGTGTTAATATTTTCTCAAGGAACAAGGACTTCCAGTCATTAAATAAAGACTAAATAGTTAAATGTCCCAATATCCAGAATTATAACTATACCTTTCTAAGATCATTTTTGTGTGATGTTATTTGCACCCTAAAAGCTTTATCTAGCTCAAATTAAGCTTTATCTGGGTTCAAATTAAGTTTCAGAAAAGTTAGGATAGTATTGATTCTGTTTCTCTAATAGACCTGATGCAAGGGTTTTCATAATACTAATATGGATTCAATTTGATTTCATTGTTTCTTGAATTTTAGACTTTTAAAACTTAAATAATTACACAAGCTTTCACTATTTAGTAGCTTTTTTGTGTGTGTAGATATACTGATACAGCTTTAATAAGGCTTAAGGATTTTTAAAGATCAGTTTTCTCTGCTATTGCTTTCAAAATCTAGTCTTGACCAAGTGATTTTTTTTTTAAACACACAGCAATTTCATCAACTACTATGGACAGTCCATACTTGACAGGTTGGGAAAAAATATTACTTTGTGATGCTAATATGTCAATTTATTGATAATAAAAAAGTAAAAATGTTATATTGATATTTATAGAATCATAAAGTAATTTTTTGTCAAGTCCTTAATATAGGGCAAATTTTGTATCTAGTTTTAGGCCATGATGTGGAAAGCAGCATATTATAATTGCCTTAAATTATCTCTCCCAATGTAACAGAACAAATGTTAATAGTTGCATTATGATTTTTAGACTAAGTTATTTATTGTTTATTATTAAGCTATTTTATTCAAAACAAAGCAGGAAAATACCTTGAAAAGGGGTTAGGTTTACAGAGGGCTTTTTTAACGTGCTATATTTCTGAAATGTAAACATACATTTTCAATGCATACTTAAGTAACAGTACAATAAAACAAAGAAATAAAAAATTGCAGTAAAGTTTGTGTTTTCAAATTGAACAGTTTGAGTGGTCTTAACATGTATTTTTGGTTGAATATAAACTTCTATGTAGTAATTCTTGAAATATAATTTTTATTTAATATATGCCTCTGAGAATTAAAAAAAATGTATAGATAAAATGTGGCCAGAATGTACTCCAAAATGTTAACAGAAGTTTTCTCAAGGTAATTATTTTTATTTCCTTTTTAATACTTTTATATTTTCCAAATTTTCTATAATGAGTGTATTAATTTTTGAGTCAGAAAAAAGAAAAAACAATAAATGCTAACAAAGAGATTGAGAGGAATGACCGTCTGATTCTATTGGTAAAATAATCTTTAATAAGAAGACTGAAAAGCAGGCCAGGGGAGACAGTGGAACCTGACATGCCATGGTATAAGGTTGGGAGAGCTCGTGAAAGATTTGGATCTGAAAGATCAGTCTAGGTACAGTGTGAAGAATGAATTAGAAGGGAATAAGTGACAGGTGCGAAGTCCACTTAGTAGGCAGTTACAAGAATTTCAAGTAAAAATTATGGAGTCTTTGCTTATATTGAGACACAAACCTTGTGTTCCTTCTCAAATCCTCTCTTTCTTCTCTCTATCTAGATCAGAGCCTCATCTGTGCCAAGTTGCTGCTCTACTTTTGAAGTTGGTTGAAGTATCATACCTTGGGCATGGGATCTGCCCTCCTGAGAGCCAACACATGACCAGATGACAAACCCAGAAGCTGGGGGGCATTTAGTTCTCTGCTGAGTAAACCTTCACCAATGGCAAATGGAGCCAGGAGTGATGGCGGCAGGTACACTCCCTTCCCCTCTGCCATGGGCTAGTCCGAGATGTAGTTCCTCTGTAAGCCTTCCAGAGAAGTCCCGTGCCCGCTGAGTGATTTTTGGTGGTATCATTACACAACAGTAACTAGGGTGGTAGTACAGTGCATCTCACCAAGTCACATCTTCCCTTGCCTCATTTCCTCTTCCCCCCTCACTCTACCATTCTGGGCAGGTCCCTCCTAGCTAGAATACTTCATGCTCTGCTTTCTACAGTAGCTGGGCTTAGCCAGGCTTAGCAGGGCTTTACCAACATCATGACAGGGGGAGTGAGTGGAGAGGTGAACAAAAATTCAAGGGTGCAAGGGTCAGGAGTGTATTTAAGCTGACTCCTAGGTTTCTAACTTGGACAATCAAGTGGCCAGCACTAGCACAATTCCTAACATATATTAAGCCTTCAGTCAATATTTATTGAAGGAATGGATGTATGAATGATGGTACTATTACTAAGGTAAAGACTACAGGAGGTATGTTTATTAATGTATCATATGTAGAATAATCTCAAGGAGATTTTAACAAAATATTAGCAGGGGGTGTTTCCAGTCCTTTCGTAAGAGGGCCTGATGCAGATATGTATGAATGAGTGATCAAGGTCTTGGAAAGAGTGGTGAAATGTTGAGCCTAGAAAGGTATTGACAGACTGTCTGCACTTCAAATAGCTTTTGTTCTTGTTGAATCTGAATGTGAACCTAGTCTGTTTTGTCCATGATTCACAGAGCAACCAGGCACAGTTAACATAGTGCTAAGTCCTGAACCTCTATTTCTCAGCTATTTTCATGAAAACCATAGAAAAACAGAGCTAAAGAGCCTTCCAGAGATTATCTGGCCCAGTTCCCCTGGTTCGGGGATGATTTGGCAAACAGGTTTAGGAAAAGCACAGATATTTGTTTTTCTATAGAACTGACTGACACTCAACTCCCAAATAACAATATTATGTTATAGAAAAGCTGGCCAAGAAAAGCTTACAAAACTAAAAAGTAAGGGACATCTTTTATTCAACTATCATAGAGTGGGTGACCCCCTGAAGGTGCAATTTCTTTTTTGCAAAGTTTGGGATATTTTTGGCCTAAATGGAATTTATGGCTAAGCATAAATGCTAGAGTAGAAATGGCTGTAAAATAATTATAGTTCTTGGTGTTAAAACTAAATTTACTGGCCTAAAACCATAATGAAAACTCCAGTGCCAATCAGAGTGGAGCAGTATCTTATGTTATAAAGTCATTGAGAAATGGGAAAATCAAGTACAGTCAAACATTTGACATATGTTTTCTTAAAAAATACTCATACATAGCTAACGATATTCCAGGCACTGTTCTAAGAATTTACAAATATTATTTATTTAATCCTTATAACAATCCTATTCAGGAGGCACGATTATTGGCCCTTTTCACAGATGAGGAAACTGAGGCACCAAAAGGGTAAGTAATTTGCTCAAGGTCACACACTAGTGTGGTGGATTCAGGATTCAAACTCATTTCCCAACTGCTTTGCATTTGAGCTCCATGCTGTTCAGACAAAGCAGCTTATCTTTAAACACCCAGCACAGCACATTGATCATATGATGAAGAGCATAGAGGAACTGAGAGGAACTGAGGAGAGTACAGATTCATGTCTCCCATTTCATGTTTATTTCAGTACATACACTTGCTGTGTAAAATGGTAAACAGAATTAACCACACTATTTACATTGTTTTTTTCCTCTCTCTCTCTCTCTCCATCCCTCCCCTTACTGGGTGAGTGTAGTTTGATTCACATATTTATATGCATGTTGGATTAAACTCCATTTGGAGGGTTAGGTTGCATCACAGAGGAGGAACCATTGAGGAGGAACCATTGAGGAATAAGCTCATGAGGTTGGGGAAGCACGAAATTTTTTTACGCTTATACTAATTGAGGGACAACTTATTTCCCCACTGCTGTTTCAGGTGTGAAACTTTTTATTCATCCATTTAACAAGCATTTTATTAGGTGCCTTTTACAAGAGAAGCACTGTTTTAGATTGGAGATTATCTGACTGTATCGATACTATGAATAGGATCGACGAAGTCCCTATCCGCACACATCATACATTCTTAGAGGTAACACAAATAATAATCAAGTAAACAGGCAAACATTTAAGAGATCTGGTAAGAGATATGAAGGAAAATAAGCTAGGTTAATTGATTAGAGAATATCTATGGCTATGTTGCATCTATACTAGATGAGATGATCAGGGGGTCCTCTCTTAGGTGACATTTGAGCAGAGACCTGAATGAGATAAGGGGAAGTCATACAAAGATTTGGGGTTGAAGGCAGGGGAAACAGCAAATGCAAAGATCTTGAAGCAGGAATCTGTTTGACATTTTTTGAGGAACAGTGAGAAGGCTGGGCTGGTGTGACTGGAGAGGGAATGAGCAAGGAGAAAGTGATAGAGGATGAGGTGAGAGAATTAGACAGGAGCCAAATCATACGGGCCATTGTTAGGACTGTGGGTTTTATCCCAAGTGTGAGGGGAGACAATTAGAGGATTTTGAGCAGGAAGAGTGAGCACATTTCATTTATATTTTAAAAGGACTGGCTGCTGTGTGGAGAATGAAGCGTAGGGTGGAGGAGTGGAAGCAGGGAGAATAATTAGGAGCTGACTGCAGTAGATTTGCCAAGAAATGATATTTGGGCAAGCTGCTAGTGTAGGGGGTAGTGAGAAGGGATGGGGTTTGTGATATATCTATATCCATATCCACATCTGTAAATTAGGGCTGACAGGAGTGGCTGATAGATTGGATGTGGAGTGGGAGGGAGAGGAATCTAGGGTGATGGGATGGGGCGAGAGCTGCATTATTATTTGGAAAATATTTCTCAGGGAAGATGATGACAGAAAACTACATGGGAGACATTTTGAGGTAAAGTGGGATTAGAGCCCTGACCACAAGGGCCACCATTCTCCTCCTTCTGTCTTGAGGGACTTTCTTGGTAACATGACATGAGGCCCACAAGAGGGCACACTTCTCTCATCCAGTCAGCATCATGGATGCCTTCTGTTCCAGGCTCTTCCTCTGCTTAAAAGTCAGATCAGTCACGGCCAGAGGAAGAAAATTCTACCTTTTTTGCAGGTAGTGGAAAAACTAACTTAAAGAAGGGATCCAACTGCCATTGCCCACAAGTCTTATTTTAGTGATAAACAGAGCCTATTCTCATTAACAGTAATAATAACAATTATGGAGCTCTTCCTATGCATTGCACTTTGTGTTAAGCAGTTGATTTGCACTATCGTTAACCCTAAATCCTTACACCACCTCTATACTATAGGTACAAGTTAAATTTTAGGGATGGTGAAACCGAGGCGCCAGGCACCATGTGGTAGAGTAACTTGCCACAAAGCAATGGAAGAGCTATTATTTGAACATTGTACCCTGAGCACTTAACATCCTGTATGCTTCTGATTATTCTCAGTGAAGCCCAGCAATCTTTGGGAAAGGAGACGCTAAAACTTACTCAGTTTCAGCTGGTGACTAAGGTGGGACCAAAGGGCCTATTTACGTACTTCGCTCCAAATGGGGGAGATTCGCTGTAGGTTGAAGGCTGTGAATAGACATTTTATTTTGGTGGAGACTATGTGATGACTAAGGCTGTCAGATGGAAAAGGGCCAACATCTTTTAACATCATTTTCCTATTGGTTGTGATGATTTTTTTTTTCTTCCTTTAGGATATTTCCTCCTCTGGTTTTGTAAACTGACACAAAACATTTGTGCAATGACCTGGGGTATTATGACAGCCTTAGATCAAAATCTAAGGACAACTTGGATGAAGCAAAACTTTTAAAAAAGAACACGGTCTGCCCTCGCCTTGGTTAAACAAATCGAATGGAAACGATTTGTTCAGACTGGAGCATCCAACAGACGCAAGCTCTCTGAAACAGCCCTGACGCTTTGGCAAACACCGTTGCTTAGCGAG
The DNA here is from genome assembly GCF_028564815.1 of Eubalaena glacialis. Lineage (NCBI taxonomy): Eukaryota > Metazoa > Chordata > Mammalia > Artiodactyla > Balaenidae > Eubalaena > Eubalaena glacialis. The sequence goes on from NC_083716.1 coordinate 75,743,489, forward strand.
ACGTCAAAACTCCCGCGCGCAAACAAATGCAGGAGGGGCTCACCCGCCAGCACTAAGCGAAGCTCAGGTTTTGGAGAAAATCTAGAGGGCACGTGGAGCTCCTCCCTCTCCTGGTTAGGGGTGGCGTGAGGGGAGGGGGGAAGAGCAGAAAGGGCTCCCGGGCTAGCCTCATCTGGGATGACGCCGCTCGCCGTTCAGGGAAGGTGCAAGGGGGGCAGGGGCTAGTCGCCCCGCAGGAGAAAACCTCTGCGTCTCAGTGCAGGGCCAGGGGCAAGAAGGAGGGGGAAACCCGCCCTCAGTCCCCAGCAGGATCAGCGCGCCCCTCCCCCCAGGAAACGTGCCCGCCGGTCACTCCCTCCTTCACCACCTCCTGGGGACTTGGGTTGTAAAAGCCCACGCAGCGGGGCGAACTTGGTGACCTGGCGGGGCGAGGCACTGGCACGGCCCCAGCACCCCTAACACCCGCCGCCCCTCTCCGTGTCCCGGCTCCAGCCTCCCTCCATCAGACCAACACCCCTCCCCCAAACCCCCAGTACAACCACCCCAAACCGCGGCCTTAGCCACCCTCCCCAAGCTCCAACCTCCCCGCCCCGCCCGCCGGCCGGCCCTGCTCGCGCCCCCGGGGGCGTCTCCCTAGTCTGGACCCCTGTTGTCTGGGCTACAGGGAGGAGCTGCAGCCGCGGTAGCCCCGCCCTTCGGGTGCTTGGACTACCCCAGCCCCTTGAACATCTGGGTGCGGGAGTTAGCGTTCCAGATGTGGCTCCTGGGCGGCCAGATGTGCGCGCTCCCCTTACCCGCGCCTGGCGGCCGGCGAGTCTGGGCGGACGCCTGGGAGGGGCTGGGAGTTTTCCCTCAGAGCTGACTTAAAACCTCAGACCCCCCGGCTCCCCGCTTTAGCCTCCAAACGCTCCCGGAAGCACTGCCAAAAGGAAAAGTTTCCAACCCAGCCCCTGCCCTGCTGCCGTGCAGCCCTCGGAGCTTCTCAAACCACCAGGGAGAGTAGAGTATCTCTACGGGATTCCCCAAAGAAAAACCGTTATGTTTTGACCGCGCAATCCCGATCCGGGCCGTGGGACTCCAGGTGCACAGCCAGCAAACCCCAGCTGCGGAGGAAGAAGATGCAGTTGGCTTGAATTAGGGGCTTGCCCTAAAGCGCTCTTTGACCGGTTATGGATTCCATTTTTGATGTTGGAGGTCGTATTCCACCTGGTACGAGCAGTTCAGAGCGGGAGAAAAGCCAAGTGAACTTTGTGACTCAACCCCTTGGAATGTGCCTGGAATAATACGGGGGACTTGAAAGGTTTTTATGGCCGAGGGGGTAGCTGGTGGAGACTAGGCTCCTGCGCCGGCAGTTGGCCGGCGGCCGAGGGGGGCAGTATTGCCTTTTGCAGTGCTGCAACGCCTGCACACAGGACAAAAATAGTCGGAGCATCTGGTTTAAATCAACCCAAAAGCATTTCTATCCGCTTAACCCGCTGTCCTACGGAACCGACAGAACAGGACAAGCCAGATATAATCCCGGTACTCTTTTAACACTCCAGTAATAGCTAAACCCAATCACATTTTACCCCTGGGATTTCTAAGTGTCCTAATGTACAACTGTCGGTATTTTATAGATGTTGCAAATTAAACTTACTTTTCTGAGGTTGTGTGTGGGCATATGCTCAAGCATTCACATTTGCAAGCAACACTCTGAATATGTTGCCTTTTTTTCTTTTTGGGTAATTGATGTTGTTGAACCGTGCAGCCCTAGAATAGTAAAAAGAAAAAAGTATCTGAGGCCAACATACGGGTTGCTTACGCTACTAAATATATAGCCGCATTTTCCTCCCTTAACGCCCTACTCAGAATTCCAAAGGCAAGTTGGAACAAAAGGAAAACGTGTCTGAGTGTAAAGAGAGGACTAGTGCCAAGAATTACAGTCACAGGGTAAATAACCTTGTTTTCTCTTTCATCAGTGGCCGCTACCAAACCCCGTTCTTGGAATGTGGCCAACAGTCTGTCTGGTGCAGGGTGCTGCTAATTAGAGAGAGACCATAAACCTCTCTGTCAAAGAGGGCATATGACCTTCCCTTCAAGTCTAAACAATAAAGCTGGAGAACTGCAGACTGCACTCTCCACGCTGGCTGCCCTGCGGATTCCCTAAATAGGAACAGGATGAAGGCCAGGCTTAAGAGGTTACCATAGCTCTGCTCTCACACTTTGAGGAATCGGTCACTCCACTTCCCAGTATAACTTGTTTCAATTACACTCTACGATCTATTTAGAGGAGAGCAGCTTGCAGAGAGAACTCATTGTCTAATCTAAATGAGGAAGCAATTATTACTTGCTGCAGTCTAATGTGCTTTGAGACTGTCAGGTCAAATATCAACCAGATCTCATGTAACTTTACTTTGCACCTTGGAAAATATAGCATTTTAATGACAATTATTTATCCCTGCTTTTCTGAAATGCTTTTTTTTCTTCTTTCTATTAAGGGTGTTTTTTTTTTCCCCTTCTCAGATTTCAACAGTCTTTTCTAATTTTAGAATTTGTTATTCCAAGGTAAAGACCACAACCTCTTCTGTACACTGCTTAATGTTAAATACTTCAAACACTATTTTTGGCTTTTTTAATGGGCATCTTCTCAGAATATAGCAAAATAGAATTCCCCAAGTCTTCCTTTCATGTCTAATTTACCTCCCTGGGAGCGCCCTGCAAGCTTTAATTTTATACAACATGTTGTAAACTATAAATAATACAGTTCCACTTTCCTAGAACATATGGAAACTGTTGCCTGCTATATATCCCAACTGTACTTGCTTTCAGCTTAAAGACTGAATGCAGTTCATCTCCTGCGTAAAAAAGCATTTGGCCCTTTTCTGTGTTTTGTTAGTTAAAACCCAGTATGGAACAACACACGAAAATTCTTCTTGTTGTGAACAGAGCACATAAAAGGCTTTACAAGGTGTGGTTTGAAGAGAGAAGCCATGGAGCAAATGCTGGTGGGAAGGTGAGGAAGGAAGGAAGGAAGGCACTTCCTGAGTGGGTACTCCTCCCGGTTGAGTGACGTCCTCTCTTCAAATCTCTTCCTGTTTTTCTTAGCCAATAATTGATAGTAAATTTGGTCTTTATTTTTCCTATTCATTTAAAAAGCATCCTTTCTCTCCTTACTGAAGTGACCCTAAGAACCAAATCTACTATTACCTACAGATCACTCAAAACTTCACTCCATTTTAATCTTCTGATAAATAATCTGAAATTTTTGTTAAACGCATAAACAGTAAGAATCATTTCTATGTTAGCTGTTTAAGTATTCTGTGATTGCAAAGATAACCAAGTGTAATGGAATTAACAACACAAGAATCGGAAACTACAATTATCGTGGTTGGGGGTTTGATCACTGTTGAGTGTCGGTGTCTCTACCTGTAAAATAGTGATACTTCCCAAAGTGTGGAAACAAACCAATATACAAATCTTAGTTATCACAACCTAACACAAGGGGCATCACAAGCCTTATAAGGTATAATTCTCCCTCTCCCAAATAAAGCATGTGCTGCAATATTCCCTTTCTTTGTAAGATAAACTAATAAAATTCAAGATTTGGAATTTTTACATATTGAATTAGTCAAACAACTTTATATTTTAGGGTAAATAGAGTTTCCTTTGGAACTTAATTTTAAGGATATTATGATGGTTAATATATACATATATATGTAATATATATATATCAGCCAGATACTCTAACCTGGCTTCATCGACTCTTCTCACTCACCTTTTCTAAATTTCAGAATTAAACAATGCTTAGGGGACTTCCTGGTGGTGCAGTGGTTAAGAATCCGCCTGCCAGTGCAGGGGACACGGGTTCGAGCCCAGGCCCGGGAAGAGCCCACATGCCGCATAGCAACTAAGCCCATGCGCCACAACAACTGAGCCTGCTCTCTAGAGCCTGTGCGCCACACTACTGAGCCCGTGAGCCACAACTACTGAAGCCCGGGCGCCTAGAGCCCGTGCTCTGCAACAAGAGAAGCCACCGCGATGAGAAGCCCGTGCACCGCAACCAAGAGTAGCCCCCGCTTGCTGCAGCTAGAGAAAGCCCACGCGCAGCAACGAAGACCCAAACAGCCAAATAAAAAAAACCAAAAAAACAAAAAAAAATGCTTAGAAGAGAAAAACTTCTCTTCCAAGGCTGATGTGCAAAACCGTCTGCTCCTGCTTTTTTTTTTTTTTAATAAATTGATTTATTCATTTACTTAACTTTTGGCTGCATTGGGTCTTCGCTGCTCTTCACAACCTTCTCTTTTTGTATTTCCCAAAAATACAGTTGAAAAGATAAGAAACTATGGAACTCAAGGTTAAAAGTCACCTTGCAAAATTTGCAAGGCTACAAAAAATGTAGTAAAGTTTCAAGAAATTCTGCCTTAAATAACATTTACGCCCTGAGTACTCCAGGTGAAAGATGATGATGGCTTAAAATAGGGAAAATGAAGGGGAGGTGAGTTTAATGGTCAAATTCAGTATATATTTTGGAGAGAGCCGAAAGGACTTACTAATGTATCAGATGTAAGAGGTAAGGGAAAGAAGAGAACCAAGAATTAAAAAAAAACAAACAAACCAAAAACCAAAACCTGCTTTGAGAGAAACCAAATAAATTATTCAATAACCTAGGAGAAATCAAAGCATAAATAATACTCAATCCGAACATTTGGTAACAATGAATTTGTTATTTTTAAAGCAAGAATTATTTTCCTTAAATTAATTGTTATGCTATCCTACTTGGACATAGGTTTTGTGCAGAGCTACCACACACAGTAGACACTCAAGGAATATTTTTGAATGAAAAAATTATTTGATTTGCACATAGTGCCAAAATACCATATTTTCCTTTTTTTCCCTCTTTCCTCTTGTCCTTAATCTGGGATTGCCAGGTAAACTAAGAGTAAATGGGGTGATTTTCCTGCTTTTTTGAGCACAGTCTCTTAGTATCCTATACTTATGGACAGTTATCAATCTTGTGTGTTAAAATTTCAGTTCAAAGCATCGTCTTATAAAAAGCAATTTAAAAAATGTTACTAAAACCAGACCATAAGGAGAGAGTTTCAAGAATAGAATACTGATGGGTAGGTAAAAGGCAGAATGTTTTCCAGGGAACAATGAATCAGTCTCTGACATGATTTTTGTTCCATGAATCTCTTTCTGAAGAACAGTGAACCACTAAAAGGGAGAATAAAACACTGAAAAAAATGCTGCAGTTCATATATTCATTGTATTCTTTTGAATATTTATTTAAATTTCTAACTTCTTTGGATCAACACAAGGATATGTATCCTAATAAAGGTGAAAATATAACTCCATTTGGAAATACTTTAAAACATTATATATCATAATGAAGTCACACAAAGAAACTTTTTTAAACACAGGCTTTCTCTTTAAAGTTTAAATGTGAGGCAGACAGACATCTGACTTTAAAACAGATGGAACCCCAGAACATTTCCAGGATACATAAAATTGAATTTTGTGTTATATTTTATGTCTGAGACAGCTAACAATATAAATTGATGGCTAGGGTTTCTGTACTGGTTGTTTTTTCCTATCTTCTTTTTCTAACATTCAATTTAACAGTTGTTTCTTTTGTAATCCTATGGATGAGCATTCCAGAATGTATGATTTTTTTCAGTTATACATATATATATTTTTTCAGATTATTTTCCACTATAGGTTATTACAAGATATTGAATATAGTTCCCTGTGCTATACAGTAAATTCTTGTTACTTATCTATTTTATTTTATTTATTTATTTTTAAAAATTTATTATTTATTTATTTTTGGCTGTGTTGGTCTTTGTTGCTGTGCACGGTCTTTCTCTAGTTGTGGCGAGCGGGGGCTACTCTTCATTGCACTGCACGGGCTTCTCATCGTGGTGGCTTCACTTGTTACAGAGCACGGGCTCTAGGCACGGGCTTCAGTAGTTGTGGCACAAGGGCTCAGTAGTTGTGGCTCACGGGCTCTAGAGTGCAGGCTCAGTAGTTGTGGCGCACGGGCTTAGTTGCTCCGTGGCATGTGGGATCTTCCTGGACCAGGGCTCGAACCTGTGTCCCCTGCATTGGGAGGCGGATTCTTAACCACTGTGCCACCAGGGAAGGCCCTCTATTTTATGTATAGTAGTTTTATCTGTTAATCCCATATTCCTAATGTATACCCCACCCCTTTCCCCTTTGTTAATCGTAAGTTTGTTTTCTATGTCTCTGAGTCTGTTTCTGTTTTGTATATAGATTCATTTGTATTACTTTTTAGATCCCACATATGAGTGATATCGTATAGTATTTGTCTTTCTCAGACTTACTTCACTTAGTGTGATATTCTCTAGGTCCACCCATGTTGTTGCAAATGGCAATATTTCAAAGAATGTATATGATTTTTATAATTTGCTCTATGATTTGTATCTTAAATGTGTACCTATGGTGTCTACTATTTAATCAAGAGACACTCAGTAATAAATAATATCATTTCATGGAACCTAACATATATATTCTGACACAGGAAAAAAATACAAGTTATCACTAATAAAATGAGTTTATTTTATATTAAAGTTTTTACAAACCACATTTGTAAAATTACCGCCATACTAGGCCTAAAGATAACCTTTACAAAGGGATTAAAAATTGCAAAACTGCTTTCTCTTAACTACTAAAGTACATAGATTTAAAAGGTGTTAGAAGAGAAAACGTTAATTCATGGTCAATGTTTAAAGAGTTAAAATACATTATATCTGTAGAAAACTACTAGAAGATTAAATCTTAAAAACATTAAGAGAATAAACGCTGTACTTTCCTTTCAGAAAGCTTTACTCTTAAGTGATGTTTACTGAGAAACATACACTGCATACCACAATAACGATCTTTTCAAAATTTACCTAACTGCTTTGCAAATGGATCAACTTAAACAGAAAAAACCATAGGAAATTGCTTTTCAATACATATTAACCTATTTTTCCTGATAAAAGAAAATCAAAATAAAAATTTAGTTCATTCCAATTAAAAATACAAATTACTAATATTTAACAGTTGTATTATTTTTAATAACACAAAAGTTCAAGCATTCCAGAGTATAAACTGTGTTACTTAAAAAGAAAGAAAGAAAGAAAGAAAGAAAAACATTTATCTAACCAATGTTTTACAGAAATTTGGAATATTTACATATCATATAACACTGTAGAAATCTTTGGTGGTGACATATGGATTAAGTTCCCTGAAAACACTTTAATAATTTTGTTCCATCAATCTGTGTAGTCAAGTATTTATAACTGGTAATGCTGGCAGCCTCATTTTCTACCCAATTCCACATACATATAGGGAAGTGTGTGGAGGGAATCTTATGCAGGGTCTATGGGGGTTTACATAATTAATTCCTTAGCAATAAGGCTTATTTCTGGCCCATTTTTATACCAGAAAAAATATGGTGAACTAAAGAATAGATCAATTGGTACTTCCAAACAAACCCTGGAAATAGTTAATATTATGAACAAGTTGAATGACTATATAATAAAATAAAACACCAGCTACAATTTCTGGATAAACTTTAACAGCTACCAAAACAGTGCCCTAAAGGCTCGTGCAGCATCCAATGCCCATCCGCCAAGTGGTAAGCAATGGGGGAAGCAAGGCACTGTGCTCTAGGGATTAACATACCTCTTTTAAAAGCATTAGACTTAAAAGCAGAAAAACAAAAAATGACCTGTTCCACCTTAAAAGAAACAAAAACTTATGTTTATTATACAAAATTCAAAAGAAAGCATGCTAAAACACACATAAAAGAAGCAAATTTTAAGAAATATAAGAAAAGGAAAGAAAGGAAATGATAGAACAGCAAAATGACATTGATTGTATATAAGGATATAACAAACACATCAGAAGAAGCATTGTTAAGTGTAAGGAGATACAATTAAACAGAAGGGCTTGCATTATCTCTTTGAAACTAGTGTTGTCCTCCATTAAACGTTTTGATTCTAGACGTGTAGAGGGATAAATAATTCCTCCAACTTAGGACAGTATTCATGAGTTTACTATAATTAAAGAATAGGTTTAATACTGAAGTTAGACTTGAAAAAAAATACAGTGGTGCAAATCAGCCCCCAAAGGTAATGTTTTTGATACAAAGTCACTTACTTACATGACCTTGTCAGGCAATTTGAGATGACATTGCCTTTGTGTAGGAAAGATAAGCATGGCACAGGTAGCATTTATACTGGGAAGTCTAGTACTAGGCAAAATAAATAAAACTCTCTTCCAAGAGTTTATAACCAGAATTCATAGGAATTTTGAACACAAAGAGTCTTTCCAGAAATGAAGAGGCTAAAAATTGGTCAAGGTAAAATAGATGAAGATATTCATGGAATTAAACTTTGGGGGAAAATAAGTTCAATGAAGTTTTACTCGGTGGTACTTATCAAGAATGTGAGATAATCTATCAGACATTTTAAGACTTGTATCAAGAGAAATGTATGAATTATATTAAGGTACTCCTGAGCAAACATTCTGTTCTCTACACTCTGAGTAGGTCCTGAATATACATTGCCAGGTGGCTCCATTTCTTAGAAGGTAGAAAGGTCAAAGATCTTACAAATCTCTCTCACTGCTTTTTCTTTTGGACAAACAGAAAAATCAAGTAAATTATCTGAACAAGTATAATCATACAAATTTGATTACTGATCACTAAAACCATCATCAGAAATATATTTACTTAAGAGTTCATAATGCATAGTTACCTATGCCACCTAAAAAACCTCAAAGTTCAGTAACTCAAATTCTCTTGGATTAAAAAAAATGATATTTTTCTAAAATCTATTCTAATAACTTCTAATATGTAAGATTAACAACATTTGTACTTTGCATCGGCAGGTATCTTCAGGAAATTATCTCAGCCAGAAGTGAAGTGATTCAAATGGTTCTAGTCAATGCCAGATTTATAAATCAGCAGCTCGTATCAGTGCCAAGCTTGTGAATGGTTGGCTGTTGGTTAATTTCATGAATTAGAAGATACCTCAGTGCTATACTGGTCTCTGACTCCATTTCACAAAAGCTACCACTTTTAAAAGCTGAAAACATAACCAGTGTTAACAAAAACATGCTAAGTTCAACTACACTATAGAGCTAAATATGGGAAGCTGGTGAATTTTAAAATAACTTCTTATCTGTAAAGAAGATAAGTAAAAATAGTTAAAATTGAAAAATAAGCTCTGGTTTTTATTATTAAAATTAAATGAATATAACTAATGAAACCCACAGGAAAAGAGATGATGTAATTCAAGGCATAAATTTGACATGCCAGAATATGACAAATAACAATAAACACAGTGTTAATAAAACTTAAAATAAATGTACAGTTGTAAAATAAGTAAACAATTTTCAAGTGTGCAAAACTAGTCAGGAATGAAAGTGCTATGTAGATACCTGGTTTTCAAACATTTGCCTTGAAAACTTTCAGTTGATGGTGGAAAAACTAGAAAGTATTAACAAAGTAAAAATTTGAAGAATATAAAGCATACTTTATCTTATATTATACCATTGTTCTATCACTGCTAGATCAGAGGCCTATTTAATTACTATCCTCATGTGATACAGAGGATAGTAACAGAAATACAGGTAAACACAATACAATATCACAAAGTCTGGTGTATCTTGAACCATAAAAAGACTCTTTTCAAGTATACTGTGGGTTTGTGTTTCACTTTACATCCCAGGCACTCAGTGTTCTGAAGAATGTGACAATAGATAACACAGTATTCTATTATTTCTGATATATCTATCTATCAATTTTTGCATAACTACCTTTAGTAGTCAAGATTTGGAAGTAACTGTTAAAGAAATAAAAACTATTTAAATAGATGAAAGTAAATCCTATCACCACCACAATTTAAAGAATTATTTTAATGTATAAATCCTGAATATATGATGTTAAAAAAAAAAGTTGATGTATTAGCATAATTTGTCTTGGGATACTTGACATGTACATGACTAAAAATAAACTTGTGGTCTCTTCTTCACTTTGTATTTCAGTGACCCATACCGCACCTGAAGAGAGAAATGTGTTATTATTATGACTTAGGTTTTGAAGTAAGACAGGACTTAATAGCTCATAATCACAGTAATAATTTTTTAACTTTTCTGATATAAAGAATCAATTATGCGCTAAGTGTGTACTCAAAAGACAGCACTACCTATATACTCCAAAATGTAGTTGGCATTATGTTGCATATATGCACAGATTATTATCACTAATAAAAAATGAAATCATTAACTGTTATTATTTATGCTTTGCTGGGTACATGTCAATGAACATTGCTCACAATAATCTGAGGTCATTCGCTGAAATCCTCCAGTGCTTTCTGGGCACAAAGACAATATATTATTATGGATAGACTTTTACTATTTAATCCTTATTTAGAGTTGGTTCAAAACAAAACTACATACTTAATACTGTTAGCTGCTTTTTTTTGCATATACGTAGGGCTGGCACTGGGTACTCACATCAACCGTATGATTTTGCTATGTGAGAATACCATTTTCTACTTATAGTGGAAGACTAGGAATTTGCCATTTTCTAAATTTCCAGAGATCCTAATCCATCTGATCTGAATAAAGAATTTTAAATGTAGCCGGTGCTCTATTATTTCAATCCTTCATTTACGGATACCCTAAATGATAATGCAGCAGGGAAATCCCTTAATAGTAATCATTGGGAAAACAACTCTATAGCTGACTAACCTCTTTTCGGCCTTTCACGGTTTTCACAGATTTCATGCTTTGTGATCTTCGTAGCCCTCTGTGTGTTAACATCTCATCATCTGAATATGGCCCATCCGCTTCTTCATCTGTTTTCCCATCTCCATCTCTCAGTGGAATTCCATCACCTAGACGAGTTGTCAAAACCAGCATGTTTTGGTAAAAGGATGCCAGTCAGCACCGCCTCTTCACCCTGTCTATTGGCGGTTCTCTGCATGGTCTGCATTTGCCAGCTTGCTCTTCTCCCTGTCTCATCTGGAAGGCGTTCCCTGCCCTTTACCATCAATCTTTGCCCCTTGCACTATTCTAGAGGAGGCTCATAACTCATTTCTTCCAGGAAGTTTTCCCTGGCCATTCCTATTTTCACTATGCATTTTTCAGAATAATTAAAAATACTTTATTTTTTAGTAGGTTAACACGGCTGTCTTGTTCAAAAATCAAAGAATATAAACAGATACACAGTGAAAAGTCTCTTCCTGCCCCTTCTCCTTTTTGTGAACTTTTTTTTAAAAAAAATATTTATTTATTTATTTGGCTGCACCAGGTCTTAGTTGCAGCATGCAGGATCTTTAGTTGTGGCATGTGGGATCTAGTTCCCTGACCAGGGATGGAAACCGGGCCCCCTGCATTGGTAGCAGAGTCTTAACCACTGGACCACCTGGGAAGTCCCCTTTTTGTGAATTCTAAGCAACCTAAGCAACAGTGTGTTTTGGTCTGTTATTTGTACCTTTGACTTTAATTAGGGACTCAGGGTCCTTCTCACCCCACAACGTGTCAAACCTTTTGTCAAGACCAGAAATGGTAGAGTGAACTTAAGGAGTCATATAAGACCCAAAGGGGATAGAACTTCGGGCAAGATAATTCACTGGGGGCAGGTGATGGAGAAGTTAAACCAACACTGTTGCAGCTGCTAAGATAAAACCCAGCCAGACAGGCTACAGTAATTAGAAACACCACAGGCTATGATGACCGATGTTAGTCAAAGAAAATAGCCAGCATCAAGAGGGTCAGTGAGAGATGGATCGTGTGGGTGTGCTAACAGGCTGCTATGTGTAGCAACGAAGACTTAACATTGGCCAATATGCAAACATCCAGTCAGGCTGGTTACTGTCAGGAAATCTGAGAGCACCCTGAGGCTGGGATTCAGGGACAAGAACACTCCCATTCCTGAAGCAGTGGTTCTCAAACTTTATTAGAGTTTATTAGCACAAACTTATTGGCACATATGTGAGAGTCACCTGGAGAATTTACTGATACACACATTGCTGGGCCCGGGGTGGGGCTGAGAATCTACATTCCTAGCAAGTTCCCAGGTGATGCTTATGCTACTGGTCCCGGGCCCACACTTTGAGAACTACTGCCTGGATGGCGCAAGAGGGGGGCTCAAGTCTAAGGCAACTGGAGTACTACATAGGTTATAAAGACAGGGGTGAGGGACTTCCCTGGCAGTCCAGTGGTTAGGACTCTGTGTTTTCACTGCCGAGGGCCCGGGTTCCATCCCTGGCTGGGGAACTAAGATCCCATAAGCCTCAGGGAGCGGCCAAAAAAACAGACAGGGGTGAGGTTACAAGGCCGCATTATATTTCAAATTCTCCTCCAATAAAGGTAAGGAGCATAGATACCTTCTTCAGATGAGAAAAAAGTAGCAGGTTTTCCAGGCTCAGGAGGGGCCAAGAGATGGACTTCTTGCATGTGAAGAAAAGTATACTGAATAATTGTTTATTAATCTGCTCTCATAGGACATGAATAACTTGAGCATCACTAAGCAAACCATGAAGAGTTATAATTAAGCTTCTTCGTCTCTGATGGGAACATACTGTATAGCACAGGGAACTCTACCTAATACACTGTGGTAACTTAAATGGGAGGGAAGTCCAAAAGGGAGGGGATATCTATATGTGTATAGCTGATTCATTTTGATTTTGTTGTGCAGTGGAGGCTAACATGACATTGTAAAGCAACCATACTCCAATAAAAATTAATAAAAAAAAAAAGCTTCCTGGTCTCATAATAAGATAAACATCTTTAATTATATATTAAGGAAGTACAATTTTATGCTGCCAGACTTCTAGGCTAGAAATCAGGAAGGATTTGGAAGTAGAATCAGTCATTACATAGGCCAAGATCCTTTGCTTTCCTGCAGCAGTCAGAGGAAGTTTGTTCTAGGTAGACGTGACAGCATGTGCAAAGGCCCTGGGGCATTGGGGAGCATAACTGTGTGGAAGAGCTGTGAGGAGGTCAGTGTGGCCAGGGGAGGGAATGGGGTCAGTAGTCCTGGGAAAACCCTCTTGGTGCAATATTAAGTGGAAAAAAATGTATGTATAGAAACAAAGTGTTGAAAAACATAAAAATGAAACCATTATATCTGTTGGAAGCGGGCTTTTAAGTGATTTTAAATTTCTTAATTTTTCCTTTTTTAAAAAAAGTTGCCAAATTTTTATTTAAAAAATTGTATTACTTCTATAAATGGGGAATATAAACCAGAAAAAATATTTTTAGATTGCCATTTGTAGATTTTTCTCTATTGCTGTTGCTTATATAATACACCTAATCCCAATACAATAAAACTAAGGTAAAACATAGAATAAGGAATCAAGGAAAGAATCAGAAAGGAAGCGACTGTGATCAAAAAGTTCTCTAAGGCCACAGATGAAGCATAAGGCTACATTTTAACAAAGACGGCCCTTGCTATTTTAATTGCCTCTCACTTTATGTGATTAGGAATTGGAATTACATTCAAAATGATAATTATATATACATCTTATTCTTTGTTTCCTAATTTCAACTAAAAAAAAAAATCTTAGTTTTCTAAATATTGTTTCAGGAAAAGTGATGGATTGATTTGTTATTCCACAAGTATTGATATTTTAAAAATATTACTACGTGTGAGGCAGTGTACTAAATTATGGGGGATACTATGTTGAAAAACACACAACTGTCTTTTTCTACCCTAAGAAATATATAGTCCAGTAGAGGAGACAGAGTCTAGTGGGCATGACAATACTGTAATAAATGCTGTAAATAGAAGACAAGGAGAAGGTGCTACGGGAGCACACAGTAGGGGGAAGTGGGTGGTAAGAGAAGACTTCTTGTAGGAGGTGGTGGCCAAGCTGAATCCTGAAAGACTCATGATTCTATACACCGAGCACATGAAGGAGTGGGATGCCAAGGCTGGGGAGCTAATATACCAAACGCTATTGAGCTTGGGCTTCAGAGAACAAGGGGGAGGGGGCATTGAAGCATTTTAATCGGAGGGTGACATGATTAGATTTTGGTTCTCTAAAAGAGTCTTCTTGTACTTTGGAGAATGAATCAGAAGTGGATGAGACTGGAAGCAGGGAGGTTACTGCAGTACAACAGGCCAGAAATGATAAGAGTCCAGGGATTGAGGAGACAGTAGCCAAATTTGGGATCTGTTAGGAGATGAAGTCGACAAGCTTAATTTAGCAACTTATTAAACTAAACTGCATCAAAAAGAGAGGAGTCAAGTCAAATATCTTCAATAAAATATTCATTTTCTATTCCACTTAAAAACCTGAAAATGAGTATATGAAAATTCTGCTGTGAGTGGTGGAAACAGTATTAATCAAAGTTGTCCGAGGATTTTAAAGACTTCGGAGAAGGGGGAGACCCGAGATTACGAGAAAAGCCCGAATCTGGATGCCCTATCTGAACAGGGGCCCGGCGAGTTGGCTGAATGGTTTGCAGGTCCTCCAAGCCCAGGCAAGGGGAAGCTGGTGGGGTGCTGCTGGCGCCGACAAAGGTGATGCCAAGGTCGGCTGCTTTCCGTCATCAGTCTAGACTGGGCAAAATCCTCAAAATGGGGCTGTCCACGCACATTCCTGAGGAGGAGTGACTGAGGACCTAAGAATGAAGAGTCTCTGTTGCCGGGGGACCCTGAGGCCTAAGGCTGCAGCTGTTCGGCCACCTTTGGCCCAGAGCTCTGTTACCATTTTAGGAAAAGTAGCAGATGCTTTTGCAAACTGACCTGGTTTTATTCATAGCTCCTACATCTTAGAATTGGTATATTTTAAGTCCCCCCCTCCCCCCTTATAATAATAATAGCCAATACTGATCCAGTACTTAGCGTGGACCAGGCACTGTTCTAAGCAGTTTCCATGTATTAATGTAAGTGCAGAATCATGGAAAGTTGACTTGGAAGGGGCCTTAGTTATCGTGATGGAAGGGGCCCTGGATCCATGTGAGGAGAAATGAGTACTTGGCCACTTAACAGCTGTTAAGACCTTGAGTGAGTCTTGCCTCTCTGGGTCTCAGTATTCCTATCTGGTAAGGTGTTGAGGTGGATGGGAGGTGAATATGTTTCTATGTGAACGCCAACTCTGAGCCAGTTGAGCTGACTGGGGCACTGTGTTGAGAGAGATTCTGAGCCAGGGTGGGAAGTGCCACAATCCATTAGCAATGGCTGCCATGGGCACAGGAGCAGAGAGGAGGCATGTCACGTATTTGCCATCTTTGACTAAAGCATCTCTAAGGTCACCCCTGCCAAATTGTTTGAATACATTGTTCCAGCCCAAGTGTCTCACTAAGTGCAGTCTCTTTATAAAGTAAAAAAAGAGTAAGAATTAGGTTAGGAACCTTGGATACTTCATTTCTGTCATTGAGCATGTGGTCTTTGACAAGTAATTTAATCTCCTTAAGTCTCAGCTTATTCATCTACAAAATAAGGATAAAAATATTTAACCTGCATAGTCATCTTAAGGATTAAATATGTAAAGCATCAAAAACAAGACAAAACAGAAATCTCTTTATGTGCTGGTATATTGAAACTGAATATTGAACCACTTTTAACTAATATGGGAGCAGCAGGTTCTTTGCAGAAAAAATATTTCCACTTATCAGAATGTGGTGTTCTTTCTAAGGAAGTGAACATCATGTTCAAGGTGTCTATTTTCTTACAAAAAAGCATTTGGAGGGAGCCCTTTTTCCCATAGTGACAACATGTGGACTTGAGTAACTTCATCGAAGCAAGACTTCTCTCAATCAGCTAACCTCAAACCGCTCATAGCAAGCCATTACTAGTTTTCAAAAGGGAACCACTTTTCCAAATATTTGAATTTGCTTGTGTTCTGAGCTAACTGTATTGATTACACGAACTATTAGTAAACAGACTTTGCAATATAAATATACTTCCCACACTAAAAAATGTACCAACTTGCTTTTCTTGAGGAAGTTCGGAAGTAAATAAAATAGAAAAAAATTCATGATATAAAAAAAGAATACCTTAATTGTTTTCAAAACAAGAAGTAGGTTTGTTTTATTTCTGATTTTACGGGTAACAGGTTGATTTAAAACAAAAAATCACTAAAAACCCACAACTCAGAGGTAAATGCTGCTAACATTTTAGTTAGCAGCATTTAGACTCTCTTCCAGACTCTCCTCTATGTACATTTATCTGAAAAATAACTTTACGTATATTAATCCGTTTCATCTTCTATCTATTGTGCCTCTATGGTATAGGATCATAACACACACATTGTTTCACTGTTATTGTTCCCCCCGCCCCCAATCTGGATATGTTTTCATGTCAATACGTATAAACTGACATTATTATTTTTCACGGCTAATAGCCACCTTTTTGTTTAACCATTTCTCTTAGGAATTTGGTTTGTTTCAATATTTTGTTACTATAAACAACAACAAGACGAACATTCATACATCTTTGTACCTATATCTTTGAACACTTGTCTGATTATTTCCTTATGACATGTTCTTAGAAGTCTCTTGCTGAGTTAAAAAGAATACATTTTGATAATTCTTGCCAGACTGTCATCCAAAACGATTATTCTACTTTAAACTCTCATAAAAAGTGTATGAGAGTGTTTGTTTCCCAACTTTCTTGTTCTTTTAATTTCATGGTTTAAAATTTAACAGAAGAACTAATTAACACCTCACTATCCTAAAATATTTTAGTCACACCATTTTAAATTTAATAGATGGATACCATAAAAATAGTGTCATGGATTTTCAAATTTATAATCCTGGTTTTATTTAAATAATTGGAATACAATTCTTAACCAATTCTAAGGTATAATTATGAATAAACTGCTGATAAAGGGCTCAGATTACTGGTCCAAATCAGCAAAATATATATAGCAGTCCCCATAAACAAAATCAGTATACCTAATTTTTAAAATGCATATTAAGAAAATGCCTATTAGGGACTACTTTTACATTATTAAAGTATTAAGGATGATGGTTCAAGGTTCAAAGTTTCCTCACTCTTAAAGGCATTAGTACCTTAATCAATGGCCAATACTTAATTACTACCTCTTAGATAAGCCACCAGCTTTTTAAAGTTATTCATTCCAGGGAGAACTTAGAAGAAAGTTCACTATTTTTCCTTTATAAGAAGGGACTGTTCTTTTCTTTCTTTCATTTTTTAAATTAATTTAATTCATTTATTTTTGGCTGCGTTGGGTCTTCGTTGATGCACGCGGGCTTTCTCTAGTTGTGGTGAGCGGGGGCTAGTCTTCGTTGTGGTGCGTGGGCTTCTCATTGCAGTGGCTGCTCTTGTTGCGAAGCACGGGCTCTAGGAGCACGGGCTTCAGTAGTTGTGGCACACGGGCTCAGTAGTTGTGGCTCACGGGCTGTAGAGTGCAGGCCCTGTAGTTGTGGCGCACGGGCTTAGTTGCTCCGTGGCATGCGGGATCTTCCCAGACCAGGGATCGAACACGTGTCCGCTGCATTGGCAGGCAGATTCTTAACCAACCACTGTGCCACCAGGGAAGTCCCTTTTTTTTTTTTTTTTTTTAACATCTTTACTGGAGTATACTTGCTTTACAATGGTGTGTTAGTTGCTGCTGTATAACAAAGTGAATCAGCTATACGTATACATATATCCCCATATCCCCTCCCTCTTGTGTCTCCCTCCCACCCTCCCAGGTGGTCACAAAGCACCAAGCTGATCTCCCTGTGCTATGCAGCTGCTTCCCACTAGCTATCTATTTTACATTTGGTAGTGTATATATGTCAATGCTACTCTCTCACTTCGGGACTGCTCTTTTCAAATCGGTTTTAATTATAAAGGATGATTTTCAGTCTCCCTTAGAAGAAAACTTCTACTTGAAAAAAAAAAAAAGATCACGTAGCCCTGTACCTTATGGACCTAATAATACTTTAATAAGAAATATCCTGAAGATCTTAGTTCTCAGTTGGGCCTTGAACTACAACTTTCTTATATGCGAAAAAAATGACTAAGGGACTATGTCTTTTTGTTGATGTGTATGTTTCTAAGATCACAAAAATTTACTAAAATTTTAGAACATATCAACTATGACATGCTTATAATTTACATTAGAACAAGTTAGTTCTTAGTCTACAAGTCATGAATTCAACACGTTTTTCCATTGGAGTAATCCTATTTTCAAACCTGTCATCTTTTGTTACCTGCTTAAAACTTTTTATCTTATAAGTCAATATCCTTCTTTGTTCACAGCACTTACATTAAAGAGGGTTTAATTATAAAACTCAGATGCCACTACATAGTTTGAGTAGCAAGAGTAGAGATCACAGGTCAGAACTAGCGCTGGTGGTAGTGGGTAACCACATCCACTGCTCCTAAAAATTCATGGCAGCACAAGGCGCTACTGCTACTTTCTTACCTGGATTATCTCCAGAGTCAACAAAAAGCAAGCACTAACCTTATTTAGAGAAAATTTAGAGGAGGAGACCTACATACAGTTAAGTGTGAAGCTCAAGAATATAAGCTTAAAAATAAATGTTGTTTACCCAAATTCAGGTAGCGACCAGGTATTATTTTAGTACCCATCTTGACTCAAGATCCCGATTATGAAAGAACAATACATCAAAACAAAACAAGCACACCTGGTGATTCACCGGAGGCTGGTTTACTTTTCTTTTTTGTTTCTGGGAGAGGTTGGTATGCTCTTTGTCCCACAGGCTCATCACCTTGGATAGCTGTTAGATCATGCATACTGAAACTTCGTAAACGTTCAGTTATTGCTCCTTGGCTCTATTTAACAGAGAAGTGATAGATCCAAGAAAAGAAATGCACTTTAAAATACTTAATATGTTTCCATTTAACTTTCCTCCAACATTTTATCATGAAGCTTATTCATTTTAAAATGAAACATTCAGAAAAGTTGAAAGAATTCTACAGTGGATACCCATATATCGTTTATATTTTGCTATATCTGCTTTACCACAATATTTACCATCTATCCATCCATCAATCAATTTTTAATGCATTTCAGAGCAAGTTGTAGACATCAGTACATTCCACTCCCAAACATTTCAGCTTTAAATTTAATTCAAGGATGTAAAAAAATGTATAATGAGCTTATCCTCTCTGTAAACATCATCCATAATATTTCTCTCTCCTAAAAGTAGCACTTTGAGGCTTACGTTTATGATTCAGAAGAACTTTTTAAAGTAAAAGAGATGCTGTTTTAAAGCTAAGTCAGGAATGGTAATGGCTCTACCTAGAACACAGTAAAAAAAATTTGAGAGCCAAAGAATCTTGAGTATGAAACGATATTCAGTTAATGAATTCACCATCTGGCAAAGCATATCTACTAATACACACAATTTGACAATATGGTAGACATTAGGCACAAGTGGTATTTAAATTTAACTAAAATTAAATAAATTTAAAAATTCAGCTCCTTAATTGCACTAGCTACATTTCAAATGCTCAATAGCCACATGTGGCTAGTGGCTATTGTATTGGACAGTGCAGATACAGGACATTCCCATTACTGCAGAAAGTTCAATGCTTTTCATCACTGCACAGCTTTGAAAGGAACATTTCTGAACTGCTCAGACATAACTACATTTCCCCCCAAAGTATAAAGTTTTGTAAAGAGAAAAAAATAATTTCTAAATTTACCCACTTGAAAATTTGCATAGCATACAGATGACTCATTTCTTATTTATAGCTCGATTAAAAGTATTCTTCTAAAGGTTTTTTTTACACTTATTATTTCTTCTTCTCACACATGTGAATTTATGATTGCCTCTAGTTATAATGTAACTGTAGAAACTCATCCATAATGGTTCATCTCTAAATTTCAAAGCCTAAGGCACTACAAACATTCCAACATTACTGCTAACATGTATTTTACACTGAAGAAAAAGGTCTTGTTTCATGAGTCTTGATTTAGCTACTCCGAGTGAGTGATATCCTATTATGTCAAACCCAAACACCATTTTCACACCCCACTTAAGCTTTGTAATTTCTACCATATTTTTTGAATTATGAAAAAGAATTATTAAAGGGTCTATATCCTCAATAAAAATAATTGGATTCCACACATCTTTAAACATTCTTGACAAGGTTTAATTCATTATACTCTCTTTCTATCAGGTACCATTTGCTTCTTAAGTAGAGGATGACAGAAGACTTCAGACACACACTAAAAGGAAGTGACCAGTGCTCATCTGAAACAGATGCCTTGTTTTCTCAGAACTGTCATTTTCTCTATTCCTACCTTTGTATTTCTGTGCCCTCTCTCAGCAATTCTTGACTGTTTGCCTATTGCCAAATGAATGATAATATACGTCCATGATACCCTCTACTGTAACTCCCAAACCCTCCCACTCAAGAAAGTACATCTCAGCATGCAAATGAGTCAAAGTGCCATTGAATCAGTCTAGCTTTATAGCACCCACAAACTTTGGTATCTTTAATGATTATAATCAACTAATTACTTAGGGCATATCTCACAAATGAACTCACAAATTAATGTTAGTTCTACTGCTGTACTTTATATATTTTGCCTCCAGAGCAAGATTTTAAGAAACTAGAGAGGGACAAATCTTAGGCTTCTTCTGTTCTCTGAGTGCACGTGGTATGGGACTGATATTGAGTATGTAATAAGTAAACTAAATACTCTTTTTATGCCTCTTCTTTTTCATTACTCTTGACTGTTGGAAAATTCTCCATAGGTTGCAGCATGTTTTAATGTAAACGCTGGAGTTTATATAGAGAGTTTCAGCACCAAACTACAGGTACAGTCATGGGTATCTACATGGGTAGATTATATCACCCACTAGGAGTCTGCTTCAGGTTTACATTAAAGGTGAGCAAGGACCAACCCTGAGGTATCTGGGTGATCTATATACAGTATGGATTTTAATGTAGCTCTTGAGTAACAACCCTCTAGCCCCAAGTATTATCAATCCCCCAAAAAGGCCAGGTACTGTAGACAAAAGCAAAAAGGGGCTGTGCCCTCCTTGAGGACCAACGGCACTTCAACAGCTATTATCACTTTGAAAAATCATTTTTTCCCACTGTATATTTTCTAATGGGTCCAGAAGAGAAATAATATGGGGAGAGAAATATTGCACTATTGTGAACTTCAAAAATATTACATAAATTATAAGTATCCAATGTGACCACTTTAAAGGAGAGGTGTCATTATAAAATAATTGCAGCTAAAGGCAGACCTATTCCCTCTAATTTTTATATATTCAGCACAAAAAGTCCATTAATAAGGGAATTATGTTTGCAATAAAATATTAAGTGGAAATACCTACCCTCCACCTCAGAATTCTAAATCATGCAAAATATGGGCACAAGTATGCAGTATGGTTATAGTTAGGGAAAAATATTAAAAAATGAAAACAGTGTGATGTTTAGGCAGATGAGTGATTTTTTTCTGTTTTTCAAAAATTTCTTTATATTACAAAATTAGTCATAGATGGTATAGTGAAGTTTTAATTGTAACATAGTATACTATAAGAATTTCTGATCCATTTCTTGATCATTTTTCCAGTATCTAAATCACTTACTCCCATAATTAAAAGAAAAATTGTTTCTACATTTTGAGGGCATAAACAGGGAATTATAGTCACTTGTCAATAACAATACAAAAGATATTGAGATTTTGTTTAAATTAATAATGCCTTTTCAGAAACCATGGAGGACAGCACTGGGATGCCATATTCAAAGTTTTGAGAGAAAAAAAGTTTCAAATGTGTATTGACTATCCAGCAAAACTGTCCTTTAAAGAACAAATTCAGACATACAAAGATTTTTAAAAACTAAGAATTTGTCACTAGCAGCCCTCCCCTATAACAAATACTAAAGGAAGTCATTCCAGCTGAAAGGAAAGGACGCTGGACAGTAAATATAATAGAACCCATGTGAACAAATAAAGAGCACTGTAAGGTCATTAAATAGGGAAATATAAAAGAAAATTTAAAAAATGCTTTGTTTATTTTCTTCCATTTGGTTTGTACAATATTAAGCTAAAAAGTATTAAAAAAATGAAGACAGGTTCTAGTCTGAGGAGGAAAATACATGTGGAAAGAGCAGTCTTAGTCAATAAGTTGGAAGGGCGTTACCATCCACAAGGTAATTTCTATATCCCAGTATTTTAGATCCTATTCTCTACAGAATTGTATGTACACTGTCTGTTAAAATTGGTCCTAAAAATCAAAGAGAAGGTAACAGAAAGATAATGATGAGAAAGCAAAAGTCAAAGTGATTAAAAAGCATTCTGTAGAATATTTCACATCATTAGCAGAAGTGTTCCTGCCTTCAGGTAACTCTGAGTTCTCGGGGTTTGAATTTGGATGAGCCCAGAACATCCATTTAAGAAACTAAGAACACCGTAAGGGCTGACTGGGCGGGAGGGCTGGGACCAAATCTAACACATTCAAGCTCTGGAAAGAATCCTTCAGCTGAGAAGCAGCTTCCCAAGCTGGCCTCACACAGAGCTCACTTACATCCAAGGGCACTAGAGAATCTGAATGTCTGCTCAAGTATCCAAGTCTATAGTTGGCATCTGTAAAAAGGGACCCTGAATGTATGACTAATTCTAACTTCTTTATACCCAAACGATTCTGCCTTTGTTTAAATACTTCATATCCTGGTTATATATTACATTAAAGTTACTATATTTTGTGTTAAATAAGGGGAATTTACCGTGCTTATCAGCATCTTTGTATAAAACCTCAACCTATCCTCTTCACATTTTTAAATTAAGAATTCAAAAACATAATCAGCAATGCTTTATAGTCTTACAAGCGTACAAACAATCTTTTATGGAACAATTTTTATGATACTGTTCAATAATGAATAGCCATGAAGCTCTATTTCTTGTTGATCTTTGACATACTACATTATAACTGCAGATAAGGTTAGTCCCCAGTTTTTAGGGAAATGGCTTTTCCCTACGGACATTTAACACAATCTGATCAAGCCTAGAATGGAATTGATTGCATTTGCATTAAGTGAAAATTATATTTTAGTGGTTTTAAGACTAAAGCAATATATATTTATTGAAGAATGTTTGTAACAGAGAAAAACATAAAAAAGAAAGATTATTTGTAACCCATCACCCAAACTACCTATACATATTTGTGTATTCTTTTAGCCTTTTCTGACTCATCATACTTTTAGAGCAGGGTTTCTCGACTTCAGCACTAACGCTATTTTGGGCTAGATGATTCTGTGTGTGTGTGGGGGGGGATGCCATCCTGTGCTTTGTAGGATATTAAGCAGCATCCTTGTCCTCTACCTGAGATGCCAGTGGCAGCACCCCCCTCTAAGTTGTGACAACCCACAACGTCTCCAGACATTGCCAAATGTCCCTTGGAGGGCAAAACTGCCCCCAGTTGAGAACCATTGTTTTAGAGTATAAGGGGTTTTAGAAGTCAGTTTTTACCCCTTCATTTTACGGGTAGGAAAATAAATACTTAGAGAGATCAGTGCAGATGACTGCCCCAAATCTCACTGCTAATTAGTGGCAGAATCAGGGCTAAAAAATGCTGACAACTCAACTGCTATAGAATTCAACTTTCATTAAAATATTGTGCTTTCCTAGATTGCAGAGAAAAAAAATATCATCTTTCTTCTCCATTGTCTAAAGAAGTGCTCCCTTTTTAAATGGATGATACTAAGCAGCTGAATCTCCTCAAATCCTTTCACAAACAGAAAGCCATTAAAACAGACAGCAAGATGTCAGGATTTCTGACCTAATCATCATCATTTACAGTCAATAAGATTTCAGAAATTTTAACTTTAATACTCTCATTTCTGTGATAATTGATTTTTTATAATATCTGCCAAAGAATTCACCAAGAAGAGGCTGCCAAAGAAAATCCCAAGAGATGGCTAATACGACCAGAAGTACTTTTCTTCATCTGTCCTTCGTCCGGCAGGAGTGTTGCTCATCTGTACAAAAGCCACCGGCATTTCTCATGTGAAAGCTATGGGATGTTGAACATCCTCAGTAAAATCCTTGAAGCTCCTTCATATGCTTGTGCTTTGCTCAGTCAAAATAAACTTGTACACTGACCTTGGTAACAGATGCCTGGTAATGAGGTCACAGAACTGAGTAACATTTTCAGAAAATTGCTTTACGGTGTAATAAATGTTCTGATTAGATTCCTATTTTCATCTTTAACATGCTCAGGCGGTTCAACCTGGGAAAACTAGTCAGGGGTACTGCTGATCTTTAAAGGTCACACTGAGAGTCCAATGTTTTTAGCCTGAAAGATATTTTTAACAAACCATATATTGCAAAAAAAATGTTTAATAATTCTCAAGTCTTTCTATTAGCTTTCTTGCAGTTTCTCCTTAAACTTGACCTATTTCCTATTTCAGTTTCAATTTACTCTTCCGTATAAAGTGTCTGGTTCAGTGATTCTTCCATCACACTGCCTTTCTTTGACATCTCCAGAGATGAAACTAATTTCCCCTACTTTAAAATAGGCACAGTAAAACTTGAGGCAAATAGTGTTAACATTATGCTGTGTTCAGCATATTTAACGACTATTTCTAATGAATAAAATCCAGTATGGTTGATGCCAACATTCCTGTGCTCATGAGGAGAATGGTGAGGGTTGCCTCATACAGTGAGCTTGATAACAAAAGGATCACGAGATCACAAACAAAAGAGAGCATTCCAAAGTGAATTCAAATTACAGGATGTGTGTTTGTTTGTTTTGCAGTGGTAACTTAAATGACTTTTATGATCTCTGTTTCCTGCCTTTGAAGTGGGGAGGTGGTTTTGATTTGTTAAATGTATAAATAAAAACAAACATTGAACAACAAAGAAGCCAGAGAAACATAGGTATAGAATTACTTTTATAGCCTTTCTACAGCAAAGTGTTTCTGCGAGACGATGCTTATTTTTATTTTATTTATTTATTTTGTCTGCACCGCGAAGCTTGTGGGATCTTAGTTCCCCAACTAGGGATTGAACCCTGGCCCTCGGCAGTGAAAGCACGGAGTCCTAACCACTGCACCGCCAGGGAATTACCAGATAATGCTTATTTTCATAGTGGAGGGCAAGGGGTAGGCTCTAAGCAACCAAAGATGAGGTAAAATTTTCAGTTAGTGAATACACATTCAGCTGGACAGTAGTAGCCTGTGAGGGTAAGGACTGTATCTATTTTGTTCATTGCTGCATCCCAAGCACCTACCATATGGTCGGCATTAAATACATACATAGGGACTTCCCTGGAAGTCCAATGGGTAAGACTCTGGCTCCCAATGCAGGGGGCCCGGGTTCGATCCTTGGTCGGGGAACTAGATCCCACATGCTGCAACTAAGATCGGGCGCAGCCAAAATAAATAAATAAATAAATATTAAAAAACATACATACATATAGATGTTAAATACATTAAATACATACATGTTGAATAAATATATTGGATGTTAAATACTGATGGCAGCAAAGTATGTATAAAATAAAAATAAATGAGAAGGGAACCAGGATAAGATAATCTAGTTGGGGTTTCTGATTCCTCACACAGAGTTTGGAAGTAGTAAGTCAAAATAAAATAAATATCCTACAAAATAGTGACAATATATAGGGAGGTGTCTCACAGAGTATGTAGGATTATAAACTATCTTTAAGTGTTAAAGTGAACAGGGCACGGACCTCCCTAGTGGTGCAGTGGTTAAGAATCCGCCTGCCAAAGCAGGGGACGTGGGTTCACACCCTGGTCCAGGAAGATCCCACATGCTGGGGAGCAACTAGGCCCGTGCACCACAGCTAGTGAGCCTGCGCACTATAGCCTGCGAGCCACAACTACTGAGCCCGCGTACCACAATTACTGAAGCCAGCGCGCCTAGGGCCCGTGCTCCACGACAAGTGAAGCCACCGCGATGAGAAGTCCACGTACCGCAAAGAAGAGCAGCCCCCGCTCGCCCACCGCAACTAGAGAAAGCCCGTGCACAGCAACGAAGACCCAATGCAGCCAAATAAAGAAGAAAAAAAAAAGTAAAGAGGGCAAATGGGATTTGTGTGCTTCTATGTTTCCTAAAACAATGTTCTAAAATGTGTACATTTTCTAAGCAATTTTTGATGTCGAAAGTTAATTTTTAGTTTTTTGCCATAGAATCACGTTGAATGTTGCTTTTAAGTATGGAAAACTCAGAAAGCATCTTCTTTGGGGTGTAAATAAATACATGTACTTCATTTGTAAAGTTAAATAATGCTAAATTTTGTAACAAAAGAAAGCAAGAAGCCCTCTGTCCCCTTCTCTCCATCCCCCTGCAGGCAACCACTTTAAAACCTCTACTTTCATATACAGCAGTGGAGGACTTTAGTTCTCTTCCACCTCATTTTCTCCTCCTCGCCATCCTCCCAATTGAGAAGTTAAGTAAACCACCGATGGTTACTTAGAAAGTCACACTCAGCACTTTCTGGATCTGAAACCTGTTTTCCTTCCATATACTACACACCAAAACCAATTATGCTATGGTATTTAAAATAAACCACACTAATTACTACATGCAAAGAAATCCAAAAGCCATAATGCGAATTTTCACAGAAGGCATTCCTTTGATAATCTGGCTTGTAAAACACAACACATGACATTAGTAATTGGCTAAGTAAAATCTTAAGTTTTAAGAATAGAAATTTTTCATGCCTTATTTTGAATAATCAGTTACCTCAAACTGGTTGAAGTATGGGTGCAGAAGTAAGCCAGAAATCCTACCAAGATATTGCCATGGAGAGAGAGGGAAAAAACACCAAAGACAGAGAAAGAAAGAATGGTCATCTTTACTAAAGGTGATTTACTCAAAACTATTTTAAGGTTATAAAGTAGGAAAATTATGACAAAATGACAATTTCCAGTATGTTTTATTTACTAACTAGCTCTCATTTTGTCATCAATTAAGAGTTTCAAAATATCCAACAATTATAGAAAACACATGTTAAAATGCCTTTAAAATAATCTACTTGTTTTTTTTCTAGTATTACAGAAATAAACAGAAGGTAAATTTGTGCCAAAATTTTATAATGATCTGAAGTAAAAAGCCACCCTACTTTATTCATTGACAATGTGACACTGGATTAAAAAAAAATAAAAGGTAAATAAAAAATTACCTTCACTGCTGCAGTGACAGCAGCAGTAGCTGCTAAATTTAAACCTTGCCGCCCAAAGTTTACCATAGTCTCATAGCCTCGTTCCTTTGCTTGTACAATATAATCATCAATCTCCTAGAAAAAAAATGAAACCCATAAATATTAATTTTATTTAAAAAGAGTGTCAAGAAGCTGAAAACTGGGACTTCTCCCCCTTAACATAATAGTTTCACTCATTTTATAGCATAGAGCATGTGATGATATACATTTCTAACAAGTGATTTGTGGAAATAATCTGTATATCTTACCCTTTCCTTTGAAGAAAGTAGTGGATGAAGGAATTTTCTATATATTAAACTTGCTCCTTTGGTATAGGGAGAGAGCAGCCATATGACAAAAGCAATCTTAAGCTCATAGTACAGGGGGAACCTAACGAGAAAAAATTAGAAAAAAACGCCAGTGAAAATAAAGTGCAGACCATGAGGAAATCGCAAAAAAAACTTTTTACAAAGTTCAGTCACTGGGTTAAGTTTTCACACGTAAAAAGTTGTGATCAGGGAAACAACCATGTTTGAATTGACAAAATCTCATTAACTATACAGATCAGAGCAACCTGACCCCCGGAGTGATTCACACCTTCTAGTACAAGATTGCTCTGTTTAGACAAGCACAGCCAAGCTGCCAAACTGACTGTGGCAGTTCAGAGAGGGCATTAATAGCATTTATAACCAGGATAGTAAGGTACACCCACCCTGTCTGCAGAGCGTAGCTGTCATGGCATTACCTGGACACACCTCCAAGCATCAGGAGTCACCTTTATAAGCGTCAAGTGTACAGTGTTACCCCATATACACATCTCCTTCCCTTAGAACTTCCAGAAAACGTCCCCTCCGATTTCATTTGGCCAGAACTGCAGCACTTGACAGACCTAAACTGTTCACTTGAAAGGAGAATGGAATTGCCATTGTGGTAACCTGGGAATTAGGGTAATATACCCATGTCCCTTCCCACTTGATTTTTCAGTGCCTTCTCGGTAGGCTGAATACACTTCCTCAAGCAATGACCATGGCTTTAGCCATGTGACCTGCTTTGGGCAACAGAATGTGAGTGTGACATATGTCACATGCAAGGAGATGCTTTAAATGCCCTTTGACTCCCTCACCTCAACACCCCCAACCTCTTGCTTTCAATTTTTGCTTTTACTTTTTGCCACGAGAACAGCTGCTTCTTCAGCCTTGGTCCTTGAACAAGAAGACACTTAAAACTGAGCTGAGCCCAGCAAAGTTGCAGCCAACCATTTGTCCTCATACAGCTTGAGCAAGAAATGAATGTTTGTTTTTCTAACCCATTGTGCTTTTAGGGTTGTTTGTTGCCACAGCAAAAGTTAACTAATACATCATGAGGGGACCAGCATCTTGTGGTACATGAAGTACTAAGATACATGATAAAAAAAAATCTGGGCTCTTCTGATGAGACAGATGGGCAGGGGGCAGTGAGGAATGACTCTTCTGTAGTCTACAAAGGGTCTCTGCACAGTGCAGTTACAGAGGAGTTTCTGTACTATCATTGCTCATGGTAAGCTTTTTCTACGTTGTTTACTTTTTAATAGTGTATATATGTTACATCTGCAATCAGGAAAAAAAAAATAGAAGTCTTTAAAGAGAGAGCATTGAAATTTAAGAGACCTAGCATGGCTTGGAATCTGTGTTCTGCCACTTAAAAACAAACAAACCCTCCCCAAACCCCTACACCAAAACATAACAGGTAAATAAATGAGCTGTGGGACAGAGGCAGGAAGAGAAAGATCGATGCAGATACAGAGAAGTTGATAAATAAAGGCAGGTTGTTAAGAACATTTAAGTCTGATGACTTCCGTTTTTTCCTAGCCATCCAATGTGACCTAGTGTGCTATGAGAATATGATGAGAATAGCAAAGTCAGAAAGACAGTTTAAGCAGAGAACAGTAAATGTTTGAAACAGATACAGGAGGGAGTGGAAGTAGCCACTGACCAAAAGCAAGTAAAAGGAATGGTGACTTTCAAACTGATACCAATATGAGCAGCTGATTTTTTTCAGCTCAACTGGTAGCCTGGGTAAAGAAGCAAAGAAAAGCAATTGTTGGGCTAATTTAGGATGAAGGTTTGTGCAGCAAAGGCGGTTGAAGATAGTGGCAAGGTAGTAAAAGTTTAAAGAGTTTGAAAGGAGGATTTCTCCAAGTGATGGAAAGGTGTAGATGGAAATGCACTACCGAAATACAGCACAAAGAGATTCAAGTTGTTCCGTTAAGTATTGCTCCTCAGTAAAATGTTAAATCCTTGAGGATATAAACATGTTTTAATTTTGCCCCATGCTGTTTGGAATAGAGCAGTCAAGGAGCTGGTGCTGGGGGGTGTTTCTGTGTGGATTTGACGTCATCCAGTTTGAATGTTTGTAGATGAGACTTTTAAGGATGGGGAGGGAGTGCTAAAACCAGATGCTGTGGGCTTCAAAAGAGGAGTCGTTTAGGAAGTAATCAAGAAAAAATAGTCTGAAGTCATCAGTGTGGAAAAAAGGTAATGACAACCAACTTTTCTCTATTCCAAGGTAGTGGGAGGTGTGTGGGAGATGGGCAGGGAGTGGCATGTGGGGAGAAGGGTGAGCTGCCTTCACCTGGGGGATTTCATAAGGAAAGTAATGTTCTTGTGGGGAAACCAGATGAAGAAAATGATACAATGGATAATTAGGTAGATGGATCAAATTCACTCAGTTAACAGCCAGAGCAGGATAAAAACTCAGGACACCTAATAAAGAGTCTATAGTCTGGCCTTTTGTCAACACTAGAACTTACCAAGCAACTGTCTGATCTGCTACTGTTTCAATCACAGTATAGAGAGCAAAGACAATCCAGTACATCATCCATCGAACCTGGAAACAATAAAAATACATATGAAATAATAGACCAAGGTTATTTGCAACTCTGAAAAACTGTATATATCATATATAGTATGTTGGATTAAATGCAGAAGGCGATGGTTTAATTCTCAACAGGTTTTATGCCCGAGTTCCTCACATCACTACATCAGTAGTCTTGGGATATAAGAATCAAAGAATAACAAATCTCTAGGCTTGATACAATATAATGTAGGAACCGAAATGAGAGAATTGAAAAAATAGGACATGTTTTTCTTAACTGGAGGAAAATTCTTTAAAAGATCTTATCTACATGCTTCCTTATGAAGATTACTAGCTATTTAATTATTATACAAATCATATAGTATATGATATGACCACATTTAATCTTTATTAGTCTTTTAAATTTTGCATTCCTTATTTCTCAATATATAGAAACTATTCAGAAACCAAAGAACAATCCTGGGTTTGTTACATCCATAATGCTAGTCACCCACTTTGAAAGTCTAAGGTTAGTGTCTTCTTCCTCTTGCCCTAAATATAAGCCTGTAATCTTTCACATATCCTTTTCCTTCTACTCCAATACCACAAGAGTAGTTGCAATAGACCAAATGTTTGTGTCCCCTCAAAATTCATATGCTGAAATCCTAACCCTGAATGTGTACTAGAAGGTGGGGACTTTGGGAGGATTTTAGGTCATGAGGGTAGTGTCCTCATGAATGTGATTGGTGTCCTTATAAAAGAGACCCCAGAGAGCTCTCTCTGCTCTTCCACCATGTGAGGACATAGCAAGAAGATGGCCACCATAAACCGGGAAGTGGGCCCTCACCAGACATGGGGTCTGCTGGCACTTTGATCTTGGACTTCTCAGCCTCCTAAACTGTGAGAATAAATTTCTGTTGTTTATAAACCACCAAGACTATGGTATTTTTGTTATAGCAGCCTGAAAGAACTAAGACAGTAGTTCAGGACATTTTACCTCTTGCCTGGAATAGAGCATCCTAAAAGGTCCTCAAGACTCTGGTATCTCTGTACCAATCCTTTTCATGGAATGCTGCCATATTAATTTTATTTTGAACTCATTCTCACAAATGAGTGAGAATATACCTTTCCACCTTCCTAAGCACAGAGACTCTCATCTCTCATGTAGGTTGGATTTTCCTTAAGGGTTAAAATGTCTGCTTTTCAACCTAGGTGTCCATCGATAGATGAATGGATAAAGAAGATGTGGTACATATATACAAAGGAATATTACTCAGCCATAAAAAGAAACAAAATTGAGTTATTTGTAGTGAGGTGGATGGACCTAGAGTCTGTCACACAGAGTGAAGTAAGTCAGAAAGAGAAAAACAAATACCGTATGCTAACACACATGTATGGAATCTAAAAAAAAAAAAAGAACCTAGGGGCAGGACAGTAATAAAGATGCAAACGTAGAGAATGGACTTGAGGACACAGGGAGGGGGGAAGGATAAGCTGGGACGAAGTGAGAGAGTAGCACTGACATATATACACTACCAAATGTAAAACAGATAGCTAGTGGGAAGCAGCCGCATAGCACAGGGAGATCAGCTCGGTGCTTTGTGACCACCTAGAGGGGTGGGATAGGGAGGGTGGGAGGGAGGGCATATGGGGATATATGTATACGTATAGCTGATTTCACTGTGTTGTACAGCAGAAACTAACACAACATTGTAAAGCAATTATACTCCAATAAAGATGTAAAAAAAAAAATCTCCGCTTTCTCAATAATATAATAATGGCTAACAATAATACACAAAACCATGCCAACTATAGGCCAGGGACTATACTAAGTGCATCACATATATTAATTCACTTATCCCCACAACAACATTATGAAGTAGAAAACATAATTATATGATTATAAGGAAACAGTGGCAGAGAGAGGTAAAATGACTTATTCAAGCTGCCTGACTCTGGAATTGGTGCTATTAACCAATTTTGCCATGTACAGAAAGAAATGTGAGGAATTGCTGAATGTGAGGTCCAAAAATAACCACTACTTCCCTTGTTCTCATCCCAATAAGATGACAAAAAAACAAAAATTAGGTCTCTATAATTAGCTAGAAAATTGACCTATTTAGTTTTAATACAGATGCTTGTTTGGGTATTCCATAAACAATAAGGAACTATAACTCAGGTAGCTTTAACAGTTTTCTATGTACATGGAGAAATCAATTAATAATAGCCATGAATAACTTTTGAAGCAATGTGTTGTGACATATGCATAATAATTTACCCAAGAGCTTAGAAAATTGCCCGAAGCAAATAGTAGGGCACGTTATCTCTATTTAAAATACAACGAAATTGATTTATAAGATTATCATCTCAAATTAAAAAAGAAAGTTAGACCAAATATTCTCTTTAGTTTTTCACTTTTCATGAGTTATCTTAAATCCCTCACTGCTGGCAGTTCCAAGCTTTTGTCCCAATATGGGGATTTTCTTCCAGGGCTAAAATCCTATGTGTTTTTTCTCCCCGCCCCTTTCTATTTAAAGGAAAGTGAGGCTCTCACATGAGTTCATTCATTTAGCTTTTCCAAATCAAACAGTAATTTAGTACTTTTACCGTTCAACTGTATTCACAAGGTTATCCCCTCAAAAAGAAATGAAGAAAAAAAACCCCTGCAAACAAAACAACGCACTTTCATTGAGCTAGAAGGGACCTTGGTGGCGATCAAGTTTTTTGAACTAAATAAGCCTTTATTGAAAGAAATTGTAAAACAATTACAAAAAAACCAGCTCTGGTTGGTCCTCCCCTTCTACCCACCGTCGGACTCTTGAGGAAACTCCAAGAACCCCTACTGCTCCATGGGGCAGAGTTCGAAAATAAGTAACCTGGCAAACTCCTCTCATTTTACTGAGGGCCAAAGTAAGCATGCTGTGCAAGGTCGCCAAGCTGGGAAATGGGTGCAGGAGGGCACAGTCTACTTTGAAGCCTGAACCAGGCAGATTTTCAAACAAGCAGCTGCCATCAGACCAATCTTTTCAGCTCTCTCTTCCCTCTCCGGTACTCAGCCTGGGGATTTCAGTGTAAACTTTGCCACCTTCTTTCCTGGGAAAGTGGTGGCTTGAGTTAAATGGTCTCTCTCATAGGAACTTTAGGAAACTTTCAGAAAAATAAATGATTTAAGTCAACGCTTGTTATTTTTCATTATTTTATATTTTCATTATTTTACTATTTCACAACCGTCATTATGGTTGTGATCTTCCAAATGGATAACAACGATAAAAAATACCCTACAAATAGTCATAATTTACCTGTTAATAGGGTTGAGTAGAGGTGAAAGGAACTGCACAGATAGCTAATGTTTGGTGATACTCCCTGAAAGACTACTTCTCAAATAGACTAGAGCTGCTACAGTCCCACAGGTTTCAAAAGCACCCTGGCTTCGGTAAAGTCAAGTGTTAATTCAGTTTTCAAATTCATTTTAAACCCCACCAAATAAATAAGTACTTTCACGTATATAATGTTTATCTCTAAAAAGAAAAAAATCTATTTAGGTTGTGAGAATACGTAATAATGCCAAAAATAAAAAAAGGGAGAAAAGAAGAAAAAGAAGGCTCTATCTTTTTAGTTAAAAAACAACAACAAACTATATACTCAATAGGGTATTCCTAGACATTTTCCTGAGGTATCGGCTACAATTTTATATAAGCAAAACTCCATGGTTCTAATTTAACTTTAATGAATATATTCTTTGACAATCTGCTCTCATAAACTTATGGATTTTTTTGTTCTCCTCATTAGAAAGATGGACCTTAAATATAGTTGAGTCGAGGTAATAATTAAATGAATTCAATGAGTGTGTGTTATTCATGGGAGCAAGCACAAAGAAAGTTAACCTTGAAAAGATACTGCTTTCTGTTTTCTATTAATGGTTGGGATTTTATACCAAATGATTACTCAGCAAAGCTTTCATTAAAACTATACCTCAAGGCTGCTCAGCCTACTGTTTAAGGTCTAGCCCAAAAGAAATAACAGAAAGAAGTCAAGGAGAGAAAGAAAAGGAGGAAGGAAGGAAGGAAGGAAGGAAGGAGGGAAGGAGGGAAGGCGGGAGGGAGGGAGGGAGGGAGGAAAGGAAGGAAGGAAGGAAGAAAGAAAAAAAAGCAAGTCACAAAATTAGAATTATAAATATGCGGAGATAAAATATTCTTTAGATCAACAGAAAACATCAATAACAAAATGCAATACTAAAACAAAAAACTAGTAGGAAAACAATCACATTGATAATCTTATGATTGTATATAACCAAATATAATAGAAATAAGTGTCATTAAAATGTTATGCAAATAAAAGACTGTAACTTAACAGTTAACTGTGATAAAACACAATCTACCTTTAAAATTACTGGAAAAAAAATTTATGATCTTAAGAAAGTGGGAACAAATACTATTTCTTTCCAGTTCAGAAACAACTGGTAAAATCAACAAAACTGTTGTTTAGATATCTTCATGAGAACAATGAGTAATAAGAAAGCTACTCAACTTTTTCTTAAAATTCTCTTTGATTCCAGGGAATTGAATTATCCAGCAAGGTGGAGCTTATACCTATAAGCACTAAGATGGACACACACACACATCCTACTTTTGATTAATCTTTCATATCAAACATAATTTAGACTATTCCTAAGGACTCAGGTGGGATCATCATATATAATACTCATTGACACAACTGTAGCAAACCCTACCTACTTCACATCATGGGAATAGAAACAGGAATATAACAGCTTCTGTCCTCAAGGAGTTAACATTTTACTGGGGAGAAAAACAGGTAAATAACAGTGATTTTAAAAATGTTCTTCTGTTTTTACTACATTAGATGCCCTAGTTCCCAGTATGAGTCAAGAGCACAAGAGTCTGAGGAAAGCTTACTAAAGGGACTATTTATAAAGTTGTGGGTGAGGTTCAGGAAAACCAACAAAGGATAGTAGTTCACCCTTGAGCTAGCGACAGCAGGAACTGACGTTATCCCCTTGGTGTGAAGAAGGGAGGACAGGGAAAGGTTTCATGGGATCCAGACAGGGTAACCGTAGGGGAGAGCTGTAGCCTCAGGTAGACAGTCACAGCCAACCTGTGGTGGCAGGGAGGAAGCAGGGAGACCAGTACTCTGACTTCATGCTCACCCTGCCTTCTGATCTTCTGCAGGAGCCTCTCATGAGCCAAACCCAAAGGGAAGTCAGACATAATGTAGCCTGTAAGGATCGGCCTCCTGGGCCCTAAGTGAGGCAGAGCAAGGTGGAGTGTGGGGAAGAAACTCCCCTGGAGGGGCAGGTGGTAGGTCCCAGCGCTATTCAGCCTGTCAGCTCTTGGAAACATATCAGGAGTCAAAGTCATTTCTCACCCCTTCCACAGACACCTCCCCAGTGCAGATGACTATCATCTCCTGTCTGGATTATTCTTATAGTGTCCTAACTGATGACTCTGCTTTTTTGGGTCTTTTGCACACATCACTGAGTGTCTCCTTAATGAGCAGGTCATTCCTTTGCTCAAACCCCTCCGATGGCCCCCCTCAGAATTCTTACCTCAGCCTCCAAGGCCCTGTGGATCTGGCACCAGCTGCCTCTCTGGCCTCATCTTCTCCTCTTCCTCCTTCCCCTGTTCTGCTCCAGTCACATTGGCCCTTTACTGTCCTTCCTGTGTACGGTAATGTTCTTGCCTCAGGGCCTCAGTACATGCTATTTCCTTGTTGAAATGCTCTTCCCTCAGTTATCCATGTGGACAGCTTTCTCACTTGCTTCAGGTCTCTGCTCAAATATTTATCCGAGAGGCCTTTCCTGACCACTTGTTTAAAATAACAATGTCGTTCTAACTCCCTTATCATGACTTATTTTTCTCTTTAGCACATATCACGTATCATAGACACATCTAACAAATATTCAATTTTTTTCCTGCCTTTCCTTAGTAGAATGTAAACTCCAAGAGGACAAAGACTTTCATTTTTTTCACTACTAAATCCTCTGTGCCTGCAGAGAAGGTGCTCAATAAACATATGAATTGTTGCATGAATATGGGGCTGCACAGAGCTTAGTGTGCTCCTATACATCAGGACTGCAAAAGGCTGGACAGTAGACAAGAGGTAAAGACATGACAATTAAATATAGTGGAGTCTTTTAAGAGACCTGGTTTAAAAAGAAAAAAAGGGGAAATAAAAAAATAGCATGAGGCAAAAGGAAAGCATGTGTACAGACTCAAGGACTGAATATTTTACTGGAGAGATAATGAGATTCAAATTATGAGAAAGCAGGAATACTTAATGGAACAAGATCTTGAATGAGACAGACAAGAATAATATTAGAAAGAAGAGTGGGATCAAGAAAGAAGCAGGGGGACTTCCCTGGTGGCACAGTGGGTAAGACTCCACACTCCCAATGCAGGGGACCCAGGTTCGATCCCTGGTCAGGGAACTAGATCCCACATGCATGCCACAACTAAGCGTTTGCATGCCACAACTAAGAAGCCCACGTGCCACAACTAAGACCCGGCACAACCAACCAACCAACCAAATAAATAAATAAATAAATAAGTAAATGTTTAAAAAAAAAAAAAAAAGAAAAGAAAGAAGCAGGGATGCATCTTCCTCTGGGATAGAAGGAAAAGAAGAGTGGTCATGTTGGGAAGAGGGCTGAAGTGGTTCATAGTTGAGGACCTCTATCTTTACTCTGAAGTAGGAGGGCAGGTCATCTTTTAAAGCTGGGGATGGGTGGGAAGGAGAGTGGACTTGAAAAGAGAAGTAAAGGTTTTTAAAAGTTGTCTATATGGATGGAAAAAGGACCTGCCTAGTGTAGAGATGGAATAGGTTATGTGACCAAGGATGCTCTCCACTGCTCTGGGTGTCAGAGCTAGGGGGCTGCAAAGAAAGGTCTAGGACGGTGAAACAAGACAGGGGTGGAGGTGACAGCTTGCTGTCCATGAAAAGACAGAATAACGGAGTGGCGGCTGGGGAGTGGCCCAGCCAGGGCCTGTGCTTCTCAGCCTAACCTCTGAGGGAGGAAGGGCCATGTGTCCTGTTCTCGCTGACAGAATCTTAGCTGAGGCTTTTGAGTAGGGCTGGGTCTCCCCCACAGGCTCTCTCCCTTTCTGCGGCTGGGAGGGCAGGGGGCAGAGCAACCTTGGAATCTATTTGTTCAAGATGGGCAGGGCCCTAGTTCTTCTTACACGGTTGCTTGAGAAGCATTTCTTGCTGAAGTCAACACTAACCTGGACGGTCATGTGAGAGAGAAAAACATCTCTGTATTCCCTCAGCCGTTGCATTTTTTCCCCACATTTTGTAATTACAGCAGCTTAGCCTACCCTAATATAAAAGGCTATCCTCTAATCTCTATGGAGAGTGAGAGAGCAAGGCCATAGTAGCCATGGTTCCAGAACTAGGTGGACATTGGTCACAGTGCCATTGGCTGCCATCTGTGACATAGCTAATGCCCTGGTTGGCAGTGATGGGTGCTACTACCACAGTGATCTGGAAATGGAGAAGAGGACTATCCTTTTAAGAAACTCTGGCTGAGATATCCCCAGGGGACTCTCAGAAGTATTGGGGAAGAAACTGGAGGATAAGCAAGATTGATATTCTCATGCAGCAGATTGGGGCAGAGCCAGAGAAATACTATTTCAAATTACTATCGTGATCCTTTGGCAAGTGTGGCTTCTATCTGGGTGAATTTGTTATCATCTGTATTGTCAGTATATGTGACTTAAGGCAATCCCCTGCTACTTTCAGTAGGCCAAGGAATCAGATAAATAAGCTTGTTAGAAATATGCATAAAGTTTAAAGTCATTATATTCTAAGTGGTAGGCCAAGATATCCAAAAAATAAAATGCATAAAAGTCGGTGGGAAGACTACATGAAAAAAGTTGTTCAATGGTCTATTTTGCCTACTTTGCTTTGTTTTCTTTCCCAGGAGTACACCTAATGCCTACTACAGTACCTGGTACAAAATAAACGCTCAAAAATATTTATTTAAAGAATTAGTGACCTGGGCTAACGTATAAGCAAGAATATAATTTCCATTTTCCCTAATTATTTGGTAATAAAGTTCTTTTGAAGTGGTCACAATGAAATGGCAATCATTTATCAATTTTGGGACACTTTACCCACTATATGTTTCATGACTAGAGAAATGTGATGAATGGTTTAATTAAAAATACAGTATTTATAAATAAAAGATTACTCAAATAGAATGTTAAAAGCATTTAAATATCAAAATGAATTTATTTTCTAAGAAAATATACTCCTGTAATTAGGCAAGTTCTTCTGAAAATTATGGAGTCAACTGTGATATAAAACCATAGTACCTAAAATCACATTCTGGTTTACATAGTGCATGGATGAGATTATCCTACTTAACAAGCCAGCACTTGCTTTATTACTCAAAATCCATAAGGCCTTTATAAAGACTTAGCATTTCGGAAACCCAGACAGTCACGTGATAGTGTTCTTGCTTTACTCTCTGAAAGGAATTAGGATAGTTTAAGCCTGAGTGAATACTGTAAAATGAACGTACTCATAGGCTAAATTTACTATCAAAAGACCATGCTCCATTTAATAGATATGCATTTACCTACCCCTGATGCCAAAAGAAAAGTGGGTCTCATTTCATGGGTTTTAAACATTTTTCAACAAAACAAGTTTTTATGATTTAACATTCTTAGACAAAATTTTTAATGAAATTGATTTAGAAGCCAGGACAAACAAATAAAGCAAACAAAAAGTGAATTGTGACTGTAAAATAATCCTCATGATTTCCATCACAGAAGTTGAGACCAATGCACAGGCATATTTATATACGGGAATATCATGTTCTGGTGGGAGGCTCGTTGCTATACATTTGCAAGAGTTATGGAATAGTGGTTAGGGCATATTAATTAAAAAGCATTTTTCTTAAATTGTATCTTTATATAAGTTATTCTTGCTATGCTATGAGCATTGTGATATTATGATAGCAATGATATTAACAATGATGTACGTTAAGTCAGGGGTCCCCAACCTTTTTGGCGCCAGGGACCGGTTTCGTGGAAGACAATTTTTCTACGGACGGGGGTGGGGGATGGTTCAGGCGGTAAAGCGAGCGATGGGGAGCCACGGGGTGCGGCATATGAAGCTTCGCACGCTCACCCGCCGCTCACCTCCTGCTGTGCGGCCGGGTTCCTAACAGGCCATGGACCGGTACCGGTCTGCTGCCCGGGGGTTGGGGACCCCTGTGTTAAAAGATTTAACTGTACTAAATGATACTTGCACAATGAAAAAAAATAGGTGATATATTAATTTGACAAATATTACTCAGGGCCTATTACAAACAAAACCTGTTGACATGAAATAGTCATAAACCCGGATGTCAAGGCATTCCTACCCCCAAGAAGCTTTCATGGGAGGGATGAGTAAAAGAAGACATATAAAAGGATAATAATAAGTGATTGCCAGCACTTGTGTGTTGGATCCAGCATATAACTACTAATATTTTTTATATATTATATATTATTCATTTGCCTTGTATGAATGAAATTTCTTCATTTCCAAAGGAAAGCCTTCTCTAACTGCCTCTACCCCCCTCCAAAGGTCATATATAATTTTTGTGCACGCTACTTTCTCTTTGTGGTGTATCTGTGAAACGGTTTGTATAACATCTGTCTCTGCTTTTTGACTCTAACAACCAATGGGGACTGAAATTGTCTTGTTCATCATCATGTTCCCAGGACCTAGCACCCCTGTGCCTAGTAAAGCAAACACAGGGGGAGCCTTTTACTTAACAGTTTCTTAATTTTAAGATCTGAATTGATGTAAGATTCAAACAAGTAACTCTGGACTGCAAACAGCAATTTATAACATACAGCATAGTCTATTTTGTCAAAGTTGTTTTCAAAGTTTTCAGAGATTAAACAACTTTCCAATGTCTCTTAATTTCAGATTCTTTGAATCATAAAGCAATTAATGCTGGTTTTTAAGACAAAATGAAAAATTACACATGCCTAATGATTTCAATTATAACCACACTAAGTAATTCCAGGGCATAAAATGCTAAAATATGCTCCACTGGAAAAAAATATCCTTGCTGAGTCCGAAAAGAAATAAACACTGCTGAATTTCAGACCACCCAAAGAGAACTTTATTTTCTGACCATTATTAGTTATTCCCTCAAGTCAGTTCACCCAAAACACTCATTCTATACCACATTTCAGAGACAACAGACAGATCTTCTAATAGAGATTTCTTTAGAAACAGTAACGAATTGAAAAGATTTCTCCTGTTTCACTAACATTATGCAATAATTTGGTTACTTCATAATGATTTTTCCCCGTTAAAAATGAAGGAACAAAATGTGAGAAATCAAATAGAAAAACTCCCTCTTTTATCCAACCCAGATGGCTCGATTATGGGATTTTTCCCAGAGCTGTGCTAAGTTAGAAGCATGCTTGAAAATAAGCTAGTTGAATTTCAATCCACAGTGAATAGAGACCTTGGTTGAAATAGTTGTTTTTTTTTTTTTTTTTTTCTTTAAAAAGAGGGAGCATGCGTTGGAGGTGAATATGTTAAGACTAGGATTAATTTGGACTTCCTTGACTTTGGGGTACTTCTTCCCCCACTGCCCCACTGTCTTAACTTTATAGCTTTCCAGGACTTGGATGTTTGGGAGTCGGTTATACTTTCAGATGCTGAACTTGCAGCAACGTGGTTTACCTGCAGTTTCCAGACGTCACTGCCAAAGACCTCACAGAATATCCTGTTGTTCTGAGGAAGAAAGCCTCACATTATACCGATGTATCTGGTGTTAAAATCAACTAGAAATGGATACTCTTTCATAAGACTGCCTTGGTCTTCCTCAATGTCCTTGAATCACAGAAGCCCGATGTATCTCATCCCTGACCTCAGTAGTTTGAGAAACTTGAAAGAAGGAAAAAGTGCAAAAATGTTTAAAAACTAGATGATAATTAATTTAAAAGGGGTGTTGAAAAGAAGGTGTAAAAAGCAGGAATTGCTTATAGGAACTGTTCCCGGGAGCAGAATTTAGGAAGGAATGACCTCTTAGTTCAAAATAACTCTCTGCATCCACACTGGCTGAGAATTTGCACTTCACTTTTTGTATTATATAAAGTCCTATTGATTTATGTGGGATAATAAATATCTAACAGAGACACCGTTCCACTTTTGATAGAACCACACAATTTCTCAGGATTTTAGCCTGGGACAGAGCCTATCCAGACAGAGAGGAGTAAACGGGGCTCAATGGCCATCCTAATTGTCATGTTTCCATGCTAGATTGTCATCCTACCTTCTTTATTCCCTTAGTGTTCCCAAACTCTTGGCCCATTACATTTCCTATTTGAGGCATTCCCAAGGGCTGGCACCACTTCTTAGGCACCTAGGTCCTCCAGTTCCTCATGCATCTTCACATGGTCAATTCCACCTTGCTATTTCCACAAGTGAACTAACCTAGCCACTAAAAGGTATGCTCTTTTCTCCAGGTGACCGGCAGGACTATGACTGACACAGTAAATGAAAATTTTCCTTCTTTAGGTAAGATACCACTTTCTATATACAAGTTGTAGCTTTATGTTATAGGCTCAACAGCATGCTTTAACATACAATAACCATTCAAACAGTAAGAGCCAGCCTTTATACCACATGGGAAAACAGCATCTTCTCGAGAAGCAACGACTGGTAAAAAAAAAAAAAAAACCAAAAGCTCCAGGAAGAATAAATCTGTCATGACTGAAAGTGAGTCTGTGTTATCAAATTACTTTCCTTCAAAAGCATGTGCAGTCAGCCTCACACAGAGAACTGAGGTTCATGTTTGGGTGAATGGAGAGAGAGGCAAGTTACAGAGCACTGGATACTTGGGGTAAGGAAGGGATGGATGTGTGCCAGAGTGCAGGATAGTATGAAGACCCCCAAGTAAACACAGTGAGAGGAAGAAAAAAGTGGGAGGAAAGGTACGGGAAGAAAGGTAGATGATTCTCAAGAAAAACTTCACTGATGTAGAAATTTTGTGTATGGCCAGCCCTACAACATGGAAACTAGGAGAAAGTCCAACTCAATATCCTTACCCCCTTAATAGTATTATACGGTTAATTTTGTTAAAATATCATTTTTCTATGATATACTCCAAGTTGCTAGTCCATTTACATACAGATGTTTTCTAAAACAAACTATTTGTTATTTCGTGCCCATCTGCCTACATAAACTTACACTAAAATAAGCACAACGTGGTAATTATTCACTTTTCACAATACAATAAGATACCTCTTAATCAATGCTTTTCGATTTGGCTGTGGATAAGAATTACTTGGGGATTAAAAAAAATTATGTAGATTCCTAGGCCCCATCATCACTTGCAGAGAGAGGGCAGCTAGGTGTTTAAAAGGCAAGCTCCGTAAGTTTTTAATATGTAAGCAGACTTGAGAACATGCACAAAATCCTTGCTACCTGAAATGCGGTCTACAGGCCAGTAGCATTGGCATCATCTGGGCACCTGCCGGAAATGCAGACTCTCAAGCCCAGGCCAGAACTACTAAATCAGAATCTGCATTTTTAACAAGATCCCAGGGGGATTCCAATGCTCCTCAAAGTTTGAGAAGCACTGCAGTGGGAGGCTGCTCTGTGTTTTTTCTGAAAATATCACTTAGAAGGAGGTGGTATCATTCATGAAAAGAATGTAAGAAGAGCCTTGGGTTTGGAGAAAAGATGAACTCAGTTTTGCATGATAATTTGTTAGATGTAAACAGTTAAAATGTACCCTTTTTTCATAACACTATTTAGGCACATCATCATTACAACAACAACAAAAAAAACTGAAAAAAATAGAAGGAACTGAGTCTTTAGCCTACTTCTCAGAGGCATTGTTTATGGCCATCAGTTGAACAGACAAAAGCTTTGAGTAAACTACCCAGGGAAGGGCAGCCTACAGGCTCTTCTACCCAGAAGTTCCATGTGGAATGTCCCTGTTGTCTACTGATCCTAAGAGCCTGGAGCTATTTGGACACTGACCACTCGATGGAAACTCTCTCTCTCCCCAAGGTGGAAGTGCCCTTAGATTCTTCTCCTTAGGAGTAAATCTAAATCTGCCTCCTACAGAGAGAAAGTAAGAACATTGATGAGTAGGCTGAAATTATAGTCAAACAACATGTCATTGGCAAAAACGTCCTTAATTGGTTCTAATAATTTATTCTGACAATCTTAAGAAGAATATAACATAATAAAACTGAATTGTTAGATCTTCACTTAAAAGATGCTATTGAAAACCTTTGGAAGTTAATATAATATTTTAAAATAAAATTACTCAACTCAATCTACTTCTGTGACTTTTCAAGACCTTTTGATGAATTTTTCCATTTTACCTGCAGAGTTTGGATCTGTGGTTTAAAAAA
The DNA here is from genome assembly GCF_028564815.1 of Eubalaena glacialis. Lineage (NCBI taxonomy): Eukaryota > Metazoa > Chordata > Mammalia > Artiodactyla > Balaenidae > Eubalaena > Eubalaena glacialis. The sequence goes on from NC_083716.1 coordinate 75,786,829, forward strand.
AAAAGGAATCAGTCTATATTTATCCTGATAGACAAGAGATAGACAAAATTTCATATATTTGTATAATTCAATATATTTAAAATTTTTACAGTTTTCCAAAAGAACTTCATCTTTTTACAATCTATTACATTTCTGAAGTAACATCTCTCTCATGAGCTTTTAAAATTACATGAGGTTTTCTGAAAGATTTTATTTTTCTTACTTAGCTAAAATCTTCAGGAACAACTCTAGCTTTTATATTTTTAGGAGGACCTTTCACAGTGTGATGGCAATCTGGCTGACAATCTGATTATTACAGCTGTAGTTGGTGAAGCACTATATTACTAAAATTACATAATGGCAAGATGATGTACATAACTGAACATTCCAAAGGTAGATCCTGGTGTTGTGTAAAAGAGGAAACTTCTCTGTTTAAATAGTGTAAACTTTAGCTGAAAAGGAAAAATAAAGAATAGGTATATCTTACATTGTTAGAAAACATTCCATTTTTATTTTATTTACTCATTTTTTAAAATTAATTTTTATTGGGGTACAGTTGCTTTACAACGTTGTGTTAGCTTCTACTGCACAGCAAAATGAATCAGCCATACATATACATATATCCCCTCCACTTAGGACACTACAGTGCATTAAGTAGAGTTCCCTGTGCTACAGTATGTTCCCATCAGTTGTCTATTTTATACATAGCATCAATAGTGTATATGTGTCAATCCCAATCTCCCAATTCCTCCCACCCCACCCCTTTCCCCCTTCATATCCATACATTTGTTTTTTACATCTGTGTCTCTATTTCTGCTTGGCAGTTAAGGTCATCTATACCATTTTTCTAGATTCTACATATATGTGTTAATACATGATATTTTTCTCTTTCTGACTTACTTCACTCTGTATGACACTCTCTAGGTCCAAAAAATTTTTTTTTAAAAATTTCATTTATTTATTTATGGCTGTGTTGGGTCTTCGTTTCTGTGCGAGTGCCTTCTCCAGTTGCGGCAAGTGGGGGCCACTCTGCATCGCGGTGCGCGGGCCTCTCACTATCGCGGCCTCTCTCGTTGCGGAGCACAGGCTCCAGACGCGCAGGCTCAGTAATTGTGGCTCACGGGCCTAGTTGCTCCGCGGCATGTGGGCTCTCCCCAGACCAGGGCTCGAACCCGTGTCCCCTGCATTGGCAGGCAGATTCTCAACCACTGCGCCAACAGGGAAGCCCCCCAAAAAAATTTATTCTAAAATTTTAGAAAGAACTATGTTATGCATTTATTTAAAGCCCTCCATTATACAGTCTTAATTTTCGGTCACTTAAGTTTAGCATTGCTTGCTTAAACCCTTTCTTGTTTATTTTGTCAATCCTTTTTCTACTCTTCTCCATACCTTAAGCTATTTCAAGTGTTTATCTTATTAGACTCATTGAAGGGAACAACTCTTAGATATTGTAATTCTCTTGGTTTTGTTTTTATTTTTATTTTTGCTTTTTTATTGCTTTATTCATCCTACTTTCTTTACAGATTCCTTTAATTCTGATATTCTTCTTGCTTTGTGAGTTGAATGTTTCATTATTCTTCCCTCCTGTTCAAAATAAAGGCATTTAAAGCTATTACATTCAAGAACATAAATTGTAATATGTATCACTGTCATTTTTATTTTTGAATTCGTCTAATACTGCACTTTTGAACTTCTCTTGTACTCGTTATTTCTCCCTTTTGGAACTTACTGGGGGTTTTCTTCAAAGTAATGAGGTAATGGTTTCTGAACAGATATGGGGGAGGCAGAACACTGGCTCCCTCTGAACACAGTTCTCCTGCAGAGAAGGTGGTGGCAGTTGAGTTTTTTGGTTGCTGTAGCTTTTATGATTTTAAGCTGTTCCATCACTAGGGATTAGGGTGGAGGTGGCTAGGTCTCCCTCCAATTTATTGCTTAACAACATTTCCTTTAATGGAAACAACGGTTTCTGTCCCTGTTTTTAAAAATCTGTTGCCATTGGCACTACAGTTAGTAAAATTCTTCCTAGATATTAGCAAAAGCCTGACTTAGCCTGTTAGGTTTAAACGTTACCATGAGAATTTTTTTCTTTCCGTAGGTTTTGCAAAGCATTTGCATTGGAAGATAGAAAAGGACAAGACAGCTGTGGCTGGCTAGCTCCATCTTAGTGTGAAAATTGTTGGAATGCTTTCAATTTACTTCCTAAAGGTCAAGGGGTACTCTAATTCATATTTTTAAATTTTAGCTGTTTTTTTTTTTTTTGGCCAACCAGGGATCGAACCCGGGCCCCCAGCAGTGGAAGCACAGAGTCCTAACCACTGGACTGCCAGGGAATTCCCCACATTTAAAAATTTTAGAAGGAACTGTGTTAGGCTTTCATTTAACACCCCCCAATTATATAACCTTAATTCAAATTTAACACTTGTTTCCTAAAGTGGATCCACTGTAATGATCCTAAGATGATCATGAAGAAATTGTTTTTAGAAGACATAAGGAAGAGTATAAGTCACTTGATAATTATAACAGCATCAATTACTGCAAGCAGTGAAGTTACATACTAACATGCACTATGTATAAAGTAAGTAAACCCAACAGAAAAAACTTAAGTTTACAAAGCATACTCATCACCTACTTTAAGTAAATGTAAGTTGATTTAATGATAGTTCATTAAAGAATAATGAACTATCCCAAGTGATTTTTTTAACTGTCTCAAGTGGAAACTGTGATTTTATCACAACTTGATTTGTGAACAACTATAACTCAAAACAAGATACACACGTATTCATTGCATGTCAGCTAAAATTGAATTTTAAAATTGTCAAGGATTGAAAAAATGATAATATATATTACTACTTTAAACCTATGTCCTATGTGAACACATTTTAAAAACCAATGTTAATGGTAAAACAAGTCTTATTTGATATCACAGTATAAATCAACCACAAGTATACCACTCACAAAGTCAATGTGGAAATATGGGTAAAGATAGTAGAATGAATACACGCATTTAATTGCATTCCCCACCACAAATCTCTTTAAAGCAACAGTAAAGTGATTTTTCAAAAACACTTAAGTCCAGAAAAATATAGAAGAGAAGAGAGCACCAACATTTTTGGACCCAAGAAGGAAATGGCTGAGTAGTAACTGACTCAGGAGACCTGAGAAAACTGAATAGTAAGTGGACAGTGGGAAAAGCTGAGAAGCAACCCAACTTTACACTGCAGAGCTTCCAAAAGGCTCAAAAATTGGTAACACAATTCTTGGCAAAAAAGGCAAAAGAAGGATGGCTGTAAGGATACCTGTAAGGAGCAGGTAGGCCCCTAGATGTCCTCCCACTTCAGCTGTGTGGTGATGCCCCTCCCTCCCCTAGCAGGACCCTGAGGCTTATTCTCTGGAAAGGGTGAATCAGAGGATCGCTGGATTTGCAAATCTCTGGCACAGTTGAGAGTAGGGCTAATAGGGATTAAGTAAAAGTTTATAAAATATTGAGGGCCCCCAACCCTTATTTTCCCACCAGAATGCCAGCAACCAAGTACCTTCCAGAATGGAAGAGTCTTCTCTGAAGAATCTGCCTGGCACAAAAGAAAACATCTAAAGATATAGACATTGATAATTTTTTAAGGAAATGATTGTTATGGGTTGAGATGTATCCCCCAGAAAGATATGTTGAAGTCTGTTATAGACTGAATTCTGTCCCCCTAACATTCACATGTTGAAGCCCTAACCCCCAGAGTAACTGTATTTGGAGATAGGAACTTTAAGGAGGTGATTAATATTAAATGAGGTTGTAAGAATGGGGCCTTAATTCAATAGAACTAGTGTCCTTATAAGAAAAGTAAGACACCAGAGATATCCCTCTCCATGCATGCACAGAGGAAAAGTCATAGGAGGACACAGAGAGAAGGTCTATAAGCTTCCTTGAGGCATCACCAAAAACCAACCCTGATGGCACCTTAATCTTGGATTTGCAGCCTACAGAACTGTGAGAAAACAAATTTATGTTGTCGAAGCTATTCGGTGTGTAGCATTTAGTTATGGTAGCCTGAGAAGACTAATACAAAGTTCTAACCCTCAGAATGTGACCTCATTTGGAAATAGGGTCACTGAAGATATAGTTAGTTAGGATGAGGTCATACTGGGGTATGGTAGGCCCTTAACCCAATATGACTGGTGTCCTTAAAAGAGGAAGAAGAGAGACTCAGAAACAAAGACACAGGAGGGGAGAACATCATGTAATAGAGGCAGAGACTGAAGTGGAGCAGCTGAAAGATAAGTAACACCAAGGATTGTTGGCAACCACCAGAAGCTAGAAACAGGCAAGAAAGGATTCTCAACAGGTTTCAGAGGGAATGTGGCCCTGTCCACATCTAGTCACCAGAACGGTGAGACAATACATTTCTATTGTTCTAAGACACTCAGTTTGTGGCACTTCCTTATGTCAGTCCTAGGAACAAATTTAATTGCCTAGTCATATCACCCTGTAGTGAAGATCACATTCAGCAAGCCTCTTCATAGGTACAGGACTTCGAATCAGCTATTCATTGTAATACTCAAATATGAGCAGAGAACCAAGGATCATCCAACATTTGAGAAAATCATATATGAAAAACAGAGATTGAAACAAACAAAAAAACCAGAATTCAAAGGACAGAGACTGTAGAAAGAACATGTCTAAAAAGAAATCATTCATATCCTCAGACAAAAAGGAAGCTATTTTAAACAAAATAAGAATAGGGTGCTATCGAAAAAGGGGACATTCAGAGAATAAAAGGAGCTCTTAGAAATTAAACACATAAGAGAAGATAAAATTGAGGAACTCTATCATAAAATAGAGCAAAAAAGAAAAAGATAGGAAAGAGAAGAAAAAAAGATCAGAAAATTAGAGAATCAGTCCAAATGGCTTTCTAGCTGAATAAAAGGAATCCCAGATAGAACAAATAGTGAAAATGAAGTGGAGAAAATCATAAAGAAATAATTTTAACCAAATTTCCCAGAGCTGAAAAACAAAGGATTCCCAGATTAGAAGAGACTACTGAGGGTTTAGCAAAATTGATTATAATTGGCTCACACCGAGGCATGTCATCATGAAATTTTAAAACAATGGGGACACAGAAAAGATCCCACAAGCAGGTAAGAATCAGAATGCCTTCAGACGTCTGCACAGCAACACAAGAAGCTAAAAGACAAAATTCTGAAGGAAAATTATTTCCAGCCTATCATCTCAAAAAAAATCTACCTCTCAAACAGCCTTCTCGGGAAGAAGGCATTGCATCAAAATGAGGAAGTAAAATCAGAAAGAGGAAAACAGGAGATTAAGAAATCTGAGGATCTAAGACAAGAGCCAGTCCAGAATATCTAATGGATGAGAATGCACTGAGAAGAAATTCATACAACTGTCACAGAGTTTGGGTCTAAATTTGCAATGAGAACAGAGGATACCAAAGAAGTGAACAAAACAAAACAAAATAAAAAAAATAAGACAATGTATAATACCAGGGAAAACAAACTATTGGGCAGAAAAAGAATGGTCACGGTAGGATACTATAGGGATCAGATGCAAATAGTGTTTACATCGTGAAAAATCTTATATAACAGGTACTGATTTAAATGCTTTGTGTTCATTAACTCATATAATCCTCACAACCACCTGAGGAGGTAAGTACTATTACTGTTCTCATTTTCCAGATAAGGAAATTGAGGCAAAAAAATAACTTGTTCAGGGACTTCCCTGGTGGTCCAGTGGTTAAGAATCCGCTTTCCAATGCAGGGGACGTGGGTTCAATCCCTGGTCAGGGAACTGAGATCCCACATGATGCGGATCAACTAAGCCCGTGTGCTCTAGAGCCCACGTGCCACAACTACTGAGCCTGTGTGCTCTGGAGCCTGCTCGCCACAACTAGAGAGAAGCCCGCGTGCTGCAACGAAGATCCCGCATGCCGCAACTAAGACCCGATACAGCCAAATAAATAAATAAATAAATAAATAATAACTTGTTTAAAGATACAGCTAGTAAGGGATAGGGCCAAGATGATAAGACAGGCAGCCTGGTTCTAGATGGTTCTTTATATTCTATTGCTTCTTTCTAACTTAGCCTCAATAACGTAAAGACTGAATACTGATCCAACCCAAATTACACCCTAATGACACTGGAAGACTACAGGGAAATTATGCAAGTATACAGTGACACTGGGTAACTACTAAATCATCTTTAATAGAAGGAAATCAACTGACGAGATCCCTCTGAAAAATTAAGAAGCAGCAATATGAGCGTGTATTTAGATGTGGAAATAAATACTAAAGGATCCGGATAAAAGAATTGAAAGTAGTTGCCTCTAGAGTTAGAAATAGGGATGAGGAGGGTGCGGAACTGTTGTTTTTCATAAAAAGCCTTGGACAGCTGTTTGATTTAAAAATTATAAATAAGTACAGCTTTGATAAAAGCAAAAACTAAGTTAAAAGTAGATCAGAAAAGAAAATAAACAGATAGGAATGTGGCCTGACAAAACTAATTTTCAAAAAATTAAAAAAAAATCCCCCTTTAATCAGTGAGTTAATCTTTACACTTCCCAAATTATTAAAACCTTTCAATCAAATGAGTATTTTTAATCCAAAGTATGAAAAGATGCCTGGGGAGCACTTTTGACAATAAAGAAAAGTTCTTTACTATGTTTTTTCACTGTTTTTTCCCTTATAACTAATAGACAAACTTCTATTTAGTAGACAGAATTAGTAGACAACTTCAGATTTTACCAACTGACAAGAAATGTAGAACCAGCATGTAGCATATTTGTTCACTTTCATATCACCCAAATATTCAGTCACAAATTAGGTCACTTTCAAAAGCCAAGTCAACAGTGTTTTAGAGGGCCTTTAAAAAAGTAATCTCCCAGAGTTTTCCCTTTTCTTTGTTCTTGCTCATAGTAAATCTCAGGACCAAATGTCTGATTTTGATTTGTAAGTGCTATTAGCCAGTCTTTTTCATTGCTACTTTCTCCAACATTCTTAGAATAAGAACACTGTTTTCCTAGAAAAGCGACAGCAATTATACACGACTTGGAAGTAAACACTCTATTTTCAAGTCATGAGATGGTATAAGCTTGAAAAAATTTGCAAAACCATTCTAATTCTTCAGTGAGTTTACATTTCAATTACTGCAAGACTGAAGGACTTTAAGTAGGCCATATCAGCCACACTATACAGGAAATTATATCCTAGGAAAGCTCCGTTTTAAAAATAGGCAAAGGAAGAAAGGAAGGTTGCCAAAATACACAGCACTTTCCATTTGTTTTGATTTGAATACAGCATCTGTTTTATCAGGTGCAATCTACTATTAGCAGGCTTAAGGGGAATGGTAGTAGTTAGGGTTTGAAGAAGTAAATTAATAAAAAATGTTTGCTTTCTGAAAATAATTTTGAAGTAGATATCAGTAGAATTTAGGTAACAACCAAACATGACAAAGTAACTGGGTTTAGGGATAAGTCAGATTGGACTGTGTACTCCTTAACCCAGTAGAATCAAAGCTGAGAAACTAGACTAATCCACTTAAGAAATGTACATGCTCTTGAAACACTATTTAATATTTCTTATATACTTAGAAGTCAACTCTTCTTTCTTTTTTTATTCACTCATTAAAAAAATATTGAGTACCTATTATGTAACATGTACTGTTCTAGGTACAGGAATATAGCAATTAACAAAGCAACAAAACTCTCTATGGAGCTTATCTGGTGGGGAAGACAAACACATATAAAAAATACAATACAGATAGTATAAAAGACTATTAAAAATATAACAGGGGAATTTTAAGAAGGTTAATTGTACTAAGAAACTACCATATGCAAAGCAAATTTGGATGGGATTACCATACAAGAGAACTTTCTGAGAACAGAGTTTTGATAAAACTTCTGTAAGTCAGAGGTAAAACTGGATGACTAAGTTTAGGTGAGACTCAGCAAGAAAATGATATTCAAAATTTTTGTCGGCCAAAAAAAAAAACAAAAAACACCAGACCATCCAGAAAAAGATTTGCGACCTTTAGTAAAACACTTAAAAAAAATTTTTTTTTGTCGGAAGTAAATTTAGGTTGGAAATATTTAAAGAACTGCCAAGACTATACAGAACTTTCAAAAACTTCTCATTTCACCTTTAACCATTTTGATCACGGTTGATTTAGATGCTTATGGGTCCTGCCCTAGTACTGGTTAAGCTGCCTCATTGCTCTTCTTAGAAAATATCCATATAATTGTGGCCCCTGAAGATCTACCTTGGAATTAATCAGAGGCATATTCACTGGCTGGTTGGGAAAGCTCTTTCAACTTTTTCGTGAAGATAGAATCCTCATTTACTTTTCTAATCTGGTACCATTCCTGCCTTAATGATCCATGTGACTCTGGGCAAGTTAATTCACTTCACTGAGCCTATAATATTCTAACATTCCTTACTACTTTATAGAGTTGTAGTGAGGGCCAGTGAGATATTGTAGTACACAGAATAATGTCCCCCTCCCCCAAAGATGCCCACGTCTTAAGCCCTGGAACCTATGCATATGTCAGGTTGTGTGCTAAAGGAGAAATCAGGCAGCAGTTGGAATTCAGGTTTGCTAATCAACTGACCCTCAGACTGGGAGAAGAGTCTGGATTACTCGGGTGAATCCAGTGTAGTCACGGGAGTCTGTATAAGTGGAAGAGGAAGGCAGAAGGGAGAAGCAGAGAGTTGGCAGCTTGAGCAGGTCTCAGTCAAGTGTTCTGGCTTTGACGATGGAGGAATACAGCCGTAAGCCAAGGAGTGTGGGCAGCCTGTAGAAGCTAGCAAAGGTAAGGAAACCGATTTTTCCCCTGCAGCCTCACAAAGGAATGTAGCTGTGGATCCATTTCAGATTTTTGACCTCAGAGACTGTAAGAGAATACACTTGTGTTGGTTTAAGCCAGTAAGTGTGTGGTAATTGTTACAGTAGCAATTGGAAACAATAATATACAAAAGTATTTTGAAATTGGTAGGAAATTATATAAATGTAAGATGTTATCTTTCTAGTATTATATCTGCTTAGTCTCTTCAGCAGACTTGATGGCAGACAGCTTGGTCACCAGGAGGTCTCTAGAGCTGTATCAAATTTCCTTGTCAAAAGCAGATTCCTGCCTTTCCTGTTTTGGTGCCTATTTTTGCATTCGCTCTAGCTCTCCTCTAATTTGTGAAGCAGAGTTGATTACCATGTAATAATCAAACCAATGCCAGCCACCTGCCTTTCTAGTTGCCTAGTTTCTCTTCAATTACTCATGATTCTGATATTCCCAAAGGGATGGTTAAGAAAACTTTTTCCAATAATAGCATTTAAGTCTCAGCAGTTACATCTTGGGGTTGAATCCATTACTGAGGATAGCTTTGAATAGGGGAACACCTGGACATTCTTAGAAGCTTTAGCTCCTTGATGTTCTTTCCAAGATAATTAAGACTTTCAGATACCCTGGTTAATATTGTTCAAAAATGCTAAAAACTTCCTTAAAAAATGGAAAAGAACAGGCTATAGACAAAAAAGGCTTTTAAATGACCCTAAAAGTGATATAATAATGCTCTGGGGCTGGAATAGGAAAGAGATACTAGAAATCTTAATGATATAAGGTTAGAAAAAAAAATTCCCTTGTTGATTTTGCTCCATAGCAGTGTCAACAAGAAATTGGCACTTGCCAACAAAAATAGAAAACTTTTTCCATTGTTGTAATACTGTAGCAAAATTATGTATAGATAATTCTTAACTTTGTTTATGAGTTATTCTCTAAAAGCTGTGCAAGGCAATACGTGAAGTATATCTCCAAATAAGCATATATGCAGATATGTATGTATATCAGTACATGTCAAGTCTTATAGTTTTTCCATCAGTTTGAATAAGAATGTTAATAGATTCTCTTCCATAGGTTACATTATCTTTAACTTATGAAGCAGAATTAAAATTTCAGGGTTGGGGGCTTCCCTGGTGGTGCAGTGGTTAAGAATCCGCCTGCCAATGCAGGGGACACAAGTTCAAGCCCTGGTCCAGGAAGATCCCACATGCCGTAGAGCAACTAAGCCTGTGTGCCACAACTACTGAGCCTGCGCTCTAGAGCCTGAGAGCCACAACTACTGAAGCCCGTGTGCCACAACTACTGAAGCCCGCGCGCCTAGAGCCCGTGCTCCGCAACAAGAGAAGCCACCGCAGTGAGAAGCTCGCGCACCACAACGAAGAGTAGCCCCTGCTCTCAGCAACTAGAGAAAACCCACGTGCGGCAGCGAAGACCCAATGCAGCCAAAAATTAAATAAATGAATAAATAAATTAAAAAAAAAATTTCAGGGTTAGACCATTCTTATTAATCCCAAATTTATAGAATAATCTAGTAATAAAAATTTATAGACTAATCTAGTAATAAAAATTGAGTGTTGTATTAAGGGATAAAACTCACAAATCCATGTTTTTAAGTCCTTAAAAATTAACATTAATAAAGTTAAATTGACGCATAGTAAGAAATAGACTAATATTTTTGTAATGGTTCTTAGACCAATACCTAAATAACACCATATTTTCTGCCCTTTTAGCATTAATTAACACATAACGGGCCTGTTTCTTTTTATTATAATTTGTTATGAATACCTTTATATTTCTTCTTGCTATCTTACCTTTTATTTTAGGGGATGGTATTTGTGTGCCTGCTGATAATACCCTTATATTATTAGAGCTTCATTTTCAACTTGTACTTAACTTTTTTTCCCAACAAAAACATTGCACATTTGGGAAGGAAGATAGGAGAATACCTCAAGCAGAAATATGTACACAAAGACACACAGAGGCTTACCAGTTATTGTTTACCCTGGGTGTATAATACTTTATAGGTAAGATGGACCCAGAGTTGAGAAACATATCACCATGTACTTCAACTATATAATTAATTAGGTTCAGAAAAAAGATCTCATTTAATAACGGCATCATAAACATTTCAAATAAGGAGCATTGTATTGGCCAGTACAGTTATTAAGTACTAGCCAGTTGTATACTCCCAGCTCATATTTTCATGGTGTTTGGAAATGAAAAGCAACTCTTATTTTTATCTTTCAAAAGAGAATTCCAATTAAATTCAAATATGACACCGTAAGGCAAAGTGTTGTCTATGGACTAGTGCAAGGCTGTGAATTGTTGCTGTTAATACAAAATTGTCAGTAATTTCAGGTCTACTGAATCTAATAATAAAAAAAAGTTGGGGTTGTATTTCGTATGTTCTTGGGGTTTCGTTTCACTTTTCTACTAATTACTTTTTAATTTTATTTTAAAAAGTATTTGTCAATGACTTAATGGAAATTATTTAAAAAGAAAACAAAAAATCCCAAACTGGTCCTATACCACAGGTAGCTTGAGAAGCACTGTTAACTGAAGAAACTTGCTTGTTTCTAAAAACTAAAGTATGCCAGTACCGTAAAACAATATTTGAAGAATTTATTATGATATCTATTAATACATGGCCTTTCAAGCCATTAACAATTACTTTAAATTACTAGGACTTAATGTGGTTCCATCTCTTAAGACTTTGCACCAATCTTAGATCCAAGAGATAAATATATATATTAAAAGGACAGAAAAATTTCAGAGCTCAACTGAATAACCTCTCTACCTCTGCTAGGTATATTCCACCATTCTAATTAATTTGTATATACTTTACTTCAACATTAGTTTTATACAGAAGATAAAAAGTGAGTATAAATGTTCAATAGGATGGGTTAGCTATAAAGGTTTCAGAGCCTCCCCCTACTCAAAAAACAAGAACAAACTACCCTGAACAAATAGAATAAAGAATATGTTCTCTGGTCATTTGATAAGTTGGATGACAAGGCTACCATCCAAGATCCCTTGTAAAGAACCATGGCTATATATCCAAGAGAACTGAAATTAGGTACTCAAACAAAGCCTTGTACACAAATGTTTATAGCAGCACTATTCATAATACTAAAAAGCTGGAAACAACGCAGATGTCTGTCAATGGATAAATGGAGAAACAAAATGTTCTATGTGCATACAGTTTTACTCAGCCATAAAAAGGAATGAAATAATGATACATGATATAATGTGGATGAATCTTGAAAACATTATCCTAGGTAAAAAGAAGCCAGACACAAAAGGTCACATATTATATGATTCAGTTTATATGAAATACCCAGAATCCATACAAACAAAGCAGATTGGTGGTTGCTAGGGGCTGGGGGGCAGGGGCAGTGTGACGAGTAACTGCTTAACGGGTATGTTGTTTTATTTTGGAGTGATGAAAATCTTTTGGAAGTAGATAGAAGTAGTGTTTGCACAAGATTGTGAATGTAGTGAATGCCACCAATTGTTCACTATGAAATGGTTAGTTTTATGTTACCTGAATGTCACCTCAATTAAAAAAAGAACCACAGCTACTGATGTGCAATTCTCAGTGTTGACTGCTTACCCCTGTTGATTAACCACTAATAAGCTATGCTTTTGCTATTCTCTGAAAATTCCCTTCATCACAAATAGTAAACTTATGCCAGGATTTATAGGTGGGGAAGCCCATTTACCATTGAACATTATGGATAAAATTGGGAGGGAGAACTTACAGAAATGTGTAAATAAATGAATGAATAATAAAGAAAGGAAGAAAAATTTTAAAATTAGTGAAATAAAAAAAAAAAACAGTTAAGGAACAGGGAAGAGGAAAGTAAAAGAGAAAAGAAACATTGATGACTGAAGAGGAAATCATTACAAATATAGTATGATTCAAGAAGAAAAAAGATTGTAATTGTCAGTAGTCATGAGGTATCTATGTATTTAAATCAACTGGAAAGGGACAAAACAACTATGAAGGAAGAAAAAAGGTTTTGGGACCAGAGAGATATTCTTGGTGTACCTATCCACTTAAACAAGAATAAAAAACAGACAATTTCCCAACCTCTTATTTTACTGGGACTTAAAGTCTAAATGAATAAGAGATCCAATTACTCATTTGGGGATCATACTTATTTAACTGCCAACTGACAGCAAACTATTTTTGAAACTCCACTTTTCAATTGTATTCAAAATTAGTTTTAAAAAAAGACTAACTTTATTACATTTATATCACATTTTTAACCCAAAACATTATTCCAGCTGTTTCTAAAATAATGGCAGTTTTTCTAGTATTGTATATAATGGATACATTCAACTAGAATTGATCACTCACAAAACTATACTTACATATTCCTTCACGTTTTTTGTTTTCACAGCTTTGTATGAATAATATGCAGGATAAAGCATTCCAAACACCAACCTAAAAGTAAAAAGTACAAGAGGACTAATCAAAAATAATGCTTTTAACAGCTCATGAAAATTTCACCTAATAGAAAAGCAGAAAGTACATGGAGAACATATGACAGTGTAAATGTGTATGAAAACTTTGTGTATAAACTAAATCCACTCAGAAAAGCAAACTAAAAATACAATTTTTGTTAAACAAAAAGATGGTTTCAATATTCTAGGTAGTTTCATGGGAAAAAAAGATTTATTTTTAAAAACTGCCACTTAAAATCTTTTTTACTAATTACAAAAAATATTCTGTAGATCCTTGAACATTTGGAAAATGTACAAAATTGCCAAAAAAATAAAATTTGCCCCGACGCTACCAGTCAGAAATAACCACAGGCAACACTTTACTGTATACAAATCCTACTTTTTATCCATGTGTAGTATACCTAAAACATAAATATAACATGCATGCACACACACACATAATTTGGGGTAATGGAAAAAGTGGCCCTTCACTCCATTGGTTTGAGAAGCACTGATTTCTAATTATGACAGTGCTGTGAAACAATACTTGATACATTTATTACAATATATCTTAAAATAACTTAAATTTTTTTTTATTGGAGTATAGTTGATTTACAATGTTGTGTTAACTTCAGGTGTACAGCGAAGTGAATCAGTTATACATATACATATATCCACTCTTTTTTAGATTCTTTTCCCATATAGGTCATTTCAGAGTATTGAGTAGAGTTCCCTGTGCTATACACTAGGTCCTTATTAGTTATCTATTTTATATATAGTAGTGTGTATATGTCAATCCCAATCTCTCATTTTATTCTTCTCCCCTTACCCCCTGGTAACCATAAGTTTGTTTTCTACATTTGTAACTCTATTTCTGTTTTGTAGATAAGTTCATTTGTACCTTTTTTTTAGATTCCACATATATGTGATATCACATGATATTTGGCTTTCTCTGTCTGACTTACTTTACTCAGTATGACAATCTCTAGGTCCATCCATGTTGCTGCAAATGCGATTATTTCCTTCTTTTTTATGGCTCAGTAATATTCCATTGTGTTATTTATATATATATATATATATATATACACACACCACATCTTTATCCATTCTAAAGTAACTCTTAAAGCATTTATAAAATGACAATCACTAATAGGACTTAATTTAATGCTCTCTGTTACAATTATTTCACCAAATTCCAGATCCAAGAGGGTGTGTGTGTGTGTCAGATACAGAAATGGCATGACACAGTATATATGGTTTACAATTGGCATTTTCACATAACATCATGGAATTTTTTGTCTTCAAATATTAGTCTACAGTATTAATACCTTCATTACATTCCACATTGAGATTCACATAATTTATTTAAACAGTCCCATATTTATAGGCTTTTGGTTAATTTCCAGATTTTTGCTATTGCACATAATACTGTGAAAAACATTTCTATGCACACTGATACACACTTCCTGGTTGCAGTATTGCTGCTTCAAAGAGTGCACACATTTCTGCCTTTTACCAAAAATGCCCTCCAGAGAAGTAGTTCCACTTTGCATTCCTATACATTGCCAATCGTGTGTACCATCATTTAAAAAAAGTTTGCCAGCTAAATAGGAGAAAAATAATTGCCTTATATGTTCTAATGTGCATTTCTGAGCACAAGTATGAGTTTTTCTCAAGTGTTCACTGGTTTTTTGATACATGAGTGTATGATATTCTGTTGTCTACTTTTCTTTCTTTAATCTATTTTTAAAAAAGAGTTATTTTAGAATAGTTTTATTTTTACAGAAAAGTTGGGAAGATGGCATAGATAATTCCCAATACCCTACACTGAGTTACTCCTATCAATAACATCTTGCATCAGTATAGTACATTTATCATAATTAATATATTATTAACTAAAGTCCAAACTTTATTCAGATGTCTTTAGTTTTTACCTAGCATCCTTTTTCTGTCCCAGGATCCCATCCAGTAGAGCATATTATATTTAGTTGTCTTGCCTCCTTAGGTCCTCTTGGCTGTAAGTTTCTCAGACTTTCCTTGCGAAATGATCTTGATGGTTTTTTTATACCACGTGTTTTTTGTTTTGTTTTAATTAATTAGTTAGGTTGCGCTGGGCCTTAGCTGCAGCTTGCAGGCTCCTTAGTTGCAGCAGATGGGCTCCTTTTAGTTCGGGCTCGAAGGCTCCTTAGTTGTGGCATGCAAACTTTTAGTTGAGGCATGCATGTGGGATCTAGTTCCCCGACCAGGGATCGAACCCGGGCCCGCTGCATTGGGAGCGCAGAGTCTTAACCACTGCGCTACCAGGGAAGTCCCTGATGTTGACAGTTTTGAGGAATATGGGCCAACTATGCTGTAGGAAGCCACTCGACTGGCATTTGTCTGATGTTTTTCTCATGATTAAACTGAGGTGTGGGTTTGGGGGAGGAAGATCACGGAGGCTAAGTTCCATCTCATCATATTAAGGGCACATACTATTAGTATGGCTTACCACTACTGATGTTAACCTTGACCACCAGGCTGAGGTAGTGTGTGTTAGATTTGGTAACTTTAAGGTTACTCCCACCACCTCCATGCTGTAGTCTTTGGAAGGAAGTCACTATGCACAGGCTTGAGTGGGGAGTTGCCCTCTACCTCCTTGAGAGTGGATTAGCTATATAAATTATTTGGAATTCTTCTGCACGGGAGATTTGTCTATTCTTCTCCAGTTATTTATTTATTCAATAATGTATTTATGTCAATATGGACTCATAGGTTTATTTTACACTTTGGATTTTGATCCAGTAATAGTTTATTTTGTTGCTCAAAAGCTTTGAACATTGGGACATCTTTTGGTTAGTTCCTGTGTCCCTCTGACATACCTCCATAATTGTGAGGGAGGGATTTTTTTTTTTTTTTTAGCAATTTGTTACTTTCTGGCACTACATAATGCACCAGGCTCATACTGTGTACTTCCTGTCGCATTCCTAGAATCAGCCACTCCTCCAAGCAGCCTCCGTTCCTTTTACTGGATGATGGTATTTAAGACCCAGATCTGGGTGCTAGGTGTGCTCATTGTTACTACAGTGTTGTTGATTTGAGGCCCTTCTTTGTCTATTTTGTATGTGAGCCAATATTTTTCTAGGTTATTGTTATCTTTCAATTTTGTTTATGAAGTTTGCTGAAATACATACTGTATTATGTTTGCTAGGGCTGCCATGATGAAATATCACAGACTGGATGGTTTAAACAACAGATACTTATTTTCTCATAGTTCTGGAGGCTGGAAGTCCAAGATCAAGGTGTTGGCATATTTGGTTTTTTCCTGAGGCCTTCCTCCTTGGATTGCAGATGGTCACATTCTCACTGTGTCCTCACGTGGTCATACCTTGGTCCATGTGTGTGTCCTAATCTCTTCTTCTTGTAAGAACACCAGTCACATTGGATTCAGGCTCACCCTAAATACCTCATTTGAATTTAATTGCCTCTTTAAAGATCTTATCTCCAAATACAGTCACATTCTGAGATACTGCGGGTTAGGACTTCAACATACAAGTTTTGCGAGGGGGACATAATTCAGCCCTTAACACATACTGTATATTTAAGAACTTTTACATTAAATAAATGTTTCCATTTATATTAAATAAGCATTCTTTTTTTTTTTTTAAGGAACTCCTTTATTTTATTTATTTATTTATATTTACTTTTGGCTGTGTTGGGTCTTCGTTTCTGTGCGAGGGCTTTCGCCAGTTGCGGCAAGCGGGGGCCTCTCACTATCGCGGCCTCTCTTGTTGAGGAGCACAGGCTCCAGACACACAGGCTCAGTAGTTGTGGCTCACGGGCCCAGCCGCTCCGCGGCACATGGGATCTTCCCAGACCAGGGCTCGAACCCAAGTCCCCTGCATTAGCAGGCAGACTCTCAACCACTGCGCCACCAGGGAAGCCCTAAATAAGCATTCTTACACTGAGAGCAAGTAAATATTTATATCTCTATATAAGAGATAAAGAGAGATTTTTTAGTTTACTTACAGATTATTTGGGGGAGGGGGATGGGCTATAAATCCCTGGTGACTTTCTTATCCTTCACAAAGCTGAACCCTGGGTTTGGGGCTCGTGTAACCAGCTTAGAGGAATACCAAGTCTTCTCCTGTTGGGGGTTTTATCCTCACCACCTGGAAGCCACTTGATTAACATTCTCTGCCTTACCTAACGATACTACCCTGTGAATGCTATTTCACCAGAAGCCAATCCCCAGACTCTGGATATGAGATTTTTAGCTGTGCCACAGAGCCTAGGGCTTTTCAGTTTAACACAGGCACCCCACAAGGCACAGAGGCTTTCCAGCTTAGTGACTTCTAAGAAAGCGATTTACCTTAGGACCTGAGGTGTAAACAAGAATACAACTCTCAGGTCTGCTATGTGTTCATCCTCACTGCAGACCTAAGGTATAATCCCAAAGTTAGCCACCACAGTTATAGTTTACATATTCAAGTTAGCCATTTCTATCCACTTCATATTTCCCTTGAGAATTTGGACACAATCAACATATTATCTTCCATATTCCCATGCAATCAAGTACTGCTGGATTTAAAGTCAACATGAGATTCTCCATCACTATCAGTGTATGGATCTTTGACTCCTTCCCCTGCTACATCGTCCATCCAATCTGTAACTCAGTCCTGTTGGTTCTTCCTTGGTGAGCATCCACACATCCATCCTCTTTTATTTTCAAATCAGTGGCCAATGATACATTTAGGCTCTTGCCATCTCATCTGATTTACTGAATGGTTTCCCAACACAGCCTCTGGCTCCACTGTCAGATCAGTCTTCCTAATATTGATCTACTCTACTACCTAATATCTACTCTACCTTCCTAATATTGATCTGCTCTACTACCTTGCTTAAAGACTTCAGTAGTTGGCCTCTTCACGCCTTTGCCAACCAGCCCATGTAGGGGCTCATCAGAACGTATTTTGAAAACCACTGCCTTATATAAACCATCTGTTTCAACATGGTTTACTCAATATGCCTCCTGTATGATATTTCTACTTCAATCCTGGAGTGTGTGCTTCTGCCTGCAATGCCTCCTTCCCTCCTTATCCTCCCTCCTCTTCTTTCTTCCATTTTTTTTCTTGCTTAATTAATTCACTTTTTTCCTTCAAGATCCCACCCTCCTCCACAGACTTCTAAATTACTTTTATTGTGAAATGTAGAATTTGTCAGGATTAGTCATTTTGCCTTTAGCATATTCTATTTTATTTTTAAAAATATTTATTTATTTTTGGCTGCGTTGGGTCTTTGTTGCTGCACGTGGGCTTTCTCTAGTTGCAGCAAGCGGGGGCTACTCTTAGTTGTGGTGCATGGGCCTCTCATTGCAGTGGCTTCTCTTGTTGCGGAGCACGGGCTCTAGGTGCGTGGGCTTCAGTAGTTGTGGCTCGCGGGCTCTAGAGCACAGGCTCAGTAGTTGTGGCACACGGGCTTAGCTGCTCCACGGCATGTGGGATCTTCCTGGACCAGGGCTCAAACCCGTGTCCCCTGCATTGGCAGGTGGACTCTTAACCACTGCGCTACCGGGGAAGTCCCTAGCATACTCTATTTTGGATCATTTGAATTTTTAATGTACATATAACTGACTTTCAAAATAGATAATTTTCTCACATATAGTAAGGTTTGGTGCTAGTTGATGCTATACATACAGGTGTTTTGCTTTTATTTTCTAACCTCTGTATTGAATAGAAACAGTCAAATGAACAAACACAACGTCCCTAACACCTAACTTTTGTTAAGAGTAGAAAACAATAATGTATTTCATTTGGAATGCTGGAAAGATTAAATGTCTTAGTGAATAGTGGGACAATTTTTAAGGACCACCACTGTTAATATTATAATTTATTACTGCTCCAATGTGAATGTTACTGGATAATTTATTACTAACATCTGTAATATTTTCTAGGTTATTTTTTGGTTCATTTTCTTTAATACTGGCCTCTACTGGAGATGTTTGCAACCTGGGAGGTCAGGCATAAAGCCAAAGCATGAGCACACACTGTATAAAATCAAATAAAGTTTATTTTAGAAGGCCACCTACAAGATAAACTTACGGTTTATAAAGGGAGTATTTTCTACAAATAAAATTGACCTATAAATTTGAATATCGTTTCAGTTATAGAGGTAGGAAGAAATAGCTACTCATTTACTCTTAGTCTTATTTCTGCCTACAGACTGGAGAACTTTGCCAAAATACTCATAATACCCTTCCCTCCCACTAAGGTAAAGTTGCCTATATGAACACTGGCTGTGTTGAAAAACACTATTTAAAAAAGGACATAAAATTTATGGGAATGCAGTAGTGAAGATGGTTCTTATATCATTTTTAATATACGGAAAATACTTGAAATACCTATTTTCTGGACAGATGGTACGACACAATCCCTCCTTCACCAAAATTGTTTTAGAGAATTATATCATGTTCAAAGGCAAGTCTAAGAAGCAACGAGTAAGAATGCTTTCAATACTAGAATTCATGTCATTAAAGCATAAAAGTTAAACATCATTTCATAAAAAATTGATTAACGCTTTTTCTGATTAAGATCTTAAAAAGAACTTATTGTAGAATTTTTGTAAGATGTAGAAAAGTATAAAAAAGACAATAAAAATCACAAGTAATTCCATTATTGAATAAACCACCTTTCTTTTTGGTAAAGATTATCCCAAATATATATTTATGTATATTTGTTATAATTTTTATCAAACTTTTCATAAGTCTGATATCACTCAAATCCTTTGAAAACCTTAAAAATGCATCAATAATAGTTAAATAACAACACTGATGAAGAATTAATTTACATTTAAACAAATGACAAAGCACTAATTCCAAGGATTTAAACTTCCTTTTTTATCTATTATTCTTGTCATTCTTTTAAAAAATATTATGAAAAATGAAATTATACACAAATAGTATAGTATTAATAAAATAAATCCCCCTATCCCTATCACCTAGTTTTAAGAATCTTTAACAGTGATCCAGTCTTAACATTTTGGTATTATCTTTTGAAGTTTTTTCTATAATCTTTTAAAAACATTATTTTAAAACATAACATTTTAAAGACTATTTTAAAAACATGTTGTAATAAATATGTTATAAAATACTAAAAACAATCAATTGACATCTGAGAGCATATAGATTTTTGTCCTGCCCTTCCACTAAATGTTACATTATGAACATTTTCTTATATCTTTAAATATTCTATAAGAACATCATTTAACAACTATATAGTATAATATTCCTTCATATGAATGAAAATCATATGTTCCTGTATGTGTACTATTTTAATTAATGCTATGATGAACAATCTTTCTCTGATTACTAATAACAGCAATTATTTATCAACATTTTATACTAGGCAGGATGTTAAGCACTTTCTGTATATGACTTCATTTAATTCTCACAATAACACCTAGAGGTATGTGCTATTTTCATACCTATTTTACCGATGAAAAGACTGAGCCTTACAGAAGTTAAGAAATTAATCCGGTGCCATAACAGCTTATAACTTTATTGGCTAGATTCAAAGCCAGGCACTCTCACTCCAAAATCCACACTTGAAAATCACTATTTCCCAATGACATTATCCTAGAAGGGGAATAGCTAAGTCAAACAGGCTGAGATTTTGAAGAGCTTTGATATATATTGCCAAACTGTTCTTCAGAAAAGTAACATCATTTTATATTCTTACAAGGAATGTATAAAATACCCATTTAAGGACTATTTTCTTTAATAAGATAAAAAAAAGTCAAACAGGTGAAATAGATTAGGAGTCAGTAGGCATTTTTTCCAACAGATGAACTGTGTTTTTAAGATAATATGTGGATTAGAACAATCATGCAGTGTATAAATTGCTATGAAAAGAGAAAAACATCCCAAAATATTATAGTTAATGATATTAACATTTAATTTCAGAATTATTTTAATTCCCCCTAAATTATCTTTAGATTACAAGTTCCTGCTCTAATAATAGAAAGGAATTTACATTGTAGTTTGTTAAAAGGAAGCATTACAAACAGCTTATTGCTGATAATAAACTATATAATGCTAATATGTAACGTGACCATGCTCATTGGCACCTGGTGTTACTCACTCAGCAAATTCTCCTCATTCCACTGCATTCAGAATCATGCTCCCAAACAAAAAAAAATGTTAATTATGGTGTTCTATTACATTAAAGGACAAACTCAATGAGACGAGAGATTAACTAAAATGGGATAACTAATATTAAAGAAACAAAGCATAGGATCAAAAGTCAGAATGATGAAAGACAGATGTACCAGACTCGTTAGGATTAGTCACAATGAACATAGATACCATGTACACTCTCAAAGAGCAACCTAAAATACAATACTCTCCAGGCCCTCATCAAAGAGTATAAACAAACCCCACCTGTCTGTAATCCAGTTTACACCAAAGACCAAGACCAGTGAAATGTACATAAAATAGCCTGGCGTAAGGATGGCAAACATGCAGAGGTCTCTCTGCTACTCATTCCTGTGACCAAGAGAGAAACTGCTAGTCATTCACTGCACTCTTTTCTGCTGACCCTTGTCAACACAGCACCAACATAAGCTCACAACAAAGGACGGAAGCTAAGTGGACTTATTTGCTTTTTTTTTTGCCATCCTTGTTCTAAACCTTTATTTCTATAGGTGGTGTCACTCTAAATTTGGATCAAGCTCGACTACCAGATTATATTCCTAAACATGATACCTATCTTCTTTGGGGGAAAAATCACTTTAACTGAGTCGTTTTTTAATATTACATTCTTGTTTTTTCTTGAAGTATATTATAAGAAACTGCCATGTGAAACCCATGGC
Organism: Eubalaena glacialis; assembly: GCF_028564815.1. NCBI lineage: Eukaryota > Metazoa > Chordata > Mammalia > Artiodactyla > Balaenidae > Eubalaena > Eubalaena glacialis. The sequence goes on from NC_083716.1 coordinate 75,808,932, forward strand.
TATAAATACTAGGGGAATAGTATTAAGGGCATTGTCTATTACATTGGTATCCCTATATATGAAATTTCATGTGTGAGATTTACTTTGGAATTCAGTATAATGCAATGCTTAGCTTTCTTTGAGAAAATGATGCCCTTCCTTCTGATAAGAATTATATTATTCCTTCCCCCCCCCCCCCCCCACTAATTGCGAGGAAGCTCATAGGCAAAATCTGTTGTTCAATATGATGGGCCTTAAGTTTGGCATATTTATATAGTACTTGTATTCACCAGATTTTTATTTTATATTTTGATTGCTATTTTTTCCTAGTCTTAATTCTCTTATTTTTCTTTACATTCTAACATATACATTTGGCAAATGATTTCTCAAATAATTTGAAAGAACATAGCAGAGCATAAACAAATAGTTAAAATGCACTGGGCACTGCGATTAAGCACAGAATTCAGCTCTACGGTGCCAGAGAACCAAGAAACGCATTTTTTAGTGTAGGTAGCTGTGACTGAGAACCACTGATGGTTCCCCAGCTTAGCCACACATGAAAATATTTTGGAGAGCTTCTTTTTAAATACTGTTTTTGTTGCTGTTGCTTAAAACTTTTAACATAGATAATCTAAAAAACAGAATAAAGTAGAAAATGCAAAGTAGAAGTCTTCTCCCATTTTGAAACAATCTATTTCCCCACAGAAGCACGGAAACAATTTCTTGGATATCTTACAATCAACTAATTTAAATATATAAAACACATTAATAACAAAACAGTAAATACTCAAACTCCTCATTTCCTAATTATTTTATTCCTAACTACTTTGACTACATTTTGCTATGCTCTTGAAGTTATTTACACTTATTCTATCTGTATGGTGGAAATACTAAGCGTTGTGTGTGTGTCTCCTCCCAGCTCCACATTTGGTGACATCACACTGGTAGCTTGAAATAGGCTATTATTGTAGGTAGTATTTACATCATGGAAATTAGCAAACGATATGAATCCGTCCCTTTGCCCCAGTTATTAAGCATTCCCAGCACACCACTGCCTATATGTGTTTTAGCCAAGGGAAACTATAGTATGTTTCTATTAGAAGAACAATGAGGGCTTCCCAGGTGGCGCAGTGGTTAGGAGTCCGCCTGCCAATGCAGGGGACACGGGTTCGTGCCCCGGTCCGGGAAGATCCCACATGCCGCAAAGCGGCTAGGCCCGTGAGCCACAACTACTGAGCCTGCGCGTCTGGAGCCTGTGCTCCGCAACGGGAGAGGCCGCGACGGTGAGAGGCCCGCGCACCGCGATGAAGAGTGGCCCCCACTCGCCGCAACTGGAGAAAGCCCTTGCACAGAAGCGAAGACCCAACACAGCCAAAAATAAATAAATAAATAGAAGAACAATGAAATACTATATGTAGAAAGAATTCACAGAATTTAGTGAAATCAAAAAGGCAGGCTATTCTGGCAATCAAGTTTATAAAAGGCTTCATGCAAGATGAAGAGAAAGAGAGCAAACGTTTTTTGCCCTTTATCATAGTTCAATTCTGTTTGAAGATTAGGTCTCTAATATTAACACAGACCCTGGTGAATTTTTAAAATAAAAGTAGAATCTTAAATATTAGGGAATCGGACTTCCCTGGTGGTGCAGTTGTTAAGAATCCATCTGCCAATGCAAGGGACACAGGTTTGAGCCCTGGTCCGGGAAGATGCTACATCCCGGGAAGCAACTAACCCCGTGCACCACAACTACTGAGCCTGCGCTCTAGAGCCTGCGAGCCACAACTACTGAGCCCGCATGCCACAACTACTGAAGACTGCATGTCAAGAGCCCGTGCTCCACAACAGGAGAAGCCACCACAATGAGAAGCCCACACACCTCAACGAAGAGTAGCCCCTGCTCTCCGCAACTAGAGAAAGCCCGCGTGCAGCAACGAAGACCCAACGCAGCCAAAAAATAAATAAATAAATAAATAAATAAAATATTAGGGAATCCTAGAAATCCTATTGTATAACAGTAGTTTTCTGAATTTTTTCAAAGCAGTATTTTCCCCCCAGAGGAAATCTTTCTTAGGATCATCAAAAAATAAGAGATGAATGCAAATAAATAAGAGACAAATGCAATTAAGTTGTCCTTAGAGAATTTAGCTTCCATGATTGTAGAATCCTCTGAGGAATCCTAAACCGTTGAGAACTACTTGAAAAGCATCCTCTATAAATGGTTTAGAAGCTTGCAAATCTGTCTGTATATAGGAATCAACTGGGAATGAGAATCTTTGGAAGTGGGGCCCAAGAATTTGAATTTCTGAATTCTGCATCTTCAACAAACTAAGGTGTGACAACATTAGGTTACTTTAGTCTTGGATTAAAACTGATTATGATTAAGCAAATGTTGTCCATATGCTAAGCTCTAACTGTATTTTTAGAACTAATGTGACTATAGGTTATCTGGACTTTTGTCAAACTCTGTCTTTACTTAAATTCTAAAATAAATGTAAGAGATCATAAGGGAAGAGAGTTGTACAGAGTAAAGTGGCAAAAATTAATAAATCTTTGAAAATAATAAATTTGTGCCTGTTTAAGGCTAAATGATTACAACTGGTACAAGGTCTGGTGATAACCCATTTATCTGTGTATATTCTTTCTAAATGAATCATTATGCCACTGTTTAAGCAGCCATCATGTAGCAAAAGTTCATACATGATTACTGAAAATAATATGTAACTTTTGTCTTATACAGATTTCAAGAAAAGATTTGTTGCTAAGAATCTCTACTAGTAGAGAATTCCCATTTAGTAAAACAAGTTAAGTGGCTTTAAAGAAAAGTATGAAAATTACAATCACGAGGAAAAAGTCAAACCCATGAGGAAAAACCCAAATCCTGAATTCTTTAACCAGTGATACAAGTTTAAAACTGCCAAGGAGAGAAAAACACAGTAAGAAATTCCTTTGAAAGATTTTATACATGTTTTAATTATAGTCATCAAGAGCTATAAAGCTTGGAATTTTCATGTTGTCAGAGCTAAACATCTAATTTTACTTCAGAGCTTCTAATTTCTACTCTTAAAGGAAAGCTAAAGATAAAACTAAGGGGAAAGAAATCAATTCACAGTAAATCAGACTAGTATTTCATCATCCTCTTACTCTTTCCCCTAGCCACCACCTCACCCCCCAACCACCAGGGCCTACTATGTGGTAGGCCCAGACCAAAGAAAAATGTTTAAAAATAATGCTCAACTCAATACAGAATATGCTATAGAACCACCAACTTTTGAGGCCTGCAAGGAACTAGGCATCCTGTGGACAGCGTTCTATAGATTGCCATACATAACTAAAAGAAGACGAAGGTCCCCAAAATCTACAGCATTCCCCAGTTTACCAGGTGTAATTTTTCCATTCTGATTGTCACTACAAATAAGAAATTCATACGTGGGGTAGATATTACTGCTCTATCTCTACAGATAAGGCTCAGAGACTAACAATCTTATGAATTAAGCACCACTAAGTGTCGAAGGCAAAACAAAATAAACTTAGAACTTCTAATTTCAAAACCTGTGCTCTTTGCTCTATACCAAAAAAACTTTGTAATTTATACAACGTGTAACTCATAGCAAACATCTCCAATATTAGTAGTTGAATGATGTCAACATTCAGAAGTTATCTAAGTAACTGTGAACTGTGACCCATCATATATAAAAAAAAGATATCTGAGACCCATTTTCTAAAATGTTTTTTATTGAAGTATAGTTGATTTATAGTGTGTTAGTTTCTGGCGTACAGCAAAGTAATTCAATTTTTTTATATATGTACATTATATATATATACATATATATTTTCCATATTTTTTTCAATTATGGTTTATTACGGGATACTGAATATAGTTCCCTGTGCTATATAGTAGGACCTTTTTTATCTATTTTATATACAGTAGTTTGTATCTGCTAATCCCAAACTCCTAATTTATCTCCTTGCCCCGTTTCCCCTTTGGTAACCATAGATTTGTTTTCTATGTCTGTGAGTCTGTTTCTGTTTTGTAAATAAGTTCATTTGTGTCATATTTTAGATTCCACATATGTGATAACATATTTGTCTTTCTCTGTCTGACTTACTACACTCAGTATGATAATCTGTAGGTTCATCCACATTGCTGCAAATGGCATTATTTCATTCCTTTTTATGGCTGAATAGTATTCTATTGCATATATGTACCACATCTTCTTTATCCATTCCTCTGTCCATGGACATGTAGGTTGCTTGAATGTCTTGACTATTGTAAATACTGCTGCCATGAACAAAGGGGTGCATGTATCTTTTTGAATTATAGTTTTGTCTGGATATATGCCCAGGAGTAAGATTGCTGGATCATATGGTAATTCTATTTTTAGTTTTCTAAGGAACCTCCACACTGTTCTCCATAGTGACTGCACCAATTTACATTCCCACCCACAGTGTAGGAGGGTTCCCTTTTCTCCACACTCTCTCCAGCATTTATTATTTGTAGACATTTTAATGATGGCCATTCTGACCAGTGTGAGGTAATACCTCATTGTAGTTTTGATTTGCACTTCTCTAATAGCGATGTTGAGCATCTTTTCATGTGCTGTTGGGCATCTGTATGCCTTCTTTGGAGAAATATGAGACCCACGTTTTGATTGTGTACAAAGTCTACATAGAGGAGTATTGACATGTTTAATCAACATTCACATGCTCTCCATTCCTATCAAACTGGTTAGGTGGCTATACTTGGTGGGATTAAGAATTACTCATATCATCTGACCAACCCCTGACTCCTGAACAACTCTTAACTCAGAGGAACTGTTTTCTTTATTTAGCCCCTTAAGCACAGGATCTGTTAAAACCCAAACTCAGCTTTAGCCCCATCGACATTAAAGATAAGGAGAGTTCAGTTTTAATCTAAAGTTTAAAAAAGCTGCTGGTGAAGAAAAATCACATACAAACCACTTCTGAATATGTTGAGAAAACTTCCTCTCTTAAAGTACATGCCTCTACACAAACAAATAGGAGATGAGTAAGAAAAGCCATAAATATGGGTTCTAGCCTGATCTCGAAGTGAAATTCCCTGAATTGAACTCAGATCTAAAATTGCTGCCAAGTCCTCCCACTGGGCGTTCATATCTACTGTGCAGTCCATACTACGATCCTCTGTAGTCCGCTCACAAATGAGCATAACAACTCTTTATTGGGCTCCAACCAAACTAAAGTGAATTTAATATTTTGCTTTCAAATAATCTGTTAATTCCTCTCCATTATACAGAAACAGATATCACTGATGGCATACTTTATGCCAGGCACTGTATATTCTAGCTCTAAGGATACAACACTGAACTCCCCATTGCTTTGTTTATTTATTTATTTATTTGGTTGCACTGGGTGTTAGTTGCAGCAGGTAGGCTCCTTAGTTGCAGCTCACGGGCTCCTTAGTTGCTCCTTAGTTGTGGCATGCGAACTCTTAGTTGCGGCATTCGTGTGGGATCTAGCTCCCCGACCACGGATCAAACCTGGGCCCCCGCATTGGGAGTGCGGAGACTTATCCACTGCGCCACCAGGGAAGTCCCCCCCACCCCATTGCTTTTTAATTAAAACTAAATTTGTGATGATTTGGAAATCAAAGCAGTCTACTTTCATATTTCTTAAACCACTTCCTTCATTTCATTTGTTCACATCTTTCTAATACTTCTATTATCTCCAACTCAGTAATTTTTTCTCATGCCACTCCCTAGAGCTAGAATAATCTTCCTCTTTACGTTGAGAACGCTCCCTCTTTTCACAGGCACCCTGCATGTTACTCTTTGATTAATGAGGTTGAAAGGAGGTTTGGTCTTCTTATTTTGTAGAGCAAATAATCAATAACAGAAATTATAAAAATAACAACCAGAACATAAAAATTAAGCATTGTAAAAGCATTTAAAGATATTCTCTGTTGTCTTGAGGTGGTCAGCTGATTAGAGAATGTCTAAGTACTTTCTTTGTACAAGAAAACCAGAGAGGAGGGAACTTTATACTGTCTTGGGCAACTCATTAACAGAAAAAGAAAGCAAACATGTGCCACAAGAACTATACCACCACCTAATTTAATTCTGACATCAGTAATTACAGCAGGGAACCAGCATGCTGACTGTTTGGCACTACCAAGCCCTTGGGCTCTCAGGAAACATCACTCATTTTTTCAGAGAGGCAGTTTTGGATGATCCTACTCCCACTCCTGAGAAGTGATACAGAATCCACCAATTCTGAAGTTGTGGCTTTTTGCTCCATAAAAAAAAGATACAAAAGTGATTAAACAGAGGACAGTTGATATATCCATTGAAAAGAAAGGGTTGTTAAAATTCCTCATCATGAGAGGACTGTTCTATGTTAAAGAGACAGAGAAAAAAATGACAGTTAAGTGCAATGTGTAATCCCTGATAGAATTCTATTGTTATTTTTGTTCTGGTTGTTTTTTTGGTAAAAACAACAATGAAGCTACATAAGGTATTATTAGGGCTTGGGCAATTTGAATACGAACTGTACTCTAGGTGTTAATATCTTATCATTCTTATTTTTTTTAGGTGATATTAATCTTGTGGCTATTTAAAGAATGCCCTTGTTTAGGAGACACAGTAATTAGGACTGAAGTGTAATTAGGACTAAATTAATGTCTTCAATTTACATTTTTAAAATAAAATTTTAATTTTAGGATAGATTTAGATTTACAAAAGAATTGTAACGATAGTACAGATAGTTCTCATATACCACATACCCAGTTTCCCCTATTATTAAAATCTTACAATACTATGGTACATTTGCACAATTAATGAACCATTAACAATACATTAGAATTAATTAAAGTCCATATTTTAGTCAGATTTGCTTAGTTTTTACACATATCTATTCTAGGATACCATCTGGGATTCCACTTCATTTGTGACATGACATTTAATGTCTCCCCAAGCTCCTCAAAAAGTTTCTCAAACTTTATTTTTGATGACTTGATAGTTTTGAAGATTACTGGTCAAGTATTTTTTATAATGTCCCTCAATTTGTATTTGTCTTATGTTTTTGTCAGAGTTAGATTAGGGTAAGGGTTTTTGGGAGGAACATCACAAAGACGATGTATCATTTTCATGACATATCAAGGGTACATATGACATACCCTTATCGCTGGTAACTTATTACTGATGATGTTAACTTTGATCACTTGGCTGTAGTAGTAGTTATCAGGTAAAGTTACTAAACACTCCCCACCAAAACACTGTCCTGCTTCCCATACCATACCTCTTGGAAGGAAGTGACTATATACAGCCTCTACTTAAGGAGTGGCAAGTTATATGCTCCATCTCCATAAGGGCAGAGTATTTACATAAATTACTTGGAATTCTTCTGCATGGGAGATTTTTCTCTTCTCTTCCATTCATTTATTTATTAAACCATTGTATCATTATGGACTCATGGATATTATACATTTTGGGTTCTAACACAATAGTACTTTATTTTGTTGCTCAAATTGTTCTAGATTTGGTCATTTGGGATCTCTTTCAGTTGGCTGTTGTGTCCCTTTGATATAACCCCATCATTGTTTTTATTTGTATGTTTTTCGAGCACTTTGTTATATTGTGGCACTAAAAGATGGACCCGGCTCATATTGTATACTTCTTGTCCCATTCCTAAAGTCAGCTATTTCCCCAGGGAGCGCTGGTTTCTTTTACTGGAGAATGTATTTGAAACCAAGATATAGGTGTTAGGTGCGCTCATTACTATTGGAGTATTGTTGATTCTAGGCTTTTTTTTTGGTCTATTTTGTATCTTAACTAATAGCAATTTTGTTTATGAATTCTGCTAATATGAATATGTTGTATATTTGTAAACCTTGATATTAATGTTTGCATTTATATTAGATAAACCTTTCTTATGCTGAGAGCAAGTAAATATTTGTATCTATTTTTTTTAAAGATTTTATCTTTTTAAAAAAATTTATTTATTTATGTATTTATTTTTGGCTGCGTTGGGTCTTCGTTGCTGCGTGCGGGCTTTCTCTAGTTGCGGAGAGCGGGGCTACTCTTCGTTGTGGTGCACAGGCTTCTCATTGCAGTGGCTTCTCTTGTTGCGGAGCACAGGCTCTAGGCGCGTGGGCTTCAGTAGTTGTGGCACGTGGGCTCAGTAGTTGTGGCTCACAGGCTCTAGAGTGCAGGCTCAATAGTTGTGGCGCACGGGCTTAGTTGCTCCACGGCACATGGGATCCTCCCGGACCAGGGCTCGAACCCGTGTCCCCTGCATTGGCAGGCGGATTCCTAACCACTGAGCCACCAGGGAAGTCCCTCTGTATATATTTTTAATTCATTTATAGTCTGTTTTATTTGGGGGGGGATGGGCTGTAAATCCCTGGTGACTTTCTTATCTTTTACAAAGCTGAACCCTGGGTTTGGGGCTCATGTCATCAGGTCAAAGTAATACCAAGTCTTCTCCTGCTGGGGATTTTATCCTCACCAACTGAAAGCCACATCATTAACTCCCTGCCTTAACGATACTACCCTGTGAATGCTATTTCACCAGAAGCCAATACCCAAACTCTGGATATAAGATTTTTAGCTGTGCCACAGAGCCTAGGGCTTTTCAAGTTAACATACGTACCCCTCAAGGCACGGAGGCTTTCCAGCTTAGTGATTTCTAAGAAAGCAATTAACCTTAGGAACTGAGGTATAAACAAGAATACAACTCTCAGGTCTGCTATGTGTTCATCCTCACTGCCAATTTAAGGTATAATACTAAAGTTAGCCACCACAGTTATAGTTTACATATTCAAGTTAGTCATTTCAATCTACTTTGTATTTCCCTTGAGAATTTGGACACAATCAACATATTATTTTCCATATTCCAAAATAATCTAGTACTGCTGGATTTAAATTCAATATGAGATTCTTTTTTTAATTCTTTAAAAATGCCTGTTTTGTTCATAAATTATAATTATGATGATTATCTTTTGTAAAACTGAAGACCTTACAGGACATTTTGCACTAAGTTGCCATGAAGAAGTCCTGTTATGTTGCCAGTCTGAAGTGGTTCAGCTCACTTGGTCTGTCCACGTGTGGCAGCAAGTTAGTATTTCTTTTCTTTCGTTTTAAAAAAAAAAAGCTTAATTCTTCCCCTTTATTTCTATTTTTAATTGATGTATAAATGACATATAACATTATATTAGTTTCAAATGTATTGATACAACATGATTTGATATTTGTATATACTGCAAAATGATCACCACAGTAAGTCTAGTTAACATCCGTCACCATACATAGTTAGAAAAATTTTCTGTGATAACTTTTAAGACCTACTTTTAAGACCTACTCTCTTAACAATTTTCAAATATGCAGTGCAGTGTTATATAACTATGTCACCATGCTGTGTATTACATCCTATGACTTACTTATTTTATAACTGTAAGTTCTATACCTTCCAACCCCCTTTACCCATCACTATCACTGTATGATCTTTGACGCCTCCTTCCCCTGCTACAACATGCATCCAATCTGTAACCCAGTCCTGCTGGTTTTTCCTTGGTGAGCATCCGCACGTTCATCCTCCTCTTTTATTTTCAAACCAGTGGCTGATGATACATTTAGGTTCATGCCATCGCAATCGATTTACTGAATAGTTTCCCAAAAGAGCCTCTGGCTCCACTGTCAGATCAATCTTCCTAATACACCTGCTGTACTACCTTGCTTAAAGACTTCAAGGTCTCTTCGCCCTCTTGCCAACCAGCCTATGTAGCGGCTCATCAGAGCGTAATTTGAAAACCACTGCCTTATATAAACCATCTGTTCCAACATGGTTTCCTCAATATGCCTCTTGTACTTCTACTTGTCTTGGAGTGTGTGCTTCTTGCAATGCCTCCCTCCCTCGTCTTTCTTCTTTTCCACATGGATCATTTAGCTTCCTCTCCTTGCTTATGGGTAACTGCCATTCCAACAGTGAGAAACATTTACTTAGTTGTTCAATTCTAGTATACATGTATAGTGATTTCAGAATTGTTAACCCATACCTTCATGGGATACAACTTTATCAAGTAGAGTACAGAGCTATATACAGTTCTTTTTTACTTCAGTCATACAGCTCCCAGTAATTGCCAAAGTTACTTAAATAGGCCCCCTTTTTCCTATACTGCCTTCAACAAGGTTGTTTAATATGTTTGTAATATAGTTAGATTGTGCTGTCACGTTCCTCATCCCATCCTGTATCCCTCAACCTCGTAAATGCTTTTTTAAAAAATTTGCATATATTAAGATTCACTCTTGGGCTTCCCTGGTGGGGCAGTGGTTAAGAATCTGCCTGCCAATGCAGGGGACAGGGGTTAGAGCCTGGTCCGGGAAGATCCCACATGCCGCGGAGCAACTAAGCCTGTGTGCCACAACTACTGAGCCCGTGTGCCACAACTACTGAATCCCATGCACCTAAAGCCCGTGCTCTGCAACAAGAGAAGCCACCGCAATGAGAAGCCTGCACACTGCAATGAAGACCCAATGCGGCCAAAAATAAATAAATATAAATAAACAAATAAAAAAGGTTCACTCTTGGTGCTGTAAAATCGTATGGGTTTTGACAAGTGCATAATGTCATATATCCACCATTATAGTATCATACAGAATAGTCTTACTGCCCTATAAAAACCCTTGCGATTTACCTATCTAACACCTCCAACCCCTGGCAACCACTGCTGTTTCAAAATCTCTATAGTTTTGCCTTTTCCAGAATGTCATACAAATGGAATTATATAGTATTTAGTTTTTCAGACTTGCCTCTTTCATTTAGTAATATGCATTTAAGTTTCATCCATGTCTTTGTGTGGCCTGATAGCTCATTCCTTTTAATCACTGTACAGTGTTTGTACGGATGTACCAGTTTGTTTACCCTAGTAAAGGACATCTTGGTTGCTTCCAGCACTTGGTCTGATATGAACATTCTATGAACATTTGCATGTAGGTTTTTGTGTGGACTTCAGTTTTCAATTCAGTTGCATCAATATATAGAAGCACGATTGCTAGATCTTATGGTAAGACTATGTTCAGGTTTGTAATAGCCAAACTGCCTTCCAAAGTGGCTGTACCATTTTGCATTCCCACCAGCAGTTCTTGCTGTTTAGTATCCTCTTCAGCAAATGATATTGTCAGGTTTTGATTTTAGATATTTAAAGGTAACAGTAGGTGCATAGTGGTATCTCACTGTTTTAATTTGCATTTCCTAATAATGACATGTGGGATGTAGTGCATCTTTCCATATGTGCATTTGCCATCTATATATTCTCCTGGGGTGGTATCTGTTCAGTTCTTCTGCCCATTTATTTGGGTTGTTATTGTTGAGTTTTAAGAGTTCCTTGCATATATTTTTCTCTTAGTCTATGGGTTGTCTTTTCATTCTTTTAACAGCATCCTTCACAGAGAAGAATTTTAGTCCGATTTATCAATTTTTTTTTTCTTTCATGGACCATGCTTTTGGCATTGTACCTAAAAATTCATCACCAAATCCAAGGTCATCTAGAGTTTCTCATATATATATATATATTTTTTTTAAGGAGTTTTGCATTTTGGTCTTTGATCCATTTTAAGGTCATTTTGGTGAAAGATGTAGTCTTTGTTTAGCTTCATTTTTTTTTTTTTTTTGCACAAGGACATCTAATTGTTTAGTACCATTTGTTGAAGCAACTTACTTTTAAAAGGTTCAGGAAAGTCAAGGGTAAAAAAAAGCTGTTGTTATTGCAGTATGTGCGTATGTGTATACAGAGAGAGAGAGAGAAATCAACTGTGACAAATTGTTAACAACAGGTGCTTCTAGGTGAAGGGTAAATAGTGTTCATTATACTCTTAAATTTTCTGTAGTGTTAACATTGTTCAATAAAAAGCAGTGAAATACTTCTACAAAGAAGGTAGGAAAGAATGAAACCCATTTTAGAAGTATTTTCATTAAATTCTTTGTTTCTCAAAAGGTTAAGTTTCATTTATATAAAAGACTGCAATTATGTAGAAAACTGGAACATCTAACAGCTGGATTAGCTACCATACTCCTAGTGAAAAGAGTAAAAGATAAACAGTAGGAACTAAAGACAAAAATATTGGAAATATTTTATGCTAAATTCCTACCATAACTGTGGATTCATCCATTTCTTCTTGTAGTTCAGTACGTTTTTGCTTAAATACATCCTCTTGAAAATATGTAACTAGATTTGTTTTGTTATGCTAAAATCTGTCTTTAACTAGAATTGTCAGTCCATTTATGTTTATTGCTATTCTGATACATTTAGGTTTAAATGTAACATCTTATTCTGTACTTTGTATTTGTCCTACCTGTTCCATTTCTCTCTTTCTCTGTTTTTCCTTCTACAGAATGAATGAGACCTAGTTCTTTGGTTCTCTGGTTTCTAGCTTTATGCTACTAGACTGCCTATATTGGATAGACCCTTGGTGTTGTTTCCTGTCTCATCATGCCCCATGAAAACAGGAAAACCAAAAACTTAAGGTCATTAGGTTTCAGGAAATGCCTGTAAGTGAAAGCTAACTTTAGTGCTCGCTTTACCTTGCCAGGCTTTTGGCCTCTGAGCAAACTGTACTTCCTAGTCAGTTCAGTGGTATATTTAAAAAAAATAACCTAGAAGGCATTTATTTTGATTCTTAGAGGAGATCACCTTCGAACATTTCCAATCCCCAGCCATTACATATAATGGTAGTATTTTCTTTACATAATCTTGAATGGTTATAAAGTTTTTGATTGATCATGTTGTCAACCAGTATTTTATTTTCATTTTATTTATAAGAATACGCATGGGGGCTTCCCTGGTGGTGCAGTGGTTGAGAATCTGCCGGCCAATGCAGGGGACACGGGTTTGAGCCCTGGTCTGGGAAGATCCCACATGCCGCGGAGCAACTAGTCCCGTGAGCCACAACTACTGAGCCTGCGCGTCTGGAGCCTGTGCTCCGCAACAAGAGAGGCCGCGATAATGAGAGGCCCGCGCACCGCGATGAAGAGTGGCCCCCACTTGCCACAACTTGAGAAAGCCCTCGCACAGAAACGAAGACCCAACACAGCCATAAATAAATAAATAAATAAATAAAATAAACCCAAAGTTAAAAAAAAAAAAGCTGAAATATTAAAAAAAAAAAAAAAAAGAATACGCATGGTCTAAATAGCTTTCATCAATGGTATATTTTAAACTGCTATTAAATAAATATTTTATCTAGCATTTTTCATGTTCTCAATGGGAGGGCCCATCACAGTTACATTTTTGTCCACCAGACCACTGAAAATGACACTCTAAGTTGCTCTTTAAATTTTCAGAGGCTTTGTTCTAAAAAGGACACTCAGAACGGTCTATAAGAAGAAAGGAAATCAGTCTCTTATGAGGCACTTCTGGGGCCAGATGACATAAGTTGAGATATGGGAGTTGCCTATATCTGATGTGAATTATGTAAATCAGTCACCTAAACTACTGCTTATACATGAGAGTTCCTAACATTATTTGATGCTTATGGTAAAAGAGCTACTTTTCTTAAAATTGTAATCTTAAGTTCAAAAATAGATTTTTTTTTTTCCTTGAAGTGTAGAGCCATTCAAGCTTCAGGCCAAATTTGAACAATGTCAATTTCTATTCAATCCTAAAAATTTAATAGTATAAAATAAAACACTAGGAAGCTCTAATTCTTCCCCCAAAGATATATAAAGAGGCTGGAAATGTGGTTCAGCATTACATAATGTTGCCACCCACTCTAGAAACAGAAATGAGTGCCTAGCAACAGGAAAGGGTCATCTCAGGAGAGTGCTGATTGCTCATTGGAGCATTCTAAACACAGATGCTTTTCTATCCTTATCACTTCCAGTCCCTGCTAAACACATGCTGGTTACCTTGGATCCCAGTGCCATCTGATGAGAACCTTCCTCTTATGACAACCAATAAAAGCCACTCAGGATGGTTTCTACCTTTAGGTTACATCTTTAAAAATAATAATAATAAAATTTGAAACATTAATAGAAAATAAGCATTTTGTGTGCATTTTCTTCGCCAGTAATCATATTTCTTTCAAGATATGTTAGTGTCCCTGCTGGCATTTTTCTGACTGCACCCTCTATACCCACAAGTTTTTTATTATTATTATTAATTAATTATTTTATTTTTGGCTGCATCGGGTTTTCATTGCTGTGCGCGGGCTTTCTCTAGTTGCGGCGAGCAAGGGCTACTCTTCGTTGCGGTGCACAGGCTTCTCATTGCAGTGGCTTCTCTTGCTGCACAGCACAGGCTCTAGGGCATGCGGGCTTCAATAGTTGTGGCTCACGGGCTTAGTTGCTCTGTGGCATGTGGGATCTTCCCGGACCAGGGCTCGAACCCGTGTCCCCTGCACTGGCAGGCAGATTCTCAACCCCTGCTCAACCAGGGAAGTCCTTTACCCACAAGTTTTAGCAGCAAGGCAGAATCATCTATTTCTTAATAAAGAGGTTATGCATGAGTGTGCCTAATATTACGTATGCTTATGGTAGGAGAGCTTTTCTCAAAGCAGTAATCTCATGTTCAGGAATTTGTTTATATTTTTCTTAAACATATAGCCATTCAAATTTTAGATTAAATTTAAATAATCTCAATTCCTATTCAATCCTAAAGATTTACAAGTGTACAACTAGTACAAATAAAGATCCAGGAAGCTCTAGTTCTTTTCACAAAGATAAACAAAGGGGACAGAAATGTGGTTCAGCATCACATAATGTTGCCACCACTCCAGAAAGAGAAGTGAAAGCACCTTTTCCTAGGTTTCTTGGCTATTTGCATGTGTCTCCCTCCCTCTCTTTGGTATAAGGTTCCTTGTCCATTTTTCTTTGTCCATTCTGAATATAAGCCAATTTTCACTTTCATATGTTATAAATGTTTTCTCCCACTCTGCCTTTTTTCACTCTCTTAATGATGTCTTTTGATGAAGAGAAGTATTTTAGTCTGTTTCAATTTATCATTATTAGACATCTCCTTTATGACTAATGCTTTTTGTGCCCTGTTTAAGATTGGTTTTCCTTATTTCAAAGTCATAAAGATATTTTTCTATATTACCTTCTAGAAACCTGCATTAACATTTTATCTGTAATCAGACTGGAATTGATATTTTTGAGTTAGGGGCCGAGTTGGGGGCCATGATTGTATGGATATATGGATATCCAGTTGACATGGAACCACTATAGTACATAACAACCTTTCCTCACTGCTCTGCAGTACTACCTTTTGTCATAAAACAAGTATCCATAATAGATGTATGGGACTCTTTCTAGACCCTAAGCTCGTTCGCTGGCCTATTTGTCTGTCCTTTCTCCAATAGCACATTGTCTTAATTGCTGTACCTTTATAATAAATCTTTATCTGATTAACTCATCCTACTATTAATATCTGATCAAATGTGTCATCTCACTTGGTTCTTCTATTCTTTGCTCTTCTGTTTGAAGATTGTCTTGGCTATTCTTAGTCATTTGCATTTTCATATACATTTTAGAAATAACTTGTTGACTTTCTTCTTTTCTCTAGATATACTTACTCCCTAGGTAAACTCGTCCAGTTTCATCACTTTGGATATCCACAATCTGTCAAACAATCCTCTGCATTTAACAATCATTAAAATAAATCCAGAATCTGATGACTATTACCAATCTGGTCCAAGTCACCACCCATCCCTCACTGGTTTATTAAAATAGCCGACTATTTTAATAAGCTTCCATCCTTGCCCCTTTAGTTCATTCTCCATGGTAGAGAGATCTTTTAAAATAAAATCTGGGTCTTCCCGGTGGCGCAGTGGTTAAGAATCCGCCTGCCAACGTAGGGAACACGGGTTTGAGCCCTGGTCTGGGAAGATCCCACATGCCGCAGAGCAATTAAGCCCGTGCGCCACAACTACTGAGACTGCTCTAGAGCCTGTGAGCCACAACTACTGAGTCCGCGAGCTGCAACTACTGAAGCCCGCGCGCCTAGGGCCCCTGCTCCGCAACAAGAGAAGCCACGGCAATGAGAAGCTTGCGCACCGCAACCAAGAGTAGCCCCCACTCGCTGCAACTAGAGAAAGCCCACACGCAGCAACAAAGACCCAATGCAGTCAAAAATAAATAAACAAACAAACAAATAAAAGATACAATAAAATCAAATCTGATAATGTTGCTCCTCTGGTCAAAACTCATGTCATTCAAGAGTAAATTCCAATGTTGTTAACAATGGCTCACACAGCTGGCCACACTATTGCTCTGCCCCAGCCATCCTGGCCTCCCGGTGCTGGGCAGGGCCACGCCTTAGGGCTTGTACTTGGTCAACTCCCTCCCTGGGAAGCTCTTCCCCAGTCTCTGCGTGGCTAATGCCTTCACCTCCTTCAAGTCTTTGCTCAAATGTCAACTTCTCCTGAGGCCTTCCCTGACCACCATATTTAAAACTGCAAGTCACCCCTGAGACTAGATGAACACTCTAAACAAAATGCTTTACCTTTTAACAGGAACACAATAAGTATGACCCATAATAACTGATCAATTTAAAATGCAAAGTTTTGTTATTTTCACATGGCCAACTCTGTCTTCCTTGTGTTTGTTAAATATAAGACAGCCCTTATGATTAATCTCACATGATAACGGCCACAGAGTGGCAGACACCAGCCTCTTCTGCGGGCCATCCATCTCATAGTTCTTTTCTTTCTAATTTGTAATTTTTAACGTGTGGAGAAAGGACTAGGTAAATCAAACGGTCTTTGCTTTAGTGGCATTTAACTAAACCCCAGTGCATACATGTGCAAGAAGAACTGGTAAGTTTCCTCCGAATCTTAAGAAAGTAGAGGGTAATTCCCTGGGTCCGGCGGTTAGGCGCCCGCTTTCGCTGCTGGGGGGCGCGGTCGGGGAACTAGGATCCTGCAAGCCTCGCAGGGTACCGCCTGCCCCCCGCCAAAAAAAGGTATTGTTTCCCTTATAGCAGTTTCACCAAATGTTACTTTTGAAATTTACTCTGATAGTATGAAATTTCTTCCTCCTCCTCACATCCAGTCACCAAGTTTCGTCAAAATTCCCCCCTAGACCTCTCTCATGCCGACATGTCTGTCCCCACAGCCCTGACACTTACCTCAGCCTTAATTCTGACCCTTCTTATTTTTCATGGGGACTATCTGTCCTCCTCACTGTCCTCGGGCCCCCTAGTCATATCGTTGATCCTTGAACAATGCAGGGAGGGGTTGGGGTGTGGACTCTCTGTGCGATCAAAAGTCCCTCCTATAACTTGGTCGCCCACCGTATACCTGGTTCCTCCATACCGGCTGTTCCCATATCCCCGGATTCAACCAACCCTGCATCACATAGTGCTGTACTATTTACTGTTGAAAAAAATCCATTTGTAAGTGGACCCACGCAACTCAAACCCATGTTGTTCAAGGGTAAACTGTACTTAAAAGCTTTCAGCTGTTTCTCCTTGCTTTCTCAATAAGGAAACGACTCATCAGGCTGTGCAAGACCTAATTGATCTAACTCTTCTGACCTCTCTAGTCTATGCTTTTGCATCTCTGCTCCAGTGATACTGAACTCCTTGCTTCTTCCTAAGCAAGTCAAGTTATTTTGTTTCTGTGTGGTGGCATATTTTTCCTCTCTGATTGAGGCCTCTTCTCAAGGAGGGTAACTTCAAAGAGGGAGTTGAAAGGCCATTTTTCTCTTAGATTTCCTTGCCTTCTCTGTAGGTGAGGAACCCCTCACCTCTGTTCTCACAGCATCTTAAACATACTTGATGTGACACTACTAGCAGTGTGACATTGGGCAAGTCATTAACCTTCCTGCGCCTGTGTGCTTTTCTGTAATGCAACGGTAATAGGGACTACCTTGTTGTGAGCATTAAATGAATTAAGCAACATAACAATGCTAGGCACATGGTACACAGTCCATAAATATTAGCTACTACGACTTTCCAACAATATTATGTTCACTGACTTTCCATCTGCTGTCTGTATGTTGGCTGTTCAGTTAGGACAAAAACTGTACCAAGTTTAGCTCCGCCTCCCCAAGGTCTAGAACACTCTCTGAAACATAGTAGGTGCTCAATATATATTTACAGAAAGAACAAAATAAAAAATAAACTCCTTTAGTGTACACAGCAAGGCAGGACTGAATCATTTACAGGCACAATCTAATATATGAATATAGCCTAAGCTGAGGCCAGAAAATGAAAAAGTGACAAAGTACTAAAGAAATTGAAATTGATAAAGTACTAAATATTCAACCTGACGGTTCTATAATTTTCTTTCATGGCCTTAAAAAACTGCAGTGGCCATTTAGGATTAGAAAATTATGACAGCCGTAGCATTTTCTTTCAGTGGGTTAAATGTAATCATCACTTAGTTAAACATATGTATCAGCAATTTAAAATTCTCCATTTGATGCACAAAGGTATCTTTTAATCATAATTTATTAAATCATAAAGTCAAAAAAGCAGTAACAGAAGTCTAAGTTCCTTCAGTAGCAGAAGTCTCAATGTCAACATACATACAAAAATGACCATATTTCCCAATGTTATATTAATTTGGATTTGTGGTTGTTTTCCTCATGTCTGAGTCATTCCAATTTTGTGGAGAGCATCTGCTCTCAACTTACTTAAAATGTATTTGCTTCATTAAATTATTTTCTTTTCATGGAATGTTTTTGTTATTGGTTGGTGGCCAAAGATTTACCTTTTATGTTTTTTCTGTATTTTTTTAGTTTCCAGAGCAACACACTGAACTATACTTTAAATACCATAGAGCTTTCCTCAGGGAAGAGACACAAAAGAAAAGTTGGAGAAATTTCAGCGTGTTTTAAAAACACATACACACATATCAGTTACAGAGAAACAAGACTCACAAAATGAAACTCCTCCAAATATTGTTTGCTAGAAATAGTATCATAACAAATTGTGTGCCCATATTTGTCACTCAGAAAAAGTCACTTCTAGAAAATATATTCTCTTCTTCACCCAAATGTTTAAACCTGATAAGTAAGATTGTTTCCTGGGAGATTTATTCTTTAACAATCAAGACAAGCTTTTCAGTAAGCTGAAAGTTAGCTACTTTTACTAGTAGGAATAATGATCACCTAAAAACTGACAAATGACCTATTCTCCTTTTAACTTAGAGTAAGTTTTACTTTCTTATTGACCAAATAAAGGCAACTTAACCAAATCATCCTAGAACTTGAGTCAGTTTATGAGAAAAAGAGAGAGAGGAAAAAAAAAGGTAGGATTTGCATACAAGGAAAAAATTGTCATTTAAATACTTAAAGATGACACCTGCAAATTTGTTTTTCCATCATTACGTTTAAGACTTTAGGTCTACTAGTACTGGAAAAAAACTGCAATGCACCAAAAACCTTCTAATGCATGAAACAGCTTTAAAAATTATTCCAAACAAAAGAAGCTTGCTATATGATCGTAACATTAGAAAGATTAAGGAAAGCTGATGTTCTTTTTCATGTAGAACAGAATTGAGAGATATAATAAAATGGTTGTTTTTTTTTTTAAAGCCACTAAGTTTTGGGGGTGGTTTGTTATGCAGCAACAGATAACTCAAAGCAGCAAGGAACTCCAGGTGGCCTTAGTGGCAGTGAGCACAGACTTGGAAGTCAGAGGCAAATCAGTACTGCCTGATGCATGTCTGGGGGAGACACTGGTGGGCATAATAAAGCACAGAGGAAGGCGGCATCAACGGCACAAGGAACAGTCACAGCAAGAGGACTGCAGGGCTGCAGGTAGTGACTCTGCCTGTATGTGTAGCATCCTGTACCCTTGAATGCGCCCAGAGAGATGGAAGTGAGAAGCTGAGGTCTTAACCTAAGTTAGATGAGTTAGGGTTAGTAATCTATTAGACTCGGGGGTCAAACTGTTAAAGTGACCTTACTTAAGGTCCACGAGTTGGTGGACAGCATTATTTACAATAGCCAAGATACAGAATAAATGTTCATGAGCCATAAAAAAAAGATCAAATCTTGCCATATGTGACAACATGGATGGACCTTGAAGGCATTATTATGCTAAGTGAAATATGACAAATACCGTATGATTTCACTCATGTTGAATATGAAAAACAAAAAACCAAAATAAATGAACAAATGAAATAAAAAACAGACATGTAGATATGGAGCACAGTGTAGTGGTTACCAGAGGGGAAGGGAGGGGAGGGCGAAATGTGTAAAGGGCATCAACTGTATGGTGACTAATGGAAACTAAATTTTTGGTGGTGAGCATGCTGTAGTGTAGACAGAAGTAGAAATATAATGTTGTACACATGAAACAGAAAATGTTATAAATCAACGTTATTTTAATTAAAAAAGAAATGAATTTTTAGTAGAAATGATTTATATTTATTATAGAAACATTACCAAAAAGAACAAAGTAGAAATCTAAGACTCACCCCCAGTTCTACTGACCAGAAATAATCAGTGATAACGTCTGATAATCCAAACATCTTTCTGTACTATTAGTAGAGAAAGAAGAGTGACAGGAAAAGTATATACAAGTGGAATCTTAAAATATATGGGATTTAAAATAAAAATTCTAAATTACATTTTGCTTAAATTTAACAGACAATAAGTAAAACTGAAGGAATAAATAAAATCTTAAACGTTACAAATGTCAGGGTCTACACTAATCCTTTAAGGATTATGAAAGGCTAGCGTTTCAACCCTAAATAGCACCTGTCTTTCTGCTATGAAAAATTAAATCTGCCCTGATGCTTCCTCCCACCTCCCCACCCCCACCAGATTCTCATTACCTATTTTTTTAACCAAGACATATAACACATTCTCATATATGATATTAATGCTGTGGAAACTTTTAAAAGGCATGGAATGATTTTGATGAGTCTATGTTTAAAAATAAACATAAAGCCTCATACTGACAAATTTTACAAATGATCTTTTTAAGGCAGCATAGATGTGTACTGCTGCAAATGTGCTACTCGGCCAACCTGACAAATGTGATATTTTGCTGTTTGCTAGACTTTGTTCACATACTAGCTGGAAATATGAAATGCATTTCCAAGTGAATTTCATGAAGCACAATAGAGAATGCTGTAATAAAATCCAAATATTCCTTCCACTACATTCCTTTCCTCTAATACTTCTGTAATTCAATCTGAAAAGACCAAGTTTGTCTAGAAAGATTACTTCTTTATAGGCCACTAATGTTGCTTATTGCTTAGCTTCGGACATTTTCTAGGTACTCAAACTGCCTTAAAAATCATCAAATCACTGAAAACCAAACTAAGGATATTGTACAATTTTTGTTTCCTTGTTTTAAAATGGTAACAATATTTAGCAGCTCAATTCTGTGACAGTTTCCTGACACTATTTCTCAAAAAAATCACCAACAGGTTTTCTATCTCATAAACTCTACTGTAATGGTTTTCAAACCTGGTTGCACACTGCAATCACTCAGGTAGCTTTAAAAAATAAGGAAGTCCAGCCCCAGCCCAGATCCATTAAGTTAGAATCTTTGGGAATGGGCTCCGGGAAAGGCGTTTTAAAAGCTTTTAAACATAGTATAGGGCTTGGTAAGCTCTTACTTTAAATGAAGAATCTAAATCATCTCTATGAAAATAGATACTCAATTTATCATGTGTTCAGTTATAGTGAAAATAATTTTATTTAGATTTTTAAGAGGTGAAATTTATCACTATCAATCATATTTCTCAAATTAAATGATGGCATCAGTTTTCAACATCTATAGAACTACTTTTCTGGTTCAAAACTGTGATTTTAAAGTACCCCATCATACAAAACTCCTTTTTAAAGGGTGAATGTTAGGAAATTTTGTCCCTTTATTGACAAGTTTTATGATTAGTTTGAGGGATTAAATGCTAGCGAAACGTAAGACTCTGACAAAACAATAATGCAACAAGAATCTGGCTAGGAGTAAAAGGAATAAATGGTCACTGATTTCAGAGCCCATTTGTAGGCTAAGATGCTTTTGTTTTTTAAAATTTTTTTTTGTTTATCTCAGCTTCTAAACCTTTTCTTGTTTATATTAGAAGTTCCATTTTATCTGATGAGTTTCCAAACATCTTTTTTAAAAAAATTATTTTACTGAAGTTTAGTTGATATACAATGTTGTGTTGATTTCTACTGTACAGCAAAGTGATTCAATATACACATATATAATTCTTTTTCATATTCTCTTCCATTATGGTTTATCACAGGATACTGAATATAGTTTCCTGTGCTATACAGTCGGACCTTGTTGTTTTCCAGTCATCTTTAATAAGAAATGTTCCATAATAACCCACTTCCTTTATCCCACTAGTATATGCTTGGGCTTTGGGCAGTACTCTTTCTCTTGTAGAAGCTGACTGATGATTCATCTTCTAATTTCCTCTTCTTAAGCCATTCTTATGAAATCTTCTAAGATTCCTCAATCAAATAGGCTAACATTCTTCACGTTTAAAAAAAAAAAGTGTTAGACTAGCTGGCAATCTTATTGATGTTTCTGGGTGACTGCTGGGGTAGTACAGGAATATGGATAACTTTTAAAGTTAAATATAGTAAACTTATTTACTTTGCATTCTCAAGCTAGAAATCTCCACAGATATAATCTGCATATCTACTAGCTAATGTCTCATAATCATGTTCCTGAGGTGCTGCGAGGCTTTGAATGTCCTCCTGTAATGACCAAGTGAGCACAGCACGTGGAATGACCAGGGAGCAAGGGGACAGCCTAGCAGGCCAAATAAATCCTGGCCATCAGTGGGTGACAGATGTCTCGGCCAGATCACCCCCACAGCAACACTGACCACACAGAAAACACACAACTAAATGTAATATTTTCCGTTTCCCTCCCCTTCTATAAGTGATGCTCAGGGTGCATAAGGAATCAGAGCTACACATTAGTATAAAATGTTAAAATTAGGTGTTATCTTCCATTGATAGGTTCAAACCCACCCCAGATTCTAGAACTAATGTCATCTCCTTTGTAATAGTGGGGAATTGCTCTAAAACACATAACCTAAAAGCTAAATTATTCCTGTGTAGGTATTAGGGAATTTCAAGCAATGTAACATTTTTTGACAGCGACATTTTTTGGTAAACGATCAAAATGGACAAGCACCATCATTAAGAACGCAAAGCAGTGGTTGTTAAGAAAATTATTCTACATTTCAACATCAACACTATCTCTTAGGTCTGTCTTAATCTGGAAGTAGCTATGTGAAGGCACATTGATTTATACAGTTTTTTAGACACTGAATTACTTTTTATAGCAATATCCCATATACCAAATGGACAGACAAGGAAAATACTGTTATCTTAAAGTAAGTGGGAAAAAAAGAGAAAGCTCTTAAGTGGCCATCTATGTACTTACTTCTAGAACCTTGAAAATCCTTTGGATAAATAAGAAACTTGACATCTTCACTGGACTCATACCAGCTTTGAGGGAAAAAAAAAAAAAGGGACTAGAAACAGCCTGCCTGGCGGTTTCACAGAGGTTCTGGCCTTCTGTTCACATATTCTTCATGACAGGTGCAGTTCCTTCCCTCCCTCCATCTGGGGCCTGGCTTAGCACTTAAACTGGCCTCTACACCAGCAAGAAGCATATGGGCTGGGACAGGGGCGATATCTGCTTTCTGTTGGTATCTGCTCTGTGTTGTCTTAAGCTTGTCCCTTCAGTTGCTGTAGATACCTTGGTCCTGACTCACTATATGTGTTAAGCATTTTCTTTTTTTTGGCTGTGCCACACGTCTTGCCCTGACCAGGGATTGAACCCGCGCCCTCGGCAGTGAAATTGCGGAGTCCTAACCACTGGACCACCAGGGAATTCCCTTAAGCATTTTTAAAATGTAATAGTTGCTATAAAGAAAATATCTGACATACACTTCTAAGTCGGGGAGCATAATGAAGTGAATCAGTCATCCAACTTCAAAGTAAAGCACCACCAACGCCATTGTCCCAGCATCCCTTCCTCTGTCAGGGTACTCTCTGAGTTAACCCCTATCCTAAAATTCGGGTTTATTATTCTCTCTTCTTTTTTGAAAAATATGTTCCATATATGTATATATCTCTAAATTATGTACTGTTTAGTTTTACCTATGCTGGAGCCTTTAAAATGGTATGACACTAAATGCAATCATATCAGGCTGTTTTTTTTTTTTTTTTCAAAAAACACACTTTAATTTTCCTAATAGTCATCCATACTGATGCTTGTAAGTGGTATCTCATTCAGTTTTACTGCTGTGTAATATTCCATTATGTAAATAGACCAGCATTTATTCACCCATTCTCTTGTCCATGTAAATTAGTATTCTTGGTAGATTTTTGCTTTAAGAACTTTCCTATAAATATCCTTGCAAATGTCTCCTGGTGCATGTGCCAAATTCTACCTAGTTGTGGAATTGCTGGGTTATAGGTTACGTGAATGATTAACACTATGAGTTAGGGCCAAATTGTTTTCCAAAGCAGCTACAGCATCTTACTCCGACTGGCATTGCAAAAAAGGATCCTGTTGTTCTACCCATCCTTGCCAACACTTGGTATTTTCAGACTTCTTAATTTTTGCAAGCTAGAAGGTGTGAAATGGAATTTCAATGTGGTCTTAATTTACATTTTCCTGAAAACTAATGAGTTTTGTGCATCTTTTTCCATGTCTAGTTGCCACTGGTTCATTTGTACATTCTTTAGACTGACTATTTTCTTATTGATTTTAAAGAATTCTTACACCTTCTATCATACTTTGTTAGTTACATATGTTACAAAACTGTGCAATTTTTGCCCTCATTGGGCCACAAATCTAGTACTGGCTTATTCCATCATACCTTCCTTCCCTGCCCTCGAGCTATTGAGGAATTGAGAAAATAGCAGTATGAGTTTCTAAATGGAGTTTTAAAAATTCTATATCCTGAAAAGGATATTTAATATAATTAGATATTTCTTTTTCACATAGATTGGCAGACAAATTTATTGCCAATGTAGTGAAAATCAATTACCATTGTTGAGAATGTAAAGTGAAACTTGATAGGGGTGGTGATACCTGAGTGTACTATTTGACAAAACTCACTGAAATTATTATACGTAAATTCTATCCCAAAAATGCTGATTTAAAATTAATAAAATAACAGGTGTAAATTATAACACAGGGAGGTGGTATAGCACATTGGTTAAGGTCTGGTTCTAGAACTAACCTGCCACTTAGCTCTGCCACTTAGCTCTGCCACTTAGTATGTTACCACTTTGGGCAAGTTATTTCATATCTTTAACCCTTGCATTTCTCATTGGCAAAGTGGGGATAACAGCAGTACCTATACTGTTATATTATAAATGTCACAGTTTTCACATTTGGGCAGGTAATCCACTGATAATTTATTTTTGAGTTTGCTGTGAAGTAAGGCTATAGTCTCATTCTTTTTTCTGAGAGATAACCAAGTTGTCACAACACTATTTAATTATCCATCCTTGCCCACTGATTTTGAATACTACTTCTGTCATATCAGATTTCCTTATATGCCTCATTTAGTTTCTGGATTCTTGATTGTGTTTCCTTAAGTCTATTGTCAAGCACTGCACCAATACAGTACTACACTGTCTCAATCACTACAACATTATAATTAATCTTGATATATAACAGGAGAAGTTTTCCTTCCCTGTTCTTTGCTGCTATCTTATTGATTCCTGAGCTTTTGTTCTTTCCTATGAACTATAGATAGTCTATCAAGTTTCATGAAACAAAAACAAAAAAATCCTGTTGGAATTCCAGAGAATTCATAGATCTATTTGGGAAGAACTGATAATCATCAACTAATATTGATCCATTAATATGAGCTATCCATTTATTTAGATCTTCTTTTATCTTTCAATCACATTTTATAACTTTATAGGTTTTTCCCCAGTGTTACAGTCTGTCTTTTAACAGAAAAATGTAATCTATTTACATTTATTGTCTCTATTGATATTTTTGAACCCATTTCTACTATCTTTTTTTGTCCATATGTCTCCCACACCTTGTCCCCTTTATTTTGGTCTTTTATATCCCTTTAGCCTCTTTTTTTCTCTGTTGGTGTGGAGACTATAGATTATATTTATACCCTTTTAAATTACTGTATCTCTGCACATGACAGAGACCATTCCATTCTCTCCTCACCTTTACTGAGCGTGAAGGGAAAAAGAGTAAAACTAGACAAAAAGGTGAGGAAAGCATAAAAGAGAGGACAAGAGCCAGTGATGACATACTCTGAAGTGGGGGACCAAAACTGAATTCTTCAAAGGAAGAAACTGAACGCTTTCCTTCCTCGTGCAGTTCCTCCTCTCATCACATATTTAGATAGGCAGTGCCATTTTTAGCTTACAGGTTATATGATTTTCAGCATTTCCTTTATACTTCTCAGTCATTCAAGGTAATCAAGGTCTCTTTTTATTATAACTATTACTCTTAAAATGGTTTACCAGCTATGTTGAACTCATCTTACTTTTAGGTGAGTTATTTTAGTTAAAGCAGTACAAGAATTTGTCACCAGCAAACATTTAAGGTAATTGGGTACAGAGTTACTGGAAGACAGTACATTTAATTTCTTTTAAAAAAATTATTTATTTATTTTTGAGGTAAAGTTGATGGATAATATTATATAAGATTCAGGTGTACAACACAGTGATTTACGGTTTTCAAAGGTTATACCCACATTCACAATTATAAAATATTGGTTATATTCTCTGTTGTACAATATATCCTTGCAGTTTACTTATTTTATACATAGTTTGTATCTCTTAATCCCCTACCCATGGACAGTACAGTTAGTTTATTTCTTAAACTTAGAGAAGACCGATTGAAATAAAGTAGTATTTGCATCACATTTATTTACCATATAAAACAAAACAAGATGTAGAGTTTAGAAGTTCCTAAAAAATATTTAATCATAATAACAATGCATAAACTTTGTGGGGGGGGGGAGTTTATTTCTAACGTGCATATTTGAAACTTTTACTTCGCAAGAAGACCAGCTATCCTTTCACAATATCTTTACACAAAGCTTTCAGACCACGTTTCTCATATAGTTTTATTTAACACTTTAATATTTTTAGATTGTTTAAGATTTATACACTAGCAAGTCTCTTTTATATGGACCGAGAGGTATATCTTTAGAGAACACTTTGTCCTATACATTCATGATCCATTAAACACCTTAAAACCATTATCATTTATATTGGCAAAATTAGCCTAGGTTTACAAAGTGAAAACTGAAAGGCCCCATATTTCAGAAAATCAGAAATAGAAACTAAGGTTGATGAAAATTAATGATTAAAAAATATAATGCAAATAAACAAACATCAAATGAACAACTGGGAAGTTTGTTCAGCAATAGTGAGATTGGTCAGTGTTCCCATAGAAAACACAGGCACAAAGCAGTGAAGAACTGATCATGGCCGTAATGACACCCATCAGGCAAATATCGCTAAGTTTGTTCTCTTCTATTCCCATATTCTTTAAGTCAGCACTCATGGATATCTCCTGCTCATTGTTCTTGAGGGACTCTCAAATGTTAAAGAAAAATAATCAGTTGATCCATTTTTAATGTTTTATAGTTCTCAGCGTGTAAATCTTTCACCTCCTTGGTCAGGTTTATTCCTAGTATTTTTTTTTTTTTTGGTGCGATTTTAAAAGGTACTGTTTTTTTACATTCCCTTTCTGACATTTCATTGTTAGTAAACCAAAACACAACCGATTTCTGAATGTTAATCTTGTATCCTACTACTTTGCTGAATTCATGTATTAGATTTAGTAGTTTTTGTGTGGAGTCCTTAGGGTTTTCTATATATAGTATCATGTCATCTGCATATAGTGACAATTTTACCTCTTCCCTTCCAATTAAAAAAAAAATTTATTTATTTGGCTGCACCGGGTCTTAGTTGCGGCATGCAGGATCTAGTTCCCTGACCAGGGATGGAACCTGGGCCCCCTGCATTGGCAGCATGGAGCCTTAACCACTGGACCACCAGGGAAATCCCTTTTATTTGTTTTTCTAGTCTGACTGCTGTGGCTAGGACTTCCAACACTATGTTGAATAGAAGTGGTGAGACCGGGCATCCTTATCTTGTTCCAGATTTTAGTGGGAAGGCTTTCAGCCTCTCACCATTGAGTATTTTTTTTAATAAATTAATTTTATTTATTTATTTTTGGCTGTGTTGGGTCTTCGTTGCTGCGTGCGGGCTTTCTCTAGTTGCGGCGAGCGGGGGCTACTCTTCGTTGCGGTGCGCGGGCTTCTCATTGCAGTGGCTTCTCTCATTGTGGAGCACGGGCTCTAGGCGCGCGGGCTTCAGTAGTTGCGGCACGTGGGCTCAGTAGTTGTGGCTCACGGGCTCTAGAGCACAGGCTCAGTAGTTGTGGCACACGAGCTTAGTTGCTCCGTGGCATGTGGGATCTTCCTGGACCAGGGATCGAACCCATGTCCCCTGCATTGGCAGGTGGATTCTCAACCACTGCGCCACCGGGGAAGCCCACCATTGAGTATTATACTGGCTGTGGGTTTGTCATAAATGGCTTTTATTATGTTGAGATATGTTCTCTCTTATACCCACTTTGGTAAGAGTTTTTATCATGAATGGATGCTGAATTTTGTCAAGTGCTTTTTCTGCATCTATTGAGATGATCATGTGGTTTTTGACTTTTCTTTTGTTAATGTGGTATATTACATTGATTGATTTGCGTATGTTGAACCATCCTTGTGAACTTGGGATGAATCCCACTTGGTCATGGTATGTATTCTTTTTTATGTGTTATCGGATTCAGTTTGCTAATATTTTCTTGAGGATTTCTGAATCTATGTTCATCAAGGATATTGGCCTGTAATTTTCTTTTTTGGTGGTATTTTTGGTTTTGGTATCAGTGTGATGGTGTCTTCATAGAATAAAGTCAGTTTATCCACTTCACAGTTTTGGTGAAAGCGCATCCCAAATTTTGGGAGTCATTAAGATTGATCACACTTTGACAATGAAAGAGTGTCACATTAGTAGAAGCTTTAGCATATAATTTATTCAGTGCTGTACATAATCACACTGTTTTTTTAATGCCAAACAATGCTGTTTATTAATTATTCTTGATATTGTTGTAATACAAGGTTAATGTATTCATGTAAATATCTAAGTAGTTTTATTAAACACAAAATGCTTCAGAGTACTTCATCTACGATTCTCCATAGGAAGCATACAAGTAATATAATCAAGATCTTTAACTAGCTTTCTACTCTCCCTTTCATGCCTCCAGTGACGGAGAGCACACTGCACACATGGGACTGTCAGTCTCAATGTTGAACAACTCCAGGTGTTAGAAAGTTTTCCCTAACACTGAATAAAATTGTCTTCCCTATGACATCTACCTATTGCTCTAGCCTTGCATTTCACAGTTAAGATAGAAAAATCAGTATTCCTTCTCCCATGTGACAACTCAAATTATATTAAGACAGCTGTTTTGTTAGTTTTTTTCCCTACTTTTCTAATCCAATTCCTCAAATTATTCCTTGCCATATACTAGCTTTCCTCAAGATATATAAAAGAGATTGTTGTGTCCCCCTAAAAAAGATACGGTGACCTTATTTGGAGATTGGGTCTTTACAGAGGTAATCTAGTTAAAATGAGGTAATGAGGGTGAGCTCTAATCCAGTATGACTTGTATCCTTATAAAAATGGGAAATTTGGACACAGAGACAGGCACAAAGGGAGAATGCCAGGTGAAGATGAAAGCAGAGATCAGGGTGATGATTTACAAGCCAAGGAACGCAAAGAAGGCCAAAAAACACCAGACTAGGAGAGAGACATGCAACAGGTTCTCCCTCACAGACTGCAGACGGAAGAACCCTGTTGACACAATAATTTTCTTTTGTTTAAGCTATCCAGTTGGTGGTACTTTGTTGTAGCAACCCCAGAAAACTAATACATTACTCAGAAATGTGACATGACAAAAGGTTAAGGAAATTTTCCACAGCCAAACTGCTTGGTTTTATTTATGGGTGAGAATAACTCCTTCCTAAAATGGACATATCATTATTGAAAATATTAATGCTCTCAGCAATGATATATTTGAATACATTCTGAAATTATACTCTGAATTTCTGGCCAGTACAAGTCTATTATGTTTAGATTTTTCCTATGACTTTCGTTTTCACGATTTTTCTTTGGTAGCTCTGCTTTTGCAGAGTTGATGACACTGTTAATAGTAAAGAAAGCAACATACTGGTAACCTTTGGCTCTGTATTCAAATCCTAATCTAGGACCAGGAAAACTGTAACTTGTAAACCACGTTTCATTCATAAATTTAGAAAAGAACGACTATAAGAGTGATATGCAGAATATGTGATTATAAAAATTATTTTCAAAGTGTACGGTAACAGCGATTTTCATCAGTGTGGGGAAATTCTCTGTAAATACTGAAATAGAAATTAATTTTGAAATAAGTAATAAAAAATTATGACAGATTGATCAGCAACAGTATTTTATATAGAAAATTCTTAAGCGATATTCTAAGATGCTTATGAATTTCCATATATTATTATGGCCTATAATTTCTCCCATGGAAGCAGCAAAGAGTAAACAACAAAGCCATTTTCAGATGGGGATGCTGAGCAGACTGTATCTGGTAGAGGACCACACCAAGAGAGCCTGGCAACACCTGGAGACACTTTTGGCTCTTAAACCTGTGCGGGTGCTACTGGCATCTTGTGAAGAGAGGCCGGGGATGCTGCTAAACCGTCTACAAGGCACAGGACAGCCCCCACAAGAAGGAATTATCCAGTCCGAAATGTCGATAGTGCTAGGTTAAGAAACCCTGACATATTTAAAGGATCTTCAAAGGAAATAAAAAATACTTTGAATATCGATATGAATAGCTGTATAATATTCTAACATTAGCTAGTCTGCTCTTCAAATAATCTTTAGCCATGGTTAAATAATTTCATTCCAACTGCTACTGATGTCTCTGTCCACAGTATCTTAGTGAGTACGCCATCTCACCAGATTTTTAGTCATAGTGGTCTCTGTAATTCCAACATGACTGAAGGTGGTCAATTTACTTCAGTAATAGAGGTAAATACGCTTAAACCCTTAACAGACAGTTTTGTAAAAACAAAGACACTTATAACAATAATTTTTATCTTTAACCTTTCATTTAACTTCAAAAAATGCTGTGAAAGGGGTAGTTTAGGGCAAATGCATAATCAATGACATAGAAATAAGCTCATGTTCTGCTAACAGAGACTCAGCAGTAATCTTTTTCCATATGATGACCAAAAAAGTAATATCGTATTTATTTAAGACATTTAAGTTACCCACTTATGCTATTATTATTGTAATGTACTATTTAAACATTTAAATCTATACTGAAAGAAGAGAATATAAAAATCTCTACCCTAAAAGGGTTAAAAAATCTAGTGGAAAAAGAAATAGCTAATATAGCAGCAGTGACAAAAAATGGACAAAAGCAAATTGTTTTTGAAATGAAGGCTAATAAAGGAATCTTGTTGGAAGTTCTGGCCTATGCAATGAAAACAAGACCCAATAGTTTAGGATGTGTTTTGTCTTAATGAAGCAAAAATGACCTCTTTCAGGACATTCACAACAAATTACATGTTTAAGATTTTTAACTTGTCCAATTTCCTTGAAAAATTCATTGCTCCTATTTTCCTTATTTCCCATGGTCTAATAGCAGTAAGTATCCTATTCTTAGACACAACTCATGAACATTTACATGATGGAGCTCATCAAAACTGGTAAATAAAGTTAAAATCTACCTTAACCTAATTGAAAGAAACAATTTTAGCCATCATTGAGATTTTACAACCATTTAAAAATATTTAAAGCACATATGAAGGAAGAAAAATATCACTAGTAAATTGTGACTGCACTCAAAGCTCCCAAGGATTTAAAAATTATTCAAGATCTTTTTCATTAATCCTGTCATAATCTTAACCAACATATACACGAAGGGTAGAAACAGGTTGCTTTTGTAACAATACATTTCAGAGATGATGCTGGCTTGGACTAAGGTAATGTAAGTAAAGGTGGTGAGAACTGGGTGGATGCTGGGTATATTTTGAAGGTAGAGTCAACAAGATTTACTGTCGTATTCAAGGCAGGGAACAAGAGAAAAAGAAGAATCAAGGATGATGCCAAGGTTTTTGGCTTGAACTACTGAAGGACTGAGTTGTCATTAATTGAGCTGGGGCAGGCTGCCACAGTCAGATCAAAAAGGAAATTCAGGAGTTCAGTTTTGGATATCTTAAGTTCAAGATGACTTCTAGATGTTTCCAAGTAGAGTTAAGTAAGCATTTAAAAATGTATATGATCATGAGTTCAGCAGAGGTCTGGGTTGCAGATATAAACTAGCAAGAGTCCTCATAGGCGTGTAGATAGACGAGAAAAAAGGTTTGAGAACTGAGCCCCTGGACACATCAATTTTAGTAATTCAGGGCATGTGGAGGAGTGTGGCAAGGGAGACTGGGCAGGGAGTGGCCAATGAGTTATGAAGAAAACAAAAAAAGCAAGGTTTCTGGGAAACCAAGTGAAGAAAGTACTACAAGTAGAGAATGAGCAATTGTATCAAAAGCTGCTGCTAAGTCAGATGAGGACCAGTTTGGCCATGTGGAGGCTACTGCTGACCTAAGGAAGGGTAATTTTAGTGGAGTGGTTGGTGGCAAAGCCTAAACGGTAGGGGTTCGAGAGTGACCCAAAGGAGAGGAAATGGAGAAAGTGTATATAGACTATCTTTTGAGGAGTTTTTTGCTTTAAAGAGAGGGAGAGAAATGGGTAAATGAGATGAAAAGTATAGTAGGCTGAAAGAGGTTTTTTTTTTTTTTAAGATGGGAGCAACAATAGCATGTTTGCATGCTGACAAGAAAGATCTAGCAGAGAGGGAAAACAGACGAAGTTGGAAAGAAAGGGGAAAACTGCTGTAGTATGGTTTTTTAGGTATGTTAATTTAGACTCTAAAGATACCCATTAAATATAATGGAAGAGGATCAATTAAAGAAAGAAGACAGAGGTTTTACTAGTACTGCCAGATAATAAAATTATGGTAAAAGGAAAATTAAAATGTGTTTAAGATGTAAAAAGGGAAATGCAGATTTATGGAATTTAAAAGGAATTCTCCAAATTTATCTAATTCTATGTGACAAAGTAGTGCTAATCAAATATCTGGAGTAAATACTTCATATTTAGAAGTGAAAAAGAAATCACAAAGTAAAAAATGAACAAGCTGAACTGTGAACTGCATTTAAACTATAAACTCTCTATATAAGTAAAAGTAAAATATCTAAAGAGAAGGACGGTTAGATTGAGAAACATACTTGCATCAGATAGGATTTAAGGCTAATTTCTTTATTATGTAAGGAGCTCAGACAAACAAGTAAATTATCAGCTAACCAAGAGATAAATGGGTAAAGTGCATAAAGATTATTTGCACAATATGTGACATAATTAGTAAATATTAGAACAAATATTAAGCCTTGCAAATAAGAAACAAAATGCAAAAAAAACAGTGAGATCTGTTATATTCATTAGGAAAGTATAAAAAAAATTAAAGCCTCCTAGTCTGGCTACACTGTCATAAAGACAGTACTCATACATTGTTGGTGGCAGTGAAAAATACTAATATCCTTCTGGACAGCAATTTGGAAATTGGTATCAATGGTCATAAAAATATTTATAGCCTTTGACTCAGAAATACTCCTCTTGGATATTTATCCTAAGGAAATACTAAAAAGTATATATAAATGATGTCCATTGCAGCACTAAAATTACATTGTAGCATTAACTATGATAATGATATTAGAAATGATCTAAAAGGAAAATTAAAAAATGGAAGAATGGCTATGAAAATTATGAATCCTGGCCTAATCAAATAGAAGATATAAGATTTCAGAGCAACGTAGAAGATGCTTACCATGTAACAATTAACGGCAGTGTAAAAAAATATTTTACTATGGGCTTCCCTGGTGGCGCAGTGGTTGAGAATCTGCCTGCCAATGCAGGGGACACGGGTTCGAGCCCTGGTCTGGGAAGATCCCACATGCCGCGGAGCAACTGGGCCCGTGAGCCACAACTACTGAGCCTGTGCGTCTGGAGCCTGTGCTCCGCAACAAGAGAGGCCGCGACAGTGAGAGGCCCGCGCACCGCGATGAAGAGTGGCCCCTGCTCGCCGCAACTAGAGAAAGCCCTCGCGCAGAAACGAAGACCCAACACAGCCAAAAATAAATAAATTAATTAAAAAAAAAATTTTACTATACTCTTAATTACAAGTATGTCACCTACACAAAGAGAAAGAAAGAAAAATGTAAACTGAAAATAGTTTAAACATTCAGTATGCTGGGACTATAGCAAAATACGTTCTTCCTTGTTCTAGTAACAACTACTAACAGTTACTGAATACTTACCATCTACCTGATGATGGAGAATGGACATTATTGTATGCAAGCACATTTAATCTTATGGGGTAGGTTATAGCCAATACTAAATGGCAGAGCTGATATTTGAATTCAGGCAATCAGTCTTAAGTCCTGATCTTCACCACGATCTATGTTGTATACACAAATTAAGAAAAGGTAGAAAAATGGGGTTTCCCTCAACCTCTAAGAATCATGTTTTAAAAGGTAAGGTTATGGGTATCACATATTGTATCACATATAATATCATTTGGTAGTTGCAGATTACTATCCCTTAATAATTGCTAACTAACCTTTCCATTTTGCCTGTAAAATTAAGGTAAGTTGATTTTAAACAGACTGGAAAAAAAAATGAAAATCCTCTCATAGCATCACAGAATGCTACAGCTGTACAAAAGAGTTTGGAGGGTCTTCACTGGCAGTCCAGTGGTTAAGACTTGGCCTTCCGATGCAGGGATGCGGGTTCGATCACAGCCAAAAAACCAAAACATAAAACATAAGCAATATTGTAACAAATTCAATAAAAACTTTAAAAATTGCCCACGTCAAAAAAATCTTAAAAAGATTTTGGAGATTACCAGATCCCTCTACCTCTACAGAGTAAGAAACGGAGGTCTACTATCAGTGACAGGTTGACTCAAGGTCATTCAGCTGGTTAATACAACCAAAGCTAGTTCTAAATTCCAGGTTCCCAATGATAACAATAATGAGAATCATAGTCCAGTGATACTTCTTGCTATACCATCTTACTCCTCTCCCTCGTTAAAAAAAAAAAAATGTATGTACATATTACGTATTAAGTGCACAACAAATGCCAGGCACCACATTTGGTGTGTTTTAGTTAAACTAATTTAATCTTTACAACAGTTTTAAGGAGGTAAATATTATAACCATTTTAAGACAAGAACAATGAAGCTCAGGTTTAGCATGTTGCCCAGGACCATGCAACTATTAACTGGCATCCAGGTCTGATAACCAAGTCACTGCTCTTCCCAGAAATGGTCTGCCACAGGGCTTGGGGAGAAAGTGCTCATGCACACAGGGAGCTCTGGTTAAAGAGGGTCCTTATGTTCCTTGCACGTGCCACCAGAGGTTCATGTTGAGAGAACTGTCTGATCTTTCTTCAGGCTCAGGACTAGCTGGCTGTTCCAGTAGATTAGAAACAATGTAGTAAATCTATCTGCTGGTGTGAAAAAGGTTTCCAAGTTTGTGTAAACCCCGGGGGTTGATCCTTTGTGCTGTTATGTGTGATCAAGGGAGTAGAAAACATTCAGTGCTTAGAGAGTAGGGGCAAAATATAATGATGCTTATATTCCCTGACAAGTGTGCTTTTTTAATATGCTAATTGTTCAAGGGCTCATGAAATACATTTCCAGACACTTGATAAATACATTCCCATGACCGTTTTTCCCTCACTATTTTGCTCCCTTTCCTTTGCCTCACAGTTTCAATTCTGTAGGTTCTAGCATTGCGGGCTTTAATACTCTCTCTCCAGTTAGGGAACCCCTTAAGTGGTCTCCCCATCTTCAGAGTCTCTCCATTCACAACCATCTCACACGGGGAGAGAATCTTCTAAAGCAAGGCCATTGCTGCCTAATAATAGCTATCAATTCTTCATGAAATTCCTTGAAAACAGGCCCCAGCCTACCTTTCCAGCTTTCTCTCTCCTCAGTCTCTTAAGCCCTAGGTAACTAATCTGGGCTTTCCCTCCTCTGTTCTTTGGCTCACAGTGATCCCTTTATCTGGAATCCTCTCCTTTTTCATCTCTGGCTGTCGAATTTCGGTCTGTCCTTTAAGGCCCATCTCAAATGTAATCTCCCTTGCTTTTTCTGATTCTCCAACCAGATATATTCCCTTCCTTGTCTAAACTCTATTGCTCTGGGTGTAACTCTTAGAAGACTTGACCTGTACTGCAGGTATCAGTGTATTCCAACTGGCAGTTCCATTAAGATCAGTTATGTGTTAATAACCTTTGTGTTCTAGATGGCACCTAGAAAAGACACTCATACTCATAGTTAATGATCAAAAACAAAAATCTGATTTTGAGTAATGAAAACTAAAAGTGCTTCACAATTTTCTGTCAGTTAAAGAACTGGTTAAAGGAATCCAGAGAATTAAAAAAAAAAAAAAAAGTCTTAATGGGATACTTGATTTCTTTCCTAGGTGCTGACACAACAATTGATAGACATCTTCTAGGTCGGGAACAGTATGTCTGTATGATGAAAATGTAGACTCAAAGAAGGCCCCAAAAGACTTAAAAAAAAAAAACTTAAGATATCTTTGCTATGCTTTCATTTCTTGAGTTTTAGTTTTGTACAGATGAACATGGGACACTCTGAAGCTTTAAAGCTAAAAACTATACCGAGGAAGAAAAAACTGATTAAGACAATCAAATGACACATTTTGAATACTACTGTAAATCAGGTTAAACAGGGCTACCAGGCGATTAATTCACTCTCCAAAAAAACCAAAAAAACCAAAAAAACAAAAAACCCAACAGAAAAATTAGTTCTTTTTCCCCATTGAGAAATAAATTAAAAATCTGGTAATGTTACTTTTCCCACATTATAAAGCTAATCAGAGAAGCCTACCACCTCATAAAAACATTTCATAAAGGTACAGAGATAATACTACTCCTACAGAGATCATGATTAATGAATCCACGGGCCCCTGGCTGTAACTACGTCATTGTTTACTTCGTGACTTTTGTTTTCGAGGAGGGGGTTAAGTCAGGGAGGATGGGAGGAAATTAAATTGTAGCCCAACAAATACCTTTACAGAGTAAACATCACAACTCAACTAATTTTTTTCTTACGGGCCTGTAGCACTTGTTGGTAAAAACACTATGAACCGATAATTTGAACAAAGGCAACAGGCACCTGCAGCCTCTCAATCCCTTTGCAAATATTTCCACTAAGAAAGCGCCAAATTCTGGGATCTGGACGAACAGGCGAGTGTCACCATTCAATAATGAGCTCCTTTCTCGATAAGCTGTAAACCTCGGGGCACCTGAGACCCTTCCCAGGGATCTGAGCTGGGAGCGGTCTCGGATTTTTTAGACAAATCTCTCCTCCCACCACACGTGATCAGCCGCCCTGGGAGACCCGCAACGCACGATACAAAGGCTCGGCGCTGCCACTGCATCCTCAGGAGGATCGCGGAGCCTCCCGCGCTCAGTTTCTGAGGAGCCTGCGCAGGGCGCCGCCGCGAGGCGCGCCGCTCCCGGGCCCGCAGGGCGGTGCCGCGCAGCGCGGGGAGCGGGAGCGGGGAGCGCGCGCCGCCTGCCCTGCGCGCCTGCCCACCCAGCGCCGGGGAGCAGGGCAGACGAGCCGCACGCAGCTCGGCCGCGCCGCAGCCGCCGGGCCCTCGGCCGACGCAGGGAGCCCCGCAGCGACGTGGACTAGGGTGAGGAGGCCGAGGGCTCCCAGACCCCGGGCAGGCCCGAGGCCGGGCCGGGCCAGCCCACCCCGCCCAGGCCCCGGCCTTGCCTTCTCCTCCTGGCTCCTAGCCCCCCCACCCTTCCCCCGGGCCTCGCGTGGGGGGTTCGGGGGCGCCGTGAGCGGCACTTACACCACGGCTCTGGAGATGATCCAGGACACCATCTTCCCGGGGGCTTGGACCCCACCTCGGGGGCGGGTGGGCGCCGAGCGTGGCGGACCAGGCCGCCAACGGCAGGCCGCGCGCTCGCCGGCTCCTCGCGCTCCCCGGGGCCGCGCTGGCGCCCTCGGGAGCTGGGCCCCGTGTCTGCGCGCGGCGGCCCAAGCTGCGCTGCGGTCGGTCCCCCGCCCGTCCCCGCCCGCCGGCGGAGCCGCCGCCGAGCCAGCCAGCCCCGCCCCTGCGCTCCGCTGATAGGCGGCGGCGGCGGCGGCGCGTTGGCCGAGGCCAGGTCTGGGTTGCTGGGCTCCGGGGGCTGGGCTGGCGGTACCCCGACCCGCGCCGGATGGCGTTGTGGCGCGGATATCTGGGCTCTCACTTCCCTCTTCCTGCTCTTTCTGTCCCTGGGAAGTCCACCTGGCGTGGGGGGGGGGCGTGGGGGGTGGGAGGCGGAGGCTGAGGAAGGGGACGTGTGGATAGGGGTTGTCAGTGCCTGTGTGAAAAGCAAAATAGTAGCAGGAACTCTGTGTCCGATAGAACCCTCTAGACTAGGCCCTAGATTCTGGAGAGGAGAGATTTTGAGATGTGTTTAGCCACATCCGGTGTTCTCACTGTTCACTGAGGCCCTGGACGTCCTCAAAGTACCGCATTTTAAGGCAAACGTCGGGAGGATCTTTGCACAGGCCTGTGTGTACCAGGAGTCTTCTGGTGCCTGGTGCAGTGCAGGGAGGGGCAGAAGGAGGAAAGCATTGGATTTCAAGTTTGCAGTAATGGGTGTATAGATACCACTGTTCTGGGCCTCTTAAGGCAACTTTCCATCACAACATCTGCAAAGCCTGTTTTACAAACACACCTCTGACCTGCTAGATATTCAAAGTAAAAGTTGGGCCTAGGATTCCTGACCTGTCATGCTATTTACAGCTGTCTATTTTTGGGGAGGTTGGATTACTGCTTACACCTTACAGCTCTTTCGGTTATCATAATTTCAGGAGACAGAATTTAAACTCTAATTTTTTTTGGTGGCAGTACGAAGTCGAGAAAGTGATCTTAAAGTTTAATTCTCATCTTTTTTTTTTTTTCTGTTAAGACGATAATAAAAGATAATTCTAGTGTTCAGATGGTACGAAGAATAAAGGATGAAATGGGCGCTTCAAGCCTTTAATTGAAAGTTGAAAGCCCCAGGAAATATAACAGCTTATTTTGTGACCATACTGTAATTTATTCTTTTTGTTCCTCAGTTTCCCCATAGTAAAAAGAGGCTGATAATACTACAGCTTACCTCTTGCCTTCCAAGGGTGACATAAAGCATGCTAAATACATGTTTAGAAAGTTCTACCACTTGCTTGGGAGAAAATCAAAAGCAAATATAAGATTATCTTGAATTCTTTTAAGGTCTGAGATTCAATACATTTAATAATATTTTTATTATTTAAGGAATGAAATCAGAAACTGCTTTCTACTCTTGGGTTAGGTTCTTTTTGCTTATTTAGCCATATTTAGAAAGTATATTTTAATTTCAGGGATCTCACTAATGAAAATTTGCATTTGTTCGGAATCTTATTTTTGGCCATTATTCAACATTATTTGGGGATCACGTGTGCCACATAAACACCAGTTTTCTGGAAAATTCTCTTGCCCAGTAAAACTCAAAGTTACTTGTATGGCATTCAGATTCCTCCATGAACAGGTCCTGAAATGTTTTTTGCAGCCTTAATTTTTACTGCCCTCCCAGCCTCTAAAGTACCCTTTCCCTACCATTTTTCTCTGAACCAAGCTGTATTTTCATCCTCAGTGCCTATGCCTGGACTTCATTTTTTCTTGAATGATTTGCGCCCCATTCTCTACCTGTCAGAGTCTTTTTCAGTGTGCTCTGCCATGAAGATGTCCTTGATTTTCATAGTTATTCATAATTTTCTCTAGGCCCCCATAATTTATTGCTTGAATATCTATTTAATACCTGTGTCATTCTGCTTTATATAATGGTTATGTTTTACCTATGCCTAATCTACTGATTAGTAAAATGTTTAAGGACATGTATGGTATATTAGTTATTTGTGTTTTTTTAGTGTATAGAATAGGGTAATTGCCCAGTAAAAGTTCGAATAATGTTTTTTAGTACAGTCACTCTCTTAAGTGTGAAAACTTTATGAAATTTCAGCCTTGAACAGTGGAAGTCTCTTAAAGATGTCTTTCTTGCCTTCTTATTTTGGGGGGTCATCATTCTGAATATTATTTCACTGCGTTGTAATACACTAATGCTTTCAGGGGTTGTTGAGATATATAGGACTGCTGACTGCTCTCTGAAATGTCTGTAGGCTGCTGTGTGTTAAATTTCATCCTGTATGCTTGTTATATCTTCAACCTCCTCCACATTCATGTCACTTTTTGCTGCTCTCAATCTGCAACAGCCCCCTTCTTCACATCTCAATATGCCAAGTGTTGGAAACCACCTACCCTGTGCTACAGACAATTTGTGGAGTCAACCTTTTACAACTCAGAGCCTAGGTAGTGTTTATTCCTGTTTTGTACACTGGAAACTGAGGTTTAGAGAGCTCACTGCATGACCAAATAACGGATAGGTGATAGAACTGGAACTCTAATCCATGCTTCCCAAGTGCTCTTTACGTTATACTGTGATAGTTGAATTGTGTTTAAGGCAGTGGGTCCAGATGGGGGTTCCCTCTAGGGGGAAGTTGGGAGGCATTTTTGGGGGGTTGTTGGAGTGATTGGGGCTAACCACTAGCATTTGATGGGTGGGGGCCAGGGATGCTATATATATATATGCTCTTTGTAAATGCATGGGCTGTCCTGGACAAAGAATGTTCCCATGTCCTGCAAGGTTTAGGAATATCCTGCCTGACATTTGTGTAATACGTGTAATTATATGAACCTGGAACCTCCATTTTACATATAAACCATGGTTTTAACTGAGACTGAATTTTCCAGTGTCTGTTTCCATGCAACTGTTGTGCGAAAGAAAGATTTGTTTTGTTCACAACTTAAGAGTTGTTTACAGTTTTGGAAAATTGCATCACAAACTACTTTGCATTCATAGCTGTCATGGTTAGCTACTAATTACTCTTGTATGTCTTCTAGTTCAGTTTTGTTTCAAGATTAATATATTGAAATACACATTATCTTATTTTAAATGATTTTCATTTCGCTTTTCCATTCATATTTTATTTAGGATACATGGGTTTGTTTGAAGTCTGTAGGGAGATTGTTTTTAATTTCATTTCAGGGTGATAAAGCAGAACATGGAAAATATTTTATGAAAGGGGGACATCAAGCCTGATATGGTTGAGAACTCTTAGCCTAAACAAAGAGTAATTTCACCTGAGGAGAAGTCTCACATGGGAAGTACCCAGATTTTAGTAGTGGGTGTATAGTTGAGATTTAGTAGTAGGTGGCCATTAGGTAAGTGCTTCATGGTGTAAGACAAGGCTCTGGAGACAGTGGGAAAAAAGGAAATACATTACCTGCTGCCTTTTAAAGTGTGGTCTCTTTTGGCGTACTTGAGATCATTTCTTGTTTACAAGATGGAAAATTGTTTCTTTAAATACTAAACTTAATTGATTTTTAAAAAACATATATTACTAGCATTCATTTGAGTACTTCCTTCATTGTATTCTACAAAGAGTTTTCTTTGGGTATTGAGTTTAATCATGGTGGGATGCAGCATATTTAGGGCAAAGGACATCAGGAGACCTATTTTAATTGCCAGTAATGTGATGTGTGGCAGGTCGATCTGTTTCCTGTTAAA
The DNA here is from genome assembly GCF_028564815.1 of Eubalaena glacialis. NCBI lineage: Eukaryota > Metazoa > Chordata > Mammalia > Artiodactyla > Balaenidae > Eubalaena > Eubalaena glacialis. Next base: position 75,850,653 of record NC_083716.1, read on the forward strand.
TGGGGATGATAATGTTATGAGGATCAAATGCAAGGGGTTTTAAAAACTAAGGGTAATTAGACTGTTAAAAAGAATTGGTTTCTCTTCTGCATTTTCACTTAGAGTTCCTGGGAAATATGTGGAATATGTGTCTTCTACATGTTAAAGGAGTTTATTTATTAGGAAAAAAAAGAGAGTGGGAAAGTATCTAGGAGAGCAGATAGTGAGAGAATTACAGGGTACAGAGATAGTATCTAATCTATATAATTAATGAGTATGCTATTGAAACTAAATACTAGGTCACCTTCACATTTCTGTTGGAGGAGTATTTCAAGTGCTTGAAAATATTTTTATTTACAGAAAGGCTAAAATGACTAAATGAGCCTACCTTTCATAGTTGTTTAGAAAATAGTGTGAGGGAGAGGATCTTAAAGAGAATGACTTAAAAGACAAAACCTGTTGTTTTTCCATCTGCTGCCAGATGAATGTTTTTTGTCTTAGCGAGTTTGCTTTATGGTATTATGGTTACAACAGAGGTCAAATTTGGCAGCTGACATTGAAATCAAATTATAAAGAAATAATATTGAAAATAAAGTAATTGGATTGCATTAGAATAGAAAGATTAGATTCTTTTTTTTTTTTAACATCTTTGTTGGAGTATAATTGCTTTACAATGGTGTGTCAGTTTCTGCTGTATAACAAAGTGAATCAGCTATACATATACATATATCCTCATATCTCCTCCCTCTTGCGTCTCCCTTCCACCCTCCCTATCTCACCCCCTAGGTGGTCACAAAGCACCGAGCTGATCTCCCTGTGCTATGCGGCTGCTTCCCACTAGCTATCTATTTTACATTTGGTAGTATATGTAAGTCCATGCCACTCTCTCACTTTGTCCCAGCCTACCCTTCCCCCTCCCCGTGTCCTCAAGTCCATTCTCTACGCCTGGGTCTTTATTCCTGTCCTGCCCCTAGGTGAAAGATTAGATTGTGAATTAAGTATTTGATAGTTACTAGCTAACATTCCATGAAGAAGGCAAAATATGTCTGTGATGGCTGGATCTAGGGAACACATCTGAGGTTCTTATACATTTGAGGTAGCAGCTTTGTTTACAATGATTAAGGATTTAGACATATTTGAGGCACTTTTACTATTCATTTAAATCATAGTTCCCGGTTTTGAAATCAAGGTAGATCTATGATTTTGGGTATTGTTCAGGTGCATATGGGGGTTGTTATGATGTCATTTATAGAGAGCTGAAATATTTGATAATTCTGTTATGTCTAGTAAGCAGAACTTTAAACAATTTTTGTTGATGTTTTTGAGTGGTAGTTGAAAGCACCCGGAATAAAATTCAAAAGGGTGAACAATGAAAAGTTAGTCTGTTAGTCTTCTTTTATCACCTGTCTCCAGCTATCCAGTTCATTTAGAGGCATATCTCTGTTGCCAGGTTTTGTTTTGTTTTGTTTTGTTTTTTGGCCAAGAGTAAAGTCTAGAAAGAGACCCAATTGTATATAGGTATTTAGTCTAAGATAAAGGTAGAATATTACATCAGTTGGGACATGATGGATTTATTTAGTAAATGATTTTATGACAGCCAGCTAGCCATTTAATAAAATCTGAAGAAAAAGTAGTTCTTGATGGATAAGAACTGTAAATGTAAAAACTAAAAGTACCATGAAAGTATAAAAAGAAAACATGTGAAGGTAATAAAATCATGATAATAATGGAAAGGCCTCTCAAAGCATGCCATAAAATCAGAAACCAAAAAGGCAAATTTCATAGACTTGATTGCATAAGAATTTAAAATCCCTATGCCTTCACAAAACAATATAAATAAGATTTCAAGACAAATGACAAATTGGGGAAAAACATTCGTAAAACCCAACAAAGGTTAATATTCTTAATATACAAAGCACTCATAAAAAGAAGCATTATTTAAAAATGTGTCTCAAAACTCAGAATCTCTGGTTTCCAGTCTGGCATGTAAGAAGCAGCTTAGGAGTTGCCGCTCTAACAACAAGTAGAAAGCTGAACAAACTAAAAAATCAACAATTCTTCTTAGATGCTTCAGAGAAGTAAGGTCATAGGTCATAGGATAAACTGCTGTCTCCCAAATTAGAGAAACAGGCAGATATGGAGAATCACAACTCACTGGAGTGGAAACCTCTGCAAGAACCAGTGCCAGGGTAGGAAAACCTAAACTGTAATTGAATCTGGAGGCTCAGTGTGGACAACTCCGAGAGTTAAAAACTGCAAGAGAATCCAGTCATAGGAGCTCTACCCAATCTTCACAATTAGTATTGAAGAAAAATTCCCCCTGCTGGAAGCAGGGGAAGGAAAAAAGAAACCATTTTGAAATACACCAGTGCATTCTGCTCTTCTTAGCAAAGTATGCCCTTGGGAGAAACTATTTCACCAGAGCCTAACCTAACTGGGGGAAGGGAAATACCCCACACCAGGCAGCTCTAGCCTTCCACCGGGGGAAGGGAAAAACCCAATTTGAGCCCCTCTAGCCATACACGTAGGGGAAGGGAAATACATAACTCCTGCCCCCTCCAGCCATCCTGTCCCATCTAAGGGAGGTGGGGACTGAGAAGCATTGGTGAAGTTTACAGTCCAGAGGTTTAGGGTCACTGGAAGACTGAGACCTAATCATAGGACTATAGAATGCTATAGAATGCAACCCCCTTCCCCACCATACCACTACTTTACCACAGTTCCTTTTATCCAGTGCTTCATGTCTGCCTTTCAACAAAAAATTACAAGGCATCTACAGGGCACAAAATCCGTTTGAAGCGACTGAGCAGTCATCAGAACCAGAGTCAGATGTGGAAGGAATGTTGGAATTATCAGACCAGGAATTTAAAGAAGAACTATGATTAATATACTAAGGGTTTTAATGGGGAAACTAGACAACATGCAAGCATAGATGGACAGCGTAAGCAGAGAGGTAGAAATTCTAAGAAAGGATAAAAAAGGAATGTCCCTTCTCACCATTGCTTTTCAGCATCATACTGGAAGTCCAACTTAATGCAATAAGATAAGAAAAGGGAAAAAAATTATACTGAATGGGAAGAAATAAAACTGTCTTTGTTTGCAGTGTTATTTCTACATGATTGTCTATGTAAAACATCTGAAGTAATTGACAAAAAGATTCTTGGATTATAAGTGATTATAGCAAAGTTGCAGGATACAAGGTTAATATAAAAAAGTTAATTGCTTTCCTGTATGCTATCTGTGAACAAGTAGAATTTGAAGTTGAAAGCACAATGTCATTTACTTTAGTGTCCCCCCAGATGAAAAACTTAGGTATAAACCTAACAAAATTAAGATGTATTTGAGGAAAACGATACAACTCTGATTAATTCCCTGGCGGTCCAGTGGTTAGGACTCTGCACTTCCACTGCTGGGGGCCCAGGTTCGATCCCTGGTCAGGAAACTAAGATCCTGCAAGCCACACAGGGTGGCAAAAAAACAAAAACAAAAACAAACCCCCAAAACTCTGAACGAAATCAAAGACTAAATAAGTGGAGAGATATTCCACCCTCATGGTTAGGAAGACTCAATACTGTCAAGATGTCAGTTCTTCCCAACTTGATCTGTAGGTTCAGTGCAATCCAAATCAAAATTCCAGCAGGTAATTTTGTAGATATTGACAAACTGATTCTAAAGTTTGTATGCTGAGGCAAAAGACTCAATAGTCAACTCAATATTGAAGAAAAATAAAGTCAGAACTGACACTACCTGACTTCAAGACTTGCTATAAAGCTACATTAATCAAGACAGTATGGTATTGGCGAAAGAATAGACAAGTACATCAGTGGAATAGAATAGAGAGCCCAGAAATAAAAGCATATAAATATAGTCAACTGAAATTTGACACAAAGAAGCAAAGGGAACACGTTGGAGCAGAGATATTCTTGTCAATGAATAGTGCTGGTACAACTGGACATCCGCATGCAAAGATGAATCTAGACATAGACCTTATGGCCTTCCATAAAAGTTAACTAAAAGTGTATCATAGACTTAAATGTAAAATGCAAAACTCTGAAACTTCTAGAAGATAACATAGGGGAAAACTTAAGTGGCCTTGAATATGACAATGATTTTTTTTAGGTACAACACCAAAGGCATTATCCATGAAATAAATAATTGATAAGCTGGACTTCATTAAAATTAAAAGCTTTGCAGATGAATAGGCAGAGGACAGAGGATTTTTAGGGCAGTGAAACTATTCTGTATGTTGTTACAGTGGTATAAATATGTCGTTATACTTTTGTCCAAATCTATACAATATACAAGAGTGAATTCTAATGTAATCTGTGGACTTTGGGTGATAATGATACATCAGTGTAGGTTCATCAGTTCTAACAAATGTAGCGCTCTGGTGGGGATGTTAATAGTGGAAAGGTTGTATGTGTGTGGGGACAGAAGGTATATGGGAACTCTTTGTCCTTTCCCCTCAATTCTTGGGAACCGAAAACTGCTCTAGAAAATGAAGCTTATTAATGAAAAAAAAATCTTGGTAGAAAAAAATGCACAAATATCAACACATAATTTATAAAAGTGGTGCAAATGGCCAGGACAAACTGTAATGCTAACTGATTTACGAATACACATGGTCCAAGTTCAGAACTGGGTCTTGTTCAAGAAGCATAGTTCAACCCCAAAAGTTATTAAAAAGGAGTTCCATTGATGGTTCTTAAAAGAATAGATTCCAGTTTCTATTCCAGACCAACTAAATCAGAATCTCTGGGTATGGCCTAGGGATCTTTTTAAACAAGCTCAACATAATTAGATATAAAATTAACTATATGGTTAAATAATTAGAGCCATTCTTTCGGGCTCTCAAGTTTGTGAACTTCTGCTCTGATCAAGCTCCAATGCCATCCACCCTAACCCTGGAAGGACTTGAGTGGAATACTTGTCAATCCTTAATTCTTTGAATTTCAGTTCTCCTTACCTCTCCTTACCTTACCTTGAAATTCCTTTATATAATTTACCACCCTCCTTTTTAAAAAAAAATTATTTTATTCCTGGTTCTAAGAAATCATGTACCCCTTGCTAAAAATCACTCGAAGAAGCTCTTCATCTTTCTTTCACAACTCCTTCCAGATACTCTGTGGTCTTTCTTCCTTCTCTCCTTCCCTAACACCTTCCCTTCTTTACTGCATCCTATTTTTGAGACTTACCCTGTTGTTACCTGTGACTGTAGTTCATAGATTTCCACCACTATGTAATATCCATCATATGTAGTATATACAGTATATTTTTCATTCCAAATAAGGATATTTTGGATGTTTGAAAAATTTTTTTTGCTCCAGCTGCTTATGTTAAGGTTTATCTAAGGTGTGTGATATGTAAAACATCACATTTAAAGCATAATAAATATCATATTTTAAAAATTGTAGATATGTTTATGATTGTCATCCTTCCTACTAGGTTTTAAGCTTCTTGAAAGCAGGAATTGTGTCTAACACATCTCATCGTGCGTTACCAACCTTACATATAATAATAAATGTTTGCTTAATTGAGTTGAATTTTGTTCTTTACTGTTCATGCAGCACCCTCTTGAAAACTCAGTTTTCTATAAGCCTCAAATTTCACAAGAGAGAACTATTGATAAGCAAAATACTTAGCCACGTTGTAATACGTGAAAATCGCATTAAAAATTTCAGCAACTTGATCAAAATAAATATGAATTAGCAGGATAATAAATGTCAAGAATTCTTAGTTCTTATTTGACAATTTTAAATTGGTACATTCTTGAAGTCTTTTAAAATATTAAGCTATCACTTTAGTTTCTCTTTTTAGAGATGGAAATAATAACCTCTAGTTAATTGTGTAATATTTAACTAGTGTTTACAAGCAGCTTTCATTTCTCCGGTCTAGAATAATAGGAATAATGTAGTTAAAAATTCTAACAGAAAAAGAGAAAACTGGTTATATCTTTAAACATTAAGGAATGTGTAGCTTTATGATGTAATTTTATTATAGGACTTGTACTATTCTTTTAATTTTTATTTTATATTGGAGCATAGTTATTAACAATGTTATGTTAGTTTCAGGTGTACAGCAATGGCCTTGTACTTATTATATTAAAAAAAAAGCTGTTGCTAATAGGGTCATATTGGTACTATGTTGAAAAGTTTCTTGAAGGCAGCACTCTCATGCTTTTTATTCACCTGTCCTGGGCCTGGCACATTGGCTTCAGTTCACAATAAGCACTGTACCAAGGAGCCTGGTTTTATGATCCCAGCTCTAGCTCGTTAAGTGATTAGACCTGAGCAAGTCAGTTTACCTCACTGGACTTCTGTTTCCTCATCTGCAAAATAAAGGTAAAACTTCAGACTGCTTGTTGTTGTTTTTTTTTTTTAACATCTTTATTGGAGTATAATTGCTTTACAGTGGTGTGTTAGTTTCTGCTTTATAACAAAGTGAATCAGCTATACGTATACATATATCCCCATATCTCCTCCCTCTTGCGTCTCCCTCCCTCCCACCCTCCCTATCCCATCCCTCTAGGTGGACACAAAACACCGAGCTGATCTCCCTGTGCTATGCAGCTGCTTCCCACTAGCTGGCTGTTTTACATTTGGTAGGATATATATGTCAATGCCACTCTCTCACTTCATCCCAGCTTACCCTTCCCCCTCCCCGTGTCCTCAGTTCCATTCTCTACGTCTGTGTCTTTATTCCTGTCCTGCCCCTAGGTTCTTCAGAAACTTTTTTTTTTTTTTAGATTCCATATATATGTGTTAGCATACGGTGTTTGTTTTTCTCTTTCTGACTTACTTCACTCTGTGTGACAGACTCTAGATCCATCCACCTCACTACAAATAACTCAGTTTTGTTTCTTTTTATGGCTGAGTAATATTCCATTGTATATATGTGCCACATCTTCTTTATCCATTCATCTGTCGACGGACACTTAGGTTGCTTCCATGTCCTGGCTAGTGTTGTGGTCAGAAAAGATACTTGATACGATTTCAATTTTCTTAAATTTACCAAGGCTTGATTTGTGACCCAAGATATGGTCTCTCATGGAGAATGTTCCATGAGCACTTGAGAAGAAAGTGTGTTCTGTTGTTTTTGGATGGAATGTCCTATAAATATCAATTAAGTCCATCTTGTTTAATGTATCATTTAAAGCTGTGTTTTCTTATTTATTTTCATTTTGGATGATCTGTCCATTGGTGGAAGTAGAGTGTTAAAGTCTCCTACTATGATTGTGTTACTGTTGAATTCCCTTTTTATGGCTGATAGCATTTGCCTTATGTATTGAGGTGCTCCTATGTTGGGTGCATAAATATTTACAATTGTTATATCTTCTTCTTGCATTGATCCCTTGATCATTATATAGTGTCCTTCTTTGTCTCTTGTAATAGTCTTTATTTCAAAGTCTATTTTTTCTGATATGAGAATTGCTACTCCAGCTTTCTTTTGATTTCCATTTGCATGGAATATCTTTTTCCATCCCCTCACTTTCAGTCTGTATGATTCCATTGCTGTCTGAAGAAGGGGGCAGGAGGTCTTTGCTCCTGCTAGTGTTGGAGGGTCTCCTGCAGAGGCGGGGGGGCGTGGTGGCTGTGGCTCACTGCAGGGACAAGGACCCTGGCAGCAGAAGTTCTGGGAAGTACTCATTGGCGTGAGCCCTCCTGGAGTCCGCCATTAGCCCCACCAAAGAGCCAGACTACTTGTTCTTATAGGGTTATTAAGGTAATCCGTTAGACTGCTTGTCTTCATAGGATTATTAAGAGAATTAAACAAGATGTATGAAATCCCTTTATAAGCTGAACACTGTAATGGGGATATGAGATATTATTTTTAGATTAGTAAAAATCCAGCACAAATATTCAAGACCACCTTTTGCAGTGGGGAGAACACTGAATTTGGGAGAAGCATACTGTCATGTATGGGAAAAAGAATATGTGCAGATAACCACAGCCCAGGATAATGTGCCAGGCGAAAACGTTTATTGATTTTGAAGTTCATAGGAAAGGGAGAGATTGCTCTGTTTGGGGGAAAGGACTCAGATGCTTCGAAAGATGATACTTTGGTAGGGTCTTATACTAGTAGAAAAGAGAGAAGAGAACACAAGCAGGAAGTCTTGAAAGTTCAGTGCAATGCTGGAAATCAAGTAGAAATACTGTATTAGAGAAGCAGAGCCTGGAGTGTATGTCTGTCAGTGCCATACTATCTATAGGCTATGAGGAACCCTTCCAAGGACTTTAAGCAGGGGAGTATTGTTAGATGGGCCTTTGTGATCCTTTATCAGGATTAGGGATGGATTTGAGGAAATACTGGAGGCAGGATGATCAGTCCAAGGCTATTATGTTAATCTGGGGGGAAAATGATCAGGGATTTAACCAAAGGCTCTTAACTTGGGGTCTACAAATTAGGTGTTCCTGGATAGAATTCAGGAGGCCATGAACTTAGAAGGTGAAAAATTGCACTTTTCCCCACTACACCTTTCCTGAAAGTTAGCATATCCTTCAGCTATGAATGTAGGAAACAAACGACAGGAATATTTGTAGTACTTTTAACTTTTTGTCAGTAGAAATCACAAATATTTTCATATCCCGTTAAAATCGTTGCAGGTGTCGTGAAATATTACTTACACCACATGTCGTTACTCTGAAACTATGGTAGTTATTAGGTCTGCTATGAGGTCTTATTATTGAATGAGTTGATAAAGAAGCACATATAGTGTTACCAAATCACATTTTCTTTTACTGTTTTGATAACTGTATTTCAATACAATCAGTTTTTTTGTAATCCCATACTTAAGAAATTTCTTAAAAAACTTAAACATTATTTTGATTCCAAGTTTGATTAGACTACTAAAGGGGCTTATGACGCAAAAAGATTAAGAACTCTTGGTAAACCGAGGCAGTGGCTCTTCCAGAATGTACTGGTACTTTGCCATTTTTGGCAAGTCTCATTAACAAGTTTGAGTCACTTTACTTCTCTAGAATAAAGTGGTTGGACTAAATGATCCATGAGATCTCTTCCAGCTCTAAAATTCTGCTCTTGCCTTGCTCCCCTCCAAACCAACATTTCCATAGCCTGTCCCATCTCACTGAACTACATCACTCTCCAGTCAGTGCATCAAGTGAAAAATGTAGGAGTTATCCTTGATTTCTTTTTTTCTCACCTGTTCTCACCTGTCTTCTCCAAGTTCTCTCAGTTCTACTTCCTAACCTTCTGAATCTCTGTACCTTTCTCTCTCTACCACCTCTCTCAGCTGGACTACTGCAAGCCCTCTAATGGGTCTTCCTATTTCTGTTCTTCACCTGCTATAGTCTGTAACCTGCATAGCAACCAGAGGGGCCATTTTAGTACACAAATGATAGGACTTTGTAAAGCTTAAAACCCCCTCCAATGGCTTTCCTTGCACTTGGATTAAAAACCCTGGGTGAGCTGGCCCCTGCTTGTCTTTCCAACTTCACCTGCTATCACTGTCCTCCTGGCCCCCTAAGCTTCAGCCACACTGGCCTTTTTTCTGTTCCTATAAACATGGCATCCTACTTTCTGTCTTAAGGTCTTTGTATTTATTGTTCCCTACTCCAAAATGAGCAACTTTCCCCTCCGTATTGGATTCTTAATGCCGTTCAGATTCCAGGGAGCCTCCTTCATTGATCACCCAATCTAACATAGTCACCTAATCACTCCTAGATCATCCGATTCTGGTCCTCTGCAGTAGTACTCACCACTGCTGCTGTTCTTGTTTTCTGTGTCTCCTCTACTTAGAATGTAAAGTCTGTTAGAGCAGGAACATTGTCCTGTTTTGCACTTGTTATATTCCCAGTACCTAAAAATAGATGTTTATTGAAATATTTTGTATTATTTCAATACATTAAGTCTTAGTCCATGACTATTTGGGACTACACTAATTACTATGAGAATATTCAAACTAGTTGCATTTTAAAACTCAGAGGGGCTAGTGATAGCTTGAAGAGTGAAAAAAGTGTCCAGAGCAAGTAAAATGGGGAATGAGAAAGAGTTCAGAGTTATTGACGACTTGATAATGTCATTATATAGGAAATAAAAATAACTTCTAAAGATTCCAAGGAAGTGAATCATAAGTTGTTTCATTCAGAGAGTTGGGGATGGGGAGGTTGTGAGTCAGCTGTATAACATCCTTTAGGATTTTCGTTGGTTAACTCTAGCCAAAAAAGTACAAAAGTAAATAATGACTTTATACATTGGGTATGATTTTTTTTTAATTTAATTTTATTTATTTATTTTTTATACAGCAGGTTCTTATTAGTTATCTGTTTTATACATATTAGTGTGTATATGTGAATCCCAATCTCCGAATTCATATTATACTTTTTTTTTTTGCTGCACCACGTGGCTTGTGGGATCTTAGTTCCCCAAACAGGGATATAACCCAGGCCCTAGGCACTGAAAGCACAGAGTCCTAACCACTGGACCACCAGGAAATTACGGATATTAAAATTTTTGTTCACAAGCTGCCCATAGCATTTTATGGAATGTGTGCCAACCAAAATCAGCTATAATATTACGGTCATTTTAGAATGTCATGGTAGAGTATGGCTTGTAGCAGGTCAAGTGGAACTAGCAAGGAAGCAGAAAAGGGAAAAGAGAGCACTTATGAGACACAAGCGTGTGAACTCTGGTGGAGTTAGATACTTCTTAGTCCATCAGTATGATCCAGATCCCAGAGATGGGGGCCAGGATAGAGACCCAGTGATCATACCCTAAGCAGCTGCCAGGAGGTGGTCAGTAGTTGAAGAAGCAGAGCTAGGCAATTGGACAGAGGGTAAGTCAGTCAGCAAGTAGTGAGGAGAATCAGAAAAAAATTGGAGGAAACCAGGTAAATTAAAGAATTGTCCAGGATTCATAGCAAAGAATAAAAGTTGAGTAAACTTCAGCTGCCTTTATTCAGCTCATCCTAGTGATTGAGAGCTAATCTCAAAGTTTCCTAGGCCTGCCAATGGTAATAAAAAGCAGCTGGTGAGTTATGAGTGTGAGATTAGGAGGGAGGAAGAGACTGGAGTAAGGGTGGAGCAGACATATTTCTGGGGTAGAAGCGTTTGTTAGGCAAAGAATCAGACGTTGTTAGTTCAATCTTAGATTGTTGAGGTCATTTAGTCCATTGTTTCCCCAAATTTTCACACAAGAGATCTCTTAAATTGTTTTCTCATTTTGAATCCCATATTACAAAAATATTTTTCCTCAAAACCTTTGATTATTAATGATTTGCCTCCCCATTTTTTTACCAAAGACTGTAATTAGAACAGCATATGCTATCCATACTGAATTGATGTTAAGTTCAACTAAAGGAAAAAAAAACAAACTACAATTTTAGCTGCCTTGTATGGCATTTACAGTTAAATGGTTTAATTGGTTGTTTCATTTAGATTTTTCAAATATTAAAAATGACCTATGGCTTTTAGAGGTTGAGAGCTTTGGAGCTTGGCCATTGAAGCCCTAAATTTATTTCTCAGGCCCTTTGAATTCAAATCTTTGTCACTTGAGAGCTATTTTGCATAGGGTACTTAGCTCTAAGACTTAGTTTCCCCATTTGCAAAATGAGTATAATAATAGTATCTACTTCAGGAAGTTATTTTGAGGATCACGTGAGATAATGCTTTTAAGCACTGGCATATTGCTTGATATATAGTACAGCTTCAATAATTATTAGCCATTATTCTATTTCTATAATTGTTATTGCTATTTGGAGCTATGCAGCTCATATTCCTGGGATTGTAGATTTTGGTTTCAAAGTTTGATCTTTTTATCCCCAGGAATTGATTCCCTCTCCTTTAACCCCAAGAAAGATGGAATTGAGAAAAGAATTTATTATATTGGCAGCTGTGACTGGAGGGAGAATGAAGAGCTGGCAGGTTTTTAAAACCTCTAGCCTTTTCAAAAAAACAGCTGTGCTCCATTCACTGAGCACAGAGTGAGGGGAAACAAGCTTCAGCTTCAATAGTAAGTGGATTATGGAGGTGCCATAATGAGCTGCTGCTGCTGTTTTAGAGGTCATCTTATGTTGAAGTAAGGAGACAGAAGGGGTAAAATTTGCAAATTGGCAAAATTTGTAAAAATGATGCTCACCTTAAGTGTTTTTCATACACTCCATTTTATTGCAACACATTTCATAATTGGAATCTATGAAAATGAATGTACATAAAGTATATTTCCTTGGTAGCTGTTAGCATGTTATTTTAACATGGGAAGAAAAATGTTTCCCTTAGAAGTTGTATTTCAGTCTTACTCATTTTAGAAAAGATTATTAAATGGTGAATTAGGCTAGATTTTAAATACTGAAATGAAGTCTTTCCCCTCTCTCTACCTCCTTCCCTCTCTCCCTCTCTTTTCCTCCCCGTAGCACCATGAGTTTGTTCTCAGGTGGTGATTTTGCTGGAGAATTAATAAAATAATCACCTGGCAGAAATAGTGGTACTATTCTTAATAAAATGATTTTTTTTTTATCGTGAAAAGAATCTTATATTTAACACCTTTTAAGAGTAAGTACAGGGAGAAAGAACTGAAAAATATAACATGGTAATATGGTTTTTTAACTTTAAAATCAAAGCACAATTAACATCAGTACCTTTGGTTTAGTCCTGCAATGAATCAGTTTTTGTCTTCTGCAATACCTGTGTAGCTGGTGTAAAACTTACTGATGCTGATTGTACGATTAAACTGCATGCCTTTCTCATTCTTAAAACTAAAATATTATAAACTCTCTACATACTATACAATAAGGTGGCATTGAAGGGAGCTGATAATATGAGCATTCGTGTAAACTGATTAAGGTACAAGGTCCAGCAGGTCCAGGAACTGAGACCTGCATTCAGGCTCTGGCCCTACCTCTTACTAACTGGGGTTCTTGGGCAAGTTACTCAGTTTTTGAGTCTTCTGGTCTTCATCAGTAAAATGGGAATTATGAAATCTATCTCATAGGGATGTAATAGTTCATATGTGCTATAATTCTAAAGTGCTGTTCAGAGGGGGGAAACATTATTTATTTTAAAAATGCATTATGTTGATTAGGTTTGGTGGTTCTCTACCAAGTCACCTTAGATAGTTAAATATTCATTTGTTATGGACAGTTCTAACACATGAATTATATGACTGTCCTCTTACTGGGTTACTCATATTTACCCCTAGTTAAACCATAAAATGTGCCTAATTAAAGACTGATCTACTTAATGGGAATATGTTTAAATAGACTAGGTACAAAGTAAATTACTAAATATTAAGTAATAGAGTTTATTGGGGTGATAGCATTATCCCAGTCTTTTTTTTTTTTAATCAGAGCAAATTTTTAAAAACTTAGATACAAGGGACGTATAATGTTATATCAGTTTCAGTTGTACAGCTTTATGTATAATGATTCCATATTTGTATATCTTGTGAAATGGCCACCACAATAAGTCTAGTTAACATCCATCATGACACATATTTACAGTTTTTTTTCTTGTGACGAGAACTTTTCAAATTTACTCTCTTAGCAGCTTTCAAATGTACATACATTACAGTATTAACTATAGTCACCATGCTGTACATTACATACCCATGACATTTATTTATCTTTTTTTTAATTGAGGTATAATTGGCATACAAAATTATGCTAGTTTCAGGTGTACAATATAATGGTTTGATATTTGTATATATTGTAAAATGATCACCACAGTAAGTCTAGTTAACATTCATCAGCATACATGGTTACAGAACTTTTCTTTTGTGATGAGAACTTTTAAGATTTTTTTCTCTTAGGAACTTTAAAATGTACAATACATTGTTAACTAGCATTGTCATGCTGTGCATTACATCCCTGTGACATTTATTTTATAACTGGAAGTTTGTACCTTTTGACTCCCTTCTTCCATTTCACCCACCCTCCACTCCCACACCCTCCTGCCTCTGTTCTCTTTATCTGTGGGCTTGTTTTTTTAAAAAAATGGATTTCACATATAAATGAGATCATATGGTATTTGTCTTTTTCTGTCATGTTTATTTCACTTAGCGTATGCCCTTAAGGTCCATCCATGTTGTTGCAAATGGAAAGATTTCTTGTCATTTTTTTTAAACGGCTGAATATTCCATTTTATACACACACACACACACACACACACACACACACACACACACACCCCACAATTTCTTTATCCATTTACCCATCGATGGACACTTGGGTGATTTCTGTATTTTGGCTATTGTATGTCATGCCGCAGCAAATGTGAGGATGTGTACATTATTTTTAGCGAGTTTTTTCATTTTCTTCAGATAAATAACCAGAAGTGGAATTGCTGGATCATATGGTAGTTCTGTTTTCAATTTTGTAGGGACCCTCCATGTTGTTTTCCATAGTGGCTGCACCAGTTTACATTCCTATCAACAGTGCACAAGGGTTCCCTTTTCTCCACATCATTGCCATCACTTGGTATTTCTTGTCCTTCTGATAATAGCTGTGTTAATAGGTGTGCGATGGTGTCTCATTGTGGCTTTGATTTGCATTTCCCTGATGACTAGTGAAGTTGAGCATCTTTTCATGTTGGCCTTCTGTATATCTTTTGAAAAAATGTTGATTTATATCCTTTGCCCATTTTTTAATGGTATATTTTTTGCAAATGATATTTGTTGCATGAGTTCTTTATATATTTTGGATATTTACCCCTTATCAGATATGTGATTTTCATTTTGTTGATGGTTTCCTTTGCTGTGCAGAAGCTTTCTAGTTTGATGTAGTCCCACTTGCTGATTTTTGCTTTTGTTGCCTTTGCTTTTGAGGTCATATTACTTTATTGTCTGTGTTTTCTACTAGGAGCTTTATGGTTTCAGATCTTTCAAGTCTTTAATCTATTTCGAGTTATTTTTGTATATGGTGTAAGATAGTGGTCCAATTTCATTCTTTTGCATGTGGCTATCCAGTTTTCCCAACACCGTTTATTGAAGAGAGTGTCCTTTCCCCATTGTATATTTTTGGCATAATTAATTGTCATAAGTTAATTTGTGATAAATTAATTGACCATATATGCTTGGTTTTATTTCTAGGCTCTCTATTCTGTTCCATTGATCTCTGTGTCTGTTTTTATGACAATACCATACTATTTTGATTACTTTGAAATCAGGGAGTGTGATGCCTCCAGCTTTGTTCTTCTTTCTTAAGATTGCTTTGGCTATATGGGGTCTTATTTGGTTCCATACGAATTTTAGGACTTTATTTTATTTCTGTGAAAAATGCCATTGGAATTTTGATAGGGATTCCATTGAATCTGTAGATTGCTTTGGGTAATATGGACATTTAACAATATTAATTCTTCCACTCTCTGAGCACAGAGTATCTTTCCATTTATTGGTATCTTACTCAGTTTCTTTCATTAATGTTTTATAGTTTTCAGTGTACAGGTCTTTCACCTCCTTGATTAAATTTGTTCCTGGGTATTTTATTCTTTTTGGTGCAGTTGTAAACGAGATTGTTTTCTTAATTTCTCTTTCTGATAATTTGTTGTCATTGTTTAGAAATGCAACAGATTTCTGTATGTTGATTTTGTCCTGCAACTGTTCTGGATTCGTTTGTTAGTTCTAAGAGTTTTCTAGTGGAGTCTTTTTCTGTTTATAATATCATGTCATCTGCAAATAGTGACAGTTTAACTTTTCCTTTCCAATTTGGATGTCTTCTATTTCTTTTTCTTGCCTAATTGCTATTGCTAAGACTCCCAATACTACGTTAAATAAAAGTCCCCTTCAATCTTGTATCTATTTATAAATTTCCTTTTTAAATACTTTAATGAAATATAGTTGAGAAGTTTGAATTTATTTTTAATTGATTTTACTCTGAATTTGTTTTTAATTGATTCAGTTTTTTCCTTAGTATTTTGGTGTGCAACCTGCCTTTCAGCCATGGCTGAAAAGATATTCTTCAGTATTTTCTGAATTGTTTTGCCATGATCTCTTTGCTATAAAGACTATTATAAATTTGTCTTTTTCAATTGACAAGAAGTCCATAATCTACATTAGTGCATCGAGCTTCAATCAGTCT
This sequence comes from Eubalaena glacialis, assembly GCF_028564815.1. NCBI lineage: Eukaryota > Metazoa > Chordata > Mammalia > Artiodactyla > Balaenidae > Eubalaena > Eubalaena glacialis. The sequence goes on from NC_083716.1 coordinate 75,866,659, forward strand.
TGCCTATAAATTTTACACAAGTTTAGAAGTTCTGTTGTTTGATTTTTGTAGATTAAAACTAAAAAATTAATAGCCTAAGACTTTTAAAGAATTTGAATAATACCGTGTCTCTTTTTTTATCTGTTTTATTCAGGTATTGTATGATAGCTTGGCAACTGCTTTTTCCAGGAGTGTGTTGTTGTGTGGGTTATTTTTTTATCACTTTATTGTTCATAGTTATCTGTGCTTAATACTTTAAAATAATATGAATCCTATTAAGAAAGCATATTGTGCTAGTGCCTCATTATTGAACAGATAGCTAAAACAAACACAGGTTTTGAATTAATGTCAATATATGATAAATTTCTAGTTTCTTAAGATATCTAACAAATGATTTGAAGTTATTTAGTTCTACACTGTTAACTAGGGATGTTCTTTGATATACTTAATCTTTATTTTAATAAGAGTCAATGTCTCACTCTTTTCCATATAGAATGTCTATTTTCTTTTGTTTTTTTAATTGAAGTATAGTTGATTTACAGTGTTGTGCCTGTCTCTGCTGTACAGCAAAGTGACTCTTTTATACACATATATACATTCTTTTTTAAAAATTCTTTTCCATTATGGTTTATCCCAGGAGATTGGATATAGTTCCCTGTGCTATACAGTAGGACCTTGTTGTTTACCATTTTAAATGTAATAGTTTGCATCTACCAACCCCAAATTCCCAGTCCATCCCTCTCCCTCCCACCCGTCCACCTTGGCAACCACAAGTCTGATGTGTCTGTAAGTCTGTTTCTGTTTTGTAGATAGATTCATTTGTGCCATACTTGAGATTCCACATATAAGTGATATCATATGGTGTCTTTCTGACTTACTTCACTTAGTATGATAATCTCTAGTTGCATCCATGTTGCTGCAAATGGCTTTGTTTCATTCTTTTCTATGGCTGAGTAATATTCCATTGTATATATGTACCACATCTTCTTTATCCATTCCTCTGTCGATGGACATTTAGGTTATTTCCATGTCTTGGCTGTTGTGAATAGTGCTACTATGAACACAGGGGTAAATGTATCTTTTTGAATTACAGTTTTGTCCTGGTATATGCCTGGGAGTGGGATTGCTGGATCATATGGTAATTCTATTTTTAGTTTTCTGAGGAACCTCTGTACTGTTTTCCATAGTGGCTGCACCAACTTACATTCCCACCAACAGTGTAGAAGGGTTCCCTTTTCTCCACACCCTCTCCAGCATTCCTTATTTGTAGACTTTTTAATGATGGCCTAGAATGTCTATTTTGTTATAAGGCATTATTAATTAATCAAAGAATGGAAGCTTACTTGTTTATAATAATTTAGAATTTTTAGCCTGGGAGGATGTGAAAATTGTGAGGAGCAGACAAAGGGTCCAAACAAGTGTATCAATTTGTTTGTTGAGCCAGGCAGTCCCACACTTTTAACTTCACTAACTCCCCAGGACATCACCCTGATGTTTATGGTGATGACCTTGGCTAATTAAGGAAAGGCAAAATTAAACAAAATTTACATTCTTTAGGAAGGCTAAAAAATGTTACATATTTTGGAAGTGGAAGATTTGGAAGTAAAAGATTTCTTTCGCTAGTGGTTAGAATAAAACTAATTTTAATGCTAATCAGATAAGGGAACTTTTTCAAATCTTTGAAGCTCTCTGAAGCCCCCTGCTTCTTGTGGATGAGAGATTAAAGACAGTGGAGTGGTCATTATTGTGATGATACAGCTTGTTGATGAGCCATCTCTTTATACAGACTACATGGTTGGCCCCATCCTCAAACTACTGCTCTTGGTCTCCTTTCTCTCTTTTTTTTATTAGATTAGTGACTTGCTATATTTTCAGAGTCATTTTATTTACTTACTTGAGATATAACTGCCAGTATCTGACTCTTCTGAATTCCACTACTTCTATAGTGTGTGCTTGTGATGTTTTTATCGTGAAGACCATATCACTCACTCTTTCGTACCTATCTCTCTCTCTTCACAATGTGCCCCTTCTAATCCCAGTATTGACAGTGTACTTTTAAAGGTCATTAGGCAATATAGCTTAATGATTAAAAGTGAGGATTTTAAGCTGAGTGACACAGTTTGGATTCTGTCCTCATCACTTGCTGACTCTGTGTGACCTTTGGTCAGATACTTTGCAATCTAGGGGTGATAAGGCCTCTCCTATGGGCTTGTCAGAAATTCAATTATCTAGTGTTTGTGTAATATGCTTAATACAGGGCCTGGCAAAAAATAATCACTATTTTTTTTTATTATTGTCAAACTCAGTGACAACACCATTACTTGATTGTCCAGTTTCCTCAACTAGTTTGTAAACTTGTTGAGAAAAGGAAGAGGGTGTAGTTTTTTTGCGTGTATCTGTCACTCTTCCTATCCTGATACTTTGTATGCAAAGATATCATTCTTGTATTATTTGTTTCAGTTTTTTGAGATCTTGATGGCCCAGGAGTTAGTAATGTGTATAATTTTGTTTTGGCACAAAATTAGAATTTCACATGCTGGGGAGCCTTGTGTGTAGGAGTGAGTCACTCACCTAGTGGAGAAGAGCACTTTACCTAGAATATGTGACGACTTTCTGCTCTTCTTCCCAACAAGTATATATAACACTGCTATGTTTACTTTACTTCATTATATAGGCAAAGTTAGGTGCCATTGTTTTACTTCCAAATTTGGGGAATTGCAAATGGCTGGGAGATAACCTTTACGCATCTTAAGGCCCACTGTGCTCAGTAAATATTTACTGACTGATATTTCTCCAAGGTGAAGAACAACTTGACTGTACCTTCGTAGAGAACAACTCATAGTGATTGGTTGCTTTGACATTTAACAAAGGTTTCTGGATTACTTTCTCTTTGTTTTCTGAAGGCTTCAGTTTTTTGAATCCATATCATGTGAAAGTTACATTTAGAATCAATTAAAAAAATTTTTTTTCTCTGAGCTTTTATCCTGAGCTTTTTCTAAAGTATGCTACGTACTTACTCTTTTCTAGGTACTTAGGGCTTTTTACTTAGGTTGTTACTCCAGTGATGTTCTCCTGGTTTACAAAGAAAACTTGTACAGCTTTAGAGCAGAAAATTGACTTATTTCATTTATAGTGATTTAACTTTTAAAAACCATCCATTTATAGACTTTAAAAATAACAGCTTTGTTAAGATAAAATTCACATTTCATGTAATTTACCCTTATATTAAAGTGTCCAGTTCTGTGGTTTTTAGCATATGTACAGAGCTGTGCAGCTTTCATCACAATTAGTTTTAAATCATCCTAATCATCCCCCAAAGAAAATCCATACATTTTAGCAGTCACTTCTCATTCATATAAATGGAATCATACAATATGTGGTCTTTTTTTTTTTTTTTTTTGGAATATGGATATGTAGTCTTTTTTGATTGCTTTCATTTAGCAAAATATTTTCAAAGTTCAATCATTTGTACCACGTATCAGTACTTAATTCATTTTTATTGTTGAATAAAATTCTATTGTATGGCCAGACAACATTTTATTTAATCCATTCATCAATTGATGGACATTTGGATTGTTTCTACTTTTTGGCCATTATGAATAATGCTGCTATAAAAATACATGTACAGCTTTTTGCATGGAAATATGTTTTCATTTCTCTTGAGATAATTTTTTTAATGAAATACGTTCTAAAAGAAAAAAATTATGTACTATTTTTAGAAATATCTTTTGTAGATATTTAAAAATTCTATCTCTTTTATTCCCATATATTAGTTAGCTTTTGCTAGGTTTGCTGCGCTAACAAATAGCTTCAAAATCTTAGTAGTTTACAACAATATGGGTTTGTTTTCTGCTCATGTTACATGTTAGTTGCAGTTGGCTGGGGCTCTTCTTCGCCCATCTTCTCATTCCAGGATTCAGGCTGAAGGAACAAACTCTATTTGGGACATACCATTTTTATAACTGAAGGAAAAAGAAACCAAACTGGTAAAACATGCATGTAAAGCATTTGCTCAGAACTGGCATACATCACATTTCTGCTCACATTACATTGGCTTAGTTAGGCAGGTCATATAGCAAACCTGACAATCAGTCAGGGAAGTATAATCTGACTGTAGTAGGCAATGCAAGTCACATGGCATTAGGTGGGGATAAATAGCCTTCTTACATGTAAGGAGGCACAGATTATTTGAAACAGAAATTCAGGTTATCACACCTCAGAAGGAAATAATGAAACTTAGGGAGGAAAGATGAGAAAGATGGAGGTGAAGCTGGTGTAGCTCCATGTCTTTTGAATTCAAGGGAATATCCCAGAGCTTCACAAGTAAAGGGAATTTCTAGCACTAAGGTCACGGGATAACCAACTTCAACCAGTAGTATCTAAAAGTGAGCCAGAGACCCATGCAAGAGCATGAGAGTGGAGGTGAGGCAGAGATCCCATTACGAGTGTTACGAGATAACTTACCAGAGAATAATAGAAGACTCACTCCTGGGTGCAGTCTTTTGACCAGTCCCATTCCCCTCATGACATATAGAGGTCCTCCTCTCCAGGCACCTCTTCATTACCCTATTACTTGGGAAATTGAGCCAGGAAGAAAATTGAACCAAGCCTGTTTTCATTCTATCAACCCACTTTTTTTTTGATATCCCTTTCTCTCTACAGGAGGTGTCAGAAGAACTTTTATTGATTGTCTGTTGGATGTCATGTACTTCAGACAGGGACTTCTCAGTCTTGAAAATTCTGAGATGTGGCTTACTGGGGTGAGAGTGGAGAGGAGTCTCAAATCAGGCCAGTCCTTACATAAATACATTCTTTGCCTCCCAGCCCCACTATCTGTTTTTATAGGAGTTCCCCAGGTGTGGTCCTGGGACCAACAGCTTTACTAGCATCTTGTGGGAATTTGCTAGAAATTCTCAGGCCTCATGCTAGACCTGCTCTGCTGGGGCCTGGCAGTCTGTATGTTAACAAGTGATTCTGATGCTCACTGACTTGACAACCACTGTATTTTATGCTGCTTGCCCTCCCCCGCCGCCCCCCCCCTTTCTTTAAAAAATCTATTTGTCCCTCTCAACCCATTCCCTCCTCACCTATATAGTTCTCATGTTCCAGGCCTTAGAACATTTTTTCAAAGTTTTTTTCATTTTGGAAAATTTGGGTCTATACAAATATACAAAGGTAGAGAATAGTAAGGAATCCTGATGTACTAAACAGCTAATTTCAACAATTGTGAATGCATGGCCAAGATTGATTGATCATTATCCTCACTGATGCCCACCCTGCCTAAGATTATTTTGAAGCAAATCATCAGTTAATCTGTGACTGTATTAGTAAATTTCTCTAGAAAATAGGGCCAGCTGGCTCCCCTTCTTTCCTTCCTTCCTTTCTCCCTCCCTCCCTCCCATCCTTTTCTTCCAAAAGAACCAAAACAAAATCTCTTAATATCAACTAGCCAGTCTTTATATTTCCCCAGTTATCTTATATAATTTTCTCTCTTCAAAAAATAGTTTGTTTGCTTGAATTGAGACCAAAATAAGGACTGTATAGTGTTCTGTCTCTTAAATTTTTTAATCTGTAAGTCTTTCCCCCCGCCATCCCTTTGTCCTTTTTTTGTTGAAGAAATTAGGTTTTTTATTCTGTAGAGTTTCCCTCCATCTTGATTTTGCTAATTGCATACCTGTTGTGTCATTTAACTTGTTCCTCTGCCCCTGCATTTCCTACAGATTTACAGTTAGATTTAGAGATTTGAGCAAGTTCAGGTTTGAGGTTTTTGGCACCGCTACCTCATAGATTTTATTGTGTATGTCCATTAAGGGGCACATAATGTCTGTTGGTAGCCATTGATGGTCACTGTATAGATCCATTAATTCACTAGGAATTGCTAAGTGGTGATATTCCTTTTTTTAAATCCATTCTTTCTTATATTTAACGATTAATATTTTTTAAGTAATTTTCCTTGTCAACTATTTGTTACCCCAAAGTAAAGTTTAAAAAGGAAAGGAAGTATAAATGCTCAATTATTTCCCTTTATTTATCAGTTTTCAAACTAATGAGTTGGTTCCTTAGGATCCTCCAAAGATGTTGAGTGAATTAATTTTAGTATCCTTTGATGAATTTGAATTTGATGATTTAAAAATATTTAATGTTTTAGTCCATTACTCTACTTGTAGATATTCAAGTTGGTGAAAGGCTCTTCAAGTTGGCTCTTACGTCCTCTTGACATGACCTTAATCATCCTTGATTGCTTCCTTGCTTTTTGGTGTGGTAAGACATTCCAGGATCATCTTGTAAATGTCCTGACTCAGACCTGGAATCAGCCATTTGCTCTAAGAACCTTGGTATTTAGAGCCTACAATCTGAGTGCTTGGGGTACTCATTGCTACTTGGTTTTTCAGTGAACAGATCCAGGAAATAAGTTTTTGTTTTTGTTTTTGAATACCTAGGTACTGTGTTTGGCACTTGGAGAAATAGATATAAAACACGGTCCCTGCTTTGTAGATAATTAAAGCATGGTGTTATAAATACAAGATTATGTTGGGCTTTTGGTATAGAAGCTCATAGGAGGCCATCTTACATAGAGGGAAGATGGGCATCAAGGAAGGCTTCCTCAAGGCGATGGCACTTGATCTCAGCTTTGAGGAATAAAGTGAAGTGAAGGTACTCTTGGGAATTGTCTCTTTAGGACATGTATGTGGTATTCCTTTGTCTTTGCACCAGTATGAGCCTCAGTTTCCTCATCTTTAAGTTTATGACACTTATCAACATATATTTTGCTTCTCTTCAGGCTTGCTCTGTCAGTAATAATACCACAGGAAACGTCACTGTGTGTATACTCTTGTGCATTTGGCCATGTATTTTGATAGGGCAAGATTCCTAGAAAGGAAATTGCCGTGTTCAAGAGTAGGTACATTTTAAACTTTGTTATAGATACTGCCAAATTGTCATCAGAAAAGGTTGTAACAATTTACACTTTTACCAATGGGAGGCTAGTGACTGTTCTTCACATCCACGATAGTGTGTCTTTTAAAACTAAATTATTTTCATTTATTTAGTATCATATTGTGTTGATTCCTTCCCAGAATATCAGGAAGTTAATTTAAATATGTTTACCTCTTGCAAGTATGGTGTTAAGATTATGTTTAAAATTTAAGATATTTTCAGCACTAGAAACTTATTTATAATGGAACTTTGTAGTTCTTTACTGTGGAATAATAATTATCTGTATTTTGAAAAGTATCAGTAATTCAAAGTCAGCATACCAAGAAATCATATACCCTGCTTCTGACCAGCTGCAGGAAGAAAAGACCTTCTGATGTCACACTTCTCTCTCTCTCTCTCTTTTTTTTTTTTTTTCTTTTTTTGAAATGTGATCTGGAGATGTGGATTAGAAAGAAAACATTCCTAAGGTAGTTTGTGAGCCTTCTAATTTTATCAGACTTTTTCTACTTTTCTGACTTTATTACCTCCATTTATAGTAGCCACTTGTGTGGTCTGTGAAAATGGATAAACCATAAATTAATTTACGCATGAAAGCAGAACATTTATGCTCTCTCCTTTATGTGCTGTTGAACTTATTATTTTAATAATTTGTACTTTCTGAAATTATGTTTTGTTCCTGTCTACTTAAAAATAGCCTGTGATTCTTACGTAGGTGTCAATCTACATTTTAATATTATCTATTTAAATTTTCCTGCTATAAATGTATAATTTTATCAGGTTAGTATACCGAGAGAATTTTCTTAAATTATGAATGGTGTTGAAAAAAGAAGATAAGGGAAAGAATAAATAAAGAAAAGCAGGGAGAGAAATTGGAAGAGAAATCCAGACAATTTTAAATCATGTTCCTTTTTCCCCCCTTTAAACAGAAAGCTAACACTTACCTGACACTTCTCTTGAAGATGCAGCTGTTATCTAGACTCATATCTTAGAACCTCACAGTTAAAACAAAGGGAAGACTTTAAGTTAATATTGGGGTGATTCAGGCAATACTGTGGTGAGTTACTTGTCTGAGTTATTTTCAATTGTTTAGATCTCCCCCACCTCCGCATTTTGGACTTAGCACTTTGAGCTTGGTGTATAAAAGTGTAATTTGTTTTGCTTTTTCTTATACTTTTAATGATTACTTTTGTTTACTAATTACCTTTTAAAATGATCTTTTAAATTGGTATTGGAAATTAAAACTTCCCTTCTTGTGATTAACTTCTTCATCAGACTTTGTTCATATTAGAAGGAACCTTTTTATTTGGAGCTAAAGCTTGCCTTTCAAAGAAAATAATGATTACTCTATTATTTAAAAAGAAAATCTCTATAAGGTCAAGGAATTTCTGCTAAGTTGGATCTTTGTTTTTTCTTTTTTAGTTTAGAATGAATTCTCTTTTGTGGTGACACATAGCTGTTTCTGAAGTTGGCAAGAAAACTTCCTTTTAGGACTCTCTTGGAAGTGTTGTGGCAGCTCTCTGATTCGGCTGCTTAGAAAGATCTCTGCAAGTTGCCTTATTTGTCTGGAAAGATTCTGGAGCCCAAGGTTCCTCCACTGAGGAGGATTGTAGCTCTAAGCTGCTGTCGGAACACCCATGAAAGATTCTGTGATGACAGTGCAAAATAGAGCAATACCAAGGCATAAATTTAAATTTTGTGCAGCAAACCAAATTTTCAGACCCAGTAAAAAAGGGGCTCTTTCTAGTACAGATAGGCTTTGGCAGTATTTATATTCCTATCTATCTTCCTAGGATACCAAGAGAAAGAAGAAGAAAGAAAGGAAGCCTCTCCTTTTCTTACTAGACAGTCCACAGCCAAGTTGAGTACCGTAAGAGAATCACTATGCAAGAAGAAGGAGGGTCAAGAGTGTTGGTGCAGATTCCTTATTGAAAAATGAAGTTGTAGGTCTTTGTATAATGTCTTAGTGAATATTAATTACCTCATATTAAAAGATTACATATAAATGTTAAAGTGTATAGCATGAAATTATTTTGAATCAGATTAAGTGGAATGGAGAAAAGAGTCGGTAATTTAAAATAGTTGTGTGGGGGGGGAAAGAAGAGCAGTAGTAGTAAAACAAGATGAGAAAGGTAAGAGAAAAAGATGGAAGTGGAGGAATTAAGGCAAAGAACAATTCTAATTTTCTCCCTCTAATGACTCAGTTCCCTGCCAACACGTCCACCCTCAGCTCTCACCACTCCATTTCTCCTCTGTCCCCAAATCCCCCCTGCTCCATTAAGTGTTCCAAGCTTCAGTCATACTGTACTGAATTTCTCTCAGTTCGTTAAATATGGCATGTTCTCTCAAGCTTTCCATTTTTTATATTTGCCCGAAACCCTTTACCTTCCCCCATTCTTTGTCTGTCATTCATTCTTCAGGCTTCATCAGATCTATTATTGCTTCCTAATCTCTGCTTCAACCCCAAGCCTGGATTAGTTAGTTGCCCCTTCTGTGTGCTGCCATCTGTCTAGTCATCCATCTATTTAATATCTTCTCATAGATTTCTCACTTAATATCAAAGGTCTGTATGTCTACTATGCTGTAAACTTCGGGAGAGCCGAGACCATGTCTTTCCTGTTCACTTTTGGATCCTCGTACTAGACAAAAGTGCCTGGCATGTGGTAGGGCCTTGACAAGTATTTGTTGAATAAATTAATAGATTTAATTTTTTTGTTAAATTGAGAAAAACATTAATTCATTCATATTACACTTTTACTTAACAGTTACTCTGTGCTAGGCATCATGTCAATTGCTGTGCGAGATTCAAAGGTCCCCAGTCCCTGCTTTCAAAGTGCTGTGGTCCACTTGTGGAAATAAAACATGGATGGTGATGTTTTCCTGAATACGAGTTCTCCTAATTTGAAATATGAGGAAATTTGGATATATTTGTAATACTTTTTTGTCAATTGTGAGAATTTTATTTCTAGGATAAGATGTCACTCCTCTTCTCACTGTTCTACATTGAGCTGTCACAGGTTCAGAAGAAGAAAGAAGATGTTGGCCTTGAGAAGGGGTGACGGGATATCTTTTCTCTGATTTTCTCTTCTTTTTTTGCTGCTACTATTTTTTTCTGTTTGAATAAAGATTTATGAGGCAAAATGGAGGTTGGAAGAAAAATTTGCATTCTCTGACGACAGCCTCAATCAAGGGGACTTTGAAAGAACAGGTATAGAAAGCGGAGAGCACAGAAAGTATTTCAGGAAGAACCACAGGTACTTTCCTCTGTGTTTTAATAGTCTTCATACTAACATTTTCCTTTTAACAACAACAAAAGCAATAAATACCTAAAATTTACTGAGCCCTGACTCTGTGCTTGGCACTGTGCTAGTTGTTTTATGTGAATTATTTCATTTAATCCTCATGAAGCTAGTGTTTTTATTATCCCTTTTGTGGTTGTACCTCTATTCCTGGATTTTAGTTTTTAAAATTTGTGCAGCAAAGAAGAGATAATTCTGAGAAGTTCTTTTTAAAAGAACCCATTATGTCAAATGCTAACTCATCCCTCCAGTGGATGAGGGGAGAGGAGAACAGAGCAGCATGAACCCTCACTTGCCCTAGTGTCACGAGGATTCTCTGTCATGAGGATTCTCTGGGCCTTACAGTAAGGGAACCAGGAAAACTGAGGAAACGCTTTTCCTTCCTTTTTTTCTCATATTTCCTTTGTGAGACTGGCTATTGTAGGAAATATGTCCTTATTATCTCTGAATCAAAGGTCAATGGAAACTAAATATACAGTATTCACTATAGTCAATTTTAGATGATAGTTGGAATGGATATTTTCCTTATCTACTTTTGTGATTTTTTTAAGAGAATATAAAAATGTTTGTCATTGCTTTCATTGGTTTGATCAAGATCTTATATTTTTAACCCTCTTTTTATTTTTTTGAAAAATCCTAAGTTCTTGAACTACAGATTCTCCTATCACAAAGGCCACAATTGAAGTTCACATAAGCTCTGTGTTTGTACTGAGGAGAGAGGGACTAAATGCTAGGAGAAAGGTATTGTTCATCTGGGAAAGTTACATACACTAAAAGTTATATATTCAGAAATGGTTCAATGAGGATAGCAGTATTATCTCAAAAGATAAGAGTTCCATTGCTTCCGTGTTTTGAAACAATGTTTCTTAGAGTCCTTTGTAGGATAGCACATTGGGGGTAGTGAGTGTGAATTGTTGGCTTTGGAGACTTGAGATCCAATCCTGATTCTCTTATTTACTAGCAGTGTGATTTAGTCATATTGTTCTTTCTTAGCCTCAGTTTCTTCCCCTTAAAAATTGGAGATTATAATACCTCTTAAGGATATTGTTAGGACTAAACAAGGTAGTTGTGGTTATTGCAGGTTTCATAGATCTCAAGTGTTGCCAAGTGTGAGGTATTCTTTTGTTGAAGTGCTGTGCTGGTAATTGGCAACATAACGTGTCTGGTTTAAAGGGAAGATATGATTAAAAATTTCAGTCCTTATGCCTAAGGGGCAAATTTAAAAGGAGACATTGTTTAAAAAAATATATTAATGAATTACATCCTTTTGTTTTGTGCAGAGAATCAAGTGAGTGTAAAATAAGACACCAGTGGCAGTCTTATTTGCAAGTATTATCAAGATACTAAAATGTATTGTGGGCAGGCAGTTAATTCACCTTTTTTTGTGAAGTTTTCAAGGAAATAGCCAAAAAAAAAAAAAAAGCAGGGACGTGGAAACCTGGTTGTTATTATAACCCCTTGTTTGTTAGAAGTAAAAGAACTTTTCTCACAATCTAGAGCAATTGGGGGCGATTTTGTTCCCACAAAGAATTAATGTGTTTCAAAATGTCAGTAGTGCTCAAGCTACCCCTGATCTAGACTTAGGGATCAGCTTATTTGGGAGCTAACATTATGTTATGTTTTGTGGTGAATACTTTGTAGAAATGACTGGATTGTTTTAATATTTTATGCTTCATCTGTAACTGAAAATAGTATTTTAACCTCTTTAAATTGATATTTTCATGGGGGAATTAAACTAATAAATTTCTTAAATGATTACTTCATTGTCTTTGTGATGAATAATAAACAATCTAGTTGACCCATTTTTAAAGACTATTTGGATTGATTTATAGTTCTTTTACATAAGATTTTATGGTTATTACAGTTTAAGATGAGTTCCTTTATAAAGATAGTTATTTAGACTAGAGATGTTGAGATTTTACAAAATGATCATACCTGGATTAAATCAACTCTATATGGTAATTAGGAATTTAATTTTTAAAAAATTAGGAAGCATTTTACTGGTTTTAAAGAATAAATGAATGGGCCATTACTGACCTTTCTTGGAAATAGCTAGTATTTATTGAGTGCTTCCTTTGTGCAGCTCTGTTCTAAGCATGCAACGTTATATTCACTCATAAGATCCTCACAGCAATTTCTTTACATAGGAACTATTATTATTTCCATTTTACAGATGAGGAAACTGAGGCACAGAGAGATCATGTTACTTGCCCAGGGTCGCACAGCTAGTAAATGTTGGAGCTGGGATTAGAATTCAGTTTAGTTGGAGTTTGCTCTCTTAACCACCATGTTACTTTATACTGACTGTCAATAAAGAAGTTAAACTATTTTCTGATTAATTACATCTCTCTAGATTTAGATGAATATATATAGCTAAAAGTAAATTGAAAGATACATAATTTTAAAATATTCTTGTGGCATTGGCATGTACTGTGTAATATAAATTCATATGCTTAGATTAGGATGTGAAAGAATGGAAATCTGAGTTTATCTCCATCTCCATGCAGCTTCTGGTGTGCACAGTCTTTCGTCCAAAGGAAACCTACTATTCTCTCTCTGATTTAGATTTTTCTTCTCCACATAACTTCCTTCCAACTTCTGTTTGTCTCTTCCTCCTCTCATGTGTTTTACTACTTTGGTTGGGGGGTTTTGTTTGTCCCCCGATTTTTACCTTCTTTCCATCCCCCAAATGATCTTAATGAACTAGAGATTAATTTATTTCTAAAAGTAATATTTCTGTTACTAAGTGAGGTCATGGAAGAGGTCCAAAAGCGTGCTGGGTGGCAGGAGAAGACATCAAAAATATACAGTTAACAAACCATAAATGGATGATCTGTAATTGACTGTGGTTTCTTTCAGAAATATCTTTTGTTAAATGAAGCTTCTAAGTGAACTGTCAAAGCCACAGAATTAAGAAGGCTATTTGTTTGGTTTGAGTACTGCTCATATTTTTATAAATAAGTAAGTAAGTAAATAAATAAATAAATAAATGCAGTTAATTTTAAAAGGAAATAAGTGTCTGCTATTTTAAAACATAAATATCCAGTAGATAAGTTAGTTGTAATTAATACGACCGTGGACATATTCTAGCAGTATAATGCCCAAGTGAAAGTTTCTCAAATCCAACTTTAAAATTAAGGTATCTTTAGTTTTTTTGAAATCTGAAAACATGAATTATCTGAAATAACATTAAAAACGATTCTATAGTATTTATCAACTATTAGTTTAGAAAAAGACTTCACATTATTTCTTTTTTTTTTTTTTTAAATATCGCTATATACTGCCATGGAGTGATGACCAGCATACATTTTTTTTTTTTTTTTAATAAATTTATTTATTTATTTATTTTTGGCTGTGTTGGGTCTTCGTTTCTGTGTGAGGGCTTTCTCCAGTTATGGCGAGCGGGGGCCACTCTTCATCGCGGTGCGCGGGCCTCTCACTGCCGCGGCCTCTCCCATTGCGGAGCACAGGCTCCAGACGCGCAGGCTCAGTAGTTGTGGCTCACGGGCCCAGCCGCTCTGTGGCATGTGGGATCTTCCCAGACCAGGGCTCGAACCCATGTCCCCGGCATTGGCAGGTAGATTCTCAACCACTGCGCCACTAGGGAAGCCCCACATTATTTCTAACTATACCTGTAATCAATGAAATCCTATCTAGTTCCTGAGGAAAAACACTTAGTGAATTTCTCAGTGAGTATATTGAATCTTCATAAAACATATGAAGATTCAGTGTACAGTAATGTTTAAAATAATTCTGTCAGCATATGAATAGTATTTGGAAAATTTGTAAATACGAGCCTTAGTTGTTCTGATGAGTCTACAGTATATTTATATCAGTTTCTCTAGCATACACATATGCGTTATAGACTGGATGATGAAAATGCTTACAGCCCCCCTTCCCTTCTGATAATTAATTTCCTGTATTACAGAATGAGAGTAGGGAAAGAACTGCTGTTGAGACTCACAAAAAAACATTTTCTGGTATACTGGTAGCTAGGGTCCTGGGCTTTCTTATTTGCCATCCATCCATTTTTTATTAAGTGATGTATCACAAAGGTAGCCAAAAAAGCTTTGAACTGGAGTCCTCTCTAACAGAAAGGGTACCTCTATCTATAGGCATACAGACTAGCTGTGATGAATTATTATTAGTCTATAATAATATTTTTTAATTGTTAATAATAATAAAAATTGTTAATAACAATTGTTAATTGTTAATAATAAGCAGTGAGGGGAGCTTGAGTGCATCCACCCGTAATCATTGTGTTCACAGTTTTCAGTGTTCCCAGTCTAGAGTGCCAGGCCTTAGAATGGTCCTGGCTGTAAAACTACATTTTAAGCTGTTTTCTGAAGGATTCATTAGTACCCCTGTGGAATATATCTTGCAGACCCCCAAAGGTCTGAAATTAGGGTCTGAAATTGCTTCAGAAGATGGGCTCTGTATGTCTTTTGCTTCTCGATTAAATCTGGATCGTTCTTAACTGGATCAGAACCTTTTTATACTAACCATAGAACAATGCTGTTTGATTGGACAGCCTCTAGAATAAAACTCAACTGTTTTCTAAAAAATACTGTTTTTTACGGTGATTTTTTAAAATTGTCAAAGTAACAGATATTCCTTCTTTTATAGTAGTTTTCCAAAATCCTGTATTTGGAAAATCCAGAGAAGTAGGAAGCACTTCAAACCAACCAACCAACCAACTTCTGGTAATTCTACTACCCAAAGGAAGCCACTGATACTATTTAGTCCTCTCAAAAATCTCTTCCCACTTTTTGGTTACTGGGATCCTCATAGTCTTATTCTCCCAAAGTAGAAAGCTGGGGCTCATCTTTGATTAGTTACATTTAGTAAATAAATCCTGCTAGTTCTGTGCCTACTGTGGCTCTTGATTTTGTCCAGTCCCTCAACTCCTGACTTACTCCTTTTCACAGTGCTTGTCTTAGATGTCAAACTAGTCTTCTCTACCTGGTTTTTCTGTTTCTATTGTCTTTCCTCTTTTATTCTTTACAATATTAGTAGATTTATTTCTCTAAGAACCAAGTCTGATCCTATCACTTAGCTTAAAAACATTTTGTGTCTCTGAATACTTTAAAGTGTGGACAACATATTATAGCATATATAAAGTGTTAGAAGATTATGAAACATTTCACAGTGGCCTCATCCATAGCAGTCCCTCAGTAGGCACTTTATATGTGACTTATATCACGTAACTTGCTTATGCCTTAAACACAACGCATATTTCCAAACACCAGTGTCATGTTTTATGCAATTTTTTTCTGCCTTGAAATACCTTTTTCTTTTTACCTTACCTCCCACAAAAATGCTTCTTAACTTTAAAAATATAACTTAGATGGGCTTCCCTGGTGGTGCAGTGGTTGAGAATCTGCCTGCCAATGCAGGGGACACGGGTTCGAGCCCTGGTCTGGGAAGATCCCACATGCCGCGGAGCAACTAGACCCGTGAGCCACAACTACTGAGCCTGCGCGTCTGGAGCCTGTGCTCCGCAACAAGAGAGGCCGCAACAGTGAGAGGCCTGCGCGCCGCGATGAAGAGTGGCCCCCACTCACCGCAACTAGAGAAAGCCCACGCACAGAAACAAAGACCCAACACAGCCATAAATAAATAAATAAATAAATAAAAGTGTAAAAAAATTAAAAAAAAATAACTTAGACATCATCTTCCCTGGGAAGCATTTTTATTTATTTTTATTCATCTTTTAAAATTAAATTTAATTTTTAAAAAAATTTGTTTTAATGCGGTATAGTTGATTTACAGTGTTGTGTTAGTTTCTGCTGTACAGCAAAAATGATTCAGTTATACATATATATAATTTGCATTTGCTTATCCCAAACTCCCAATTCATCCCTCCCCCACCCCCCATGCCACGGCAACCACAAGTGTGTTCTCTATGTCTGTGAGTCTGTTTCTGTTTCATAGATAAGTTCATTTGTGTCATATTTTTAGATTCCACAGGTAAGTGATATCAGGTGGTATTTATCTTTCTGTTTCTGATTTCACATAGTATGATAATCTCTAGGTCCATCCATGTTGCTGCAAATGGCATTATTTCATTCTTTTTTATGGCTGAGCAGTATTCCATTATATATTCCATTTTATACACACACACACACACACACACACACACACACACACTCCACATCTTCTTTATTCATTCATCTTTTGATGGACATTTAGGTTGTTTCCATCTCTTGGCTGTTGTAAATAGTGCTGCTATGAACATAGGGGTACATGTATCCTTTCAAATTATAATTTTGTCCAGATACATGCCCTGGAATGGGATTGCTGGATCATATGGTAGTTCTATTTTATGTTTTCTGAGGAACCGAGATACTGTTTTCCATAGTGGCTGCACCAACTTATATTCCCACCAACAGTGCAGGAGGGTTCCCGTTTCTCCACACCCTCTCCAGCATTTGTTATTTGTAGATTTTTTGATGATGGCCATTCTGACTGCTGTGAGGTGGTACTTTATAGTAGTTTTGATTTGGTTCCATTTGTTTGTTTTTATTTCTATTGCCTTGGGAGACTGACCTAAGAAAACATTGGTACAATTTATGTCAGAGAGTGTTCTGCCTGTGTTCTCTTCTAGGAGTTTTATCGTGTCATGTCTTGTATTTAATTCTTTAAGCCATTTTGAGTTTGTTTTGCCTGTGTGAGGGTATGTTCTAACTTCATTGACTGACATGTGGCTGTCTAGCTTTCCCAACACCACTGGCTGAAGAGATGGTCTTTTTCTCCACTGTATATTCCTCCCTCCTTTGTCGAAGATTGACCGTATGGTGTTTATTTCTGGGCTCTCTATTCTGTTCCACTGATCCATATGGCTGTTTTTGTATGAGTATGACACTGTTTTGATTACTGTAGCTTTGTAGTATTGTCTGAAGTCTGGAAGGGTTATGCCTCCTGCTTTGTTCTTTTTCCTCAGGATTGCTTTGGCAGTTCTCGGTCTTTTGTTGTTCCATGTAAAAGTTCTGTGAAAAATGTCATGGGTAATTTGATAGGGATCACATGAAATCTGCAGATTGCTTTGGATAGTATGGCCATTTTAACAATATTCTTTCAATCCAAGAGCATGGGATAACTTTCCATTTCTTTGAATCATCTTCAGATTCCTTTGTTAATATTTTATAGTTCTCAGCATATATATCTTTCATCTCCTTGGTCAGGTTTATTCCTAAGTATTTGTGTTTTCTGATGCGATTTTAAAACGGTTTGGTTTTTTACTTTTCTGATATTTCATTGTTAGTGTAAAGAAATGCAACTGATTTCTGTATGTTAATCTTGTATCCTGCTACCTTGCTAAATTCATTTATCAGTTCTAGTAGTTTTTTTGCAGTCTTTATGGTTTCCTATATATACTGTCATGTCATCTGCATGTAACAACAATTTTCCCTCTTCTTTTCCAGTTTGGATACCTTTTATTTCTTGTCTGATTGCTGTGGCTACGACTTCTAATACTATGTTGAATAGAAGTGGTGAGAGTGGGCATCCTTGTCTTATTCCAGATTTTAGTGGGAAGGCTCTCAGCTTCTCACCGTTGAGTATTATGTTGGCTGTACGTTTGTCATGGATAGCTTTTATTATGTTGAGATATGTTCCCTCTATGCCCACTTTGGTAAGATTTTTTTCTCATGAATGGATGTTGAATTTATCAAATGCTTTTTCTGCATCTATTGAGATGATAATGTGATTTTTGTCCTTTCTTTTGTCGATGTGCTGTATCACACTGATTGATTTGTGTTGAATCATCATTATGACCCTGGGATGAATCCAACTTGGTTGTGGTGTATAATATTTTTTATATGTTGTTGGATTCGGTTTGCTAATATTTTGTTGAGGATTTTTGCATCTATATTCATCAAAGATACTGGCCTGTAATTTTCTTTTTTGGTAGTGTCTTTGGTTTTGGTATCAGGGTGATGGTGGCTTCATAGAATGTCTTTGGGAGTGTTCCCTCCTCTTCAATCTTTTGGAAAAGTTTTGGAAGTATCAGTATAAGTTCATCTTTGTATGTTTGGTAGAATTCCTCTGGGAAGCATTTTTAAACTGTTCGAGATATAATTACTTACTCTGGTGTTCCAGAGGGAACTAATTATACTGCTTTAAAACACTTCCCATGTTGTATTATACTTAGTTATATATATCATGTACATTTCTGCTTCTCTAGTTAGTTAAGGGAGGTATAGATACCCTGTAATTTGGAATCACAAGATGATTTTTAACTGTCAGAAGGTAATTGTAGGGAAGCAGATTTTGTTTCTCACCTGTGACTTTCTCTATTGCTTATTTTATTATGTTGCCTTTACAGTTCTTCTACCTGCAGTACACCTAGAGTATTCACGTTGATTCTCTATGTACAGTCAGCCCTCTGTAGCTACAGGTTCCACGTCCATGGATTCAACCAACTGTGGATTGAAAATATTCAGAAAAAAAAATTCCAGAAAGTTGCAAAAAGCAAAACTTGAATATGCTGTACTGCAACTATTCACATAGAATGTACATTGTATTAGGTATTATAAGTAATCTAGAGATGACTTAAAATATGTGGGAGGACATGTATAGGTTATATGCAAATACGATGACATTTTCTATGAGGGATTTGACTTGAGTATCTATGGATTTTGGTACCTGTGGGGTTCTGGAATCAGTCCCCCATGGATACAAAGGGATGATTGTTCATCCATGCTCTATGCCGAAGATATCCAAAAGATTTTGAAGAAGATTTTAGGGGAGTGAGGAGGAATGTTGTTTTGAAATTAAAAAAAGTCTAAGACACCCTCCCCCTAAAATTTTGCTTTGGGTTTCTTGGTGCTACCTTCACTGCTATCATTGTTCAGAATTGTCAGTTTGTGAAAGTGGCCCTGTTAAAATTACACAGTACATCTTTTCAGTGTTAATAGTTCACAGTACTTCACAGTGAACTATTAGCGTTTAGGAATTGGTCCAAAGAATTCTGAATGTATTATCACTATGTTTATTTCTATAGAGTTGAACAAGATAACACAACTTAGAAGTTAGTGAGAAAGACAAAAAGAAATTGATATGAGTAAATAGGTATCATAGCTTTTGAAGGTGCTAGATCGCCAGTTCATTTTCTGAGAAACTGTAAATGGAAAGAGTCAAGAATTTACACTGTTTTTCCTGTGTAAACTGCATTTCAGGGTATCTAAATAGTTATTTAGGGAAAGTCCTTTTTAGAAGAATTCCAGATAATAAATGCAGATGGAATGATAGAATTAGCATATCACTTTTGGGCAGCCCTTAAATAAATAATGGAGAATGATCATTGGGTGAATCAGGCCGGCAACACTTGAATATCATAATCAATCGGAACATTAAGTGGGATAACCAGATATTACATGTGTTCTAATGTGATGGATTAGGAAAGTACATGTATCATCTCTGGAGTATTCTTGTCAAAAATTTGAAAATGAATCACGTCTCTAGCTCTTACTACAGTTTACTGGAAATATGGGGAATGGAGGAATAAGTTAACACCGTAAGGAAATAGTCAGCTAAATTTAGGATATGAGAAATTCTACAAGACAAATGACTTGGTACAGATTAAATGAGATTTGAAGATATATATCCATCAGATAAAGTGTGTGGTTCTTGTTTCATTCCTGGTTTAGACAAATCAGTAGTAAAAGTTTCATTTTTGAGATGACTGAAATTTGAACATGTACTATGTATTAGAGGATATTGAGGAACTATTGCTAATTTTGTCAGAAGAGATAATGGAATTATAGTGTCAATTTAAAGAAAAGTCTTTAACTGATAGTGATACATTCTTGACTAGTACGGGTGAAAAGATATGATGTCTGTGATTTGCTCTAACTCCAAGCCCCAAGCCCCTCTTCCCCCAAAGAAAAAGAGAGAGAGAAATGGTAGGATAGGAGAAATGAGATTGTTAACTTGCATGGCCATTCATTCTACAATTATCTCCTTACTTACATATATGTTTGAAAAATTTCAGAACCAAAGGTTTAAAAAAATTAACCTAAAATATGTGTATCATAAAGTTTTCTAGCAGCCAACATAGAAAGAAAACTAGGTCAGTAACATAATTCATAGTGTCTATACAATAAAAACAAAGCAACTTTGGGAAAAAGCACAATTCTTCCTAACATTTATTAAGACCAAAAAGAAGTTTTCCTTGACAGTGTTCTTGAGGACACTATGTAAGGTAGTGTGAAAAGCATTTTAAACCACATCCCTCCAGTAAATAGAATCAATTTTTTGTAGCATTCCTCAAAATGGCCAGTGAAATCCCATCCATGATTAATTCCAGTGAAACCAGCTTTATGGGAGCCAATATGATACATTCTAGGAACCTCACTTCCCAGTAGAATTCATTAGAGGTCTCATTCCCATCTCTATCATTCCTCCCCTCCATTTCTGTAATGACTTCTTCCCCTAACCCTCTGTTTCAGATTAGTTAATATAACAGATAAATTTCCTTATAGCTGTTACTATTGGCCAAAGAAATTAGATTCAATTTTGTTTTCTATGGTTTGTTTCCAAAACAAGTATTTTTTAAAATGTAAAAATGTTGTCTTAAAATAAACATTTAAAATACCATAGTCGGCGCTCACTCCCTCTTGCGAGAGCACCGGATTCACAACTAACTGCTGAACAGTCATCGACAGGAAGACACTGGAACTCACCAAAAAAGATACCCCACACCCAAAGACAAAGGAGAAGCCACAATGAGACGGTAGGACGGGCGCAATCACAATAAAATCAAATCCCATAACTGCTAGGTGGGTGACTCACAAACTTGAGAACATTTATACCACAGAAGTCCACCCATTGGAGTGAAGGTTCTGAGCCCCACGTCAGGCTTCCCAACCTGGGGGTCCAGCAACTGGAGGAGGAATTCCTAGAGAATCAGACTTTGAAGGCTAGCAGGATTTGATTGCAGTACTTTGATTGGACTGGGGGAAACAGACTCCACTCTTGGAGGGCACACACAAAGTAGCGTGCGCATCGGGACCCAGGGGAAGGAGCAGTGACCCCATAGGAGACTGAACCAGACCTACCTGCTAGTGTTGGAGGGTCTCCTGGAGAGGTGGGGGGTGGCTGTGGCTCAACGTGAAGACAAGGACACTGGCAGCAGAAGTTCTGGGAAGTACTCCTTGGCGTGAGCCCTCCTAGAGTCCACCATTAGCCCCACCAAAGAGCCCAGGTAGGCTCCAGTGTTGGGTCGCCTCAGGCCAAACAACCAACAGGGAGGGAACCCACCCCAACCCATCAGCAGACAAGTGGATTAAAGTTCTACTGAGCTCTGCTCACCAGAGCAACAGCCAGCTCTACCCACCACCAGTCCCTCCAATCAGGAAACTTGTGCAACCTCTTAGATAGCCTTATCCACCACAGGGCAGACAGCAGAAGCAGGAAGAACTAAAATCCTGCAGCCTGTGGAACAAAAACCACATTCACAGAAAGACAAGATGAAAAGGCAGAGGGCTATGTACCAGATGAAGGAACAAGATAAAACCCCAGAAAAACAACTAAATGAAGTGGAGATAGGCAACCTTCCAGAAAAAGAATTCAGAATAATGATAGTGAAGATGATCCAGGACCTCGGAAAAAGAATGGAGGCAAAGATCGAGAAGATGCAAGAAACGTTTAACAAAGACGTAGAGGAATTAAAGAACAAACACCTAGAATAATTAAAGAACAAACAAATAGGGATGAACAATACAATAACTGAAATGAAAAATACACTAGAAGGAATCAATAGCAGAATAACTGAGGCAGAAGAATGGATAAGTGACCTGGAACACAGACAGGTGGAATTCACTGCCACGGAACAGAATAAAGAAAAGAGAATGAAAAGAAATGAAGACAGCCTAAGAGACCTCTGGGACAACATTAAACGCAACAACATTTGCATTATAGGGGTTCCAGAAGGAGAAGAGAGAGAGTAAGGACCCGAGAAAATATTTGAAGAGATTATAGTCGAAAACTTCCCTAACATGGGAAAGGAAATAGCTACCCAAGTCCAGGAAGGGCAGAGAGTCCCAGGGAGGATAAACCCAAGGAGAGACATGCCGAGATACATAGTAATCAAATTGACAAAAATTAAAGATAAAGAAAAATTATTGAAAGCAGCAAGGGAAAAACAAATAACATACAAGGGAACTCCCATAAGGTTATATATTTAAAGTGATGAAAAGGAAGAACCTACAACCAAGATTACTCTACCCAGCAAGGATCTCATTCAGATTCAATGGAGAAATCAAGAGCTTTACAGACAAGCAAAAGCTAAGAGAATTCAGCACCACCAAACCAGCTCTATGGCAAATGCTAAAGGAACTTCTCTAAGTGGCAAACACAAGAGAAGAAAAGGACCTACAAAAACAAACCCATAACAACTAAGAAAATGGTAATTGGTACATACATATCAATAATTACCTTAAATGTGAATGGATTAAATGCTCCAACCAAAAGACACAGGCTCACTGAATGGATGCAAAAACAAGACCCATCTATATGCTGTCTACAAGAGACCCACTTCAGACCTAGAGACACATACAGAGTGAAAGTGAGGGGATGGAAAAAGATATTCCATTCTATTGGAAATCAAAAGAAAGCTGGAGTAGCAGTACTCATACCAGATAAAATAGACTTTAAAATAAAGAATGTTATAAGAGGCAAGGAAGGACACTACATAATGATCAAGGGATCAATCCAAGAAGAAGATATAACAATTATATATGCACCCAACACAGGAGCACCTCATTACATAAGGCAACTGCTAACAGCTATAAAAGAGGAAATCGACAGTAACACAATAATAGTGGGGGACTTTAACACCTCACTTACACCAATGGACAGATCATCCAATCAGAAAATTAATAAGGAAACATAAGCTTTAAATGACACAATATACCAGATAGATTTAATTGATATTTATAGGACATTCCATCCAAAAACAGCAGATTACACTTTCTTCTCCAGTGCACACGGAACTTCTCCAGGATAGATCACATCTTGGGGCACAAATCAAGCCTCAGGAAATTTAAGAAAATTGAAATCATATCAAGCATCTTTTCTGACCACAATGCTATGAGATTAGAAATAAATTACAGGGAATAAAACGTAAAAAACACAAACACATGGAGGCTAAACAATACGTTACTAAATAACCAAGAGATCACTGAAGAAATCAAAGAGGAAATCAAAACATACCTAGAGACAAATGCCAATGAAAACACGATGATCCAAAACCTGTGGGATGCAGCAATAGCAGTGCTAAGAGGGAAGTTTATAGCAATACAAGCCTATCTCAAGAAACAAGAAAAATCTCAAATAAACAATCTATTGTTACACCCAAAGGAACTAGAGAAAGAAGAACAAACAAAACCCAATGTTAGTAGAAGGAAAGAAGTCATAAAGATCAGAGCAGAAATAAATGAAATAGAAACAAAGAAAACAATGGCAAAGATCCATAAAACTAAAAGCTGGTTCTTTGAGAAGAGAAACAAAATTGATAAACCTTTAGCCAGACTCATCAAGAAAAAGAGGGAGAGGACTCAAATCAATAAAATCAGAAATGAAAAAGGAGAAGTTACAACAGACACCGCAGAAATACAAAGCATCCTAAGAGGCTACTACAAGCAACTCTATGCCAGTAAAATGGACAACCTGGAAGAAATGGACAAATTCTTAGAAAGGTATAATCTTCCAAAACTGAACCAGGAAGAAATAGAAAATATGAACAGACCAATAACAAATAATGAAATTGAAACTGTGATTAAAAATCTTCCAATAAACAAAAGTCCAGGACCAGATGGCTTCACAGGTGAATTCTATCAAACATTTACAGAAGAGCTAACCCCCCTTCTCAAACTCTTCTAAAAAATTGCAGAGGAAAGAACACTCCCAAACTCATTCTATGAGGCCGCCATCACCCTGATACCAAAATCAGACAAAGATACTACAAAAAAAGAAAATTACAGACCAATATCACTGATGAATATAGATACAAAAATCCTCAACAAAATACTAGCAAAGGGAATCCAACAGCACATTAAAAGGATCATACACCATGATCAAGTGGGATTTAGCCCAGGGATGCAAGGATTCTTCAATATACACAAATCAATCAATGTGATACACCATATTAACAAATTGAAGAATAAAAACCATATGATCATCTCAATAGATGTAGAAAAAGCTTTTGACAAAATTCAACACCCATTTATGATAAAAACTCTCCAGAAAGTGGGCATAGAGGGAACCTACCTCAACATAATAAGGGCCATATATGACAAACCCACAGCAAACATCATTCTCAATGGTGAAAAACTGAAAGCATTTCCTCTATGATCAGGAACAACACAAGGATGTCCACTCTCACCAACATAGTTTTGGGAGTCTTAGCCTCAGCCATTAGAGAAGAAAAAGAAATAAAAGGAATACAAATTGGAAAAGAAGAAGTAAAACTGTCACTGTTTGTAGATGACATGATACTATACCTAGAGAATCCTAAAGATGCCACCAGAAAACTACTAGAGCTAATCAATGAATTTGGTAAAGTTGCAGGATACAAAATTAATGCACAGAAATCTCTTGCATTCCTATACACTAATGATGAAAAATCTGAAAGAGAAATTATGGAAACACTCCCATTTACCATTGCAACAAAAAGAATAAAATACCTGGGAATAAACCTACCTAGGGAGACAAAAGACCTGTATGCGGGAAACTATAAGACACTGATGAAAGAAATTAAAGATGATACAAACAGATGGAGAGATATACCATGTTCTTGGATTGGAAGAATCAACATTGTGAAAATGACTATACTACCCAAAGCAATCTACATATTCATTGCAATCCTTATCAAATTACCAATGGCATTTTTTACAGAACTAGAACAAAAAATCTTAAAATTTGTATGGAGACACAAAAGACCACGAATAGCCAAAGCAGTCTTGAGGGGAAAAAATGGAGCTGGAGGAATCAGACTCCCTGACTTCAGACTATACTACAAAGCTACAGTAATCAAGACAATATGGTACTGGCACAAAAGCAGAAATATAGATCAATGGAAGAAGATAGAAAGCCCAGAGAGAAACCCACACACCTACGGTCAACTAATCTATGACAAAGGAGGCAAGGGTATACAATGGAGAAAAGACAGTCTCTTCAATAAGTGGTGCTGGGAAAACTGGACAGCTACATGTAAAAGAATGAAATTAGAACACTCCCTAACACCATACACAAAAATAAACTCAAAATGGATTAGAGACCTAAATGTAAGACCGGACACTGCAAAACTCTTAGAGGAAAACATAGGAAGAACACTTTTTGACATAAAGCACAGCAAGATCTTTAAGGTTCCTTAAAAAACTAAAAATAGAATTACCATATGACCCAGCAATCCCACTACTGGGCATGTACCCAGAGAAAACCATAATTCAAGAAGACACATGCACCCCAGTGTTCATTGCAGCACTATTTACAATATCCAGGTCACGGAAGCAACCTAAATGCCCATCAACAGACGAATGGATAAAGAAGTTGTGGTACATATATACAATGGAATATTACTGAGCCATAAAAAGGAACAAAATTGGGTCATTTGTAGAGACGTGGATGGATCTAGAGACTGTCACACAGAGTGAAGTTAGAAAGAGAAAAACAAATATCATATATTAACGCATATATGTGGAACCTAGAAAAATGGTACAGATGAACCAGTTTGCAGGACAGAAATTGAGACACAGCTGTAGAGAACAAACGTATGGACACCAAGGGGGGAAAGTGGCAGTTGGGGTGGTGGTGTGATGAATTGGGCGATTGGGATTGACATGTATACACTGATGTGTATAAAGTGGATAACTAATAAGAACCTGCTGTATAAAAAAATAAATAGAATTCTAAAAAAAAAATTGTTTATGACATAGAGCTAGAAAACATCTTAAGTCACCTAATATTTTTCCTTGACTTTAAACAAGACTATAAATTATTTTATTTTTGAAAATTCTGAAGGGTATTTCACAATTTCCTTCAGTATCCCATTTTAGTATCTAAACATACCGTTTTAAACTTAAAAAAAATCAAACTCTATTTTAGCAACTTGAGACTTAGGTCAATTACCCCTAGGCTAATAAAAATGCTAATCTTTTAAAAATTTTGAAACAAAGGGTGATAAAGAGTAAGTATCTCAAACCTGGTCTGGGATATAACTTTTGTATAACAAAATTCACAATATTTTAGGAAGAAATCAGCATTTTTGATAAAATGTATTATAATCAAATTATGTTCAATCTAATGAAATTAAACATTTTTGAGAAACTAGCTTCTCTATTGATTATCAGGCAAACGTTTAATAGTTTAACAAAATATTTTCTTTTTGTATTAGTGTAAGTAGTCTGTTTTTGTTGTTGCTGTTGTTTTTACTAGATGTCTCTAATTGGAATGAATCCTTGAGTTGACTTGTTTTAGGTCTCTTGTGGCAATTTTGAAATAAAACTTCATACGTGCTCATAATTTAAAAAAAAATACCATAGTCATCTACTTCCTTAGAGCTTTTGCTATTAACTCCTCTCCCTCTCCCCAACGACTCTAAGTTTTAGAGTAACTAGATGGACTGTATGAAGCATCCTGCAGACAGTTCTCCATAAACATTGTTTTGTGTGGAGCTTTTCCCAGGTATTGGGTAGGAGTGAATTGAGATTTTATTTGCTGGCAACTTGCTGAAATACAGGTCCTCTGTGTTACTGATTAAATCTGAACCATTATTCAGTGAAGCTTCTGGTAAGGTTCACATTCTTTGGTGAAAATTGAAGTGCCTAACAAGAACAGGACATTTCCTGTAATTTGAGATGAGCCATTGTTAAAGCCAAGATTCTCCAGAAAATAAATTTAATTACTGGATTACTTTTCTATTGCTGCGTAATAAATTGCCACAGTTAGCAGCTTAAAACAACACAGATTTAGCATCTCACAGTTTCCATGGATCAGGAGTCTGGACACAGTTTAAGCTGAGTCCTCTGCTCGGGGACTCACAAGGCTGCAAATCAAAAGTGTTGGCTAGGGCTGAGATGTCATTGAGACTGGGTCTTCTTCCAAGTTCACATGGTTGTTGCCTGAATTCATTTCCTTCCAACTGTAGAACACAGGTTGACTTGCATTTTCAAGGTTGGCAAGAAAGTCTCTGACGTCTAGACCCTTGTTTAGAGGGCTCACCTTATCAGGTAGGCCCACCTGGGCAAAATCTCCTTTTTGATTAATTTAAAGCCACCAATTAAGGACCTAAATTACATCTGCAAAGTATTTTCACCTTTGCCATTTAAAACAACAATCATGGGAGTGATATCCCATCACCTTTGCCATATTTCATTGGTCAGGAACAAGTTGCGAGTCCTACCCACACTCAGGGAGAGATGATTGTACAAGAGCATGAAGCTTATTTTGTTTGTTATTATGCAGACAATATTAATGGAACTTGAAGTAGAAGAGAAAAATAGTCACCCATAATCCTGCCAGCCGATGATTAAAAATGTTTTCCTTTGGCTGTGTGCATGCATAAATTTTACAAAGAACCTATAGAGCAAAGATCCAGTTTTCTGTTGCTCTCTACTTAGGAAAGGCATTTGTTTTGTTATTTACCTAATATTTATATTTGCCACTTTAAAAGAATGAAATTGTTTTAGGTGACTGTATCTATATTACTGGTTGTCTTAGGTTAATCAAGGTATAATTAACGAACAGTAAAAATCATTGTTCTCTGTGTATAGTTTTGTGTTTTGATAAGCACATGTATTTATGTAACCACCATCACAATAAAGGCGTAAAATATAATCTTGTGCCCATTGGTAGACAAGCCCTCCCTCCCTGCATCCCAGACCTTGACAATTACTGGTGTATTTTCTGTCCCTGTAGTTTTGCATTTTCAAGAATGTTGTATAAATGGTATCATATACTTCAGAGCCTTTTGGGCTTTTCCTTTCACTTAGTACAATGCATTTGAGGTTGTGTAGTAAAGGAGTAGCATTCCTTTGACATAGTAAAAAATACATATTTTGTCTTTGTCCCTGGTTCCTGGTCTAGAACCCCTAAAAACCCTTGAAAGGAACATTTTCTGTTATTCATAATAAGCCTTTTCCAACCATGTCTGACTTGATGAACTCTTGGTGGGTCCTTAGATAGCTTCAGAATGGTGGCTGGTTGCCAGAGGAACCAACAATGTGATTAGAGGTTGGAACTTTCAGCTCCATCCCTGGACCTCCAAGGAGGGAGAGGGTTTGGAGATTGAGTTCAGTCACCAGTGGCCTATGATTTAGTTAATTATACCTATTTAGTAGAACCTACATAAAGACCCTGAAACAGTGGGGTTTGGAGAGCGTCCTGTTTGGGAAACACATCCACTCGCTAAGAGGGTGGCACACTCCCAACTCTGTGGAGACAGAAGCTCCTGTGCTCAGGAACCATCTGGACCTTGTCCTATGTGCCTTTTTATGTGACTGTTCACTTGTATCCTTTATAATAAACTGGTAATAGTAAAGTTTTCTCTGGAGTTTTGTGAGCCATTCTAGCAAATTAATGTACCTGAAAGGGGGTGGGGTTTATGGGAGCCCCCCCTCCTCGACCTTGTAGCCAAGTTGAACAGAAGTGTGGGTAACCTGGGGACCCAGTACTTGCAACTGGCATCTGAAGTGGCTGTCTTGTGAGACTGAGCCCAAAAGCCTGAGGAGTCTAATACTGACTGAGTAGTTAATGTCAGAATTGAAGTGAATTGTAGGACACCTAATTGGTGTCTGGAGAGCTGGAGAATTAGTTGGTGTGAGGAAAAAGTGCACACATGTGGTGTCACAAGTGTTTTGAGTACAAGTAGCTCAGTTGTACCCAAAGCTGCCTAAGGTTTGGCCTTGCCCAGCTCCTGGGAGGTAACCTTTAAGCCCTTGGAATGTCCTGCTTAATAAGGGTGTCTTTGTTTACTTGGGGGCATTTGGCCACCCCAGATTGCCTATCCTGGCAATGTGGCTGATAACTGCGTGGAGGCCTTGGGCTGTGTGGTATCAGTTTGACCTATAGAGGAGCTGAGACAAAAGTCAGCCATGCAGATGGTTAGCCCTACCTGTGTTTCAGACCGCGGATAAAAATGCTGGACACTGAGCCTCGGGTGAACTTACTTGATTGCTTATACTCCATGCACATTATCACAAGTTCTTGTTGGGGGAAATAAGCGCTGTGTACACAACTCCACTGGGAGGGGACAGCTGGAAGCTTGGTGTCTCCTGGACCCTGCCCTATGCCCCTCTTCCCCTTATTGATTTTAATTTGTATCCTTTTGCTATATTAAACTGCAACCCTGAGTAAAATGGCTCTTCTGAGTTTTTTAAGTCTAGTGAATCATTGAACATGAGGGTGGACTTGGGGACCTCTGAACTGCAGAGGTTCATTCATATTATTTCATGTATATGAAATACTGAATTATTTCAGTGTTGAGTAGTATTCCAAGGTTTGTTCATTCCCCAGCTGAGCCGGTTGCATCTAGCTTTTGGCAATTACAAATAAAACTTCTATAAACATCTGAGAACAGGTTTTTGTGTGAACATAGGTTTTGATTTTACTTGGGTAAAAATACCTAAAAGTGGGATTGCTGGGTTATATGAAAAGTTTAACTTTATGAGAAACTACCAAGCTGTTTCGCGAAGTGGCTATACCATTCTGTACTCCTCCCAGCTACTACTGTATGAGAGTTCTAATTGCTCCTCATCCTCCTCAATATTTGATATTGCCAGTTTTCTTTTTCTTTTAATTTTAGCCATCTTAATAGGTATGTAAGGGTATCGCGTTATAGTTTTTCTTTCCATTTCACTAATAACTAGTGATGTTGAGTATCTTCACGTACTTATTTGCCATTTGTATATCTTACTCGTTAAAGTATCTGTTCAAATTTTTTGCCCATTAAAAATTTTAAAAAATTATTGAGTTTTGAGAGTTCTCTAAATTTTCTGGATACCAATCCTTTATCACATATGTGTTTTGCAAATATTTTCTCCTAGTCTGTGACCTTTGGAGAGGAATTTTTAATTTCAACAATGTTTAATTTTTAATTTTATGGGTTTTATGGATTTTAAGAAATCTTTGTCTAACTCAATGTCATGAGAATTTTCTGTGTTTCTAAAAGTTTTTTAGCTTTTCAAATATTTTACATTTAGGTTTTTGATTCATTTTGAATTAATTTTCGTGTATGGTATGAGAGATGGATCAGGGTTCTTTTTTTGGTGTATGAATGTCTAATTGCTCTAGCACTATTTGTTGAAGGGATTATCCTTTCTCCATTGAATTACTTGTTTACATTTGTCTATCAATTGACTATATATGTATGAGTCTGTTTCTGGACTCTCCATTTTGTTCTATTCATCTATCTGTTTACTCTTTTGCTTATGTCATGCTGAGTTGATTAATGAAGCTTTACAGTATAGTCCTGAGGTAAGATACTATGAGTCTTTTAGTTTTTTATTTTCAAAATTGTTGTGAAAAAAAATTGTTTTTGTTGTTCCGGTTTCTTTTTTTCTTTTTTTAATTTTTTTAAAATTTATTTTTATTTGTTTATTTTTGGCTGCGTTGGGTCTTTGTTGCTGTGCGCGGGCTTTCTCTCTAGTTGCAGCGAGCGGGGGTTACGTTGTGGTGCGCGGGCTTCTCTTGTGGTGCCTTCTCTTGTTGTGGAGCACGGGCTCTAGGCACGCGGGCTTCAGTAGTTGTGGCTCGCAGGCTCTAGAGTGCGGGCTCAGTAGTTGTGGCGCACGGGCTTAGTTGCTCCGTGGCATGTGGGATCTTCCCGGACCAGGGCTCGAACCTGTGTCCCCTGCATTGGCAGGTGGATTCTTAACCACTGCGCCACCAGGGAAGCCCCTGTTCCAGTTTCTTTACCTTAACTTATTGATTTTAGAATCAACTCGTTGATTGCCAGCATCAAAAAATTTGCTGGTATTTTGATTGAGATTACTTTGAATTTGTAGATCAACTTGGGGCTAATAGAGTCTTCTAATACATGTTTATGGTATATCTCTTCACTTATTTAGGTCTTCTTTCATTCATCAGTACTTTGCAGTTTTCAGCATGGAGAGCTTGTACATATTTTATTACATTTATACATATTTTTATTTCTTTGGGTGCTATTGTAAATGGTACTGGTTTTAAATTTGGATTTCTAACTTTTTGTTTCTAGTGTATGGAGACATAATTGATGTTTGCATATTGATCTTGTATCCTGCAACCTTGCTAAACTCATTTATTAAAGTTCTAGAAGCTTTTTTGAAGGTTCTTTATGATTTTCTATATAGACAATCATGCCATTTGCAAATAGAGGCAAGCTTATTTCTTCTCTTTCCAATCTGTATGCCTTTTATTTCTTTTCTCTTATTGCACTTTCTAGGACTTTGAGTATGTTGTTATTGAATAGGAATGGTGACAGCTGATGTCCTTTCCTTGTTCTGAATCTTTGGGGGAAAACATTTAGTCTTTTACTGTTAAATATGATGTTAGCAGTAATTTTTTAGTAGATGCATTTTATCAGGTTGTTTAAGTGCCCTTCGCTTCCTGATTGGCTGAGAATTTTGTCAGGAATGAGGGTTGGATTTTCTCAAATGTGTATTTTTTGCATTTGTTGAAGCTATCATATTTTTCTTCTTTAGTCTGTTGATCTGTTGAATTATACTGATTGATCTTTCAATGTTGAATCAACCTGCATTCCTGGAATAAACCTGCATTGGTTGTGGTATGTTATCCTTTTTATAAATTACTGAATTTGATTTGCTAATATTTTGTTGAGGATTTTTGCATGTAGGAGGGATAATGAGTTTTTTTTTTCTCGTAATTTCTTTGTCTGATTTTGGTATCCAGGGTAATGCTTACCTCATAAAATGAATTTGAGACTTTCCCTCCTGTTCTATTTGTGTAGATTTTTTTCCCACTTTTTTTTTTTTTCCTGTTTAGTTTCAGCTTTGGTAATTTCTTTTGACCTGTCTTCAAGGTTATTGATTCTTTCCTCAGCTGTGTTAAGCCTGATGAGCTGGCCAAAGGCTTTTAAAATTTGTTACTGCAGTTCTCATTTTCAGCATTTCAATTTCAAAAATAGATGTTTTTGTATGATTTATAGAACAGGTAATGGTAACCCAACATGCAGGCACTGCCTTGGTGATCAGGGAAGTCACGCCCATGGCTAGGCTTATAATTTTTGATTGAATGCCAGCTATCATTGGCAAGGTAATAGAGATTTAAGTATACAGTATTTATGCCAAGAAGTAGGCATGACTCTTATTCCATTAAGCTGTTAACATGGGGGATTGAATCAGTCTTGCTTGAAGTTGATGAGGATTTATGTTTTTTTGTTGTTGCTCTGGTTACCTTCAGTGTATCGTCAACTGTAAATACTTCTATCATCACCTCATGCTTAAGGTGAGAGCTGATTTGCTGTAAAGTTTAACTCAATATTTTTACTCCGCCTCTATGTTTAAGCCTTACTTGTATATCTGAGAATCAGAGAGGCTCTCTCTGTACTCTTTTGTTCCTTCTCTACTAGTAGAGTGCTGTTACTTATTACTGGGAGCTCGTTTGCGTTGTGGTAGGCTAGGGCCCTGGGAACTCTAGCTTTGTGGTGGTGGGCATCGGGCCTTATTTTTTTGTCCTAGATCAGCGTTAGTTTTAGACAGGCTCTGTTTCCTTCTCTTCTCAGTAATCCTGCTTTTCCCCTGATAATAGTAGACCTTTATTGTTTGGGGCCAGGATGATTTCCTGTCCCTCTCTCAGGGGTAGATATTAGCCTCTAATTTGAGGGAATTATAAAAATTTGAATCATAAAACTACCAGAAGAAAATACAGAAGAATACCTGTGTATTTTCTAAGCATGGCTTAAGGTCAAAACAAAGATTTTAGCGTATTTGTGTAAAAACTTAAAACTAGTGAATATCAAAAACAAAGTGCAAGTGGGGAAAGAAACATCCGTGAAATTTTAGCTGAAAAGCAAATGAAACAATTGATTTTAAGATAATTTTTGTAGTTTAGAATAATTGAAAAATGGATTTTTAGCCATTATAAACAAAGAAGAATATAAAGGCATGCAAGGCAGAGGTTTCTAATATAAAGGTTACTTGTATTGCAAAGTATCTCAAAAATTCCTCCATTTGGAGTTAGTTCTGCTAGGTTATTTTAATATGATAGTTTTAAGAGCAAATTTGGAGAAAAGAGGAAAGAAGCGATTCTACAAGGATGTTTAAAAACTGTTGTTTAATTGGGAAGTCTTTTGGTCTGTATTATTAAGTTTGTATGTATTAAATGATTGATATGTATATCTTCTGTGAGAGCTTCGAGATAGAAACTTTCTGGCTAAAAACATTTGTTTTCCTAAGCAAAATTACTTTTGTCAATCCTTTAACATTTTTCAGGTTTGAACCTAGCATGTATCAGGAGAGTGTACTTTGCTGCTTGCTGGATTATTCAGAAGCTTTAGAAGCAAATTTTTAGGAACTTGATTGATTATGTTAGCCTCTACTTTTTATGTATGATTCCTAGAGAAGCAGAGGGGTTTGCCCAAAGTGTACAGTAGTTAGCAGTAGAAGTAACTTAGACTTCGGTGACTCTTGCGCTTTCATTAAGTTACATTATGTGACTGATAATTTTAAGTTTGCTATATTTGTGATATGTATCTTAAAATACCCGTTTGTAAATGGCTCTATGGCATGGAGATTGACCAGTTTTAACCTAAGTGTTTTTGCATACTTTGTGAAAAGAGAAGTTGGCTAGTTTTCTGAATATTTCTCTTGGC
Organism: Eubalaena glacialis; assembly: GCF_028564815.1. Classification (NCBI taxonomy): domain Eukaryota; kingdom Metazoa; phylum Chordata; class Mammalia; order Artiodactyla; family Balaenidae; genus Eubalaena; species Eubalaena glacialis. The sequence continues at coordinate 75,900,679 of NC_083716.1, forward strand.
CATTTAATCTTAGATAATATCAAAATGTGCCCTGAAGTAGCAGAATGTTTTGGGGATGTTGATTTGAATTTTAAGTTTGTAGTTAAAGTTTTTTCCAGGTCTCTTTTTTATGTGTGTCAATTTTGATTTTTAAAGAAAAAATCTAGGGGCCTCCAAATACTGAGCTTCTGTGAACATAGGCCTTGGAATTGGAACACTATTTTATACATGCTTTAATTGAATAAATAAATTATATGTAATAGTGAAGCACACGTGGAGCCAGAAGACAATGCTTTCCTTTATATAGAGTAATTTATTTTTATTGGATATTTATGTTTTGTAGTATGTTATAAATCTCATTATATGTGATCATGTGGCTTTTTCTAGAATATGCCAAAGAAAAGAATGACTAAAGATTTCCCGTATTTCACTGCTAGGTCTTGTTTTGTTTTGGTTTTGTTTCTTTTAAGCCAGATGCCATTAATTTAAGAAATGTGCCTCAGAGCTGTGTGTGCTTGACCGTGAAGTTTCATCTGTGGGGAGGAACTTCAGTGGAGTAATAAGCATGCTGTGATTTTGAGTCAGTATTACTTTATTTATTTATTTATTTGGCTGCGTTGGGTCTCCGTTGCTGTGCGCGGGCTTTCTCTAGTTGCGGTGGGCGGGGGCTTCTCTTGTTGCGGAGCACAGGCTCTAGGCATGCCGACTTCAGTAGTTGTGGTGCAAGGGCTTAGTTGCTTCGCGGCATGTGGGATCTTCCCCGGCCACTTGTTAGCTTAGGTTTTACTTTGACTTTCCCTCATTTGTAGCTTTAAATACAAGTATAGACGCTCTTTTACTTAATTAACTTTCATGGATATAAACAGAGCCATTCTTTGGGACTTTTAGCTTTGCCACTACTGACACGTGGTAATAGTGAAGGCTTGTGAGAATAATACATAACCCTTTAGGAACCTGACCTGTTGATAAATGAAGGAGCTAATGTAACAATTGAAGATGCAAAGTGCAAACTACCATCTAGCATATGCATATTTTAATGGTAGTTAATAGTGGAAGCATTTGTGTGAGGGGTGACAAACAAGAAGTCCTATGGGACACCCCGGGAAGACTCTTGCTGTATGCTCAATGGCAACTTTTCATTTATTCTTTTTCTTATAGTTGCTCATTCTATAATGAGAAATTTTCAGTGCTATTATGTTCATTCTTTCTAAATTAAAAAAATTATCATTGAAAATCATATTTGAAGTCTCATTTTTAATAGAGAAATGTTGAAAAGAAGTGGTAGGTTCCAGCACATCCAGAATTTGAATTGGAAACTAGGTAACAAATGTGGAGGCCCAGTAGAGATTTCTTTATTTCTCCTTCCTTCCTTTCTTTTCACCTTCTTTTCACCTTCTTTTCACCTTCTTTTCGTCTTTCTCCCTCTTGCTCCTTCCACGTGGCATCAAGAAGACAGTCAGAAAGTTGTGTTTGTATGTTACCTCCATCAAAGACATTATTTGAGACTGTTCTCTTTGGAATACAAAGAATAGACTGGTGTTTAGCATATATACTTATAGGATCATTTTGGGGTTTGCATTAAATTGGTAATTTGGTAACAGTGAAAGTTTTTCTTGTGAGTTGTAACCCTTTCTCTGTATCTTTTCTTTAGAAATTATCCTCAGGAACCACCTTGCTTTTCTGGTGAAGCTCAAGTTTTATGAAGGCTTTACATTGTACTTCCATGATGAAATGAGATAATATATGTAAGACATTGTTTTAAAGGTGATGAATAACCCTGTGGAAAGAACATGAACTCTTGTTTATGACCCTCAATTGAGAGATTGTAAGTTCCTCTTAGTTGGGTTGGATTTAGAAAAAGGTACATTTTTTGCGATGTTCATTCATTAATTCAATAACATGTATTGAGTGTCTATTCTGCTCAAGTCTTAGTGGATGCTGAGAGTATTGTTATGAACAAGATAAATTGTCCTTGCTTTTATGGAGCTTATAGTCTGCCAAGGGAGACAAATATAAAACAGTTTTTTACACAATATATGTTATAAATACAATTGTGATAAGTACTAAGACAAATGGGAAAAGTTTTGAAAATCCATAATTGGGGATTTGATAATCTTGGAATCAGATGGCTTCCTTAAGGAAGTGACATTTGAGTTACTTTATCATTATCATAAATGTGGTTGAGGAATTCAGTTTAAATAAGTGCTTAGGGAAATACCTAGATAAGTATTAGTTAAGGTTTAATAATAAGCATGATAACAAATTTATATTCCATCCTATTCTTGGTCTTCCATTTGCAGAATTCAGTTGAAACTCCTGGCTTTCTTCATTTTAACATTGGCTTCCACAGTTCCTAGATATACTCATATAGTCTGAGCTCATAACCCAATCCAGTCTTTACATTTGGCAGTAAATAAAAGCCTCCAAGTTATAATAGATTTGAAAATTATTTGTTAAGATGCACTAAACTTGCCTTGTATTCCATTCCAGAAATACTTCCTTAAATATTAAACAAACCAAGGCATTTCTATTGTCTATCTTTCCAGATAGACTGAACTTCTTAAGGACAGAGGCCCTATCTCCAGAACCTTGCAGGATGTGAGACACATAGTAAGTGTAAAATAAACAAATCAGTTATGGATAATCTGTGTTAAATAAGGAGGAAACAACTTGGCAACTGACCTTCCTGTTTCATTTAAGTTACTTTTTAGCATAATACAGAGGCTTTGAATCATAAGGTCTGGTTTTGAATTCCAGTTCCTTAATGTGTATTCCTAGGCAAATAACTAATTAAACTTCTGTAAACCTCATCTTCTTCATCTTTAAAATAAAGATTTATTTACATGCGATTACATGTGTAAAGTACTTCGCATGGTGTCTGGCACATAGTAAGTGTTTCACAAATATTGTGGCTAATATTATTACAAGATACAGATCTTACTTGGCTTACGATGGGGTTACCTCTAGATAAACCCATCAGAAGTTGAAAATATCCTAAGTTGAAAATGCATTTAATACACCTAATCTTCAGAACATCATAGCTTAGCCTTGCCTACCTTCAGCATGCTTAGTATACTTACATTAGCCTACAGTTGGGCAAAATCATGTAACACATAGCATATTTTATAATAAAGTGCTGCATATCTCATGTAATTGACTGAATCCTTTACTGAAGTGAAAAACAGAATGGTTGTAAGTGTATATCAGCTGTTAACCATTGTGATTGCGTGGCTTGACTAGGAGCTGCAGCTTGCTGCCATTGCCAGGCATCAAGAGGGAGTATCGTACTACCCTTACTAGCCTGGGAAAAGATTAAAATTCAGAATTCAAAGTAAAGTTTCTACTGAATGCATATTGTTTTCACATTGTCCTAAAGTTGAAAAATTCTACGTCGATCCATCCTTAAGTTGGGGACTGTCTGTACATGCACTAAACTTTTTTACCTATTTGTTTTATCTGTGATGTTTAAAATATATACCAGGATACTGGTATGTGTTAGAGCAGATAATTGGCCCTTTCTATAGTTAAACCAAGTGAAAAAGTGAAAAATTAATAACTAGTTGTTTATGAAACTAAATTTGATGAACTACTAATTATTGATAATTAAGTGGGTAATTGTGGCACTTATCATTGTAATGAATACATTGTCTTCCTTTATAAGTCAGGTTTTTTAATAAACCAAGTAGATTTTATAAATAAATTTTTGTAGACTTTTAAAAAACAAAACAATCCCCCATTTTATCTTGTATATAGATTAAGATAATTGGATGTACGAAATTTGCCTGAATTGATGTGTATGTGTGTGTGTGGATATATTTAATGTACATATTTGGATTTGGGGATGGAAAGAGTAGAAGATCTAGTGTATATATCTAAATTTTCAGCTTCTGTAAACTTAGTTATTTTAACTACTTCTTTGTCACTGTCTTCATCTATATAGTGAAGTACTATAACTTACAACTATAGTATTATAACTTCTTTTCTTTACAGTTACTAATCCTGGCATTTTCTGAGGATCTTTATGAAAGTAAAGGATGTAAGGGAACTAACTGAACAAGCAAATATTTTAAGGTTTCTAGTCTGACTTTAAATTTATTTTTATTCCATGTTATTTACAGTTATGAGTTGCTCGCAAAAATAATGTAAGTACAGTTGACTATTGAACAACTCGGGGGTTAGGGGCGCTGATCCCCAGTGCAGTAGAAGATCTGAGTATGACTTTACAGTCGGCTCTCAGTGTCAGAGGTTCTACATCTGTGGATTCAACCAACTGGATGGGGTGGTACTACAGTAGTACTTAAAGGGAAAAAAACCTGCATGTAAGTGGACCCACGGTTCAATCCCGTGTTGTTCAAGGGTCAACTGTACTCCCTGAAACAAAGCAAAAAAATGCCAGCAAACAAACAAAAATCCTTTAAGGCCGTTTTATTTTACACTTAAAAAAATGCACTTCAAGTTTCTCCAAAAGCAAAACATCCACACATTAGTGATTTGTTGTTGTTGTCATTGAACCCTAGGTACTGGTTGTAGTCAAGGGATTCGTAGACTGCTATCTGGAATATAGTTCTAAGAATATAAGATGTTTGAAAATGTTATGAAGATATATGGCCTTCTGAAAAACTTTTTGTTTTTGCATTTGAAATGTTTTGATTGATTTGGTTGATTGACATGCTTTTCAGAGCACTTGAAAGGACAGCATTCTACATATAGAGAGGGTTCCTAGGGTCCATTTAGAGGAGCTTGCCTACAAAATTAAAATCAGCTGGCAGTTGTATGTAAGGCAACAGGACAACCTATACTCTAAAAATATAATTTAGTGAATGGTATTTGTGTGATAATAGTGTTATTTGCATCTCTTTTCTCAAACGACTTTATATTTTCTCACTTGCTCCCAGACTATCACTGAGATTAGGAAGCAGGCAATTTCAGTTGTAGCAATTGTGTCATGCCAGAGATCACAAAGCAAATCATTGATAAATTGGTATCTGAATTTAGATCTTCTTACTCTGTTTTTTTCTCTTTCCACATGTTAGATTATTTTCAGCAGGTTATTTTACTGGCTCCTTAATCCACGTTGAGACTTTAGAAATCTTAGTCTGTAGTTCTCAAGGTAATTTGCTAAGTATTATACAGTATGTACTAAAAGAGTGGACTTGGAAATAAGATGGCACAAGTAAAATTAAATTTTTCTCTCAACTTGCCAGTATGCATTTCTAGATATGGTTTTCCTTTGTTATCTATTACAGTTCTACATTTGGTCTTTAGAGTAGCAAAATTAGACAATGATGATTAAAATCTGTCTTGTAATTTTGGTTTTTAACCTGTTAGCTTCGGCCATGTATTTTCCATTTCAAACAGCTCAGCTTGGGTGTTGTCAGAAAGCAGATAAAAGCCTTATGTCTATTTTAAATATTCAAATTTCTAGTGTAAATTCCTTTAAAAAGGTAACTTTTTTTGGTGGAGGCTTAGAAAAATCTTTAAGAAACCGAAATTTAGAAAAAGTTTTTATTGGACTAGAAGAATTTTGGGAGTTGATGTAATCACTAGTGGCCGTGAAAAAACCCCACAACTGGGATTTTGAAAACTACCTTTTAAAAAACACTATAATGCATGTCTGAAATCGAACTTCTCACCGACATCTATAGAGGTTTGATTTAGAAGAATTGAAGGGTTAGCTCAAAGAAGGAGTAATCGTTCTAAGTTGGAGATCTGTACGTGTATGGGTTACAAAGTCCTGTTATGATTGGACGGGAAGTAAACATAATTTATTTTCCTGAACTATGATTGGCTAAAATCCTTTTCTTTCCACGGTATTTTCTAACAACTGAATCCGGAGCCTTTCCCTGTTTTTATTATCTGATCAGTGAGTTTGGCGTACGTACTAGTACTAAAAGTACTCAGATTGGTGCAGAGACTGTGAATTTTGAGAATGTTGACAAAAAGCCCTCAACCGGATGTTTGGCTTTCTTACAATAAAGCAGTAGCAAGGTGTAAATCTCTGAATAGCTCAAACCCGCAATGAGTATCGCCCCAAAACAGGAAGAATGAAAGGATGACAGTGTTATCTTCATTTTCATTTAAAGTCGTGGACTGTGTTTCTGTCGTGACCGAGTTCTGTGGGCTTAGTTTTCAGTTGAAAGTGTTGCTCTGTTTTGCTGCTGGGACTACGGGACTGTTAATTCAGGCAAAATTGAGGCTAACTCAGACTGCAGGCGCCATGTGTTCTGAAAAACATCACTCTGGAGATGCAGCTTTTAACCTTGAGTTTGTTTTGTGACCCAGAGTGGAACCAGCACACTTCACTTTCACCTCACCCCCAACTCCCCCACTTCTCAGGGAGCGACGAGTAGAGAGGTGGACGTCAAACACTACGTTTCTGAAGGACTGCACTCCTTTCTCCCGCCCCACTCTCTCTTTTTTTATCCTGGCTGGTCCCGCAGACGCTGCTGCAGCGTCGGGCACTACTTTCCGTCTGCGGTGGTTCCTCCGACCCTCTCCCGCGGCTCCCTCCCCCAGCCCGCGCCGGCGGAAGGAGACGCGCGGCGCTCCCTAAATCACGCTAGTGGATGGGGAGGCGGAGTAGTACTGGCCGCGGCGCGGTGGCAGTAGCGGCCGGCGCTGCCTCGGGGCCTGAGACGGCCGTGTGGAAATTTCTGTCCGTTTCTTTCTTTCTTTTTTTTATTTGTGGAACTGCAGCCAGAGGCTGCAAGTCGGGGAGTCCAGGGGAGTGTTGAGGACTGTGAGAGACCGAGGTCGCTGTGCCCTTCTGGGCAGAGCGTCCGGTGCGCCCCCGAGCCTGCGCTCGCTCGCGGGGCCGCCGCCTTCCCTAGGTCAGCTGTCCTCGGCATGGGCGGCCGGTAGGAGCGGGGTTTCGGTGATTTCCTGGCAGCTGAGGAGGCAGCGGCCACTTCGGCAGCGACGGCTATGGCGGTGGAGACGCGGCCGGAGCTGGTGGGGAAGCGGTTCCTGTGCCTGGCGGTCGGCGAAGAGGCGCAGCCGGAGCGCGGGGAGAGCGGACGCGGCTGGCGAGCGGGGGTTATCCGAGCGGTGTCACATAGGGACAGCCGCAATCCCGACCTGGCGGTAAGAGAGCGAACTCCCCTCAGTCTCCCGCCCGCGGCCGCAGCCCTACCCCTGGTCTCGCAGCCGCACCTTGTGCGTTTACCTCTGGCACCTGGCTCAGCCCGGCCAACTGGCGGTCACGCCCCTCTCCTGCGCTCTGGGCGGGTTTGCCCACGTGCCCTGCCGGGATCGCCTCCTCCCCGCGAGGAGCTTCCCCAGAGGGGGCGGTGACCCCTTCGGGACTCCCCGGCGCCCGCCCGGGCCCTTTGGCCGCTATCCGGGAGGTATTCGGCCGAGGCTTCCCCTGCGGCGCCCCGGCGGCCGCGGAGACCTTACGGAAAGGCGGGGCTGCCAGCCGGGTGCTGCGCGGGCAGGTGGGGGTGGGGGCGGACCCCTCGCTCGTGGCGGTAGGGGGCCAGCTTCACCTGCCTCTCTGTGTGAAAGTCTTAACAGTGCAGGCGTTGGAGACTGAAAACTTACCCCGTAAGGTTGCTGAAGGGGAGGGAGAAAAGGAAAGAGACAGATCTCTGGTTTTCCAGTCTGTCCTGGGATTCGTGTGTGTTTTCGAGGCAAAGGCCCTGGCGGTGGCGGGTGCCCTGATTCAACCTTTTTCTACAGTAGATGCCTGGATTTCTAACAGAAAACGATGAAAATGAAAACTTTTGGTTTGGAGGGCCATGGAAATTAACCTCTCTCTCCCTCCCTCCCTTCTTTCCTTCCGTTTGTTTTCTCCATAGTGTTGTGTTTTTTTGTTAGAAGGGAATAGTGCTTTAAAGTCATCCATTCCTGGGTTTTATATGATTTTAAATGAAGCAAGAAATATTGTAAGTTAAAACGTTTAAGACTCTGCAGAACCTTAAAGTGTCTTTTTCTTTGCTTGCTTTCCCTTACTTGTGATACTGCCAGTGTTTTCTTTCAGTAGTGTAGGAGTGTGCAAGATTCTGAGACGGGATATGCTGTTAGTGTTCCAATAACGTTTTCACTGGGGGACATGTTGGAGTTAGGGAGCCAAGGAGAGGCAACACATTGACTAGGCTTTGAAAGGTTGATTTATGAATACATAATCCATGAAATTTATTGGTAATACTGTGGGGTATTTAATTTTTCAGTGGATATTTAAAATTTGGGAACTTTCTTCTTTTTGTTTATATGCAGGTTTACAATTCCGAATTTACATGTACATATGTATCTTAATACTTTTGTTGGAGTTTTTGCTAACCCCGGTTTCATGAATGTAGTCAGTGATACGGTTTCTTGCGGCGTGTATTAATGTCGACTTGATACTGCAAAATATGTTTGCAGAATAGAGGTAATTTTGGAGATTCTGGTTGGTTATTCTCGTTGAAAAGAAGAAAAAGAGAATCTTCCTTAAGAAAAACCAAAAACCCAAACATTTCTTAATGGTTCTACAAATTGTGGCAATTCAATAAGTTTGTGTAAAAAGCATGTGCTGATTTTATTCTTCCTCCTTTTACTCTGATATGTAATTGTCTTGGCTTTATGTGGAAGATAGTTAGATTATGGGTCAGCATTTTTAAATTGTTTCAAAACAAACATATTTTGTGTTTTCCTAAAAATTTTGTGTTTTGTTTTAGTAGATACATGAAAATTGGGAAGTATAGTTTTAAATTACGAATGTCATTGGCGACAGTCAAGTTATCGAAGTTAAATATATTAAAAAATTACTTTTTTGTATGGGAATTTAAATGATATAAGGAGGGGGGTTTACACATACCATGTTTGAAAAGGCAAGATAATAAATTGGGTATTTAAAAATGAAAAGTATACGTGGATGGAGGGAATCAACTGGAAAGAACAGGAAGGAGTTTCCTCAGATGATGGAAACGTTTTGCATCTTGATGATTACATGGGTGCATACATATGTCAAAACTCATTGAATTGTGCACTTAATATCTGTGCATTTCCTATATACAAATATTACCTCAAAAATGTGTTTTGAACTATAACTATGTGAACCTTCGACAGTTTTCCTTTAACAGTCTTTACTTAAACAATTTATGTTGTTACAGTGTAATCTGAGTTTTTTAGCCTGGAACCTACAGATTTAGAGTTACTCCCAAACTTTCTTATATTTCTTTTTTTGCATTCATATTTTCTAAGTTAAACTTGGGACAGTTTAGCATCACCAAAATGCAATTTGCCTTGTAGACTTTTGTTACTGCAGAATAAATCAAGCCCAAAGGAGCTTTATCAATTACTTTTGTGTTTTTTTTTTTTTTTTGGTTACAAATATATGTAATTTAAAAACTGCAAGTTCATTAGGAATCTCAGATATGTATGTATTTATGGCACATGATTTGGAAGGATAATTATCAGAACTTGAAAGTAAGGGATGCTTGGTCTCAAAAGTTAGTCAGTTATTCTTATTTTTGGTCTTATATATGAGGAATTTCCACATGCATTAATTTCCTATACTACTGTTAACTAATTATCACAACTTTGGTGATTTAAACAATACGAATTGATTATTATAATGGTTCTGGAGATGACAAGTCTAACTTCTGGGTCTTCATGGGCTAAAATCAAGGTGTGATTAGAACTGTGTTCTTTTCTGGAGGCTCTAGGTCTCATTTTTGGAAGCAGCCCACATTCATTGTCTCGTGGTCCTCTTCCTCCTTAAAAACCAGCAGTTTATGTCTCTGTTTTTCTCTAGTCGCATCTCCCTCTTGACTCTCCTGCTTCCCCTTACACTTTTAAGTGCCCTTGTGATCATATTGGGCCCACCCAGATAATCCAGGATAATCTCCCCATCTGCTAATTAACAACCTTAATTCCATCTGAACCCTAATTCTCCTTTGGCATGGAGTTTAACATAGTTACAGGTTTCATGTATTAGGACATGAGCATCTTTGAGGTGGCATTATTCTGCCCACCACACCATGGTAGCAAAAATATTCTTTTACAATATGACCATGATTTGATACAAATAAATTAAGGCTAAAATTATTGTACTTTTTCCTGCTGCGAGTTTTAGCGATATCACTATGTGATCTCTTAAGTAAATGAGCTTAATTTGTAGAAGTTTTATTCAGCTGTGCTTGTATAATTTTGCCTATTTTGTTGGTGACTTTTAAAAAATGGCTTGAAAAATCTTCTGGGGTATCTTGGAATTACATTAACCAACAAAAGACTTTATCTGAACCCTTTTAATTCAGGAGGACCAAGTAGTTGATTAAATTGAAATACATAAAATATATTGTGAGCCCTCAGCATGTTTTCTTTTTTGTAGCTCCATTGTTTAGAAAGGTTCTTGATTTGTTATACATGTTAAACGTTTATTACTGCCCTACTTTTTGAGGAACTTTCTAGAAGATTGATAGTATTATGGAAGGAAAGCTGACAGTTGAGAAAAGTACGGTTGCATAATATTCAACCTTGAATAATATTGTCATGCTAATTATAGAGCAAAAATTGATTTACTCTGCTCATTTTACTTCCCTTGCACAACTTAACAGCCCTTTATTTACTTGCTTATTTATTTATCCATCTATTCAGTCACTTACCCATCTACCTTCCCGTGAAGCTTAATGTGATTGCATCATTGTTTCAAGCTAACCCTATCCAAAGTGTGAGTATTTTTTAAAAATGTATCAGGTTTTCATAAAACATTCCAGGTTACCGTGACATTTTGCAATGTCATTGAAAATCATTTTTAATCTGGTTAGAGACCTCCCCACTGGGATTCCACATTTTGGATGCAATCATCTATTTTCCCACAAAAGTTTCCAGTTTTTTTTTTTTATAGCGATTTCTTTAATTTATTTATTACTTATTACTTATTTATTTTTTGGCTGTGTTGGGTCTTCGTTTCTGTGCGAGGACTTTCTCTAGTTGCGGCAAGCAGGGGCCACTCTTCATCGCGATGCGCGGGCCTCTCACTATCGCGGCCTCTCTTGTTGCGGAGCACAGGCTCCAGACGCGCAGGCTCAGTAGTTGTGGCTCACGGGCCTAGTTGCTCCGCGGAATGTGGGATCTTCCCAGACCAGGGCTCGAACCCGTGTCCCCTGCATTGGCAGGCAGATTCTCAACCACTGCGCCACCAGGGAAGCCCAAGTTTCCACTTTTCCAAACTCCTCTTTTTTTTTCTTTTATCTTGGACTTTAGTCTTGCAGATTAAAATCTAAGAGTGTGATGTTTGTGTTTGAGTCTGCTTCTTGAGAATAAAATTCCCAGAATTTTGCACTCGACTTTGCGCTGTGTTGCATAAGAGGTTAGATATTTGCTGAGTGAATGAGACGTTGAAGTACATTATACTTGATAGATCTTCATACCAAGGACCCAGACCTGTTTCAAATGAAATAGAAACTGCTCTGGAGCTCCTGAGAATGGACACTTAACAGATTTGCACTTGGGATCTCTGGATCTTGGGTCAGTTATTCTTTTTCCCCTGTAGAATATTTCCATTATTTCTATTTTTACACAAGAATCCTTTTGAGTCAATCTCCTTTATATTAATATATTGCTTGAAACAAATACAGAGTCAGGGAAGAAGTAAAGTCATAATAAAGGAAGGAAAATATTAACTGAAGTATTCAAAAATTCAGGAAGGGATGCTAGGAACTGAATTACATCTTGATTGCAACATAAAAGAAGAACACAGATACAACAACAAAGGCAACACACACACACAAATAAAAACTTCTGTTCCTTGGTGAAAGAAGCTAACTCTTTTTTAATGTCAGTAGAGAAATATGAAGATATTTTGTGTACATTGAAAAAAAGCGGTTTACTTATAATCATGGAACATTTTCCTGTAGCGCTTATGAAACTTTCCTCCCGCTACCATTAATACTAAATTTGATAAAATCTTGAAGAGTTCTTTGGAGACTCATTATTGGATAGAAAGGAGCGAATGCACACAGTTTCTAAATGCTCATACCAAGTTACTTTCTGAGTGATGTAATATAATTTTAAATCTCTTTCACAAGAACAGTGTTCTCAGCAAATGTTTTATTTGAAGTACAATGAATCAATGTGAAGTTACTTGAAAAGTAGTTGTTATCTCATAGTCTGTTGTCAAAAACTCAGATTGAAAGTTTCTTGTAGAGAAATGAAAAGTATGGCAATCATTGTTATCTATTTTTTAACTTGAAAATTACTCTCTGTCTAATAAAAAGCATTCTACAATTAAAAAAAAAAAAGTACCAGGTTTTAGGACTTCCCTGGTGGCCCAGTGGTTGGGACTTGGCCTTCCAATGCAGGGGGGGCAGATTCGATCCCTGGTTGGGGAGCTGGGATCCCACATGCCTCATGGCCAAAGGACCAAGAACATGGAATGGAGGCAGTGTTGTAACAAATTCAATAAAGACTTAAAAATGGTCCACATCGAAAAAAAAAAAAAAAACTTAAAAAAAAATGTTATCAGGTTTTTTCAGTACCCAAAAGGAACAAAAAATCATAGTATTGTGTTTCATAGACCAAACATGTAAATTTGTTTGTATTTGGGGGAATTTTCTAATGGTCACTTAGTGAGGAATAGCTAACCTTGTAATACAGATTTTAAGCTGTTCTAAACTGTACTACCTGTAGATTAAAGTTACTTTGCAGATCTTATATGTCCTAAATGTAAGTATCTTAAATATGAAAACTATGTTTTTCTGCTTAGCTGTCTCTTCATTTAAGTTTCATATTGAGTTGGTAGTATTTGATTCTTTAAGTTTTGTTAGGATAATTCTTTAGGTAAATCTAAAATGTATATCATGGTGTTGTAATATTGCTAATACTAATTTCTGGTCTAGGCACACAATGTTGAATGAATGAATGATTTTTACTTCATTGCTCAGTATGACCTGGATAAGTTAACCATAGGGAAAATTGGTTTAGCTGGTAGGTAGAAAAACTTTATGTCTGATTTGAGTACATACAGGTTCCCCCCCCCGCCCTTGAATTTATATTGTGATTGGTCCTAAAGACTTATGTACTGGAAAATAAGTATGTAAACTGTAGCTGTGGTGGCACGTAACTTGTGCAGTTGTAGCCACTAGCTGGTTTTAAAAGTAGATAGCCACCCAGTAAATGGTGTGAAGTGTATGTTTCTGTGTAAAATTAAATAAAGGAGGTGTTTTGTTTTTTCCCTTTTGACCTGTCATAGTTATATTCTGGCACGTATTTTGATGCCATTAATTTAAAATAGAGAATGTTTTCATTCATTAAGGTAATTGGACTAAAGACGTTTTAGTATGAGAACTCTTAGCTTCATATAGGGAAGACGTTGCATTTGAAAGTAAAAATGTCTGGATATTTCCACGTAATCAAAAGTATGTAGGCTAATTTCCTGTGTTTATAGGTTTAATGTGTTACTTTTGACAATTGTAAGTTATGAGCAAAGAATGTTTTCAACTCTCAAACTCATATTTTGTTTCTCCTTTACATATTTAGTATAGTACCTAATATTAGGTGTTTAGTAAATGTTCTTTGAATGGCAAATGAATGAATATCATCAATTTCTTGTATACTTTAATTCATACCAACCATCTCAATTATCAGTGACTATTTACTCGTAATTTTGAATCTCTTTTTTTGTTGTGTGGAATTGTGTACCTTAGTGGTTACTTCCCCATATTCATTGTCTATTGTGTGGTTTGACTAAAGGGTGGGCCTGGGTATTCCTAAGCCAATCAGGGAATTGAACTCCTCTGGTTACACTGATGGTTATAGGCCCTAAATAAGTCCAGTCAGAATGAAGGCAAGGGGTATTGTGTGGGTGTGAATCTGGAATTGCCACAGCCATTTTCCTACTTTAAGGTAAACCAGTTTGAGGACAAAGTTGACATAATAGAGGCTAACAGAATTGAAAAGGCAACAGAAAAAATATGGCTGATCAAGTTGTTTTCTGAAGCCTAAATACAACTATTGGATTTTTCACTTACGAGATTTTTCATTATGGAAGAATAAATTGAGTTTATGTCTGTTTTTCTTGGTGTTTCTCTTCTTTGGAACTAAAAGCATGTTAACTGATATACATGGTAATGTTTCTTTGCCTTTTTTTTTTCTTTTTTGAAGGCATATGAAAGGCATTTACTTGACACTCTTTTTTGTTATTTAAGGTTAAGGCAGATATTTGCTTTATAATTTTGAATAATTTCAGTAGTGATTTTCAAGAATGGTGATATGTTCTGCTTTATTGTGTCCAGATGTATCCCAGAGCTTTGAAAAATTAATGTATGTGAAACATAAATACCTAATTTTCTAAATAATTAAAAATAAGAAATACCATTTGAATTTTTATGTGAGGAAGTATGCCATAAACCCCTCATTGTTAAAGAGAAATTTCAGCAAATAGATATCATTAATATTTCAGAAATTAAAAAAGAAATGGCAGCCTTTTCTTTTTTAGGCTGTAAACCATAAATACTGTATTTTTCTACTCTTGTCACTGTTGGCCTGATTTTTAATGGTGGCAGCTTGGTAGTAACAAATACTGCTGATTTCATTTGTTTCAAGATTTGACAGTGATTACATTTCTGCCTAATGCCCTGATAAACATTTTTTTCTATGTGGATTTTTAATAAACTTGTGTTTTATTTGATATAAAATTCTTAATCTGACAAATCTGTAAGGGTTATATAATTTATCCTTTAAGATTGTTGCTTACTAAATACTGAAATGTTCTAAGATGTTGAAGCATTCTCTGAAATTATCTAATTGGGTGGAATCTTTTCATGTAGAATTTATGGTTCATTTTATATTTTAGCTATTTTATGGAACTATATTAGTAAACCCTTTGAAAATATTACTTTATTTTCTTCTTATAATATAGAACCTATTGATTTGATTATAGAATACATGGTTAATGAGTAGAAAACAGCTTATTATTCATTTACTGTTTGGTTGGACTTGGTGCTAAAATTCTAAGGTTACAACATGGTCTAGTCCAGTTTCCCGGATGCAACCAGTAGGAACTGTGAGTCATACAGGATTTGAGCAGGGTAGATAAATGCTTAGACCTTTGAATTAAAAAGTGTGAATATAGTGATACCTGCCTATTGGGGTTTATTGGCTAGTACACTCGTTTGGAATGAATAAAAATTTTGGATTACGTATTTCTTAATAGATTGCAGATTTCAGGTACAGTATTTCATCTATATTTGTTCAAACCAGCGTAACAAAATAGATCTTAGTAGAACATATTTTGAAATTAGTTTGAATAAATAGGAATTAAGTATAAGTATATATAATAATACATAATTGATCACTTAAAAGAAACATTTCTTAAAAGTACACTTAACATTGTACTTGATTTATAGTTTGGGCCTCAGTTTTCTCATTTATCCCATTCAGTGAATGGAATTGGTCTAGAGTTCAGAGTATTTCCTATTCCGTAGTTCTAGAATTGTGATGTTAATAGTTTTTTTTTTTTTTTAACCTGTAATGTCTTAGAATAAAGTGTCTTTTAAGCAAAAATAAATTTCAGGTCTGTCCCAAAAGCTCTTAATTCTGAGTTAATGAAACATTTCATTATGACATGTCTGTTGTGTTTTGTTATTACAAAGACCACAATTCTATGTAAATAATGTGATTTCTGTTCAGTGTTTCTTTTGGATGATCAAAATGAGATCATAGGATTTGGATTTTTATGATTGAATAAATTGAGGTAGAATAAAGAAAAATATCTGAAGCCTTCAATATTGGATCTTAAAATAATTTAGCATATATATTTCTTCATGCACTTGGAAGTTTTGATCAGTTACATTTAATTCTTGGTGAAAATACCCTATGGTTCAAATCGATTAAAAGAAGTCAAAAATTGCTTCTCCAAAGGGATATAGTAATTCACACTTTCAAAGTTAAAAAAAAGAAAAAAAGCCCCATCCATTGCTATGATAAATATTCTCCCTGAACCTTTCTTTCTTGATTTTTGCAGCCCCATGATTCAAGTCCTCTTGGAACTTCTTTTTTTAGTGACTACAGTTCCTCCCATCTTCTTAATTTAGTATTAGAAAGTCAATCCTTTGCTTACTGTTTATTTTGTTTTATTTTTCAAATCTTATTATTCCCTTTGGAGAATTTACTTGTACTTCTTTGCATCATTACTCACTAATCTGCAACTTAAGCATTGACCTTCAGTTGGAATCCACTATCTCTCCATTCTTCTTTGGTGTCTGTATATGAATGTCCCACATTTGAGTCTGATTAATGTTTCTTAAATGTAGTTTATTATTTTCATGTGAAAAAGCTCCCCTTTTGAGATTTATCTTGAAGTCTCATCCGGGCTTGAAGATGCCTCATCCTTCACCTTTTCACCATCTACAATGTATGTGTTTAGTGAGTTACACAAATTTCTTTCTTCAAATTACAATCTCTTCTACTCCCCACTCCCACCTCCCCTTTTATTCCAATTTGTGCTACCACTGAGTCCACACCTTCTTTGCCCTAGGCATGTATTAAGTGATCTTTTTACTTTAAAGTTTATTCCTTTTTCAGTCCGTTCTATTCGTTGTGGACAAATTACTCATCCTGTGTTTCCCTTTAGCTCACTTTAGTAGTTTTTCCTTCGCTTATTCGATAAAGTCCAAACTTCATTCTCTAATGCTTAGATGTGCTCAGTGTCTCTATCCTTTGAAATTTAAAATTAACTAATCCCCTGCATAAACTGTTGTGGTGTTTAGCGAAAGTCTTCCGTTGGAATTTTTAAAATATTATAACCCACTGTTAATGAAATCATAAAACGCATTTCTTGCTTTCGAATTTCATTTGCTGATAAAAAGTTTCTGATGTCAAACATTTCTCTTGTTAAAAATGGTATTACTTGGTATTGCATGAACTGAGTCCAATGAGAAAACAGATTCTTAATGAGTCAAATAATGTATAAAGTGTTAGTTATTCCATTTCTGTTCATGAAAGACAAAATCCAATTTAACAACATTTTACACACTATTAATGAATCTGGAAATATGACTTTTCTTTGATTTTAAGGTAGACATTTTCCACATTTTAATGTTTCTGAAATTAAGGCATAGTTTACATACAGTCCATGTCAAAAGCAACTTGTTTACCACTAGGCTGAATGTTAAGTGGCAGTGTAATGGTAGTAGTCGTGTCTGCAAAGTGTGTAACCTTAGTGTAGAACTTTTCAGTCTTAGTATTCTTTTAAACTTAATAATTACTGAGGATCCCATAGAGCTTTGATTTCTATGGGTTATACCTATAGATATTTACTACATTAAAAAGTAAGATTGAATCGTTACAACGTAAAAGCACACATTCAGTTACCTGTCAGAACAGTGCTGTCACACTATATGTAGCCTGTAGAAAACTGCTCTGTACACTGATGAGAGAGTAAGATTGGAAAAGGCAAATAACATCCTGGTTTTATTGTGAAAGGTTTTGACCTTATAACCCCCTGAACGGGTTCAGTTATCCCTGAAAACCTGTGGTGAAGGTATCTGTTCATCTAATCATCTCCCTAGTTGGAAGTATCATGGCAGGTGTTTAAATTTTAAGTTGAATTTAGCTTCTTCATTTCAAATGTCTGCTAGTATTTGTTATGTTGCTCTGTATTGCTATATATAAAAGAGTGTATTTTAAATGTAGATTTCTTGTCTCATGCCAGAGAATGTAGAAACAGTAGAACATGAAGTAGAAACTAAGTCAGCATTCCTGGAATAGATTTTAGAATTTTTCAAAGATAGGAGAGGTCTGTGTGACTAATTCATGTCTTGTGAAAGACTGTCACTTAGGAACTGAAAAATCTGATTCATCTGTCAAAATTACTGAGTTTAAGTAAGACTCAGAAAACATCTTTAGAATCAGAGGAATATTGAAGAAGGAATGTATGTTTATGTTAATGTATGGATAAAGTTATGCATTGCCATTTAATGCAGAATGGCTTTATGTATATTTAATATAAGATTTATTTTTTCCCTAAATTGTTTTTCCTTAGATTGAATCTTAGCATCAAGGCAATACAGTACTAGGGAAGGTATTGAAACTGTGAAACAACTTAAAATTGGTAAACTGTTCCAATGTGTTGAATAGAACCATACTACTATTTTGGTCTGTCTTTATCTTCAAAACCACATTGATGAAATTATATAGCTCAGATTTCAGAGTGTTTAACCTATTCCCTAAAATGTTCTATTGCCTTAACTTTCAAAATCTCTTATTATATTTTAATACCAAAGTGAATCATTTTAAGGGAAACCATTTAACTTTACATTGTTCATCTTAATAAAGGGAATAAATAATGAATATGAGTATAGACTATTTGTGTCCTGTCTTTTCATAATGGCTTTGAAATATATAAACATATGTACATATTTATGGAAATAGTGATTAGTTCCCCTTGAACTAAAAGTTTTGGCAGTAAAAAAAGTTTAGGTTAAAACTGCAAAAAGGAAAAAGGTAAATAAGCTTGTAAAGAGAGCTAACATAATATTGCGTTAAATTTGCTTCTGAATTTCTTAGTGTCCAGAGCAAAATGAGAATTGTGATGAATTACAATATCATTGATCTTCAGAGTGATTTTCACTAAGCCTTACTGGCTTTTTGGAGCTTTCTGAGGTCTGTTGGAAAAGTGAATGAATGGCCAGAGAGTATAGGAGAAAAGGAAGAAATCCTAGGGTACTGAATTCTGGTCCTCGACCCATTCATTTGGAACAGCTTTGATCTTATCAGTTTTATTTGATAATGATTTCTCAGGTCAAAAAAATTGGTTATGTATCAATAATTCTTTTTTCAGGGAGAAGGAAGTGTGCCATTTTTAAAGAGAAACTTTTCCTGACAAAAAATTCTTTAATTGATGACTTGTACATGGAAAATTAAGCAGTGTACAATTGTTAAACACAATGATTATTATTAAAACAAACAAGAACTTTGTTAGTAATTAAAGATTGAAGATGTAATTATAAAGTGACTCCTGATGAGGATATTCCTGCAAAAGATTAATTTGGTCCAGGTATGTAATTTTTAGTGATCAGTGGAACATGTAAGAGAAGAATCTGATATATATGTCTAAAGGCAGTGATTCTCAACCTTTTTTATATTCGTTGCAGTCTCACAGTGGATAGGGTTAAGCTTTAATGTACATGAAAATCTTGGAGGGAGCTCCATATTTTAAATGCTAGTTTCTATACCTCATACCTAGATATTTTGATCTGCATTTTACTAAAATCTGCATTTTATTAAAATTATTTTTATTAGGTACCAAAGCCACATAAAAAGATACATCTAGAGTAATTTCACTCCCACCCCATCCCCATCAGCTCAGTTTACTCTGCAACTCTTTTATTTTTATTTATTTATTTATTTTTCTGTCACTCTTTTAAATAACCATTTTTATTAATTCAAGTGTCTTTCCAGGGTTAACTTATAAAGATAGGAGCAAGTGTACATGGTTTCATTCCTCCCATTCATATGTGATCAACCTGAGCATCACTAAAAGAAAAACACATTATGAATCTACTGACAAGATATGGTAGGAAGTACACCAATGAAGTATTTGTACTAAAAATTATGGAACTTGAGTATAATCAAGCTTCTACATTCAACCACTAATTTGCAGGACATATGAGGGTAGAGGAGCATGTTAAACAACACCATGAGGATGCAGTCAACTAGATCCAGGATGTGGGAAATTCTAGAACTAGAGCTGTGCTGTTGAATATTGTGGCAAGTTAAATTGATTAAAATTGAATATCAGTTCCTCATTCACTGTAGCCAATTTCAGGTTCTCAGTTGCTGCATCTAGCTAGTAACTATGGTTTTAGACAACACAAATAAGAAAATTTCCATCATTGCAGAAAGATCTATTGGATGCCACTATTCTAGAGTAAGCTTTAAAAGAATAGTCAACTTATCGTACAGACTAGTAGAAGGGGAAAAAAATGGAATGATAAAAATAAAAGAGGGCAGGAAGAGAGACAAACATAACAAAGGTGAGACAAACAGCACAAAATAAGAGATTTAATTTAAACCCAGATATATCAGTAATTACATTAAATGTAATTGACTAAACGTTTCTATTAAAAGGAAGGGTATAAAACTGGGAGGAGAGAACCCACAAAACACACTTACTGGGACTTCCCTGGTAGCACTGTGGTTAGGAACCTGTGTGCCAATGCAGGGGACACAGGTTCGATCCCTGGTCCCGGAGGATCCCACATGCCGCGGAGCAGCTGAGCCCATGCACTGCAACTACTGAGCCTGCACTCTAGAGCCCGCGAGCCACAACTAGTGAGCCCACGTGCCGCAACTCCTGAAGCCCGTGTGCGTATGGCCCGTGCTCCACAACAAGAGAAGCCACTGCAACGAGAAGCCTGCACACCGCAACGAAGAGTAGCCCCTGTTCGCCGCGACTAGAGAAAGCCCACGCGCAGCAATGAAGACCCAACGCGGTGAAAAAAAAAAAAACCCCACGCTTATTTGCTGTTTATAACAAATCTATCTAAAACATAATAATTAAAGGTGGTTGTAACAAGATGGGGAAGAAACTTCCATGCAAATACCAATTAAAGATAGTTGACGTGGCTATACTAAAGACAGTGTTTAAGAAAAGAAGCGTTATTTGGGATAAAGAGGCTTTGTTTACCATGGTAAGAGTTTATTCAGCAAGAAGATATAATTTCAGTTTTCTAAGTACCTGTGACATGACTTAAAATACATAAAGCTGGAATTTATAGAACTATTAGAGAAAATAGACAAATTTATAACCATAGTGGGAAATTAAATAGCTGATAGAACTAGCAGTAAAATAACAATAACAAATAGAATATTTAGAATAATAAGTACTTGCTTTGGCCATCTCACAAGGTAGTTGTGTGAATGAGATAGTATATGTAATAAATACACGGTCATTCAATATGAGGAAATATTTAATATGAATAAATACTGAAATACTTTTATTCAAAAAATATTTGAGCACCTTCTAATGACTGGTACCGTTTAAGACGTGTTTTGTAAGGTATACAGCCTTAAATGTAAGATGTTGTCAGGTACAGTTACCAATTTTAAGTGCTTAATGAATGATAAGCAGTAATATCTATGGATTCGTAGAAGTGAGTGATACAGATTTGAAGGATGCATTCGTTGAGGAAACAGGATATTTTGGGCCCTGAAGAGTGGCATAATATATTGGGCTGGCCAAAAAGTTCCTTCGGTTTTAAAGTAAAAATAGAAGACACATTTTTCATTTTCAGCAAGAACTTTATTGAACAACGTATTCACCATTTTGTTCCACTACCTTCTGCCATTTTTCAGACAACTTCATAATTTCATCTTCCCAAAACTTTTTTATCTTTTTGGGCAAAGAACTGGTCCAGGTGCCTTTTACAGTCTTCCAGGGAATTGAAATTTTTTCCATTAAGAGAATTTTGTGAAGACGGAAATAAATGGAAATCCGAAGGTACAATGTCTGGTGAATATGGCGGATGACTCAGAACTTCCCAGCCAAGCTGTAACAGTTTTTGCCTGGTCATCAAAGAAACATACGGTCTTGTGTTACCCTGATGAAAGATTATGTGTTTTCTGTTGACTAATTCTGTACACTTTTCGTTGAGTGCTGCTTTCAGTTGGTCTAATTGGGAGCAGTACTTGCTGGAAATAATCGTTTGGTTTTCCGGAAGGAGCTCATAATAGAGAACTCCCTTCCAATCCCACCATATACATAACATCACCTTCTTTGGATGAAGACCGGCCTTTGGTTTGGTTGCTGGTGGTTCATTTTGCTTGCCCCACAATCTCTTCCATTCCCCATTATTGTACAGTATCCACTTTTCATCGCTGGTCACAATTTGTTTTAAAAACAGTATGTTTTTGTTATGTTTCAGTAGATAATTGTATGCAGATATACGGTCAAGAAGGTTTTTTTCGCTTAACTTACGTGGAACCCAAACATCAAAGCAATTAACATAGTCAAGCTGGTGCAAATGATTTTCAGTACTTGATCTGGATATTTTGAGTATGTTGGCTGTCTCCCACATGGTATAACGTTGATTGTTCTCGTTGATTGTTCTCAGTTAATGTCTCAGTTTGATTGCTATCAACTTCAACTGGTCTACCCAACCGTGGAGCATTGTCCAGCGAGAAATCTCCAGCATGAAACTTCGCAAACCACTTTTGACACGTTCTATCAGTCACAGCACCTTCTCCGTACACTGCACAAATCTTTTTTTGCGTTTCAGTTGCGTTTTTACCTTTCTTGAAATAATAAAGCATAATATGCCAAAAATGCTGCTTTTTTCTTCCATCTTCAATATTAAAATGGCTATACAAAAATTCACCAATTTACAAAGTGAGAGAGTGGCGTGGACATGTATACGCTACCAAATGTAAAATAGATAGCTAGTGGGAAGCAGCCGCATAGCACTGGGAGATCAGCTCGGTGCTTTGTGACCACCTAGAGGGGTGGGATAGGAAGGGTGGGAGAGAGGGAGACGCAAGAGGGAAGAGATGTGGGGGTAAATGTATATGTATAGTTGATTCACTTTGTTATAAAGCAGAAACTAACACACTGTTGTAAAGCAATTATACTCCAATAAAGATGTTAAAAAAAAATTCACCAATTTTGATTTTTTTAAATTCACGCTGATATGACAGCTGTCATGGTACAATCTACAAAATTGTTTCGAATGAAGTTAAAGACACCTAAGCGCTACTAGAGCCATCTTAACGAGGAAACTGAACAAACATTATGGCCAACCCAATAATAATATTAGAAGAGGTATAAAATGGTTTTGGTAGAAGGAATGGCATGAGGAAAAGCAAACCACTTGGCTTCAGAGAGGGTTCATATTGGAATAACAATAAGAAAAATAATGTGAAAATTAGGGCCAAATTGTAATATCAGATTGAGAAATTTGTGGTATGTCTAGAGTGGTTGGCTGAAATGAATATCCTAGTGCTTGTGCCATTTCCCAACTTTATGAATACAGTTGTCCCTAGGTATCCACGGGGGCTTGGTTTCAGGGCCCCCTCAGATACCAAAATCCACGGGCGCTCAAGTCCCTTTCTTAAAATGGCATAGTACAGTTGGCCCTTCGAAACTGAGTATGTAGAGCCATAACTATATTTTTGAAAGTAGAATGAAGGGCCTTTAATTCTGGTCGCTGAAACAGCAGACTAATTTCCATACAGATTGTACCTGTTTACAGCTGCAGTTTATGGAAGCACCAGTTTTCCCACGCGAGTCTCAACACTACTGGATATTGTCAGTCATAATTTATGCCTAATTCGCCCAAAAAACAAGGTACCTTGCTTTAATTCCTGTTTATGTGTTTTTGAGTTTCATGTATTTATTGGCCTTATTTTAAAAATATATAAATAGCTTGCTCATATTTTGGCCTTTTTTTTTTTTTAATTATGTATTTTATTTTTGGCTGTATTGGGTTTTCGTTGCTGCGTGCGGGCTTTCTCTAGTTGCAGCGAGCTAGGGCTACTCTTCATTGCGGTGCGCAGGCTTCTCATTGAGGTGGCTTCTCTTGTTGTGGAGCACGGGCTCTGGGCACACGGGCTTCAGCAGCTGTGGCTCAGAGGCTCTAGAGCACAGGCTCAGTAGTTGTGGCACACGGGCTTAGTTGCTCCGCGGCATGTGGGATCTTCCTGGACCAGGGCTCGAACCCGTGTCTCCTGCATTGGCAGGCAGATTCTTAAGCACTGCGCCACCAGGGAAGCCCTGGCATTGGGATTTTGATAGAGATTATATTGACTCTGTAGCTCTCTTTGAGTAGAATTAATATTATAACAATATTAAGTTTTCTAATCTATGAATACAATATTTCTTTCCATTTATTTGTGTTTTTAATTTTTTTCAGCAACATTTTGTAGTTTTCAGTGTAGAAGTTTTTTGCCTCCTTGGTTATGTTAATTCCTAAGTATTATATTAAATATTTTTAATGCTATTGTAAATGGAATTTTCTTAATTTCCTTTTCAGGTTGCTTATTGTTAGTGTATAGAAATGCAACTGATTTTCATGTGTTGATTTTGTATACTGCAGCTGCTGAATTTTTTTCTAACAGTTATTTTCTCCTGTGTTTGTGAAATTTTTAGAATTTTCTGCATATAAGATCATGTCATCTGCAAATAGATATTTCTTCTTTCCCATGTGGATGTCTTTTTAGTTTCTTGTCTAATTTTCTATTTAGAACTTCCAACACCATATTTAATAGGCATGGCAAGAGCAAGCATCTTTGTCTTGTTCTTAATCTTAAAATGTTTGTAGTTTTTTACTGTTGAATATGATGTTAACTGTGCAATTTTCATATATGGCCTTTATTATGTTGAGGTAGTTCTTTCTATTCCTAGTTTGTTGTGCACTTTTTATCATGAAATGGTATAGAATTTTGTCAAATGCTTTTTCTGCATCAATTGAGTTGATCATTTTTCCCCCTTCATTCTTTTAATGTGGTATATTACATTGATTGATTTTTGTATGTTGAACCATCTTTGCATTCCAGGAGTAAATCCCGCTTGGTTATGTATATTACTATTTTTAGTGTATTTAATTAAAAAAAAATTTTGTAACTCCTTTCATTTTCTCCCCTTCTCACACATATTCTAGTATAATTTTGCTTGGAATTGTATACGTTTTTATAGACAAATTCAGGAAGAAAGAACACCTTTCCATTGAGTCTGAATTTCAAATAGCATGGAATATCCTTCCAGCTATTAAAGTTTTTTTTTTTTTTTTAAGTTCTACAGTTATTTTCCTCATTTAGGTCATGTGGTTTTTTTAGGTTTATTCTTAGACACTTTATATTTTGATTTTTAAATGCATGTGGACATACCCTGAATCATTAATACATACCTTTATAAGTCACTGATTTCTTTCCCCAAACATGATTTTTGGACTAAAAATAATGTTCCTATTCTTTTCCCTGTGTATATTTTTAGCTCATGTAATTGCTTTCTAGTTCTTTTCACTAATGGGCTTAACAAAGTTACAGTAAAGGTTAGTGTCATAAAGAAAAAGTGAAATGATAATGTTACTAGCATCTTAAATCTTTTGCTTAAATTCTCAGTAGGCTGTTGAAGATGTTATTTCTTTAACCTGTCTGTCATTTTATAATTGTAATCGGTGGAAATATAAAGTTTATTTTATAGAGCTTTACTTTTAGGTTAAGTATGTAGCAGTTTATCTTCGGATAAAATTGTAACAAATTACTGTATTCACAAATACAGATAAAAATAAAGATATTTTGGTGGGAATTACTATACAAAAGAGTACATATCAGAATTCTTAATTTTAAAGTGTATTTAAATTACTTTCTAAGGTATCAGTTCTTTTTAAACACTACTGTTTCAAAATGCTATATTTATGACATAAAATTGCAATCTACTAAAAACAGTGGGTGTGTGTGTATATATATATATACACACAAACACACACACACACACCGTCTAAAGGGTTCTTTTTTATCTCTTCTGCAATAGACTCCATTCTCAATTGATTTCTGACCTGTGTTAACCTTTTAGAGAACTGTTCTATTTTTACTTTTCAAGAACGGTACTGTAGTGAAGGTTAAAACTTGGAGAATAGGAAACTGACCTTATGTATGCTGTAATTTTTTAATGTGCTTTCTTCAGCTTTTGATATTTTGAACCTTGGTAGAGCTCAGGAAATAGTAGATCAAAATTATCCATTTTAAACAACAAATGGCTGTACTTTCTGGATTCTTGACAGAGTCAGTTACCTGTGAAA
The DNA here is from genome assembly GCF_028564815.1 of Eubalaena glacialis. Lineage (NCBI taxonomy): Eukaryota > Metazoa > Chordata > Mammalia > Artiodactyla > Balaenidae > Eubalaena > Eubalaena glacialis. The sequence goes on from NC_083716.1 coordinate 75,926,376, forward strand.
TTTTAAAACGTATGAGGAAAATGTTCAGTTTTACTAAATTCCAAAAATGCAAAAAGGGTTGAAGGGATAACAGGTGCATTAGGTACTAATTTTTTGTCTAGTCTTTCTTTTTTGTTATTATTTTTTACATAGGAGAGAAAAAATAATCCAGGTTTTGGCGAAACGTTTACTTAAACTTTGTTCTGAGGAAGTTTTTTTTTTTTAAATTAATTAATTTATTTTTGGCTGCATTGGTTCTTCGTTGCTGCACATGGACTTTCTCTGATTGTGGCGAGCGGGGGCTACTCTTTTTTGTAGTACACGGGATTATTGCGGTGGCTTCTCTTGTTGCGGAGCACAGGCTCTAGGCGCGCGGGCTTCAGTAGTTGTGGCATGTGGGCTCAGTAGTTGTGGCTTGTGGGCTCTAGAGTGCAGGCTCAGTAGTTGTGGCGCACAGTCTTAGTTGCTCCGTGGCATTGTGGGATTTTCCCGAACTAGGGATGGAACCCGTGTCCCCTGCATTGGCAGGCGGATTCTTAACCACTGCGCCACCAGGGAAAGCCTTGTTTTGTTTTTTAAAGCAGTTGTGACTCTGGCAAAATTAACAATCAATGGACATATTTAAAAATCTTGAACTCTTTGATCTTAGTATCTTATCTTCTAAATGAAAATGATCTTTTTTTCTATTGTAATAAAACTAAGTTTTTTTTAGATTAGTTTTTTTTCCCTTCCACCTTCTCCCATACTTCAGAGTTATGGACAGTGTACTTATACTGCTGATTCTTTTTAGTTATAATATTAATGGCACAGAGCCATAGAAAGTAAGATTTAATCTCTTCAGAGCATAAGCTATTACCTTTATTATTTCTGTCCTTTTAAGTAATGTGGAATATTATGATTCATGTTAGAGTTAGAAGGAAAATGTACAGGCTCAATGAAATTCGACTGCTCACCTAGTAGTACAAAGGAAACGAAAGAGGTCGGAAATACGTTGATTTTGATTACAGGAAAAAAAAAGGGGGTGTAATCTAAATCCAGTACTATTTTGTACCCTTTAAAATTATATTTATTTATTTTTTCTTCCTCTGTTTTACAGTTTTCTAGATACTATAGGCTGTTTTCTGGTGAAAAAGAGGAGGTTTCTAAGAAGATTTTTTTTTTTTTTGAGAAGCTTTTTAGAAGTAATGTGGGAACATGAGGAAGAACTGAGTTGAGGTCAGGGAAGCTATAAACCTTTGAGTGCTTTTGTGATGTGCTGTGCTCTGCGGGAGGCACTCAAAAAGGTCAAGCTTGAGAAACTTGCTTCTTAAGAATGTGACCATTAACACTTAGTGTACCCTATATTTTTTGAGTCTATTGGGAAGATTTTTATTTAAAAGTTGATTGTATCTTGTGTTTATTTATAAAATGCTTATATTTTGTTCCTAGAGTTATACCAATTCCTTACAAATCACCAAAACACAAATATAGCAATAACAGAAAAACTTTGTTGCAGATGAAATTTCGTGGTAATTAGAAGGAAATTGGAATCTCTGCTTTGTAAAGAAAGTAGTCTCTGTTGTATCTTTGACATATAAGTTGTTTGGTATTATCCTCCGTTTCTTGACTTCTGTTATCTCTTGAATCTACTCTACCAGCCTTTTGCCCCGTTACTCTAGGGAAACTGCTGTGATCAAAGTCACAAATCACCTGCTCCTGTCTAAATCAAATGTCATTTCTCACTTCTCACTCCTCATCTTACTTGACCTATCGGCAGTATTTAATATGGGTAATCACCCTCTCTTCCATTAAATATTTTGTTCACTTTGCTTCTAGGATATTATGCTCACCTGATTTTTCTCCTACCTCTCTTGCCTCTCCTTTGAAGTTTCCTGTCCTAATTTTCCTTGTTTCTACCGCCTGTTAAGCGGTCAGTTCTTGGACCTCTTTTCTATCTAAACTTTTGTCCTTGGAAGATATACCATCTATATGCTGATGATTCCCACATTTATATCCTTAGTTTGGACCTTTCCCCCAAACCCCAGACTCACAGACTCATATTGAAGCACTCCCTTCATGTCTCCATTTGGGTGCCTAATGGGCATCTCAAATGTAACATGTCCACAACTGAGCTCCTGTCACTATCCCCCTAAGCCTGCATTGCTCTGTGTTGTCACCGTCCAGTGAATGGCAGCTCCATCTTTCCAGTTCCGTTTCTTTGAAGTCATCCTTGACAACTTACTCTCGCATCCCATATCCAAAGTATCTGCAGAATATTTTTGGTGCTGCCTTTAGAATACATCCGGAATTCCAGTACGTCTCACCTCTTCCATTATTATCACTCTAGTCCAGGCCATCATGATCTTTTGCCTAGATTTTCCAGTAGTTTCTAACTAGTTATGAGTAACAAGTAGGTGCCTAACTAGCTTTCTATTTCTTCTTACCCATAAAAGTACCTACAGCAGGTAGTCAGATTATGTCACTCCCATAATTGAATGCTTCCAAAGTCAACCACACTGATTTAGAGTTAAGAGCCGAAGGCCTTAAGTGGCTTGAGAGGCTCTACATTATGTTGTTCCTCATCAGGCCACGTTGACCTCATCATCTATTACTCTCTGATTTATGTATTCTTTTCCAGCCACATCATTGGCCTCTTTGCTGTTCCTTGAATATTCCAGGTGTTATCCTCCCCTGTGGCCTTTGCACTTGTTTCTCTGCCCAGAATGCTCTTCTCCAAGATATCCACATGACTCGCTCCCCCAGGTAGGTCTCTTCCAGTGTCAGTATGCTTGCTCATTGTGGTCTTCTCTGGCCACCTTATCTAAAATTGACTCCCTCCCTCCCTCCCTCCCTCCCTTCCTTCCTTCCTTCCTTCCTTCCTCCCTTCCTTCCTTCTTCCTTTAACATTTTCTGTTTGCTATCCTGATCTACTTGCCTTGTCTGTAATTTCATTTGGACTAAACATTTTACTTATTTTTCTGCATTAGAATTAAGCTTCATGAAATGGGTTTTTGCCTATTTTGGTAACTGCTGTTTTCCCATCACCTAGAACATCGCTTAGCAGCTAATGGGGATTCAAAAAATATTTGTTTAGTTAAAATACAATGAAATGTCCTAGAATTTTCTGAAATTTAGTTCTTATTCTTGGAGTTATATTACTTTATAATGAAAAACCTAATAAAGTCAGTAAAAGAGATCTTTCTAATATGCAAATATGAAATCAGAACACTCTCCGTGTCAATTTTTGTTAGGTGTTGCTTCTCAGTAAATTTATTGGATGAATACACAACAAGTATCTATTATGTGGTTAGCGTTGTAGGCTAATTGAAAATTTAAGAAATAAACCCACTCTCAAGGAATTTATACTTCTAGTGGAGGGGGATGACTAACATTCAACTGCTGATTTCTACTATAGTATACAGTTGTGGTATAATAAGAAATATATATCTGGTTTATGTCACTGGTTCCTGGCACTGAGCTTCTAAAATCCTTGGAATTTCCTGAGTGATAAAGGTGATGGGAGCATCTTTTGTTCTAATGAGGTGACTCCTCATGAGTCCCTAGATAGCTTCAGGTTGGAAGCTGGTCACTGAAAAGTCTAAGCTTTGATTAGAAGCTTGGAACTTTCATCCCCAACCCCCAGCTTTTGGGGAGGTGAGAGGGGTTGAAGTTTGAGGTAATCACCAATGGCCACAATCATGCTTTTATAATGAAACCTCCATTAAAAACTCCTAAGCTGGAATTTGGAGATCTTCTGGGTTGGCCAATACATCAAGGTGCTGGGAAGGTGATACACCCAGGGAAAGTATGAAAAACTCCGTCTCCCACTCACTTTGCCCTATTAATCTCTTCCATCTGGCTGTTCATCAGTTGTATCCATAAACCAGTTGTAGTAAGTAGGCTTTCCAGAGTTCTGTGAGTAGTTCTAGGAAATTGGTGAACCTGATAAAGGGGGTCGTGGGAATCCCTGATTTATAGTTGGTCAGTCAGAAGTACTGGTATCTCATATATTTGACTGGTGACTGAAGTGATGGCAGTCTTGTGTGACGGAAACCTTCAACCTATGGAGTTTGATGCTAACTCCCTATAGTTAGTGTCAGAATCTAATTGAATTGTAGGATACCCACTTGGTATTGGATTGTTGGAGAAGTCATTTTGGAAAATATACCGCCTAATTGATGTCAGGAGGGAAAAAGCCAGTCAACAATTAAGGATTAATTATGTGGTGATGTTAAGTGCTATAGAAATTAAGAGATGGGGCATTATGAGAGTGTGCTACTATTATACTTTTAATGATAGAAAGGCTTCATGGAGGAGCTGGATTATAAAAAGGGTAGTCATTGAATGAAGAGACTACATTCCAGAGAGGGGAATAATATGAATATTGCCTTGGGGACAAGAAAAAGTTTGGTATGGAAATAGAAATACTTCTATTTTTATAGAAATTTTTATGCCATTTTTTTCTTTAAAGCCTTCCCTTCATTTTCTAGTTGGTTATATTTTAAACTACAGAGCGTCTAATATTTCATGCACACTAACATATGCCTAACATTCTAATGAGTCGTTAGAAGTTACAGGGAATATAATGAACCAAGTCTTTTCTTTTTTTTTTTTTAAGAAATTTTAAATTTAATGGCCCCTTGGAGTCAAGTAAAAATCCAAAAGAACAAATATGTATGGAGAATACACACACACATACACACATACCCAAAACTGTCTGTATTTTGCATGTGCATGTAATGTAATTAACTGTGTTGTAAGTTAATTGGTATCCTAGGTTTGTTAAGAATGGCATATCCAATTGTTATATGCCCAATTTGAGGATAGAATTAGGAGGAACTTTTATGGCCGGTCCAGATATTATTTACTTTTTTCTCCCTGGCAATCTGGGACTCTTGTTTCTGGACTCGTTGATTCAGATTTTTAACCGATAATGGGAAAACCTAGCTTTGTACTAGATCAGCCTCCATGAATCTTTGGGCAGTAGTTTCGGTTGCTTGTCCGCATCATTTTACCAAGTATGACTGTTTCTTGTTGATCTCACCAGTTATCATTGTGAATGAGTATCATCTTAGTTATATATATATATATATATAGCCCCAGAATAGTGCTTAGCAAATAATAGGTGCTACATACATATTCTTAAATGTATAAAATATTGGGTAAAATTTATTTGCTCACCTCTCCCATGCTTCAAGAACACCAACAGTGTAACAGTGAGAAGAGGAATGAGAGAAACAGAGCAACAGAGGTATTTATTGAAGGTGACTAAATCCATAAAATAACTGAGGCCAAAGAACTGGAAGAGATTCAGTAATGAGAATAAAGTTGAGTGTAGTAATTCAAAAGGGGCAAAAGTCAGATTTTTCTCCACTATCACCGTATATTGGAGTTAACGTTTTGAGTCACCAGCTGGCTACTGTGTGATTTTATTGAAAATAGGGTGATGCTTGAAACAGGAAAACTGAAAAGAGAGCTTTTAAGTGAAACTTAAGAATAGAGATTGGAGAGAATGCAAAATGAGAAGATTGAGGGAAGGACTTAAAATTAAGCCAATAGGAAGGGAAGAATGATTGGTTCATAGTGGTAATATTTCTACTTACATAGCCCTTGCTCTGTACCAGCCATTATCTTAATGTTAAACAGTTTACATGTATTGACATTTTATCCTCATAGAAACTTTTTGAGTTAATCACTGCTGTTAGTACCATTTTACAAATGTGTCAACTGGGGAGTATATAGGCTTAGGAAGTTGCACATACATATTGTAAGTGATGACTAGTGTTTGAACCCAGGTCCTGTGACTGCAGAATCCACTTTTTTCGTGTTATGCTGCCTCTCAGGCACAGCTCTTCCAACGAGGTACTTCCTGACTGTAGCCACTTTTCCTTCTATCTGGATGAGTTAGGTGACTTGGGGAAGGTCTTATTCATAATTACTACCTGTGTGTGTGTGTCTCTGTGAAAAATGATTTGACTTTTCTTGGTTTTCTGATGTATATAAGAGGGAATATATTACCTAAAAGGGTTATTACAGGGATTAAACTATGTAAAGCACTTATAGTGCCTTTTATGTTCCCTTTACTAAACCTGATTGTTCATGTAACTGTTTGGGGGACTGCTGTAGACAGTGTAGTAAAGGACAGTAATTTAAGGCTCAGTCTTCAAGGAAGATATCTGGAATCAAAAGATCTAGGAATAGAGTGGTAAAAATCTGGTGGTTCTTTTCTTTCTGAGAATTAGTTGGTCACTGGGTTATTAAATGGTAGTCTGTACAAACTGTGTGAAAGCTGCATCTACTATTGTTTGGTGGATACTCAGAAAATGCATTTTAATTTTAATAATAAAGTAGAAACTTTTACAGGAAAAAATGTAAGTTGAATCATATGAGGTATTACAAAGGCAAATGTGATTGCTTAGATGATTATTTGTCTGCTTATACTTTCTTACTGGTTTAAATAACACTGCTTTAATTAGTAATAGCCATCTTTAAGATCTCATCGATAAATTCTGATACTTTATCTGTAATGTGCCCACATTTCTGTTTGTCTGTACTGTATAGATTAATATTGCTTTCCTATTTCACTGTCACCTTAAGTGAAATCATTGCATTTCATTCCCTTCCTTTGCTTATGTCTAGCTGGAAGTAGTACCATCCTTCTTGTGATTTGTGGAAAAATAACAAACTTCTCATTTATGTTTAATTTGGCTACTCCTTAAGTATTTTTAATGCTCTTTAACACCCCCATCTCCCCCATTTTTTCTCTAAAAGTCTGAAATTTCAGTGGTATATTGAGATTGCTTCTTTTTCCTATTTCTTTTTTTTTTTCTTATTGAAGTATAGTTGATTTACAGTATAGTGTTAGTTTCAAGATTATATTTCATTGTAGGTTATTACAAACCGTTGGGTATAATTCCCTGTGCTATACAGTAAATCCTTCTTGCTTATCTATTTTATGTGTAGCAGTTTGTATCTGTTTATCCCATACTCCTAATTTAGTCCTCCCTCTCCCCCTCCCCCTCCCCCTTGGTAATCATAAGTTTGTTTTCCCTGTCTGTGAGTCTGTTTCTGTTTTGTATATATTTTTTAGAGTCCACATATAAGTGATATCATTACAATATTTGTTTTTCTTTGGGTGACTTATTGCACTAAGCATAATGTTCTTTAGGTCCACCATGTTGCTACACATGGCAATATTTCATTCCTTTTTATGGCTGAGTAATATTCTATTGTATATATATATATACCAAATTTTCTTAATTCAATCATCTGTTGATGGGCAGTTGGGTTGTTTCCATGTTTTGGCTATTGTACATAGTGCTGCTGTGAACATTGGGATGCATGTATCTTTTCAAATTACAGTTTTCATTTTTCCCATATTTATACCCAGGAGTGGAATTGCTGGATTACATAGTAATTTTATTTTTAGTTTTTTTAAGGGACCTCCATACTATTTGCCATAGTGGCTGCACCAATTTACATTCCCACCAACAATGTAGGAGGGTTCCCTTTTCTGCACATCCTCTCCTGCATTTATTATTGGTAGACTTTTTGATGATAGTCATTCTGACCAGTGTGAGGTGATACTCATTGTGGTTTTGATCTGCATTTCTCTAATAATTAGCAGTGTTTAACATCTTTTCATGTGCCTGTTAGCCATCTGTATGTCTTCTTTCGAAAAATGTCTGTTTAGGTCTTCTGCCCATTTTCTGATTAAGTTGTTTGATTTTTTTGATACTGAGTTGTATGAGCTTTCTTGTATATTTTGGATAGTAACATCTTGTCAGTCACATCATTTGCAAATATTTTCTCCCATTCTGTAGGTTGTTTTTTTTTTTTGTTTTGTTGATGGTTTCCTTTGCTGTGCAAACACTTTTAAGTTTGATTAGGTCCCATTTGTTTATTTTTGCTTTTATTTCTTTTCCCTTGGGAGACTGATGTAAGAAGATATTGCTGTGATTTATGTCACAGGATGTTTCACGTGTATTCTTTTATACGAGTTTTATGGTGTTGTGTCTTAGATTTCGATCTTTAAACCATTTTGAGTGTATTTTTGTGTATGGTGTGAGGGAATACACTAATTTCATTGTTTTACATGTAGCTGTACAGATTTCCCAACACCCTTTGTTGAAGAGACTGTCTTTTCTCCATTGTATATTCTTGCCTCCTTTGTCGAAGATTAATTGACCGTAGGTATGTGGGTTTATTTCTGGGCTCTCTATTATGTTCCATTGATATATGTGTCTGTTTTTTGTGCTGATACCATGCTGTTTTGATTACTGTAGCTTTTTAGTGTAGTCCAAAGTCTGAGAGGGTTATCCCTCCAGCTTTGTTCTTTTTTCTCAGAATTGCTCTGGCAATTCTGGGTCTTCTGTGGTTCCACATAAAACTTAAGAAGATTTGTTCTAGTTCTGTGTGAAATGTCATGGGTAGTTTGATTGGGATTGCATTAAATCTTTAGATTGCTTTGGGTAGTATGACAATTTTAACAATATTAATTCTTCCAATCCAAGAGCAAGAGATATCTTTCCATTTCTTTGAATCATCTTTAATTTCCTTTATCAGTGTTTTATAGTTTTTAGAGTATATGTCTTTCACCTACTTGGTTAATTTTATTCCTAGGTTTTTTTTTTTCCTTTGACAATTTTATTATTTATTTATTTATTTATTTTTTTGTTTGTTTGGCTATGTCTCGCAGCTTGCAGGATCTTAGTTCCTTGACCAGGGATTGAACCCATGCCCCCTGCAGTGGAAGCACGGAGTCCTAACCACTGGATGCCAGGGAGTTCCCTGATGTGATTTTAAATGGAGTTGCTTTTTTTTTTTTACTTTCTATTTCTGATATTTCATTACTAGTGTGTAGAAATACAATAGATTTCTGTATATTAATCTTGTATTTTGCTACCTTGCTAAAATCATTTATGCTAATAGTTTTTGTGTGGAAACTTTAGGGTTCTCAGTATAGAGGATCATGTCATCTGCAAATGGTGACAGTTTTACCTCTTCCCTTCCAGTTTGGATACCTTTTATTTCTTTTTCTTGTCTGACTGCTGTGGCTAGGACTACCAAAAGTATGTTGAATAGAAGTGGTGAGAGTGGGCATCCTTGTCTTGTTCCTGAATTTAGCAGGAAGGCTTTCAGCTTTTCACTGTTGAGTATTGTGCTGGCTTGTCATAAATGGCTTTTATTGGGACTTCTCTGGTGGCGCAGTGGTTAAGAATCCACCTGCCAATGCAAGGGACATGGGTTCAATCCCTGGTCCGGGAAGATCCCACATGCCATGGAGCAGCTAAGCCCGTGCACCGCAACTACTGAGCCTGCGCTCTGGAGCCTGCGCGCCACAACTACTGAAGCCCACATGCCTAGAGCCCATGCTCCGCAACAAGAGAAGCCACTGCAACGAGAAGCCCGCACACTGCAATGAAGAGTAGCCTCCACTCACCACAACTAGAGAAAGCCTGCGTGCAGCAATGAAGACCCAAAGCAGCCAAAAGCATAATAAATAAAAGGTTTTTATTATGTTGAGATGTGTTCCCTCTATACCACTTAGAGTTTTTATCATGAATGGATGTTGAATTTAGTCAAATGCTTTTTTTTGCGTCTTTTGAGATGTTCATTTGGTTTTTGTCTTTCCTTTGGTTAATGTGGTGTATTACGTTGATCGATTTGCCTATGTTGAACCATCCTTGTGACATGTCCATTGACGTTTAAAGTAATTATTGACAGGTATGTACTTAACAGCATTCTAATCCTTGTTTTACAGGTTTTTGTGATAGTTCTTTGTTCATTTCTTTTTTTGTTTTTCGTTTTGTGGTTTGATGATTTTCTTTTGTAGTGTGCTTAAGTTCCTTTCTTTTCGGTTTCTGTGAATCTGTTGTATGTTTTTGATTTTTGGTTACCTTGGAGTTCACGTATATTGACCCATAACTATATCTACTTTGAACTGATAGTCATTCAGGTTCAGACACATTCTAAAAGATCTACATTTTTTTACTCCCCTCCCCCACATTTTGTGATTTTGAAGTCCTCTTTTACATCTTCATGTTTATCCTTTTACTGTTCATTGTAGGTATGATTGTTTTTTACAAGTTTTTAATTGTTTTTTAATCAGTGTACTGCCTTTTTTTTTTTCCCGGCTGCATTGGGTCTTCGTTCTACGCATGGGCTTTCTCTAGTTGTGGCGAGCAGGGGCTACTCTTCGTTGCGGTGCACTGGCTTCTCATTGCTGTGACTTCTCTTGCTGTGGAGCACGGGCTCAGCAGCTGCAAGGCATGTGGGATCTTCCTGGACCAGGGATCAAACCCATGTCCCCTGCATTGGCGGGCTGGTTCTTAACCACTGTGGCACCAGGGAAGTCCCTGTACTGCCTTATTTAACTGATCGTCAAACCTTAGTGTACATTTGCCTTTCCTATTGTGATTTTTTTCTCTCCTATAGATTCTTTGCCTCTTTTCCATTTAGAGAAGACCCTTTAATATTTCTTTTAGGGTAGGTTGCTGAATTCTTTTAATTTTTGCTTGTCTGAAAAATTCTTTCTCTTTCTATTCTAGATGATAATCTTGTTGGGTAGAGTATCCTAGGTTGCATGTTTTTCCCTTTCAGGACTTTGAATACATCATGCTGTTCCCTTCTGGCCTGCAGAGTTTCTGCAGAGAAATCAGCTGATAGCCTTGTAGTGGTTTCCTTGTAAAAGACTCTTGGTTTTTTCTCTTGCTGGCTTTGGAATCCTTTCTTTTGCCATTTTAAGTACAGTATGTCTTGGTGTGAGTCTGTTTGGGTTCATTGGGACCCTCTTTGTTTTCTGTACCTGTATATCTGTTTTCTTCTTTAGATTTAGGATGTTTTCAGCCGTAATTTATTAAAATACATTTTTGATCCTCTTCTCTCACTTTTCTCTTTCTATATCACCTATTATGTGTTGGTTTGCACATTTTATATTATCCCATAGATGTCATATGTTGCTTTCACTTTTTTCCCCTTCTCTTTCTGTCTGCTGTTCTGATTGGATGTTTCCATTATTCTGTTTCCCAGATCACTTATTCATTCTTTGCTTCGATTTTGTCAGCATTTCATTGCTCTTAGATTGCTCTTAGATTGCTTTTTATCTCAGATATTGAATCACCTATTTTTGATTGGTTCATCTTTATAGTTTTTAGTTCCTTATTACATTGATTTGCATTTGTATCAATAATCTTTAATTAATTTATCAGTTTTATTACCACCTTTTTGAAGTAGGAGTCTGATAGACTGGTGAGTTCTGTTTCATTATTTGTTCTTTCAGGGGATTTCTCTTGCTTTTTTTAATCAGGAGTAGTTCCTCTGCCTTTTCATCTTACTTAACTTTCTCTGTCTCTATAAATCTAGGAGAAGCAGTTATCTATTGTGGTGTTGAGGGGGTGTTTTTATGTGGGAGTGTCCCTGTGTAGACTGTGTCCAGTATTTTTGGTGCAAGGGCTGGTTTTCATATGAACACCAGCCACATGTTTCCTCAGGATGTGTTGGCCATTATTACTTTGATAGGATGTTTGGTGTCAGAGGATCTAAAGCCTGTTCATGGTGTTGGAGGATCTAAAACTTGTTCAGGGTAGGAGGTGGGACTTTTCTGTTCCCTGGCTGTTGTGGCCCTGTCCAGGTGGTTTATTTGCCCAAGCTGTCAGAGTAGAAGCCCTGAGGTTTGGGCTTGATCAGTTTCTGTTCCCCTTCATTGCACGCCCTGTCCCACAGGAGGGGATTGCTGAAGCAAGTGCATCCCATGCACTCACAGAGGACCAGTGTGCCACCTGTGTAGGAGTCTCCAGCTCCACACAGGCACAGCCCCAAATCACATCTCTTCTCCTGTCATATTCGTCCCAGATCTACTGCAAGGTTGTGGCATGGAGTGTTTGGAGCTGGAGGTGGAGCATTTACTATGCTGGGGCTGGGGCTTGAGGTATTGTGGCTGCAGGAATTGAGGTGGCCACACTGCTGCCAGAGATCTGGGCTGCCTCTGTGACAGTCTTTTCCCAGGACCTGTCTGCCCTATGTCCAGTACCAAGCTGTGGGGTGGAGTGGGAGGGGCCAGAGTATCTGCAGAGCTGGGATAGGAACCGTAGCATGTTCCTGGGGTGCGGACTGAGTGAGTGCTGACAGTGGCTGCTGCTGTTGTCCTATCCAGACCACACCCAAGTGGGGCACCTCCCTCCATCTGTCTCTGTACTATAGCTAAATAGACTTTTTGCCCAGGACCCAGGTAGCCCAGATCTCGTGCCAAGCTGTTGTGTGGAGTGAGTGGGGCTGGGACATTTGCCCCATTGGGAACAGGGAGTGTGGTGAGGCGGCAGACACCTGTGAAAAGCTCTCTTCGCCCTGATTGTTAGCAAGCCAGCACATATGCACTTCTCGAAAGTAGAGTCTGTGCTTCTCCAGCCCTTCTGTCTGTCACAGGGGTTCTCCCAGCACCCACGGGGGCCTGTCTCCTCATCGCAGGGCCCTGAGGCTGGGATGCCCGTCTGTGGCTTGACCCTCTTGCTCCCCAGGATGAGGGTCTGCCTTGCAGACCTTCTCTTCCTTTCAGATCCCTTTCAAGGGTGGGAGTCCCGACACTGTGCTTTTTTTCTGTCCTACCCAGTTACGTGGAAATCTTTCTTCCAGCTTTGTTTGTGTAGGAGTTCTGCCAGTTTCTGGTCAGTTTTTTGTGAGAATTGTTCCACATACAGATGTATTTTTGATGTGTTTCTACAGGGAGGTGAGCTTCATGTCCTCCTACTCCGCCATTTTCATCCCTCTCTATTTCCTCTTTCATAGATAATAATATCTCACAAAGCTGTGTTTTCATAGAGGACTATAAAATTATTTAGGAGATAAAGATAAAAATATCTAAAAGTTTTGGCTTTGAATCTAGAACTTAATATTTTTACCAGATTGGGTGTCTGTTTAGAGAGTACTTAAGCATTTTGACATCACTCTTCAAGTCATTCTCACTGTATTAGAGAGTCACTAAGAAGGGCTTTGTGGGTCAGTAAAATATTCCAAAACTTAGAACTCCATATGAATCCTCAGGAATTAGAAATTTCTCCTCCTCCAGGTTTTTTTGTTCTCCATTTTTTTGAACATTTACTGTTTATTTTTTTTGACATTTACTGTTTATTTTTTATCCTGTAAATTCTCCATATTAAAGTTTGATTTTGTCTCTCTTCTATTTATTTGATTTAGTCAGTTATTCCCACCCAGTATTCACGTTTTCAGTCTATTAAAAATGTCTCTTTTCTCAAAAAAATTTAATAATAAATCAAAGGTAGCAGCTATTAAGTAGGGATTTTGTCCATTTTAGTGAATGAAAGTGAACCTGACCAAAATAGCAATGTGTTATATATTTGTACTTATAAAGAAACAACAAATATATTAATATATGAAAGGCACTATGGTAGATAATAAGTGTAAGGTATAAATGTTGAATGATTAAAGATACTGGTCAGGAAATGATTTATACCCCTTGCAAATACTTGAATCAAATGTTCGGAAGTAAATATTTTTGTCCAGGCTGAGTGTGTCACAGAGGATATGAGATTTTAATTGATATTTCAGAGATTATGGTATTGGTATAGGGAGCAGTGTGAGCAGAATGTTTTAGGCAAAAGGGATTATGAGAGCCAGAGGCAGAGGTAAGAGAGAGGAAGGACTTTTTAGTACTAGAAGTAGATTAGTTGGTCTCTGTGAAGAGGTAATATAGCTTTGAAGATTTGAACGGTGAATTTATGGAACTTCTTGAATGCTAGCCTAAAGAATTTAGACTGTTAGAAAAAGGGAACTCTCAAGGGATCGCACAGAGGTCTACAATTATTATAGTGTGTGTTTTAGGGAAAGGAATCTAGAGATGTTAAGCTTTAAAAGGGGGTCAGAAAACAAAATAGAAAACCCTAGTTGTTACATTGCAGTTCAGATTGCTTAAGCAGAAATAATCAACAATCTTTTTGACAGCATTCAGTTTGTAGTCTCTGGGAATGGTTTACATGGACTTGAATGGGCATGTATGACTAGGTTACAGTATTTTCCCTCTCTTATATTGTTCATTTCTTAGAAATGCAAATGCTTCATATGCTGCTTTTCCCCATCTTTTCTCAGTGTGAACACAAATATGTGTACATACATTTCTATTTTGTATTGTCTTGTACTGCATTTGAATTGGGTGAACATTTGTTTTTCAGTCTTTCTGGTTTACCTTTCTCATCCCTTTTTCTACTACTCTTAAATAATCCTCTTTAAGATACAATTAAGAAAATTTATTTTCAGTGAAAATTTTTTGGTTTGTGCTTTTTTTTGATCTAAGAATGTTTAGCAGATTTGTTGAGCTATACCTGAGATACAATAAACTGTACATATTTAAATGACATATATAAAGATACATGATTCTAAGATAAAACTAACATAATCAAGAAAATAAACACATCTCCTTGTGTTTCATATACATCTGTATATACTCATACACACACAGAGTGGAATATTATTATTCAGCCGTAAAAACAAATGAAATTTTGCCATTTGCAGCAATGTGGATGGACCTAGAGAATATTATGCTTAGTGAAATAAGTCAAGACAGAGATTAATACTGTATATCATTTATATGTGGAATCTAAAAAATAAAACAAAGGAATGTATATAGCACAACAGAAATGGACTCACAGATTTAGAAAACAAACTATTGATTAACAGTGAGGAGAGGGATAGGGAGAGGGACAAGATAAGGTTATGGAATTAAAAGATACAAACTTCTATGTATAAAATAGTTAAGTAACAGGGGTATATTGTATAACACAGGGAATTATAGCCATTATCTTGTAATAACTTTTAATGGGAGTGTAATCTGTAAAAATATTGAATCACTGTGCTGTACACCCGAAACTAATATAATATTGTTATGTTAACTATACTTCAGTTAAAAAAAAAGGAAAAAAAAACACCTCATGATCGCCAAAATTTCTTTGGAATCTCTTTGTAAATCTCCACTCCCACCCCGCAATCTCAGGAAACTACTCACTGCTTTTTGTCGCTATAGACAAGTTTGCATTTTCCAGAATTTTGCTCAAATATAATCATAAGTATATGTTCTGTTTGGCTTCTTTTCTTAGCATAATTATTTTGAGATACATCCATATTATTACATGGATCATTAGTTCATTTAAAGTTGCTATGGAAATATGCTTTCATTTTTCTTGGAAAAAAATACCTAGCATTAGAATGTCTGGGTCATATGTTAGTTATATGTTTAACTCTTTAAGACAGTGCCAGACTTTTCTATGTACCAACACCATTAACTATCTTATTCTAAGTGTGATTTGAGATTTTCTGAGCCATGTTGATTACTCAAAGCTGGGCTTCCTACCATGAAAGAGGTGATTTCATTCCGGGTTACTCTTCTGGGATACAGCCTTTTAGAGTTCTAACTCATTTAGGGGGTAACCATGGTCCTTACCTTTCGTGGGCCCTAGATTTGGACTTCGTTAGATACAGCCGGGGAAGGGCATCAAGTAAGTATATTGCTTGGCTTTTCAACCTCAGGACAAAAGTAACTGACAGTGCTTTATTTATCTCTGAGTTTTTCACCTATTCAAGTTCTTGGCTTAATTTTTCCTTTTTATCTTGTTACCCTTGGCTTTTAAAAACCTAAACTTGAAATATATTTTATCTAGATTTTTAATTGTCACAGCGATGGTAATGATGGTGGTATGAATTATACAGGAAGCAGAAACTCCTACATGGTGTTGATATTTTGATTATTTGTTTGCATATGTGTCCTTCAGGTAGAGGTAGCTTTTATTGTTTGTAACACAGCTCCTGGTAGTGTCTGATACATTAGTACATAGAAAATATTGAGTGGCTTTAGCAAGGCTTTAAAAAATATTATGTAGACAGATGTTCCCTTGAGCCATCAAAGAAAAATGAGACTAAAAGACAAATGGTTTTCTTTCTTGTAAAACCTTCAGTACAGATCTTAATAAATTTGTATGTTATGCTCTTGGCAGTGGAAGATCATGGAGAGATTTCTGAACAACTGTTTAGAGCTTTTTAAGTGTTGTTAACGGGAGATTAATTGGAAAACAGTGTTCAGTATAGATTAGATATTTTGTCAGGATGTATGTTACAGGTATCCTTTAGTATGGTAATTTTGTGTGGTCGGCAAACCAGTAGCATCAGCATTACCTGGAAACTTGTTACCTTTCTGTGATGATAGTCTTGTAAAATATTTAATGTAGTCTCAATCTTAGGCTTTCTTTGGAGTTCAATTGTAAACCTATATAAAGCAATGAAGGTTATTAGAGCAAAATAACAATCAAAATAGTTGAGTTCATTGAAAAATAAAAACTTGTCTGTATTACACAGGAAAGTGATGTGGTTCTTATTTGACAATAACCTGGCTTATTTCAGTTGACTTACTGCAGTATTGGATTGTTTAAGACCGAACTTTTCTTAGTGATAGTCTGGGTAGAAGTAAGTTCTCTATTTTTCATTGTTTGGAAGGAAGTAATTTACGTCTATAATATGATAGAAGTTCCTTAGTATATGGTGTAATCACAGGTAAAGTTTTATGATCCATCTATTTTCTAGTAGCTTTAGCATATTTTTATATGAAAGAAGATCCTATGCCATATAAAAATGTTGACATTAAGTTTTTTTAAAAAAGCTTCCAATAGTCACTTGATCATTTAAACATTGGTCACTAATTTTCTGAGGGCCTTTTGACCTAGTGTTTCAATCTAAGATTTAAAACTGTCCATTCATTATTGGGCAGGCTTATATAAAAAGGCACATTCTTTATATTTATCATCATTTTGTAGAGTCAGTATGTTTATCAAAATTTTGGCAGCAGTTTGAGTAATTAACACTAGTGTGGTACTTTGAAAGGAAAAGTAACTTTTAAATTTGGCTTTAATATTTCTGCTCTTAAAAAACCGAAGACCCAGTAAAGGAGTACCTCATCTATATATGTGCATTGAGAATGCTTCTTATGATATTTAAGTATTATTCTTTGGTGATCTGTTGTGTTTCATTACTCGTTTAAATAATTGATCAAGTTCCCAAAGTTGTAGCATATAGAATGTGTTTAAGATGACTTGGGTCAAAAGTTTTTCAGAGTAGGTGACATCAGTCTCTATGATCATAGAAAAATCTGAATGTTTCTATGACAGATTTAGTTTCAACATTATATCTTTTTATAAACTCAGTCATCTACTAATGTGAATTTGTTGCAAAATGAATCACTCAATTAAGTGACCTACTATTACAATTTTAATATTTGTAAAAAAATAAAAGCTATAAATATTTATTGTTATGTTAAAATTATCCCTAAAATTTCATTTGGACATACAGCACCTCTGTGGAGTGTGAAATTAAAAAATCAATTATGTATATTTTACCAAACTGAATGTAGAGTTTTGTATACATATTTCATGAATATAATAAACATTTTAGAATAAAATGTAAATAGAATTTTACAATAATTTAAAATGTATGAAATCTGTGATAAGAAAAGGATAGACTTTGCTACAAGTTATTATTACAAAGCTAAGGTTATGTTTTATTACTTATGTAAAATAGTGTTCTGTGTTTAGCTTCTTATAGGGCTAGGAGAATTGTGTAGTTCTATTGATTGGTTCCATGCATTGGAAATCTGACCTTTAACAGATGTTTGAGAAATTGCCAGCACAGCATGATCAGCCAAGTAGACAGTTTTCCCCCTGTTACTTGACAGGCCTTTAGTGGTTTAGTAACATGCCAAGGAAATTTTAAACTGTTTTTCATAATATCAAAAGCTTTCTAAAATATTAAGAACACATTGGAAAATATTGACAAAATGAGGTATGTTATTTTTCCCCAATCATGGATTACAGTTCAGGTAATTTTAAAATGGTGTTCGTTTATTTCAGGAAGAAAACAAAACAAGAAAATCGTGTCTGTTGAGTGAATAAGATTTTACTTTTTTTATTTAAAAATTTGCCTGTGAAATTAATTGTCATTAAGGATTAAAGCATGCTTTTTTTTGCCTTGGTCATATTTTTCCTTGTGCAGTTTAAACATTGCAAATTTCTCTTATTTTAGTGTTCTTACTTGATTGTTAGTATCTTTCAAAAAATATAGAATTTTTAAATAGAGATTAAATGTGTCACTGAATAGTTATATCTGGAACTCCTAACTAGGAGCAGGATGCTGCATAAATGTGTGTTAAGCCTGTTGTCTGAAGGACAGCCTTTTTTAGAGTGTGTAAGAGATCCAGCTGTGTAGTGTGGGGGTTTGGCATGAACACTCTAAGCTCTGTTTTCTTCAGTTACATCCTTTGAATGTATAGGAAGGGGGAAAAGGAATACCATAATGTTTGAGAATCAAGTGTTGAATTGATAGTACCAGCAGTTGCCAGACTGGATCTTTTCCTTGCAGGTGCTGCTGTTCCATAGGGCATTATAGTTGTTTTTCATTGTGTCAGATTTGGAAAAAAGATTTTATTTTAAGGAAAGTTTAAGAAATATAATCTTACATGTAGTTCTATTTTTTGGTTTTGTAACAATTGTGTATGCCTTAAGATTATATACTGAACTAGTTCTTTTAAATAAAGGATTACAATTTGTGATGAGTTGGTATACACTTATATTTCACCTTAAAAAAATAAAAAGGCTTTTTTAAAAGTCATCAGGTGTTCTAAGAATAACTATGCTAAACCAAAACTTTAAAAAACAAAACATCTGTGCTATAGTTTTTCTGAATCCACATGAACCAAACTTAATGGCCAATACCAATTGCACTGCAAGTGAAAGCCAATTTTTTATGTTTGTATATAAAAGCTTTAAAGAAAACAATATAGATAATTATTTCTCCAGTAATGTTATCAAATTACAGTAACTTTTCATATTGGTGCTTTCTGATAAAAGTCACATATGAAATTTTATTAGGTGGGGAAAGTTATTAGTAATCTGGTAGCTTTTAAAAATATGTATATGGATAGGACACTAAAACTTATAGGTTAAATTCTAATGAAGCTTATCTTCATTATGCCTGTGATATTATACATACTGATACTAAAGTTTTGGTGAAGTCACTTTATATGTAGAAAAATTACATTTTTAAGTGAGATATGGTAAGTAACCGTATTCTTACTCATACCCATACTGCTACATTTACTCGTTTTCAAAACCAGTGAAATGGAGTTGTATCTTAAAAAGAGGGGCTTAGGTTGCAGTGTGGGCAGCAGCAGGGGAAAATGCATCTAATCAAATTCACTCCTAAAGCCTTTTGGGGAAAAATAAGCTGTTGTTTTTCAATTCATCCAACACAGCTGGCTTTTTTTCTTTCAGTGTCGGAATAATTTTTTTTTGTATATTCGATAAAGTGTTGTGTTTTTTTTTTTCATTTGTATCTTTCTTGTATCTCTAAATACTAGAATCACACTCATCTTTTGGGGAGGGTGGTCATATTATAAGAGCCATGCAGAAGCTGTGAGGAAGGTTTGAGCACCTAACCTTAGGTGATCTGGTTAGCCTTGAGACCTTTAAACTGAAATTTCTAAATCAGAAAATACAACACATATAGTCATGTGCTTTTTTTTTAATTAAATTAATTAATTATTTATGGCTGCATTGGGTCTTCGTTGCTGTGCGCAGGCTTTCTTTTTAGTTGCAGCGGGCGGGGGCTTCTCTTCGTTGTGGTGCGCAGGCCTCTCATTTAAGGTGGCTTCTCTTGTTGCAGAGCACAGGCTCTAGGTGCGTGGACTTCAGTAGTTGTGGCATGTGGGCTCTAGAGTGCAGGCTCAGTAGTTGTGGTGCACGGGCTTAGTTGCTCCGCGGCATGTGGGATCTTCGCGGACCAGGGCTCGAACCCGTGTCCCCTGCATTGGCAGGTGGATTCTTAACCACTGCACCACCAGGGAAGCCCTCGTGTGCTTCTTAAAATTAAAACAAAGAACTCTTCAATAAGAAAGTTCAGTAGATAAGGTTTTCTTAATTATTAATAATTTTAGAACATATAGTATTCAGCGTACATTTTAAGAAGTCTAAATATCTTTGTAAAAGTGTGAACTTTTCAGTCTTTCAGTATTTATTGATCACTCTTTACTCAGGTTCTCTCTCAGATTTGGATAGAATCAGTCAATCTTTTATTTTTCTTCATTGATCTGGGATTTATCGGTTTTGTAATTTTGAAATTCTCTAATTTTCATCATAGATATTTGTGACTGTCTTCCATTCACCTTTTAATCTGACTTGAGGGACAAAAGTTAAATGCTTGCAAAAGTTAAAAGAATTGCTTTATTTAGATTTCTTAGCATTTCTTATCTCTCTGTCTCATGTGCGTACACACAGACACATACACACACACACAACGCATATACAGAGCCTCTGCCATTATCTTACCTCCTGATTTCTTTCTTTGTCTCCTAGCAAAACAGAAAAAAAAAAAAAAGTTCAACCTAAGGCAGCTGTGAAGGGCCTTTTTCCCACCAGAAAGGAGTTTAACCAACTATTTTACTAAATTAGTCTATTTCCTCCTTCCCAATAGTTGCCACTGTTTACATAAAAATTTCCTGCAATATGAGGTTGTGTCTATTTTACAGGAAAACCATTCTTAAAAATCTATACATATTAAGCTAGAATATGTCATATTTTTAAGATGTTATTAAACAGAGGTAAGTTTATTTCATCACTAAATTATATATTTAAGATGGCAAAACACAAATAAAATAATCTATTTTGGTATTTAGGACCAGACCTGTTACAGTCCAAATAATTCTGTGACATCAGAATATTGAAGGGTGCTTGTCTTTGACCTATTTTCACATTATCTCTTTAAGATAAATACATAAACACATGTATTGAAAGATGAGAGTATTTGGAAATATGTCTTTTAGTCTGCCTGATTAAAGTGGTTTAAGTCTTAAGATAGCTCTGAACTAGTCAGTCTTTCAATAATTATTTAGCAACTATTTTGTGATTATTGTTTTGATGTTTCCGCTCTGTGTTGTGCTCTTATCCTTATTTCTTTTAATTAAACCATGTCATACAGAATATATTCTGTTCTTACTGAACCCAGCTTGGGTCTGCTCACCTGCTGTTCAGCAAGCCAATCTACTGACACCGGGTCATGGTAAAGGAAAGTTCAGTGTTTATTGCAGGGCACCAAGCAAGCAGAAACAAGCAGCTCATGCTCAAAAGACCTGAACTCCCCAATGGCTTTCAGGGAAGGGTCTTTTAAGGCAACATTTAGAATGAGGGTTGCAGCCTGTGGACTTTCCTCCGATTGGTTTATGGTGAGATAGCAGGGTGTTGTTTTGGGAATCTTAACCATCAACCTTCTGGTTCTAACCAGTCTGGGTCAAATAGTTTTGTGTATCCCTTGAGGAGGAACTAAGATTCTTTTACCTCTGAACTGTTGTTTCACCTATCATAATTTTTCTTGCTTGACAGCTTTTCCTTTGTTTCTTCATTTGTCTCTTTCCTAATTAGTAACTGCTTGAGACTGCTCTTTGGAACTCTGGGAACGCCTAGGAGCCTAAGACCTTTTTTTTTTTTTTACAAACAAGAAACAGGGATCACGGAGGGGCTTTTGTACCTGGTGGGGCCCCTGAAGGGTCCTGCTTGGTTTCATTTCCCCTTTTTCTTTGATACTCCTCAATCCTGAGGGGAGCAGGGGCAGGAGAAGAAGGGGATAAAGTTTTGGATAGAGAGGTTAATCATAATCTCGGCAGGGTAACTCAGTTTTTGGAAGACTCAGTTTCATTCTTTGATCTTTAAAAAATAACATTTTTATCTATTCATGTGACTACCACCAAGATCAAAATACAGAATAGAATGTCTCCAAGACATTACACTTACCTTAGTACCCCTTCCTGATGCTGAAACTCAGCCTCTGTGCGCTGGTGCCAAATTGAATCTCAGAGACAGGGTTTTGCGTGAAGTAGAAAAGAACAGCTTTATTGCTTTGCCAGGCAAAGGGGGACACAGTGGGCTATTGCCCTCAAAACTTTGGGTCCCAACCTGGGGGATTTGGTGATGAGTTTTATAGCAATGGTTCAAGGGGTGGGGTTGCTGATAAGGATCAGGGTATGTGCAGGGCCTGCATTCATTCCTTTAATCTGGCCTCAGGTGGTCTCCTGGTGAGCTTCTGTTGTTCTCACAGTTATCAAAAGTAGTTAACATCTTCCATTTGTTGGGCGTTTTAGTTTTACAGAAGAGCTCGAAGATACTGTTATGTGTATCTCTTGAGGTGGAACCAGGATCCTGCCCCCAGGCTGCACTATTGTTTCTTGACTGCTTCTCCCTTGTCTTTGAATCTTTAGCAACTGTTTGAACCTGCCCTTTGGAACTCACGGAAGGTCATGGAGGCTGAAGCCTATTCCCTACAAACAAGAAACGGGGGGCACAGAAAGGCTTCCATGCCTCGGAGCCCCACAGGGTCCTGCTTGGTTTCACTCCCAGTTTATACTGCTTCTCTAGTCCACTAATCTGATTTCTATCCAATAGATAGTGTTTTGGTGATATATTAATGCAGCCCTAGGAAACTAATTCATTCATTAATGTTATTGGATCTACCAGAAATTTATTCTTTTTATTGCCATGAAATATTTCATTGCGCGAATACATCACTATTGAGCTCTTCTCCAAATGACAGGTATTTGTGTTGTTCCCAGGTTTTTTGGCTTTTGAATAAAGTTGTATTCACTTGGAAATTTTGGCTATTCTCATGGGTGTGTAATAGTATCTAACTGTAATTTTAATTTGCATTTCATTGCTGAGTAATTTGTTGAGTACCTTTTCATATGCTTATTGGCTGTTTGGATATATCCTCTTTTTTGAAGTCCCTGATCAAGTCTTATGCAACTGGATTGTTTGTCTTTTTCTTTTTGATTAGTAGGAGGTCTTTATGTGTTCTGTATATGAGTCATTGACAGCAGGATTTGGGACTAGAGTGAGACAAGTGAGGTACTTAGGGTACAAATTTAAAGAGGCATCCACTCTTGGGGTTGAGTTCCCTCTGCTGCTGGATTGCTTTTCCCCTAAAGCATTCCTGTGGTTCAAAGCATTCCTGTGGTTCACTTTCTAATTCAAGACTCTATTCAAATGTTGCCTCATTAGAAAGGCTATGATATCTAAAATAGCACCCCAATCTTCTGTCATCCTGTCATCCTAGGTACCTCTGTTTTTCTTCATAGCACTTATCACCAACTGACATATACTTATGTGTATACTTTTTATTTTTGGTTTATTGCCCTCCAAAAGAAAATATGCTTTGTAAGAGTTGGGGCTTTCCTTTTTTCCCCTGCTGTTTTACCAACTTACTAGAGCAGTGTTTGGCCTCAATAAATATTTATTAAATGTTAATAAAATAATGAAGTTGAGAGGAGCAAGTATCTGAAAAAAAGGTGAGTTCCATTTTAGACATGTTAAATATGTATATGGGATTCATACAGATAAGAGATTGAACTAGGTCAGGGATCAGCAAACATTTCCTTTAAAGGACCAAATAGTAAACATTTTATGCTTTGTGGACCTTATGGACTATGTCACAGCCAGTCAACTCTGGTATCAAAGTGAGAAAGCATCCGTGGACAATGCATACATTAATGAGGGTGGCTGTGTTTCAGTAAAAACTTACGAACAAAAACAGGTGATTGGGGACTTCCCTGGTGGTGCAGTGGTTAGGAATCCGCCTGATAATACAGGGGAAAACGGGTTCGAGCCCTGGTTTGGGAAGATCCCACATGCCGCAGAGCAACCAAGCCCATGCGCCACAACTACTGAGCCTGCGTGCCACAACGGCTGAAGCCTGCATGCCTAAAGCCTGTGCTCCGCAATGAGAGAAGCTACCACCGTGAGAAGCTTGCACACCACAACGAAGAGTAACCCCTGCTCACTGCAACTAGAGAAAGCCCTTGTGCAACAACGAAGACCCAATGCAGCCAAAATATATAAATAAATAAATAAATAAATAAATAAATAAATAAATAAATAAATAGACAAATAAATAAATAAAACAGGTGATTGGCTTATGGGCTGTATTTGCTGACCCTTGGAATACGTAATAGAGACCTATGAATGTGAGATGTAGGAGCTTGATCTTGATTCAGATGGTAGTCATGCATATTTTACATTATTAAAGTGAGATGATGAAAGGAACTGTTCTAAGAAAATTAGTCTGGTGGTATTAGGTAAGCTGGAGAAAAAATGTGATTGGAGGTGTTACCGACCTCAGGTTCAGCTGCTCGCAAGCCAATACTTGAGAGAAAAGCATTGGTTGGAAAGGAAATGTTGTTTTATTCAGGAGGCCAGTAGCCTGGGGAGATGGCAAACTCATGTCCAAAAACCGACTCTGAAGATTCCGCTCAACAATGAAAGTTTTTAAAGGAAGAATCACGGGTGGGGGGGGGGCGGGTGCAGGGAGAGGGGGGATCAGAGTCTTAGTTGTCTTCCACTGTGTGCAGACTTTTTTCTGATTAGTTGGTGGTGAGGTAACAGGGTGGTGTTCCAGGAATCTTGTGCTCAGTCTGAAGTTACCATCCTCCACCTGGGTGGGGGCCTTAGTTCCTGCAAAAGAGCTCAAAGGTATGGTTATGTATATTCCTTGAGGAGGAATCAGGACTCTGCTTTATTGCTGCACTAGTTTCTTTACTGCTCCTCCTTTGTTTCTGCATTGCCTCTCTTCCCTGATTAGCAATTGTTTGAATCTGCCCTTTGGAACTCAGGGAAGGTCAAGGAGGCTGAATGAAGCCTATTTCCTACTGACAGGAAACCGGGACATGGAAAGGATTTGTACCCAGGAGGGCCCCACAGGGTCTTGCTCTGTTTCAGAGGCAGGGAAAACAGTTATGAAACAGGCTTATATAAAGCTTACTTTATGTGAGGCACTGTACTTCCTTTGCCTCTCTTTTTTTTTTTTTTATCAGATTATGTTCCTGAATTCCATGTCTTGGTTTATTCTCTTGTATTCGTGGAATATATCCTCCAGTAATTTCTTTAAAAAGACTGCCTGTTTGGACATTTTTTAATGGCTTGTTCATCTGAAAGTATTTGTATTCTACCCTCAAACTTGACTCACATCTGACTGGATATAAAATTCTGGATTAGAGAGTTCTGAAAGCATTGATATAATATCTTCCAGATTCTGATGTTGCTTTTGAAAAGTCGTATCATTCTGCTTTTTGATTCTTTTACAAGAAAGAAGTATGTAGGATCTTCTCTTTTGTTTGTGCTTGGAAATTTTACAATAACATTCCTAGATGTACATGCCTTTTCATCTGTGTGTGTAGCTCTTCAGGAGTTGCTTTTCAATATGGGAATTTGGGAGTTTCAGTTCTGGGAAATTTTCTTGAATTGTTTCCTTAATTCCCTCTTTTCTGAATTCTTTTTTTCTTTTCTGGAACTTTTGTGTTGGGATATGAGACCATACTGGTTCTCTTTTTACCATATCTTTTGTTTGCCTATGTTCTTTTTGTTCTATGAGTGGAAAAATTTTCAACTTTACAGTCTAAACTTTTTGTTGTGTTTTTCATTTCTGCTCTCTTAATTTCCTTAAACTTTTTTGTTCTCCGAATGGTTATTTTTAAATAACCATTTAAAATTTTTATTTCTCTCTGTGTTTTAATTATGTTATATTGTTTCTATTATATTATTGAGACTATTAATATTAGTTTTTGCATGATTTTTTGCTTCTTTGTTTTCTTCTCCCTTCAGAGTCTTGTTTTCTTCTAGTCACTTTTTTCTCTGTGTAATTTAGTCCCTAGGTTTTATATTTGATGTTTTCCCCGCATGAAATACTTGATGATTCTTTTTGACTACTCATACTTAATAGCATAACAATTAAAAAGCACTTTGGGAGCTCTGAGCATGTGAGCAGGGTTTGTTGACCGTAGTCCTGCCTGTTTGGAGATCAGGCCATGTCCTTGGAGAATACCTAATGTCTGTGTATTTGGGTGGCTTTTATCTTAAACTGGTCAGGTTTCCAGTAAACCAGTAAACCAGAAGTAAACCAGTCTTTTCCCTGGCTCTCAAAAGTTAAACCCTTTGAGGTAAAAAAGAGTGGGAGTGGGAGGGATGGGGTTGGTTTTCAACATATTTCATTATGTATACTGTAACTTCATCGTCCTATTTCAGTAATAATCTCATATTATTTTATAAATAATACAAAGTAATATGGTCCTTGATCCAGAGACCCTCTGATAACCTTTTTCTAAGAACTCTTTTTCTGCCAAAGTGGGAGAGGAGACAGTTGCTACGCTAGAGCCAGGGAGAGATCTGTGGGTCTGACTGTTGCTTAAATAGACTAATGTAATTCTTCCTATTAGCTCTACTTTACCCTCAACCAATTTTTGACCCTTTGGGGGCTTCTCTGCTGTAAATTGGAGTGTTTATCAGTTTTCCCAAATTCTGGCTTTAGCTTAAGCCTCTTTTATTTCATGAAGTCAGCTATCACTCCTATTGCTGTTGTTTTAATATTAGTTGATTCTACCCATTTTCCAGTCTATTGAAATTGTTTTGAAACTTCATGTTATCATCCAACATGTTAATTATTCTTCTTAAATTTGAATCCTATTGAGTCATCTGTCTTGATTAAAGTATGAGGATAGAGCCCTGTGGATTACTTTTGAAGACATTCAATTTTACTCTAGTTCTTGGTAAATACTGTAAATTATGGTGGTTTATCCAGCTATGAGTACCTGGTTGTGCTGTATTATTTATTAATGATCTTATATTTTTAAATTTTATTCCTAAAAATATTTTCAGAATCTTTCTATGCAATATTTTAGTAAAAAACATCTAGTGTTATACTAGCCTACCTAAAAAGAAGAAATTTACTGATAAAGAAAAAGTTGAGGATCACTTATAGTGAAAAAAAAAAATATGCTCCAGGAGTAACCTTTTTATTTTTTTAGTGCTTACAAGCCATCTTCAAACAATAGTTTTTGTACTTTGGATACAGATTGACATTAATGGATTGTCAAAAGTGTTTTAAACTCAAAGGGTACATGCTTTTTTGATACATATTTCTCTTAAATTTTTTTCTTTTCAGTATCAGTGCATTTTAGAAATTGCTTTCTT
This sequence comes from Eubalaena glacialis, assembly GCF_028564815.1. Classification (NCBI taxonomy): domain Eukaryota; kingdom Metazoa; phylum Chordata; class Mammalia; order Artiodactyla; family Balaenidae; genus Eubalaena; species Eubalaena glacialis. Next base: position 75,953,384 of record NC_083716.1, read on the forward strand.
ACAATGTTTTACAGATTATACACATTAGAGGTGCATGCCTAATTCAGGCTCTGTAGACAAAAACTAATTTAAAAAGTGGCTAGGTATTCTCTTACTGTCTTCTTTACTCATTTCAACTTCATTTACTTTTTAACTATGTTTCTTCTACCTTTTCCAGTTTTCTACTCAATTCTCCTTGGTGGAGAAGATGGATGCAAAAGAGAAGGTGTGAGTAGTTCTTTATTCTCTCTGCATCTGTTAACATTACATCATCTTTTCCATGCAATATTCTTGTTTCTTCCTAGTTCATCCTCTTACTTTTATGCAGCCAGTGGACCTGTTTGGTTTTCCTTTGTATTATTTATAAAATTTAGCTTATTCTAACTTATATTATTATTCTTATAAAGTTTATGATATTAATTTATAAACACTCTTAGTTACATTCCCCTCCTTCCATTATTTATATATGTCCTTCTAAAATCTGGCATCTGAAAACTATATGTAGTCATACTGTTTCACTCACTCATCACCTTCATTAATTCAATCCACTGAAATTATTTAAGTTCCTAAAGTGTATCAGGCCCTGAGAAATAAAATACTGGTAAGATACTACTTTACTAGTAGAGTTCATATTTTCATAGGGAATATCTTCTACCATTTCTCATTAGAATTATCCACATCTGTATAATTAAAAACTAACTTTTGCTCTTTGGTCTCTCATCCACATTGTCGAATAATACTTACTTTTGGAGCTGTATGGTACTATAATAGTAGACTCAAGTTTGAGTTCTGGCTCTGCCAAATGCTGACTGTGTAATGTTGGATAACTCACTTAATCTTTCTGGATCTTAGAGTTCTCACTTGTAAAATGTACCTAATATCTACTTGATAGGGTTGAATTGAGAGAATTTAGATGTTAAAAATTAATTGAGAAAATGTACATACATATATTATATGAGCTGCTTAAGTTTAAAAAGCTTTATGATGGTATTATTTTTATTTTTTTTAAAAGGAGACATACTTTAATAGCCTTTTCAGATAATTGTGGTTATTTTTTGATATTGTATGGAAATTCAACAAGTAGTCATTTCTTTTTTTTATTTTATTTTATTTATTTTTATGGCTGTGTTGGGTCTTCATTTCTGTGCGAGGGCTTTCTCTAGTTGCGGCGAGCGGGGGCCACTCTTCATCACGGTGCGCGGGCCTCTCACTATCGCGGCCTCTCTTGTTGCGGAGCCCAGGCTCCAGACGCGCAGGCTCAGTAATTGTGGCTCACGGGCCCAGCTGCTCCGCGGCCTGTGGGATCCTCCCAGACCAGGGCTCAAACCCGTGTCCCCTGCATTGGCAGGCAGATTCTCAACCACTGCGCCACCAGGGAAGCCCATGATGGTATTATTTTTATAAGGATTGCTATCTAGATATTTATTGCAATCCTTTTGAAATATGATTGTAAATCTCCTTGGGAGCAAGAATTATATTGTACTGATCCTTATCCATTGCAACTGGTAAATAGTAATGACTTACAGTTTCAAATTGGATTGCCTAAATTTGTTAGTTATTTCTTTTCACCCATTTCATTGTTCATATTTCTTTTTACCCGTATGTACTGCCTCTGTGTCACTTTAAAATTTAATGTTAAGAAAAAATTCTCCATATGGCCAATTTCTGTTATATACTTATAAGCATTATTGCTTCTGTTTATCCTCATTCCCAAATTGCCATGTTATCACACTTAACGTTTGTGGATTTCTGGATGTCTGGCATCTCTGCTGCTCAGTAATCCTTCTTCTTTACCTGTTTTTGAAAGATAAATAGACATGTTGCTGTATTCCAGTAACAAATTCCTTTCTTTTCATATGGAGAGGTCATTTTTACATTTTATGTTAAAATATTAAATATACGTTAAAAGTTAATGTGTTTAACCACCGGATTATAAAAAAGCCAAGGTTAAAAATATTAGTGTGTCTGTGTCCTCTCCCCTCCCCCTTCTCACTCTCTTGTTTTTGAATGAGATTGGCCAATTTCTCTGATGGTTCTTTTTAAAATTAAATTAACTGTTTTTCTGAATAACTGCATTTTACGTATCCTTTCTCTTTCTAAAATTTCAATGCAATGCAATCGTGATCGTGGTGACAAATCACTAGCCAAACATTTTCTTTTTAGTCTTTATGAAGTACATCATACTTTAAGGTCAAGGACAAAAAGAAGGAGAAGCCAACATGTGTCAGTTACTTTGTTGAGTTCTTTTCTTACATTATCATGTTTAGTCCTTACAACTGCCATCTGAAGTATTTATTATTACCTCTATTTTGCTAATTTGAAAACTGAGGCTCAAAGAAATTTTACCATTCAAGGTCTCAGTGTTCTTGCTGCCAAAGAATATGCTCTCTGCGCTGTAATATATGACCTGAAAAGTAATGATGCAGAACATTGAACGTCATTCCGTATCGTCCATGGAATCACTTATATAACTTCATCATCCAAATTAAAGTTCTTCAGTATCTTTCTTAGATTAGAAATAATAATTCTCAGTACTCTTTATTCATTGTTGGTCTTGCTATATTATACTTACCTAGAATGTACGTTGGATGCATATTTCTGAACTTTTAAAAAGTTCATACAGCTTGGATGGGTAATGTACATTTGGAAGTAGTAGGACAACTTGTATTACCCTGGGCCAGTCTGTTGGGTTTCCTAGTGACACTTGTATTTCCAGCTCTTTGACATTGACTTGTTTTCTCTAAAGAGTTAAAGCACGGCTCCAGAGATTAGTCTGTCCATCTCCCTTTCTCTTGACATTTCTTTAGGTTTCAGACATTGTATTTCATTCCTGTTTTTAATCATTGCAGTAAAACTTTATCTTCTGCTTCTTTTCTACCATGAGATCAGAATGAGCCTGGTATGTTTTAGGAACAGGAAGAAAATCATAGTACCAATCTGTAGAGTAAGGGACTAGTAGTTGTAGCAGGTTGAGAAGAGTGCAGAAACTAGATCTTTAGGGTTTTTGTAAACTAGCGAAAGTTTAGACTTTATTCTTGTCTCAGGAGAAGCTAATAGAGGGCTTTAAAGTAAGGGGAATGATTTGGTATCTTTTTTGAGGTTTTAATATCTTATTATAGAACAAATGAAAAACCCTAAAATATACCCATTGAGCTGCTAAAATGTAAATTGAGTGATGAGATGACAACAGAAGTCTTATTTATAGTGTGGTCACTGTGTGATTATAGGTACAGGGATTCTTCCCAGCTTACAGCTGGGGCTCTTGGAAGCTATTTCATACTTTGGAGCAACATGATGGGGAATTAAGCCCTGAAACCTTGGAGTTATCACGTCTACTTTTTCCATCCTGATGGGAATAGGTAATTAAGGTATTCCTAAAAACGTTCTTTTCAGATGAGTTTTATACATTCAGTCATAATGTTATTCATTTGCTCAATACAAAGGAATAAACAATATTTTTTTAAGACAGGAGGGAAGGAAAATATATTTTAAAAAGAATGTAAAAAGTGTTTTTTGTAAATCTACCCAATTATTTTGTTCTCATTGTTTATTTTAGATGCTCCCTGGTGGTCTAGTGGTTAGGATTTGATGCTTTTATTGTTTATTTTAGTGCTAATCCATTACTAGGTTTTTAATTAAGGATTCTAGTTTTTAGTAGTACATTAAAATCAATTGGTTTTATTTTCATTTGTTTCTTGAGAGACTGTCCATCTATTTGTAGATGTTATTGTTAGGAGGACGATAGCCTTTTCTCTGTTAGGGGAGGGGGGAAGAAGCTAATTTTAGAGGATAGTACTTTTTTTTTTTTAATATTTATGTATGTATGTATTTATTTTGCCTGTTCTGGGTCTTAGCTGTGGCACGCCGGTCTTCGTTGTGGCATGTAAGCTCTTTTAGTTGTGGCATACAAACTTCTTAGTTGCAGCCTGCACACTGGATCTAGTTCCCCAACCAGGGATTGAACCCCGGCCGCCTGCATTGGGAGCACAAAGTCCTACCCACTGGACCACCAGGGAAGTCACAGAGGATGGTACTTTTATATTGTCTTCCGTTTTTGTTGTTGTGATGGTAGTTTAACCTGAGTAAGTGAATTATTTGAATTTACTACTTAAAAAAAAAAGATAGGATTATGTAAATATATGAATATATAGAGTATGTCATGATAGATTTTCTCATTAGTAACTTCGAATATTATTTCTTATTCCAGAAATTTGCAGATCATAAGCAACCTATAATAAACCTTAGAGATTTAATACATTTACTCTATTCTCACTTCTGTAGAAGTGAGTTCTACAGATTGAATTTCTTAACCCTACTCTACTAGAGAGGTTTAGCTTTTTTTACTTGGAATCTTCTTCAGCCACTATAAGTCTGTGTTTTAGAATTTAAAAGTTTCATCTAATAAAAAATAATTCTTAGTCTCCTATAATAATTCTTATTTTAATCATCAGAGTATTCAGTGATGTGAACTCTGCTTGGTAGGCCCAGCATATTTGTTTTGTTTTCTAAAAGGTGCATTAAATTTAGAAGATTGACTTATAACTTAAATTCCATTTGTTGAGGAATTGTTTTCATAACTAATATATCTACGTTAAAAAGCATATTAAATGAAAAGTTTCAGTATCAATTATCAGAGTTTTCACTGTGTACCTAAATGTATTTGTGATTTATGGCCCTATGATCATGTAGCATCATTCTCTATTTTAAGAATGAAGTTTGCTTCTGATGTTTTTACATTTAATATAATGGATTTAGAGATATCCTGTAAATATGTAGAAAGTTGTTCTTGGTAAGAAATTTCCCAATTTAACTTTTAGATAAGTTCATTTATTGAAATCTTGAAGCTAAGGAAAAACAGGAAAATTTGATAACAAAAGGATATATTTTTCCAAGATAAAGAAATATGTTTACATAATGTTGAATATTATAAAAATATTTTATTCATTATTACTACCAATTTTCCAAACTTGAAAATAGTCTACATCTTTTTTTTTTTTTAATTTTATTGGAAATACATTTCTTTTTTTTTTTTTTAATTTATTTATTTTTGGCTGCGTTGGGTCTTCGTTGCTGTGCGTGGGCTCTCTTTTTAGTTGCGGTGAGCAGGGGCTACTCTTCATTGCCGTGCACGGGCCTCCCATTGTGGTGGCCTCTCTCGTCTTGGAGCACCGGCTCTAGGTGCGCGGGCTCTAGAGTGTAGGCCCAGTAGCTGTGGCACACGGGCCTAGCTGCTCTGCAGCATGTGGGATCCTCCTGAACCAGGGCTTGAACCCATGTCCCCTGCATTAGCAGGCAGATTCCTAACCACTGTGCCACCAGGGAAGCCCCAATACTCTACATCTTGACTTAATAATATTTACATCATTGATGCATTTTTTTAAAAATAAGTGAATGATATTTATTTATGGCTGCGTTGGGTCTTCATTGCTATGCGGAGGCTTTCTCTAGTTGCGGTGAGCAGGGGCTACTCTTGGTTGTGGTTCATGGGCTTCACGGTGCCGTGGCTTCTCTTGTTGCAGAGCATGGGCTCTAGGCGCGAGGGCTTCAGTAGTTGTGGTGCACAGACTTAGTTGCACTGCGGCATGTGGAATCTTCCCAGACCAGAGATCGAACCTATGTGCCCTGCATTGGCAGGCAGATTCTTAACCACTGCGCCACCAGGGAAGTCCCCATCAGTGCATTTTTAATGGTTACTTTACAAAATGTTCTTGTGTTACATACACAGTATTGTTACATAAGGGAGACAGATTACATAGAAATCCTTGTTTTGATCACTTGTATTTATATTTCATTGGGTAAGTTACTTAATTCTCTAACACTGCTTCCTCAATTAGAATAAGTTTAACAGTAATTTACGTAACTTACAGGAATGTGCTAATGATGAAATGAGAGAATTCATGAAACAGTCAGCACTGATTTTGGGAAATAGTAGTTACTCCACACTGGTTTTGTTTTGTTTTGTTTTGTTTTGTTTAAGACAATATGGCATTTGTTTTAATGCCTCTGTTCTGATAAATTTTGACTAGGCTGATTTTTTTTTTAAATCTTTTCATTTTGGCAGACTTTCATAACATCCTTTTCACATCCCTCCCACTCCTACCACTATATAGTAATTTAAGCCATTCTTAGCTATGCTGTCTCAATGTGCATTTAGCCAGTAAGACTAGGAAATGGTTTAAAGGAAGGATAACTGAGATGAAGGGTAAGATAAGAGTAATTACTTAAAGGTAATTTTCTTCCATTACCTTTTTTAAAATTAATTTTTATTGAAGTATAGTTGCTTTATAGTGTTGTATTAGTTTCTTGCTGTATAGCAAAGTGAATCAGTCATATGTATACATATATCTACTCTTTTTAAAATTTCCTTCCCATTTAAGTCATACCTGTTTTATACATAGTAGTATACATATGTCAGCCCCAATCTCCCGATTCATCCCACCCCGCCTTCCCTCTGCAATTAACTTTTTTATTTTTAAAAAACCTTCAGTGTTATTTTAAAAGTGGTATTTATTTTTATTCTTGGAAAATTTAGGAAACATACATCAGTGCACCACTCTTGGATAATTTTCATTAGCATTTTTGCAAATTGCTTTTCTAGCTTTACATATTTTATAGTGGAATTGTAGTATAATAGAACAACAATGAAAAGTTGTAGGCCCTGGGTTGGGTTGATTGATTGGTCCAGCTTGAATATGTCAGAGTGAGCTGGAAATATAGGAGGTAGTGTTCCAGGAGTGAAGTGTTTGAAATCGAGGATATGGAGAAAGTATATAACCAGGGAGAGGGGAGGGGCTTGGTTGAGGTAGGATGGATGATCAAAGAAGGAGTATGGTCTGTGCAGTGGGAAATAAAGAGAGACCTACTCCAACTCTAAGCCCAGTAGTACAAGGAACCTGGGAAGGAAAACAGTCATAATTTGAGAGGTTACCAGCAAAAAACAGTGTTTTTGAAGAAGAGCCATACTTCATTTAGAGCAACAAGGCAAAGGATACAAAATTCAGAGAAGAGGTTGAGGATATGCTGGATTTTTGCTGGTATTATTCCAGAGATCATTGTGGTAGGTTTTCAGGAGTTATGTTTTAGAATGCTATAGGGCAGAATTAATGTTCAAGAGTAACCAAGGAGGGCTCCCCTGGTGGCACAGTGGTTAAGAATCCTCCTGCCAATGCAAGGGACACGGGGTTCGAGCCCTGGTCCTGGAAGATCCCACATGCTGCAGAGCAGCTAAACCCGTGCACCACAACTGCTGAGCCTGCGTTCTAGAACCCACGAGCCACAACTACTGAGCCCACATGCTGCAGCTACTAAAGCCACGTGCCTAGAGCCCATGCTCTGCAAGAAGAGAAGCCACAGCAATGAGAAGCCCGCTCATCACAACAAAGTGTATCCCCCGCTAGCCACAACTAGAGAAAGCCTGCGTGCGACAATGAAGACCCAATGCAGCCAAAAATAAAAATAAATAAGCAATTAAATAATTAAAAAAAAAAAAGAATAACCAAGGAAAGTATTTTGTGGTCATACTTTCCTTTGCTAGAATTGGAGCTCTCTTTTTATATTGGCATTATTTCAGAGATACTTGTAATTGGTGGTGCTACGTTTCAGTCTCAGCAATAGGAGATGATGCAACAAAGGATTTTATGTTTTGACAAAAGAAGGAGCGGTAAGAAAGTTTTTGGTTGGGGATTGGGAGCTGGGGAGAGAACCTGTGTATTGAATAGCCAAAATAGTTCAGTGGATAGGCAGTTTTAAGTAAAAAGTTAACAACGCAGGTTCATACAAATCTCCCTTCTAAGAATGGTGTCACTATGAAGTATAATAGAAGGCATCCTAGACACTTCATCCGTGTTTCTATTTTCAGTTTTAGTCACAACCCTTAGTATGTGAAGAACCTTTGGATACCTCTATGATAACGGTTTTGTCATATGTTAAAATAATATTCATCTTTTTTTCTTCATGGGATTATAGTGAAGATAGAATGAGACAATGTATTTGAAAACTTCTGTTGTATTGCAATTACATGTAATAGGCACTTACAGAGTTTCCACTGAGTGTAAAACACAATGAATCAGTAAATAATGATTCAGCCACTATCTATAATCAAAAGATCAATAATAAAATTTCTAATTTTGTCTAAAAGGTTTACCTTGAAGCTTCATTACTTTGATGACTAAAGTAAATGTTGGGTTAACTTTTGAAAATAGTCTGGCCTAAATATTTTTTCTGACTGTATATTAATTTTTTTAGTAGGATTATTGAAATATTTTTATGCGGTAATATTTACCTATTTTAAGTATACATTTTAACATAACTGTTCCCTCATGTCCCTTTGCCTTAAGTCCCCACTCCTGACCCCTTATCTCTCTTCTGTCAAAATAGTTTTGACTTCTCTAGAATTTAACATAAACAGACTCACACAATATATAGTCTTTTGTGTCTGCCTTCTTTTTTTAGCTTTTTTTCCCCTTTATTTTGTTCATCCATTGACCATGTGATAGACAAATATTTAAGTTGATTCTGCTTTTTGACATTTATGGATAATGCTTTTCTGGACATGTGGATAGAAATCTTTGTGTTGAATATCTTTAGTAGTTGCCTTGGAGTAGAATTGCTGGTGTGTATGGCAATTATGTAACATAATTATATAATTATTTTAATAGCCAAATTTTGGGGCACAGCACCTGGGGAATTAGATTGCTTACTTATGTTTGTGTTTGAGCAGACAAAATCTTCTATTGAAGATTTTGGTTGTGCCCCTTAATCTACTTCCTTGATGGTCATTCATTCAGACACATTCTATGGTTAAAGAGGAGCTCAACCCTGCCTTCTTCTTGACAGATTTTTAAATTTTAGCTATGCTCTCATGTAAAATATCCCCTCTCCAGGTTTCAGCAAAGCTCCCCAGTCTTTATCAAAGCTCAACTGCAGTAAAAATTAGGGTAGATTGTTTAGTATACTCCATCTTCCAGATAGTCTAAACCTGCACTGTTCAGTAAGGTAGCCCTAGCCACATGTGACTATGGAGTACTTACAATGTAGCTTGTGTGAACTGAGATCTGATGTAAGTGTAAAATACACACAAATACTGAGGACTTAGTATAAATAAGCCTAAAATATTGCATGATTTTTTTTTGTTGATTGCACATTGAAATGATATATTCATATATATATATATATTTGAAAATATATTAGTAAAATTCACCTGTTTTTCTTCACTTTGTAAATGTGTCTAACGAAATTTAAAATTACATATTGAATCACATTTGTAGTTCATGTTGATTCTCTAGAATAGCACAGCTCTAAACTTACCTTCAGATGAATCTACAGATTAATTATTTGTACTCCGTTGTTTTAGCCTGTCATAGAAAGTGATACTAAAGTGTACATAGGCCACTTGTAGGACTCCAGATTAAATGTCTGCATTTATTGTATCTGTGGTAACAATGCAATTATGAACATGTTTTTATATCACATAGTGAATACTGGCTTATTTAACTCATTATCTTTTGCTTGGCTCCTAGAAAGCTTTAGCTCCTCTGACAACCATAAATGCCATTAGGTAACCAACATTTGTGTACTCTGTCATACCTCTGGATTTATTGTGAAACACATACAATCTAGAATATGTACAGATATCCTCACATATCTTATAGTCTAAGAAAATATATAATTTCTCTTTCATTTTGAATGCAATTCAGTTTGATGTATCTTTTGGGGAACATATTTTTTTTTCTATGTAGCACATGTTTGGGAACCTTTCCCTATAGAGAAAATAAGTAATTGTGGGAAAAGTTTATAGGATAGCCTGCCATATTCTTACATAATACGGGAATTACTTATTTTTTAACAGAGTAGACTTGGTTGATCGTGTCACATATGAAATCCATAATTACAGAAACCATTATATTTATTAATTTATTTTTTGATTGTATATTACATACATATCCTTTCATTTATAACCCTTAAATGATAGCTTACTATCATTTTGAAAATATATTAGTAAAATTCATGTTTCTCTTCAGTTTTAAAATTCAGCTAACAGACATTTTTAAATTCTTAAGGATTTTGTAGTTTTTAAGAAAAAGATTTAAAAAGAAAACTGCATCAATTGAAATTAATTAAAATCTTTAGATTTATTTATAAATAAGTTTCATTAAAATGCTAAGTGAAGTGAACACATATAAATCATTTTTAAATGTTTGAGTCATAATTTAGTGTTTAAGTGTGCAGCCAAATAATTCTGGATACAACGACTGTTAAAGGTAACCCTCTCACTCTGAAAATGAAAAAGACACATTGTACTACAGAATGAGGTAGAGCTGCTCTGTCTAATATGGTAGCCACCAACTACATGTGGCTGTTGAGCCCTTGAAATGTGGCTAGTCCCAGTTGAAATGTGCTATAAATATAATATACAAACCAGATTTTAAAGGCTTAGTATGAGTAAAAGAATGTAAAAATCTCAACTTAAAATATTGCTTACTTGTTGAAATTATAACCTTTAGATATGTTAGCTTAAAATATATTTTAAAATTTCACCTGTCTTGTTTTTCCTTTTTTTATGTGGCTACTAGAAAGTTTAAATTTTCATTAGTTAAAATACAATTCTAAAAAATATTCAGGCAATGCAAAAGAAGGCAGAGAAAGAGGAACAGAACCAAAAACAGAGGTGACAAACAGAAAACTAGTAGTAAATTGATAGACTCAACCATATTAATAAGTATAATAAATGCTAATGACTTAAACAGTCCAATTAAAAGACAGAGAATGTCAGAATGGATAAAACAGAAGTAAGATCCAAGCATATATGGTCCACCAGAAATTCACTTTAGATACAAAGACACAGATAGGTTGAAAGTAATGAACAGAAAAAGATAAACCATGCGTAGAGTAGCCATATGAGAGTTGATGTGGCTAAGGTACTCTTCAAGAAAGAGTATTAATAATCAGAAAAAAAGTGGGACAGTTCTGACATAACAGTGACAAATATATGTGCACCTAATAGCATAGCTTCAAAATACATAAGCAGAATTTTACAGAATGACAGAGATTTCGTATAGAAAATTTCACAGTCATAGTTGGAGATTTTAACACCCTTCCTTCAGCAGTTGGTAGAACAACTACATAAAAAGCTAGCAAAAAAAAGTATGAAATTAGAACACTCCCTAACACCATACACAAAAATAAACTCAAAATGGATTAAAGACCTAAGTGTAAGGCCAGACACTATCAAACTCTTAGAGGAAAACATAGGCAGAACACTGTATGACGTAAGTCACAGCAAGATCCTTTTTGACCCAGGTCCTAGAGAAATGGAAATAAAAACACAAATAAACAAATGGGACCTAATGAAACTTAAAAGCTTTTGCACAGCAAAGGAAACCATAAACAAGACCAAAAGACAACCCTCAGAATGGGAGAAAATATTTGCAAATGAAGCAACGGACAAAGGATTAATCTCCAAGATTTACAAGCAGCTCATGCAGCTCAATAACAAAAAAACAAACAACCCAATCCAAAAATGGGCAGAAGACCTAAATAGACATTTCTCCAAAGAAGAGATACAGATTGCCAACAGACACATGCAAGAATGCTCAACATCATTAATCATTAGAGAAATGCAAATCAAAACTACAATGAGGTATCATCTCACACCGGTCAGAATGGCCATCATCAAAAAATCTAGAAACAATAAATGCTGGAGAGGGTGTGGAGAAAAGGGAACACTCTTGCACTGTTGGTGGGAATGTAAATTGATACAGCCACTATGGAGAACAGTATGGAGGTTCCTTAAAAAACTAAAAATAGAACTACCATATGACCCAGCAATCCCACTACTGGGCATATACCCTGAGAAAACCATAATTCAGAAAGAGTCATGTACCAAAATATTCATTGCAGCTCTGTTTACAATAGCCAGGACATGGAAGCAACCTAGGTGTCCATCATCGGATGAATGGATAAAGAAGATGTGGCACATATATACAATGGAATATTACTCAGCCATAAAAAGAAATGAAATGGAGGTGTTTGTAATGAGGTGGATGGAGTTAGAGTCTGTCATACAGAGTGAAGTAAGTCAGAAAGAGAAAAACAAATACAGTATGCTAACACATATATATGGAATCTAAGGGAAAAAAAAAAAAAAAAAAGAGGTCATGAAGAACCTAGTGGCAAGATGGGAATAAAGACACAGACCTACTAGAGAATGGACTTGAGGATATGGGGAGGGGGAGGGGTGAGATGTGACAGGGTGAGAGAGTGGCATGGACATATATACACTACCAAATGTAAAATAGATAACTAGTGGGAAGCAGCCGCATAGCACAGGGAGATCAGCTCGGTGCTTTGTGACTACCTAGAGGGGTGGGATAGGGAGGGTGGGAGGGAGGGAGATGCAAGAGGGAAGAGATATGGCAACATATGTATATGTGTAACTGATTCACTTTGTTGTAAAGCAGAAGCTAGCACACCATTGTAAAGCAATTATACTTCAATAAAGATGTTTAAAAAAAAAAAAAAAAAAAAAAACTAGCAAAGACATTAAAGATCCGAAAAGCTATCAATCACCTTGATTTAATTAATACATATGGAACACCTAAATAAATTTAAAAGCATGGATATAATACAAGAGTATATTCTTGGAACATAGTGGAATTAAATTAAAAATCAATAACAGTATGATGTCTGGGGAAAACACCTCAAATGTTTAATATTAAACAGTACACTTCTGGAAAATTTGTAGGTCAAAGAAGAAATCACAAGGGAAATTAGAAGTCATTTTGAACCGAATGATAATGAAAATATAGCACATCAGAATGTTGGTGCCTGAGAATGAATGTTGGTTTAGAGAGTAATTTATAAGTTTAAATACTTACATAAGAAAAGAATGAAAGTAAAATCAGTGACCTAAGGTTCCACGTTAAGAGAGAAAAAGAAGAGCAAATGAAACCCAAACTAAGAACAAGACAGGAAATAAAGATGAGTAGATCATTAAAATAGACAATAAAAGGGAAAAAGTGAATAAACTGAGAATTTCTACCATATCAGATTGTCCCTCATTCCCTTCTCTTCCCGTATTGACAACATATCCATTTGGTGAACTTGTGGAGGAATACGCACTCTCAGACATTGTCTATTGGAATACGAAATGGTGCAACCTCCTATAGTAGGGAATTTAGCAATTTCTAGCTAAATTCATATTCATTTACTCTTTGATCCAGTAAATCTTATTTCTAGGAATATATCCCAAACATAGATTGGCATAAATACAAAATGACATGTGCACAAGGCTGTAGTCATAGCAGCCCCATTTATAATAGCAAAAGACTGAAATAACCCATCAATAGGGTTGTGACTGAGTAAAACGTTCATCTACCCAATGAAGTATTTTATAGGTATACAAGCAAATAAGCAATATCTTCTGTGACATGATGGCCAGTATACATATTATGAAATAAAAATAATAAGATATAGAAAAATTCGTAAAGTATGTTATTTAACTAAATACATATATATTGTATATGTGTATTTCTATTTGATTTTTTTTAACCTAGGGATTAACCAAAAACTAATCCATCATAGGGAACAAGGATGGAAGGAATAGCTAGAGTTCTGTGAATATATTTGTTTTTTAGGTATGACTTTGAAACCATGTATATGTTTTATGTAATTTTAAAACAAGTTTGAATCATTAAAAAATAAAGATCCTAAAAGTGAAAGCAAAATGAAGCAAAGAAGCATAAGTGGTATAACCATAGGAAGGAACTATTTTAAGTGACTTTATAACACTGTAACTTGATTATACATGCCTAGTAGGTTATATACCCTAAGGACAAAAGAGCAATGTAAAAACAATGTTTTCATTAATCACAGTGTTGGTATTCTTATTCCTAGATTGTTGTATATGTATTGTGCAACAAAGCAAATGGATTTGTGTTGGTGTCGTTGTTTAACTGGATCTTCAGTATGGGAGAAATGAGATAGGAATATAAGATAGATGCCGTTTTAAAAAAAATGTAGAATTTTATTTGGAAGTATCAGTATAAAGACATACTAACCCTGACCAGTATATCTGACCAGCTCAGGAGTAATGAGCACTCCTAGAACCCAGATTGTTGTCTCTGAATGCTATTTCTTATTGAGAAGTATATATGAATATATGGTTGATTTCAGGTCTGAGGCAGGAGTTGGACAAGATGACCCTGGGGTATTTTGTTACTCTGGAAACAAGGAAGCTATCAAAGACTACTAAGGTCATGTCTAGAAGACTCAGAAACTAATTGAAGAGGCTCTCACTGGTCGAAGATGGGAAATTGGAAAGCAATAGGAATAAAAACTGCAGTGATTTGAAGCATTACTACATTTATTTAAATCCAAGAGTTTTTAATAATGATCCCTCCCCTAAAAACCTCTCATTATTTACCATTCTGGGACGTTAGGATACTAACTCATTACAGTCTGTTTTCCATGGCCTTCCATATCTGTGAGTTCTGTATCTGTGGAGTCAACCAACCATGAATTGAAAATACTTGGGGGGAAGGGGGTGGATTTTAGAAAGTGAAACTTGAAATTGCCCAGCACTGATAACTATTTACATAGCATTTACATTGTATTTACAGTTATTTACATGGCATTTACAATGTATTAGGTATTATACATAATCTAAAGATGATTTAACGTATATGGGGGGGCATAGGTTATACACAAATACTGCGCCATTTTAAATAAAGGACTTAAACATCGTGGATTTTGGTGTCCATGAGTGTGAGCTGAGGTGGGGTGGTGATCCTGGAACCAGTCCCCTGCAGATATTGTGAGGGGCAACTGTATTTGAAAAACTCATAAAAATTGAGCATTTACTTTTCCTTTCCTAAACAAACTACCTCTTGGATACGGAAGATTTGATGAGGGGAATTTTCACTTATTAGACATATTCCAGATAGTAAATGAAGGATAAAATTTGTGTATCACTATTATGCAACTGTCAGTGAAGTAGTGGATTTAGGCAATATTTGTCATTGGCTGCTGTTACCACAGAAAGATATATGGTAATACATATATGCCTCAATGAAGAACACGGTACAGTGTGTGAGGTTGTCTTCTCTATCAGTTCGGAATTTAAGACTCTAGATTCAACAATTACAGAAAATGCAGGGACAGAGGAACATGTTTAAAAATGCCACAGAAGTGTATAATCAGCAAAATACAGGTAACTGAAGACTGGAACTAATGACTTGACTTCTTTAACAAGAAAGTTGCAGAAGGAAAAGAGATGGTAGAACCTATATAGATAAAAAGATGTAAGAATCATGTCAACCAGTTGCAATTTGTGGAACTTATTTGGGTCTTAATTTGAACAAACTGAAAAGGAAAAAAAAAGACTATCCTGGGAAACTTGAATGCTGACTGATAACGAATAATTTTGCAGAATTAACAATTTTTTTTTTAGTATAAAGAAGATTGGCCATGAGGTGAAAATTGTTGAAGCTAGATGATGGACACATGGGAATCCATTGTTATTTCTCTATATAATGAAAAGTTAAAACTAAAAAAGAACAATTAGATTTTTCAAGATATCTTTTCTTGTATCCAAAATCTGTCAGTAATCTAGCATACTGAATAGTTGAAGAATTATTTATGAATTTAAGTGTTTGTGTCTTTCACTCTCTTGTGGTGGAGAACCATAGATTAAAAGATGAGATCAGTTAAATAGTGGTGATTTTCATTTGAAGGGCTCTGTGGTTATTTATTAAATTCAAGCATTATAGTTGACCTAATCAGAATTAAGAGCAAAACAATTTTTGTTGATAGGGTTTGATAGAAGGAAAAATTCATTCCATGAGTTTGATTGTTGAAAAAATCCGTACATTTAAATCCAGTCTTGTAAAATCTTTCTTCAAATGAAAAAAATGGAAATACAGTTAAGTGTACCAACTGTTGGTTTCCTTTTTTTGGCTGAACAAAGGAAAAGTCCTTAGGTGTAGCACAAGGCATACCTAATGACTCTGTGCTCCAGTGCCCCCTTGTGCCTATGATGAAAAGGTATCATTAGTTTCTCTTTAAAAAAATTGGGGTATCCCCTTCTAAGAGCTCCTGGAAACAAAACATTTGCAAGTTTATAAATAAGTTCCATATCTTAAACTTTCTGGGACCTGACATTTATGTCCTTTTCATTTTAGGGCATGCTCTTCTCTTTCAGCTGAAGTTGCTACATGACCAGTTATATGGCATTTGGGGAGTGTGTGTTTAATTTCAGGTTGTTAGTGTTTCCATAGCTCTTTCCTCATCCTCACTTCTACTTCCACATTTGCCTTTTCAAAGCAAAAAATGGGAAGGGTGGAGTTGGGTATGTCATTCTTTCTTTCTCTTTCTCAAGGAAAAAGGATCCTGGGATCAACCCGTACCATGATAATGTATAATTGCAGAAATTTCTGGCCCATCAGAATATATGATTGCCATCTCATTATTTTATTCTTTACCCCAAAAGGCATATGAAGCTTTATAGTAGAATACCAATAAGTATAATACTATTACATCATTCCTTTGGGAGAAGGCAGTGGCATAGTTTTCCATCATGCTCATTCCTCCTTCTTTACCTTTTCAGTTAAATTTTCTACTTACAATTTTTTTTTTTTAATTAGAGTAAAATTTACTTTTTTTGGTGAACAGTTCTTTGAGTTAGGACAACAGCATTGTAGGGTAACCTTTACCACAGTCAACATGTGTAACAGTTGAATCACTCTCCCATAGAATTTCCTTTTGTTACCACTCCTTTGTAGTCAAACCTTCAAATTCTCCACCCCCTTTAACCCTGGACAATTAATAATCAATTCTCAGTCCTTGTTTTGTCTTTTCCCGAATGTCATGTGAATAGAACCATATAATAGATAACCTTTTGAGTCAGGCTTCTTTCAGTTATCCTAATGCATTTGAGATTTATCCATATTGTTGCATGTATCAGTAGTTTCTTCCTCTTTATTGCTGAGAAATATTTCATTATATGGATATACCATAGTTTGTTCATCCATTCCCTGTTCGTGTTGTTTGTAGCTTTTGTCTATTAAAAATAAAACTGCTCTAAACATTCATATACAGGCTTTTGTGTAAGTACAATTTTTATTTCACAAGGCTGAAATTTTAGCCATACTGTTAGTTATGCAGTAATATCTCATTGTGCTTTTTATTTGCGTTTTTCCAATGACTAATGATTTTGAGTACCTTTTCATTAGCTTATTTGCCACCTGTATATCTTCTTCGGTGAAGTATCTGTTCAAATCTTTTCCTATGTTTTTCGATTGCTTTATTTTCTTTCTGTTGAATTTTGGCAGTTCTTTATATATCCTGGATACAAGTCTTTCGTCAGATAAACAATTTATAAATGTTTTTGTCCTGTCTGTGGCTTTTCATTTTCTTAACATTGTCTTTCCCAGAGCAAAAACTTTAAATTTCGATGACATCTAAGTAATTACATTTTTTCTTTTATGTTTTGTGCTTTTGAAGTCATTTCTAAGAATTATTTGCCACAAAGACTTTTTTCCAAAAAGTTTTAGGTTTTACGTTTAACTTTATAACCTGTTTGGCCTAAGTTTTGTATATGGTGTGAAGTATGGATTGAAGGGTTTCGGGGGGTTTTGTTTTGTTTTGTTTTGTTTGCATAGGGGTGTCCAGTTATCCCAGCATCATTTGTTGAAAAGGTTATCTCCTTTGAATTACATTTGTACATTTGTCAAAAATCAGTTGTCAGTTCTATATGGATCTGTTTCTGGACTTTATTCTCTTACATTGATTTGTGTGTCTTTTGTCACTACCACACTGTCTTGATTAATGTAGCTTTGTAGTGCGTCTTGAAACCAATTAGTGTGAGTCATCCAACTTTTTTCTTCTTTCTTGAAGTTTGGTCTATTCCATATCTTTTTGCGCTCATATAAATTTAAGAGTGCAAAAATCCTGCTGGGATTTTTATTGGAATTGCATTGAGTTTATAGATCAATTGGGGGGAAATTTTACTTCTTTAAGAATATTGAGTCTTTAAAGTAACAAACACAGTGTATCTGTCCTTTTATTTAGACCTTCATTTTTTTAAAATGCGTGTTTTGTAATTTTCTCATACACGTCCTAAACTTATTTTGATCAATTTCTGCTACTTTTTATTATCTTAAAATACTGCTTACTGCCTTGATGCGAATCAGGAGTGTATGGCGTTATATATTCTCTTCCCACCCAAGACTCCAGAAACCAAGGTGCCTCTCTCAGGTTTGTGGGCTCTGGTGCTTAGTCTCAGCTTCAGTCAGAGATCAGACTCTGTCAAACTGGATTGCTGGCCCACCATGATAGAAAGAGTCCATTATTTATTTATGGTTGACTTCTGTTAGGGATAAAGGTATATTTGGTCAGAATGCACATACAGTCTCAAAGGTGCAAGTTGTTTGTTTTTTGAGAGGAGGGATATTCCTCATGTTTATTTTCTCATAAATTTAAAAATTCATACTTTTATCTGCCAGATGGAACTACCCTTTATAGTTGAAGTAAGGTAAAGTCTTAATGGTAACTATGTGCTTTTTAGACATGACTCAGCAAATTCATAATAAAACCTATTGCTAGCCACAGTATCCTTGAGGCAGAAAGAAAAGTACAATTATAAATTTATTGCTAAAAAATTAATTGGGGGGGGCCTCCAAAAGTACAACAAATTGGCTTTACATTTTTTACATAGATCCACTAATAGATTTTCTAGCCCTATGAGGTATGTGGCCTAAAACTAGGTCCCTGGAAATAAGCAAAGGTATATTCCATATTTTGATCATTGCTTGGTAGGTTATCCTCTTTATGTTTACAGAAAACACCACACAGGGCTCTCTATTCTCGAAAACACATGAAAGATAATTTGGCAGCCCAGGAAATTTAAATGGTTTCAGACTCAATTTAAGATCAAAGGATCTGAGGCCAAGGAAGTCCAGATGATCTCCACAAAGTAAGTGTCAAGGATCTGTGGTGATAATTGTGTCTTGGAATACAGCATGTATGGGTGAGACACCTAATAATAATTGTGCAATGACCCTTTGTAATGACACCTGCTATCCTTTAATACAGGTATCAGCCAAGTATATGATAGGGATGAAACATAATGAGGTCATTCTCCTATGCCTAGAGTAATTCTTGTATCTAAAATGTTTAACAAGGATAGTAAGCCCTAGTTTTCAATTCAAAAAATAAAATAAAAAGACTTGGAATCTTACAGTTTTCTTTCTGCAATAGAAAAAATAAAATAAATATCTACCTCAAAATGAGTGCACAATTTTAGTATGAGTGTACTTATTCTGATAGTGAATATTCTGGTACCATTATTTAAAAATTCTGTTAGTTTTAGTTATAATTTCGGATGACTTAACTGCTTAAATGCTATTGATGTCTCAAAAGCTAGGTGGCTGAAATTTCTTTCCCCAGTGCTCTTCATAACACTCTACACTGGCACTGTCTTGAGACCTTAGGTTGGTAGGAAAAGCCTTGTATAATTGTCCAAATACAAATTCTGATATTGAATACTGTGTTAGTTAACTGGAAGTGTAGAAGTATTAAAGAAGGACTGATTAGGTAATACACTAGTAGTGAATTTTGACAGTGACTAAAAACAGTTGTTTCATTCTGATGGTCTAACTTGTTTTTTTTTAATCATTGAGTAATGTTTTATTGTATGGATGTACCACAACTTGTTTATCTGTTCACCTATTGAAAGACATTTTGGTTACTTCCAAATTTTGGCAATTATGAATAAAGCTGGTGTATAAATGTTATAGAATATGTGTTAAATACATTAGCCACTTCCATGAGAGTTTTCTAAAATACATTTCTGCATCATCTTAGATGATTCTGGATATAAATTTAGACTTTTTCTGCATCACTCATTAAACAGATATTTATTACAAACTAGTAGTAGAGGGGACAAACATTAAATATACACAGACATATTTCATTTGTGTCAAATGGTACAAAGACAAAGTATATAGTGCTATGAAAGTAAATGATACAGGGTTTTTAAAAAAATGTTTTGCGTATATTTTTCAATTAAACAAATGCCCATTTAATATAAATTATAATACAGTGATACTATTTTCTGACCAATTTTGAGTCCTAGGGTAAAAGATTTTCTAAAGTCTTCATGAAACTTTTTTATAGTTTTTAGAATGCTATGGAAGCATGTCTTCAGAGGCTCTCTCCCTGTTTTGCTTTTATAATCTACTTTAGACTTGGAAACTAGATAATGTAGTTTATTATTATTATTATCTTTATACTAGTGTCAGTAAGGTCTGACACAAGATGAGAGAGTTTACCTTTGGGTAAAGTGTATTTGCCTGTAGGGAATGGAATTTGTAACATCTTTCTTGGCTCATTAGGAGCCTTTTAGCTCGTTTTTTAGTTCTGTTGTATTTCAGATGGATAGCAGTACTATTGTCCTACATACAAATAATATATTTAGAACACAGTACATTTTTGCTCAGATATATTTGTTTCTGCCTTTCAAGGTACCCTTTCCTCTATTACTTAGTTTTCTTCATTGATAAAATAAGTAGCATGTTTCTCGATCCCAATTAATTAAATATTTTATTAACATACATATGAACAGTTAGATCGAGAAACAGAAGTGTATTTTAATTTTACGAATCAGTTACCAGTGCCCCAGTGCTGAGTTCTTTATAAATAGTATAAAGAAAGGACATTCACCACTGCTTTACATTGTTATAGCAAGTCTTTATTTCTATGGTAACTTTCTTAAAAATCTATTTCAGAAGGTAAATGGAGGAAATTAACAGTACAAAAGAAATAAAGTAAAAGCAGAAGTAGTTTTCAGTACTGTGAAAATAAGGAATAAAAGTACTTGATTTTTTAATTCAAAGTATCAGAGAAATATATTTTACTTCTGGCCAACTCTTTGAGAAGTTACTTAGTTGGAAAATCAAATCTGAAAAGAAGAGTATCAGTGATGATTTTGAGCTGCCTTAGCTACCTGAAGGGTTAACTGCCTATTACACTGTCTTCTGGAGCCCAGTTAAAGAAAGACCACATGGTTATAGACAAGAACATAGTATAGTCTCTGTTATAGACAGGGGGAGGAAAGACCCAGTTTTTTATTAAGTTCTTTTACAAGAAGGAAGGAACAAAGCATCTTGTAGCTGCAACAGAAAGCTATGAAAGGGGTCACTGGATTTGGAGTTGGCAGCAGTAATAGCAGCAGAAAAGTTTTGAGAATGGCTTGCCAGTTGGGTGATTGAAAGTAGAAGACTTCCAGCATAAATTTTCAAAACTGTGGAGCTCTAGGACTGAGCTTAAGAGGCTAATAATCAATTGCTAAGGAAAAAAAAATCAAAAGCTAACATACTTAGTAGACGATTGATACTCATGTTGTGTTGTAAGATTTCCAGCCTACTTTTAAAAGTACTCCTAGAATTAGAATGATCTATTATGGGAGCTTCTGCATTTGACCTCTTTTCTGTAAAAACATTAATAGTTAATACAATTTCTAATCATGTCTCAAAAGACCAAAACCAGAATTTGAGTCTTTCTCTAAACAAATTATGTTGGGGATTTATTAACAAGCATTTGTAGTATTCAGGACTTTGCATTTAACTTAGGTTTTTCTTTGTTATATATTTAGTTGCTGTCCCTCTCCTTTAAACTCTTGAGTTACATCCTAATGCCTTCAGTTTTGTAAACTATTCCCAGGAATCCCTTTTAACCTATAGAAGAGCTCTCTTCATTAATTCATTCCTGTGCTTTAAAAGCATCCCCAGAGTTTGTGCTCCTGGAAAGCTTTTTCCTCCTTGTTTGGTAAAGCTCCTTCTCTCTCTTCCTCATCTTTTATATTGCCTAGAAACTACTGTGGTCTCTAAAATGCCTCTTTATGCTAAAAAAGAGCTGAACTGATGGTTTTTGTCCTTTTTTAGCCATTTTCAGTTGTGTATCATTTGAATAATTGTCCAAAAGCCGTAAATTGCTTAACTTCTCTATGCCTTAGTTTTCTCTTTTGTAAAACCTTACCCAACACATTGTAAGCCCTCAAATTTTAGCTGCTGCTATCATTACTAATGTTATAGACTTGGTGTTTGTGTCCCCCCAAATTCATATGTCCTAACTCCCAATGTGAAGGTATTTGGAGATGGGGTCTTTGGGAGATAATTAGGGTTAGGTGAAGTCATGAGGCTGGGACCCTCATGATTGGATTAGTGCCCTAATAAGAAGAGACCATCTGTGCTCCCACAAAGAAGAGGTCATGTGAGCACACAGTGAGAAGGCAGCTTGTCTACAACCAAGGGGAGAGTCCTCCTCATAAACAGACCTTGCTCTATTCAGTTTTCCAGCCTCTGGAACTGTGAGAAAATAAGTTTTTGTTGTTTAATGGTATTTTGTTAAGGCGGCACAAGCAGACTAAGACAGTCATCATCATCAATGATATTATGTTAAATACTATGCATAATTTATCCAAAAGATAGTAGTATATATACTGAATTATATAATGTAATAAGGAACTTTGAAGATGATGGGAATATAATTCTTTTTCATTAGATGTAAAGAAGGTAATTGTAACTTAAGCATCTTTGAATAGTTTGCATTTCTTGATGCATCTTGTTGTTCACCAAGTAGTAAGACTATTAGGTAAGTAATTCATAGAGAAGAGGAATAAGCAATATAGATATTGAAAGCAAGCTTAGTCTGTTTTATTTAACAATATAGATACTGAAAGCAAGCTTGGTCTCTTTTATTTTACTATTGGCTATCTTTGTTTGACCCTTTTTCTCATTTTGCCCCCTAGGGCTCTAACTTGCAGACTCATTGTGGAAAATCTTAAGGCCATTTTAAGTGTGTGGTTCTTCTACCTTTACGCCACAAAGGAGTAGGCTACCCAGACATCCCTCTCTATTCAAGTGATTTATCACTTGCTGTGTGCATCACCTTGTAGGGACTATGCTGCTGTATAACTGTGAAGCCTCTTAGAAGCTATTTTATTGTTTTCATTGACTTCATCATTTACTAGGTGTTTGACCTTAGGCTACTAATTTCTCTGTATCTCAGTTTCTGCTTTTGAAAAAGTTGATCCTAATAGTGCCTACTTACAGGGTATATGTAATGATTAAATGGCTTAATATATGGAATAGCAGGCACTATTGAAGTGTTAGCTGTTTTTGTTGTTGTTGTTACTGGTAGTGCTTTTATTTCCATTATCAATAATACTGGTTAACTCTGATAGAGGTTTGAATGCCCCTTGGGAAATGAATGGTTATCTGTGATCCCCAGACTATTTTAGAATTTTCAGAACCTAGATTTATATATCACAATGTGTATTGTAATTTTACTTGCGATTGTCATTATAGTAATATACTGTTTTGGTGTGAATATGTATTGGACTCCTCTGTAGAATTGTCCTTACGATTTTAATTTTAGTTCACCATAGCAAATTTAATATAGCTACACAGAATATAATACTTGTTTATTAAAATGTTGGATTTTATCATACCTACTAGGATGGCTGTAATAAAAAAAAGAGAGAGAAAATAGCAGAAGCCACTTAACATTGTTTCACACCGCTTATACCTTGGATTATGTCAGACTATTTTTCAGGTTTAATTCTAAATTTACAGTTCATTATTTTCTAAGATCAACCTATTTCTTTAAAATAATTCTTAGATTTATTGATTATTGCTCAGCATACTCTTTGTTTAAGCTTGGGCTAGTTCATATGAGTGCCTATTAATTTTGACCCTTTTTAATGTTAATAAAAGTGTAAACTTTTGAAGTAACCTAAAATTATGGTTACATTTGTTTATGTTTTTTGTAAAGTAAAATTAAAGAGACCTAGCTTCCTTATTTTATATAATTTATATGAAATTATTTTCTGTAATGTCTTTTTTGTCTTAACTAATAAATGAAGTCACCAAATGATTTTAATTTTGTTTTCACAATTTCTTCCAATAATCTAGAAAACTTATTTTAAATACGACTCTAAGCCAGTAATAATAAAAACATTACTTTGTTGATTTATCGTATTCCTCTATTTCATTACTTACTTTTATATAAAATATTTGTTTACAAAATATCTTTTGAAATAAATATGCTTTATTCATTAGAGAGGAAGGTCAACTAAATCTGCTATAATTACCATTTTAATTTGATAATTTAATTTTTAACATGTATGAATTAATAAGCCATAGTTAAACATTTCTGATTTTATAAAGACATAGGGCATTTTTTAATGTTTTGAGTAAAACATTTACTGTATTACACTTTAAACCCCATTAATTTACTATCTAGTTACCTACCTCCTTGAGTATTTGGGCAGAGATGACCAGGTTTTGGCCCCCCCTTGATTTCTTTTTTTGTTTTTTTGTTTATAAAAGCTATTTTAAAGGGTTATGTATGTTATTTATATATATTCTTTTTCATATTCTTTTCCATTATGGTTTATCATGGGATATTGAATATAGTTCCTTGTGCTGTATAGTAGGACCTTATTGTTTATCCATCCTATATATAATATTCAGTTTGCGTCTGCTAATCTCCCTCCTCTCCCTCCCCCTTGATTTCTTATTACCAAATTATTTATATAAATTTGTAGACAGGTAAATCGTGTGAAAAAACTAGTCTGTTTTTCCCCCTACTGCTATTTTATAGAAAAATATTAAATACCCCATAATAGAAGATTTTATGGACAGAGAAATTGGGAAAAATCTGACGGTATGAACTCTCTTATTATTAATAATGCATAATGAACACTGGCATGTTAAAAGACTTGAGAAGACCTCTGGTAAAATTAGACATTTGTTACTTTAACTTATTAGTTCATGAACTTTGTGCATGACTTATTTGGCTTCCCTAATGTTTATTTATATACAAAGAAATGATGATTCTATAATATACATTATATTTTGAGAAATGTTAGTATAGTCTAATGCTTTTATTTTTAACATTAAAGATTCTTAGAGTCTAAGTAGTTTTAGCCTGTGGTGGCTGGTTGGTTTTGGCAGAATCAAGCCTGGGAACTCTTCATAGTTCTCACATGACGTTATGTAGATCCCCGCCCTTCCTTTGCAGTAAATAAAAAGATGAGGCCTGCATTGCACTGAATTGATATAATATCAACATTATTATTATTATTATTGAAACCATGGTAAAAATAACTAAATTTGTCTCATATCATTTGATTTTACAACAGAAACAGTTGTGTGACTTTAATTTTCTTTATAAATGTCATTGAATAGAGTATATTGTGAAAGAATAGGGGCTTTTCCTAGTTACTGGTCATTGTTTTATTTTGTAGAAAAATAAGAGATTCACACACACACACAACTAACTATTTATCTACCTACCTACCTGTCTGTCTACAGTCAAATCTCAAATCCTTCACTGTTCTTGATAGTACGGAGGTAAATTGGCTGCATAGCAAAGAAGCAGCAGGATGTCTAGTTTTAGTTTCCTTTTGTCCCCAGGGTCCTAGCAGATTTCCTAAAACTGCCCATGACACTGTCCATGCAAGAAAAACTATGAGTTTAGAAAGTTCACTTCAAGCTGAAAGTTTTAATTTTATATCAAGGGCTTTGCATTTGGAAGAATTTACATTGAATATGTCCTTTTAGATAAAGAGACGTTTATAAACCTTGGTTCTTTAGGTTCTTGGCTGAAATATTTTGTCAACAAGACCATATTACTGTCCATGAGGGGAAAGCAAAGATAGTGCTAAGGTTTTCCTGAGCCTTGTCTCAGCTTCAGTTTCCTGGAGTATCCCAAAACCCATTTATACCACAATTGAGTAAACGAGAATCTTGAAAGATTTAAAGTAGTGGAGAAAGTGGTGTAGTTTGAAATATTTGCATAACACCATTTGGACCTCAGCTCAACCCCTAAGGATGCATTTTTAGAAGAAGCCAACAGAGCTTCTGCTGTGCCTTCATGTGGATAACCATGAACAGAGATTAAATCCTTGAACAATGTATTTCTCTTTCCCAATTCTAATAGGTAAGCATATCTAACTAGCTTCCTAATGGGCAGGAGCACAGATATCTCAAAATCAAACATATGTTTTAGCAGTTTGCCTCCATGTTTAAAAGTCGATGACTGCAACAGGCAGGAGATACGTAATATTTGTTAAGCACTTTGTATGTATGCAGCACTGCAGTGAACACTAGAACAGTTCTGCCCTCAGTGAGCTTGTACCCATTATTTGATTATATACTAATATAAACTGGGGAAAAAAACTGCTTGTAAGTGTTCAAATATTTGAATCGAAGTGGGGGTTATAAACATCCTCTAAGAACTTGAACAAGGCCAGAAGAACAAACAATTTAAATAAGTGGAAACTGAAACACTTCAGGTGTAAGGGAGCAAAAGATGGGTGGGAAAAAAAAAGAACAAGACGGCCTCCAGCATAACTCATAATGTAATAGGGAGGACAGCTCTATGAATGAAAAGGATGACGGGGGGGGAAAGAAGAGTTGAATGATTGAATGACTTAGCATAGAAGCGTCAGCTTCAGTTTTCCAAATATAACACGCGTGTCTTGTTCCTGTTTTGGTGGAAAAGCTTTCGGTCTTTCATCATTGAGTATGATTCAGCTGTGAGTTTTTCATTATTATCTTCATTAAGTTGAGGTAGTTTCCTTCTATTCCTAGTTTGACTATTTTTATAATAACAGGGTGTTGAGTTTGTCAAATGCTTTTTCTTTGTCAGTTAAGATGATGTAGTTTTCTTCATTCTGTTAATGTGGTATATTACATTGATTGATTTTTCATATGTTGAACCATCCTTGCACTGCCCCCTGTCTTTGTAATTAAAGTTTTATTGGAACAAAGCCAAACTCATTTGTTTACATATTGTCTGTGGCTACTTTGATACTACAAAGTCAGAAATAAGTAGTTATGACAGAGGCCATATGGTTTGCAAAGCCTAAAATATTTACTATTTGGTCCTTAGAAAACATTTCCTGACTTCTGCTTTTAGAATCATCAGTATCAACATAGTTCTTTGGTATGTCTTTAGTAGATATTTGCCGGTCTGTACTGACCAATATTGTGTAAATTGCTTTTCTTAATAAACTTACAGTTTATCTTCCTGCCATACAATAAGTAAGGGTTATAATTTGGTTAAGGAGATGTTAGATAAATAATGATTTTTAAGAGAAATGTTAATTTGAATAATGAATTTGTTAATGGCTTTTCTAATTTAACTTCATGGCTTATATTTTAAAATATCACACTCTACGTTGTTTATGGAGTTTATGTTTTCTTTTCCATAGGTGTATGTGGAATTTGATCATCTTGAGTGGGATAAACGAGAGTGGGTTAAAGTTTATGAAGATTTTTCAACCTTCTTGGTGGAATACCACTTAATCTGGGCCAGAAGGAACAACCCTAGCCAGACTCAGGGATCAAAGAGCAAACAGATTCAGTGGCCTGCATTGGTAAGATCTATATTCCTATTTCATTAAGCATTTTCAGTTGTTTGTTTTAAAAGAATAAGAGCTAAATATAAGTTTAGATTTATCTTAGTGATTATAGGTTAATATTCCTGAGGAGGCTCCGAAGTATCTGGCAGATATTTCAAAATACTGCTTTCATTTTGTTAAACAATTCTGTGTGTCTTTTTGTTAGTACTCTTTCAGCATATTTAGTCCATAAATAGTTTATTCTGTTCAGCTAGGGGAAACATGAATTGACGACTGCTGAGAGATACTTGATTGATTTGTATGCAGTGTGAAAGAACTGTGTTGAATGAGACTTTGTAAGTGAACGATAAGAGGGTACTTTTTATAAATCATTCAGTAGCATATAATTTTCCTTAGTTCGTTAAATTTTGTCAAAATTGAGTGAGTCATTGTGGATAATAGCAGATATTTAATGTGAAATTACAGTTGACCCTTGAACAACATGGGTTTGAACTGTGGGGTCGACTTATACATGGATTTTTTTCAATAAATCTATACCCCTGTACTGTACTATTTACAGCTGGTTGAATCCACAGATGGGGGACTGCAGATATGGAGGGCCAACTATAAAATTATATACACGTATTTTCAACTGCACGGAGGGTCAGGTCATAATCCCCATGTTGTTTAAGGGTCAACTGTGGATGTTAAGGTAATAAGTAAAATTATTTCATATCAAGAGGTATTCCATTTAAGAAAATAGTAGATTTCAATAAATTCTCAATTAGTTTGCAGAGTTTTATAAAAGAAACGTACTAACTAAACAATATCATTAATTCTGTGGGAAAAAAGCCACATCTCTTTAACCATTGTTATCCCTGTTTCCTGGCAGGGTATTGGGCATTTAATATTTATTCAGTTTGTTTGAATGAAATAATTTTCTTACATTAATATCAAAGAAATATGTTAAAGCCATTGAAACGTTATTTCAGGTATTTGGTATATATATTATCAGGGTAGGTATTTCAGATTTTTTCAACATAAATTAACTACTTACAAGGATAGTTTTACTTGCTGATAATTGTAGTGCTTATAAATTTTCTCTTTTAGTTAGTTAACCCTTTAAAAGTCTGAGGAGTTAAGTGGTTAAAAAGCAAAGACAGAGAGGGAAGGAGAGAGATGACGAAATGAATTAATGGCGTTTTAAAAAGAAAATATAATATGGAAAGATGAAAGGTGATACTTATGAGTTATAGTTTTGATAGGATAGTTTGAATACTCTAGGAAAATAAAGAAGATAATTTTATCCATGATAGTTTTTAAAAAATATTTGTTGAATGAATATGTTGGATTGTTAATATGAAGTTTTTTTTTTTTTTTTTAATATGAAGTTTTTTAAAACCATGACTAGCATGCTTTTTGATTCTATAAACCTTAACTCAAAAATTGGAAAAAATCTGTAATTATCACATATATGTGAATTTTGTATGAAAAGTCTCAAAAGCAGGAAGCAGTAATATCAATAATACCAAAAAGTATGCCTTAGTATCATAGTTAAAGAATAAACAGAACTTTAGAAAAATCTTTGCCCTTTATTAGAGAGAGTTAAAATCAAGGTGAATTCCTAATGTATATTTGTAAATTACTGATTTTGGAGAAAATTTCTATTAGGAAATACTGTTTAATAATTTTTATCATAGTTTTAGAAATTTGTTTCTGTTGAAAATCATTTAACCTCACAAAGCTACTTGAATAAGCACCAAATTTCTTTTTAAAATTCAACTTTTTTTAATATATAAAAACAAGTACATATTATTAAAAACTTGGAAAGTGCTAAATGGTATAAACTAGAAAATCATAATCATTCTATTTTGGCTTCCAAGGAATATCTAACTTAATTCTTTGACATATTTTCTTATAAAATATATTTCTCTGCCTTTTTTTTTCAAGCACAGAGTTAAATAATTTTTTTGAATTGTGGTGCAATGTGCTTAACATAGAATTTTCCATTTTACTTATGTTTTAAGTGTGTAGTTTAGTGGCATTAAGTACATTCACATTGTTGTACAGTCTACAGAAATTATTCCATCGTACAGAACTGAAACTCTGTACCAATTAAACATCAACTCCCCATTCCCCCCTTTTCCCAGCCCCTAGCAGCCACCACTTTACTTTCTGTCTCCATGATTTTGACTACTCTGTACCTATATAAGTGGAATCATACAGTATTGTCTTTTTGTGACTGGCTTATTTCACTTAGCACAATGTCTGCAGTGTTCATCCATGTTGTAGCCTGTGTTAGAATTTCCTTCCTTTATATTATAAGGCTGAATGATATTCCATTGTATGTATATACCACATCATGTTCAGTCGTTTGTCTGTTGGTGTACACTTGTGTTGCTTCCACCTCTTGGCTATTGTGAAGAATACTGCTGTGCTCTTGGGGGTACATATATCTCTTTGAGACCATGCTTCCACTTCTTTGGGGTAAATATTCAGAAGTGTAATTGCTGGATTATATGATAATTCTATCTCTTAATTTTTTTGCGGATACTGTCAGAGCAGACATACTATTTTACATTCTAGCCAACACTTGGTTTTTTTTTTCAGTTTTTTGATAATAGTCATCCTACTGGATATGAGGTGCTATCTTCTTGTTGTTGTGATTGGCGTTTCCCTAATGATTAGTGATGTTGAACATCTTTTCATGTGCTTATTGGCCATTTGTATATCTTCTCTGGAAAAATGATTCTTCAAATTCTTTGACCATTTTTGAATTGGGTTGTTTGTTTTTATGTTGAGTTTTAGGAGTTCTCTGTAGTATTCTGGATATTAATCCCTTATCAGATTTGATCTGGAAAACATTTTCTATCATTCTGTGGGTTGTCTTTTTACTTTGGTGATAATGTCTTTCCATGCATAAAATTTTAAATTTTTCAGTAAGTTAAATTTGTCTATTTTTTCTTTTATTATCTTTGCCTTTAGTGTCATATACAAGAAATCACTGCCAAATCCAGTGTCATGAAGTTTTTGTCATATGTTTTCTTCTGAGAGTTTGATTGTTTTAGGCCTTACGTGTATGCTGTTGATCCATCTTGAGTTAATTTTTGTGTAGGGCATTAGATAATGCTCAACTTCATTCCTCTGTTGTGAACATCCAGTTTCCCAGCACCATTTGTTAAAAAGACTGTCCTTTCTCCACTGAATGTTCTTGACACTATTGTCAAAACTTCTTTTACCGTATATGTAAGATTTGATTTCTGGGCTCTTTATTCTGTTCCGTTGGTCTCTATGTCTCTCTTTATGCCAGTACCACACTGTTTTGATTTCTGGGCTCTTTATTCTGTTCTGTTGGTCTCTATGTCTCTCTTTATGCCAGTACCACACTGTTTTGATTTCTGAAGCTTTGTAGGAAGTTATGAAATCAGGAAGTATAAGTCCCTCAGCTTTTTTTATTTTCAAGATCGTTTTGGCTCTTTGGTGTCCCTTGAGATTCCATATGAGTTTCAGGATGGATCTTTCTATTTCTGCAAGAAACATGGGGATTTCTATAGGAATTGCATTGAATGTATAGATCACTTTGGATAGTATTGATCTCTTAACAATAGTAAGCCTTCCAGTCCATGAACACATATCTTTCCGTTTATTTATGTCTCTTAAATTTTGTTAGCAATGTTTTATAGTTTCCAGTGTACCAGTGTTTCACCTCTGTGGTTAATTCCTAGGTAATTAATTCTTTTCTATGCTATTGTGTATGGAATTGTTTTGTTAATTTTATTTTCAGATTGTTCATTATTATAGTATAGAAATGCAGTTGACTTCCATGTGCTGATTTTATATCCTTCTGCTTAGCTAACATCCTACTCAATTGTGAAAAAACTGGAAGCTTTTCCGGAAAAGAAGGATGACACTTAGACAAGGGGAAAAAAAGGCATCTAAATTGAAAAAGAAGTAGTAAAATTATTTGTTTGCAGATGGTATGACCTTGTGTGGTCTCACACACACACACACACACACAAGCTAATAAGGGAATTCAGAAAAGCAGCAGGATACAAAATCTGTGCTTTTTTTTTTTTTAATAACAGGTGGTGGAAACCTACAGCGGCACAAGGGGCTATGCAAGTTTAGAGGCAGGAGGAATCACTTAGGTTAGGAGGATCAGGCAAGGAGGGATGGGGAGGGGACTGGCATTTGGGGTTTATACTCTTTTTTTTTTTTAACAGATTATTTTTTAAAATTTATTTATTTATTTATTTATTTATGGCTGTGCTGGGTCCTCGCCTCTGTGCAAGGGCCTTCTCCAGTTGCGGCAAGCGGGGGCCACTCTTAATCGCTGTGCGTGGGCCTCTCACCATCGCAGCCTCTCTTGTTGCGGAGCATAGGCTCCAGATGCGCAGGCTCAGCAATTGTGGCTCACGGGCCCAGCCACTCCGTGGCATGTCGGATCTTCCCAGATCAGGGCACGAACCCGCGTCCCCCGCACTGGCAGGCAGACTCTCAACCACTGCGCCACCAGGGAAGCCCCTGTGCTTTCTTTTAATCATAGTTTTAGCTGAACCTGCATTAAAATTGTAGATCCTGGGGTTTTTTTTACTTAATGTTTTTTCCTATACATTTGTCCTCAATTTTTATTGGCTGCATAATATTTGATCCTATAATGATCCATTTCCCTAATGTTTGGTATTGTAGTTGTTTCTAATTTTTTGTGATTATAAATAGCCGTAATAAATATCATTATTATAAATATGTAAATCTTTTTCTGAATCCGATTATTTTTAAAACTTAGATTCACGGTAGTAGAATCACAAGGGTATGAACTTGAAAACAAGAAAAATCTAAAAATATCCTAATACTCTCCACAAATTATTTGAAAGTTGTACTTACTACTATTGTCCCCAGTGTATGAGTGTTTTCATCTCACCCTGACCCTAACCCCCCAGCTCCCCCCACCCTGCCTGTAAGCATTGATTACTTATTTTCAGAACGTCTTGTAAAACCCAAACAAACATTGGAAAAGGAGGATTTTTACAGTTTAAGAGGTTTAAGAAGTGCAGGATTGAATGTTATTATTTTTATATCTGCTAATTTGATATTTTAAAATACTATTTTATTGTTTTAATTTGCATTTCTTTAATGGGATGAGTACTTTCTCATATTTATTAGGAACTTGTATTTTTGTGAACTGTTTTTTCAATTATTAGGGTTTTGTGTTTTTCTAATATTATGAACTTTTAAAATATTATTACAGATACTGTAACTCTGTCATATTTGTTTCATGGTTTGCTCAGCTAGTTTTATGAGAGAAAGTCTATTTGAATTGTATGTTTATATTTAAAGAAAGTCTATCTAATGTGATATCTTCCTTAATTCAGATAGTCAGGAAGTGTCTTCCTTTCTTCCTGTTTCCTTTCTTTCTTTGTTTCAGGGGGTTGTAAAAATTAATAGAACAAACGATTGAAATCAGAATGTATGGTATACTCTAGAAAATAATCATTTTAACTTTCATAAGACTTTGCAAACATTCATTTATGTATAATACATGTGACTAAGAGTCTATTGTTTATCTGTTCACTAAAATGAGGCTTATTTAAGGAAATCTACAAGCAGCAGTTAAACTCAGAATTTTTAAATTCATATAGCATAATGAAATACTATACATACAAATTTGAGTTATTTTAGGGATACATATGAGGTAGTAATAGGCTGAAACACAGTAGAAAGTTAGTCTTGTTTTTAATTTTCTACAGATTTTTGTAGAGAATTAAATGTTTGTAATTCTGTGCACCTGATAGTTGCTTTCCTGTTCCTTTGTACTTAAACATATGTTTGTATTATCTTCTTTACAGTTGTTTCACACCTCGTGTGGTACCTGTTAAATATTACATGTTGGTTATATTATCTAGTCTCCTTCTTATTCTAAGAAATCAGTGGAAACCAGCAATGTACCTGCTGGTTTTTGGAATCATGACAGGACAAAAAAAATCCTTTTATCTCATTAACCTATTCTAAAGTTTACTTTAAAAGTTTAAAAATAAATAAAACTTCAATAAAATGTGGGATAGTATAATACCCAGGTTACTTCTCTGGAATTGTCTCCTCGTCTTTCTTCCCAGGATATCAATAGCAGAACATGTATTGGAGCACCACATATGTAACATGCTGAAGTGGTGTCTTTCTTTTTTTTTTGGCTTGGTCCTGTGGGATCATGGTACCACCTGAGGCCATTTTGATGATGGAGGCTAAGGTAACTTACATTTTTATGTAAGTTACTTAATATGTTGTTAAATTTTATTTTTTAATGAAGCAAAATACTCATGAAATCACATTTATCTGCACCAGGGAAAGAAAGTGTTGCATTCATAATTGAAATCAACGAATCGCCTACCTAACTGGGTTAGGGCCCTGGCTCCATCTCCTTTAGGAAAACCTTCTGTGGGGAGTGGGGCTTCGACCCTAACCCAGCTGGGCTGTAACACTGCTGCATTTTCTAAGGGGCTGAGTTTTCTACTACTTTTCTGCTGGCCCAGCCTTCCAGATCACCCCATCCAGAATTAATTTTACCATCTTGTGCTCCTGTAGAACATTGTTTTTGTACCTTTATTTTAACAACTAGTACATTCTGCTTTGTATTATACCTATTTGTTCACATGTCTGTCTTTCTCTACTAGATTGTAAGTTCTTTGAGGACAGGATCATGTCTTAGTCGCCTCTGTATCATCCTAGGACTCTAGCACAGTGCCTTACCCATCTTAGACAGTGAGGAAATGCTTATTTTAAAGTGATAGATTTACTCTATCCCAGCTAGTGAAAAAGAGCCCCACTGGGAGTTATAGCAAGTTTCCTGGCTATTACTTTATGCTAAGATCAAAGGACAAGAGAGCATCATCAACCAGTTGTGGTAAAAATGTGTTTGTTAAGTTACCAATTTTACATGGCAAGTAGTCAAAACCAAACAATAAAAATGTTTATAATAGATGCCCTCTTTCTAATCAAATACGAATGTGATTCCTTAAGTTGTCATGGGGGGAAATGAACTTATATCTTCATTGTCAACTAAATATGCCAATCTACAGTAATTTATCTGAATTTCTGGAATGAGTTTTAGGAAGCTCTGACTTCTCCTTCTTCCCAATGCAACTTTTCCTTTGCTAGATAAGTTATTCTGGTTTGACCAAGAATTGCGATCAGATCATAAGCATGTGAGCCTTCATCAATATGTTTCCTTTAGGCTTTTTGCCTAGTGAAAATACTTTTTAGTTGCTCTCTGTTCTGAAAGAAACCTTCTCAAAGTAGAACAGAATTCGCCTCTCTTTGGGACAAACTTACATTTATGTCTCTTACATTTCCAAACTTGGTTAGATTATGACTTCAACCAAATTTTACTGAACTGTGAAGATATGCCACGTTCCAGCTATGAAATGAGCTTTCACATAAATTCATTTAGAGAGTTTTTACATATCGATAGTTGAGTTTTCAGAATTAGAATTTAAGTTTTACAGTTCTTTGTACTTCAGTAAATAATGAAATGGTAGTAAAGATAATAAACCTTTAGGATTATTATTTCTCAGGAAGGTAAAGCACTTTAAGAGATCAAATTATATATAGTAAAGTATTAGATTTTTTAAATAACAAAGTCTAATACTAGAAAGGATTCCAGTGAATGAGCATGTCTTTCATTTCTTGTGGGTCATAAAATGACATTATTTGGGGGGAAAGTATTATTTTGTAAGGACCATAAAGAAGTTTCTACTCTTTGATTCATTAATTCTACTCTTAGGAAATTATCCTTATAAAATAATTCTTAAAAAAGTAAAAATTATAGTCAGTTCAGCCAGTGTTTATCAGATACCTAATATGAGCCAGATAGTCCTGCAGATAGAAAAATTAAAGGTATAGTGTTACATGCAGGAAGTTGTTCATTAAGTCCTACTAAAGAAGAAAAAAAGAAACAACTTTGATGTCTGAAAATTTGTGAATGGTGTTAATTTTCTGAGAGATTATGCAGCTTTAAAAATTATAATTATGAATACTTTAGAGAAACATGGACAAATAAAATTTAAGTAAAAAACAAATCTTGATTATAGTGGTGTTAAAATTATGTACTTAGAAAGTATTATAAAGTAATTAAAATTATTCTTTTAGAATGGAAGGCATATGCCTGATTATAATTTGTCTTTTCAATAAAAACAACTATTATTTCCCAAGATATTGGAAATTCTAATGTAATTAGTTTGTCTTGCAGTTTTTATTTTGGAAATAGTTTTCTTCAAATGAATTAGTTTAGTTTGTTTTAGGCTACTGTTGATATACTTTGACATATGCTTTTTATGTTAATACAGCATTTTTAATATCTATTCTTAATAGTACAAAGAATTAAGACTTTCTAATAAAAATGACAATTGAAACAATGACCAAGTAAAATATAATAAAGATTATTTAAGATTTGTTTTTAATTCAGTCTGAATTACTGTTTACTTATAGATTTACATGGCATGATATGACCTTAGAGATCTTCTAGTCATAGATTCAGAGAATGTAATTGCTGAAAAAGACAACAGAAGCCTAGCAGTCATCTAGGAAGGCAATGTAATATATTAAGAACATAAGCCTTGATGTTGGATTTCCTGGTTCAAATCTCTACTCTGCCCTTTGCTCTTAATATCTGGATGAAATTAAATCATTTATTCTCCCTATGTCTCACTGTCTTCATAATAGTAGTACCTACCATGTAGAGTTGTAAAGGTTAAGCAACAAAATATGTAAATAAAAACCTCAGAACAGCAAGGTCCTACTGTGTAACAGGGAACTATATTCAATGTCCTGTGATAAACCATAATGGAAAAGAATATTAAAAAGAAAAAAGAATGTCTATATGTATATAACTGAGTCAGTTTGCTGCACAGCAGAGATTGGCACAACATTGTAAATCAACTCTACTTCAATTAAAAATTAAATTAAAAAAAAAACTTTTGTATAGCACAGCAATGAGTTTAACCAACTGTACAGTTTTTAGGTGTAATCCCCACAAGACTGCCTCTCTTACAAGTTTGAGGGTTTCCCAGACCTATTCTTCAGTTTGATAATTCACTGCAAGGACTCATAAAGCTCACTGAAAACTGTGATACTTGTGCCTGTGATTTATTGCAGAGCCAGGATGCAAATTAAAATCAACCAAGGGAAGAGATGCCTAGGACACAAAGTACAGGAGGGTCTACACATGGACCATGAAATTCATAGACAGCATTATCTCCTTCTGGCCACAAAGTGTAACAGTTGCAGAGTATTGCCAACCAGAGAAGCTCCCTCGAGCCTTTGCTGGCCATAGTTTTCATTGGAGCTCAAGCACGTACTGTCTGCATATCTGAGCTTTAGTCTCTATTTCTTTCTGGCGATCAGACTAATACCTTTAGTTATCACTTACTCTAGAAGTTGAAACTGATATTGAAATATCTAAAGTCCCCATCATAAATTAATTGTTGGACAGTCCAGTGGCCAAAGCCCTGAAGCAAACAAAGA
Source organism: Eubalaena glacialis (assembly GCF_028564815.1). Taxonomy (NCBI): domain Eukaryota; kingdom Metazoa; phylum Chordata; class Mammalia; order Artiodactyla; family Balaenidae; genus Eubalaena; species Eubalaena glacialis. The sequence continues at coordinate 75,990,285 of NC_083716.1, forward strand.
CACTCTTATCACAGGGGCCTAAAGATCACCTCCCAGTAGCTGAAATCCAGACCAGACCTCTCTTTGGGTAGGTAGGGTTGCTTCTTCACTAGACAGGCCACCCCCAAAGCCTTTAGCCTATGCTGTCTTACGGCAAAACAGTCATATTTGTCTAGACATCTGAATTTAGTATAGCATTTATATGACAGTCACAGTAATAGTAATAGTATGAACATACCCTACATTTGGAAGTGCCAGTGTGGAGTAGGGATAGATTTAAAGAAACTGCTAATCTGATTTATAAAGCCATTACATACGTTTTCATATTCTTGTAGTAATTTATTATTTATTTTCCCTCATGATCTACCACTATTTGTACCTTATGATAAACTTGTACAGAACTATTTAGTATAGAAATTAGCTGATGGTTAGCTAAATCTAGTTATTCCCCAGACCATTCTTTTTCTATCAGTATTACATTCTGAGAAGGCTCAATTTTCTGATACATTTAATTATCAGTATTATTATAAGACTTACATAAGGTAATTGAATCTTACAGTGATAGTGTTATGTCATATCGTAGTATGGTCATGAGACAGTTCAGTTTCACTAAAGAACGATCAGTCAGTATTGCAGAGGAATTTGCTATGCTCCTAACAGAATTGAATCTTGCCCATATATCAGATATTATTATGGACAGGCTTAGTTAACAATTGGCCCTTACTCATTTTTTTCTGGATTCTAAGTCAGTTTAGAACAAAGTCAATCACCCTGTCTTAGTTCACAAGCTTGTACTAAGACTGTTTTCCATTGTGTGGTGTTAAGAAGTAAGGCCCACTTCTCTACTACAGGGAGTACACAAGGAGTATTGAGAATTATATTAATTATATTAATATTATAACTATATTATAGGATATGTCTTATTTTGATCAGTCATAGGGGCAAGGGCAGTCATAGTGCATTGGTATAAATTACAGGTGCCCCAGAAAAACTTCCGTACGTTTAGAGGTATGTAGGAATCCCATGGGTGTGCTACTTGAGCCTTAGCAGCTAAGATGGAGGGCCATTTTCCCAAGGCTATTTTGACCTCAACCTGTCAAAAGGACCTTTTGGGTCAGAGTACAAGTCCTTTCCCAGTGCTGGTGCCTAGCATTATTTGTTGAGTCTGCCTGACCCATTTCACTAAAACCTCATTATTTTCATAGGCTGATTGCCATCCCTTGCCTTCCTCCTGGAAGAGACCTCCCTCTAATCTCCTTATTCTAGTTAGCAAATCTTTTTCTTCCTAAGCTTGGCCAGGTGTCAGGATCTGCCCCAGTATCTCCCTGACTTTCTTCTTAACTGTTACAGATAACAAGAATCAAGAGATAATATAGTTAGCTCATTTAAAAAATTTTACATTTCTTTATGTATCCAGTGAGCCAGAGCTCTACGAGTTGGATCCATCATTTCTAAATTTCACTGGTAACTTTCACCTCTGCTAACTGATCATTATACAGCTACAGTTCCATACCATGGGTGGCCAAAGGGCCACCTGGGAGTCAAAAGGTTTGTCCTCCACCATCCTCTCATTCTTTTCCCAAACTACATAGTAGAGGTGGTTAGCATTTGTTGCACAAATCCCACTTCTGACACCAACTCACTAAGCTCAGCCAATTGTACAGTTTGAGCAAACAGTCTCTGCAAGACAGCCCTTCTGACACTATTGCAAGTTCAAGGCTTTTGAAAACCACCCTCAGGTTCAATTAATTTGCTGGAGGGACTCATGGAACTCACTGAAAACTGTTATGCTCAAGCCCATAGTTTGTTACAGAGAAAAGATACAAATTGAAATCAATAAAAGGTACAGACTCCCATAGGAGTCTAGACATGGAGCTCCTGATCATCATCTTTTTGTGGAGTCATGGATAGTGTTATCTCTTCCTGGCTACAATGTATGACAGTATGCATAGCTTATTGTCAAACAGGAAAAGCTAAGTCAAGCCTTTGGTTTTGTTTGTTTTTATTGGAGCTTGATCACAAACTGTTCACATGGCTGACTTTTAGTCTCTAGCCCCTCCCAGACTGTCAGACTAATATCTTTAGTTATCACTTCCTTTGGAGTTCACAGGTGATAATGTATGGCTCAGAGCCTCATCATAGGTCACAGTGAATTATTCTTTGGATATAATTTATTAAAAATCTTTATATCCTAAAATTATTTTGGAATCTTTTTCTTGATTATTTGACCTTTCTATTATAAGTATTTCCCATATCTCTTTGTCTTTTTTGTTATGCTTGGAATTGCTAGGGATTTTTGTTTTGTTGCTGTTATAATTCATAGCAGCCAAAAGCAGCTAGCCATATAAAATAAATGTAGAGATTGTTGGTTCCATTTTCTTCTTGTCCAGAAATATGGTTGCCTGTCTACTATGTGTTCTCATTTGAGAAATTATTTTCAGTTCTTGTGAGGAAAAACTCTGCTTTGGTGTTGAGTTTTAAATGCTTGCCTCTTTACAAAAGTAGCTTCTCTTTCACTGTATAAATACTTTTTTGTTTTAATTTATAAATGGTTACAAGTAACTTAAAATGCAGCAGCATTATATATATGTCACATGATAATTTCATTCATTCAGTAAATATTTTTTAACATTTATTATGTGCTAAGCATTATGTAAGTACTGTAAATCCAACAAGTATGGTCCTTGCTGTCTGACACGTAATTATTTAAATGCAACTGTGAAGAGTTCTATGAAAAATACAGATCTCCCTTGATACTGTTGTAAAGCTTATTTATACTTCCATTTGAAAAAATATGATGTAAGTTTTCTTACATGTAATAGTATAAGTAATATAACATCATTAGGTTTTTGAGGGCTTACCAAGTTCCAGGCATTTTTCCCAGTGTTTTTGTATCATCCCTTGGAGACTGATATTTTTGTTATCCCTGTTTTACAGATAGGCAAACTTGAGACATGGTATAGTTAAGTAAGTTACTGAGGAAAGAAGTAACTATTGAAAAGTTTAAATAAATATGTAAGATTAAAAGTGATAATCTTTTCTCATTCTCTTTCATGTATTTCCCATAGGTATCCCTAGTTAACAGATCGTTATATGTCCTTTTAGAATTCCCCACTTTTCCTCCCTTCTCGGTAAATATGCAAATATTCCACAAAAGTCTTGTTTTAAAACTAAATAGATAACTTACTGTGCATGTACTGCTTTATGAATTAAACGTGATTTTGATATCTTAAGGTTGTAAAGTTGAAATGGATATGTGAACCATGAAAGATAGGCAAACCATTGTAGCATCTTGTAAACTGGGTAAACCCAAAGATAATTGTGCTAATCTTGGGGCTCCCCTAGGGATTTCAAAGAATATAAGAATGATTTCCAAGATCTTTTCTATTCTTCAGGAGGATTTGAAGGTAAGGTGTATCAAAGTAATTCACTTTCACAGTGAAGAAAAGGAGGGCTAACCTTTTTGGGTGAAAAAATACAGATTAAGAAATGTTTTTATCATTTTGAATGTCTGTCTCCTACTTTTGAGTAATGCCAGGAAATCTCTGGTATTCTCTCCCCACCCCACCCAGTATTCCAACATATAGTGTGTTTGCAGACAAAGTTTATCTTTTATAATCTATGAAGTAGTGGTCAATCATATATATGTAGTGGTGGTAGATACGGATTTGGATGAAGTCTTTTGCAGTCCTTTTCTTACTATGATGCAGCAGTGCTATGTACTGATATATAGATTGTGTAACCCTAATACTGTTATAATTTTAAATTTAAAATAAATGCTATTTAAGCTTAGTTTTTCCTCTCCTCATTGGAGTACAAGGAGTCCATTTAAATATAGCATATCTGAAGAACATTTGAGTAATTCTGGAACACCAGATGAATTTTATTTTGGAAAAACAGTGATGCATGTAGTCTGCTATTTCAGCTTAATTATGGTGTTACGGAGCTTTAAATCAGCTTGTCTTAAAACTTCATCATTGTGTAGTCCAAATAAAGCTGGATCTGCTTGACTCCTGACTTGGTACCCCTCTCATCATTACATATTATCTAAAATTAACGCACGTGAGCAAACAGTGTCTTTTTTGAATAAGTACCTAGAGAAGACAACACAGAGCACAGAACAAAACTTCTACAAAATCTTTGTGTGTTTCTCTTAAACCAAGAGCTACTCTCATACAACTGTCCCTCAAAAAATTTTTTTGCCTGCTGCTCAACCTTTGACCTTTCTTTGTTCATCCACAAAACTGCCTGAATCTTTCTCTTTCAAGAGAAGCTTTATACCCTTTCTTATGTAAATAAATTTCTCACGTAAATAAAAAACCTCTGTTTCAGGGTTTTTATAAATGGTGTGAAGGCATTAGGAATCCTTGTGATAATGGAACAGTTCTGTATAATGGTTGTGGTGGTGGTTACATGAATCTTGCACATAGGATAAAATTGAATAGATTGCGTGCACACACACAACTATGAGTGCATGTAAAACTGGTGAAATGAGATTTGTAGTTTGTACCAGTATCAGTTTCCTGGTTTTGACATTATGCTATAGTTCTATAAGATGTTACTGTTAAAAGAAACTAGGTGACTTTTTTGCAATGTCCTGTGAAGGTGTAATTATTGCAAAATAAAAAGAAAAAAAAAGTAGGTCATAACACATGTGAGAGAAATTTGAGAAACACTTTCTTTTTACTTTTTTTTTAAACAAAGTCTCCATTCTCCTCAACAAAGTGCTGTTAGGCATTTATTTTAATTAAAGTAGATTAAATTTTTAAAAAGTAATATAAAGGTTATTGATTAACACAAATAGCCAAAAGATTAGGAAATGATAAAAATTGTAGAATAAACTAAAGAAATTGAAAATTCAAATACTCTGAACAATAAAGGTAAAAGAAAGTAAATGTAAAAGTTAACTAAAATAGTAAACTTATTTTCAGAAATAGAAGAAAGTAAAAAAATATACAAGTTCATATAAAAGTCCCTGTTTAGCATGTTCATCTCAATTGTAATAAATAAAAACATAACATCATTAATATCAGAGATCTAAAAAATGATATAAAAATGAAAAAATGGTTAAAATAAAGAAATGGTTAATATAAGGAGGATCCAGCTAGTTGGACACAGTAAATAATATAATACAATTAGAAATTTAAAAATTAGAGAAAAGATGTCAAAACAATGAAAAAACATGAACAGTTTGAGGTCAAGGAAATTAAACATGTAAAATTTCATTGGCGTTACAGAAAAAAAGACATCAGGTGACCACCTTTCTCTTATCTCTCACTTAGTAATATGAGGGAGGTTCATTGATGGGACAGTGAATTCATAATGACCTTCTTTAAATCATTTATTGTAGTTGTGGCTAACTTGTACTTATGTTTACCGTTAAGTGCCTGATTACTATAAAAATGATAATTTGGTAATGGTTTTAAAAAGACTTCCGAATGTTTTGGTTCTCAAAAAGTGTCAGTCGGTTATTATGAATACATTTTCCAAATGAAAATCTAATTTTCACCTGCTTTGCTTAGAATCCTTCAGTGTCTTCTCATCTTAAGAAAAAGACCAAACATCCATTTATAAGACTTTGCATGATCTTGCCCTTCTAGCCGTATGAACCACCCACACATCCCCACCCCCTGTTGCCCCATTGTTCTTCATAGCCCATCCCTGTAATTTTCTTTGAATTCTTAAAAAATACCATATTTTCTCCTGCCTTGGCACATTCTGTTCTCTCAGCTTAGAACACTTTCCCAGTTAATTTATACCTCAAATATTACTTCATTTCTTCGTGGAAGGCCTCTCTAAACTCATGGTTTAAATTGAGGAAAGTACTTAGTAAATTTTCCTAATTTCATTTATCACAGTTATAATTTTACATATTTTATGTGATTATTTGATGAATGTCAGCCTGCTGGTAGATTGTATACCCCATGGAGGCAGGACCGTGCTTGTTTTTGTTCAGCATTGCAATCCCTCTCCTTCGTTAGTGAAACACTGAATTAGACTTACACTTCATCACACTCTCCTCTTTATTTTTGACTGTTTTATTGCTTTGTCTCTGTGCTGTATTTCCTCTGACCTGTCTTCTAGTTTACTTACTCTTTTCAGTGGTATTTAATAAGCTTTTATTCATCCATTGCTTTTTCAAAAATTTTCAACGAATCTATTTTCTTATACCTAGAAGTTATTTTGATTCTTTTCCAATTCTGCTTGCCCTTTTTATAAAAAAATTAAAAATTCTGTTTTCTATACATATTTCTAAAGTTGTCTTTTATTTCTTTAAACATACATTACTTGTATTTATTCTGTTAACCTGAGTCTGTTAATTCTCACGTCTTCAAGTTTTTCCTGTTTTGCTGTCTCTGCTGGTTCTCAGCCATGCTACCTTGTGTTTAGTTAATTTTTAACTCTCCACTCCCCCTTTCCAGGTGAAGATGGTTGGGGGATTTTTGTGAGAATATTGTTAGGCCTAGAATGAAGGTAGATTTCTCCAGAGAGGATTCGCTATTCAGTCTGCCATATATCTGGGGTGACACCATCATGATGGTCTTAGATCACTTTAAATTCAAAGCTTAAAGTTTTTTGTATTACTAAGGTAATGTGAATGAATCCATGTGAGGGCTGATTTGTGGTTACAACTTCAAAGGAATTTTTAAAAATTGTATTTGCTCACTACCAACCCAGCTTTCTTTGCAGACCCAAGAAAGTGGAAAGAATCGGGTAGGTTTACTCTTATCTCAGGGTGTGATTTGTTAGCCCTTTGTGGTTCCAGGTTACTGCGGGTGAGTCTCTTGCTAGCCTTCTCTCTTTGAGCAGACTATGGCTTTTGCATTCTGTTACTGTTTCCCCAAAATCTCTATAAACTTCAGCTCAAGTGTGCCCCCATTCAGCAAATGCTCTCGGGGTAAGAGTCTCTATGCAGGTCCTGTTTTTTAATATGACGATTTAGAAGTAAGTGAAATTAATGTTTTCTAGGAATTGCAGACCTAAAGTTAGTGTTGTACTAATTTAATCCATGTTTTCAAATTATTCACATGTAGATTGTAATTGGTCATGAGTTTTAAAATTGTTTGCTCATATAGATCCCTTCAATTCATGCCATGTGTTGGTACTACTTCTATGCTAAACTTATATGACTTTGAAAATGAAAAAAGTTGTTTTAAACGATTGTTGATATATTTATTAATCATGAGTAAAATGGTAGAATGACTTTCAAGTTAATAGTAAGGTTTTAAAATACATGAAAAAGAAACATAAGAAAGCACTTAGTATGTACTTTTCAAAGTTACAGGAAAGATTTAAGTGTTCATTTGTGAAATAACATTGAAACAAGTGGGGAGATCTTTTCAGATAAATAATAAGTAAAAATATTTTTATTCCTTTTGCATAGTTTTATAGGTAGAAATTTTTATGACATTACGGGATGCTTAGGATGTAGAAATAATAAGTACTTTCCTCTTTAGTTATAAGCTGGATTGCTTATAACATTAAGGGTTTTTAAAACCCTAAATTTCTAAATAGTATGTTTATTTAGAGACTGTTTACTTACCATCAGTTCTTACTGCCTGAAATCTGTGAATTATTCTTTCAGTGAATTTAGGATGTTATTAGATTTATTACCCTTCCCTCATACCTCCCACAATGCTATATTCTCTCTATATCTAACTGCTTATGCTTAGCACTTCCAAAAAATACCATACAGTTTAACGTCTCTGTTCTTTTGTTCATGCTTTTTCCTTACCTATAAAGTCTTTTCACCTATTTCTGCTTATTAAATCCCTACAAATCCAGAGTAACTCATATACCGCCTTCATTTTAAGAATTCCATTGATTGCAATCAGAGAATCCTCTTTGTAAGTACATATAAGACTTTTATAAAAACATTCAACATTTCTTTGAGTCCTTGCATTCTAGTCATTGCTATATGTGCTTCCCTTCCCTACTTTTCTTTGAGCACTTTGAGGGTAAGAATTGATGATGCTTTATTTTTATTTTTGATTTCTCTTTCCCCAAGAGATTCCCTTAGAGGTATCTCTATCCCCAAGGTACTAGAGCATAGTATCTTGAACATCATTCACATATAGTATGTGACAACACAAAAACATTATTGATAACTTTTTACTTCACACCAGGCACTTTTAAAAGTATCATCTAATTAAATCTTTACAACATTCTTATCATCTACATTTTGCAGGTGAGGTAACTGAAGCTTATGAGGCAAGCAACTTGTCTGTGGATCTACAGCTTGCGATTGGCAGACCTGGGACTAAAGCATAGGCTATCCTCACCCAAGGTCCTTATATGTAACCTTGTAAACTATTTGTAGAAATGTATCATACTTATGGATTATATAAAGCGTCTTGTTAGTCATGTTGTGAACTCTGGACTAGTCTTAAACAACTAGTACATCTCCATAGTCCCATGGTGTGAGGAGATGACACAAATTCTCATCACTGACCCAATGACACCTGCTTTAGCATATGTCTCTTGATGAAATACCGAGACTTTTTTTGGTACCTTGATGACACTTGAATGTTTTCTTAACGTTATCATTGGTAAGCAATCTTTGGGTTGCTTTGCTTTAAAAATGGATTATACTTAGTAGGCTTTGGGTCTTAATTTTCTTTTTGATAAATCTTTAAATATTTGTTTTTACTACAGTGAGTTCAGGATAAATGCCTTGGGCTCATATTAACAAATACAGTTTTCTTATGAAAGTTTTTTTGCTTTTTTAAACAAAAAGATATAAATTTGAAGGTGACAAGAGTCCAGGCTACATTATAGCTTAGAGAATAAAATGTTTTCTGTTTCCATCCCCTGTTTGAATTTGCAAGCAGAAAAAGAATTGCATGGCAGTTTCTGGGTTTTTAATGTTCCTAGGACTTTCTTATGCTGCTTTATACCAGGAGGAGGTGAGAAATGGTTATGTTATTGTCCATTTGTGGAATATATTTTCTCTTTTCAGTTGTATGTTTTTAGCCCCTCCATCTAAATAGCTACTATGCTGAAAATGGAGGTTCTTGACTTAAATTAGGTAACGTGTTCATTTGCATATTAATTATGGGCAGGTTAGGCTTAAGCCTTAGAGTTGCCATACTTTAAAGAGGCCATTTGGGATCTCACTGAGGTTAATGTTTTACTGGAGATAGGCAAGCAACCTCAGGTAACTCCCAGTAAGTCTCGTTTCTCATTTACAGTTGTGTAAATCATTAACATTTTCTTAATATAGTTTCACATCAGCACTGCTGACAACCTTGAAACCTAAATCTGTGAGTGTGTGTATAACACTTAAATGTGGGACTTTTATTTAGCCTTATATCTGGCATTTTGTCTTTGTTCTTACTTTGAAGGTAATAGTAATTTAAAATAACTTAATATTATCTCATTAGGTGAAAACAAGATGTAGGGTTATAAATATAGTTTTATACTTTTTTTTTTCCAAAATAATTATAAGATAGGTGAGAAAAATCAATACATATGTTTGTATCTACTTATATGCACTTAAAGGAACTCTGCAGTATTCCTGGTTACCTTCATGTGTATGTTTCAGATGGGGGTATTTGTTTGGAGGATAGATAGAGGAAAGGAGAGAAAAAGGGATGGAATTTCTTCTGAATATTGTCTTATGTATTTTGAGAACCATTGGAATGTATGGTCTATTAAAAATTTTTTTCAATCTGTTTACTCATTGACCTCTATGCCTTTCCATAACTGCAGTTAAGGAAACTCATTTCCTTTGTTTCTGATTGAATGTTCATATATGAAAAAAAAAAATGAATCAGAGATTAGATTGTAAAATGTATCTATATAATATATACTTGTATAAAAATTTGTTTTTCATTTTTTACCTTTATTCCATACTGTGGAATAGTAAAAGTTTGTTGAAAATGGCACCCTTCAGGGGCCAACTTTACTCTTAATGTGAAAATACAGTTGGTATGCCGTATCATGTAGGAGCACCTAGATCCAGACATTTTTTAAATTAATTAATTAATTAATTAATTTTTTTTTTTTTTTTGCTGTGTTGGGTCTTCGCTTGTGTGCGAGGGCTCTCTCTAGTTACGGCGAGCGGGGGCCACCCCTCATCGTGGTGCACGGGCCCCTCACCATCGCGGCCTCTCTTGTTGCGGAGCACAGGCTCCAGACGCGCAGGCTCAGTAGTTGTGGCTCACGGGCCCAGTCGCTCCGCGGCATGTGGGATCCTCCCCGACCAGGGCCCGAACCCGCGTCCCCTGCACTGGCAGGCAGACCCTCAACCACTGCGCCACCAGGGAAGCCCCAGACATTTTTAAACTTCTTTTCCCCAAAACTGAAGTTCTCATTAGCCAATGAATTTTTTTTTAATACTTTAAAAAATTTATTTATCTATTCTTTTTTTTTTTTCCCCCGGCTGTGTTGGGTCTTCGTTGCTGCATGCAGGCTTTCTCTAGTTGAGGCGAGCGGGGGCTACTCTTCATTGCGGTGTGCAGGCTTCTCACTGCAGTGGATTCTCTTGTTGCGGAGCACAGGCTCTAGGCACACGGGCTTCAGTAGTTGTGGCTCGCGGGCTCTAGAGCTCAGGCTCAGTAGTTGTGGTGCACGGCCTTAGTTGCTCTGCAGCATGTGGGATCTTCCTGGACCAGGGCTTGAACCCGTGTCCCCTGCGTCGGTAGGCGGATTCTTAACCACTGTGCCACCAGGGAAGCCCTGAATTTTAAACTAGTGTTTAAAATGACATTTTAATTGAGCCAAATTATGGTATGAAGGAGAAGGGGTAATACACTGTGACACTGACTGATACTCTAAGATAATTTAAAGTAGTAGCAAAGTAGGAGGAAATACAAACAGACTATTGTTTATCATAGGCTAAGTGCCTTCTCTTAATTGATTTTTCTTTTGGCCTTATTTTAGTTGTTTTTTTTTCTTTCCAGCTACTCAGAAATTTTATAAGTGGTATCTAATCCTACTTTAAAAAATTGCTTTTATTTCCTGATTATAAAAGTTACAGATGTTCATTACAGGATTTTTGACAGACACAGAGAGTTGTAAGGACTAAAATATAGAAGTCATCCTTAATATTTGGCCAGAAATAACCACTGTTAAGAATTGGATCCACTTTCTTTCAGGCTGCCTGTACTTTTTTTCTGTCTTCTTTATGTAAACATCAATAGCTTTACTTTTATAAGTGCTTAAGTACAATTTCTGAAAAAATTAGTTTTTGAAAAAACATGTATACAGTAACATTCATTTATTTATCCCCACGTACAGTTCGTGAGTTTTGGTAAATTTATAGGCTCATGTAAGCGCCACCACAGTCGGGATACAGAATGGTTCCCTCACGCTCAGAAATTTGTGCTGCCCCTTTGTACTCCTGACCTCTGGCAACCACTGAAATGTTCTTTGTTTATAGTTTTCACACTTTTCAGAATGTCATATACTATAAATGTATTCACACTGTATGTAACCTTTTGAGGCTGGCTTCTTTCATTTAGCATAATGCTTGGAGATTCATCCATGCTATTCCATGTATCAGTAGTTTGTTGCTTTTATTAATGAGGAGTATTCCATTGTTAACATAGTTTGTTGATGCATTTACTCATTGAAAGATAAATTCAGTTGTTTCTAGTTTGGGGTGATAATGAATAATGCTCCTAAAAACATTCATCTACATGTTTTTGTATTAATATAAACTTTACTTCACTTAGGCAGATACCTAAGAGGAAGACTGCTGGGTCATTATGGTAAGATGGTATTTGATTTCTGAAATAACTGCCAAACTGTTGTCCAGAGTAGCTGAAATGTTTTGAGAGTTCCAGTTGCTCTTTATCTTCACTTGATGTTGTCGAGTTGGTTTTTGGTTTATTTTAGACATCCTATTAAGTGTGTAATGGTACATCATTGTGGTTTAATTTGTTTTTCCCTTATAGTAATGGGTGTTGAGCTTTATTCATGACCTATTTACTATCTGTTTTTATTAGAGAAGTCACTGATCAAATCATTTGCCCATTTAAATTTTTTTTAATTTTTGAGTTTTGAGAGTTGTTTTTTTAAAAAACTTTGAATATAAGTCCTTTTTCAGATACGTGATTTGCAAATATTTTTTCCCACTCTGTAGCAACAGTTTTTAAAAACTGAAGTATAGTTGACTTACAGTGTTGTGTTAGTTTCAGGTGTACAGCAAAGTGATTCAGTTATATTTATATATACATATTTTCAGATTATTTTCCATTATAGGTTATTTCAAGATATTGAGTATAGTTACCTCTGCAAGTAGAGCAAAGATGTGAAGTATATATATATTGACAAAATCTTTATTCTTATATGTTATCTAAGTTAAAATTTGTAACTTGTAAATATATATTCCTTGTCTCTACTCCAATCATGAAATCAGCCTAGAATGTATTTTCTTCATTCCTCTACTACCTTCTCATCCTGTGTATGCAAGACTTACTTCTTAATATGTTTAGTTGTCATTTTTTCTAATCATTCTCACTTTTCTTAATTTTATGTTTAATTTTGAGAAAAGATTTAGAGAAAAATATAAGGATAAAGCTGGTACATAGTTTTGCCTACAGTACGAAATTTCCTGAGATATCTGTACTTCCTTTAGTGCAACTGGCCTGCTTCACCATATATAATATGTATATATATTTTATATATATATAAAATAAAAATAGAGCAGGGATTGGCAAACTTTTTCAGTACAGGGACAGATAATAAATATTTTAGGCTTTGCTGGCCACATGATTTCTGTCACAACTCTAGGCAACATGTAAAGGAATGAAAAGTGATTGTGTTACAATAAAACTTTATTTATAAAAACAGTCCTTGGATATTGATGCCTGGGTCCAGCCCCCAAAGGTTCTGATTTTAAGAGATCTGAAATGAGAACTGAGCATCAAGGTAAATGCTGCACAGGTGACTCTAATGTGCAGTTAGGTTTGAGAACCACTTATTTAAAAGAAACTGTAATACAGAATTAAGTTAAACAGATACCTTGAGAACTTAAAAGTGATAGAAATGTTTCTATCAATTCAGTTTGATCAAATGTAGTTAAGCCAAATGGATCTTTTGGGGGAAATTCAATATAAATTTGAAAGCTCTGTGTCTTTCCTTTAGCCTAATTGGCAGGCCTGACAGTTTCTTTCTGTGCCTTAAGTCTTGTCTTCTTATTAAGGAAAACACAAAATTACAGCAGGTTTTCATAGGAGCCAGCTAATAGTAGACAGTTGCATTACTGTGTCAGACCATCCTTGTTCTAGGTTAATTATCAGACCAAAGCAAAAATTGATTTCAGACATGGTAGTGACCTTAAATTTAAGGTCATAGAAAAATATCTAGGGAGGTCGGAAAATACTGTGTTCCTTGAACTATTTAGTTGGTATTCCATGTAATACAAATGAACAGAAAAACATAATATTTTTCTTTTAAAAAATTTAGTATATATTTCATTTAAAAAATAAAAACACTGATTACATTTGGTAATCTGCCTGTGAAATATATGGCAGACCCCAAAATGTCACATGCGTTTATATTAGTTTTTTATTATGCTGAAAATTATCTTCTTTGCTGAAGATAAAACGCTTCTTTGAGAACTGCCTCCTTTTACCTTCAGTGTCAGAGAACCCCAATGGCTTTCTTTTGTACTGCAGCATCCTACGTAATTCTTTCCCCCAGTCTTCATGATCAGATCAGCGATGAACACCTACCATATATAGTGCTAAACTGTGAATAGCCGGTAAATTTGGAGTAATGTGAGTGGTGCACACCTAAGTTTTAGTTTTTCTCTAGAATGAAGCCTCAGCCATATAAAGAGAAGCAGCAATGAGAGATGAAGAGAATCGTTACGGTTCTTAACAACTTCCTAGGTCTATTAGGTATAACCTTGTGAGACCCTCATCTCTTTTTGCTTTTTAGATTCTGAGATACCTGTGTAATCTTATAATTATTTTATCCTCAAGCTGTTTTTCTGTTATTTGTAATCAAAAGTACTCTGTATTGTTTACATTTCGAAATTTGTGATATTATAAGGATTTCTACTATGCAAACACATTACCATTCCCCAAGTGACTAGCCAGAAGAAACAAACTGGTTCTTAAGATGCCTGAATCAAATACACAAAAAAGGTTACAATACTTCAAAATGAAGGTGACTGATATTACAGTCTTTTGAGTTCAAAAGATCAAGAGAATTGAATGATTTTAAATTAGCCCAATTTTTTAAGACTCAGATCAGAGTTATCTCCTATCCAGGTTAGGTCAGGTCTCCTTACTTTGTACCCCAATGGCACTCTTGGCATCTCTTTAATATTGCAGCTGTCTCAGGATATGGAAATTATTTTTATTTTTTATGTAGCCTCTTTAAAAGATAACCAGTTGTTTATTCAGATTTCACCAGTCTTACATGTGCTCTGTGTGTGTATGTGTTGTATGCAGTTCCATCACTGTTTAGATTTATGTGACTGTCACCACAGTCAAGATACAGAACAATTACATCACAAGGATCCCTCAGGCTACCCTTTTGTAGCCATGGCCGCCTCACTCCCCAGCCCCTGACCACCACTAATCTTTTTCCATCTCTATAAGTTTATTATTTCAAAAATATTGTCTAAATGGAATCGTACTGTATCCATCTCAAAGGGATGGGCTTTTTCACTAAGCACAGTTTCTTCAAGTTTCTTTCTAGTTTTTGTGGGCATCAATAAATTTCTGTTTATGGCTGAGTAACATTTCCAAGGCAAGGATGTACCACAGTTTGTTTAATCATTCACCTGTTGAAGAACATTTGGGTTATTTCCAGTTTTTTGCTATTATGAATAAAGCTGCTGTGAACATTCATCAACAGGTTTTTGTATTAACATTAGTTATCTTTTTTTTCCTGGGACAAATGCCTGAAAGTTTATTTTGCTGGGTCATATGGCAAGTACATGTTTTGATGTTTAGTTTTGTAAGAAACTGCCATTTTCTTCTCCAGAGTTGGGTATACCAGTTTACATTTTCATCAGTAATGTTTGAATGATCCAGTTTCTCTGTGTCCTTGCCAGCATTTGGGGTCATCACTATTTGTTTGTATTAGTCATTCTGGTATGTGTGAAATAATATCTTGCTGTGGTTTTAGTCTATATTTCTCTAATGGCTAATGGTGTTGAACATTTCATGTGCCATTTCACTTGCCATCTGTATATCCTCTACGGTAAAATGCCTGACCATGACTTCTGTCCATTTTGCAGTTGGATTGTGTTTGGTGGGTTTTTTTGTTTGTTTTGTTGTTAACTGCCATACGCTTTTTTTTTTCATTCTTCCACCTGGAAGTGATTGTATATGCTGTGAGATAGTTCTGAAATTTCACTTTCTTTTTTATTTGGGTAATCAGTTGTCTCAGCAAGGAGTCAGTCCTTTTTCTGTCAGTCTTTAATGACTGCTTTTGTCATTTGTTTCCATATATGTTTAGCTTATTTGGAGGGTTTCTCTTTTCTATCCTTTCCCCCCCATATTCCTATTCTAGTATCAAGCAGTGTAATTAATAAGGCTTTATTTATTTGAGGTGGTTTTTTTTGTCGTTGTTCTTCTTCTTTGGGTTTTTTGGTTTCCTTTTTTAAAATTTTAATTTCCTTTTTTTTTCATGTGTTTATTACAATGGCTTTATACTATGACTTGAAATCTGATGGGGCAAGCCAAGCCAACCATGTTGTTGTTCTTCAGGAGTATAGTGCTACTTCTTGTCCTTTTGCTCTCCCATATTTATTTGTTTGTTTGTTTGTTTATTTTTGGCTGCGTTGGGTCTTCGTTGCTGTGCGCGGGCTTTCTCTAGTTGCAGTGAATGGGGGCTACTCTTCGTTGTGGTGCACAGGCTTCTCACTGCAGTGGCTTCTCTTGTTGCGGAGCACAGGCTCTAGGTGCACGGGCTTCAGTAGTTGTGGCACACGGGCTCAGTAGTTGTGGCTTGCGGGCTCTAGGTGTGCAGGCTCAGTAGTTGTGGCACACGAGCTTAGTTGTTCCACGGCATGTGGGATCTTCCTGCACCAGGGATCGAACCTGTGTCCCCTGCGTTGTGGGGGGGACAACTGCGTTCGTCCCCCCGAACCTGTGTCCCCAGGCGGATTCTTAACCACTGTGCCACCAGGGAAGTCCCTCCCATATATATTTAGAATCTTCTCAGATGGAGAAGGTAATTTGAATCAACTCTACTATTGAGAGCCACTGGAAAAGCTGAATCACAATTAAATAATCTTTGAAGACATCAGACAGTCTCCAAAACTGTGAAGAATTATAGGGCTAAAGCTCTGGGGGAAAAAAAACAGAGCTAGTATATTGAGACTGACATTTGGACTTTCTTTTCCCCTAATGGTGTACAGATTCGGGAAAAGGCCACCAAGAGGCTGAGAAGCTAAGCAGTTGTTTTGTCACACTTAATGGACTAGGGAGGTAAAAGTTTGAGTTCGCAACTTCCAAGGAGAGAGCTCTTTGTTTTTATGTTAAAACCTCAAGGGGCTAGACTCGAAATCAGTGTTTCTCAATTTCAGCACTGTTGACACTTTGGATGAGATAATTCTTTGTTGTGGGAAGCTGTCCTGTGCATTGAAGGGTGTTTAGCCACATCCCTGTTCTGTATTCAGTAGATGTCTGTAACAACCCCTACCTGTGTATTCATTGTGATGATTGAAAATGTTTCCATATATTGCCAAATGTCCCCGGTGCACAAAATTACCACCATTTAAGAAACACTAAATGGTATACTGGAATAGACCAGACTTTATAGGAATTGAAGCCCAGCTTTCAATCATCTCCATCACTGGATTAAGATTATCTGAGATTTACTAGTATCCTTTGCCTTAAGCTGCCTGTTAAAAGCAAACGTTAGTTTACCCCTGAAAAAATAACATTATCAAAAGCCTCAAATTATCTCTTCACTTTCTCACATATAGTATCTGACAAAACCAATTAGAAGATCTATGTACAGCCCACAAGGGTACAGGGACACCTGATGAAAAACCAAGTAAAACAATGTACAGTAGAAACAGATGAACAAAGTATCCACATAATGGAATAATTGAGACTCCAACTATAAAACAAATATATATTCAGGAAAATTAAAAACAAAATTGAATCAAGGGGACTTAAGAAATACCACAGTTAGCAGCAGATTAACTAGTCAAATTCCACAATAATCACTGTGGATGTTTTTATTACAATTACATAAGTTTAGGAAGTATTAACATCTTTAATGACATTCCATTCAAGTTTGTAATGTTTTTTGCATGTACGTAGGTATTCTTCAATGTCTTGCAATGATTTTTAAAATCTTGTTTTACTTCATTCATTGGACTGTCATTGAAGTGGTGAATAGATGTGATTGTAGACTTATTTGTCAGTATTAAAGTTTGTCTCTGCTGGTTAAAGAAGTTTTCCTGTTTTATCTGATTCTTTTTATCATGAATAGATACTGAATTTTGTGGAATACTGCATCTGATGATGATCATGTTTTTCTCTACTTTTGTACTATATTGAAAAACATTTATAAAGTTTTTTAATGGTAATCATCCCCTAGATTTTTTTAGTTAAACCAAATTAGTTCTGAAGTATTTGTATCTTTTATATATTGCTAACCTTGGATTGCAGATAACTTTTTTCAGGATTTTTTACAGCTGTATTCCTGAGTGTGATTGGCCTGTGATTTTTTTGTTATACATTGTTTGTTTTCTTTTTATCTGAAGGTTATGCAGAACTTTTAAGATAAGCTATGAGATATTCTCCCCTTTTATTCTGGATGGTATTTTTAAGATTGGAATTGAGTTTCTTGGAAGTGTGGTAGAACTTAACTATAAAGCTTCTTTCAGTCTGGTGTCTTCTTTGGGGGCAGATGATTACCCACTAATTCAATTATTTTTAACAGGTGGGAGTATGAAGTTTTAATTTTGTCTTTGGTAAGTGGTGTTTCTCTAGAGATGAGTTCATTTTATCTATTTTTAAAATGTGTTTGCTTCAGATTGTTAATGAAATTCTTTTTTCCTTTGAATGTTTATAAGACCTAAAGTCTGTAATAGGCATTTTATTTCAAAATGTTGTTCATGTGACTTCTCCCTCTCCCCCGCCAATTTACTTTGTCAGAGGTTTGTCAGTGTTATTAGTCTTTCTAAAGAACCAACTTTTTGCCTTTTTTTATGCTCTCCATTGTAATTTTTTTCCTCTTTCATTTTGTTTTTAATGTTATTTTTCTTTTTTGTAAATATTTATTTGTTTAATTTTGGCTGCATCGGGTCTTTGTTGCTGTGCGCGGGCTTTCTCTAGTTGCGGCGAGCGGGGGCTACTCTTCATTGCAGTGCACGGGCTTCTTACTGTGGTGGCTTCTCTTGTTGTGGAGCACAGTCTCTAGGCACGCAGGCTTCAGTAGTTGTGGCTCGCGGGCTCTGGAGCACAGGCTCAGTATTGTGGCACATGGGCTTAGTTGTTCCACTGCATGTGGGATCTTTCCAGACCAGGGCTCGAGCCAGTGTCCTGTGCATTGGCAGGCGGATTCTTAACCACTGCGCCACCAAGGAAGTCCCTATTTCTTTCCTTATATGAGTTTATTATTTTCTTTGTTCTTGGATCTTACATTGAATGTTGAGCTTATTGATTTGTGGTGTTTCTGAATTTCACTCTAAGTAATGCTTGAATCGATGCCCACAAGTTTGGTACATATTTTCATTATTAGTGTAAAATATTTTTTGAATTCCATTACAATTTTTCTTTGATCCATGAATACAAATAGAAATGAGTTCTTAAAATTTTTTATGTATGCATTCTTCAGTTAAACTTTTGCTGACTACTAAATTAATGTTATTATGGTCAGAGGAAATGGCCTTTATAATATCGATAAGTACATTGAAATATAAGTATTTAAAAACTTGTCGAGGCCTTAGCATCTGGTCATGTTTTATAAATGTTTTATGTGTTCTTGGGGATAAAATGTATATTTTTATAATTAGGCACAGTATCTTACATACACCCATTAAATCCAGCTCATGAATTCTCTTGTTCTAATCTTTATCCCAACCGGCATTTTATGGTCTATTTGGTTCATCAATTTTTAAAAATGATATATTGCAGTCTTGTACTATGATTGTGAATTGATTATCAAGTTCTCCTTGGTTTACCGTCAGTTTCTTATTATCATTTGAACGAGGTTAGAATTGTTACTGAAGTTATTTCTAACATCTTTTTCATTCTACATTTTCAGTTTTCAGTTTTATCTTTTGCCCTCTTTCGGATTGATTTTTTTCCCCCTCCTTTTGTTGTTCTTGTTTCATTATTTTTCCTTCTTATTTGGGCAGTCTGTTTTAGATTTACTTCCACATTTTCCATTGACTATGCCCAGTATTCCTTTTGATAATTTTCACTTCCTATTTGAAATAATTTTCCATATTCCAGCCAGTTATTCTTTAGAATTTCCTTTAGTGACTTTTGTGAGGAAAATCATCAGTTTTTATTGTTTTACTGTTTCTTTATTTCATCTCATTTTCACAGATTACTGTTTTTAGAATTCTAGGTTGATGATTATTTTTCTATTAGCACATAGGGGATGTCACTCCACTGAACTTAAGGTTGCAGCTAGATGGTTTTTCTTTATTTTCTTTCTGGATGTTTTTATGAACTCCTCTTTAATTTTTCTAAACATTTATTCAGTTTCACTGTGTTGTATTTCAGATTGGATTTTGTTTAATCCATTATGTTTAAAATTGGTTGGTCTTTCCACATCTAAGGCTTAGTGTTTTAAGAACACTTACACTAAATTCTTGGCCATGATCACACCACCAGGGAAGTCCCTGCCTGTTTTATATTTTGAGTCTAAAATTATCTTAACTCTTTGCCATTTAAATTCTGATGCTGTGTGTGTCTGTGTCTGTGTGTGTGTGTTGAGATTCACTTATGATGCTTTGTTTTATTATGTTTTTGGGTGTTTTAAAAAAATTGGTAGCTGCTCATTTTTCTTGGATATTTATCTTTGGGAATTCTTTGATACTTCTGAATTGAATCAGTATTTGTTTTTTCCAATTGTGACTTTAATACGAAACCTTTACTTAAAGTGTTTGGACCATATATATAGTTCATATAAAGTCATTACAAAATTCTGCATGAACATGGTTGTGATTTAAATTCTTTAAGAAAAACCCCAAAAAGGAGTAATTGAAAGAATACTGAACCTGGGTACAAAACAATGCAACAATTAGATTAGAGCTGATTTTCAACAAACTGTGAAGGCTCAGAGGAAATGGAATGATAGCTTTAATGTACTAAAAGAAAAATATTGCCAGTAAAGAATTGTATATCCAGTGAAAATACCTTCAGAAACGAAGCAAAGTAAATAAATTTCAGATACGGTAAAAACAGATCTGCCACTGAGAGAACCAATCAAGTAAGGGCTTTAGGCTGAAGAAATGAAAGCAGATAAAAGCAGATAAGCACAGGAAGGAATGAAGAATGCCAGAGGAGTTGTAGGTAAATATATTTTATAAAATATAAATTTTAGGTAAATAAAAATATTAAATATAAGTAAATTTTTAGATATTACATTTTAAAAACAATATTTACTGTGGTCTGTAGAGTTTAAATTACACAAATAAAATATATGACAATGATAGCACAATAGGTAACAGGTTAGGATAATAGAATTAAACTGCTGTAAGTTCTATTATTTGTGAAATTATTAAAATGTGCCTATTAAAGCAGGTAATAATTATTAAGGAATTTTATTGTAATCTGTAGAGTGACCACCAAAATAATTACTTTGAAATGTATAACTAAAAATTGAATAAAGTAGAAAAATGGAATAATAAAATTTGATTAATCCAAAATGCATTTGAAAAGAAGTAAAGAAACAGAGCAGATGCAATAAATAGATCACAAATAATCAGATGGTAGACCTAAACCCATCTATATATACCAGTCATTGCATTAACTTGAAATGGACTAAGTAATTCAATTAAAATTCAGTGATAGGCAGGCTAAATAAAAAACAAAACCCAACTATATGGTGTTTATAAGAGGCATACTCTAAATATAAAAAAGTTTGAAAATAATAAAATGGAAAAAGGTAAACTACGTGAAGTCTTCACTAAAATAAAGTTGAGTTAACTTTATGGATATTATACAAATACTCAAGAATTATTACTAGAGATTTAGAGAAATATTGTATAATGATAAAATGGTCAATTTAATAAGATATAACAACACTAAATTTGTATGCATTAAGATTAGCTTCAAAGCAGTTAATGCAGAATTATAAAAACTAAAAGGATATAGATAGAAATCCATCATCACTTTAACTTCACTTCCGTAAACTGATGGTGTAAAGGGACAAAAAAGAGTAATAATATAGTCATTGAAGACCTTTTTTAATTAACTTGACTTACTAAAAATACATAGAATATGCTCTACCCTACCCCCCCAAAATGTAGAATATACATTATTGTCACTTAGGAAGGTAGTTCATATGTTGGACCATGAAGCAGATCTTACAAATTATCTCACAAATCTTAAAGAATTAAATTAATACAGAGTAAGTTTTACCGTCACAGTGAAATTAAACTAGAAATTGGTATAGGAGATGACTGGAAAATCCCCCAAATATTTTAAAATTGAGCGACACATTTTACAATAATCTCTGGTTCAAATAAGAAATCACAATTTACCTTAGAAAATACTTCGAAGTGAGTAAAATGAAAATATATTTCACAAGTGGTAGACAATTAAAGCAATCCTAGGGGGAAATTATAGCTCTCAATATATATATTGGGAAAGAAGGTTGAAAACCACTTTCTGTTGCAAGATGCTTGAAAAACAAACAGTGGATTAATAAGCCCAATGAATGTAGAATGAAGGATATAATAAAAATAGAAGTAAAACAGGAAACAAATGTACAAAGTAAAAAATATAAAGGCCCCAAATTGGTTGGTGCTATAGACAAGGCAGATATTCAGAAGGCATTAGCAGGCTATTATGTACAACTTAATGACAATGTATTTGAAAATTTAAGTGAAGTGGATAAAATTTCTTTAAAATCAGATATTAATAAAATACATACAAAATTAAAGTAGAAAATTTGAATACTCCTTTATGAAGAAATTTAGCCCACAAAACTTTCCATTTGATAATTCAGACCCAGCTGGCTATATGGGTGAATTTTCCTACATGTTTAAGAGGAAATATCATAAACCCTTATGAGAATGGAAAAACTGGAAAAATCCTTTCCAACTCCTTTTATGAGCCAGCATCACACTGATAACAAAACCTGAGTAGGATGTTATAGGAAAGGAAAATTGCAGACCAATATATGGCATGCACATGGATGCAAAAACCATGAAAAGAACATTAGCTAATAGAATCCAGTGATATATTAAAAAATATAATGCAACATGTACAGATGGGTTTATTTCAGGAATTCAAAGCTGGCTTAACATTTGAAAAACTAGTGTAATTAACAGAAGAATGGAGAAAAACTAATCAGTAGAAATAGAAAATTTTTTTCTTAAATGATTTTTAAAAAAAATTTAGCAACTCAGGAATAAAGGGAATTTTCTTATTCTGATAAAGAGTATTTACACAAAACCTTCAGCTGTTAACATATTTAATAGTGAAATAGTGAATGCTTTTTTCACTGACACTGGGAACAAGACAAGAATGTCCAATGTCATTTTTGGCAAATTTTTTTTTTTTTTTACTGTACAGGCTGTTAGAGATTATGTGATTGATATGTTCGAAGTTACAATGCTGATGTGAGTAGCACAGTTAGAGATAAAACCAAGGCCTTCTAACTCTCATTGTTCTTCTTCATGTGATTTTTAAGTCTGATGTTACATAAAGTGGATTGATATTGTGTAGTATGGTGGGTACTGGTATGCTTATGAGCATTAATAGAAAAACAATTTATTAATAACATTATAACTTTACATCTTATGTATTTGAATTTTCAAGGAAGCCATTATGTGTATTCTTAAGTAAACTGTTTTATCATTATTTCAAAGATTACAAGCATTTTTAAATTATAAAATTTACTTTCTTGTAATGTGAAATGACTAAATGGAGAGTTTAAAAGGGGACCTGAAAAAGTTTAAATTCAACTGCCTCATTAAAGAAATTAGGAAACTATCCTCCTCTTATCTTTCCTGTGCACTCCTCTGCTTTGTTGTTTTTCTTGCATGAGAAAGTTATCATAGGTGTAGGGTAATTATTCTTAGGGATTTTAGAACAGGCAAAGAGGGTGCCATAATCACAGTAGTTAAATATGCCCAGATGCACCTTTCTCTTCAGAACATTAGGGTAGGAGTTTCTCTTAGTAGCTTCTCTTACCCATTGATTTTAAGAATTACTCATTTAAAGCTCCTATACAAATTAGGACATACACATATTAGATTTATGTGACTTCTCCCTCCCTCCCTCCCTCCCTTCCGTGGGTGTGGTTGGGGGCTGAAGTATGTTCCTACCAAAGTGCCTCCAGAAAGCACTTGGGGGTTTTGTTTGTTTGTTTTTTGTTTTTTTCCCCTCGCCCTAGAGAAATAAACCAAAATAACAGGAAGGATGATACTATGGGCCTGACAGAGAAGTGTAAAATAAGTTACAGTGGAATCACCAGCACCACTGTGCTTGGTGTACTATTCAGGCAGACTGAAAGCATATGGTAGGAACTCTTGACCCAACTTCCAAGAGGAAGAAGTTAAGAATGGAAGTATTGGAGTGGTAGCAGAGGATGAGGCCTAATTAGCTGTCCTTTCCCCTTATTCCAGCTTGTTGCAAAAAAGACAAATCTTTTCATTTGACCACTGTATCTTTAGCTATAAATGTAACAGTTTTCTCAGACAAACAGACAATAATGGTATTCTCCTATGCTAAAGTAGAAACATATAGTAGAGAAGATAGTTCATCTTCTTGAAATATGAGGGAACTGGAAAATATGGTGGATAAATTTTATGTGTTTACTTTAGAGGTTTTGAATAGCAAGCAGAACTTTAAGCAACTAAATTTAATTTTCTTCTGTGTACCAAATAAGCACCTGTTCATTGTAGATCTTCTTACCAGGGTTCTTTGTTACAATAATGAAACCAACTAAGACCAACTAAGGCAGTTTTAAGCAGAAAACGCACTTGAATAAAGAACTTAGGCACACAGGATCCCCAGCAAGACATGAGAACCATTCTTGGAGGCTATGCAAGAATCAGCATAGCATGCAAAATCAAACCACAAGAATGGTTCTGTGTTAGACAGAGTCACTATAGCAATACCATTGATGCTTACAGTAGCCATATATCTTGGTTTTCCTTGGTAATTATTAATAGTTCATTTCACTCTCAGAAGTGTCCTAATTTGGACAGTAAATTACATGGGCACCCTTCTGATTTTGCAACATCACTGCCTCTGGAAAGCAGATAAAGATGCTCCTAATACCAGCACACTTTTCAGCATCGAGTTCACTTGTCCCTTCCTTCTTCCTACTGGCTTCAGATTCAAATTCTGGGACAGATTAGTCTGATTGATAGCACTCAGCTGCTAAGGAGTCTGGAAATGTATCTGCATTTTACAATTTCTATAAGTGAGAGACTGCGTGGAAGCTAGGGGTTTCCCCAAATATAAGAATTGCGTAAGCTGGGGAGTTAAAAGAATACCAGATATTGAGTGCATTATGTTTTAGTGAGTCTTCCATTTTATTCTTTTCCTTCGGTATATACAGTACCATCCTATTCCTGTCGGGCTGGCTAGATTTATTAGGCAGTCATTAAAGTAATTTATGTAACTGATCAGAGACTAATAATGAAAGTATAGACTAGTTTTTTGTTCTTTTACATTTGCTTTTTTCCTTTAAGCAAGGAGACTCTATTGAGATGAAGGAAATACATTTGCCCATTCTCAAATCTTCAGTATGTAAAAAATAACTACTTCAAAATATAGAGGATTAAGCTTAATAAAAAGATGGGGACTTCCCTGATGGGGCAGTGGTTAAGAATCCACCTGCCAGTGCAGGGGGCCCAGGTTCAGTCCCTGGTCCGGGCAGATCCCACATGCCACGGAGCAACTAAGGCTGTGCACCACACCTACTGAGCCTGCGCTCTAGAGCTTGCGAGCCACAACTACTGAGCCCGAGTGCCACAACTACTGAAGCCCACTCGCCCTAGAACCCGCATGCTGCAACTACTGGGCCCGCGTGCCGCAACTCCTGAAGCCCACACACCTAGAGCCCGTACTCTGCAACAAGAGAAGGCACCGCAATGAGAAGCCCACGCACTACAACGAAGAGTAGCCTGTGCTCTCCGCAGCTAGAGAAAGCCTGAGTGCAGCAACGAAGACCCAACGCAGCCAAAAAAATAAATAAATAGAAGTAAATAAATAAAAAGCTGGAAAGTCGAAAGATATTTGACTCTTCAAAGTTTTGAAGTTTATTCAGTCCATGTAGCATGTGTAGTCAGCCATTGAGCTTCACTAAATGGTGTCACTCCATCTGAGTCTCTCTTGCTGGTACATACTTAAAATTATTTGAATAACCTTAAAAAAAAAAAAAGCTTGAAATCCAGATCATATTCAGATCTGTTCTGAAGAGCTCCAGGTAAACTCTTCAGAAATAGTATTTCTGTTGTTGTTATTTTTGGTCTTGAATTTTTGCCTTATAGAAAGAACATTAGTTGTTAGCTAACATGGATTTTAGTCTCAGCCATCTTTTATAAATCTTACGAGTTTATAAACGTTTCTGTTTTACTTGTCCCAATTTTATCTTCAAGTTGCTATGAGTAAGTAAGATAATGAATGTGGAGGGGTTTTTTGTTTATTTTGTTTTTTCAGATTATCAGATACTTTGTAAATGTGAAGTGTTCCCTTAGTCTGCTAATAAGACCTACAGAATGTCACTAAGTGTACCTTCCTTCTGGGAGAATAAGGCACATGCGCCTGGCCCATCTGGTTGTTGTTCCTTATGTGGCTGTGAAGAATGAGGGGATCCACATGAAGACACCTCAGGGAACAGTATTGCCACTATAAGGGGATTGCTATAAAGAGCAATGGTGGATTTCTGACTTTACAAAGCATCTTACTGTGAAGCATTTGGAAATTGAGAGGGTTAGGGTCTAATGCAGTGGACACTAATTAGAAATTAGCTTTTCCTGGCCAAGATCCTCTTTATTTGCATTCTTCTGTTCTGATATTCTTCTTGCGTGGGGTTCTCAAGTTCTCCTAATACACGATTTGTGTGAAACCAAGGAGCCATGATAACACCTTGAGGATGGCATTGAAACATATGGTGAGTGCTGAGAAACTTTATAATAGTTGTCCTTTGTATTCTAAACATTTTCAGATTGAATTTTTCATTCTTCTTCTTTACCCGTGCCTTAGATTTTATTAAGGTATCCCAGGAAATAGCTCTCGGGATGGAGATGTGGAAACCAATGGAAAATTAAATAATGTATGATTAGTACTGAAACCTGGGTATGTAGTTTTGAGAATAATATTGCTTTCTTTACTTTATTTTATATAGCACATTACGCAGGATTTAGTCCTTGACTCTTTATCTCCTTATTTATTAGGATATCCATTTATCCATAAATATATGGATAATTAAAAGAAAGCCTCTTAAAAACCTTGGACATTCTTTCCAGCTTTCTCAAGACTTATTTCCTAGTTTCAGAGGCACATTATTCCAAAGCTTGCTCTCTGTCTTCCTAACATGCTTCTACTCTTCTCTCCCCCAGGAAACTTGTTCTTTCCTCCAAATTTCTTATCTGGGAAGAACAATAATTCAGAACTTTTAAATTCCTAGGTGAGGTTTGAAATATAACCAAATTAAACATAACTAAGATTTAAAAATTTTAGAGACATATGTACAATAGCATAGTATCTTATCAGATCTTAAAAATGAAGTTGAAAGCCATAATACAGCACCCTGTAACTTGGTTAAGTACATAGTTACATAAACCCAGATGCCTAGATTTTATTTCACCCTTCTATGATTAATAAATATGTTAAGATGGTTTTTGATATTTCTGTTGGAACTCTTTTAAAAAACAAGTGTAATGGTTCAAATTGCATATCACAGTGAAAATGCGAGCTTTTAAGAAGAATTGTAATTGGAATCTAGTTTCCTTTTAACTGAATATTAAGTGGAATATTTAGCTTTATACAGTACAAAGATCCTTCTTGCATTGCATTGTTCCCACTCTAGATTATCACCTGTTTTGAATATTGTGTCCAGGTTGGTTATGTTACGGATTTTATTTTCAAGGTCGAAGCTACCTAGAATGACAGTTTCTGATATCAACATTCAGAGGCACTTTGTCAGACTGCTGTGTCTGACCTTATCCCCTGTGAGGTAGTGTCTCCATTTTTCTAGGTCAGTTCTTTTTTGTGAAGGAGTGGAACTTCCTAGCTAGGGAACAAGATTTAAAAACAAAAAAAATCACAATTTAAAATAAAATTGCCTGAAGGTACTCTTAGCATATGTAATTATAGATTTTATTAACCTGTGTTCATTACTGTTTTAATTCAAAGAACATAAGATTAGTACAACTTGATTTATTAAAGTGAAGGCCAAGTTAGATGTATTTTCCTAAATATAAGATGAATAGTCTCAATTTAAAAAAACAAACAATTTGTTTGAACACAAATTTATATCAGGAAGGAATAGCAAAGACCATGTTGTGTTTCTCCTTTATTGATCAAAACTTTTGATGCCAATAAACCAGATTTAATAGTACTGGAAAAGTGGTACATGCCAAAGGGTAATAGAATATGTCTGTTACCTTTGGGTCAGCATTTAATGTATTCTGTGACAGTAGTCTTGTATGAGTACAGTCTTTTGAAGGTTATTTAAGGGTGCCATGAGTCATTTAAGTTCCTTCTTTGCGTTTTATCAGTACACAAAATAGTCTCTGCTTTTAATACATTTTATTTCTTTAGTTGTCTTGAGAAACAGCTTTGTGATTTCATTTTGGCATTTGGCTTTAGGAAACCGTCTATCCTTATAAATTAATTTTGCTGAAAAAAGTCAAGTATTTAAATATCCAAAATTGAACTGAAAAATCACGTCAAGGTGAAGTGATCCTTGTACTTCATTTGCAGGGATTGAAAAAAATCTCTTAAGACAAAATAGCAAGTGTTCAAATGAAGAGATTGTTAAAAGGCATTCCTCATTTTTGTAGCAGGATAATTGTGTGGTTAATGCTTTTAGGTTTTGCCTCATAATTGCCAGTGGATCATAACTGGATTGGAAAGATTTGCAGGGCAGTCAGTGAGCTCACCACAGGATGGTAGTAGCATTTTTACTCATATTTTTCCTTTGGGAGAAATTTCTAGTAGCAATATTTTACCTTCTTCATATGCAAGAACAGGAATATGCATGTTGTGTCTTACCTTTAAAAAATCTGATTCCTTATTTTTAAAAATTCATACCTTTTAAGGTCAATAGTTCTTCATCATCTATAGATAGAAAATGTTAAGAATCCTAAATCTTGTGAAATGTGATTAAAATATAATATGTTTCTACATACTGTCTATTTAAATTTCTTAAATATAACCAAAATCAATGACTCAGAGCATTTAGCAAAGTTAAAGTACATAAACTGTATTAAACATTTTGATATGCTTCTATTTATTAGACATTTATTAGATTGTGTTAGATGCTAATAAGCACATGTTATGTGCTTGGAATAGAAAGATGCAAAGATATTTATCAGTGTTCTCAAGAAATATACAGTCTAGGAGGGAAAACATTTAGTTTTAAATGAAAATTATTCCCATATTTATACATTTATATATATGTATGTTGACTTTCAATTTTGTAAACAAAATTATATCTAATATGAATCAGCTATGACATTAAGCCCTCACTGGTAAAACTTTGGAAATAAAGCCAATACTTCACACGTGTCCACAAATATAATATTATTTAAGTCATCTACGAAAATGTCTGTATATCTATTTATAATAACATTGGGCCAGAATCTTTTTCTCCTAAAAATGTTTTGCCTTTCTTTTGGCTGTGCTGCATGGCTTGTGGAATCTTAGTTCCCCGACCAGGGATTGAACCCCGGGCCCTCGGCAGTGAAAGTGCGGAATCCTAACCACTGGATCGCCAGGGAATTCCTGGAATATTTTGTTTTTTTATTATGGAAAATTTCAAATATACACAAAATCAAGAGTTACCAACCTACTGCCAATTTTTTTACTAGTACCCTCAAATCTTTCTGTTTGTTGATGTTTGCCTAGGTATCTCGGCATTTTAAACTTTCTCTGATTAAATTTATATGCAGTGATTACTCAATACAAAATACAACTCTGAAAATCTGTATTCTCCCTAAAATTCTTTTATTTTTCTGTGAAGCAGTTACCACCACCTGACATGTTTGTTTCTTGCCATTTCCTCTCCACACATACACCCATACATATTAGGACTATGCTCTCCATAGGCAGGGATTTTGTTAATATACTGTTGTATCTGCTTTGCCAATACCAGTGCCTGGGACATACCAGGCTCTCCAGGAACATTTGTTGAATGAATGAATTTGTCTAAATCTGAATCTTCCTTTCCACTGGGCTTCTCTGTTTATATCTTGCCGTCGGTATAAAATAAGTTTGTGGTTTTGATGTGTATAAATCTGGTCTCCATCACCACTGGAAGCTCCTTGGGGGTGTGGGCCCTATTTTGTACTACCTCCCCCACAGAGTCTTAGCGTGCTCTTGATTCAGATAGGACCTGAATTTGAGTTTGGGCTCAGCCATTTACTTAGTTTTGTGAAATATGATAACTTTACTGAACCTTGATTTCTCCATCTATTACATGCTAAAATGACATTGTTATGAGGATAAACTACATAGTGTTGAGTTCATACAAGATAGGTTATTTGAAAATTGAGAGGATGCATAACATGGTCCGTGGTATGTAATAAGCTTAATAAAATTTAGCCATTGTCATTATTTAGGTGATGAAAGTATTGTTTAATTTTTTTGTTGTTTTTTTTGTTGTTTTTTGGCTGTGTTGGGTCTTTGTTGCTGCACGCTGGCTTTCTCTAGTTGCAGTGAGTGGGGGCTCTTCTTTGTTGTGGTGCACAGGCTTCTCATTGAGGTGGTATTTCTTGTTGCAGAGACAGGCTCTAGGCACACAGGCTTCAGTAATTGCAGCATGCAGGCTCAGTAGTTGCGGCACGCGGGCCCTGGAGCACGCGGGCTTCAGTAGTTGCGGCACGTGGGCTCAGCAGTTGCGATGCACAGGCTCTAGGGCGCACAGGCTTCAGTAGTTGTGGTGTGTGGGCTCAGTAGTTGTGGCTCGCGGACTCTAGAGCGCAGGCTCAGTAGTTGTGGTACACGGGCTTAGTTGCTCCGCGGCATGTGGGATCTTCCTGGACCAGGGATTGAACTCATGTCTCCTGCATTGGCAGGCGGATTCTTAACCACTGTGCCATCAGGGAAGTCTAAAAGTGTTGTTTAATGTTTGATTTGTTTCTATTATTATTTGTAGTAATTTTCAAAAAGAAAAAGAAAAAACAGGTCTCTGTACCTGTCATCTCCTTTTATGTCACATCTAAGTATGCCAAGAGTATATGAGAGATTGTTCTTAGTTTTCTGTTACTGACCTTTCTTATAGTGCTCTTATCAGTGTAATTCCTGTTTTCTGAGTGAGTAACATTCTTTACCAACTTGTGCTTCCAGACATATCAGTGTTATCTCTAGGCTTAATTAGTTTGTTGTAGCCATCAAGCTTTCCCTGTGTTTTGGATTAGGCACCTACCCTTCATGACTATGAATGAAATTTCTTTGACTTTTCTCTCCTACTTACTCTCTCAGCCCAGCCCTAGGTTTTACCCAGGCAGCCATTTCTGTCCCATTCTCTCCTCTCTGTTCCTTGCCCAGTATTATCTAATTTTCATGTATATGTGAATTTTTCATACATAGGTTTTTCAGAACCCTTCTGCTCCACTAGAAATCTCATACCAGTAGTTATGACTGGTTATGGAAGCATTTACTATAATCTTTTCTCCCAGCTGCACTGTGACAAACTTTGACATTTTTAACAGTTCCAATAAATATAAAATGTCAGGAAACACTAATCTATTCTGACTTTAAATCCTTGTGATTTGTAGTTTAAAATCTAGCAACTTAAAAATCTTCATACTAAGTAGTGGTAGTTCTCTCCCCCATGTTATTTTCCCTGTCATGCTCCCAGAATCCTGCAAGTTGGCAAATACCTCCTAAGTAAGAGCTTGGAGGGAGGTTCATTTTTGTAGAAATTATAATTTTCCAGAGAAAAAAATACTCCAACTTGAGAGTCCTTCACTAAAACAACCAGCAGTTTACCTAATTGTCCTTCAGTGAAGCTGACACATACTCATGTTTGAATCAGATTTTTCATTCCTTTTGTATATAAATTAATAGCCAAGGAATGCTCAGCGTTTGAGGAGAATCTCCCAACATGAAAGAGAAAAGTCATATAGGAAAAAAAATGACACCTAAGAAATAGCAAGGAACAGTTTTGAAAACTTTAGGGAGAAAAATCCTCTAATATGCTCAGAGATGAGAAAATATTTCATCATTAAAAAGAATGTACTGCTGCAGATTCCTGAAAAGATGTTCAATTAGCATGGCTATTGGCTCCCTCACCCAGGATCAGTTTCAGTAGAGGGAAAATTGAAGGATCAGAACATGGAGGGAAACTCCTAAGGTGCTGGAAAAGGGACTATTTTGAAGTGGTGTGTGGGATGGGAGCTTTATTTGGGGGCTGCGTAGGCATCCTGCTTTGGCTATGGGAAGGAAAAATAGGAAAAGAACTGTTGGGAGTTCTGCTCTTGATTCTCGCCTTTGAACCAAAGTTGCCTAATTTCTCCATGGCTGCAATGTCTCAGAATTCTGGTCCAGGTAACCTTAGGAGGTCAAATCAGGATTGTGCCCTTTTCTTCTTAGGGGATGACAAATATGAACTACTGCTTCGCAACCGCATACCCAGCAGGTTCCTAGTACTGATAAATTATAGTCTAAGATCTCCCTTTCATGATATTTTTCCCTGTGAACAAAGAGTGAAAACTCCCTTCCCAAGGAATTGTTTTTTGAGAAAATAACATACATTGAGTGTAGTTTTCTGCTGCTGCCTGGAACTCTCCACCTTCGGTGTTTTCTGCCTCAGTATTCTGAGCCCACTAGGGTTGACAGAGACTGTGGTCTGGCATTCTTCCATATACATTCCTTGAGTGAGTTTTCTTAGAAGAAAATGAGCACACAGGCCAAAATAATGACATTCCAAAGAAAAGAAAAATAATGTACTGATCACAGATTCTGTTTGTAATAGAAATACAAAAATAGACAAATGAAGAATGTGAAATTATTCTAATATATATGCTTAAAAATTTCAAGAAAGAAAGATATTAACAGTACAGAACAAGAAAATATAAAAGAGAAAAACAATATAAAAAACATAATAGCTGAAATGAATACAAAAATAGGATAAATAACAGAGTGAATTTGTTGGAAGAACAAAACAGTTAATTGGAAGATTAGAGTGTGATGATCTCACAATAAAAAGGAGGAAAAGATAACAAAATAGAATATAGAAAAGAAAAATTGAGAGATATTGAAGACAAAAATAAAGGTACCAACATTCAGATGAAAGAAATCTCAGGAAAGGAGAAAAAAAGTACAGGAGAAAATATTTGAAGGAATAAAGAGGATTCGTTTTCCTGAATTAGAGAGAGAGGGAGGGAAGGAAGGATGACTATTTTCAGATAAAAAGGACCCACAAAAAAGTCAAGGGAGAGATAAGGAAAAACCCACAACACACATTAAAGTTAAATGTAAAACTACCAAAGGGAAAGAAAAATCTAAAACTTTTCTAGAGATGGGAAAAGAAAGAAGTCCCAATAAGTGAAGAATTAGATTGCATCAGATTTTTTCAACAGCAGTTCTGAATACGAATAGAAAACACATTCGTATTCTCAAAAGTTTGAAGAAAAAGAATTTAGAATTTTTCATCTTACCAAACTGTCATTCAAATATAAAGGCATAATAAAAAATATTAGTATGCATATTAGCCTCAAAAGGTCTGCTATATAAATTATCACATTAAAAAAGCTTTAGATGGGGCTTCCCTGGTGGCTCAGTGATTAAGAAGTCGCCTGCCAATCTAGGGGACACGGGTTCGAGCCTTGGTCTGGGAAGAACCCACATGCCACGGAGCAGCTAAGCCCATGCACCACAACTACTGAGCCTACGCTCTAGAGCCCAGGAGCCACAACTACCCAGCCTACGCGCCTAGAGCCTGTGCTCCGCAACAAGAGAAGCCACCACAATGAGAAGCCCGCTCACCACAACAAAGAGTAGCCCCCCGCTCACCACAACTAGAGAAAGCCTGCACGCAGCAATGAAGACCCAGTGCAGCCAAAAATAAATAAAATAAATAAATTAAAAAAAAAAGTTTCAGATGAAACATTGAAATGAACAGACAAAAATTTAAAAATTGTGAAAGAGATATATGAAGTAAAGGTAATAAAGTACCTTGGTAAAGTTTTTTGTTTCTTCCTTAAAAAAAATGTAGCTAAGACTAAAGAATAGAGAAAATATGTCCATACTAATTCAGAATTAAAAGTCTCGGTCAATACTTTTCAAACTATATTGAAGGAACTTTTTAAAAAAAATTTTCAGTGTTTCAGACCTAACTTTTATACATTTAAAGAAATCATAAATATTGATGTCCCAGCAATGTCAAAGTGGTATAAAAATTTTTAGACATATATTCTCAGCTCCTGTACTTTGTAGACAAGTAAGAGACACTTCAATTAGGCAAACTGTTGTTAGAAACAGATGCAATAATGGCAGAAATGAAGGAAATGGCAGACAAAGACATTAAAACAGTATTATAAATATGCTCAGTGTGTACAAGGGTTTATGGAAAACACAAACATAGGAGAAATATAAGCTACAAACCAAATGAACATTTAGTGATGAAAAATACAGTAACTGAAATGAAAAATTCACTGGATGGGCTTAACAAAACATTAGATGCAGTGAAAGAAAAGATCAGTGACCATAAGGTAAATAGTAACTATGCAAAATGAGGCTCAAAGAGAAAAAACTGGGGGGGCAGGGTGGGGAGAGACCCAGTAAAGTGTTGGTGGCTTGTGGAATTCATCCATAATTGGAGTTCCAGCAAAGAGGCAGCCAACAGAAATACTTGAAATGATGTCCAGAAACTTTCGATATTTGGAAGAACATTATAAATAGGCAAATTCAAGAAGCTCAGAGAATCACAAACAAGATAAACACACCAAAAAGAAAACAAACAGTTACATACCAAGGTATGTCGTAATCAAATCCCTGATAAAGAGAAAATGCTTAAAGTAGCAAGTGAATAAAGACACGTAACCTTCAGGTGAACAAATGTAAGATTGACAGCAGACTTCTTGCCGGACAGTGTTCAGTCCAAAAGGCAATGGAATGGCATCTTTAAAGTACTGAAAGAAAACTCAACTTAGAATTATTTGTGCAGAAAGCACAACCTTCTGAGTAAAGAGAAATAAGGCTTTTCTAAGCAAACAGAAGTTGAGTGAATTTATCACTAGCAGACATGAATTACAAGAAGTGTTAAGGGCCTTTTGGCAGAAGAACAATGATAACACAAGAAAACATGAATCTACACAAAAGGAATGAAGCCTGCCGTAAATGATTAATTTGTTGGAAAACAGATTTTTAAAAGCTTTTCAGGTGTGTGTTTTTTGGTTTTTGGTTTTGGGGGGCAGGGTGTTTAGTTTCTTTAAAATGTCCATTGAATTTTTTTGTTCACTAAATTTATTTTAAAAATCATAAAACGTTTCTTAAAAAAGAGGATTACATTATGCACACTGCTCTGAATAAATGCCAGGGATATATGGACTATCGTTCCTATTTAGGTTATTACAGGATATTGAGCAGAGTTCCCTGTGCTATATATATAATAGCTCCAGCCATTGACTGTTTACAGCAAAAATCTCTTAGTTTACTAACAGGTAAAATTAAGGTGTATACTAACATTAGTACAAAGGACAGGAGGGTGGAATGGAACTATACTGTTGAAAGAATTCTACTTTATAGATGAAGTGGTATATTATTTGAAGGTAGACTATAATATGTTAATGATACTTACTGTAAACCCTAGAGCAGTCACTGGAAATAGTGAAGAGATGTACTAAATAAGTCATTAGTGAAGATAAAAACACATACTAAAAGAAATAATCCCAAGAGGGGGAAAAGACAGCAAATGGACAAGTACAAATCAAATAGCCAGATGGTAGATTTAAACCTAAACAAATCAATATTTACAAAAAATATAATCTGCCCAAACACCCCAATTAAATGGCAAAAACTGTTAAATGGGAGCTAAAGCAAATCCCAGCTATATGCCGTCTAGGAGCAAACCACATTAAGTATAAAAGACACTCATAGGTTAAGGAGTGAAAGTAAGGAGGAAAAAAGGCTCTACAAGTACCAATTAAAGCAAAAGTAGAGTGGATATGTTAATATCAGGAAAAGTGTACTTCAGAACAAGAAATAGGTAGACTACAGACTCAAAGTTTTTCTAGCTATAAATTAGGGATCAATAACAGATGCCTGAAAAACCTGCCAATATATGGAGATTAAACGTGCTTCTAAATCAGTGAGTCAAAAAGCCAAGTCACAGGAAATTAAGAAAATATTTTGAATTGAGTGAAAATGAAAACAATAAAATCTGTGAGATGCAGCTAAAACAGTGCTTAGTAGGAAGTTTATAGCTTGAAATGCTTATATGAGAAAGGAAGAAAGTACCAAAATCAATGATCTAAGAACCTTGAGAATCTAAACAAAGAAGAGCAAATTAAATCCACAGTAGGGGGACTTCCCTGGTGGTCCAGTGGTTAAGAATCTGCCTTCCAATGCAGGGGACGCGGGTTCGATCCCTGGTCGGGGAACTAAGATCCCACATGCCATGGGGCAACTAAGCCCACATGCTGCAACCACTGAGCCTGCACACCGCAACAAAGAGCCCACGTGCTGCAGTGAGCGATCCCGCATGCCGCAATGAAGATCCTGTGTGCTGCAACTAAGACCTGATACAGCCAAATAAACAAACAAACAAACTTGAAAAATAGATTTAAAAAAATAAATCCACAGTAGGAAAGGAAATAAAGGCATAGGCAGAAATCAATGAACTTAAAAAAAATAGAGTATCAACAAAATCAAAAGCTGATTCTTTGAAAAGATCAATAAAATTGATAAGCCTCAAGCCTGATTAAGAAGGTGGAATAGGAGATTGGTTGAAGATGGTGGAGTAGAAGGAGGTGAGCTCACTCCCTCTTGCAAGAGCATCGAAATCACAACTAACTGCTGAATAGTCATCGACAGGAAGACACTGGAACTCACCAAAAAAGATACCCCACATCCAAAGACAAAAGAGAAGCCACAGTGAGACGATAAGAGGGGCGCAGTCACAATAGCATCAAATCCCATAACTGCTGGGTGGGTGACTCACAAACTGGACAACACTTATACCACAGAAGTCCACCCACTGGAGTGAAGGTTCTGAGCCCCACATCAGGCTTCCCAACCTGGGGGTCCGGCAACTGGAGGAGGAATACCCAGAGAATCATACTTTGAAGGCTAGAGGGATTTGATTGCAGGACTTTGACAGGACTGGGAGAAGCAGGGACTCCACTGTTCGAGGGCACACACAAAGTAGTGTGTGCATTGGGACCCAGGGGAAGGAGCAGTGACCCCATAGGAGACTGAACCAGACCTACCTGCTAGTGTTGGAGGGTCTACTGCAGAGGCGGGGGCTGGCTGTGGCTCACCATGAGGACAAGGACACTGGAAGCATAAGTTCTGGGAAGTACTCCTTGGCGTGAGCCCTATCAGAGTCTGCCATTAGCCCCACCAAAGAGCTGGGTAGGCTCCAGTGTTGGGTCGCCTCAAGCCAAACAACCAACAGGGAGGGAACCCAGCCCCACCCATCAGCAGACAAGTGGATTAAAGTTTTACTGAGCTCTGCCCACCAGAGCAACACCCAGCTCTACCCACCACTAGTCCCTCCCATCAGGAAACTTACACAAGCCTCTTAGATAGCCTCACGCACCAGAGGGCAGACAGCAGAAGCAAGAAGAACTACAATCCTGCAGCCTGTGGAAAAGAAACCACATTCACAGAAAGATAGACAAGATGAAAAGGCAGAGGGCTATGTACCAGATGAAGGAATAAGATAAAACTCCAAATAAACAACTACATGAAGTGGAGATAGGCAACCTTCCAGAAAAAAAATCCAGAATAATGATAGTGAAGATGATGCAGAACCTTGGAAAAAGAATGGAGGCAAAGATCGAGAAGACGTACGAAATGTTTAACAAAGACTTAGAAGAATTAAAGAACAAACAAACAGAGATGAACAGTACAATAACTGAAATGAAAAATACACTAAAAAGAATCAATAGCAGAATAAGTGAGGCAGAAGAATGGATAAGTGACCTGCAAGACAGAATGATGGAATTCACTGTTGCGGAACAGAATAAAGAAAAAAGAATGAAAAGAAATGAAGACAGCCTAAGAGACCTCTGGGACAACATTAAACGCAACAACATTCACATTATAGGGGTCCCAGAAGGAGAAGAGAGAGAGAAAGGACCAGAGAAAATATTTGCAGACATTATAGTCGAAAACTTCCCTAACATGGGAAAGGAAATAGCCACCCAAGTCCAGGAAGCACAGCGAGTCCCATACAGGATAAACCCAAGGAGAAACACGCCGAGACACATAGTAATCAAATTGACAAAAATTAAAGGCAAAGAAAAATTATTGAAAGCAACAAGGGAAAAAAGACAAATAACATACAAGGGAACTCCCATACGGTCAGAAGCTGATTTCTCAGCAGAAACTCTATAAGCCAGAAGGGAGTGGCATGATATACTTAAAGTGATGAAAGGGAAGAACCTACAACCAGGATTACTCTACCTGGCAAGGATCTCATTCAGATGCGACAGAGAAATCAAAAGCTTTACAGACAAGCAAAAGCTAAGAGAATTCAGCACCACCAAACCAGCTCTACAACAAATGCTAAGGAAACTTCTCTAAGTGGGAAACACATGAGAAGAAAAGGACCTACAAAAACAAACCCAAAACAATTAAGAAAATGGTCATAGGAACATACATATCGATAATTATCTTAAACGTGAATGGATTAAATGCTGCAACCAAAAGACACAGGCTCCCTGAATGGATACAGAATCAAGACCCATATATATGCTGTCTACAAGAGACCCACTTCAGACCTAGGGACACATACAGACTGAAAGTGAAGGTATGGAAAAAGATAGTCCATGCAAATGGAAATCAAAAGAAAGCTGGAGTAGCAATACTCATATCAGATAAAATAGACTTCAAAATAAAGAATGTTGCAAGAGACAAGGAAGGACACTACATAATGATCAAGGGATCAATCCAAGAAGAAGTTATAACAATTATAAATATATATGCACCCAACATAGGAGCACGTCAATACATAAGGCAACTGCTAACAGCTATAAAAGAGGAAACCGACAGTAACACAGTAATAGTGGGGGACTTTAACACCTCACTTACGCCAATGGACAGATGATCCAGACAAAATTAATAAGGAAACACAAGCTTTAAATGACACAATAGACCAGATAGATTTAATTGATATTTATAGGACATTCCATCCAAAAACAGTAGATTACACTTTCTTCTCAAGTGCGCATGGAACATTCTCCAGGATAGATCACATCTTGGGTCACAAATCAAGCCTCGGTAAATTTAAGAAAATTGAAATCATATCAAGCATCATTTCTGACCACAACGCTATGAGATTAGAAATAAATTACAGGGGATAAAACGTAAAAATCAGAAACACATGGAAGCTAAACAATGCATTACTAAATAACCAAGAAATTGCTGAAGAAATCAAAGAGGAAATCAAAAAATACCTAGAGACAAATGACCACAAAAATACGATGATCCAAAACCTAAGGGATACAGCAAAAGCAGTTCTAAGAGGGAAGTTTATAGCAATACAAGCCTACCTGAAGAAACAGGAAAAATCTCAAACAATCTAACCTTACACCTAAAGGAACTAGAGAAAGAAGAAGAAACAAAACCCAAAGTTAGCAGAAGGAAAGAAATCATAAAGATCACAGCAGAAATAAATGAAATAGAAAGAAAGAAAACAATAGCTAAGATCCATAAAACTAAAAGCTGGCTCATTGAGAAGATAAACAAAATTGATGAACAATTAGCCAGACACATCAAGAAAAAGGAGAGGACTCAAATCACTAAAATTAGAAATGAAAAAGGAGAAGTTA
The DNA here is from genome assembly GCF_028564815.1 of Eubalaena glacialis. Lineage (NCBI taxonomy): Eukaryota > Metazoa > Chordata > Mammalia > Artiodactyla > Balaenidae > Eubalaena > Eubalaena glacialis. The sequence continues at coordinate 76,029,550 of NC_083716.1, forward strand.
CAACAGATACCACAGAAATACAAAGCATCCTAAGAGACTACTACAGGCAACTCTATGCCATAAAATGGACAAGCTGCAAGAAATGGACAAATTCTTAGAAAGGTATAACCTTCCAAGACTGAACCAGGAAAAAATAGAAAATATGAACAGACCAATCACAAGTAATGAAATTGAAACTGTGATTAAAAATCTTCCAACAAACAAAAAGTCCAGTACCAGCTGGCTTCACAGGTGAATTCTATCAAACATTTAGAGAAGAGCTAACCCCCATCCTTCTCAAACTCTTCCAAAAAATTGCAGAGGAAGGAACACTCCCAAACTCCTTCTATGAGGCCACCCTCACCCTGATACCAAAACCAGACAAAGTACTACAAAAAAGAAAATTACAGACCAATATCACTGATGAATATAGAATGAAAAATCCTCAACAAAATACTAGCAAACAGAATCCAACAACACATTAAAAGGATCATACACCATGATCAAGTGAGATTTATCCCAGGGATGCAAGGATTCTTCAATATACACAAATCAATCAATGTGATACACCATATTAACAAATTGAAGAATAAAACCCAAATGATCATCTCAATAGATGCAGAAAAAGCTTTTGACAAAATTCAACACCCATTTATGATAAAAATTCTCCAGAAACTGGGCATAGAGGGAAGCTACCTCAACATAATAAAGGCCATATATGACAAACCCACAGCAAACATCTTTCTCAATGGTGAAAAACTGAAAGCATTTCTTCTAAGATCAGGCACAAGACAAGGATGTCCACTCTCACCACTATTATTCAACATAGTTTTGGAAGTCCTAGCCACGGCAATCAGAGAAGAAAAAGAAGTAAAAGGAATACAAATTGGAAAAGAAGTAAAACTGTCACTGTTTGCAGATGACATGATACTATACATAGAGAATGCTAAAGATGCCACCAGAAAACTACTAGAGCTAATCCATGAATGTGGTAAAGTTGCAAGATACAAAATTAATGCACAGAAATGTCTTGCATTCCTATACACTAATGATGAAAATCTGAAAGAGAAAATAAGGAAACACTCCCACTTACCATTGCAACAGAAAGAATAATATACCTAGGAATAAACCTACCTAGGAAGACAAAAGACCTGTATGCAGAAAACTATAAGACACTGATGAAAGAAATTAAAGATGATAGCAACAGATGGAGAGATATACCATGTTCTTGGATTGGAAGAATCAATATTGTGAAAATGACTATACTACCCAAAGCAATCTACAGATTCAATGCAATCCCTGTCAAATTACCAATGGCATTTTTTACAGAACTAGAACAAAAAATCTTAAAATTTGTATGGAGACACAAAAGACCCTGAATAGCCAAAGCAGTCTTAAGGGAAAAAAACGGAGCTGGAGGAATCACACTCCCTGACTTCAGACTATACTACAAAGCTGCAGTAATCAAGAGAGTATGGTACTGGCACAGAAACAGAAATGTAGTTCAATGGAATAGGATAGAAAGCCCAGAGATAAACCCACACACGTATGGTCACCTTATCTTTGATAAAGGATGCAAGAATATACAATGGAGAAAAGACAGCCTCTTCAGTAAGTGGTGCTGGGAACACTGGACAGCTGCATGCAAGAGAATGAAATTAGAACACTCCCTAACACCATACACAAAAATAAACTCAAAATGGATTAAAGACCTATATGTAAGGCCAGACACTATAAAACTCTTAGAGGAAAACATAGGAAGAACACTCTTTCACGTAAATCACAGCAAGATCCTTTTTGACCCACCTCTAGAGAAATGGAAATAAAAACAAAAATAAATAAATAAATAAATAAATGGGACCTAATGAAACTTCAAAGCTTTTGCACAGCAAAGGCAACGATAAGCAAGACGAAAGGACAACCCTCAGAATGGGAGGAAATATTTACAAATGAAACAGCTGACAAAGGAGTTATCTGCAAAATTTACAAGCAGCTCATGCAGCTCAGTATCAAAGAATAGACATTTCTCCAAAGACTACATACAGATTGCCAAGAAGCACATGAAAAGCTGCTGAACATCACTAGTTATTAGAGAAATGCAAATCAAAACTACAATGTGGTATAACCTCACACCAGTTAGAATGGGCATCATCAGAAAATCTACAAACAAGAAATGCTGGAGAGGGTGTGGAGAAAAGGGAACCCTCTTGCACTGTTGGTGAGAATGTAAATTGATACAGCCACTATGGAGAAGAGTATGGAGGTTCCTTAGAAAACTGAAAGTAGAATTACCATATGACCCAGGATCCCACTACTGGGCATATACCCAAAGAAAACCGTAATTCAAAAAAACACATGCACCCCAGTGTTCATTGCAGCACTATTTACAATAGCCAGGTCATGGAAGCAACCTCAGTGCCCCTCGACAGATGAATGGATAAAGATGTGGCACATATATACAATGGAATATTACTCAGCTATGAAAAGGAACGAAAATGGGTCATTTGTAGAGACGTGGGTGTATCTGGAGAGTGTTATACAGAGTGAAGTAAGTCAGAGAGAAACAAATATTGTATATTAACATATATGTGGAACCTAGAAAAGCGGTACAGATGAACCAGTTAGCAGAGCAGAAATAGAGACACAGATGTAGAGAACAAACGTATGGACACCAAGGGGGGAAAGTGGTGTGGGCGTGTAGTGGTGGGATGAATTGGGAGGTTCGGATTCATATATATACACTAATATGTATAAAATGGATAGCTAATAAGACTCTGCTGTATAAAAAAATAAAATTCAAAAATTCAAAAAAATGGTAGATATATGTATTATGCATAAGGAATGAAAAAAGAATATCAGTAGAGATCTACATCATTAGAAGGATTAAGAGAATATAATAAATAACTTTATCCTAAAAAATTTGATTACTCTCTTGAAATGGGCAAATTTCTTGAAGACAAAAACTGAAAAGCTCACTCAAGAAGAAGGAGATTAGTTGAATTAGCTCTATGTGTATTAAATTTAATTAGTGAATTAATTTTTTATTTATTTCTTTTTGGCTGCGTTGGGTCTTCATTGCTCTGTGCGGGCTTTCTCTAGTTGCGGCGAGCAAGGGCTACTCTTCGTGGCAGTGCGCGGGCCTCTCATTGTGGTGGCTTCTCTTGTTGCGGAGCTCGGGCTCTAGTCGTGCAGTCTTCAGTAATTGTGGCACACGGGCTTAGTTTCTCTTGGGCATGTGAGATCTTCCCGGACCAGGAATCTAACCATTGTCCACTGCATTGGCAGGCGGATTCTTTACCGCTGCGCCACCAGCGAAGTCCCGAAGTTTAATTTATAATGAAAGACTTTTGCACAAAGTAAACTATTTTCAATAGATGGTCTCGCTGGTGAATTATATCAAACGTATTTAAGAAAAAAATAATACCAGGCCTACACATACTCTTTCAGAAAATAGATAATTTTATGAGTCCAGCATTACCCAGATATAAAAACAAAAGACATTGTAAGAAAACAAAATCACACACCCATGTAATACCTGAATTCACTCCCATTTTTATATATCAGGACTAATCGACTAGAAAATGTAATTAAATAGGAGATACCATTTATAATAATGTAGATGATCAGAGACAATTAAGTTCTTTAGACTATATTTAACCAAAAATGTGCAAGACCTCTATAAAAGAAATCATAAAGCTTTCAAAATTTTTATACAATGTTTCCAGGAACATTTAGTATAATAATGTCAATTCTGCACCAAATTCATTTATAGATATAATTTAAATTTGGTCGAAAAAGTAGTGGGGGTTTTTTTTTCTGACAGTTGATAAAGTAACTGTAAATTTTATTTCTAACAATGAACACTAAAAATGAGATACTTTTTGCAAGAAGATCCAGGTGTAGATGGTCATTGTTTTCTATCAAATAAGAGGACATCTGTGAAGCTTGAGTAATGAAAACAGTGTGACATTTGACATAGGAATAGACAAATTGATTGGTACAGTAAAATATCTATCTCCCCCCAAAACAGAACTGCGTATGCTGTGGTATTTTGGTTTATCACAGAGGTAAAACGTTAGATCAGTTGGAAAAGGAGGGGACTTTTCTATATTCAGCTGGGGAAAAAATGATACCCTATTGAAAAAGCTGAAATTGAATCTTTCCCAAATAGGTACAGTCATTGGATGGGTTCACAAGGACCTGATGAGTACACATTTCAGTTTTATAAACAGAAATTTAAAACTCTGCAAATATAGTGGTGAATATGTAGGCTATGAAGTAGGGAACATTTTTTAAAACAAGACTTAGAATTCCTTGTTTAATAAAGATTGATAAACCTGTCTTTTATGGTTAATTATTTTAATCTAAAAATACCTTTAAGTAATTGAGTATATCACGTAATTTCTATAAATTAATAAGTAATGCACAAGAAGGCTAATGGGGGATGGGGAAGGAGGGGAGATAAATAAATGAGCAGATATTGCGTAAAAATGTAAATACTGAATAATAATCATATTAAGAGGTATTCATCATCTTCAGTGATTAGGAAGATGCACATTAAGAGATAAAACTATTTTACAAAACATTTTTAGCGGAAATATTTAAATGTGACAATAATAGGTGTTTGAAAGAATGCACATCCTTGGGGTCTCTTTAACTTTCCTGGTGGGCGTGTAAAATGATGGAACAATTTTATAAAATAGTTTGGTATTCTAAAATTGACTATTCATACAGCTTTTGTGAATGAGTCCTTGTGTTTGTTACATTAAAAATGACATAACATTTAATAAATGTTTATAGTTAACTTTATGAGCCAAAAATAAGGCACACTACCAGAACCTGATTTTTGTTTTAATATTGTCAAAAGAGCTCGTTTCCAGAAACAAACCCAGCCCCACACACACTCCCCAACCCTATGGTCCTAAAGAATTTTATATTCATTTTTTTCTTTAGTTTCTATTTAATCTGTTACATTTCTTTTTTAAATGAATTGTGCTCAGAGGCCTTAAATAACTTTTTTCTTTGTTATATACTCAACAAGTGGTAAAATGAGTATTCAAACACTGTGTCAGTTTTAGCGCCAGAAGTTTCTTTGTACTCATTGCGGGTTCCAAACTACCATAACAGTATACTTATGCTGATAGGAAGAGAGAGGGAGATGGATTTAAAAGCACTTAGAAAACATTCATCATTTTTATCATACTCATTTTAGGAGAAAGTATTCTTGGCTTTCCTTTCCTACAGTCTTGAGTTTCTAGGTTTTTGATTTTGTAAGTCATTCTGAAATGTTATGAGGCAGAAAAGTTGGTGTGAGAAAAGTATTACAATTTTTTTAAAAACATTTTTGACATGACAAAATATACATGGGGCAAAATCCATGTAGAGTCTAGTTGCCTTAGTAACTATAGCTAAGGAATGACTAGTGCCTAGAGAGAATATAAAGATCAGTTGTCATTTCCAATTGAGTCAAGAAATTTTTTTGGCTATCAGCATTCCAGAGACAATCCAGGGGAGACTGCAATTCATGTGAGATTAATAATAAAGATGATGATGATGGTAAAAAATGTCGAAGTCGATGACAGGTAAGGTAACATCAGGTATGCCAGGTACGATTCTAAGTGCATTCATTCATTCATTCATTCATTCAACAGATGCTCATTCATTACTACTTCCTATGTTTAAGGCATCTATGTTCTAGATGTTGGGGATTCAGTGTTGAAAGAATAATAAAAGCTTTCAACCCTCATGAAGCTTGCATTCTAGTAGGGAGGCAGATAACAAGCGTACAAGTAGATGCATAACATGTCAGATGGTCTAAAGTGCTGTGGAGAAAGGAAAAGAAAGGAAACAGGTGTTATCAAGTGGAGTTTTTTGTTGTTTGTTTTTAATTAATTTGCTTATTAGGTAGCTATGGGAGAGGAACTAACAATTGGGAAATAGCCTACGAATCCTAAATTTGGTTAGGTGCTATATTTATTTTTATTTTTGTGTTTTTTTTAAAGAAATTACTCAATTTATTTAAACTAAAACAAAAATAAAAACAAAAAAAAAGTCATTCACCTGTCTGTTCTCTGATCTATGAACTTGTTTTTGTTTTTGTTTTTAGATTCCACATGTAAGAGAGATCACATGATATTTATCTTTCTTTGACTTACTTCACTTAGCTTAATTCCCTTGAGGTTTATCCATGTTGCAAATGGCAAGAACTTATTCTTTTTTTTATAGTGGAATAATATTTCTTTATCCATCAGTAGACACTTAGGTTGTTTCTATATCTTGGCTATTGTAAATAATGCTGCAGTGAACATAGGGGAGCACATATCTTTTCAAATTAGTGTTTTCATTTTCTCCAGTTAAATACCCAGAAGTGGAATTGCTGGATCATATGGTAGTTCTGTTTTTAATATTTTGAGGACCCTCCATACTGTTTTCCATAGTGACTGCACTAATTTACATTCCCACCAACAGTGCAGAAGGGTTCCCTGTCTCCACATTCTCACCAACACTTGTTATTTCTTGTCTTTCTGATACTAGCCATTCTAACAGGTATGGGGTGATACCTCATTGTGGTTTTGATTTATTTGCATTTCCCTGATTAGCGATGTTGAGCATCTTTTCATGTGCCTGTTGGCCATCTGCATGTCTTCTTTGGAAAAATGTCTATTCAGATCCTCTGCTCGTTTTTTTTTATCAATATTTTTTTTTGCTACTGAGTTGTATGAGTTTTTTATATAGTTTGGGTACCAGCCCCTTATCGCATATATGATTTGCAGTTATTTTCTTCCATTCAGTAGGTTGTCTTTTTCATTTTATTGATGATTTCCTTTGCTCTGAAGAAGCTGTTTACTTTGATGTAGTCCCACTTGTATCATTTTTGCTTTTGTTACTTTTGCTTTTTGTGTCAGATTTTGAAAATCATCACCAAGACCTACATTAAGGAGCTTACTGCCTATGTTTTTTCCTAGGAGTTTTATGGTTTCAGGTCTTACGTTCAGGTCTTTTTAATCCATTTTGAGTTAATTTTTTTGTATGGTGTAAGATAGCTTTCCAGTTTCATTCTTTAGCATGTGCCTGTCCACTTTTCCCAGCACCATTTATTGAAGAGACTTCCCTTTCTTCATTGTAAATTCTTGGCTACCGTGCTATAAACTAATTGACCATATATGCATGAGTTTGTTTCTGGGCTTTGTATTATGTTTATTATGTTCCATTGATCTATTTGTTTTTTTATGCCAATACCATGCTGTTTTAATTGCTGTAGCTTTGTTCTTCTTTCTCGAGATTGCTTTGGCTATTCAGGGTCTTTTGTGATTCCATACAAATTTTAGGATTGTTTGTTCTGTTTCTGTGAAAAATACCATTGGAATTCTGATAGAAATTGCACTGATTCTGGATATTGCTTTGGGTAATGTGTACATTTTTAACAATATTAATTCTTACAACCCAAGAGCATAGAACATCTTTCCTTTTATGTTTGTGTGTTTTTCAGTTTCTTTCATTAATGTTTTGTAGTTTTCAATATACAGATCTTATACTTCGTTAGTTAAGTTTATTCTTTTTGATTCAGTTGTAAATAGGATTGTTTAATTTCTTTTTCTGACAGTTCATTATTAGTGTAAAGGAACACAAACAGGTTTTTGTGTCTTGATTTTGTATCTTGCAATTTTACTGAATTCATTTATTAGTTCTAACAGTTTTTTCATGGAGGCCTTAGGGATAAGGACTATATATAATATAATGTCGTCTGCAAATAGTAACAGTTTTACTTCTTCTTTTCCAGTTTGGATGTCTTTTATTTCTTTTCCTTGCCTAATTGCTCTTGCCTAAAAGCTAGGACTTCCAATACTATGTTGAATAAAAGTGGCATGTGTGGGCATCTTCGTCTTGTTCCTAATCTTTGAAGAACAGCTTTCAGGTTTTCACCCTTGAATATTATGTTAGCTATTGACTTGTCACATATGGCCTTTATTGTGTTGAGATATATTCCCTTTATACCTGCTTAGTTGAGAGTTTTTATCATAAATGGATGTTGAATTTTGTCAAATGCTTTTACTGCATCTCTTGAGATAATCATATGATTTTTATCCTTCATTTTTAACATGGTGTGTTACATCGGCTGATTTGTGGATGTTTAAACATCCTTGCATCCCTTGAATAAATCCCACTTGATCATGGAGTATGATCCTTTTAATGTATTGTTGGATTTAGTTTGCTAATATTTTGTTGACGATTTTTGCACCTATGTTCATCAGGGATATTGTTGTGTAATTGTGTGTGTGTGTGTGTGTGTGTGAGAGAGAGAGAGAGAGAGAGAAAGTGTGTGATCCTTGTCTGGTTTCAGTATCAGGGTAATGCTAGCCCACTAAAATGGGTTTGGAGGAATTCCCCTCTCTTCTGTGTTTTGGAAGAGTTTGAGAAGGATTGGTATTAATTTTCTTTAAATGTTTGGTAAAATTCACCAGTGCAGCCCTCTGGTCCTGGACTTTAGTATTGGGGGAGAATTTTTTTAAAGGAAGTGACTATTTATAGCAGAAGAATTAAGTATAAGGAGAATGAGAGACGAGAGAAAATCCGGGAATTGAGAGTAGTATTACACATCATACAAGGCATTTATAAGACTCTTAATGGTAAATTTTCTACTTTATGTTTCCACTTCTTACAACTTTTAAAATATATATCTTATGAACTTTGTCTTTTTCTTTTTAAAATCTTGTACTTTTAATGTATCTATTTCAATTCTTGTTAGAAGATATTTTTATTTAGAATTTTCATAGTTTTTTTTTTTTTAAGAATCTTTTGGCTCAGATTAGATTAACTCTATTTACATTTCTTACAATTTTGATATTACCAGGTACAGAAATAGTTTAATATTTAGATTACCTGGAGTAAATCAATGAGAGATTGGGAGTATTCATCTTTCTGAGCAATTTTGCTTGCTTTTTATTTTGTTAAAGAATTAAACTTAACATGGCTTTTAGTAGATGTATGGCTTAATAGTTCAGGTTTATTCTGAAAATGGAAAGAAAAATGATGTACTAAAAGCATAGTAAGGGACTTCCCTGGTGGTCCAATGGTTAAGACTCTGAGCTTCCAATGCTGGGGGCGCAGGTTCTATCCCTGGTCAGCAAACTAAGATCCCACATACTGTGCAGTGCGGCCAAAAAAATAAAATAAATAAAAGCATAGTAAATAAGGAGAATAACCAAACGTTCCCCTACATTCGTGCTGTGCAGCTTTATCTTAACACTTTGCATATCTTCTATGTTTGAAAGAAAAGTGCTCTTCATGTATGTCTCCCTGTCTAGCTCTTCTCCTTCTCAGTAGGCAATCACTGTCTAAATTTGTTGTTTCTTTTTTTTTATAAATTTATTTATTTATTTTGGCTGTGTTGGGTCTTCGTTTCTGTGCGAGGGCTTTCTCCAGTTGCGGCGAGCGGGGGACACTCTTCATCGCGGTGCGCGGGCCTCTTACTGTCGCGGTCTCTCCCGTTGCAGAGCACAGGCTCCAGACGCGCAAGGTCAGTAATTGTGGCTCACGGGCCTAGTTGCTACGTGGCATGTGGGATCTTCCCAAACCAGGGCTCGAACCCGTGTACCCTGCATTGGCAGGCAGATTCTTAACCACTGCGCCACCAGGGAAGCCCTAAATTTGTTGTTTCTTATTCTCATATGTGCTTCTATACTGTTATTATACATATAGGCATTCATAAACAATATGTGGTATTGTTCTGCATGTTTTAAACTTGACATGATGTATATATAATATGCTTTTTATTTCATTTAACTTTGTTAAATGAGTGCAGATTAATTTTTGTTAATGAGTGCAATATGCTCTTTTCATTTAACTTTGTTTTTGTAGTTTAGTAGTTTTAGTTCATTTATTTTAACTGATGTATGGTATTCAATTATATGATTCTGTCAAATATATTTATCTGTACTCCTATGAATAACTTTTAGGTTGTTTCTTATTTTTTTCTATTAAAAGCAATGTTGTAGTGAATGTTTTTGTACATATCTCCATGGGGTACAGTGACACCTTTTTGAGGGTGTATTTTTAGAACTAGAAATACTGCATTTATAGGACACTTAACTCACTTTATTAGATATTGCCTAATTGCTCTCCAGGGCCATTGTCTCCATATATTTTCCCATCAGCTTTTTGAGAGTTCCTGTTTTTTCATGTCTTCATCAACATTTAGTATGTCAGTCTGTGTAATTGCAGCTAATCTCATAAAATAGTATCTCAATGTTGTTTTCATTTGTTCTTCTTTGATAACCAGGAAAATTGAGCATCTTTTCATATATTTCTTGACCCTTTTGGCTTCTTTTTTCAGTCCCTTGTTCAGTATTTGTAGTCCATTTTTCAATAGAAGCTTGTCTCTTTTAAAAGATTGTTTTGTAGGATTTCTTTATATATTCTAGATACTAATCCTTTACTGGTTATATATTACATACATCGTCTCCCAATAGCTCACTTTTTCACATGTGTTAGTAAGTTTTAATGAGTAAAAATTTTATATTTTAGAGAAGTCAAGCATTTTGAAGTTAAATAAAACAACTTCTATTTTGGGTTCCCATTGCCTTAGGCCTTGCTTACCTGTCTCAAAGGCCAAATAGATCAAAATCAGGGGCACTACCCTATTAACCTATTGGAGGCATTGTAATTGGAAATCTCTAACGTTTTACCAGTAAGTGATATTAGCTCTAGATTTTGCATAGATACCATTTATTAGGTTAAAGAATTTCTTGCTTCTTATATTGCTTAAAGAATGTTTTTTTCCTTGTTCATAAATGATTATTGAATTTCATCAACTGCTTTTTCTGCATATATTTTCTCCTATAATACGTTCTCTTTTTTTTTTTCCTGTAATATGGTGAATTACATTCATAGAACAGCCTTTGAATTCTTGGGGGAAGCCCACTTTGAGAATTTCTAGATGAATTTAACAGAAAAGTGTTTTATTTGTCTGATTTATAATGTTGCTAGTTCAGGAAATGTAAACCTATTTTTTGAATTATAAAATAAATGCACTATAAAAATGATATATAAAACATGTTTACATAAAATATTATTTTACTTAAATTTACATAATAAATTACTCTTTAGCTGCCACGCAGGTTAAAAAGTAGAACATTGTAAGTGTTCCTCAGTGTTCCCCTTCCCAGTTGCCCTTCCTCCTCCTTCCCTATCCCAAAACAGGTAACCAGTGTCCTGACTTTGCTTTTTTTTTATAGCTTTAAAACGGAAGTATGTATCCATAAACAGTTACTGTTTACTTTTCAAAAACTGAGTAACAAAAACAGACTTAACTCTGTATGGAGAGTGTATTATTGCCACTGTTGGATGAAGGCTTCCGGTAGAAAAGGTAGAAAATACAAGTAGAACAGTTTCTGAGTCATTGTGTGGCTTCACAGTTTCTTTTGGGGGAGGTCATAAAGACTCATTCATAAAGTGAATAGTGAGGAGTGATGGTGAATCCTCTTTACTGCCATTGAGGCATCTAGCAGACCTTTATTGTACACTAGATACCAGATGCCTCACCAAAGTACAGTTAGAGGGAATGGGCTACTGTCTCCTTTGTAATTCTAAATTCACTGTGGTTTACCTCATGTTCTCAGGAGTAAGTCAAAGCAGAACAGTTCTGAAGTATGAAATGCATGTTCTCAGTTGATATATATGAAGCACAGCAGAGAGCATGAGTTTCATTACCACATGATCAAAACAAGCCAGTTATATATTAGACTTAAATTCAGGGGTTCTGTCCTCAGGCTACAAAAAAAGTTACAGAGGCAGAGAAGAGCTTATTGATAATAGACTTAAATATACCTATTTCTCAAATCACAGTGTTATATTGTAGACTGGTTACCCTTTAGGTCTGTTACACAGCTGTAACCCTTGGACTCTTCCTTTACTGTATTCATAGAGGTTGCTTTCTACCCTGTTATGTGTTGACTCATTTGTTTCCTATATCCTTGTCTTTCTCTTTCTTTACTCTGTCATTTTGGTGGAGCATATCTTGAATAGCTCCTTGAGATAGGGTGTTTGAAAGATATATTTTTTGGTCTTCCTTGATAATAGCTTGGACATTTAATTCTAGCTTAGAAATAATTTTTTTTTTTCACTGTTTTGAAGATGCACCATTATATTTAAAAGCTTCCAAGGTAGCTGTTGAGAAGCCTTGAGAACATTCTGTTTCCTGGATCCATTGTATGTCACCTTTTTTTCCTGGAACCTTGTGGAATCTTTAGTTTATCCCCAAAGATTCTGAAATTTTGCTTTGATGTTTCTATGTGTGAGTCTGCTTTCATCCATTGGGTTTAAGGCCCTTTTAATCTGGCAGCGTACTCCTCAGCCCTAAGACATTTTCTTAGTTTTGTTTGTTTTGTTTTCCACCCTTTGATTATAACTTTGCCTCCATTTTTTCTGTTCTCTCCTAAAATGGATATTGGTTCTTCATTTGTCTTCTGGTTCTCTAATTTTCTCTCCTATTTTCTATTTCTCTGTGTTTTTGTTCTACTTTCAGTTTCTAATTTGCTAGTAAGTAAATTGCCTCAACTTTCCTTTTAAGATTTTTACTGACTTCTTTATAGCATCTTGTTTATGTTTCATGGGTGAATATCTTATTCTGAGAATATAAATTTTGTTGTCATTTCTCAGATTGGTACTTTCCCCAGGGAAGACATCAGCCTCCTATCTGTCAGGTAAGGATCTGTCTGTAAGGATTCTGGGTACCAAACAGGGAAGAAGCCTGACGTCTCTGCTCTTAGATATTAGTATATACACAGTCACTTAATTTTCCTATTTTCGTTTGAATGTGATGATGAAAGCTTCTTCCCCTTTTACTCCTATCCTTCTGAAGTGTTTTTCATTTGAAAGAATTTCTTTGATTTAGTTTTTAGTAGGGTATCAGAAGGGACTAAAATTAAACGCATGTATATAACTTGCCATCTTAACCCCAGAAACCTAAACCTACTTTTTAATTGTCCTACTTTTTAAAAAAATTTATTTTGGCTGCACTGGGTCTTAGTTGCAGCATGTGGGATCTTCATTGCGGCATGCAGGCTCTTGGTTGCGGCATGCATGCGGGATCCAGTTCCCCGACCAGGGATCAAACCCGGGCCCCCTGCGTTGGGAGCATGGAGTCTTACCCACTGGACCACCAGAGAAGTCCCTATGGACTTATTTATTTATTTATTATTTATTTGTTTATTTTTTGGCTGTGTTGGGTCTTCGTTGCTGCACGCGGGCTTTCTCTAGTTGCGGTGAGCGGGGGTGCTTTTCATTGTGGTACGCAGACTTCTCATTGCAGTGGCTTCTCTTGTTGTGGAGCACAGGCTCTAGGCGCGCGGACTTCAGTAGCTGTGGCACGTGAGTTCCGTAGTTGTGGCTTGCAGGCTTCAGAGCACAGGCTCAGTAGTTGTGGCACACGGGCTTTGTTGTTCCGCGGCATGTGGGATCTTCCTGGACCAGGGATTGAATCCGTGTCCCCTGCATTGGCAGGCAGATTCTTAACCACTGCGCCACCAGGGAAGTCCCCCTACTTATTTTTAAATGTATGTTATTTATGATGCAGCATTGAAATATCCTGAAATAGGTGATATCTAGGTGTTCCATGCGTGCTTTTTGAAATAAATCATTGAGTAACAAGTATTAACTTTTTTTGTGAATGTCAACATTCACACTTCTTTTTTGGAATAGGAACTAGATGAAAAGAAAGGACATGTAAGGAAAATTCAAATGAATCTTCCAAATTATTTACTGTGAATGGCAACCACTATAAAATATTGAAATATAGAAATTTTGTAAAGTGTAAGTTCCATTAACTCGGGGATGTGTAAGCCAAGAAAAAAGAAAAGGAAAATGATTGACCAGACTGAATCATGATCCTAAAAAACATGTTAGAAAGTACTTGTGTTTCATACATTTTGTGGGTGGTTTTACTACCGTATCTGTTTATTGTGGTGTTTACTTGAATGTTCGGGAAACAAAAAAATGTCTTTCTGTTATCTTGATAATATATCTGGTGTTATTATTAGGTTATAGATGGTTAAAATTCTTCTGCAGGCTTAATGGTGGGGATACGTAAAGTCTCTGCACTTGAATACATGTTTTCTAAATATTTTGGACTCTTAAGATTAAAAGAATCATGGAATAGGTAAGTCGGGGTATACTTTTAAAAAGAGTATTCTAGTTTCATCTCGCACCCAGCTAGCTCCTACAAAGTTTGGGGATGTAAACTGCAGAAAAAGATCCAAAAAATATTCTGAAAGTTAAGGGAAAATTTCGTCATTAATGTGTCACATTATTTTTTTATTATGTATTTTACTATTTACTGTTGAGACACCTAACAGTTTTTATTTACCACTATATTTATCTTTTTTTTTAACTAGGTATTTTACTCACGTAATCATATTTCTTCTATTCAGACTCATGTAGGATAATGAGATTGAAGAATGGTCAATAAAATTTTAATAATTATGAAATAAGCAAACCAATTTTATTGGGTATACTACTAGCTAACTCACCCCCTCTGTTTTTTTCTCACTTCTCATTGTCTCTTTTTTTTTATTTTTTATTTTTCGAATTTTATTTTATTTATTTTTGTATACATCAGGTTCTTATTAGTCATCAGTTTTATACACATCAGTGTATACATGGCAGTCCCAATCGCCCAATTCATCACACCACCATCCCCACCCCCCCCGCAGCTTTCCCCACTTGGTGTCCATGTGTTTGTTCTCTACATCTGTGTCTCAACTTCTGCCCTGCAAACCGGTTCATCTGTACCATTTTTCTAGGTTCCACATACATACATTAATATACGATGTTTGTTTTTCTCTTTCTGACTTACTTCACTCTGTATGATAGTCTCTAGATCCATCCACGTCTCAAAGATGACCCAATTTCATTCCTTTTTATGGCTGAGTAATATTCCATTGTATATTATGTACCACAACTTCTTTATCCATTTGTCTGTTGATGGGCATTTAGGTTGCTTCCATGACCTGGCTATTGTAAATAGTGCTGCAGTGAGCATTGGTGTGCATGTGTCTTTTTGAATTATGGTTTTCTCTGGGTATATGCCCAGTAGTGGGATTGCTGGATCATATGGTAATTCTATTTTTAGTTTTATAAGGAACCTCCATACTGTTCTCTATAGTGGCTGTATCAATTTACATTCCCACCAACAGTGCAAGAGGGTTCCCTTTTCTCCACACCCTCTCCAGCATTTGTTGTTTGTAGATTTTCTGATGATGCCCATTCTAACTGGTGTAAGGTGATACCTCATAGTAGTTTTGATTTGCATTTCTCTAATAATTAGTGATGTTGAGCAGCTTTTCATGTGCTTCTTGGCCATCTGTATGTCTTCTTTGGAGAAATGTCTATTTAGGTCTTCTGCCCGTTTTTGGATTGGGTTGTTTGTTTCTTTAATATTGAGCTACATGAGCCGTTTATATATTTTGGAGATTAATCCTTTGTCCGCTGATTCGTTTGCAAATATTTTCTCTCATTCCAAGGGTTGTCTTTTCGTCTTGTTTATGGTTTCCTTTGCTGTGCAAAAGCTTTGAAGTTTCATTAGGTCCCATTTGTTTATTTTTGCTTTTACTTCCATTACTCTAGGAGGTGGATCAAAAAAGATCTTGCTGTGCTTTATGTCAATGAGTGTTCTTCCTATGTTTTCCTCTAAGAGTTTTATAGTGTCTGGTCTTACATTTAGGTCTCGAATCCATTTAGAGTTTATTTTTGTGTATGGTGTTAGGGAGTGTTCTAATTTCATTCTTTTACATGTAGCTGTCCAGTTTTCCCAGCACCACTTATTGAAGAGACTGTCTTTTCTCCATTGTGTATCCTTGCCTCCTTTGTCATAGATTAGTTGACACTAGGTGCGTAGGTTTATCTCTGGGCTTTCTATCTTGTTCCATTGATCTATGTTTCTGTTTTTGTGCCAGTACCATATTGTCTTGATTACTGTAGCTTTGTAGTATAGTCTGAAGTCAGGGAGTCTGATTCCTCCAGCTCCGTTGTTTTCCGTCAAGACTGCTTTGGCTCTTCGGGGTCTTTTGTGTCTCCATACAAATTTTAAGATTTTTTGTTCCAGTTCCGTAAAAAATGCCATTGGTAATTTGATTGGGATTGCATTGAATTTGTAGATTGCTTTGGAGTATAGTTATTTTCACAATGTTGATTCTTCCAATCCAAGAACATGGTATATCTCTCCATCTGTTGGTATCATCTTTAATTTCTTTCATCAGTGTCTTATAGTTTTCTGCATACAGGTCTTTTGTCTCCCTAGGTAGGTTTATTCCTAGGTATTTTATTCTTTTTGTTGCAATGGTAAATGGGAGTGTTTCCATAATTTCTCTTTCAGATTTTTCATCATTAGTGTATAGGAATGCAAAAGATTTCTGTGCATTAATTTTGTATCCTGCAACTTTACCAAATTCATTGATTAGCTCTAGTAGTTTTCTGGTGGCATTTTTAGGATTCTCTAGGTATAGTATCATGTCATCTGCAAACAGTGACAGTTTTACTTCTTCTTTTCCAATTTGTATTCCTTTTATTTCTTTTTCTTCTCTGATTGCCGTGGCTAAGACTTCCAAAACTATGTTGAATAGTAGTGGCAAGAGTGGACATCCTTTTCTTGTTCCTGATATTAGAGGAAATGCTTTCAGTTTTTCACCGTTGAGAATGATGTTTGCTGTGGGTTTGTCGTATATGGCCTTTATTATGTTGAGGTAGGTTCCCTCTATGCCCACTTTCTGGAGAGTTTTTATCATAAATGGGTGTTGAATTTTGTCAAAAGCTTTTTCTACATCTATTGAGATGATCATATGGTTTTTCTTCTTCAATTTGTTAATATGGTGTATCACATTGATTGATTTGAGTATATTGAAGAATCCTTGCATCCCTGGGATAAATCCCACTTGATCATGGTGTATGATCCTTTTAATATGCTGCTGGATTCCATTTGCTAGTATTTTGTTGAGGATTTTTGCATCTATATTCATCAGTGATATTGGTCTGTAATTTTCTTTTTTTGTAGTATCTTTGTCTGGTTTTGGTATCAGGGTGATGGTGGCCTCATAGACTGAGTTTGGGAGTGTTCCTTCCTGTGCAATTTTTTGGAAGAGTTTGAGAAGGATGGGTGTTAGCTCTTCTCTAAATGTTTGATAGAGTTCACCTGTGAAGCCATCTGGTCCTGGACTTTTGTTTGTTGGAAGATTTCTAATCACAGTTTCAATTTCATTACTTGTGATTGGTCTGTTCATATTTTCTGTTTCTTCCTGGTTCAGTCTTGGAAGGTTATACCTTTCTAAGAATTTGTCCGTTTCTTCCAGGTTGTCCATTTTATTGGCATAGAGTTGCTTGTAGTAGTCTCTTAGGATGCTTTGTATTTCTGCGGTGTCTGTTGTAACTTCTCCTATTTCATTTCTAATTTTATTGATTTGAGTCCTCTCCCTCTTTTTCTTGATGAGTCTGGCTAATGGTTTATCAATTTTGTTTATCTTCTCAAAGAACCAGCTTTTAGTTTTATGGATCTTTGCCATTGTTTTCTTTGTTTCTATTTCATTTATTTCTGCTGTGATCTTTATGATTTCTTTCCTTCTGCTAACTTTGGGTTTTGTTTGTTCTTCTTTCTCTAGTTCCTTTAGGTGTAACGTTAGATTGTTTATTTGAGATTTTTCTTGTTTCTTAAGGTAGGCTTGTATAGCTATAAACTTCCCTCTTAGAACTGCTTTTGCTGCATCCCATAGGTTTTGGATCATCTTCTTTTCATTGTCATTTGTCTCTAGGTGTTTTTTGATTTCCTCTTTGATTTCTTCAGTGATCTCTTGGTTATTTAGTAACGTATTATTTAGCCTCCATGTGTTTGTGTTTTTTACGTTTTTTTCCAGGTAATTCATTTCTAATCTCATAGCGTTGTGGTCACGAAAGATGCTTGATATGATTTCAATTTTCTTAAATTTACTGTGGCTTGATTTGTGCCCCAAGATGTGATCTATCCTGGAGAATGTTCCGTGCGCACTTGAGAAGAAAGTGTAATCTGTTTTTGGATAGAATGTCCTATGAATATCAATTAAATCTATCTGGTCTATTATGTCATTTAAAGCTTCTGTTTCCTTATTTATTTTCATTTTGGATGATCTGTCCATTGGTGTAAGTGAGGTGTTAAAATCCCCCACTATTACTGTGTTACTGTCGATTTCCTCTTTTATAGCTGTTAGCAGTTGCCTTATGTATTGAGGTGCTCCTATGTTGGGTACATATATATTTATAATTGTTATATCTTCTTCTTGGATTGATCCCTTGATCATTGTGTAGTGTCCTTCCTTGTCTCTTGTAACATTCTTTATTTTGAAGTCTATTTTATCTGATATGTGTATTGCTACTGCAGCTTTTTGATTTCCATTTGCATGGACTATCTTTTTCCATCCCTTCACTTTTTCAGTCTGTATGTGTCCCTAGGTCTGAAGTGGTTCTCTTGTAGACAACATATATATGGGTCTTGATTTTGTATCCATTCAGCAAGCCTGTCTTTTGGTTGGAGCATTTAATCCATTCACATTTAAGGTAATTATCGATCTGTATGTTCCTATTACCATTTTCTTAATTGTTTTGGGTTTGTTTTTGTAGGTCCTTTTCTTCTCTTGTGTTTCCCACTTAGAGAAGTTCCTTTAGCATTTGTTGTAGAGCTGGTTTGGTGGTGCTGAATTGTCTTAGCTTTTGTTTGTCTGTAAAGCTTTTGATTTCTCCGTTGAATCTGAATGAGATCCTTGCCGGGTAGAGTAATCTTGGTTGTAGGTTCTTCCCTTTCATCACTTTAAGTATATTATGCCACTCCCTTCTGGTTTGTAGAGTTTCTGCTGAGAAATCTCTGTTAACCTTATGGGAGTTCCCTTGTATGTTATTTGTTGTTTTTTCCTTGCTGCTTTCAATAATTTTTCTTTGTCTTTAACTTTTGCCAATTTGATTACTGTGTGTCTCAGCGTGTTTCTCCTTGGGTTTATCCTGTATGGGACTGGCTGCGCTTCCTGGACTTGGGTGGCTATTTCCTTTCCCATGTTAGGGAAGTTTTCGACTATAATGTCTTCAAATATTTTTTCTGGTCCTTTCTCTCTCTCTTCTCCTTCTGGGACCCCTATAATGCGAATGTTGTTGCGTTTAATGTTGTCCCGGAGGTCTCTTAGGCTGTCTTCATTTCTTTTCATTCTTTTTTCTTTATTTTGTTCTGTGGCAGTGATTTCCACCGTTCTGTCTTCCAGGTCACTTATCCGTTCTTCTGCCTCAGTTATTCTGCTATTGATTCCTTCTAGTGTATTTTTCATTTCAGTTATTGTATTGTTCATCTCTGTTTGTTTGTTTTTTAATTCTTCTAGGTGTTTGTTAAACATTTCTTGCATCTTCTCAATCTTTGCCTCCATTCTCTTTCCGAGGTCCTGTATCATCTTCACTATCATTATTCTGAATTCTTTTTCTGGAAGGTTGCCTATCTCCACTTCATTTAGTTGTTTTTCTGGAGTTTTATTTTGTTCCTTCATCTGGTACATAGCCCTCTGCCTTTTCATCTTGTCTATCTTTCTGTGAATGTGGTTTTTGTTCCACAGGCTGCAGGATTGTAGTTCTTCTTGCTTCTGCTGTCTGCCCTCTGGTGGATGAGACTATCTATTTGTTATCCCTTGAATTAAACTTATAACATATGTTGTATCCATCGTCTGAAAATGTGTTGCTTTGCATTTCAAAGTTCAGCTACTC
Source organism: Eubalaena glacialis (assembly GCF_028564815.1). Lineage (NCBI taxonomy): Eukaryota > Metazoa > Chordata > Mammalia > Artiodactyla > Balaenidae > Eubalaena > Eubalaena glacialis. The sequence goes on from NC_083716.1 coordinate 76,049,284, forward strand.
AGATAGCCTCAGTGTACTTGCAGAAAAATAAAAGGCAAGAGGAAGCAAACTGTTGTCTGACTAAGTCCTTTTTTCTTTCTACCACATAACATTCTACCCAGAAAGCCCTACTTTGGTGGAGGCTAGAATTGTTTAGTGTGAATTTTACTCAGGATATGATGACTCAATCTGAGATTTTGCTCAGAAGACAAAATCCTGTGGTGACAGCATATACATTGCTGACTTTTTTTTTCTATGTGGGTTCCCTGCAGTTTCAGTAGAACTTTTTTTGTGAAGTATGTTAAGTGATGAAACACCTGCTGTATTAGTTTGCTAGGGCTGCCATAAAAGAGTACCAGAGATTGAGTGACTTAAGCAATAGAAATTAATTTTCTCACAGTTCTGGAGGCTAGAAGTCCAAGATACAGTTGTCAGCAGAGTTGCTTCCTTCTAAGGGCTGTGAGAGAAGGATGTGTTCCCAGCCTTGCTCCTTGACTTATAGATGGCTGTCTTCTCCCTGTGTCTTCACATCATCTCCCCTCTTCATCTGTGTGCAGATTTCCTCTTATGACCACCACTCATACTGGATTATGTCCCATCCTGAGGACCTCATTTTAACTTAATTACCTATGTAAAAATCCTGTCTCAAAATATGGTCACATTCAGATGTTCTGGGAATTAGGACTCCAGCGTAAGAATTTTTAGAGGGGATACAATTCAGCCCGTAACACATAGTATTACAAAAATTTGTGTTTAAAATAGAGGATTTATCTGCCTAAGAAATGAAATAATTTATTGAAAGGCACTTAATATTATTATAAACAATGAGATCTTAGTTTCCCTATTATCAGAAACATGACTTTGAAAGGGAAGCAGTAATGAAATCTCAGCACTAGTCCAGGAACAGCTAACTAATCATCCAGTTAGAGGCAAATTGAGGATCACTTTTTTGTTATAAAAACCGTGACCATAAACTAGATTTCACTTTTCAAATGCTGAAATAGATGATGTTCACACTTATCTTTACCCATATCCGTTTGTCTATAGGTAACCCTAGTCATTCTTTAGTTGGGTATGCTAAGCAGCTAATGTTAATTTGTTAATTGGAGTATAGAAAAAGCTATTATTTGAGAACTTGGATAGAGGTTTCTTAACATGTTTGAATGTTAACTTTGGCTGTAGCGTAACCTTTTTTTTTTTTGCCTGTTTTAAATGAATAGCTAGGTCAATATAAAAATGTCTTAAAAAGGCATCTATTTGAAAATAAAAGTTATTTCTGTCTATATACCAATTTTATATATATGTATATATGTTTCACAGTGAAGTACAGTATCAGGTCCTATCAAATATCCTCTGCCAGTAGACTTTCCATATAGATTAAAAGTGAGTAAAAGCATCTGCTGTCTGTGATCTGAGTTTTTTTACCTTAACCCAGTCTAGTGCTCAGTGTTTTTGCTATACACACTGTTATCATAGTTGGTATTCTTATGGCAGATGCTACGAACAATAAAAGTTGCTTTTGCAGTATAGACAAAAGAATCTTACCCTTAGAATTATTCCTGCCAACCTAAGAAGTAAGAGTTTACTTGTTAACATGGATGCTCAAATAAAGCATGATACTTTTATTTATACTTAAGTACTTTTCCATTTTGAAGTTTAACACGCAGCTGTGTGGTTGTTTTTGTTTTTATTTTTGTGTTTTAAATTCCTGGCTCTGAATCCTAAATCCTCATTCCCTCAGATGTAGCCAGCAATCTGGGCATGCCTATGTCTGAAAAGAGACAGCCTTATGCCCACACTTCTGTTACCAACTCCTTCTGATATCCAATATGAGTTATTTTGATTGCATTCCCGATAATGGCAAAGGCAGTAGCTAACTGTTATTCATATTTGATGATTTCCAAAAGTTTGAAGTTTTTGTCAATGTGGCCTTTTTGTCCCTTTTGAGTTCATAGCAATTAAGAGATTTTATTTATACCACCTATATGAAGGATAGTCTAATAGAAAGATGCTGCCAGGAATACAAAGATGAGTAAGGCAAGTTTCTTGTTCAGACAAGTACATTAATTACTGTAATTCAAGGTAGAGTAAGATTAGTGCCATAAGAGTGTATTGTTTCTCATATCAGTATGTATTAGAAACAGTGGCTTCTCAGCGATATCCTTGCTCTTCCCTCTGAAAATGTTCTGTTGATATCAGAAAAACTCTTAGTAAAAAATTAGAGTGTTTTATAATATAATCTAATAATAAACAGAATCTTGGTAATTTTTGACTCAATAAAGTCACATAACAGGTTCTTATTGACTGCTTTTTTGTGTGCAGCATTGTTTTCTACTGTGAAAAATCATGAAGAAATACATATTTTTAAAAGAACCTGCTTTTAAATAGTTTATATATTATAACTCTTAGATGCATGAAATGAAATGTCTTATGTACTTCCAAAGCAACAGAACAGTATGGGCAAATAACATGATATGAATCAAATGTGCAAGCCCTAGCTGAGAATGTGATTTAGCATTGGGATTGATAAAAAGCATGAGCAAAGTATAATCAGAGAGCCCTTCATGAAAGAAATTTTTAATTATACCTTGGTATAGGTAAAAAGCTTGGGTTTTACTCTATAAAAAATTGCTTGAGAGTGTATCTCAAACTATGTTCTGTAGAAAACCTAGTGTTGTAAAAAATAGTCTCTCGTTCCTAAGTTAGAGGAATATGTACCTCTCCCCCCCTGGATGATTCACGATAAAGTCAGGTTAATGGATAAAGAATCTTAGGCCCAAAGATTTTTAAATCATCAGACTAAGAGTTGGTCAGTCAGTGATTGAAGAAATTATATTAAAATATGCTCAGTGAACGTTACAGCATAAAATTATTTCCCTGTGGCTTTCTTTGAGTTTTAATAAAGTTCCTACATATGTTTGTAAAGTCTAGGAGGAAGATGGATCTTTATCATTCTAGTTGCTAAGGGGTAGTAATTTTTTGAATGTGACTTAAATCTAGAGGCTGTAATTGTGGCTACTAATTCCAAATGAGACTTGACCAGACAAATGGCATTACTAAGTGCAGCTAGTTCTAGAGATTTCACTAACTGTTGTCTGGGTCTAGGACTAGTAGTTAGACTGCAATAATAACAACTTGATAAACATTTAAATAATGAATTCGGGAGTTCCCTGGCAGTCCAGTGGTGTTAGGACTCTGCGCTTTCACTGCCGAGGGCATGCGGAGGGCACGGGTTCAACCCCTGGTCAGGGAACTAAGATTCTGTAAGCCACGCAGCACAGCCAAAAAAAATGAAATAATGAATTCAAGTTTTGATTACTCATATGTGATTTCTAATTGAAGTAAAAATGTAGTTACAATATGTTGTAAAGATTGCTTTTCACTTTTTCTCCACTCTTAGCTATCTGTGAAGATAAACATACAACTTGCTGGCTCTTTAAAGAGGTTCTCAAGCAAGACAAAGCTATAATGGGATATCATTTTTCAAATACCGGGTTAACAAAGATCAATATTTTTGATAACATCTTTTTGAAAAGAGTGTGGGGAAACTGCTACTCTTTCATTGCTGGTATGAGTATGTTTAGGTATAAACTTGATGGAGTACAGTTCTAATTATATACTCAACTCAGACATTTTTAATCTAGGAATTTATCCTACAGTCTACATGCATTTGTGGGAAATGACTTAAGTACAAGGCTTATTCTTGTGTGCAATAGCATGGAAACAGCATAAATAGCTATTAAATCAATTATGATATATCCATACAGTGGAATAGAATGTAGCCATGCATTAAAAAGAATGATGTAGCTCTTTATATACTGACCGGGAATGGATTCGTTTCAGAATAGAGCAAAGTTTTTTTCAAGTGAAGAACAAAGTATATAGAATTTTTTTTTAAAAAAACCATTTGTTTTGTACGTGGTCTCTATATTATATATACATATATGCATGCTTGAATATGCATACAATATCTCTGGAAAAAAATAAGAATTTGTTAAAACTTGTTGCCTCTGGGCTAAGAAATCAGATGTGCTTACTGGAATAAAAGGGTAACTGGTGTTTCCCTGCATATATTTTAATTTTGTACCTGTGTTTCTGAGAGACAGTGATTCTCAAGCATTTTCCCTTGTTGCCTTTCCTGTAGTATATGGTTTAGTAGGTATTGAGGAAATCTGCTGAGGCCTTTAAGTGGAATGTGCAGTGTTTATAGATAGTCTTTCTTAATTATTTTTCTCTTAGGTCTCTACTTTCACCCTGAAAGCAATGTTAATTTCTTTTAGATGATCTGCCTTTAAGATTCAGAGAAGGAAATAGTTAGCAAAGATATTTGTTCATGTAAAAAAGATGGTTTTATAAAAGTATCCTTCCTTTGACAGATCATTTTCCTTTTTTCAGCTTCTCCAAACTATAATATTTCCTAAAGTGGCAAATTTGAAAGATGTGCAAAATTCTTTTTATGTCTAGACAGAGGTAGCCTTCCTTTCCCTTTGGCACACATAACAATAAATACATCATTGGTAGTTTTATTGTGCTTTTGATGACTATGCTGACTTTCTATTTTAGAGGGTAGTTTGTGGCTCTGAAACCAAACATGTAGTGCTATATGTGAGATAGAGTCCCTAACGTTGGCCTCATGAGTACTATAATTAACAGCTGTCTGACCAGACTGAATGAACATATTACCTTAGATGTTCGGTTGGATGTTATATTCACTGAAGTGTGATAACTGCCTAATGGAGTAGCTATTTAAGTAATATGTTTGTTTTAATGTATTATACTTCTTTGTTTCTTTAGAAAATGCAGATTATCAGCAATTCTAGTTACATATACCCATTAACTCAGACATTCCACTTCTAGGAATTTATCTTACAGTCTACATGTATTTGTTAGAAATAACTTAAATAAAGGATCATCATCATATTATAAGTGATATAATTTGAAGACTTACTCATCTACAGAAAACTGAATCAAAAAGACTGGGTTCCATGAGAAGCTTTCTCTTTATTTCTTGCAGAGATGATTTTGCTGACAGTCTTGAAATTTGAAAATAGGATAAGTGGGAATTCCCTGGCTAGGACTCTGCGCTTTTACTGCCGAGGACCTGGGTTCAATTCTTGGTTGGGGAACCAAGAATCCCGCAAGCCATGCAGTGCAGCCGAAGGAAGGAAGGAAGGGAGGGAGGGAGGGAGGGAGGGAGGGAGGAAGGAAAGAAAGAAAGAAGATAGGATAAGGGCATTCATATAGAGCTTCTTGGAATTCACAGAAATTGATACTATTTGGTTATCTGCGATTGTTTTATTTTTACAATTTTGCTGAAGAGAAGATTATAAATTAATACTATTTTGTACAAAAACTATGGGTAGCAATAATAGGGTGGATATTTATTCATAGGGCATTTGAAACAGAGGTGAGCTCTGTTCTGTTGTGAAGTATCCATTTCAGAATGGACTTGCCAATATACTATAATAGGAAATCCAGTTTTAGTGTTTAAAGGTACAATAATTCAAATATCATCTTGATTTCTAAATGTTTTGCATAATTGCTAGAATGGTTCTTGACACTATAGACTGTAATGTTTACTAAATATATAAATTTTTTTAAAAAATAAATTTATTTATTTATTTATTTTTTGCTGCATTGGGTCTCTGTTGCTGCATGTGGGCTTTCTCTAGGCGCGGCAAGTGGGAGCTACTTTTCATTGCGGTGCGCGGGCTTCTCATTGCGGTGGCTTCTCTTGTTGTGGAGCATGGGCTCTAGGCGCGCAAGCTTCAGTAGTTGTGGCACGTGGGCTCAGTAGTTGTGGCTCGCAGGCTCTAGAGTGCAGGCTCAGTAGTTGGGACTCACGGCTTAGTTGCTCTGTGGCATGTGGGATCTTCCCGGACCAGGGGTCAAACCCGTGCCCCCTGCATTGGCAGGCTGATTCTTAACCACTGTGCCACCGGGGAAGTCCCACAAGTGTACTTTTTTCACATAATATATACAGGTTTTTTTTTTCAAAATTACTAATATGACTTTAACTTTTCTGAGAGGATAACTTTGTGCTGTGTTCATAGCTAAAGTTCTAGTTCTAACCAACCAAACAGTTTTTCCCGCTAAATTCAGGAATGACTTAAAAACCCAGTGATACTTACATTTTTATATCAGAGGCAGATCATTCATAAATGAGAAAGTTGGGTAAGCTTCATTCAGGCATGAGTTATAGTGCTGTTGGCTTTGATTTCAATGTTAATGAATCAACAATATATATTAAATAAGGTTTCTTTAAGCAGAAACACACATAAAAGAAAGTTATATATTGATAGGTTGATGAAAATGTTATCAAAGGCTCCAGGAATCTACTTTTGTATTTCCACTAATAGCACTGGTTCAGTATTTGGTAATTCAGGTTTGTGGTGACTGTATAGAATATAACTACTGCAAATAACAACAGTCAACTCTAGTTACAACTGTACTTATTGACTAAAATATTTAACAATTTGTCCTCTGACACATTGGAAGTAAATTGTAGGTTTTTTTGCATGTAAGGAAGCTTGCTCATGAAATTTTCAAAATTAAGTTTACATTTTATGAAAGCTACCTCTTTCTTGATCAGTAGGCTAACTAGTGAGCCTGTATGGAATCCGAGCAAGAAAGGAACCCATGAGGAAAGAACTCATGAGCTTGAAGCACTTAATTTCGTATTCGGGTTTTCAGTTTATAATACTTATGGCTTCCCTCAGAATTTTTTTAAATACTAAACTTTTAGAAGATTTCTTACTGTTCTAGGAAGAATCCCTAACAGCGAATTTCCCTTTTAATCTTGGTGATCTCGAGATGGTTGTGGCACTGTCTTACATAGTAACCTCATAAAAAACTGCATGCTGGCTTTAACAGTTTAGTTCTGTATTTTCAATAGCACCTTTAAAAAATTAATTTCCGAAGAGCTGTTGGAAGGTGTTTTCCCTAGGGACCATCAGTTTTAGAACTTCTTTACAAATATTTAATGATCGTCTTTGTTTCACAAATTCTATGTTAGATACTATGGAAAATACAGAGATGAATATGAAAAGATCTTTGACCTAGAGCTCAAGGTTTTGTGGAGATAAATACATGTATAAATAAATAATCGATTAGGGACTTCGCTGGCTGTCCAGTGGTTAAGACTCCGCACTTCCACTGCACGGGGCACGGGTTCAGTGCCTGGTTGGGGAGCAAAGATACTGCATGCCGTGTGGCCAATAAATAAATAATCGATTAAAACTGTTTTATTGTGTTGTTGGTTATATGGGGTAGGAAAACAACATGGTTATATGAGGTAGGAAAATATTAATTTTGACTGGGAATATCTGAAAAGTCATAGAAAAATCTATGTTTGAACTATGCCTTGAAAGGATTGAGCGAATTTTAACGGATGCATATGGGGAAATATCTTGAGCTAAATCAGAGGAGAATAAATGAGAAAGAACAGAGAATGTTTCAGCATATAAGATATGCATAATTAGGGAAAAGAAGTAGTGGAAAATGAGGCAGAAAGGGAAGTTCATCTGCAAGGTGAAGAAGATTGGACACCTTTCTGTATGTAATATCAAAGTGATTTGAGCAAGGGAATGATTCAGTCATATTTGTTTTAGGATCATTTTGGAAGAGTTAGATTAAATGCCAGAAGGCCAATTAAGAAATCGAAACGAACTGAATTAGTACAGTGAGAAAGGTCAGAACAAAAAGGTACCTATATGGGGCAGCTTTCTGCATGTAGATAGTATTTAAAGCCATAAGATGCTCAGTTAGAGTTTAAGTGATAGATTTAATCTTGAGCCACATCCACATGTAAGGGATAAGAAGAAGTGGAGCCATCTGGGAAGACTGAAATTATATCAGAGAGGTAGGAGAAAAAGCATCAGAATATGCTATTTTCAGAGTCAAGGGAGGAGTAAGTTTCTAAAACTTTAGTACGAAATACTTGTGAGTTAAGTAGGGTTGAGAACTGAAAAGAGACTGGTACCACAATGTTCATTGCAGCACTGTTTACAATAGCCAGGACGTGGAAGCAACCTAAGTTTCCATTGATAGATGAATGGATAAAGATGATGTGGTACACATATACAATGGAATATTACTCAGCCATAAAAAGAAACAAAATTGAGTTATTTGTAGTGAGGTGGATGGACCTAGAGTCTGTCATACAGAGTGAAGTAAGTCAGAAAGAGAAAAACAGATACCATATGCTAACACATATATATGGAATCTAAAAAAAAAAAAAAGGTTCTGAAGAACCTAGGGGCAGGACAGGAATAAAGACAGCAGATGTAGAGTATGGACTTGAGGACACAGGGAGGGGGAAGGGTAAGCTGGGACGAAGTGAGAGAGTGGCGTGGACATATATACACTACCAAATGTAAAATAGATAGCAGGTGGGAAGCAGCCACATGGCACAGGGAGATCAGCTCAGTGCTTTGTGACCACCTGGAGAAGTGGGATAGGGAGGGTGAGAGGGAGACGCAAGAGGGAGAGGATATGGGGATATATGTATACGTATAACTGATTAACTTTGTTATACAGCAGAAACTAACACAACGTTGTAAAGCAATTATACTCCAATAAAGATGTTAAAAAAAAAAAAGAAGAAAAAAAAGAGACTGGAATTAAGCAGTAAGCGGGCCATTACCTTGAGAGAGCAATTTCAAGAGAGTGCAGAAATTAAAAGGTAGATTATGTTGGATTGTAAAACTAGGATGAATTGAAGATTTTATCTCGAGGCCCTATCTTAATGAAAAGGAGTGCATTGATTATGTAAAGTGTTTTCCAAAAAGCAGGACAAACGAATGTTAAGTATTGTCATCTGTGTTATAGCACCTGAGAGAGTGGTAACAGTGACCGTAAGTGGTAACTAGAAGAAACAGGAGAAGTCTTCACTTCAGTATATGGCTAGGAAAGTAGTGATTATTGTTTGTCCACCCCACAGGACTGAAAGCTCTGTGAGAGCAGGAGATGTTTGGTTCTACACTATACTTTACCCCCAGATATTTGTTGGTTGATTCGGTGGCTGGGTGGATGAATATAATAGGGTGGCCAGGTTTTATTTCACTTAGGTTTGGTGGCAAGGAGAGCATTTCAGTAAAAGGTCAAGGGAGTCCTTTATTCTTTGGTATTGGTTCTAAAATAACAGTAGCTGAAGTGATTATTCTTGGTTAGGGGGATTGGAGTGTGTGATCATGCTGGAAAAAATACTTGGCTAGGTTGGAGGTGGATTTTGGCTCTGAGGAAGAGATTAAGAATTGTAGGTGGTCTTATATCATGTTAATAATGATGGACTGTGAAGCGGGTTTGGCATTAGAATATTTATAGAACATTAGTATGATGTGATGACATTTGTCCTGTCTTAATTACTCCCATAGACTTAAATAGATCTTAGTGGTCATTTAGTCTGTGGGAATGACCACTAGGATGACTTTAAAACAATTTTTTTAAAAACAAGCTTGTGGGAATGGAATTAAAATATAGAGTGGAAATATAAATATTTTATGTCTGTATGTATTTCCCTTCTATCCCACCCTCCCTCCCCCACAAAAATAGAAAGAGAAAAGAAACAAATGTTGAGTTAAAAGCTTAGTCTTTTAAGTAGGCTTTATTATAGAGAAAAGGGTAGCAAAAGTACTGTAAAAGTTATAATTCTGATCAGGTTTTTCTTACTAACTAACTAATAGTATTTGGAAATGGTCCCACAGATTAATAACATATATATATAGTATTCCTTCTCAAGATTAGTTATCTCCCCCAAAAGAAAACTTCACATTGATTCTCTACCTTGTCAAAATTATTTTCATGAGCTCATTAATTAAATTCCCATAGCCAGTCTTCATTTATTTGTTTTTGTCTTTTGATTGCAAAATGAATTCCAATAAAAATTATTTTATATTAATAGCAAAATTGCAAGCATTTTGTATCATTGTGTATGTTAATCTTTTTCCATAAGCATCTCAGGGGAATCATACATATTAGAGACGGACAAGTCCTATTGAGTCTTGGTCTATAGTACAACCCCAGGAGCTTTTTCTTAACCAGTTTTACATGTTTCCTGGTGTTTTCAGAAATTTCAGAAATTTTTATAAGTTTCCCAAGTTCCCCAGCAGTCTAGTTTGTGCCTCTAGACCTTTCTTTAAGGGTATTTTCCCGCTGTTGGCCTGCAGTTGCTTTTACTGCTTCCTAGAACATTCATGTAATTTATATATTTTCAAAGTACTGTCTCTTTATTTGAAAAAGGCTACATTGTACATATTGTTTTTTTGTATCTTTCATTAATCTTTCCTCTTAGATTTTTTTTCTGTGATTTTAATACATTTTTTATAATTTTTAAAATTTTGTAAGTAGCCGAGACAGTCATCTTAGAATTTTTGCTCTGTAATCAGGTTTTTGAATAATGAATGATATTTCTAAAAATGCCATAATTTAAAAATATTTGTGACATCTGTGCATTTATATTCATATAATAACTTATTATAATAAATACAATTGTAGTGAAAGCTTTGTTTTTAAAAATGTGTTTTTTTTTAAAGAGTCCACCAGTAACCCATTAACTTTAATATTAACTGCTGTAATACTTACTTTAGAAATAAGGAATTTGTACAGTCCCTTGGAGCTTTATTGCAACAGGATTTAACTTACAAATACATACATTCAAACTATAAATAAATATGTAAATACCATCCGTCAAACAGTACTAGTCATTATTCATGAAAAACAAGTCACTGCTCATTGTCTTAATTTATAAGACTGCAGATCACTGTTACCATCACTAAAAAGAGAAAAGAAATATTCCCAATGGTTTTTACTATCCATCAGTCATTTTTTGCTGTTTTAATTAACATTTCCAGCCATGAGTTTATATTCATGCTTTTTTACTTCAGATCATAATAATTTTTATCATGTGCCTAGCAAAATGAATAATTATAAATTAAATTACTAGTTTTCCAAGAGGGAAAATTTTTAGTTTTCTCTTATGAAATTCTTATAAGAATAAACCATAGAAAAACCTTTTTACATGACTACCAAAAGAATTTACTGAGGAGAAGTACAGTGATTTAAACTTCACTAGTTCTGAGTTTACTGGTGCTGTGTGAGAAATTACTGTGATAAAGTTGTACCTTTCATTTGTGCTAATTGGAAGAATAAAGTTTCCCAGAGTCTATGCAACAGAAAGAACCACAGATTATATTAAAATACTGGAATTACAAAGTTATTAAATCAGTTTAAATATATATAACAACAAATAAGGAGATTAAGAGAATGAGAAGACAGGCCATAGTCTAGGAGAAAAGTATTTGCAAAAGACATATCTGATTGAAGACTGTGTTTTTGAACCCAAGTTCATGTGCCCTATGCACATGAAACTTCAGAGTTTGGAGCAGAGGAAGGTTTATTGCAGGGCAAAACAAGGAGAACGGGCTGCTCAAGCTCAAAGGACCTGATGAACTCCCCTATGGCTTTCAGAGAACAGTTTTTAAAGGCAACATTTGGGCTGAGAGCTCCTGGGTGCGTGACTTTTTTTGATTGATTGGTGGTGAGGTAACAGGGTGATGTTTCAGGAATCTTAGTCATCAGCCTTCTTGTTCCAACCAGTCTGGGGTCTACATGCTTGCTGTCAACATGTAGTCACCATCCTCCATTTGGGCAGGGATCTTAGTTCCTGCAGAACTACTCCAAGATATGCATCAGATTGTTATGTATATCCCTTGAGGAGGAACTAGGACTCTGTTTCATTGCTGAACTGTTGTTTCTTGACTGCTTTTCCTTTGTTTCTGCATTCCCTCACTTCCCTAATCAGTAACTGCTTTAATCTGTTCTTTGGAACTCAGGAAGGCCTAGGAGACTAAAGCCTTATTCTACAAACAAAAAACAGAGAGCACAGAAAGACTTCTGTACCCAGGAGGGCTCCACAGGGTCTTGCTCAGTTTCAGTACCACCCTTTTCTTTGATACTCCTCAATCCTGAGGGTAACAGGTGAGGGGCAAGAGAGGCAGTGAAGATAGAGAGAGAGGTTAACCATAAGCTCAGCAGGGGAACTCAGTGTTAGGGGGACTCGGTTTCAACTTTTGTCCAAAATATACGAAGAACTTCTAAAACTCAACAATAAGAAAACAAACAACTGGTTAAAAAATGAGCAAAAGACATCTCACCAGAGAAGACTTACAGATGGCAGATATGCATGTGAAAAGATGTTCAATATCAGATGTCATTAGAGAATTGCAAATTTAGACAAGGAGATAACCACTACACACCTAGTAGAATGGAAAAAATCCAAAATACTAATATTGGAAGTATTAGTAAGTATTAATACTTATTTCTAATAAGTAATATTGGAAGTATTAGTAAAATGCTGGCAAGAATATGGAGCAACAGGAACTCTTATTCATTGCTGGTGGGAATGCATAATGATACAGCCACTTTGGAATACCGTTTGGCAGTTTCTTACAAAACTGAGCGTATTCTTATAATACGATCCAGCAGTCGTGCTCTTTGGTATTTTACAAATGAGTTGAAAACTTATGTTCATACAAAAACCTGCACATAGGTGTTTATAGCAGCTTTATTTATAGTAACCAAAACTTGGAAGCAACCAAGATGTCCTTCAAAGGGTGAATGGATAAACTGGCACACCCAGACAATGGAATGTTATTCATTACTAAAAAGAAATGAGCTATGAAGCCATGAAAAGACGTGGAAGAATTTTCAGTGCATATTACTAAGTGAAAGAAGTCAATCTGAAGAGGCCATGTACTGTATGACTCCAACTATATTACATTCTTGAGTAGGCATAACTATGGAGACCATAAAAAAAATCAGCGGGGTGGGGAGGAGGGGAGGGATGAATATGCAGAGCACAAAGAATTTTTAGGGCAGCAAAACTGTTCTGTGTGATACTGTAATGATGGTTACATGTCATACATTTGTCCAAACCCATAGAATATACAACACCAAGAGTGAACCCTAATGTAAACGTTGGACTTTGGTGATGATGATGTGTCAGTTGTGGGTTCATTGATTATAACAAAACAAATGTATCACTGTTTCAGAATGCTCATAATAGGGGAGGTTGTGCATGTGTGGGAATAGGGGCTATATGGGAACTCTGAATTTTTCACTCAGTTTTGCTGTGAACCTACAAGTGCTTTAAGAAATAAAGTCTATTTAAAACTTTTAAAATAAAGAAGGGGAAAGATATGAGGTTGGCTAGTACACTCAGGATAGGGTGCAGTTGGGGTAAAAATATTGTGACACTCACTTCTGAGTCTTACCAAGTTCTTTTGTCTATTTATGCCACACAGCTTTCACTGCTAATAACATAACTATAAGAACCAGAGTTGAATGTGAGCCAGGGAACTCAGTGGAGGGAAGGGGCCAGGTAGACTCAATACTTGCCTACTTTTGCAGGAGTATCTAAGCCTGGCCGCAAGTATAATTCACCAAAGACTTGCTGAGCAGCTGTTCCTTTCATCTTTTACATTTTTGGCAAAAGACACCTAAGACCATAATGGGTTTCACCAGTGAATGCCCATTTTAGAGGTGACATAGCTATCAATATGTAGGTGACATGATCTGAGCTTAATGAATAGATTACATTACTTGGTGTTTCCGTGTATTCTCTTTCTGTATATTCTCTGTGTCTGATGTGCCACACAGGATGCTTGCACTCTTTACTAATCATATCTTAGGAATTCATACATCTCATTTTTTCCTGTTATCTAGAACGGAATTAGATGTTATCCAAAAAATACAACATGCAAACATTTTCAGCACTTTATTATGCCATATAGTCCTACCCATAAAGAAAATTCTTAAGTAACAATGATTTTACCTGGTAATACTCTTTTTTTTAAATTAATTTTTATTAAAGTATAGCTGCTTTACAGTGTTGTGTTGGTTTCTACTGTACAGCAAAATGAATCAGCTATACGTATATATATATATACCCTCTTTTTTGGATTTCCTTCCCATTTAGGTCACCACAGAGCATTGAGTAGAGTTCCCTGTGCTATATAGTAGGTACTCATTAGTTATCTATTTTATACATAGTATCAGTAGTGTATATATGTCACTCCCAGTCTCCCAATTCCTCCTACCCCCACTCCCTTTCCCCCTTGGTATCCATACATTTGTTCTCTATGTCTGTGTCTCTGCTTCTGCTTTGCAAATAAGATCATCTATACCATTTTTCTAGATTCCACATATATGCATTAATATACGATATTTGTTTTTCGCTTTCTGACTTACTTCACTCTGTATGACAGTCTCTAGGTCCATAGCTGGTAATACTCTTGATAAACATTGAACACTCTTGCTGTTCACGTTGTAGCATCCTACATAAACGAATACCCCCTGCAAACGAAGCAACTGACAGGATTAATCTCCAAAATTTACAAGCAGCTCATGCCTCTCAATATCAAAAAAACAAACAACTCAGTCCAAAAATGGGCAGAAGACCTAAATAGACATTTCTCCAAAGAAGATATACAGATTGCCAACAAACACATGAAAAGATGCTCAACACCACTAATCATTTGAGAAATGCAAATCAAAACTACAATGAGGTATCACCTCACACCAGTCAGAATGGTCATCATCAAAAAATCTACAAACAATAAATGCTGGAGAAGGTGTGGAGAAAAGGGAACCCTCTTGCACTGCTGGGGGGAATGTAAATTGATACAGCCACTATGGAGAACAGTATGGAGGTTCCTTAAAAAACTAAAAATAGAACTACCATATGACTCAGCAATCCCACTACTGGGCATATACCCTGAGAAAACCATAATTCAAAAAGAGTCGTGTACCACAGTGTTCATTGCAGCTCTGTTTACAACAGCCAGGACATGGAAGCAACCTAAGTGTCCATTGACAGATGAATGGATAAAGAAGATGTGGCACATATATACAATGGAATATTAGCCGTAAAAAGAAATGAAATTGAGTTATTTGTAGTGAGGTGGATGGACCTAGAGACTGTCATACAGAGTGAAGTAAGTCAGAAAGAGAAAAACAAATACCGTACGCTAACATACATACATGGAATCTAAAAAAAAAAAAAAAGGTTCTGAAGAGCCTAGGGGCAGGACAGCAATAAAGATGCAGACGTAGAGAATGGACTTGAGGACACGGGGAGGGGGAAGGGTAAGCTGGGACGAAGTGAGAGAGTGGCATGGACATATAAACACTACCAGATGTAAAATAGATAGCTAGTGGGAAGCAGCTGCATAGCACAGGGAGATCAGCTCAGTGCTTTGTGTCCACCTAGAGGGGTGGGATAGGGAGGGTGGGAGGGAGACGCAAGAGGGAGGAGATACGGGGATGTATGTATATGTATAGCTGATTCACTTTGTTATAGAGCAGAAACTAACACACCATTGTAAAGCAAGTATACTCCAGTAAAGATGTTAAAAAAAAAAAATCATCAGTAAGTAGATTACCAGATATGTTTTTACTAAAAAAAAAAATAAATGAATACCCTCTGCATGTAGGAATGCTTTCTTTCTGAGATATTACTACTTTATAAGGCAGCTCATCCCATTACTGCATAGCTAAAATTGTTATAAAGCTTTTCCTAACATTGACCCAAAATCTAGCTGTACACAACTTCTGTATATTAACCTAGTTTATCTTCTAGGCGCTGTTTCTTAAATCTTTTGGGTCAGGGACTCCTTTGAAAATCTTATAGAAGCTATCAAGAACCCTTTTCCCAGGGGAAAAAAAATTCTCACATTCATAAATTTTTAACAAATAATTTCAAGGATTTTCTGGACTCCTTGAAGGCTTTTTTTAAAAACCCAGGTTGAGATCCTCTGCTCTAGAGCAAGTTATGTCAAGTTTTTCCTATATATTAAAGTATAATAAAGACTTAGGGCTTCCCTGGTGGCGCAGTGGTTGAGAATCTGCCTGCCAATGCAGGAGACACGGGTTCGAGCCCTGGTCTGGGAAGATCCCACATGCCGCGGAGCAACTGGGCCCGTGAGCCACAATTACTGAGCCTGCGCGTCAGGAGCCTGTGCTCTGCAACAAGAGAGGCCGCGATAGTGAGAGGCCTGTGCACCGCGATGAAGAGTGGCCCCCGCTTGCCACAACTGGAGAAAACCCTTGCACAGAAACGAAGACCCAACACAGCCATAAATAAATAAAAAATTTAAAATAAATAAATAAATAAAGACTTAGGCTAAACATTCCCAGTTCCTTTAAACAGTCCTAACATGACTTGATTTTAGACAGACCTTTGCTATCCACGTCACCTACTTTTATTTATATTTTAACATCTATATCTTTCTGAATGGGATGCCTTTAATTTTCATTTGAAATCATCTCAATCTATTGGGACTGTTATTCATATATTTGGAACACTCTATAATAGCAGTTGTAGCATTCACATCACACAGTACATTCTTGCCTCATACGCAGTTTCTGTTTAGCTTCATCTTTGCATCATCCAAAATCTCTGGGACAGTGCTTAACACATTGTAGATATTCCAGTGAATGTTTGTAGAATGAATAAAACTTCCTAATGCTTTTTTTGCATCAAAAGCTGCCAAGCAAGTTTTACCACATATTATACTAATGCATGCCTGTGAGGGATGGGGTGGGAGTGTGTGTTGCACCATAGTTAAGTAGTAGCTTTTTGGAACCTAAACTGGGGATTTAACATTACTCTTTTTAAATTTCCTTGTACAAGAGCAGTTATTTCCTTTATTATCTAGATAAGATGCCAAGGAAAACAAAATAGTGATAACTCTTACTTTCTGTATGTAATATGCACAGTGGATATATACCACATCATAGGGGCTGCACAAACGTTTGCTAACTGGATGAATAATTAATGGTCATAAACTTGTAATAACTAAAGTATGTAATTTGAGAGCTTGATTCACTATTAGTGAATGTTTTATGCTTCATATATCTTTTTTTAAATTGAAGTATAGTTGATTTACAATGTTGTGTTAATTTCTGCTACACAGCAAAGTGATTTAGCCATACATACACATTCTTTTTTATATTCTTTTCCATTATGGTTCATCAAAGAACACTGAATATAGTTCCCTGTGCTATACAGTAGGACCTTGTTGTCCATCCATTCCGTACATACCACAAGTCTGTTCTCTATTTCTGTGAGTCTGTTTCGTAGATAGGTTCATTTGTGTCATATTTTAGGTTCTACATATAAGTGATATCATTCTAAAGATGAGCACCTTTAATTATAACTTCATGTATGCTTTGTAGATGTCAGGATAGGACACTTAACCTTAGTGTCCCCCATTTTCTCCCCCCATCCCCCAAATTGCTGTAATTGATCATACATGATAGAAGACTGTAATGTAATTTTGGGCCTTCACCTCCTTGGGTCACGATCTTAAGCCAACTCATTCTTGGTTCATAGTTCATGTGACCTGGGAGATTTTTTTGCTGCTTCATAGGCAATTTTAATCAGCTTGGAAATCTTTTTTGTTGAATGATTAACTATACTTTTGGCTCTTCATATCTTCTCTTGAGGAACTTCCTCTGTGTTCCTCCTACTGAGTAGAAGGTAAGGAACAGCAATGATTGGAATTCTCATCTTTTTTAAGCATCAAGAGAAAACTACCTTTGTGGTTATATTGTTTACTATTTTGGCTCTGTTCCCTCTTTCCATTTAATCTAGGGACGCAGCATTGCCACTTTCTGAGCCTGCTGCTTTAACTGCGTGATATTTTTAGGAATCCAAGGCATCTTTAAATAGGTATCTCTCTGCATAATACAAAAGAGCTTATCTTGCACTAGCCCTAGGTTATTTGAATTTGAGAACCTGGTGTGTGAAATTGATTGCTACATGATTCTCACATCTCCACATTGAGAATGAGCAGCTTTCCAGTGTAAGCTGTTGATAAGCTATTTAAAGACCCTGTGCTTCCTGAGAGAGTAGCAGGTTGAGTTAGCAAAGTGACAAGGAGACTGATTTGTCAAGAGACTATCTAAGACCTGAACTGGGGCACTCTGTCCTGAGATACGATCACTCTAGACTAGGTGTTTTCAACGAACATTCATGGATCCTTGAAGCAGTGGTTCTCAAAACTGACTGAACCTCAGATTTAAGTCCGATAGCATTTTAAAACTGAGGATTACTAGGCCGGTTCAGTATTCTTTTATTTGATGGTCAGTGAGGTACAGCCACAAGAGGAGACACAGGAGAGGCACATAAAAACAAAGTGTGTTATACTCAGAGGTCCTAGAGAGAAAAAGTCACTATGCCACAAGGGAGTAGGCTCAACCACGCAGGTGGGGAGCCAAGAGAGAACACAAGGACCTGTAGGCTAGTGTTCTTCTTGGGGGTGTCAGGTTGGATTACCCAAGTAAAAGTAAAAGAGCCAAGAAGATTTCACAGGTGCCGTTGAATGTTATTAGGTCATGGTCAGAGGAGGGCAGGAAAGGGAACTTGTGGCAGAGGCCAACCTTATCAACCTGGTGTACCTGGTCACCTGGGCCAGGGTGCTTATAGCCTATTTGTGGAGATGTTGAGGCAGTGGGGAAAATATTTTTTAAATGAAGTTTTAAAAATATTTGCAATAAAAAAAAATATTTACAATGAAGTGCCCCATCCTGAGTTTTTGATTCAGTAGATCATCAGGGTTAAAGCTTAGAAATGTATATTCTTAGAAGATTCTCCAGATGATCTTGGAAACCCCTGAAATTGTGGTGTAAAATTTTATGTGTCATGTTTCTGGGGGGCTATAGCTTTCATCAGACTCTGAGAGTACACTGACCCCAAAGAGGTTAAGAACACTTGCTATGAGCCACTGGTTCTCAAACTTCAAGGTGCTCCAGAATTACCCAAGGACTTGTTAAAACACAGATTTCTAGGCCCTACCTCTCAGAAATTCTGATTCTGGTAGGGGTGAAGCCTGAGAATTTGCATTTTAAACTAGTTACTTGATACTGTTGATGCAGCTGGACAGAGGTCTATCCTTTGAGAACCACTGTTTTAGGACTTGGCTAACAACACACTGTGCCTTCAGCATTAAGCTCTGGAAGTAAAGTAAACCTTTCAGGATTCTTTACCAATTAATGTAGTAATAAACTTAATGAAGCTTATCAAAGCTCAATCTAATTCACTACTGTAAGAGAATGGTGAAGAAAACTCCCTCCTTGCTGGCAAAGCAAGTGGCAGTGGAAAGTACACAGGCATTTTTAGTTGACCCATTGATAAATGTTTCATAAGCAATTGCTTCTTTTTAAAAAATTTTTTTTATTGAAGTATAGTTGATATACAATATTACATATTACAGGTATGCAGTATAGTGATTCACAGATTTTAAAGGTTATACTCCATTTATAGTTATTATAAAATATTGGCTATATTCCCTGTGTTGTACAATATATCCTTGTAGCTTATTTTATACATAATGGTTTGTATCTTTAATCCCCTCCCCCTTCCCTCTCCCCACTGATAGCCACTAGTTCTGTATATCTGTGAGTTTGCTTCTTTTGTTACATTCAGTAGTTTGTTGTGTTTTAGCAGTTGCTTCCTTATGTAGCATTTCTTCCCATCAGAGTAGAAAAATTCATAGTTCCATGACCATTTAAATGGTTTGATTTTTTTTTTTTTTAGCTAAATAATTAACCTTTTGAGTATGCTCATGTTATCCAAGGCCAAGTAGAATACAGCTCGAAGTTTGACCTAAATGTGTTGGGAAGAAGGAAAGATGATCCTAAGGATTCCTGAAATCAGGAAAAATTGTTCTACTTTAAAAAGCTCCTAAAAACATGTGGTCAGTGGTCAATGCAGAGAAGTTTTCAGATCCCTAAGAAGAAAACAACTGTTTGAAAAGCTATAAAACACTACTAAATCCACAGGAGTCCCAAAGAAGTTTATTTGTCCAGACTGCTTACAGGCTGTCTGAAACTTTGAAGGAAACTGAGATCCTGGAAGGAATCTATTATCCATGAAGAGTCTAATTGTGAAACTTTCCTCTCTCTCTACAGAGACAAACTTAAGCAAGGCTTCTGGGCATCACTAATGGGCCTTAGCTTTTTCCCTCCCCACTTAGCCTTAGGACTTTTGTTGCCTCATCCCCTTAGAGGGAGATGTCCTCAATGAAACAGGAACTGACCTAAATTAAGAAAACAGAGCTTTAGAGGGGAGTGATTTCTTTAAAGGAAGTGTAGCAAACTTATATTAGTGGTTATTGACCTGAAATTAGGTAATGGGTATTCGTTTTCTCTGGGGTTTTTTGTTTTTGTGGGTTTTTTTCCAATATCGCTTTCAGTTGTCCTGTAATATGTTAGAAGGGAAGGAAAGTTCATTTTGAATGAATCATAATTTGTTAGTAATTCAAAGAAAACACTTTAGTGCCGAAGTCTTTATGTGAAGTTCTCTCTTCCATTGTAGCCTTTTAACTTGGCATTGTAGTTAGTACTTTGTTATTTCAGGCCTGTCAGAATGTTGGCATAAGTTTATAATACTTAACGAAATATGCCTGAAACTTTGATAACTTTGGCATTACCATATTTTGAATCTAAATACTACTTAGCATATGGATCATTATCACCTAAAATGTATTAATTTTTAAAATAACCAAAATAGCTACTCTATTATACTTAATGGAAGTTGTGAATCCTCCTTGTTAGTTGAAAAATTCCGCTTCCAGATTGTTGCTGACATCATCAGAGTTTTTGACAAACAAGGAGATAATGGGGAAATAATTGTAGAGGCTTTGTTGACTTGTGCTGCACAAGTAACAGATGTTTGCCAGACAGAAATGAACAAAACCAATAAAGAAATAGATATCCTATTCAGCTTTCCAAGAGTACAAGCAGTGAAATGATTAATAAAAATTGGAAAAAATATTTTAAAATATTTTATTTAGCTTAACTTTTAATTTCTTCTGTGATTTTGTGATTATTAGCATTTTAACACATGCTTTGCATTTATGGTTGAGTAGATTTAATTTCGTAATATTTTTTATTCTCACAAAATTACATTTACTTTTTCAATGTAAGAGATGAAGGATCTGTGGATTACAGAAATTCTGTGCCACAAAAGTCTCCCATGTAGTTATTTCTGCCAAACAGAATAAGTCTTGGTTAACTTAATTTATTCTGAAATGGGAGATGTTACTTTTTACTTTTAATTCTGCCACCTTGTGTCAATAATACATGAACATTCAGCAGTACTCTTTTTATGCTTTCTTATATGCAAAAGCAGTAGTAGCAGTGTTTATGGAAAGTTTGGTTTAATTTTGTTTATCTTCACTTTGCTCTTAAACATTAAATTGCTTAATGAATACAGTATTAGAATCTTAGAATTGGAAAAAATCTTTGATATTTCATAAACAACCCCTTGCCAAAGCCAGAAACGGGATCCTTCAGTGACAAGCTTGCCAAGTTAGTTTTCATCCAGATTCTTCTTGATTGCTTCTTGTTATTGGAAGCTCACTACTTCATGAGTAAGTCTCCCTTGGTTTGATAATGTTTAATTATTAAAAATTTGTACATTCTTTGTGCTGAGCTAGAATTGGCCTTTATGGAAATTTTACTTACAAGCTTCTTCCTTTTCAAATTACCCAACCCTTTAAGTAATTGTACGTAGTTAATTATTGTTTGCTCTCCTCTTCTCCATTCCTTCAAATGATCCTAATAATTCATGATTTTTAAGTGTTGACACACCTCAGTTTGTAATTGTTCCTCTTCTATTATGATGTCCCAAATTGAACAAGATATTCAGAGATGGTATGACCAGTGCAAAATCTAAAGGGACCAATACCTGCCTTGGTCTGGGTACTTTGTGTCAAAATTTGATTTGTCACCGCTCTGTCCTCTCTTTTTAAAAAATACATGACTTCTATTGGCTTAGTGTCTTGAAATCCTCCAGGATTCTTTCATATGAATTTCTAGGAAGCTAGATCTCCCTTACATTCTACCTATGTAGTTGATTTTTTCAACCTAAAAATAGAACCTAACCTTTTGATTATTAACTTTGGGAGTAATCTAGTTCTTAATTGCATTTTTTGTGAGATATATTTTGGAATCATTCTGTCATTTATTAATTTGCAAATAAAGATAGCCTTCAAGTGATAGTGTGTAAGACCAAAGATGAAGAGATGCTATGTTATAGGTTAAAAGCGGTACTATTATTCAGTACTGTTTAACTAGGTACAAATGTACCAAGAACTGTCATCTAGCCCATATTTCATTGACTTACCTATTGCAAATTTTCTTGATAAAAGTAACCTTTGTTTTTATTACAAGACAAATTACTCTCAATGAGTATATTTGGCTCTTAGGAACTATTGCTGTGTGGGTTTTTTTGTCTGTTTGTTTTTTCATGATTCTAATTATACATCTTGGAGTTTTGCTGGAGTTCATTTACTAGCATGTAGTTTTTTTCTAAATTGCCCCTTTCCTCCTTTATAAATATTAATAGGTACCTCTCTCTGATATCTTGATAATGTCATGGTTTTTTTCAAAGATTGCTAGTAATGGCTCTGAGTTTATATCTATCAATTTAATATTCTAACATGTAATTTTTAAAAAAAATTAATTAATTAATTTTTATTTTTGGCTGTGTTGGGTCTTCGTTTCTGTGCGAGGGCTTTCTCCAGTTGCGGCAAGCGGGGGCCACTCTTCATCGCGGTGCGCGGGCCTCTCTTGTTGCGGAGCACAGGTTCCAGACGCGCAGGCTCAGTAGCTGTGGCTCACGGGCCCAGCTGCTCCACGGCATGTGGGATCTTCCCAGACCAGGGCTCGAACCCGTGTCCCCTGCATTAGCAGGCAGATTCTCAACCACTGCGCCACCAAGGAAGCCCTCTAACATGTAATTTATTTGAACCCTCTAAGCTTGGAATTTTGGTTGTTTAACAAAAGCATGAAGATTTTCCTATTATTTTTGTAATAGTAGAGAAGTGAAGAAGGCCTAAATATCCAACACTGAGAAAAGGCGTAATAAACTTAATGTTCATTTGCTTGATTAAGTATTTATTAGGTAGCTGTTTTAAATGATGGCAATGTAATAACATGAAAAGAGTACTAAGTGGGGAATTCCCTGGCAGTCCAGTGGTTAGGACTCTGCTTTCACTGCAGGGGCCTGGGTTCAGTCCCTGGTTGGGGAACTAAGATCCTGCAAGCTACGTGGCACAGCCAAAAAAAAAAAAAAATACTAAGTGAAATGAGCAACTTATAAATTATATGTGCCTTAAAACTTGGTAACAAATATACATACTTGTGGAAAAAAAGCCGGAAAGTTCAATTACATGCTTAACTGGCTGAGTTCATGGTTAGAACCATGGGATCCTTTTCTTCACCCATTTCTTTTGTTTTCCAAATTATTCTCTAATGTAATTATGTTATTTATAAGAAAAACTAGTTTCGTGAAACAAAGCAAAAAGGATCCTATATCTGTTTTTTATGGTTTAGTTTATTTTTAATCCCTAGTTTACACTTTCTACATTAAAAAATATTTTTTCTTGATAGAAATAATAGTGACAAAACAGGAAATAAATTAAACTTGCTTTTTCTTTTAACTCTTAGTTTTTTATTGTCTTCTCAAATGGTGTTTTTCAGAATATAGCTTTAGAAACTCCTTTATGTTGAATGGTTTACCTAATCCTGGTTGTTTCTTCTTTCTGATAGGTGACGTGTGTCAGTAAAGCATATTAAAAATAGATAAGTTTATTATGTTCTACCTCTTTTCCTTGGTAGTATATAATTTTGCATTTTCTTCTAGACTAGTTTCAGGTTCCTCCATTTTAAGTTCAAAGTTTAAAGTTTTATTCAGCAGATAGCAAAACACTTTGCTCTCTACTGCCTCATGGCAACAAGCATGAAAACAATATGGTTGTTTCACACCATCTTACAATGTAAAAATCATTCATTCAGCTGTGAATTAGGAAATCCAGTTTCTAGTCCCAGGGCTTCTACAAACAAGTATTTTGATGAAAAAAATCACTTAATCTCTCTGAATGTCCATTTCTTCCTCTGTAAAAATGAGATTAATCTCTAAAGTTCCCTTTCTATTTTAACAGCTATCTTTCTTGTATTAAATTTTCTCATTCTCATTTTACCCCCTCAGATTTGAAAATCCACCTTTATTTTACACTAAATTCCCGTACTTACCTGATGCTATTTTGGGACTTTTTAAACTATCCATTGATTATTATTGATGTATGTTCTGGTTTCCCATTGTTGTATTAATTAGAGCATTGAAATTTGTTGTATCTTTTAGGGCTAGTTTCCTATCATTGATTTGTATTTTTCTTTTCTTTCTCTAGAACTTTTCTGATTATATTTGCTTTTCCATAAATTTGATTTGTCTACTTACAAAAATTCTTATTGGTATTTTTATCAAAGCCATATTAAAGTTATGGAATAATTTATTTAAAAATTACATATTATCGGGGCTTCCCTGGTGGTGCATTGGTTGAGAGTCTGCCTGCTAATGCAGGGGACACGGGTTCGAGCCCTGGCCTGGGAAGATCCCACATGCCACGGAGCAACTAGGCCCGTGGGCCACAACTACTGAGCCTGCGCGTCTGGAGCCTGTGCTCCGCAACAAGAGAGGCCGCGATAGTGAGAGGCCCGCGCACCGCGATGAAGAGTGGCCCCCGCTTGCCACAACTGGAGAAAGCCCTCGCACAAAAACGGAGACCCAACACAGCCAAAAATAAATAAATAAATAAATAAATAAATGTTTAAAAAAAAAAAATTACATATTATTGACAGAGGTTTAAAGGAAAAATATCAAGTATTCAGAATATTATAATATGAGCAAGGGAACCAAAGTAAATCATCAAGCATGATTACTGTATTAATGAATTTTGAGGTAACTACTTCTTAAGTTGTAGTGATAATATTTCTAGTGGTTTTGAAAGAAGCGTGAATAACTTAGGAAAGAAGGTTAAGTATTTAATTCTAGTCATATTTGGCTTTATGTGGTGACAGGGTACAAGTATGGCTGTGTCCTAGTAACAGTATAAAATACAGGTTAGAAGATGAAAATTTAGGTCTAAAAATATAGTTTGGAATTATTTGTGGAAAGAAAAATTGGTTATCTCAATGGCACACACCTGTGAAGTTGTAGAGAAAGAACAGTCAGCCCTCCCTATTTGCGGGTTCTGCATCTGAGGATGCAGTCAACTGTGGAAAATTTCAGAAGAAAAAATTCCAGAAAATTCTCAAAAGCAAAACTTGAATTTGCCTTGCACCTGGCAACTATCTACATATTATTTATATTGTATTAATAAGTAATCTAGAGATGATTTAAAGTTTATGGGAAGATGTGGGTAGGTTATATGCAAATACTATGCTATTTTATATAAGGGACTTGAGCCTTCAAGGATTTTGATGTCCTCCTGGGCCCTGGAACCAATCCCTCTCAGATACAGAGGGATGACTTTAAGTGAAACCTCATAATATTGGGAGGAAGAAAGACTGATCAGGGAGATTCTGAAAGAGAAGTCCTAGATATGACAAACTGATAAAACTACTCTGGAGTTAGAGTATGTGCTTTATTAGTACTCAGAAAGACTAGAAGGAAAAAATAAAAGAAAGGACACTGAATTCAGCCATAATGCTTATTCAGACACAGAGACTATTTGTGTAGTGTTTTTGTGTTATCAACAGTGATTTTTCTTAGTCAATTATATGTCATAGAACCTATGATGTGATATTTACCAAGTTAAAAAATGAACACATTCTGTTGTTGCACAACTTTCCTCTTATGACTGGGGCAGTTATCAAGGATATAGGTAAGAAAGGAGGGGAAAGTGCACTAATTCAAGACATCCCATGCATATTGGTTGAATGAACGTCCTGCATGCTTAAGGGAGAGAAGAGAGTTTAAAAATCAAGATTAGGTCTGTATCATCTGGAAATCCTCTTGGAACTTCATGGTCTATTGAAGGTACGAAACTGCTACACAACCTTTGCAGTGCCTGGAAGATCTATATGGATTTATTAATGTGAAGAAATTAATCATTTGGGCATTACCATGATGCGAGAGTTACATGTTTGATTATATGTTTTCATAGAGTTATAGGGCAGGAGGGCATATTGAAAAGTATTTTCCTGAATCTAGTCAGCCTTCAAATAAGGCCATATCAAGTCCAAATCCTCTTTTAACTACTATTGTTTCTCTTGTTTTCCTATCCTTATGTCTAAAAAAGAAATACTTAAAATGCTAAGCCACTGAAACGTAGAGGTTTTTGGTTTTTTGTAGAGTCTGTATACTTGGAGAAATCCACTTGTTTGTTTAGGCTTCCATATCTATAAAGATGAGGGATTTATTTCTTTCATAGCCCAAGATAAATGGGACTAAAATGCTAGTTTAACTCTTAATTACATGTAAAAAGGTTCTACAGTTATTGGAAGGAACAGATTTTCTTCAGATAGCCATACAGTGTTGCCTTCCTTTTAAGCCTCTGTTTACTTTCTCACCTCTGTTGACTTATTCAGCTTGTAACCTAGAAACCAGCTAAAAAGGAAGGAAGTCAGAGATGTGTATTTCTGGGCAGTAACTGGAGTAGTTTCCTCTTCCTCTAGCCTGGTTTAGCTGCCAGAAAAGACCTTTTACCCAACCAAAAAAAAGAAAGAAAAAAAAATTTTAACAGTAGCTCTTCAACTTCCTTCCTTAATTCATTAAGGAAGGTATAAGCCATAAGAAGAACCAGTTTAAAGGACTGAAATGCTGCTCGCCTCAAATTGGTGCTTTTCGCTCTCTGAAACGTGATATTTAATACCATCCCTTATGAGTTGTAAGAACAAGAGAGAATTAAGGAGACTTGATGTAAAAGCTGAGCAACCTACGCTTGCTACCAAGTGGTTTCTCTGTATTGTTACTTCACTATTTTTATTTGTGTTAGAAATTTGCCAGCGTACCAGACCAAACTCACATTCATATATATATATAAAAATATTTATTAAAGCCAATTTAAATATTAAAAAGATGTTTATGGTTTTCAACTAGTTGCACTTGTACCCTTTATTTGCATTAAGAATCAACTATGTAGGGCTTCCCTGGTGGCGCAGTGGTTGAGAATCTGCCTGCTAATGCAGGGGACACGGGTTCGAGCCCTGGTCCCACATGCCGCGGAGCAACTGGGCCCGTGAGCCACACCTACTGAGCCTGCGCATCTGGAGCCTGTGCTTCGCAACAAGAGAGGCCGCCATAGTAAGAGGCCCGCGCACCGCGATGAAGAGTGGCCCCTGCTCGCCGCAACTAGAGAAAGCCCTCGCACAGAAACGAAGACCCAACACAGCAAAAAATAAATAAATAAATAAATAAATTTATTTAAAAAAAAAAAAAGAATCAACTATGTAGTATTTATAGCAATGGAGAAGCATCTAACTTTAATGCAACTCTGATGTAGTATGAAATAAAAGTGAATGGTTTTTCAGTATTGACATTAATTATTTTGATTTTATAAAAATTATTGAATTATGTATCACTAGCAATATATAAATAGTGTGGCATTTGGATTGTTAGCTAAGTGTAGGTCTTAATGCTGTTTGATTCTGTAGGGGACTAATAGTACTTGAGGAACAAAGACATGTTTTTAAGTTAATAACATATAGTCAAACTTGAATTTATGTGAGATTGTAAGATGAATCTTGTGAAATATTTAACTCATTCTCTAATGTACAATAAATTATAGAAAAGTAGTATGATGTATATTTAAAATTTGATAGTTTATAATGTAATAACCTGAATCAAACATTTGAGTTTCTTTGTTGTTTGTGGCTCAGAATAAGGCTGCCATATTACTCCAGTTGTTTTTTTGGTAACTTACATTACATTGAATTCTTTTAATTCCATATATGTTTTATGTTCACGTCTTAAGTAATTAATTATGAATGAATTATTGGGATGCTGTATTTTATATTTTGGCTGCGTTGGGTCTTCGTTGCTGCGTGCTGGCTTTCTCTGGTTGCGGTGAGCAGGGGCTACTCTTTGTTGCTGAGCATGGGCTTCTCATTGCGGTGGCTTCTGTTGTTGCAGAGCTCGGGCTCTAGGGCGATTGGGCTTCAGTAGTTGTGGCATGCGGGCTCAGTAGTTGTGGCTTGAGGGCTCTAGAGCACAGGCTTAGTAGTTGTGGCGCATGGGCTTAGTTGCTCCACGGCATGTGGGATCTTCCAGGACCAGGGCTCGAACCCGTGTGCATTGGCAGGTGGATTCTTAACCACTGTGCCACCAGGGAAGTCCCTTTATTAACATTCTTTGAATAATCATTACTCCTCTCTTTCATCCTTAAAACAGGATTGATTGAGATTTTAAGTGCAATCCATAATAGACTAAATTTAAAATATCTGCTTTTCAGTAGTTAACCTGATGTTTTCTTTGAAATGAAATTGATACATCTGGAATAGATTTAAAGGGACAGGGCATTGGCTGGTGGCTGGAAGTTTTTCTTTTAACATAATTTGATAAAATGGTTGTGTGTGTGGTATTTTAAAAAATCAGTGTAAAATTTTAAATGTATTGAAATTGAGATACCTAACATTGGGACAAATTTATAATAAAAGACCATTCACAAACATCATTAAAAAATAGGTGAATGAAGACAGTGTTTCAGAGACACTAGTCTGCCACCTTCTTGGTCTGCCGGCTTTCCGAATAAAGTCGTATTCATTGCCTCAAAAAAAAAAAAAAGATGAATGTTTTCTTGCACTTGCAGATATCTGACATTCTTCGTATTCAGTGTGTTTATTATACATACAGCACACATCTCAATTCAGACTAATCACGTCAGGTGCTCAGTAGCCATGTGTGGCCATTATAGGTTTTTATAACTGTAAACTATTTAAATTATTTTTATAAACAATGAAAATGTTTCAGGAATATTTTTTAATCTGCCAAAATAAATATTACCGGTTCGTTTTTCCTTTGAGTAAAGTGTCAGTGAGATTGTTGGTTATGTCACTTGATTTAACTTAGATTATTACTCCAGAAATGTTAAACTGTTTTTTTCCCTGCGTTTTTTAAAATATCAGTATATTTCTAAGGAGAAATGATTAAACTAAAAATAAATTCTTTACTTGAAAACACACTTGAAAGTATTTTTGATGGTTTAAAGTTATGCTTTATTTTTTCCAGCTTGAGAGATATTTACACATTACTTGTTTTCTGCACTTTCTCCCCTTGGTAAATCTAGAAAGCAAAAACTTTGTATTTGCATTTGCTTTATGAAGGAGACAGTAAACTTGAGCTCTCAGTCTCGCCACTAGTGTGTCTTTGTCTGTTGTTAAAATTATGAGCCAGTCTCTATGGCGCAGCCAAATGAGTAATCACCAGTAATGTGACTCGTGCTGGAAGTGACTCCATCAGCACCTGTGACGGAGGATTAGTTACAGTTTACAGAGCACCGCCTCTTCCCTTCTCTCAGTGTGCCCTAAGCCAAGTAGTCGTTCTCATTTGGGTGTCTGCACTGTTGGAAGCTACTGCAGTGTGTTTCCACGCAGACAGAGTACAGTGGGAAAAGGCTTTCTCTAGCTGATGGATGGCTCTTCTCTCTATTTGGAGTATCTTACTGGTTATGTAAGCGACCTCGGGAGAAATTATCCTGACCCAGATCGGAGGATGCAGTAGTGCTTCAGCTGCAGGATTTCTTAGTCGTTAACACCACAGTGCTGATGACAAAGAGCGAGTTGTAATCCTCATCACTGCCAGGACCGAGCCAGAGCAGACAGAAAATCGTCATTTGCTCGTCGGAGACTTGTTAGGTTACAGCCTCTGCTTCGTTCTGTGGTCTTGGCTTTTCTTACTATACAATGACGACGCTGCAAGTAAGCTTAGAAATGTTTGGTTTGAGAGACATTTGCCTGTGATTTTTTAAGACTTAAGAAGTATTTAGGCTAGATTAAAAAAAAAAAATACTGCTCAAGAACAAAATGGAAATGTCAGCAATACTTCTTGACCTTTAAAGCCTTGTCGTGGATATATGAGATTTAAAGATACTTTAAAATTCTCAAGAACAAAGTACGGTTTGTATTTTTCTGCTTTCTTTTTCTTTTGTCTTAATTTACATTTGGTTTTGCTTCTCAGCCTTAAGAATTAAGGTCACTGTCTTTTATAGATCCAGCCTTAGTGTTCTTAGTTTTAAGAATTTTTAACCATTTCATTTGTTTAGGAAGAGATTTATTGTGTGTGTAGTAATTTCATAACACTGTAAAGATAAAAAAAAAAAAAGAGCTCAGTTGTTTAAAGTGTTATAGCAGAAATGTTTTAGATTAGGGTTTTAGAATATAATGTGTTAAGGGAAGTAGGGGTGTTTGTTTTGTGAGGGTTTTCTTCTGTGGTGTATTCTTGTCCCCACCCCCAACTTGTTTTCTAACAGTATCGTGTTTTTCAATAGACCTGCTTGGGTGGGAATTTGGACTTTGTTCTTTAGAGTCACTCCAGTCTTTTTTTTTTTTTTTTTTTAAGACTAAACCTTGACTTCTGAAATGTATCCTAGATTGTTTTCTGCTTTAGTATTCCTTTAGGGAGATTTATATCAGATTTTTGTAGTTAATGAGCCTGATTTTTTTCACTTGGAAAAGGAATTGTTAAATGTTAACTGGAGATTGTTAGAAACTCAGACTGTAGACATAAACTCCATGAATTTCCAATTAAATGTTAAATGATGAGCTTTAACATGGTTTGTTTGAGCAGCTGAGTTATGTTTGAGAACTGTAGCTGATTTATTTTAAAAATATTTTTTTGAGGAGGGCTCATCTGTTCGCCTCTTCCTCATGTGAATGGAATGTGGTGCAGCATGGAGCCCCAAACAGGATACAGTTGTTCTAAGCATTCTTCCTATAGCGTGGTAGGCCCTACTAGAAATGCAGGCTCTCAACTAAGTATTTATTTTGGCTTTATACTATTTTTAAAATACAGTTAACAAAGACAAAGGACCTTAAAAGAACTCCCAATCCATTAATAAAATTGGTAATTCTAATTTGGATTTTCAAAGGCTTTTTTCAGCATTAGAATAATAGTCTTTTTATGATTAGAGCCATATTCTACTGTGACTTTCATCATATGGTAGCTCCTTGCTTCCCCTTAGGCTGTGGAAGTTCCTCATAGAATGGTATATCTTTAGAGTCTTGAATTACTTAGCTATGCATGAGTTCTAGTTTCTTTACATTCCAGTGCACCTAGACCCATGAAATACTTAATACATAAAAATCTGTAGGATCCATTCGCTTTTATTTAAATATTTTTTATTTTTAAGCTAATAATATGTCTTTGAAATGGATGTGTTTGACTTGGATACAAAAGTTAATGGTTACATCATTGACTTGCCACTTTAGGGAATCAGGATGTATTTTAACTCTTAGTTTTATATGTTGTGTGTCTTTAATTTTTCCATAAAGTACGAACAGTCGCATATTTTTAGGGTTGCTTGTTTAATACATATTAAAACATTTCTTTAACAAGTACTATAAAAGTATTTATCAGCACTTGGTGGGAACATATTTGTAGTTTAAAAGTAATTGCACATTTTAAAATTTGCAAGTCGTGGCCCTGTTTGCTAATATTTAAGAAGCATGGTATACTTTTGACTTCCATTTGTATATGGGTATTATAAGTATTCATGTATCAGAAATAGACCATTATAAACCAGTCTTTTAACATTTCTGATAGCTAAATTCTACCAGTGGCTTTCAATTAGGTATCCTAAAATGAGAAATTCTTTATTTTAGCCTAGAAACTAAACCTTTGTTTTTTCTAACTCAGTAATTTAAATTATGATAAATTGGCCTGTTGAAATTTACCCTTAGAACTCTGACCTACCTTAAAAAGCTGAGTTCTGAGAGGTTCTCTTCACAAGAATGTTTTTCATATTATAAAATGACTAGTTCTCATAGGAAATGCAAACCACCTGTATTATTTGCTTAAGAAAGAGGCACTCAAGACTGGAGAAGTTTACTTTTTTTCCAGATCCTACTTAATTGAATTGTATCTTTAGCCACTTAGATAATACCTTTTGTAGACCTTTTTGTTAACCTTCCCAAGTCGATCTGACTTGGTACTGTTTAAAAAGAAATAGAGCATTTGATAAAGTTCAAGGATTAAAAGTTCTCCTGAGAAGGTGCCAGTGTTTTCTAGTTTACTAAAAACTAAACAAAGATATAATATGAAAATGTTACATACTACACTAAGGAATTTAGTTATGGTAAATGGAAAATGTTAGATGGCAACAGTAGCAGGAGATAGCTAAATAATGGGGGAATGTCTGTTTTGAAAATGTAATTTCTCACCCAAATAAATACTTTTGATACATATGTAGTACTTAAAAGGTTAGCCCTAGGACATGGGAGGGAGGATATTACTGTGATTAGGTTTTCTAATCATAAATACTGAAAATAAGTGGAGGTGTAAGAGAATTTTTTTCATGTTAATTTGTGAAAGAAGATATCATTTATTAGTTCGTGGTGTGGATAGTGTAGAAATAAGGCATGTTTAAAATATCCTCTGTGTTTTTAGGTTTTTCAAAACACAGACTCAATGAATCGAATTGAAAGCTTTAAAAACAATTTCTTAAATAGAGAAATTAACTGCTTAAGAGCCATTCTGAATTAAAAATCTTGAAAAGTTTTCCCCCAGAGTGTTTATTAGTTGTGATTAGTAAGATGTTAGATTTCTTTAAGACATAAATAAGAGAAGGGGGAAATACAGTGACTTTGGATCTCCTGGGGATTTTTACTGTCTGTGCCGAAAGCTTTGGTTTACATCCAAATGGTCACAGAAGTTGCCTGTAGCAAGAAAGATTTCCCCATGTGATATAGGTAGTTTAGCAACTTAGTTCCTTGTTTATTTCATTTTCCAAACTTAGATTCTTTTATAGTAAAGCCACTATATGTTTTTAAGATTGTGGAATATTGTTTTCATTTTTTAAGTTTTAAAGCAGTATCATGGATATAATGTACTTGGCTTTTATTCAGACTGCTTCTATTCGAAAGTGATTGTGATAGTCATAAGAAAAATGCATATATAGTACCTTTATTTCCTTTCTTCCTCTTCCTCTCCTGCCTCGCTCACTCCCACCCCCACCCCCACCCCAAGATATGAGTAAATTTCTTTATGTAAAAGTTGAGTCTCCTTTAAAACAATCAAATGACCATGGATTTGCTCCCCCCACCCCCTGCCCGTGTTTTGTTTTGTTTTGTTTTTTAGTAGTGGAAATCTGGAGAGACTTTACTGAAAGGTCGGTTTTGTGTAATACTTCTTACCTCCCTCTTCTTTTCCTACACCCTTCCCCCATGCTGCTCTTAGTGAAGCAGCTGGATTTTTATTTGTGCTTGGGGCAGGGACGGGGGTGAGTAGTACACGGGGTGGAGTTAAAAGACCAGATGCATCCTGATCATTTAAAATCCTTCTTGATGTGAATGAGCTAGGAAAAAAATTACACATGTAAATCGTAACTACTCTGTTTTATAAAGAATAATACTTACAATATTTTAAAGAGTTGGGGTAATATGCTCTCCTACCCAGTTTACTTTTTCAGAAGCAATTTCTCTTTTTTTATATTAGAAATTTTTATACACATGTATATTTGATTATATCCCTCTTTTAAAATAAACTGGGACTTATACTGGAATTTTTTCATATCATTTCTTGAAATTTCTTTTAAATAAATAGAAAGTACTCTATTGTATGGATAAAAGCATCACTTTAGATTATAATATGAAAACCGATATCAATTGGTATCCTAAAACCATTATGATGATAACTTTAATACATTGTATTTATATATACCCCTTCACATTTTGAGGATAAAATCCAGAAAATAACCATTAGAATTTTTTTTTTTCTCTTACCAGACTTTCAAACCCCTGGTTGAAAAAAGTATACCCAGTTCAATCACTGCAGTAGAATTCCTTGTAGATAAACAACTGGATTTTTTAACTGAAGATAGTGCCTTTCAGCCCTACCAGGTAAGAAATTTTAGGTTGCTTTTAAAAATTAACTATTCACTAAACTTCACTGATATTCAGATACTCTTTAGAATATTCAATTCTAGCTAACATCAAGGTGTATAAGAAACCCAGTGCATCTGATAAATTTTGATTATAGGATAAATGATTCATTTATCCAGTCAACAAATATATACCAAGAACTTACTGTGAGCCAGCCAGCGTCCTGTCGCATGCACAAGTGAGCAAAATAAAAGTCCCTGCCATCCTAAATAATGTTCATTGTTAGAAAATAACTGGTTAGATATTAGTATAAATTATCTTTGTCTCCAGCTCTAAAGGTTAAGAATTGAGTCAATTAATGTAATTAAATGAGATTAGTGTTTACTATATACATTCATATCAGTTTAGCATAATAGTAGTTCATTTTCTTTTTAAGTGGGAATTTTCCTTTAGGTTGTCATTAATTGAATTGTTCAGTTTCTAAATTTTAATTCCCAGTTGTTGCAATTTAAATACAAATACACTTAATTGGAAAAAACGTTCTCTAGTAGGTTTTTAGATTTAAATCATGTAAAGAAACGTATCAAAAGTAGTAAGCTAAATGTTTTTTAAAATCTCTAGTTAAGTTCTGTGAGTTAATTTTTTAAGGTTGAAGTAAAAATGCACAGAAGTTTGTTTTCTTTGTATATTTGGATTTTAGGTTGAATTAAATCAGTATATTTTATAGGTTTTTTTTACTTAAATGTTTAAGATAATATAAAAAGTGCATTGAAAGAAAGTATGAGTGAACTAGTTCGACTTTCTTGTTTTTAATGGAGCTGAAAGTCAATACTCCTATTTCATTTCAGAATAGTTACTGTTTTTCAAAAGTAAAATATAGAGGCATTGTTTCCATGGAAAGAACAAGAGCTTGAGTTAATGAGCAGTGGTTTGTTGTGTGTGAAGTTATAATACTTAAGGGAATTAGTAGTGATGTGCCGCTTTTATTAGATCTACCAAAAGTGGATGATAGTTCTCTCGATTAAATGTTATTTCTTACTTTGAAGTCTACATGGGTGTTTTTGTCTTTTCACATTATTTTTCATAGTTCATTAAATGGCCTCATTTTTGTACTGTTAGCTTTTGCTCTTTGATTACAGCTGAAAATTCATTGCAGTTCCAGTTTAATATTGGAGGTGTTAGAGCATTTCCCTCGGGTTTTATTTTGTTTTGGTTTTAGTGTAAATGCCATTTAGCTTGCTATAGCCTTACTTGTCTCATTTCTAACAGTCTTTTAGTGGGAATTAGACTAGATGAGTATAGGTAAAAATCAAAGGAACCTTCCACCTCAATATTTTAATTCTGTGGCTGCTGATTAGCACTGTAGAAGCTTGGATTTGATTTAGAGAACTGAAATCATTATGTAGAAATTACTTTTAAAAATAAACTCTTGCCAGGTGGCCTAAAACTCTACAACATGTTTATTAAAATTATAGTGATTGAAAGAATTAGAAATAAAGGCTTAAGAGCTAAAGTCTTATTTGACTTGGTGATTTGTATGATTGTCTTTGTTAGCTATTTATATTTTCCCTGCTAGTATAGGTAAGTTGACCTCTGGCCTAGAAGGATATGATCATCCAAAGGTGATGTGATTCACTTGACATTTTAACCATTTGTGCTTCACAAATAATGTGAATTCTCAGTTCTAAGAGATCAGTAGGAATTACACTAACAGCACTTGGTTTAGGATGCAGCATACCTTAATTTTAGTGTTTCTTAAGAGTTTTAGAAGTAATAAATGGTATACAATAAAGCTTTTTTGTATGTATTTTAATTTTTATATTTAATGTTTTTTAAACCAGGTTAAAAATATAAAAAGTTTCTCCAGTATGTACATTATAGACAGCTACTATAATATTTTGAATGAAAATTTACTCCAGAGACTGAAGATGGCTTAGTCTAGGTTTTCAAAGTTATTTATTTAAATGAATTTATAAAATATAGACATACTCTACATAAAGGAAATACTTTTAGAGTTCATGTAATTAGAGTGGCTTTATCCCACAATGCTTTTCTCTAACCAGTTGTCCAAACAGTACATTAAATTCCTTGGCATGTTAGACATGGCAGCTGTTCCTGGCATAGATTTTGTAAATAGGGCCTTGATAAATCTTAACCTTAGGGTAACCATATGTAAGTCGAAGGGCGTTTGGGGAAAATTGAACAAGTTTTTAAAATGGTCTCCCTGTTTTTTCTCATTTCTTTACATTTCATGAGGCAGTTTCTTCTGAATCTGGGTGTTAATTGTCCTTTGTAGACTTCTTATGTGGGATGGGGAAAAAAGTCTTCTTTGGAAATGGCCTTTCTGTATAGAGTACACCTAAGTTTTGTTTGAAAAATTCCCACAAGTGATGCTTCACTGTGAATCTGTTTAAATAGTTTTATAGTGGGAATTCCCATTCACCATCTTTCTCCTTGAGTGCTCAGCATTTTATTCTGTAGTAGTATGCTCCCTTTAGTTACCTTTATAGTGGTACAGCCCTATTTTTAAATATATCACAATAGCATATATTGTAAGGTAATGGTTAGGAAACAGATGACTCAGAATTAATACAGATCCTTTCACTTTTAGGTCACTGGTTTGCACTTATCTTTCTGAATCACTTCAGTGTATTGAGTATCAGATGGCATGTATTAAGTTAGTTGATTTGTTCTTTTTTTAAAATATTTATTTATTTATCTATCTATCTATCTACACTGGGTCTTAGTTGCGGCTCGCGGGATCTTTTAGTTGTGGCATGTGGGATCTGGTTCCCTGACCAGGGATCGAACCCAGACCCCCTGCATTGCGAGCATGGAGTCTTAATCGCTGGACCACCAAAGGAAGTTGTGATTTGGTCATTTTTTTAAGTTACATGTGGTTGGTGGATCAGGGTGCAACCATCATAGATTATAGTTCTCAGTATTTTGGAAAGCAAGTTGAATGAGGAGAGAAATCAAATCAACATTTTATAGACAATATAATGAATGCATATTAATACATTGCTGATGCAGCGTACCATGGTATTGTTAATTCTGTTTTTTCCTTCCTTTTGCACACAAATGAGTTTCTGCTTCCTCCTTTCAGATTTCCTGATCATGCCTGGCTGCAATTAACTTTCTTTGAAGTAAAGGGGGAAGGGAAAAAGAGAGGAAGTAGGAGGGAGCTCTTCAGATTCTACTATGTCTCTCAGCTGGCTGGGAAGGAGGAGGAAAAAACAAATTATTTGTTCTTAAAGATGCTTTTTATAGTTTTCGGGGTTTTTTTTTTTTAATTACTATGATTTCTGTGGTATGGTTGCTTTACTTTGGAGGATGAGTACAGAAGTTTTAAAAAACTTTCCACTAAAATTTGAAGTTTTGATCAAGTTAATGTAAAAAAGTTTGATAATGAAATATGAACATTGAACTTTTAGCATGATTTTGAAATCATCTTGTCCTGGATTTTGGCTTCTGGCCATGCACACACCTGCAGTTTTCAGGTTGGTTGCCTCATAGAGGATATAGAAGAGATTATTTCTTACCTGAAAATCGTACATGACTCATAATCAATTAATCTGGGTTGGTCTGGCTTGTTAGTCCACTGTTTTCTAGGGATCACAATCCTTTTTGCTTTTAAATGTAATAAAGGAATAATACAAAGGGCACTAGTTGAAAACCATTAAAGGTGTGAAGCAGAATGTGCTGGCTTAAAATTATACCCAATGTCTATCTTATTGTGTATTAAAAGTCACTGTATTGGGTTGGCCAAAAAGTTCGGGTTTTTCTGTTTTCTTACAGAAAACCCAAACGAACTTTTTGGCCAATGCAATAGTAAAGAGGTGTTTTCCCTAGAATAAGGTAGAATCATCCTAGACCTGAAGGAATGATCCTATTTGAAGTTCTTGGTCATTATAATGTGCTAAAAGTTCAGAGATAAGACTACTAATACTTCAGTTTCTATCATCGCAAAATACAGACATTGAACTACTTTACTAAGTCCTTGATATAGTACTGTTGTGCTGTGAATTGCTGGTTGAAGGGAATGCGTGGAACAAACCTGAATATTTTCTTAGTTCCTAGACTAAAGATTGATTAAGGACTTGAACAGAGAAGAATCTTATATTATTTAATGAAAGTGTCTGAACTGTGTCAGATCTGTTTATCATTGCTCTATGCTCCTTCAGTGAGAAAGTTGTTTTTTCAGTTGGAGTCTATTTTGAACCACATTCCATCATTGATTATATAAATTTACTGTCTGCAGTTTGAGAATATCCCTAAGTTAGTTGTTGCTCAACACATCTGGTTTACTAAAAATAGTTTTAAGGAGTGGCATGTAGCAGAGACATGTATTTTTTTTCCTTCTAAATTTTTGTTATTTGGAATTGCTTCACTACCAGGATGAGATGAGTTTGAGTGACGTGAAATTTAGCCTCCAGTCAGCCTAGATGAACAATCAACTAGTTGTTTGGTTGTTACCTGCTAAATGTTATATTTTGTTGAGTGAAGTATTTGACATAAGTGAGCCACTGAAAAGTTTGAAAATCTTGTTGGTAGTAATTTGGCTTATAAGCAGATTTATTCCCCAGAGAACTATGATGATATTGCTAATAGTTTAGAGAGGAAGTAAATAGAACTTCATTGTTAGTATTGCTTTGGTGGATAGAGAAAAGACAACTTTTTCGCCCTTTTCTTTACTCTCGTTTCAATTTGTAGATAGATAGAGCATTTTTAAACTAACGTTCCTGTAGAGGAAATGAGAATTTGACCTGGTACAGGATTTATGCAGTTAGGTAAATGTTTCTATCCCAGAATTACTCTCAGATTTGTTCTTTCTGGTGTCAAATTACTGCTCCCTCATTAATTTTACTAGAAGAAAAAAATAAATTGACTTTCAGAAACTGCCTAGAAAACTGTTGTTTTATTTTTATGGTAGAAATTGGTGGGTTTTTTGTTTGTTGTTTTGTAATGATAACTGAACTTGGTATTGAGAGACAGGTATTTATAAGAAATAACGGAAGTACACCTCCTATTAGGATATGGGAGTGGAGTGTGCTCACACCCCACCCTCGAGAATGAGAGCATCTGCTCCTGAGTTGAGGTGGGGAGAGACGGGCTCAGAACAGAAGTTCCACTTACTGTTAACTCACTTGATTTTTTTTTTCCCAGAAAGGAGTGTTTAAATGGCAGTTTTATGCTCAGACTCTACTTCCCTTTGACTTACCCTTGAAATTTTTTAATGTCTGGTGTTAGAAACATCCCAACTGACTTCATTCATTTAGCAGTTATTTAAATTATGTGGTTTCCCTATTCATAGCATCCTGCTTAGGTGCTTGATGGTTTTCAAAAGTTGATAAAGGGACTTCCTTGGTGGTCCAGTGGTTAAGACTCCGTGCTTCCACTGCAGCGGGCACAGGCTCAATCCCTGGTTGGGGAACTAAGATCCCACAGGCCGCACTGTGTGGCCAAAAAAATAAATTAAAAAAATAAAAGTATA
Organism: Eubalaena glacialis; assembly: GCF_028564815.1. NCBI lineage: Eukaryota > Metazoa > Chordata > Mammalia > Artiodactyla > Balaenidae > Eubalaena > Eubalaena glacialis. The sequence goes on from NC_083716.1 coordinate 76,088,639, forward strand.
AGTCATAGTCCTTATTAGTTTCCAAAGAGTTTATAATCCATGATAACAACTTAGATTTTTAAAAATTTCCTTGAAATACATTTGATTTAAGGAGCCAAAAATGCATAGTAAAGACTTAAGGAATACAAAAGAAAGAAGCCAGCAGAGATTGAAATGGTATAAAGAAGTATCATGAAGAGGGTAAAACTTGAATGGGATTCTTTTGAATGGAGATGAAAGTGAAAGATAGGGAGAGTGAGGCAGACATTTGGCAGAAAGGATTTCGTGATCAATGATGAGGTAGATTTAGGGGCCAGTAGAATATCAGTCTAGCTAGAGAAGAGAGTTTGGTTTTGAATATAGACATCATACCAGAGAAATAAGTATTGTGGGGTCAGATAAAAGAGGAAAAGGATTGCTAAGTACAGTTACTAAGTGACTTTTATCTTGTAGACCCTATGAATCATTGGAAGCTCTGAAGCAAGAGAATAACAAAAACAAAATTTTCTACATAACAGTGACATTTGGTTGTTGTACTATATCAGAAGGAGCTAATTGATGGCATCTTTTGTCTTAGAGAATCAGCCTGGCTATGAATTTTGAAGTTAATTCATGCAGATATGGTTTCAAATCCTAGCTTTGCCGTTTGCTAGCGATGTGACATTGGGAAAGTCTAAAGCATGCTCAATAATTGGTTTCCTCATCTATAAGATAAATATACGACCCATCTCAGAGTTAGATTAAGTGAATGACACATTTAAGAGCTTATTACTACATAGAAACTGCTCAATAGAAGGTCACTGCTATTTAGACATGCTCTAAATCTCCCTTTTTATAGATGGTGTCTTAAACCTTTGTGGTAGATATTTGAAACTCCTTTCTCTTCTTACCATATGCAACCATTGGACATTTCTCTGCCACCATCTGCGCCTCTTTTAACAATCTGTTTTATTTGTCTTCTCTGGAACTCTCACCATTCCTTCTGCAGCTGGTGCTAGATAAACTTTTTCGGTGTTGGTACAAGCCATGGTCACTGTGTAACAGAACATGTCTTTGCAGTAGTATTTCTTCTTCCTTCTCCCCCCTTTTAAAAAGTATATTTAGATAAGATGCCTCAGTGACTTCTTAAACTCCTGTTTTAAGAAAATGATATTAGAAAAGATGCAGAACCCTATTGTGGGATTACTCTCCACAACACATCCTTACCTTTTTTCCCACGGGGAAAGTCATAAGCTCTACTTGCTGCTGATAGTTATTTTTATCTCAAAAAGTATAAGTGATATGCAGCAAATTACAGAATTGTTTTTCTTTGTTTGGCTCTGGAGGGAGGCCATGAGGATGTAGTACTACAGTTTGGAAGTCCTCTAAGCGTTGAATAAGAGTTGGTCTAAATGACCTTTGAAGTTCCTTTCCAACATTTAAAGCCATAATTCTGTGAACTTGCTCAATGTGGGAAAGCACATATTTCTGACGAACATTAACCTAATCAAGTTAGTCCCTGGCTAATGATTTTAACCTCAGGGATAAAAGACATTCAACCTACATCTAGGTTTATCTCAAAAGAGAGAACTATTAAGCTAGGCAGTGCCAGATGCAAATCGAAATTATGCAAAACTGGAATAACAGGATTGTTTGGATTAGTAGTACCTACTGAGAGCTTTCTTTCTATTCTATATTTTTCTGTATCTGTTTCTGAATTATATTTTGACAGAGTTGAGCACGTTCTCAGTTAGTCCATGAGTTTTTGTGTGCATTTCACTTTGCCTTCATATTAGCATTTGACTGAAATTAGAGGTGCCTTGTTGCCATAATGTCAGTAAAAATGAGAACTGTGAGATTGTAGGATATACACTGTGCCAAGAGTATAAAAAATACAGGATCGTAGCCATAGCTGTGAACTGATTGCTGGTGGAATATTGGCTTGGTAGGATCAGCATCTGTGGGCAGGCATTGGCCTGGGAGGTGGTCTAGGAGATGAGGCCAGAGCAGGAAGCTGCTATTGTGTAGTACTTGGCTTTATTCCATTTCTAGTCAAAAGTGACAGCTTGCAGTAGTGGAGCCAAGCTAAAGCCTAGAAAGTAGAATGGACTACAAGAAAAGCAGAACCAGAAGCTAAAACAGAATCGTTGTTACTTCCTTATTTAAGTAGGCTTTTTAAAAATTTTAAATTGGTACATCATGTTTTAATATTCAGTAATTTTGCTCTGCATTCTGTTTAAATACTTTTATCTCCCACCTGCCTGCATGATTCTTTATTGCCATAATTTCAAAAAAAGTTGTGAAACGTGCTTAAGGTCCCACAAATCAGGTATGCCGATGTGTATTGTCTGCTGCTATTAAAAAGGGAGTTCTTCATTTGTAAAAATTGGTTGCAAAACTTGGTATGTTGAAAATATATTCATGAAGTTCAGGAACATGTTATTTTGACTGAAATTTGGCCCACGTATGAGCTGTTCTGCAATATTCAGATTAAAAACATTTATAAGTCACAGTCTGCGATAGTTTTCTCCTGGTCACAAATCTGCTATGATCATATGCTGAAAAATCTGCCAGTCTCTTTTTAATTTTTTGTGGCTGCTGTTATGAATTTAAAGTATGTGAAATTATCCTTGTAGACATCAGATTCCAAAGATTCTAAGCCATCACTTAGTTATCATTGAGAAAGATTTCTGCCAATTTCTTTCTGCCAATCAAAATAGGTTGATACTATTTACTTATTCCTTTTGCCCAACCGGGAATTCTTACTAAAGCACAGCCATTTTATTTAAAAACCCCAAAATCAAAATTTTATTTCTCAGTGTGCTGTTAATATTTTACATTTATAAGGTTCAACATTTTCCAAAATATTTCCATGTGCATTATTTTAGTTAATTCTTATGTTTACCTTATGAGGAAAACAGATTATATTATTATCTTAATTACATATAATGCTTTCAGGGTACATATATGAATTTATTTAATTCACACAAGTCTTTGAGAAGTCTAACTTACAATGACTAGGTGGCAGAAATGGAAACCCATTTAAACTAGATTTAATTTTTAAAAAGGGGTGGTGGGCCTATTAAAAAGATACAACAGGAAATGTCATGGACATCCATTGCAGAAAAGTACAGCTGAACCTTACTTGGAATGGAATTAGGAACTAGAAGGTCAGGAACTCAAGTTACATATTTCTTCTCCCCCCGTTCCTCAGTCTTCTTTCTGCAGACAGGTTTCTTCTGCTTAATCATACGTTTTGCTTCTCATAATACTAGTTTCCATGTGACTTTTGTGTGTCAGTGTCAGTGCGCCCACCAGCTCCCCCTCCTTCGCAGGACCTTTTAAGTCTAATATTTGTGTTTCTTGGTAAATTAGGGGTGGGAGTGTAGGAGGATGAAAGGCTGAAAAGAGAAGGAAGAAATATGAGGAAGGGAGAGAATATGTGATAGCAATTTTTACAGGCAAAGAAAGCGAGGTTTAGGGAAGTTGTGATTTGGCATCTAGGTTCACACAGCTAGTGGTAGCCTAAACAGAACTTGAACCAAAAACTTTAGATTCCAAGATGTTTTTTCTACTATGCCACCCTGCCTTTGTGAGCTGTCAAACAGGAAACATCTCTTATTTGCACATCATTCTTTTGTTTGGCACTTTGTTATTATTCTTAGGGTTGACATCTTTCCTAAATATAAGATTAAATTTTTCCTTAATTTTATTGCCTGCACAATCTCCCTAGACTTTTCAAATACTGGCTTCAAGCTGTACCCCAAATCTGTGCATCATTTTCAGACTCACTTGTTCCCTAGGCAAGAATCCAAACAGATTAAGATGTTTTGCCCTCTCCCACTTTTCTCAGCTGCCTAGTTTTCTGTTTTGCTCAAAGATTTGTTCAAAGTTAAAATTGAAAGCAATACTTTAAAACAAAGCCGTTTTAGCCTCTTGTTAAAAGGACCGTCTCTAAAATCCAAGTCTTTCTAGGTTTCAGACTAAAGGCAAAACAGCACTAGCCCTTAGTCAATAAAATAACGTTTGGGGGCTCTTTATTCATGTTTGAGGGCCTGCTGTGTTGTATTCAAGCATACAAATACACTGCCCTCAGAGAGTTTATAACCTAATGGTGGAGGCACATGGAAAAATACAAATGTAAATATAGGCAAAAGATAGTAAGTAGCGGACACCAGAGAGGTATAAGGAATCTACCCTGGTTGTGGGAGAAATAGAGGATGCCCCTGTCCTTAGAATAGGTGACCCCCTAAGTTGTCTCAGGATGAATATAAATTAGCTAAGCCACTAAGACAGCAGGGCTGGTTAAGTGCATGAGATGCAGTGAATAAGCAGAATGGGTGTTGGATGGTCCACTTGCATAAACGCTAACCATACCTACCTTTCCTGTGAAGGTGGAATGGTGACTAGTCAGAGACATTTTAACAGTTTTTTAGTTGAGTCAACCACGTGATTGACTTCAACCCTCATTGTCCATTTGGAGTAGAGGAATAACGGGCATTTGTTTAAAAGAAGGTAACAGTAAAACCATTTTAACCATTTAAGTGTACAATTCAGTGGCATTAAGTACATTCACAGTGTTGTACAGCCATCACCACTGTCCATTTTCAGAACTTTTTCATCATCCCAAATAGAAACTCTTCATTCATTAAACAATAACACCCCATTTCCCAGTATCCTATTCTTCCCAGCCCCTGGTAACTTCTCTGTTCTTGGTCTATACTTTCTTTGCCTATTCTAAATACCTCATATAAATGGAATCCTACAATATTTGTCCTTTTTGTGACTGACTTGTTTCACTTAATAGAAAGTCTTCAAGATTCACCTGTGTAGCATGTGTCAGCAGTTCATTCCTTTTTATGGCTGAATAATATTCCATTGTATGTATTTGCCACATTTTGTTTATCCATTCATATGTTGATGGACATTTGGGTCGTTTCCACCTCTTAACTGTTGTGAATAATGCTGCTGTGAACAATGGTGTACAAATGTTTGAGTCCCACCTTTCACTTCTTATGGGTATATACCTAAGAATGGGATTGCTAGAGCATATGGAAATGTATGTTTTACTTTTTGAGGAACAGCCAAACAGTTTTTCACAGGCTCTGCACCATTTTACATCCCCACCAACAGGGTTCCAATTTCTCTATATCTGTGAGAACACTTGTTATTTTTCATTTCCTTAATAGTAACTATTCATTGCCTATGCTTTTAGTATCATATCTGAGAAATTATTACCAACTCCAACATCATGAAAAATGTCCCCTAAGAGTTTTGTAGTTTTAATTCTTACGTTTAAGTCATTGACCCTTTTTTAAAAAATTTTATTTATTTATTTATTTTTGGCTGTGTTGGGTCTTCGTTTCTGTGCGAGGGCTTTCTCTAGTTGTGGCAAGCGGGGGCCACTCTTCATCGCAGTGCGCGGGCCTCTCACTGTCACGGCCTCTCTTGTTGCGGAGCACAGGCTCCAGACGCGCAGGCTCAGTAGTTGTGGCTCACGGGCCTAGTTGCTCCGCGGCATATGGGATCTTCCCAGACCAGGGCTCGAACCCGTGTCCCCTGCATTGGCAGGCAGACTCTCAACCACTGCGCCACCAGGGAAGCCCCATTGACCCATTTTAAATTAATGTTTTAGATAGTATAAGGTAAAAATCCAATTTAATTCTTTTGTTTGTGGATATCCAAGTTTCCCAGCCCCATTTGTCCTTTCCTCATTGAATAGTCTTGTCACCCTCGTTGGAAATCAGTTGACCATTTACTCTAAAATTTATTTCTGGGCTCTATTCTGTTCCTTTATGTATATGTCTATTTTGATTACTTGAGGTATCTGTTTTTTCCACTTTTCTACAACTGCATAATTTGTCCAAATGATGGTTAACCCTAAAGATAAATCATTTTGAAGTATACTGTTCTGCTTAACTGTTGACATTTTCTGAAGCACTTGTCAGTGTTTGGAGTATAATTCCTGTCATTAAATTATTAGTCATAGACCTGCCTTTTAGAGAAGCTATGTTTTTAAGATGCAAGGGAAAAAGATCAGTGATTGTTGAAATGTAACATACAGTCATTCATTTACTGATTTGTGCCAGTTACTTTGCTAGCTACTGGGGATTTAAAGACAGATAAAATACTTGGTTCTCTTTCAGGCCAGGGGGAGAGATTTAAATATAATTATGGCAACGTGCTAAAAGTTCTAAAGTAGAGGTATGTTTATAGTGTTCTGTACTGTGGAATCAACTGATGTAGTAATACCAGCAATTTGCCTGTTTCTCTTTTTTTGGTTTTACTTTTTCTTAGAAGGCAAGGGTTTAGAAGATGGGAAAGAGATAAGGAAAGCTAATAATGTTTCACAATAGGGTACTGTATTAGGATTCTCCAGGGAAACAAAACCATAGGGTATGTGTGTGTATACAAGTATGTGTGTAGAAAGGGGATGGGGGAGGAGTTTTAAGGAATTGACTCATGCACTTGTGGGGGCTAGGGATTCTGAAATACACAGGACACACCCACAGTGGAAATTCTGGCAGGAGTTGATGTTGACTCTGAAGGCAGAATGCTTTCCTCTTTGGAGGACCTCATTCTTTTTTCCTAAGGCCTTCAACTGATAGAATGAAGCCCATGCACACTGTGGAGGGTAATCTGCTTTACTCAAAGTCTTCTTCTGATTGAAAAATACCTTCACAGCAACATCTAGACTGATGTTTGACCAAACAACTGGGCACCATAGTCTACCCAAACTGATAAGTAAAATTAACGGTCACAGGTATTGTTGATATTTGGTTCTTTGTTTTATAGCGAATTGTAGGATGGTAGGCATTTCTGGCTTTCCAACAGTTAAATGCCTTTAGCACCTCTTCCTAGTTATTATGTTAATGGGAAAAAACATCTCCACACAGTTCCAGTGCCCTCCGCCACTTTATTTAGAGCTATTGGAATATAAATTAAGACACCTAGAAAAGTGGAACCCTTCAAAGCAATCTTGTCACGTCAACTTAGAAGTGGTCAGCAAGCAGTGGCCTGCCAGATTGTCTGAGCACCCTAAAGGTGAAGAAGCATCATTCCTTTCTCAGTGTTACAAAGCTCTGCCTCCTCTTGAGTCTTGATACTGTGAGGTTTTTGTCCTGGCTAATCATCATCCTCTACCAATTCAGTCTCATTCCAGACCAAATTCTTATATCACTCACACATTCTCGGAGATCTTTAGACCTAGTTATTTGATAAAGGTTATTAATTTTAAATGGTTAATATCTTTCCATTGTATTTGTACTTATATAGGGATACCTATATATTGCAAATCTATAAGTATGTAAAATAATAAGGCATTTAAAAATTATGTTTATCCAGTGCTTCTCTAGATGTTCTTTGCCTGGAAGTCAGGTACTCTACATAGAAATGACATGTTATTGTTTCCCATTAATAACACTTCTCCTCTCTGCCATTTATAGAGTAGCCATTTGGGGAAATAGAAAATTCTGTATAACGTGGATGAGTAAGGCCTGGATATATAAGACCTCCTCATGTAGAGTCTTCAAGCTTAAAGGCCTTTAAGACATTATACAGTATGTGGTCTTCCAAAAATGCAGTATCTGAAGGACCTCAGAAGGATGAGGTTTTATCTTGTTTCTCCCACATTCACTCCTATTTTCAAGGAATTAAGTTCCATCATATATTAACAATTCATTCCAACGCCTAACAAAGCCCATTGTTGAGAAATTTTCTTAAAGTTTATTGCATTTATGTTATATCAGTTAGGCACACTTGTATCAGTTGGAAGCATCTAACTGGCATGTTGTTAATGTTGCAAAGTATTGTGATGCCCTATTCTGGCCAAGGGTGTGTAGTTAATTAATGATGTTCCCTACCAGCACTGTAAAGGAGCAGGCTGAACTACTAATTAGTTTTTATTGATCTTGATCACTACAAGGTATCTCTTTCCCATTCTGTCTTGTTCCACATTATAGGTATAAATACACCTTTGTACTTAAATTTTTTATGAGTTCAGTTTGAATGATGGCACAGCTTGGTAGCTCTGCCTTTTGCCCCAAACTCTAAGGACTTAACAGTGTCTGATTAGTGCAAATATTACTAAAATCAAAAATAGTTTACAAATTAATCAAATGAAAAAATATAGAGAGAAGAATGAAAATCAGCACACAACAGTTTAAAGAATAAGTTGCCAAATTTATTGAGATTCTGTTTTAAGGTATCTAGTAATATACGTAAGTACACATATGTAAAATTTATATTCTTAGGGAATTTTGGCTCTTTGAAGGGAGGCAAAAGTTTACATCTATTAAAATATCAGAATTTGGTAGTAGAACAGGCCAGCTTGGACTCAGATCCCAACTCTGCTGCTTACTGTCTGAAATATTAAGCAAGGCATATAAGCACTTAACAATTTTTTATTTTTTCATCTTTAAAGTTAGCTATGTAATACCTATTTCATGATAGTGTTGCCATTGTCTATGAGATAATGTGTAGGAAAAAACTTTGTACCCTATAAAATTTTTGTGATAAATAGAATAAATATGATAGGAGTTCAGAAAATAAATAGGTCTGGTTGGGTAAATCTCAGTTCATGACACGTGTAGCTTCAAGAAGCCTATTCAAAGTGATTGTTTTTTAAACCTTCAGCACAAAATAGATGTCATTCACAGACCTTACCACCTCACCAGTGGTCACATAATTGGCAGTGGTCACATAATTGGTGAATTTCCTACATTCTCCTAGTTTTCTCTCATTTTATTTCCAGCCAAGATATCTCTCCTGTGACACATTATTTCAGTCGTTCTTAACCACCACCTTAACTCTCTTATGACTTTGTCTTTCTGTCACATCTACCTTTTAATTTCTTTTCTTGGAATAGTCCTATTTATTTTCTCCACTTTTACTCCATGAAAATGTGCTGCCCATTATTGGTGGCTACTAGTCATATGTGGCTATTTAAATTTAAATTAAGCAAAAGTAAATTAATTAATTCATTTATTCATTTATTTATTCCTCTCCCTCTCTCTCTCTCTCTCTCTCTCTCCCCCCTCCCCCTCCCCCCCCACCCCCTGGGGGATCGAACCCCCGTGGCCCCTGCATTGGGAGCGTGGAGTCTTCACCATTAGACTGGCAGGGAAGTCCCAAGCAAAAGTAAATTTAAAAAGTCAGTTCCACTTCCACAAAACTAATGTTAGTGTTGTTAAGATCACTAATAATCTCTTAAATATCAAACATATTATTCCAGTCCCCATTCCTATCCTACTGGACCGTTGCATTTAACACTGAGGATCACTGTCTTGGATATTCTTTTATTCTTAACTGCTTCTGTGATATCTCTTTTCAGGTTTCCCTGAAAAGGTTTCTGCAGTTTTAATGGTGGGTTGTTTTCCACAGTCTTCCTTTTTGGTGTCTTCTCTTTTCACTACTCATCCTAAACAGTGTCATATTTCCAGTTGCTTTCACTATCATTTAAAAACCCTGTCTTCTGAATCTGTAACTCTAGTCCAGACTTCCTTGCTACACTGTCATTCATTTAACATCTTTATTTAGCATCTTCTATGTGCCTGGCATTGTTTAGATGAAAATTTGTGTCCCCTTGGAGCTTAAATTCTAGAAGAGGCACAGTAGATAATAAATATAGTAATAAGTAAGTGGTACAGTATGATAGATGGTTTAATTACTGCTAGGCCAAAAAGAAAAGTAAAGCAAAGTAAGAGCAATTAGGCACGGAGAAGGGAGAGGCAGGCTAGAGTACTGTGGTCCCTGTGCATGTCATTGGGAAGGTGAAACCCATATTTTCTACTGCCGACTGTGTTAAAAGTTTCAGCACTCAAACCTTGTCTTTCTTCCTAATCATTCTGTATCCTGGCTAATGGTGTAACTGTATCTACCCCGTTTTGTTACTCAAATCAACATCCGGGAGTGTTTTAGGTTCCTCTCTTGCCCTTGTTGACCTCCAGAAATACCTTAACATTGCATATGTCCATCCCATCCTCCTCATCTCTTGTAAAGCTTCCATCCTCATTTGGCTAGACTATTAGAGAGCTCTCCAAGTAGGGTCTTTCTGCTCACCTACTCCCTTGTCCTCATTCAATCTACGTCATTGTACTTAGAGGTCTCCACATAGGCCATACTGTTCCATCTATCTATGTCTACGTCTGCACATACATTTCACCCTGTCTTAAAAGCCCTTCTTTTCTGCTCTACCATAGCCTGGTAGGTGCCCTTGAGTTTTTGAAGTTTCAACTCAAGAATCTAGGTACCCATGCTTTCCTCAAGTCCCAACTCAGATATCCTTTTCTGTGATACCTTTCCTGATATACCTAACTAGATTATCTTTCCCCACCTTCTTTTTCTCACCTCTGTATTATATGTAAAAGTCTGTTTAATCTGTATTGCAGTGATTTGTGTATTAGTCCCTGTTCCTACAGGCTATAAGATCCTCAAGGGCAGAAACTCTTATATGTATTGCCAGTCTCCTAGCATAGTAATTTTATACTTGATATTCAGAAATCTTGTTGAATGAAATATATTTCTAATATGTTTAACTCAAAGGAGCAGCTCTTAGTCCCACACTTACAGACTGTTTCAAACATAATTCCAACAAATTATCTAATCTGGTTTCCTCTACCATAGCAAATGAAAGGTCAAAATCAGAATTTTAAAAAGTATGATGATGGTAGATTGGGAGCTTGATAGCACAAGAGGTTACAAAAGAAACTAAAAGGTAGTTACAACTCAAATTTTGTCTTTCTGGGATGGTTTGGTGTAGAGGCAATAATCCTTTATATCAATCGATAATTATGACTATATCATAACATAGTAATCAATAATGATACCTGTGAGTATTGACAAAAAGCTACAATTGTGTTTAATATGTTATTTAATGAAGGAACTCTAGAAATATTTTCAGAATTAGTAGGATTTTGATAAATTTTATTTCTGTAAGTTATTTTAAAAACTTGCCCTCTTTTGGATATAAACTGTAATAAGCATTTGGCATGTCTCATTCAGTATATGTTCTCTTTTTTTCTAATTAGATTTTCTAAGTAAGTTAAACTTACCCTTTTAGGAATAGCAAAGCAGTGATTGGAAATCTTGGTAAAGTACATTATGCATACTATCTTCCTTAACAGCCCTAGGTAATTAAGATGTTCTTGTATTTTGATACTTTTGAGTTGTAGTTTTAACTCCCTCCTTTTCTCTGAATAACTTAACACATTTGTCATGTATTTGCATTTGCTCTAGACTCAATGAGAGGAACAGATACTTAACTTGGGGTCATATGATAAAAGACTAAGTCACTTGGAAGATCCAAGTCTGTCAAGTTACAGGACTTGTTGATTATTTCAAGTTGGACTAGATTGTATTAATTCTTTGTGAGAAAAGAAAAGTATGGTATAATAGTTCTCAAGTTTATAGGTTTATCATTTCCATAGCAGTATATTGGCATGAGTGAAAATCAGCCCCAGAACGTGTATGGCATGGTATTAATTTTGAAATTATATCTTTTGCATTTTATATTTTAAAAATAAATGTTCACTCTGTATGATCAGAATAGTCGTTGACTAGGAATTACTTTTAGTAGATTACTTTCCCAAAAAATATTATGCAAGCATATAATTTTATTTCCTTCTTAGGTTGAGCTCCTTCTGTCCCTCTTCACAAGGTAGGGTGAGACTGCCATAGATGGAGGGCTCATCAAGAGCAAGGAAGTTGCTTTTTTGTTGTTTTATTTTCTTAAACTTGGGCTGTTCTGAAAGAATATTTTCAGTTGCTCCTTTGGAAAACATTAACAGTTCCCAGGCCTTCCTGAGTTTGTTCAGTTTGTAAGTTTGAGGAAACTGCAGTTAGTAAATTGTGGTTGGCAGATGCTGTAAGCAGGTGACTCAATAGGTTGAACTCATGATGACTCAACTGTGTAAAAACGATGCTTTTAAATAGCTTGAAAGAAAAATTGCCTTCCAGACTTTTGAACTGCCATGAAAAGTTCAAAACTATTATTAAAGATACCACGAAGAATATTAACATGTGGCTTTAGAAGGAAACACATTTCCCTTCAAGTGGTTTTAAAAGTTTTACTTAATTGTTGTTCTGATTTTTGCTCTGTGGTAATTCTGAGAGGCAAGGACACTTAGCAAGTTGTAGTTTAAAATGCAGAAATATTACAAGTCTGCATTAAGTGTATTCAGGAGAATATTTTTAAAAGGTCATTTTCATTCAGTTGGGAAATTAGCAGAGAAACCCAAATGGTTGTTGTTTTTAATTAATATAGTAAAAGTAATCTAGTTAGCTTTTTCTTTAACCTTGGTATAACTGAACAAACAAAAATAATGCAACATAAGTAGTCGCTTTCTTATGAATTGATGTAATAGGATGTTTATGTTAATATAGTATATCCCATTCCAAAATCCCATCTGAGATCTGATAAGTTACTTATATCTGATAAGTTATAGAGTTTTTGTTGTTTATGATATCCATTCCAAATTTTGGGATATTATATTCCTGTGAACTGACTTTATCTTAGCAAACATCATTTTCCATATTTAACAATAAAATAATTTGGTTAATTGGGTTTCCTTTCACTTTCTGTGGTCATGTCACTAATATCATAAGTAAAATATTGAAAACCCAGTAGAGAGTATTCAGATTTTTAATTCTGCCAGTGCATGGGTTGGAAAAAGGTTTTGTGGGAAGGGCTTTGACATTATGCAGACCCTTGCTAATTTACCTTCCAGCCATGTGATTTGGGGTCAAATTACTTAATCTTTGACTGTTTCTTCATCTATAATATGGAGAGAATAATATCAGACTAGCAAAGGGTTTGTTAGGATTAGATGAGGTTAACATTTGTGAAGTGTTAACCTCTTCTGTCAATTAAAGTTTAAGTTTTTTTGTTTACACTGTCAAGTAAATATGCTTATTAAATGGATACTTTTTAAAGGCTGAAAATAGATTCGTTTCATTAATCATATACAGTCAATTTAGGATATATTTAAGCTATGTTGAAACGGGAGAATACCACTCATCTGAATTAACCAAAATCAACCAGGAATTATGAAATTATATATACACAGGACTTAATTATCTATTGCTTTTAATTATGTACAAAATTGTCATATGTTTGTCTTTAAAAAGATTACATATCTGGAGAAGTTTTAAAATTAATCTTTTCTGTTTCTATGTCATTAGCTTCTTTCTGTGTCACTAAATTTGTTCTTACATAATCATTTTACCTACTGTTGTAGTCTATTGTATGAGTATATGATCAACTAAAAAAACTTTTTTCTATTTTAAAACACAGAGAGACCTTTCTTGTACATGCATTAATTTGTTTTGTTATTCATTTATTTCCTTAGATTACTCAAAAGTTCAATGTTGGGTAGAAGAGTATGTATTTTAAGATATTAAAACTATGAAAAACCTAATGTACAATGAGAAAGATTTTGAGAAAAATAGCTTTGGAGTAGATTGTTCAAAGCTTATGCAAAATTTTAATGAGAGTACTACCACAAACAGTAATAATCCTATAAAAATAGTAGACTTTAAAAAGACATTTCTAATAAATAAAGTTAGGCAAATATAGTACTTTATCTTTAAGAGAAAGGAGGGCGTTTGCTTCATATTAAGAATATGTAAGGAAGACTTGAGATTGCTAGATTATGGAGTCAAAAGCAAAATAAAAGAAAATTGGGGCAGTCTAATCAATACGAACTTCTAAGTCAGCATGCAGTTACACTAAACAAAGAATAAAGTGGAATGGATGGCTATCATGTCTAGTGCTGTGTTCAGCTTTATTTTTATACTTAGTATTCAGCTGCTCATACTAGGTAGTGCAAAAATAAATAAATGGTATATGAACCAACAGTACTTCTGTGTTACACTGATATCATTCACATATTTTCTACAAGTTCTTGTGAGCTAAAATGAGTTGCAGAAACATTCATTGTTTAAAAGAATAGGATGTATAGTCAAACTGCCTTTCAGAAAAGGTTTTTTCCTCTCCCATGAATGATGTCATAAATTTTCTAACTTTTCCAATCTGATTAACAGAAAAACTGGAATACATTTAAATTTGGTGGTTCTTGAAGACTGGTGAGACAGAGCTTTTTTTTTCCTCCAGAGTTTTAGTTTAGTGTGGATAAATATAAAAGTGTCCAGTACTCTTAACTCTAAAATATTGATGTTTGGTTTATATACAGGGAATCAGATCCTAAATAAATTATAATAATTTAAAATTCTACCTAAAACTTAAAATTTTAGCAATAATGAAAAATCTGGAAATTTTTAGGTTTTATTGTATAATGTGTTGTGAAGAATCAAGTCACCAAAATTGACAGTACAAGATTTAGAATTATGTTAGGAACATTTAGAGACAACATAGCATTAATCTTATGTAATAGAGAATATCAGGTAAAATATTTGAAATATATTGATTATTTCTCCCAGTAATATTTGGAGACAATTTTGTGGCAGGATGTGGTGGTGCGTTTTCTTCCTCTTCAACACTAATCGGTTTCTTTTTCAGAGTGTCACAAGGTCAGCCCTTGGAGGAAGTAGAGAAGCAAAGAAATTACTCTGTATTTGTCTCCCTGTTTGGATCCTCCCCTCCCCTGTTTTTTGTTTGTTTGTTTGTTTTGTTTGTTTGCTTTTTAAATGAATATCTGTTTTCCTTAGGAGATAGTATAAATGAGATTATGTTAAATTACCTTATCATGGAGAAAACACTCAGTTTTCAGTCTTAACTTCAGATATAAGAACCATAGGATTAACGTTGGAACATTGTCTTTAGAAAATTTCTTTTTCAATGCATGTTCCTATTTTTACCCTACTATGGAGTCCAGAGAAGTGGATAGTACCAACCTCTGTATATGAGTATAATTCTCATTGACCCAAAGGAGTAAATCTTATCTTTCAAAGTGGGTAATTTTTCTACACTAAAATCAAGTCATTATTATATTTGGAGAGCTAAACATGGTACAGGAATGTATCAGGGAAATTGATGAAAAGCCTTAAAAAATGATTTATCTTAAAATATTTTTTCTCTAATAATGGAAAAGATTTGGTAATTGGTGTATTTTCCTGTGCTTATGAATATGCAGCCGTTTATGGAAATAGAGTTTGCAGTCAATTTGCCAGTGAATTGCATTGCATTGATTAGAAGGTTTTGATCTTGCTTTGTACTAGTATTTTATTTGTTCTTTCAAATCATGGGTAGGCAGTGACCACAGGCCAAATCAAACCCGCCTCCCATTTTTTTATAAGGCCTTTTACATTTTTAAACAGTTGAAAAAAACTCAAAAGAAGAATAACGTCATGACACCTAAACAATCTGTGAAATTCAGATTTCATATAATGCCAAAAACAAACTTTATTGGAACACAGCCATGCCCATTCATTTATATATTGTTTATGGTATTATTTGGCTGCTTTTGGCACTACAGTAGCAGAGTTGAGCCGTTGTGACAGAGATGTTATGACCTGCAAAGCCTAATGTTTTTACTCTTCGGCCTTTTAGAGGAAAAGTTTGCCAACTCTTGCTTTAAATCTTGAAAATATATGGAAGCCCTCAGTGGTAGCTGCATTTAATTAAACTGCAGATGGTTTAGACAACTGTGCTTTTTGAAGACCTCTGTGGTAACTCTCAGACTTAATAAGTTTCCGATCTTAGTAAAGCCTTATTAACAAAGTGGGTTCTTTTATAAGTTATACAAGAATTGGCATAATAGCAATTGGCGTCACTCTTGACCTATATGGACCTAACATTCATGTTTTTCACTGTTGGCTAGCAACCCCAGGGATTTAAGGACAGGCAGTCATTTGTAGTTTTGCTGAAGCATGAATTTAAATTATGACTGAGCCAGAGTGGTGTGGCAAAACATGTTCAGTCACCCAACCTAACATTTCAAGATACAGATAGTTTCTTTTATGATAACTCTTATAAAAATACAATCAACTGTGATTTTTATAGGGGAGTTTATGTAATATAATTGCATTTAAATTGTCACCACAGAGGTCAAGGGCTTTATTGCAGGAGGAAAAAAATTCTAAGACATACTCAGTATCAGTTTGAAAGGAGGCATTAGGTCATTCTCCATCAGATATTGTCCAAAGGGAGAGAAACTGCTCCAGTTTTATATTTCTTGTATCCTAAAATAAAAGTCATCAGTTAAGACTTTAGAGCAAATCTCTTAAAATTATTAAGCCACTCAACTCAGTCATCTTGATAGAAACTAACAACTGGTATATTATTACCTATTTCATGCCTCTGCTGGCTCTTCAGTCAGTATGTAAATCCGGAGGATGTGTAACAAAGAAAATATTTGTTGAAATAGTAAGGAGCACTTGATTATGGTAAGACAGATTGTTCTTTATTATCTTAGAAAATGTGTTACATATACTTTGAGCGCTGTAATAATATTGCTATTTATTAAACCTAGTCAGGCACATCTGAATATTTTAGTACTAAGATCTTATTTTTTTTTGAACTGGGATGAAGTAGAGAATTGCTTGAAAATTAGGTTAGTACAGTAATCTTACTGTCACAGTACAGATTCCAACCTGATTTTAACTTTTATATTGATATTTTGAGGAATGCTGCTTTTTGATTTCATCATATTCTTCTGTACATACGAGAAAGAGTCTGTATTTTGATCATCTCAGATGATGAGATGATCAGTTTTTAATTCAGGGTGGTGTTTAACCTAGAAACACAGCATTTGGGAATTTGTAGGTCATGACTAAGTCACGTTGCCAAAGTGATTTGTCTTCTCTTTTATGCTTTCCGATTATAAGATTGCATGAGTTTAACATCCTAAGTCTTTTCTGTTTGATGAGTGTTAGACTATTTTGATATGCGGAATTTCACATAGCCAATGTGAGGTTGTAGAATGATAACTTCCACCTAACGTTAATGTCTTTTGACCCATTCTGACTTAAGATAATGTTACCTTTCACCTCTTCCATATAACGTAAAGAAATGTGCCAAATTTTGAAAGGCAATGACAGTAAATAGTCTATTATTTATGCCTCTTCATTGTACTAGTTCAAGAGAAGCAGAGAATAGATGAAAAGAGACTGAGCTTTAGAGTCGCAGAACTAGATTCAAATGCTAGGTCTCTCCATCACATCCTGACTTTAACCGTGGACCTCTCTGTGTATAGCATGTAAAAGGGGTATAATAATCTCAGCTTTACAAAAATTGATAGTACGGAAAGCACCCAATGTGATATCTGTCATAGTAAATGCACAATCATGTTAGCTAATTTTCTTTATTATTATTTACATTAAGGTGCCACTAATGTTCAATTAAAGCTAATCTTTGTCTTTGCAAAAGGAGGAAAAGCACAGCACACAAGTGAACAATAAATATAGTCCAGAACTTCACTTAAGGCATTCTTTAGCACTTTTCCATGTTTTCTATGTTTCTCGTACAACAGATCTTGCTGAACTGATTTTTTCCCCATTAGTCATTTGCTGGAGGTTATAACTAGCAGTGTAATTAATACATTGGATGGAGTTTATGGAGAAGAGAAGATTCACAGAGAGTGCTTATTCCTTCACTACATGAGTGATTTGGGGGGGGGATTAATGAATACATATTTTTAGTTATACAATATGAAATTGGGGGGATTATACTACAGTTAATGAAAAGTACGGTGCAGGTAAATTGTTTTTAATCTCATACAAGCTTAAGGCATAGTTTAAGTTGTTTGTTAGTTGCATTCTGTGAAAGATAGTAAGCATTCATAACTAGTTTTTAATTAACAGATGCTCTTCTCTGTGAGTCTGCCTTATAGCCTTGTATCTGATTTGGTACACTTTCACAACATTATTCAGGTAAATAAATAGGGGAAAAAACCTCATTTGGCTACCTGCTAACAACTCTTAAGATTTGATCGTTTAGCCTTTTGTGAGCCTCTTTAAAATGGGAATGATGACCACAACTCAGCAGAAATACCTCTAACTTACAAAGCACTATATGTAGAGGAAGACTTCAGCAACAGTATGATTATCATAATCAGGCATTGTACTGGGATAATTTTCATGGGTTTTAATTAACTTCGTGTAATGCATGTCATTCAGTACCATGGTTAATTTAGAATTGAATGTGTTAAGAAGACTAGTTTCTGTAAATTTTAAAAAATCTTATTATAAAAACGTACTCATTAATATGAAAAGAGATATTATTAACCCTGCTTTATAGATGAGGAAATTGATACATAGAAATTTGAACTTACATAAGGTTATTTCAGTGAGTAGACTGATATTATCAGCTTTTAATGGTATGCTTTTTTTCCCTAGAAATGAGCGGGTCATTGGTGAGAAGATACTTGTCTAATGATCTTGGAAATGTAGCTCATTATTTTAACCTGTTGAATAAATAAAATAAAAATGTTAAGCAAATTTTACATCTCAATAGCTTTAGTTATAAAATTTCAATACAGGGAACTGGTTTTATAAATCATACCTGTACTTGTCTACAACGTATTGGCAGTGCTGCTTTTACTCCTCCCCACGCCCACCCCGAATATAAAGGCTTGGGAGCAATACACTATAGTAAATCTGATCTAAGTCAGCTTGTGACACCCATGTGATTGTAGATTGTACATTTCTAGACAAGTACCCATCTTCTTCGAGCCAGTTAAATGTCTAGAATAAGAGTAAGAAGAACAACTGTGATAAAGGTGGGTGTTGAGACTAGAGAAGACTCAGGCTGTGGAAACATAAAACCAGAATTCAAATGTTTGAAGGACTGTCAGGTAGGAAAGTGATTAGGCTTGTGTTTGACTCCAAGGAGTTAAGCTTGGACCTGTGTATGGAAGTTAAAGTGAGAAAGATTTTAAAAGAACTTGGCATCTGTCAGAACTGTCTGGAAATGGTAATGGTTTTCCTTGGGAAATAGAAAGTTTCCTGTGTTTTGTCTGTCATAGACTAGACTGTCACCTGGTGTGCATCAAGAGGGTTAGAGTCTGACCATGTATTTTCTGTTACTCAAATAATGAGATTAGCTAAGTGTGCAGTGTATTATTAAAGTGGAGTGGAGAAAAGGGATTGCTAGGAAGTTTCTTTACGAAAAGGAAGGCATGTATGCATGGGCCTTTCCCGCCCCCCCGCCCAAAATGACAGATTTTAACTACTTTTTGTATAACACTTTTCCACTCTAGTATTTCCTTCTACTATAAAGCAGCATTTCTTTATATTTTCCAAGGAGAACATAGTTGATAAGTTTAAAGGCCTTTACTTCTGTTTGTTAGTGTTCACTTAAGTATAAACGAAATATCAGAGTGTTTACCGCAATATTATTCCAAGAATAGAGAGTAGTTCCTTAAAGCAGTGATGAGATGAGAAGGAAAGTGCTTTACTTGGATAAACTTTAGAAAAGAATGAAGTATGACCTGCTTGATTTAGGGATTCTTTGTACTCTTCAGCCGCTCTTTGGCTGTTCTGTATTGCCAAATTGTTTTTATTCACCAGATAAAATTGCCTTCATGTAGCTCCTTTCTGTTCACTGGTTTCCATGATCTGTTAGTCCACTTTTAAAAGGGCCGCCAAATTGACAGTGCTGCTTTGTTGTTCTTCCCAGCTCTACTCTAGGGCTCCTGCCGCTGATCTCAAATGCAGGAGCAGCAGAGGTGCTTTGAGAGAGAACAGAATGTCAGAGAGTCCAGCGGGGGACCAACAGATTGTGGGAAACCATGTGACTGTGTGATTCACATCTCCAAGGAGAGAGAACCGGTTGTTTCTGTGTCTAGATCCACCCTGTTATGAGGATAATACCATCAATAATGTAATTTAAATTGCCTGGATGCTTTGACACTGGCTTGAAAAAATAAAACTTTTAGCAGTGAAGTTACTGGTCAGATGAGTTTGAGTAGAACTGAATTTGATGACATTTAAATCAAATCAATTTAAATCAAAAGACAGTGGATAATGACTTGTAGTTTAAAACTAATGTTTTAGGTATTATGGGGAGAGGGTAACTCATCTATGTATATATGTATTGTCACTAAAATAATCAACTTGATTTGTTTGCTACCAGCCTTAGATGACCTGAAGCTATTTGGTTTGTATATTGCTTCTAACAGTGAAACCCTTTAAAAGGTGATTTGTATAAGGCTTGCAGTTGGAAAACTTGTATAAGGCTTTCAGTTAGAAAACAAACAGTTCAAACAAAACAGTTTGAAATGAGTAAATTTCAAATTTTGTCTTAAGACATTTTTGTCTTATCATGGATTAATTTCTTAGGCTCCGTTGTTATGTTACTGCTAATGAACTATAACTTATGAATTTGCGTTTCTGTATACGTTTAGATCAAGGAATTTTCTTCAGTCCTTAGAACGTTCAGGAGGGAATGTTGGTAACATTAATGTTAGGACAGTGTAACATGGACCTTTCTTTTAATCTATAATTCTAGGACGACATAGACAGCCTAAACCCAGTTCTCAGGGACAACCCGCAACTTCAGGAAGAAGTGAAAGTCTGGGTAAAGGAACAAAAGGTTCAGGAGATTTTTATGCAAGGTAACTGTTTTGAAGTTATGCATTTATATATATATATATATATTTGGAACTGGGCAATTTCTCATGTTTGGTTTTGGTTGTTCAGTTATATGCAATACAAATAGAAGACCCAGTCTAATATTTTGAGTTATATACAGGCCAGGGAAAATAATAGCAAAATCAGAATAATTTCAATAGGAAATTGGTAACTTCACCAGTTATTGAGGTAATTTCACCACTAATTTGAGCTGAATGCCTGAAATGAAATTATAACCACACAGGTGTTTTGTTAATAGGAAAATTTCCATACTGCAGAATGCTTTAGGTGTGTCCTTCCTGGAGAAGGAAGCATTGTTTGCTGTGGAGGGTTGCCCAAAGCCACAGTTGATTTCCTTTGAAGAATGCTGTTGGTATCTGATAAAAGTGGCCTATTTCAGTTTGCCTTCCTCAGCAGTGACCACAATACTAGTCTTAATTTTGTTTCCTTTTTTTAGTAAGTTACAAGTTTGTCTTCAAACCAGTGAGATTTTATGATTCTTAGTGATTTCTTTTCCTGTCAGTAAAATCATATATTGAAAATGTAAGCTTTTTGTGAAATTGAACTGAAACCGCAACAATATGACATGGATACATGGAGTATCGATATTTGGTTGAATGTTTTTAAAAAGGAATTTTGTTAAATTCCCATGTTTATCTGAACCTCAACTTCCATGCCATTTAATTTAAGCATTAATAGAGATAATCTCAGTTGTGGCTGCCTTTCTTTGTATGGGTTTTTATAGCAGCAGATCATCTACTTATTAAATTCTTCTTAGGCTAGATATTTTTTAAACCTTTAATATGGAGAATTTGAAACATACAGAGAAATAGGCACATGGAAGTTCACCGAAATATTCTATCTCCTGGTTCCAACAACTGTAAAATAAAACCTTGGTAGGTTCTGCCCCACCCGTACTCTCATTTATTTCTGTCAATTTTCAGACATTGCTGTGTTCTATTTTTAAACAAAGCCACCATACCATTATTATGCTGAAAAATTAATAGTTCCTTAATACCAAATACTGAATACTCAGGTTCAAGTTTCCATTTGTCTCATAAATGATTTTTCACAGGATTGACTTTTATTTTATTTATTTATTTTTAACCTGGGATCCAAAAAATGTCCACAGATTGATTGGTGGATATGATCCGTCTATCTCTTTTTTTCTTCCTTTCCTTTCAATTTATTTATTGAAGAAGCCAGGCTAATATTTTTTAAAGTAACTTTTTTTTTCCTTGTCATATTCTTAGAGGTGAAATCATTAAGGCAGTAATCCTTTCCATCCTAAGCAGAATTATATGAGACTGACTCCAGATTGTGTTTGGTGGTAGAACAAGACAGTTAAGATGGTGTGCTGATGGGAATTGAAAACTGGTCATATTTGGAGTTATTCTATAAGCTATTTCTATATTACATTCAGAAAAAATAATTTGGAGTCTTTTTCTTCCATAGTTAAAAATTCTAAGACTATAGTTTGTATAATAGATTACAGGTATGAATGTGTTTGATTTACAGGTAATATGGAATACTTTCTACAGATGTGTTATTTGATTTATATTTTAGACTGATTAGCATAGTTCTTTTTTTTAAACTGTCAAACATTAAATCATTGATTGGTATGTTAAATGTCTTAACTGTAGAAGAAAAGGCATCAATCTAGGAATCAGAAAAATAAATTCAGTTCTAGCTCTTTCACTTAAAAATTTATTTAACCTATCAACCTCACTTTCTTAATTTTTATAAACAGGGAAAGATCTGAGAGTTTTTGAATAAGATTCAAAAGATTGAATAAGCATCTGCAAATTGTGAAAGCATTTAGTAAATTGTTAATGTATAATACTATCATATTAATAAGGTGCACCAGATCCCCCCCCACAGTTCTTATTAAACTTTCAAGTATTTGATACCATTTTAGTACCTGTGAATTGAAGAAATTTTTATCTCCATTCTCTTTTGTTTTAAGACATATTTAAAGATATACAGATATATATATTTTATTATTTAATCATTACCTATTTTCTGAAGGATATCTGTATACACATATAGATATCATTTTAAAAAGTGAGTTTAATCCAAAAGTACACCAATATGGCATTTTAGTATTGTATTTATAAATTCAGTTAACAGTCTCTGCATGTTTTAAGACTTTGGCAGCTTTTTCACCGGAATCAAAATTTGTAGTTGCTTATGGTAAAGTTTTGACAACTAGAAGGTTCATACATCAAGTTCCAAATTACTTCTCCATTTCATCCATGAACTCATCATGTATGATGTGTGTTTTTTTTAAGGTCCTTATTCCTTGAATGGATACAGAGTGAGAGTATATAGACAAGACTCTGCCACCCAGTGGTTTACTGGCATAATTACTCATCATGATCTCTTCACTCGCACCATGATCGTTATGAATGATCAGGTAAATAGTCCAGTTTTTGAAAAGAGATGGTTACAATTCACATATTCCATGCCTCTCCTCCGCCCCCCCCCCAGTCCCCCCGCCCCGCAATGGATCAACAGGTTGACACCAAATAATTTTCATCTCTAGGTGCAGTCATGTAATCCTAATAAGTTCAAATGTGTCTGATGTTACATAGAGTTCACTTGAGGTCACAGCGAGATAGTGATGCCTAATTTATTTCAACACTGATAAAATCAGTCCCTGAAATGGAGGCATCAAACTCTTATTTGTTTAGTCTTTTTTTTTTTTTTTTATCAGTAGGTCAGCTAAAACTTTCTTAAAGTCTCAGCTTTTCTGCCCCTCCAGTAATAAAAATACTTCCCAAATGGTTTCTTTCCACGAATGAGAACTTTAATGCACACTGAAGTTCCTTTTACATCAAATTCCAGAGTTGGGATGCTCCCTTAAGTTTTATAGCGAATATGGTGAATGTTAAGGATATGAATTTAATAGGAAGTTTTAAGTTAACAGTCTGAAAGTCTTAATTTCAAATCTTTTAAAGCTGTACTGTATTTACCCCCAGAAAATAGATATTTACACCTTCCTACCTGAGTGGATTGTGGAGGGTGTCTGAATAAATGAGAACAATGCAGGTGCTTTGGTTAAAATTCTAGTCAAAATGCTAAATAAACTATATCATTTAATTTTATTTAATTTTTTTCCTTAAAAGCTAACAAACTTTGACCTCTCAGTGAAGCACAAAATTGCCTTTAGTTTTTAAAATAGTTCTTTCTTTAACCTGTCTTTAAAATTATTATTCATTTATATGATTTTTGTCCTTTTCTGCTTCCCATGCTCTACCTTCTTCTTCTTCTTTTTTTTTTTGGCCGCACCATGCAGCTTTCAGGATCTTAGTTCCCCGACCAGGAATTGAACCCAGGCCCCAGCAGTGAAAGCGCCAAGTCCCAACCACTAGACCGCCAGGGAATTCCTGTCATGCTCTACCTTCTTGTTTTATTTTACAGCTGTTTTTTGAAAATAACTTTTTATTTTTGAAATACATTTTATGGCTTGGCAATATACTCTTGTATAACTCTAATCCTTGTTTTGCAAGGTATACTTGCAATAGATGTATTTGCTTTTTAATTTTTAGTTAGCATGTGAAACAGTAGTCTTATCTTTAATGGTTAAAGTTGATTTATTGTAAGTCTGACAGTATCTCAAACTGATTTCTAAACATCTCTACTCAGTAAAGAAATTGTACCTAATATCACATTGGCTAGCTGATTGGATTTAATTTTTGTTCTTGTTTTGTGTCATGGATTAGGTACTAGAACCACAGAATGTCGATCCTTCTATGGTTCAAATGACCTTTCTAGATGATGTTGTTCACTCTTTGTTAAAAGGTGAAAATATTGGCATTACATCACGGCGAAGGTCTCGTGCCAGTCAAAATAGCAACACTGTTCACGTATGTATGTTGTTAGTGATGGATTATGGTAAAATATTTTCCCTTAAATTACTTAGGATCAGGTAGTGAACAATCATTGTTAATTGGTTATTTTTAGGGTCATTATACACGTGCCCAAGCAAATAGTCCCAGACCAGCAATGAACTCCCAAGCTGCTGTACCAAAACAGAATTCACACCAGCAACAAAGAAATATTCGTCCAAATAAGAGGAAGGGCTCAGATAGCAGTATACCAGATGAAGAGAAGATGAAGGAGGAAAAATATGATTATATAGCACGAGGAGGTAGGACCCACCTTTTTTAAAGGGCATGAGAACATATAAAACAAAAATACATTTAAAATATACTTATTTAGTATTAATTTGAAAGATAAAACTGTTCTTTTTTTAAATCTTATAGAAAATCCTAAAGGTAAAAACAAACAGGTGATGAACAAAAGAAGGAAACCTGAGGAGGATGAAAAGAAACTAAATATGAAAAGACTACGAACCGACAATGTTTCAGACTTTTCTGAGAGCAGTGACTCAGAAAATTCAAATAAGAGAATAATAAATAATTCCTCAGAGCAGAAGCCAGAGAATGAGTTGAAAAATAAAAACACTTCAAAGATAAATGGAGAAGAAGGAAAATCCCAGAATAATGAGAAGGCAGGAGAAGAGACACTAATAGATAGCCAGCCTCCCTGGGATCAAATACAGGAAGATAAAAAACATGAAGAAACAGAGAAACAGAAGTCAGTTGACTCTCAGCTTCAAGAAAAAATGATTATCCGTTCATCAGAACAGGCCACACTTTCTGATCATAATTCTAACGATTTACTTCTTCAGGAACACAATATGGAGAAAACACATACGGTGGAATTATTACCAAAGGAGAAGTTTGTATCCAGACCACCCACACCAAAATGTGTTATTGATATTACGAATGACACTATTATGGAAAAGGTGGCTCAGGAAAACTCAAGTACCTTTGGCCTTCAGACACTTCAGAAAATGGATCCTGACACTAGTGATTCAAAACATTCAGTCACAAATACAAAATACTTGGAAACAGCAAACCAAGATTCTGACCAGAGCTGGGTCAGTGATGTAGTTAAAGTAGATTTAACCCAATCAAATGTTAGGAATGCTTCTTCAGGAAATGAAAACCTGAATATGGAAAAAGAGAAAAATCAGTATGTCTCTTACATATCTTCTCTAAGTGCAGTTTCTGTCACAGAAGATAAGCTGCATAAACGAAGTCCACCCCCAGAAACTATAAAATCTAAACTTAATACTTCAGTAGATGCTCACAAGACAAAATCCAATCCCTCACCTGAAGTTGTTAAACCTAAAATTAACCATTCCCCTGATTCTGTAAAGTCTAAGCCCAATTTTGCAAACAGCCAAACTGCTGGTGAAAGAAGACTGGCAAGTAAGATAGAACATGAGTTATCAAGATGCAGCTTTCATCCGGTTCCTACTAGAGGCAGTACATTAGAAACTACAAAAAGCCCTCTTATCATTGATAAAAATGAGCATTTCACAGTTTACAGAGATCCTGCACTTGTCGGGTCAGATACAGGAGCTAATCACATTTCACCTTTCTTAAGCCAGCATCCTTTTCCTCTTCATTCTTCATCCCATAGAACGTGTTTAAATCCAGGTACCCATCACCCTGCCTTAAGTCCTGCACCCCACTTACTGGCTGGATCATCCAGTCAAACTCCATTACCTACCATTAACACTCATCCTCTGACTAGTGGTCCACACCATTCTGTTCATCACCCTCATTTACTTCCTGCTGTGTTACCTGGAGTGCCTACTGCCTCCTTACTCGGTGGCCACCCACGACTGGAGACTGCTCACGCCAGCAGCTTGAGCCACTTAGCACTAGCACACCAGCAACAGCAACAGTTGTTACAGCACCAGTCACCTCATCTTCTTGGACAAGCCCACCCATCTGCTTCATATAATCAGCTTGGACTTTATCCAATTATTTGGCAATATCCAAATGGAACACATGCATACTCAGGACTTGGTCTGCCTTCTTCTAAGTGGGTTCACCCAGAAAATGCAGTTAATGCTGAATCTTCATTAAGGAGGGTAAGTTAAGCTGTGGTTTACCTCATGTCATATATTTATTAATCAACATATGTACAAGTGTTGATTAATTAATTAATTAATATCCCATTAATTTTTTTAGATTTCTTATTATAAAATATGCTAGAATTTTTGAAACAGTTATTTTTCTAATTATGATGAAACTTTTGATGCTTAGTAACTTTGGAACTGTAAAGCTAAAATCTCAGAAAAGCCTATTTATTTTTTTAAAAAGCCAATTTAAAGAAGTAAACCTCAAGTTGTTTCTAATATACTTAGTCTTCATAACTAATTATGGTATATATCTGTAATTATTTTGCTCAGGTAAATTCCTAGAAGTGAAACTTCTGGATATAAAATTTATGTAAAATTGTAAGGCTCTTGATATGTATAATCAAGTTATTCTTAAAAGACAAATTGTTATACTTCCCAGTTAGATACATTATATTGATGTATACTACAAGCTATGACTCTCTAAGCCCCTGGTTCTCTTAAGGGTGCCGAGGCTGGAGAATCCTGATATTTGGGAGTGAAGTTGGGGCTGAGCATCTCTCTGCTTGACAAAGTATTGCTGAAGGTGGGGGACAGGGCTCTTTCTTCTTCCTTCATGCGCTGTGTGGTTTTTCCAGCCAGATTAATTTCCATGCTAAGAAATGGTTGTTGAGGGCATTACCAGCCCCATTCTGAAAACTGGGGGATTGGGTGTCACTGTTAAACTCTAGGAGGCAACTTAATCCTTGGCGTGGACAAGGATGCTTTTCAGGTATTCCCCAGAATCTTTCAAAACACATTTTATTTATTTATTTTTATTGTGGTAAAAGCTACAACATTAAATTTATTTAACCATTCTAAAGTGTACAGTTTAGTAGTGTTAAGTATATTCACATTGTTGTGCAACAGATGTCTAGAACTCTTTCATCTTGCAAAACTGAAACTCTGCCCATGAAACACTAATTCCCCTTCCCCCTAAGTTCTTGGTGCCCACCTTTCTACTTTCTGTCTCTATGATTGTCTGCTTTAGATACTTCATTTGAGTGGACTCATACAGTATTTCATGTAGCATAATGTCCTCAAAGTTCATCCATGTTGTAGCATGTAACAGGATTTCCTTCTTTTTTAAGCTGAGTAATATTCTGTTATATGTATATAGGTATATACAGGTACCCTTGTAATCTGTATAACTTCAGATTTCTGGATCTTGTAGAATTGAGACCTTATTTTAAACATATATTTGAATGATCCTATGTACATGTATATATATGTATTTTTTTTTCTTGTGTGAGGTTTATGTATATTCTTAATCTAAGAAATTTTATAGCAGCATATCTTTGGTGTGATATCATATTGCTTTCACATTATCATTTTGAGATGTAAAATGTATGCCCTTTGGTAAAACCAAAGGATTGTATTTTCCCAATATCTGATTCAACACAGGATAACTCAACAAAGCATTTTCTGGAAGAATTTCAGTGAGTCATAGTATAGAAACAGTCCTTAAGCATGTAATTAGATAGTTGTAAGTCTCAACATAGAGATCAATGTCACCAGATATTCACTGAGAAAGGCAGCATGTTGATATTAAAAAAATTAATTATGTTGTACCTCCACACCTCCAAGTTTAATGGTCCAACAGCATCTATAGCTTATAGTGAAATGGAGTACAAATGGGTCTTGAAAATGTAATTTTCTGCCAAATCTAAATAATTTATGACATTGGAAAAATTATTTTTGACAAGAAAAATTGGCAAATAAACTTGACGAAATCTGGTGAAATGTATTTTAGCAACGTGTTTTCTGTTTTTTTCTATTAGCAGCATATAGTCTTTTGGTGTTAGAATCTTAGGAAATCTTAAAAGCTAGGTTCTCTGTACATCATTTGTAAGTTAAAGGCAATGATTTCAAGATCTGCAATCAGTAAATAAATTTCTGGAAATAACTTTTTTTTTTTGGCAACACTACACAGCATGCAGGGTATTAGTTCCCCAACCAGGGATCAAACCCATGTCCCCTGCAGTGGAAGTGCAGAGTCCTAACCACTGGACTGCCAGGGATTCCCTGGAAATAACTATTTTAATGCTGATTGATTTTTTTCATCATATGGAAAAATCCATATAACTATGTTAGTTACTTATTTGTCTGGATATTTCTCATAAAATACTTAATAAATATACTGCTATATTAGTATGTCACATACTTCATAAATGTACTACTATTAAAGTCCTGCTGTGATACTGTGTTTAGCTTTTTCTAGTAACTGAAGGATGATTTTTAAAAATTGTTTTGATAGAATTCTCCCAGTCCTTGGTTACATCAGCCGACCCCTGTGACCTCAGCAGACGGTATTGGATTACTTAGTCACATTCCTGTCAGACCTTCCAGCGCAGAGCCTCATCGGCCTCTTAAAATTACAGCGCATTCCAGTCCACCATTGACAAAATGTTTAGTAGATCGTCATAAAGAGTAAGTTCACCAATGCTTAAAACTTGTGTTATAGTTTTTCTTAATTCAGTTTATAAATAGATAATTTTAGCAAATGTCTTAAAACTAGGCTGAATAATAATAAGTACTATTCTTCTGTTTTTATATTCCTTTAATTTTCTTAATATTATAGCACATGCAAAGTCGTGTTTCACTTTTATGATAGAATAGTAACGCATAGAAGCTATATATGTATTATACAAGAAAAAGTGTTTACAGAAACCCTCGTGTATTTTCTTTGCAGAGAATTGGAGAGGAAAGCTTTTATTGAACCATTGCGTTCTGTTGCATCCACATCAGCCAAAAATGACCTGGATCTAAATAGGTCACAGACGGGAAAAGATGGTCACTTGCATAGGCATTTTGTGGATCCTGTATTGAATCAATTACAGAGACCACCCCAGGAGACTGGAGAGAGATTAAACAAATATAAGGAGGAACACCGTCGAATTCTTCAAGAAAGTATTGATGTTGCTCCCTTTACAACTAAAATCAAGGGCCTTGAGGGTGACAGAGATAATTATTCCAGAGTAGCATCATCATCTTCTAGCCCTAAAAGCCATGTCATCAAACAAGACAAAGATGTAGAATGTTCAGTATCAGATCTTTATAAGATGAAGCATTCAGTGCCTCAGAGTTTGCCTCAAAGTAACTATTTCACTACATTGTCTAATAGTGTAGTCAATGAACCACCAAGGTCATACCCATCCAAAGAGGTTTCAAATATTTACACTGAAAAACAGAGTAATACCCTTGGAGCAGCAGCAGCTAACCCTCAGACTCTGACTTCGTTTATATCATCTCTTTCAAAGCCTCCACCTTTGATTAAACACCAACCGGAAAGTGAAGGTTTAGTAGGCAAGGTACCAGAACATCTTCCCCATCAAATTGCTTCTCACTCAGTAACAACTTTCAGAAATGATTGTAGGAGTCCTACTCATTTGACAGTTTCTTCTACAAATACACTCCGGAGTATGCCTGCTTTACATAGAGCACCCGTATTTCACCCACCAATCCATCATAGCCTGGAGAGAAAGGAAAGCAGCTATAGTAGCCTTTCCCCTCCAACATTAACTCCAGTGATGCCCGTAAATGCTGGTGGGAAGGTTCAAGAATCACAAAAGCCTCCAACTCTGATTCCTGAGCCTAAAGACACTCAGGCAAATTTTAAGAGTTCTTCTGAACAGAGTTTGACAGAAATGTGGAAATCTAATAATAACCTCAGCAAAGAGAAAGCTGAATGGCATGTGGAGAAAAGCAGCGGAAAGTCACAGGCTGCTATGGCATCTGTCATTGTACGTCCACCTTCTAGTACAAAACTTGATAGCATGCCAGCAATGCAGTTAGCTTCCAAAGATCGAGTTAGTGAAAGATCTTCAATTGGGGCAAATCAAACAGATTGCCTCAAATCAGCAGAAGCTGGAGAGAGTGGAAGAATCATTCTGCCAAGTGTGAATTCAGACAGTGCTCACATAAAATCCGAAAAAAACTTTCAGGCTGTCTCACAGGGCAGTGTTCCCAGTTCAGTCATGTCTGCTGTAAATACAATGTGTAATACCAAAACGGATATATTCACATCTGCTGCCACTACCACCAGTGTTTCCAGCTGGGGTGGTTCAGAAATAATTTACTCTTTATCAAATACCATTTTGGCCTCTAAATCTTTAGAATGTACCTCTTCGAAAAGTGTCAGTCATTCAGTGGCTCAAACACAAGAATGCAGGGTCAGCACGACAGCTCCAGTTACACCAGCCAGTAGTAAGACAGGAAGTGCTGTTCAATCCAGCTCTGGGTTCTCAGGCACAACTGATTTTATCCATTTAAAAAAGCACAAGGCAGCACTGGCTGCAGCTCAGTATAAAAGTAGTAATGTCAGTGAGACTGAGCCTAATGCTGTGAAAAATCAGACATCTTCAGCCTCCCCTCTCTTGGATAGCACTGTAGTCTGTAGTACAATTAACAAAGCAAACTCTGTAGGAAATGGGCAAGCATCCCAGACAAGTCAACCAAACTACCATACTAAACTGAAAAAGGCCTGGCTTACAAGACATTCAGAAGAAGATAAAAATACTAATAAAATGGAAAATTCAGGGAATTCTGTATCAGAAATTATTAAGCCATGTTCTGTCAATTTAATAGCCTCTACATCGAATGATCTACAAAATAGTGTAGATAGTAAGATCATAGTTGATAAATTTGTAAAAGATGATAAAGTCAATAGGAGAAAAGCCAAACGAACTTACGAATCTGGCTCTGAAAGTGGAGATTCAGACGAAAGTGAAAGCAAATCAGAGCAGAGGACTAAAAGGCAACCTAAGCCAACTTACAAAAAGAAGCAAAATGATCTTCAGAAGAGAAAAGGTGAAATAGAAGAAGATTTAAAACCCAATGGGGTTCTCAGCAGGAGTGCCAAAGAAAAAAGTAAATTGAAGTTGCAGAGCAACAATAATAGTGGTAAGTAAATTAATTACTTTTTTATCTCAAGTAAAATGGGCTGTAAGTTCTTGCAATAAATGGTGGTGTTCTCTAAAAATTAGAGAGCTTAAAGGCATCTTTGACTTCATTTGTATGCCCTGGTGTAATGTATGTGCTCATTGACTTCATTTCTACAAGTACCCTATAAGAGAAAATGAGAGAAGACCTATCAATATTTCTCCATTTTCAAGAGACTTGTAGAAATATGTTTTTACATAGCACTCAGGTTGGCAAAAACCCAGTGTGTAATTTAGTAGTTATTCAGAATTTTGACCATTTCTAAAAATTGTCAAAAGGCAGTTACAGCTATACACTAAAAGTGGATTTCTAATACAGGCATACCTTGTTTTATTGTGCTTTCCAGATATTGTCTTTTTTTTTTTTTTTTTTTAAACAAATTGAAGGTTTGCGGCAGCCCTGTGTCAGGAAAGTCTGTCGGCACCATTTTTCCAACAGCATTTGCTCACTTCATGTCTCTGTCATATTTTGGTAATTCAGACTTTTCCATCGTTACTGTATAATATTTGTTTTGGTGATCTGTAATCAGTGGCCTTTGATGTTACTATTGAAAAAAGATTACAGCTCACTGAAGGCTGAGGTGTTGGTTAGCCTTTTTCAGCAATAAACTATTTTTAAATTAAGGTACATGCATAGTTTTTTAGACATAATGCTGTTGCACACTTAATAGACTGCATTATAGTGTAAACCTAACTTTTATGTGCACTGGGAAACAAGAAAATTTGTGTACTTTATGGTGGTGGTCTGAAACTGAACCCACACTATCTCCAATGTATGCCTGTATTAGGTATTTACCTATAACAAGATAATAGTTGAAAAAGAATTCCTATTCACAAAAACTTCCTTTAAGTCCCACTTTTAGAAGAGAACTACTTCGAAGTAGTGTGGATGTAGCCCATATCTTACCCTTTGTCATCTGGAGAAAAATTGAAAACTTTAAAAAAAAAAGAAAGAAAGAAAAGAAAACAATGAAATTACCTTCTGTTTAACTAATAATGCTACTCATTCAAGCAGTCCTTAACAATGGGTAAAAGTTAAATAAAAACGGGATTGGTGGTTTGTTCATTTCTATATTCAAGAAGAACTTCCATAGTAAGTAAAAGTTTCAAAACTGATAATATTTATATTTCATTTGTGGCTACGACAGGGCAGAATAAGTGATACTTGCTAGTAATATTCACTATAAAGTATTTCTGTATGTTTTTACTCTAGAAGTAGTTTTTCTCAGTTTGCTTATTTTTTTTTAGGTATGTTGCACAAGGCAGAAAGCAGTTAATAGTTTCACTATATCCATGTATTCATCCACATACAATATATGAAATATCTGTGACAATGTGGACATTCAAGAAGTACTGTAACAAGCATTTGGATGCTTGAAGGCTCTTATTTGGGCCTTTTTACTGAATGAGGTTTTTCCCACATGCCTGTGTGGAAACCAGAGGCAAAGTGAAGGAGAGAAAAACAGGAGGATGGAATCGTAGAAAAGGACAGAAAGTGAAAGAACAAAGGAAAACAAGCTCAACTAGAGACAGGCTGACAGACTGAAATGCAAACATAGTAGTAAGAAGAAAGAAAGAGAGGGAGATTGACAACGAAGGATACAGGATGCGTGCCATTTATTTGAGTGTTGGATTGCATACTTCGTTGTAATGTGTTCTGCTTACTTCCCCAGTGAATTCAAGAAGCTTAGTGTGGTCAATAATTGTTTCTCTTTTGTTTCACAAAACATTTCTTTTGGTGTCAAGTATTCAAATACTGGAGTTAAACTTACAGAAACAGAAATAGGACTCTTCCAGCTTTTAACACTTAGAATATTCTTGAGAAGTTAAATTTATAAAATTAACTCTTAATGAAGTACATATTCTGTTTTTGTTTTGAGACTGTGTATGTACATGTTCCCAAGTAAGTTTTAAGACAAAGACTGGAATCAGCACTTCCCCCTCCAAGTTGTAATGCTTAGTCAAATCTCCCCTACATAGTAAATAACATTTAGCATCAGACAGGCTATTTTAAGTCCCATTTATTCCCAAGTCCAAAGTAATATTAAGTGACTATTAAATGCCATCTATTAATTATGGGCAGAGTTGACTTGCTTTTGTTCTGGGCTATCTAGAAAAGTTCTCTAAATTGGGAGTTCATAAATTCTAAACCTGATTGGATTATCTCCCTCATGGATTAAATATGATCTTTATCCTTTTAATGTTCATTGGGGTTGTCATCAGTCATAGTCAATCAAAAAGAGTTAAGTCTGCACTTAGAGAATGTAATATTATTGCATAGACTATTATACATGTATAATTATTACACAAATATGCATATCATAGTTTTTAGTACATTCTAAAGCCAGGTACAATAGAATTTGCTTTATCTGCTGTTTTAGAAAATCTTCATATCTGTTGCCTTTTACCGATAATTAAAAGTTGGATGCTTTTCCGCGACTAATTTTTTACATCATTTTATGTACTGAAATTTCCCATCAGATTTAAATGTAAGTCCTGTGACACACAAAATCAGTGGTTTAACTGTTAGCAGAGTTCATTTCTATATCTCAAAAAATATTTTTAAGGTGAAGGCATATCAGAGATTAAAAGTTAGCATGTATTTTTCTCTTATTTTCTTCCTCAGTTTTCTGTTGCTAGAGCAGCTGCTTTGAGGATTTACTGATAGAGAACTAAGGTTGAAAATGTTCTTCGGGTATAAAGGAAGAAGGAATATCCATTGAGTTAGGTATTTTTTGTTGACTAAGTGTCTAAATCTCAAACTTTTAGATTTTAGATGTTACCAATAAATTATATATATAGAATTGGAAAATGGAGTTTTATTTTATTTATTGTACAAATAATATTACAGTAAAATTCATAAAAGGAGTTAGGCATAGTCATGTTTGGCCTAGTCTAGAAGCAAAAAATATAATATGAAAAACAGTCTACATGACCTGGACCTTCGTATCTTTATAATTTATTCATTCATTTAAAAAAAAGGTCTAAGTGTCCATTTCATGTCACAGAACTGAGAGTTGCTTTGAAATGCCTGGTTCTTTCTTTATAATACTATTTAAATTTTTCACAATAGTATGGTTATCCGTACTCTTTGAACTGTTCCATTGTCTGGAATGTAAAAGCATATTGGTTAATGGTCGCTTTCTAGTCTAAATAGAAAGATTTCATTTAGTTTATTCTAGTGTAATAAATAAAAAAGTAAATAAATGATTGGAAGTAATATAACAAATCAAGATTTATCAGCAGTGTACTACTGTTGTTCATTCTGACTTCAAGAAGCTCTGAATTTTTTATACAGTCCATAGGAGAAATCTGTCTTATACACAATGGAGGAAATAACAAACGTTTTACACAAGCCTTCTGGAAACATTTTTATTCTGTAAGTGGTATGTGTGCCCACATACGTGTTTCTCTAGTGGATTAAGCCAAATGGCTCCTTGCCCTAAACTAGAGACAGAAGAGGGGAGAACATGTAATTGTAAAAGGACCAGGCAGCAGTCGTAGAAGTGCTTATTAATAACTGGAGCCTATTTCAAATGGGCCACCCTGGAATTTAAACACAGCACTTCCTATGTTAAGATGTATGTGATCTTGCTGTAATTGTACTACGTACGCTGTCAACAGGTAAGTTGATAGAGCTCAGAACAAGAGTTCTGCTGTATCGTCTGCAAGAATTATATAATCTCAGGAGAACACTTGAACTGCCTCTGATCCGCAAAATGGATATGATTAGTAAACACAAGGGTAGGAAATACAATTTATTCATTCAACATGATAGAAATAACAAACTATGTAAATCTCAGGTCTGGCATATAGCTACATAAATATGGGCAGTATAAGTACGCTGATAGGTGTCAACAAACACTTGCTTGTCCCAACGTGCTTTTAAGTGAATATATTTTTTAAAATTGAATAGGCTACATTTAACTTATATACAATATAATGTTTTGAGTTCTTGCTGCTCTATAGATGACTGATTACTTGAGCCCGTGTTATTACAACAGTTAAGTTCAAGTTAATGAACGTGATGGAGCAATGATGCAGAGTATAGTAAATAAATTAATTTTTTTCCTGCAAGTATTAAATTGTATAGTGCTTTTGAGTTTTGTTTTTCTTTAGACTTCTCTGATGCCTTTTTTCTTTATACCATCAATAAAGACAGACAGGTTAATATTGGCTTTTTTCTTTTACATCCTTCAAACCCTTTGATTTTTCTAAAAGATACTGCTTCTATCAAATATTGATACCAAATGGAGGGCATTATAATAAGGGAGAGATACTAGGAGAAAAATCTTAGCCCCTCTTCCCACAAATATGGTGTGATAAAATCGAAATTTGTCTTGATCCACATTTACCTTTGGAGAATCAGATTAAGTATTTCAAAACACTATAAATATATTGAAACTAGCCTGTAGTTTCTAGAAGTATTAACTTTTGGTCTTTAGGTCCTTCCTGTGCATCTTAAAAGAGCCTCCTCCTACATATAACAAATTTCTGTGTAGAAGAGCTGCATTTTTATCTATAGATTTACATAGAAAATGAATGATTATCATGTTTGCTACTATACAAATATGAATATTGAGTATGTGAAGATTTCAGTCAGCTGGAAAATTTACTTACGTCTGCATTTCCATTATACTGACATTAAGAGTTCATTTGGTTAGTAGAATAGTAAATAGAAATGCTGCTATGGACTTTTTAGTTATTAATGAGTACCTTGAACTATAATCTCTTTTCTACAATCTTAATATATGATCACAGTTGTATAATTGACTTGAACTGTTTTTTTTTTTTTTGCCTTTATTCTCAGTGATCTTTAATTGATTTGAATATTATCTCAAGGAGTTTACCTTTCTAAAAAGTTATAATCTTGCTAATACTTTCCTACTGCTTTTACAGCTGGCATCCCTCGTTCAGTATTAAAAGACTGGCGTAAAGTCAAGAAGCTGAAGCAAACTGGGGAATCCTTTTTACAGGATGACTCTTGCTGTGAGATAGGGCCTAATTTGCAAAAGTGCCGAGAATGTAGACTTATTCGGAGTAAGAAGGGAGAAGAACCAACTCACTCACCAGTGTTTTGTAGATTTTACTACTTTAGACGGTAAGTTGAAAATAGGTAATTGGGGGAAAATATGGTAATAGGATATTGGAAATTGTACTGTCATTCTGAGGGTTTTTTGGAGGTGGGAATGAGGCTTTGAGCCTCTGTGTTTCTGAAGCATTATAAAAAGACACTAAACTTTTTGTGTGCCAAATTTAACAATAGTTAACCGTTAGACTAAATTCGTATTCACACTGCTACTTGTTTTCATATGACCTTTCTCTTCTGAGAGATTTATTATTCCTTAATGAGAAAATGTTAGTATTTTTTCTAAATTATAGAAAACAGCAGTTTAAGTATTTTTTAAATTTATATAAAACAAAACAATGTCACATTTATATCTCTGCATTAGCCACAATAAAAGTCTATAAATCTAGGTAAACAATCTAGGCATTAAACTAAAGTCAGTATGTTACATTACAGATACCCATACTTTGGGTTTTGTTTTGTTTTGTTTTAATTGATTTATTTTTGGCTACATTGGGTCTTTGTTGCTGCGTGCCGGCCTTCTCTAGTTGCGGCGAGCAGGGGCTACTCTTTGTTGCGGTGCGCGGGCTTCTCATTGCGGTGGCTTCTCTTGTCGCGGAGCACGGGCTCTAGGCGTGTGGGCTTAAGTAGTTGTGGCTCGCGGGCTCTAGAGCACAGGCTCAGTAGTTGTGGCGCACGGGGTTCATTGCTCCGCGGCATGTGGGATCTTCCCGGACCAGGGCTTGAACCAGTGTCTCCTGCATTGGCAGGTGGATTCTTAACCACTGCGCCACCAGGGAAGCCCAAGAAAATGTATTTTTTAATTTAGCTTTTTTTTTTTTTTAAATCTCAGTGAGTCTTAAGGTGATTTACGGTATTTTCAACTTTAGAGGGTGCTGGCTTAGATTATGTATAAAATAACTGCATTGCTCAAGGCAGCATTCGGCCAACATTTTAACTCTTTTCCTCATGAAACACTTGGACAGTTTTCATTTGACTGGAGTTAAATAGTTAAGTATAAGTGATAGGTAAAATCTTATTTCTTGAAATAACCTAAAATTGCCATTTGTGTAGCACTGCATTGCCATTTGTGTAGCACTATGGGAGTCAAAAGTTGGTTAAATTTTATTAATAAAGTTTGTATGTATAAAGAACCACTCTATTTAAATGTTTTTTAATTGTAAATTTATATATTTATAATGTAATATAAAAATATAAATTAATTATACATTTACAACTTTTAAAACCTGGACTTCTGTCTTGTTATCTAATGCTTTTATGTTTTAATGTTTCAGATTGTCTTTTAGTAAAAATGGAGTGGTTAGAATAGATGGCTTCTCTTCTCCTGACCAATATGATGATGAAGCTATGAGTCTATGGACACATGAAAATTATGAAGATGATGAAGTAGACATAGAAACTTCAAAATACATCTTGGATATAATAGGTGATAAGTTCTGTCAGTTAGTAACATCTGAAAAAACAGCTTTGTCCTGGGTGAAAAAGGATGGTAAGGAAGTTAAATACTTAGACCATGCAACTATACACATTTTGTTTTAAGAATTTCTCTTTGGAATATGTTTTATCTGTGGGAGACGTCCTTATTCTTACCTAGGCTTGTTTGCTTTTAATTTTGATAATGACACTATTATGTGCAAATGTACCTATATGTAATTAAGGTAACATATTTTCCAACTGAGGTTGAATTGAATGGATTAGCAATTTGTGAAATTACAATAGCATTTTGGTATTTCTGCCATTATGACATAACTGAGCACGATAAAGACACTTTGGATGTGAAATTGGGAAACTTCAGCATTTGCCATATAAAGACGTAATCCATCCCAATTATTTAAGCTTTTTATCTCATGTGATTCATCAGTCTTTGGAGTTAGATAGACTTACATTTGTATCTCAACTTTATTCCTTGTTTAACTGTATGAAATGGGAATGATAACTACATCATAGGTTTGTTTTTAAAGTAGTTATGTTATATTTACTAAGTAAAGCACCTAACATACTAGGTGCTCAAAATGTTAGCTTCTTTTCCTTCCCATCCCTTAAGTCAGTAGTTCGTCCCCCAGGGGACATTTTGCAATGACTCAAGACATTTTTGGTTGCATAACTGAAAGGTGTTGGGGGTACAGAGAATTAGCATCTATAGGTGGAACCCCAGATGCCACTGCGCAGGGTAGCCGCCCACAAAAGAGAATTATTCATCCAAATATCAAGGGCGCCAGGATTGAGAAACCCTCCATTAGATGTAAGTCTTCTGAAGAGAATTACTAGTTACATCAAAAAATCTGCTATTGATTGTTAATTAATAAATCCTTCAAAGTTTTTGGTTCGCCTTTAAATTTTTGTTTTTGTGCATATCAGTGAAAATTGTATGGAAAAGAGCATGTTTGCCTTTAAATTTTTATTTCCCTGTATTTCAGCCAAAATTGCCTGGAAAAGAGCAGTGAGAGGAGTCCGGGAGATGTGTGATGCGTGTGAAGCAACATTGTTTAACATTCATTGGGTTTGTCAAAAATGTGGATTTGTGGTCTGCTTAGATTGTTACAAGGCAAAGGAAAGGAAAAGTTCTAGAGGTTAGTTATAACTTCATATAAATTGAAATTTTTTTTTAGGACCACTCATCTAGAAAATTAGATGAATTAGATGAGTTTTTTCCCTACCTTCCTTAATTATGAATATATTACATTAAGGAAGTTTTATGAAGCTTATGTTTAAAAAAGGAGGAGTTAACCACAGTTTATTAAAATAGCCAGATTTTCTACAATAAAACTGCATCTACATCTTTTTAGCCTGATTAGTAGATCCACTCTCTCATTTCAATCAGATTAATGCAGCCCTAATTTAGGTTAGGCTTTGCTGCTTTCAGATTCCACTGTGTCACAGCCTGAAGTATCTTATAGAACCTGTTAATTATACAGTCAAGCACATAAGTCACAATTGCATACTTACTAGGGTGAATTGATTTTTCTAAAAATTGGTCCATAAAGTTTAAATCCAAATGTTCAAGAATATGCTACCACTAGCACCATTTATCCCCTAGTTAGAAAATGAAGAAGTCTTTATTATATATGAAAACAGCCTTTGAAATGATTATTTCCAATTTCTAGAGAAGTAAAATGGCACAAAACAGTGTTCTGCATGTTAATACATTTGGAAGATAGTAGTTTAAAAAGAAAGTAACTAATTGTACCTTTTGTCATGGTACAAGTGTTTTAGAAAAAGTTCATCCAAGGCGGTTAAGGAAGTAGCTACTTAAATACTGGTAACCTGAAGGTTTTGGGGGTAAAGTCTTAATGAGAGGATTCAAACTGTGGAAGTATTAGAAGTAAAATCATGTTTAGTGATAGACTATTTATTCAGTATCTAAAAACAGTGAATGTCATTTTCATTCCAGGCAGCTCTTTTTCAAAGTAGTATGTCAGATAGATGAACCATGATTTAGCCATCAGTATCTTTTCCACTGATAGGATTACTAAAACCTGGCCCTTTCTAACCCTTTTTCTTATACACCCAGCGTTTACCAAAGAGACTTGAGCAAGTGGGAGAGCATCTACAGCTAGTTGTTTCTGTGATATGCAAAAGATACATGAGTAAAATGTAAAACCATAATAAGGAATGCATTTTAGGCAGTTAAATATCTTCAAAACCCTAAAAATCTATTTGGATATTTTTGGTTGATAGAAGAACTAGCTGCAGTGTTATAAAACTTCATTCATTTTTACTGGTTCCATGTTACTTTCATTTTCCCTTTGCCAAATTAAAAAATTAATTTTAATGTATTATATTTTGTTATATTGTATGCATATATAAGCATGACTTCTTTTTTAAACAAGATAGGGTATGCATAATAAAACCTAATAGTTGTGTTGCTGTCGGTTATCATAGTACTATTAATTTTTAAAGTATAGTCTGTCAGTCACCA
The DNA here is from genome assembly GCF_028564815.1 of Eubalaena glacialis. NCBI lineage: Eukaryota > Metazoa > Chordata > Mammalia > Artiodactyla > Balaenidae > Eubalaena > Eubalaena glacialis. Next base: position 76,129,051 of record NC_083716.1, read on the forward strand.
TATTAAGTATAACCTATATGCCTTGAGTTGTATTCTGTGTTTTTTATATATATATATATATATATATATATATATATATATTCTTATTTCACTGATAAATATTGTAGTAAGCTCACATTGACTAAGTTATAGCTTTATATAGTGGTAACTAAACCTAGTGTTTAAAATATAACTAGTTGGAGAACATTTACGAGTTACTATGTAGGTTTTGTAGGGAAAGTCAGAGCGCTTTTAAAGAAAACCAGTTTTAGGCTAGATTTGAATTTTATTTCCTCTGAAACTTTTCATGAAATAGTTCTAGATTTTTTTATGCTGAATTTAATGAGCTTTTTGATACTTACTGAAGCTCTTACAGCCACGTCATAGATAATTAGTTATCTATATCATTAAATTTATAGAAGAAGATGTCCTTGAGGTCAAGGTATTGAATATTTTTCCTTTGTATGATATGCCTCATGCTATGCCTTAATACATTGACTTTTCCAGGTATGGAGCCTTATTGCAGTAATACCAATTAAATACTGTCTTATCAAGTTGAGGCTTTTCACATGTCTTGTGACAGTTCGTGTCTTTGACCCATTAGAAAAAAATGAGTTGGCAGTAGCCTCAAACTTATGAGTCTAATGTGCTAAGATCAGGCAAAAGCCCTGTTTGGCACAAATAGCTAAGAGTAAAAAATTAGCTACAGGGAAGATTGAGGTGACTAATACATTAATGAGACTAAAGAATGGTCATTTTAGAAAAGGCTAGTAACATTGTATCTGTTTTGTATCATGTTTTTATAAAATTCTCAGAATAGTGGAACTGTTTTTTTTTTTTTTAAGAAGCAAACATATGAAGCCTACCATTGACATTTTATGTAATTGCTAAACTCTTTATATGTAAGCCATCAATTTTATAATTCTAAAACCATGACTAATATAAAAGTACGTATGTTACTATCTTACAGATAAAGAACTGTATGCTTGGATGAAGTGTGTGAAGGGACAGCCTCATGATCACAAACATTTAATGCCAACTCAAATTATACCTGGTTCTGGTAAGTATAAATATACATTTTTTTTTTGGCTGCGTTGGGTCTTCATTGCTGTGCGTGGGCTTTCTCTCTAGTTCTGGCGAGCAGGGGCTACTCGTGGTTACAGTGCACAGGCTTCTCATTGCGGTGGCTTCTCTTGTTGCGCAGCACGGGCTCTAGGCACGCAGGCTTCAGTACTTGTGGCGCTCGGGCTTGGTTGTTCCGCGACATGTGGGATCTTCCCGGGCCAGAGCTCAAACCCTTGTCCCCTGCACTGGCGGGTGGATTCTCAACCACTGTAACAGGTCTTTGTTGTTCCAGATTACTTAGAAGTATGTCATAGTAGTAGAAAGAAGTGGTAAGGTTTATGTAATCTTGAATTGTTCTTGCTCTGTTCTTAGAATCCTCTGTGTAATAAAGTTAGCAGGATAAGCCCAGACCCAGTGATGAAGAAAGCCTAAGAGGAACCATTTTAGAAGGGGAAAACTGGGAATTCTCTGGCAGTCCAGTGGTTAGGGCTCCACGCTTCCACTGCAGGGGGACAGGTTTGATCCCTAGTCGGGGAACTAAGATCCCACAAGCCACACCACGCAGCCAGAAAAAGGGGGTTCGTGGGGAGGGGAGACCAGAGTGTAATGAAAAAGCATATTAGATGTATTTATTACAGGTTATTCTACTTTTTTTTTTGTTTTTTTGAGCATAATGATTTTTGATTATAGAGGTGAAAGAAAAGAATAGAGAACATGAATTTGGTTGAATGATCAAACCTGAAATAGATGGAAGGGATGAAGGAAAAAATGGAAGAAAAGTTGAAAAGGCACAGAAAACCTCCACAAGAAAAACAAAAAATTATTATAATCTTAACAACTAGTGATGATCTTTTTATTAACCATTATATTTTGTAGTTTTGACAGATCTTCTAGATGCGATGCACACTCTTAGAGAAAAATATGGTATTAAATCCCATTGTCATTGTACTAACAAACAGAATATACAAGTTGGAAATTTTTCTGCTATGAATGGTGTGTCTCAAGTGAGTAAAAATCTCTATTCAAATAAAATTCATGGTTAAATTAATCAGCTTTGATATTTGAAATCCAGTTTAGGACTTGTGTTTTATAAATTACATTTCCTGTGTTACTGTATAAATGTAACCTCTATTTTTAACTCTGAATAATTGAAGAAATAGTATTTTAAAAATTCAACTGTTCTACCTTTGTAGGTTTTACAGAATGTTCTTAATCACAGTAATAAAATTTCTCTGTGCATGCCTGAGTCTCAGCAGCAAAATACCCCTCAGAAGCCAGAGAGTAATGGCAACAGCAGCCCAGAGAGTGATGTAAGCACAGACAGCAAGTTAACTCCTCCAGAATCCCAGTCACCACTGCACTGGTTAGCAGATCTTGCAGAGCAAAAGGCCAGAGAGGAAAAAAAAGGTAAACCTAATTTATTATCTAATAGAGAATTGTAATCGACAGTGTAGTATTATACATTAACGTACTACTGTTCACTTAGAACAATTTACTTTTGTCTTTTGCTCTCATTGTGGCTTAGGTTTTAACATTTGTCTTTTCTTACTAGGAACTCGACTTCCTGTGATCTTATCAAAGTTAGTTACAGAATCATCTGTAGATGAGCATATCAATAAAGCCACCAGGGCGATAGATTTGTAACTTACCTACACCTTCTCCCGGTCTTAGCTATAGCATTTTTCCTTTGTGACAGGTACAAACTCACCTACATGTCTAAAACACTGAGGAAGGCCTTTTCATATTCAAACTATTTGACTCCTGAAGGATCTAACCCATCCTCTGGTGTGTGTTCAGGTGAATAAATGACTAGTGCTACAGTTTTCATCTCTCACTGTAAAATGTAGGATGCCAGCTTTGTCTGTACTTTAGCAGCATGTTTAATTTTGTTTGAATTTTGTAAAATGTTTTATTTCAGAAAACAAAGAATTTGCCCTTGAAAAGCAAATTAAAGAAGAGAGAGAACAAGACAACCCTGATTCTCCCAATAGCAGAACATCACCTCCTGTGTCCCAGAATAATGAACAAGGCTCAACATTACGAGATTTGCTGACCACAACAGCTGGCAAGCTACGTGTGGGTTCTACAGATGCTGGCATTGCCTTTGCACCAGTTTATTCAATGGGAACCCCCGTGAGTGAGATGCCAGATTTTTGGATTTCATATGGGCCTTAAATTTAGATTTGGGGTCTTGGCTGTGAACTACACAATAAATAGATGCACATGAAATCAAATATACCAAATTACTAAGCATGTTCCTATTTGCATTATAATTCTCATAACTTAAAAGCCAGAGATTTTGTTCTTCTCCCAGGTGAAAAGGGTTGCGGGAGGGGCATTTTGATTCCAAAAGAGCCCTAACAAATTCCTTCAGAATTTGAAAACCATGTGTCTAGTTGGGGGAGGGGAGGGGGGGCAGGGAATGACATGGATGTGAATGTTTTGTTACTTAAAATATTTAGACGTCAATTTTTGCTTTAATTATTCACCAAAATATTTAAAAAAATAAAAACAGAAAAATTGCATAGGTAGACACAAATTTTTAGTGGCTTTTAAAAGTATTTGGGAGAGTCTACCTATTTGTTCCCTCTGCCCCAATCCTAAAACAATATAAAAGGTAGGAAGACCACACTTCTAGTTTCTGCAGATCCAGTGGTTTCTCACATGGAGACCACCCAACTTCTGCTTCCCACTGTCAGGAATAGTGTAGGGACTAGAGATCCATATCCATCGACATGATTCTTGAAGCCAGATATATTGTTTGTGTTGGTTGCTTGCTATGTAATAGTAAATAAAAGCAAAAGTTTCCAAATGTAATCATTTCCCCTGAAAATATAATTTTTTTTCCTTATTAGAGTGGTAAAAGTGGAAGGACTATGCCAAACATTCTTGATGACATAATTGCTTCAGTTGTTGAAAACAAAATTCCACCAAATAAAGCCTCTAAGATAAATGTTAAACCAGAGCTCAAAGAAGAACCTAAAGAAAACAGAAAACCTGCCATGGATGAAAACAATAAATTGTACAGTGATATACCACATTCTTGGATCTGTGAGAAGCATATTCTGTGGCTTAAGGATTATAAAAATATTAATAATTGGAAGCTTTTCAAAGAGTGTTGGAAACATGGACAAGTGAGTATTTTAAGCTGATTTAGTATGCTCTGAGTGGAACTAAAGCTGGTTGAATAGGAAAAATGGTTTTCTCCTTAGGATTAGAAAGAAAGGGGAAAGATAATACTTGACACATTTGGGTTGGAAGATATCAAAAACACCAAAAAAGTTACCAGAATGATTGTTTCTGAATTCTTATTTTTTGGCCAGATTTATATGAATTAACAGGGAAGCATTGATTATTTGATGTTATAATTTCAATTTGTTAGCAGACTTTTAATAAAGCCATATATTCACAAAGTTTAGTATCGCCTTCCTTTTTTTACATTTGTATTTTAGTTCAGTTAACAGATTCATTTCTGCTATCACAGTGTTAATAGTAAAAGCAGTTTTCTTGAACTGATGAGAAGTGTAGATGTTTTTGCCTTTAATATTTACCTATAGAACATGTATTTATGTTAGTTCATCACATCTTGAATGACAAACTCCATTATTTAATTTGGCTCAAATAAAAATGATTTTCTGTTTGACCAGAGTTTTGATATAATAATGTTTGATACACATTTCAGATGGTAATTTACTACATTAGTGCACAAATTAGGATTTTGCATGACTTAGTATTATCCTCAGTTTTTTTCTTGCATTCTGGAAAACATCATTGCTATCTTACTTCATTTTTTTCATTCAACATAGAGTTATTGACCACCTAATAAAATCGTCTTTGTGCTGGCCATTAAGGATATAAAAATGAGTACATCATGTAAAAATGAGTAAGAACCATTTTAGCACAATGGTTCTTAATCTTTTTAGGTCTCTAGTCCTTTGTAAAATCCAATGACAGCTTGGTTCCTCACCCTAGAAAAAATACACACCCATGCATTGCATATACACAGTATTTAGCATATATTTTTTTGGTTGGCTCTCCCTTGAAGCCCTGATGCCATTGCTGCGTCACAATTTAGACGACTTAAATTTGTGTAGGCTTAAACAGTCTCATAAATAAATACTTTTATAAATACGTTACATGTTCTCAGAACTTTGTTTAAGGTACTGTGGAAACCTAAAAGAGTGAATGAATAAGCTAGAGTACTAATTCAAAAGGGCTAGTATGAATTGATGTCTCAGGGGTTAAGTGAAGGTTTTATAGATGGACAAGAGGTTGGAAATAAAAAGGATCGGGTGTTTGGGGAACTGTTCAGTAGCTTTGTTTACCTGACATAAATAAGAGTTCTGTAGGGTAATGATGGGGAAATGAGGTGGTTACAGTTATGATTATGAGGGGCCTTTATATCTTGCTAAAGAGTTTGAACTTGATCCTGTAGATGACAGTTTTAATTGAAGAATCAAAATACTCAGATTGACTTTTTAAATTGAAGTATAGTTGATGTACAATATTATGTAAGTTACAGGTGTACAATATAGTGATCCACATTTTTAAAAGGTTATACCCTATTTATAGTTACTATAAAATATTGGCTGTATTCCCTGTGTTGTACAGATCGACATTTTAAAATAACTGACAGCAAAGCAGATTGGAAGTTGAATTGGAGGGGAATAAGAACAGAGGCAAGGAGTCAAATTAGGAAGGCTTTCAGTATTTCAGGAAGATGATAATGACGATAGTAGCCTAAGAATTCTGCTTTAGAATATTCTAATTTATTAATTAATGTGCCTCTATAATTTTTTTTTTAATTTTACTTTTCCCAAGCTGCTGGTTACCAAAATAAGGAGTGGCACAGGGCTGGATGGGAGTATTACTGGATAGGCATAATAAGGGTTAGGAGTTAATATGTGAATTGTCAGCAATAGTTAATTATCTAATAGCTGAACCTGTTTTAATAGTTGGATATATTATTAGCCCATTGAAAGGAAGTTTAATGTTGCAGTTACCCAAGTGGTTAACCAAACTTCTTAGGGTGGTTTTTGCTGTTGTTTTTTTCTTTTCTTTTGAGATACCTTTTTGTGATAACACCCCTAGCTTGAGGTTATTCTGCACTTATCGTTCCTCAAATTTGATTATCTTGTGAGTTTTAAGAGTACTTAAAAATAACTTTTACAAGAGAGACTCTTATGTCACAACTTCCTGTGTTCTCTTTTACTTTTCATTTATAATAAAGGAATTAAAAAAAAAAAAGAAACCTAAGAATAATGCATCAGATTGCCTTTAGAGGTCTTTTTTTACATCGGCATTGGAGTTTTAAAACCACCAATCTTCAATTGTTGGTTTTTGGGTTAGAGAGCCTTGAGGAAATTTGAATTCATGTGATTTCAAAGGAGAGATTCACTTTCAGGGAATTGGTCATTCAACTTGAAATTTATTTTTGTTGTGCTTGGTTGTTTAATATTTTTAATATTTTTATTTGTCATGATCCTTGTAGAGGTAAAGAATGTGTATATGTGTTTTAAGTGATATAAAATCAGAATGTATATAAATTATGTTTTAATCCCAAGGACTCTATTTTATTTAAAAATCTTATTTACATATATTGCATATTTACAAATATATAAGGTTATGTTTTGTCTATGAAAAGGAGTCTGTAAATAAAACAAAACATATTTATATTGCCTAGAAATGAAATTTTTAGTATAGCCTTTCAGACTCTTTCCTGAAAAACACTACATATTTTTTGTTTTCAAAATGGCAGTGTACTCTGCCATGTACATGGCATTCTCTTACCACCTTTTCTCTTTGAAAATATATTGTGGACATCTTTCCAGGTCAGGGACTGTTTTTGAAAGCCTCTTTATTCTCACAATTTGTCATTAGTCCTAAAATTCAACATGTTAACCGGCTGTTGCATGTGTGTGTAAAATCAAATTTTGGAAGTGTCCATATACCTTTTAACTTTTCTTTATCTGTCTATCTGTTTATTTATAAGCCTGCAGTGGTTTCTGGTGTGCATAAGAAAATGAACATTAGCTTGTGGAAGGCGGACTCAGTTAGTCTTGATTTTGGAGACCACCAGGCTGATCTCCTGAACTGCAAAGACAGCATTATTTCAAATGCCAATGTTAAGGAATTCTGGGATGGTTTTGAAGAAGTTTCAAGTATGTTGTTTTTTTGTTTCTTTGTTTTACTGTTTTCTTAAACATTTCCCCCCAAAATGATAAATTGTTTAATCTTTGAAATGTCTGTATTACTTTGTTGTCTAGTAAAAAGGAACAAGTACTTGGAAGTAGGAGACTGGGTCCTATTCCTGGCTCTACCCCTCATTTTCTTTAACCATAAAGAAGTCATTTAGGAATTCCCTGGCGGTCCAGTGGTTAGGACTCAGCACTTTCACTGCCAAGGCCCGGGTTCGTTCCCTGGTCAGGGAACTAAGATCCCGCAAGCAAGCCACACGGTGCAACCAAAAAAAAAAAAGTCATTTATACTATGTTTCCATATGTCATATTCAATATATTAATGTTCCTGGGGAATATTTTTGGCAACCCCCAAAACATTTGAAACTTGAATAACATACTTTGTGTAAAACATTTTGAAAAATTAAAAGTAAAAATGTAAGACTGTAATTTTAATTTTAATAACAATTGTAAAGAGACTTTTTATAAAGAATTTTATGGCGATATTACAGATATCTGTGTTCATAAGGAACAAACATCTTAATACTACATGAATATATAAGAAATAAAAGTCCATAAGCAAGCATTCTTTACCTACTGTACAATAATAGAGGTATTCATTCATTTTACATTCCTTCCTTCTTCTAAACATTAATAAAAATAAAAAGACAGATTATCTTTTTAATAATCAATTGCATTCTTATAGAACGGCAAAAAACGAAAGGTGGAGAAACAGTTGTTTTAAAACTGAAAGATTGCCCTTCAGGAGAAGACTTCAAGACTATGATGCCAGCAAGGTATGTATGTCTTTTTATACTTGTTATTTTGACTCTTGGCTTTTGAGGTTGAGCTGAGATTATCCCCAGAAGTGGGATAATGAATTACAAATGTCAGCTTTAGGCAGTATCCTCCTCAATTAAAAATAAGTAATAAAAAAAGAAAGAACTGAATCTCTGTAGTCTGAGCAGGGGGAAGTCTTTGTTAGGGCAGTAAAGAAGAGAATGCTGTCAAAGAAGAGGAGGACCCATTTGGGACCTCTCTTCTCTTTGGTGCTTTCAATTTGCTGTGTTTAGGGAAAGAGAATTGCGGTTTTAGTCAGTATCACTTCTATTCTTTGCTTATCCATGTATTATGCATTCATTTAAACTTTGAATGAAGTCAATGTTAAAGGCCTTAAGGAAAGTTTAACAACTTGAACATTTATATATTTGAAAGCACTTAAGAATGTAAACCTTTATTCAAAAGAAGTCAATGTTATTCTTCAGATATGAAGATCTTTTAAAAAGCCTGCCATTGCCAGAATATTGTAATCCAGAAGGAAAATTCAATTTGGCCTCTCATTTGCCAGGATTTTTTGTACGCCCTGATCTAGGACCCAGGTTGTGCAGTGCTTATGGTAAGTATATATTTGCATTTCTATCAACTTGGAGTATATGGAAGTTTAACTTCCGTCCAAAGATAAATTATCTAATCATTTTTAGATTCTGCTAAATCCGTTCCTTTAATAATCCATTGAAATCTTTTTGAGTCAAGCAGTGTATATTAGGTATTAATAGCCAATATATAGTTAAGTACCTGCTCATTCCTTATAAAATATAGTTAACATTTTCTATTAATTTGATTTTTACGGTACATTTCATGGATTGTGGTATTTTGTGGGCAGGTTTTGGAATAAGGAGACTAAAACTCAAATTACAATTAACAGATTTTCCTCAGCTGATTTTGGAAGGAATATCTAGGATATATAAAGTGTTATGCTAAATAAAATTTTATTTTATACACAGGTGTAGCTGCTGCTAAAGATCATGATATAGGAACAACAAATCTACATGTTGAAGTTTCTGATGTTGTAAATATTCTAGTCTATGTTGGCACAGCAAAAGGAAATGGCATTCTCTCAAAAGCAGGTAAAGAAACTTAAAGAATAGTGGTCTTTGGAATAACAGTTGAATAACCACACACAATATTATTATCTAGAATGTCAGCCTCTGTGTTAACATCAGAGATTCCCCAAAAAATTGCAGTGGATATTGGGATATTCTAATATTTATTTGGAGGCGTGATTAATTTACCTGGCTTTTTTTTTTAACACAAAAGGAATTTTAATTTTAAAAGTGAATTGTTTTTATTTGCTCATTTCCTATTATTAAATATTGGATTTATGAAAATAAACTGGTAAGCTCACTTACAAACATTTAGTGAAGAATAGAAACTAGGTCCTTGAGCTCTGAAGATGATTAAGGCATGTTTGTGTCTCAAGCATTCTTTTTTCCCCTCTAGTACCAGAGAGAAGGGGCCTTTTCTCATAAGTAGAAATAACCGTTCAATCCAATGTATAGGTTTTAGAGTCTGTCCTCTGGGTTTCTTTCTAAAACCTTGTTCCATCTATCATTCCCTTCTTTATAGACATAGGTCCTTCAACTTTCTTTTTCCACTGGCTTCTTTTCTCAGAGTGGGAGCAAACTTCAGACTTTTCCTCCTTCCTTAAAAAGCCTTCTTCAGACCTTGTCTTCCTTGCCACCATCCTGTTGCTCCTGCCCTCATAACACATGTGCTGTGTCTATCACCTCCCTTTCATATTTCAACTCAATGCGGGTTGGCCCCTTCCTGCCGCCCCACTGAGATTACTGTACTGTTGCTATTGCTGTGGCTTTCACTGATAGTCATAGTTCAATACAATGGTTTCTTTGTGGTCCTCTTATTATTTGTACCCTCTGTTAGTAAACGACACCTCTTCTTCAAATACTTTCCTTGGCTTCAGTAACACTACTCCCCTCATTCTTCATATGGTGGAGTTTCAGACTTTTCTAGAGTTATAGACTTTATCCTCTACCTTTTCTGGTTTACATGCACTTCCTGTGAAATTCTATACATGATTTCCAACCACTTAGCTCAACAATTCTCTCTGGAGCCCAGAATATATCTGCAGCTTAGTGGCTAGGTGCTCAAGACCTGGGGGTTTATTATAGTATTCACTCAGTTTTTGTGTCTATTTGACAGCTTCTATAATACACAACCTAAGTTCCTCCAAAACTGTAGAAATTCATAGTTTCTCAGCTTCTTTAACTGACTCTATTGATTGTAATTGATAAAAACTCTTGTCTCCCCTACTCCCAAGGATTTGAGAGTCAGGCACACTTGAGTTGTAGTCTCAGCTGTAGGACAGAAACGTGTGTGACCTTTGGTATCAGATTACTACTCCTTTCAAAGGCTATGGTGCCACAGAGTTACAGTTGCCCCTTCGTATCTGCGGGTTCCGCACCTGTGGGGTCAACCAGTCAAGGATAGAAAATACACAGCAAAAAGAAAATACTCCAGTAAGTTTCAAAAAGCAAAACTTGAATTTGCTGTGTGCTGGCTTTCAAAAAGCAAAAGGAGTTTGCTGTAGCCAGCAACTGTTTACATAGCACTCACATTGTATTTACAGTTATTTACCTAGCATTTACATTGTATTAGATATTATAGCACTTAGTCTACAATACAGAGGTTACATCTGCTTTTCTCCCCTACTTTTCTTTCATCTCCTTAAATGCTAGAACTTTCTTATTCATCTTTGTTCCTGCTCATCTCCCATCCCTCGTTCATAGCATAATGTTTGATCTTTCGAGAAAAAGTCATCAGCTTTTAATTTTAATTCTTGGACTGTCTTTCTTTAAAGTTTTTGCCAATTTTTATAGATGGTCACAAAAAAAGGAATGTTTTAGTGTTATAATAATGCTTAAAACACATCAAGAAAACCGACCTACATAAAGCACATGCTTTTTCCTCTGCATACAATGGCTCTCCTACCTCCTTGTCTCCCTAGCAAATTCCTGTATTCATCCCTCAAAATGTAGCTCAGATTATCACCTCCCCCTAGAGGTCTTCATTTATAGAATAAACTTTCTCTGCTCCAGCAACCATTTTCTTCCTCCAGCAACCATTTTCTTCCTTGTGATTTCACTGTCACAAATATCTGATGTATTCTTTCTAGCAGCCTTTTTAGAATTCACAGAGCAGTAACAATTTTCTTTTTAAGTTATCTTTTTCATTAAAAGATAACATTCGAGGACTGACCCAGTCTTTGTGTACCCTTTGTACTCGTATGATTGTGCTTAACCACTATGTGATATTCTTATTTGCCTACACTTATTAATACCATCTTTTATTCTGTGAAGTCTTAACTGGGTCTTTCTTAACTCTAATCCCCAAGATTCTAGGACAGTGCTTGGCATATTGTAAACACCTAATGTTTGACTTCAGGAAATCTTTGCAGCTAACTTTAAAGATAAAGATTTCATTGTCACAAATTAGGGAACATTTGCTATGTTCTTTGTATTAGGCAATAGATTTCCTTTTCTCTTAAAACATTTCTTTAAAATGTTCATTGTGGGGTGGGGGTGGGATGAATTGGGAGATTGGGATGGACATCTATACACTAATATGTATAAAACAGATAACTAATAAGAACCTGCTGTATTAAAAATAAAATAAAATTCAAAAAGAAAAAACTAAAATGTTCACTGTAGTGGAACCAGAGATTTGAAAACGACATTCCTGTCCTTCACTCAGAGGTAACTACTGTTAACATTTTTTCTGTGCATATATATGTGCAGTTTTTAATTTGTCAGTAGTTTAGAAGAATGGCCTTGATGCCTCCTCGGTCATAGCACCTGAAGCATTTGCATTTGATTACAGATTAACCAATAATAGTAAATGAGATCTCCCAGAAATTAGTCAGAAGACATTTTGCTCTGCCATTCATTAGTCATGGCAATGAATAAATCCCTTCTCCTCACTGAACCTTTTTGCTCAGCTGTAAAGTAAAGGTTATGATCCTTGCCTACCATAATAGTGGTCATGATAGTCCTTTGTAAGTTATGAAATGCTGTGAGTACAAAACATTGTTATGACCACACCCTTGGGACAGGAGGAAAGTTGGTTATGTTTGAGTTAAAAGTCCTTGCATTTTTATCTCCCATCCATTGGTTTACAGAAAACACATGAACTGGAAAGTTACTGTTGATTCTGTTCCCAGTTACCCCAGGCCATTGTTCTCTGCTCTTATATAGTTCTAACAGTTTTCATGTATAACTGGGTTTATCTCCTCTTTAAGAGTCCCAATCTAGTCAGGCACTGTGCTACTATGATAGATCAATTTTAGGAGACTTGGCTTTCTGGTAGTCTTTACTGACCAGTTTGAATATATTCTGTGTTTCAGGAATACTTAAGAAATTTGAGGAAGAAGATTTGGATGACATTTTAAGAAAACGATTGAAGGACTCAAGTGAAATACCTGGTGCCCTGTGGCATATTTATGCTGGGAAAGATGTTGACAAGATAAGGGAATTTCTTCAGAAGGTATAATTTAGGTTACAGACAGTTTTATCTCTTCACCTTGAGCAGAGACTTAAATTTTAATGTAACTTCATGGGCATTCAGCAGTATAAGATGATGGAGTAATTTTTACACAGGAGGATGGAATTTTTTGTTGTTGAAAATCAAAAGCTCCTTTCTCATGAGGAATTTGAATGGCAGCTTCTTCTCAGTTAGTAGTACTCCTTCATCCCCTTAAAGAACCTGTTGATGAGTCAGATGTTACCCTTGATGAAAAGTAGTGATTGGAATTATAGAATATAAAATCTGTCATAGAAACACGTAAAGAAGGCAGAATTTTTTTTAATTGGTATTTTTGGCTGTTGACCTAGACAGTAATTCTGCTCTGTCATATCTGATTGCTCTGTGATACTTATTTGAATAGACTGAAATTGAGTAATTGTATACTTGTTAAAAAAGTGACACATTAATCTGAAATTGGTTCAAACCCTTTTCTCAAATATTTTCTGAATTTTGTAATTATAGGGATTTCTTTTAATGGACCATAATTGCTGTTTTTCTTATTGTACTTCATCTTCTTTCTGAATGGACTTAAGGTCTGTCTTTGGTCCGTGTGAAGCGAGGGAGCTATGGCCCTGTAACTACTATTTTATCCCAGAACTACCTACCAGTCTTTTAATTTAAAATGTTATAAATTATGCTTTTTAAAGCAGAATGTTTCACTGGTTTGTCAGAGGGTCCCTTGAAAGTGATTTGTCAAGGGTTAGAAGGTTAGCAATATAAAGGTATTTATCTGTGTACCTACCTTAAAAAAAGAGCAGCAAAAAGAAATGTTTATGGGGACTTGCCTGGTGGTCCAGTGGTTAAGACTCTACACTCCCAATGCAGGGGGCCCAGATTCAATACCTGGCCAGGGAACTAGATCCCGCATGCCGCAACGAAGATCCCAAGTGCCACAACTAAGACCCCACGCAGCTGAGTGAATGAATGAATGAATGTTTATGATGTCCACACATACAAATGGTTTGGCTTTTGTAAAAAAGCTACTAAACTAAGCTTTTCCCCGTCTTTGTGCTATACTCTTAAAATAATTGTAAGGAACCAAATGGATGAAAGCGTCATAGTGGAGAGAATTCCCCGTCGTACCAGTGGTTAGGGCTCTGCGCTTCCGACTGCAGGGGGCACGGGTTTGATCCCTCGTCGGGGAACTAAGATCCCACATGTTGCACGGTGCAGCCAAAAAAAAAAAAAAAAAGACTGAAAAAGAAATAATAGTTAATAAAACTATTTTTTTAAAAAGAACTTCATAGTGGAAGGAGAAGGTAAGAAGGGAGTATGATTTACTTTATTAATAGTGTATCAGTGTGCAATATTGTTTTCATGTCCTTTGGCTTTTCCAGTTGTAGAGTATCATTTTCTTTAACTTAAGCTCAGTCATCGTTCCAGAAGATTCTGAGAACAGACTGTTATTGTAAAGAAAATTGAAATTTAACTGAACAGGATTTACCATTTTCTTTACTTAAATTGGGGTATATATTTTCATTTTAATCTATATTTCAGATTTCAAAAGAACAAGGCCTTGAAGTTCTACCAGAACACGATCCAATTCGTGACCAGAGTTGGTATGTGAACAAAAAGCTTCGCCAAAGACTGCTTGAGGAATATGGAGTCAAAGCCTGCACTCTTATTCAGTTCCTTGGTGATGCCATTGTCTTACCAGCAGGAGCACTTCATCAGGTATATAAAAAGTTGCTTCTAACACACTTGTTACTGAAAGAACCAGAAAGAAATTGTTCTGAGTATAAGTATAAATGAAAGAAGATGTAAGAAAGAGAATGACCTACACCAGTATGCCTTCATTAAGAAATTACCGAAACAGCTTTTCAGTGCTTGATGAGATCTGGCGTAATTAAATGCTTTGAGACCTTAAATTGTATAAACATGAGCCAGATTTCCATTTTTGTATTGTTACTGTTTGGTAGATTGAAATCTAATTTCAAAGACTTTTTAGGAAAAAAAGAGTTTACTGTATATATTCAGTTCTCAATAGTTGAGACTTAACAGTGGGAGGGGGGAGTATCAGGACTTAGAGATGATACATTTTCTAAGGCACCAAATATGAGTAGAATGAGTTATTAGGTAGACCATTCCATAATTCAGGCTTTCACTGTACTTCCTGACTCTTTTTAGTTCGCTAACGTAGCAATAGCATGTCGAAAGAAAGATGCTACGTAATTTTTATAGCTACTGATTCACAAAACTTTAAAACTGAAATATACATCTAGTCTTTTTTTCGTGGCTTGACTGTGTGGCACCTAGAAGAATGGCATAGAATCGATGGTGATATGGAGAGTTTGGATTAAAAGCATACAGTGGGTTCCTATAAGTAGACTGAAGCTACCACAGAGCAGTTTAGCACTCATAGTAACAGAGTGCAAAGGAAACCCAAGAATCCAGAAAACTAGTTTGCCTCAGAGTTGGTTCCCCACGTTTGCCACCACCTGGTTATTGAGATGTATCTGATGTGTGTACTTTTACCAAGCAAAGTTTCCTACATTTTATATAACTATATGCAATTATTGCCTGTGTAATATTTGTGACACTATTATAACAGCCACAAATATTTCTTAAGTGAGAATAGTTGCTTGGTTTTTAAGATGTCAAGTTCAGGGTTAGATTTATCATTCTTAGATCTCAAACAGCATTTATTGTAAAATATAATTAAGTGTATTAATTAAATGAATGTATTATTTATGTTAAATTGTTTTATTTTCTCATGGACTTACATCATTTCAGAGATGTGTCATTTATGATTCATGTTTAACTGGGATTCACCCCACATACTATTCTTTGGCCTTCTAGCCTCTTATCAGAAAATAGCTAATCTGTATTCAGATGTAAAATGCCCTCAAAGGAGCAGTCTGTTTAAGAGAATAGCACAGTAAATATTTTTCTAACTAGGTGTAATTATTTGATAATACAAAACAGGTTCCCTTGAAAATCCTTACTCACATACTCAGTTTATCCAGTATCCATTTTCTTAAAAGTCAAACTGGACAGTGCATTTTTTAGGTATCATTTGCATATAATAAATGTACTTTTTAGTGTACAGTTCTGTAAGTTTTGACAAATATGTAGTTAGGCAACAACACAATCAAAATAAAGAACATTGCCATCACTTCAAAAAATTCCCTCTTACTCCCCCCCACTCATTTTTGTTTTTAATTTTTATTGGAGTAGAGTTGATTTATAATGTTGTATTAGTTTCAGGTGTTCAGCAAAGTGAATCAGTTATACATACACATATATCCACTCTTTTTTTAGATTCTTTTCCCATACAGGCCATTACAGAGTATTGAGTAGAGTTCCCTGTGCTATACAATAGGTCCATTAGTCATCTGTTTTATATGTAGTAGTGTGTATGTGTCAATCCCAGTCTTCCAATTTATCCCTCCCCTCCCTTTCCCCCCTGGGTAACCATAAGTGTTTTCTACATCTGCGACTCTATTTTTGTTTTGTACATAAGTTCATTTGTACCATTTTCTTAGACTCCGCATATAAGCGATATCATATATTTGTCTTTCTCTTACTTCACTCAGTATGACAATCTCTAGGTCCATCCATGTTGCTGCAAATGGCATTATTTCGTTCCTTTTTTATGGCTGAGTAATATTCCATTGTATATATATATACCACATCTTCTTTATCCATTCCTCTGTCGGTGGGCATTTAGGTTGCTACATGTCCTGGCTATTGTAAATAGTGCTGCAGTGAACATTGGGGTGCATGTATCTTTTCAAATTACAGTTTTCTCTAGATATATGCCCAGGAGTGGGATTGCTGGATCATATGGTAGTTCTATTTTTAGTTTCTTAAGGAACCTGCATACTGTTCTCCATAGTAGCTATACCAATTTACATTCCCACCAACAGTGTAGGAGGGTTCCCTTTTTTCCACACCCTCTCCAGCATTTGTTTGTAGATCTTTTGATGATGGCTATTCTGACCAGTGTGACCTCACTGTGCTTTTGATTTGCATTTCTCTAATAACTAGTGATGGTGAGCATCTTTTCATGTGCCTTTTGGCCATTTGTATGTCTTCTTTGGAAAAATGTCTGTTTAGATCTTCTGCCCATTTTTTGATTGGGTTGTGTTTTTTTGATATTGAGCTGCATGAGCTGTTTGTATATTTTGGAGATTAATCCCTTGTTGGTCGCTTCACTGGCAAATATTTTCTCCCATTCTGAGGGTTGTCTTTTCATTTTGTTGGTTTTCTTTGCTGTGCAAAAAAGCTTTTTAGTTTAATTAGGTTCCATTTATTTTTATTTTCATTAATCTAGGAGGTAGATCAAAAAAGATCTTGCTGCTGTTCACGTCAGAGAGTGTTCTGCCTGTTTTCCTCTAAGAGTTTTATAGTATCTGGTCTTACATTTAGGTCTTTAGAGTTTATTTTTGTGTGTGGTGTTAGGGTGTGTTCTAATTTCATTCTTTTACATGTAGCTGTCCAATTTTCCCAACACCACTTATTAAAGAGAGTGTCTTTTCTCCCTTGGACACTCTTGCCTCCTTTGTCATAGTTTAGATGTGCGTGGGTTTATCTCTGGACTTTGCATCCTGTTCCACTGATCTACCCACCACTTTTTAGTCAACCTCTTCTCCTGACATCCCTACAACCACTTATCTATTTTCTTTTCCTATAGTCCTGCCTTTATATGAATGTCATAATGATTGGAATTATACAATATGTAGCCTTTGAGTCTGACTTTTCTTATTCAGCATAATGTATTTGAGTTTCATCCATGTTATTGTGTACATCAGTAGTTGTTCTTATTACTGGGTAGTTTTTCATTGTTGTTTTCAGTTTGGGGCAATAATAAATCCACTATAAGCCACATTTACGTACAGGTTTTTGTATGAATATAGGTTTTCATTTCAGTTGGGTAAATACCGAGTAGTGGGACCACCTGGTCACATGATAAGCGTGTGAGTAACTTTATAAGATACTGCCAGGCTGGTGGTTGTACCATGTTCCATTCCCCAAAGCAGTACATGTGAGTCCCATCTCCTCTGCTTACTGTCAGTTTTGTTTTTAAGCATTTGAATCTCACTATGGCTTTAATTTACATTTTCTTAATAACTAAATATGTTGAACATCTTTTCTCGTGTTTATTTGCCATCTGTAAATCTGTTTTGGTAAATGTGTTCAAATATTTGTCCATTTTTTCAACATGGATAGGCTGGGATATATTAAAATTAAGAATTTCTGTTCATTAAGAAAAGCACTATTAAGAGAGTGAAAACGTAACCCAAGAGTGGGAGAAGAAGTATTTGCAATACATTTATATATACATTTTTGTAATTGGGTTCTTTTTTTCTTACTATGTTGAATGTCTTTATCTACTCTAAGTTCTTTATCTGATATGTGCTTTTGCACATATATTCTCCCAACCTGTGGGTTGTCCTTCCATTTTCTTAATGGTGTCTTCCAAAGAGCAGTTCTTAAATTTTGATGAAGTTCAGTTGATCAATTTTTTTTTAATGTATTATATACTTTTATTGTATCTGAAAAATTTTGCCTAGCCCAAGATCAAAAAGACTTTCTCTTAAATTTTCTTCTAGAAGTTTTATAGTTGATAGTCTTACATACAGGTCTGTTATCCATTTTTAGGTTAATTTTTGTATATAGTGCAGAGTGTGGACTGAAGTTCAGTTTTTTTGCATATGGATATGCAGTTGTTCCTGTACTGTTTGTCAAGAAAACAATTTTAAAATACTTTCTTTTGAAAATGTAAGGCATTCATATGATTTTTTAAAATTCAAACAAACAGTACACGATGGTTCACAGTGAAAATTAAGTCTTTCTCACCTTTGCCCTCAGTTCCTCTACTCCAGAGGCAATCGCTATTATGCAGAGAGAGTCCCTGCATGTAAATGTCTCTCTACTGCTTATACTTTCTTGGGGGAAGAGAGGGAAGAGAATAGCCTTTTTTTCTCAAAATAGTGGGCAAAGTAATCCTGTTAAAAAGCTTAGTTCACAAGTCACTCTGCTTTAGCCTCACTTAAACAGTATGTACTTGTATTCTATTCTGTACTCACACACACACACACCTACTTAAGATGCTATACTTAAATAGACTGAAACAGCATCTAGACTGGCAAATTCTATTCTGATCTCTGCCACTAAATTGTTGAGTGTTCCAAGTAAAAACTTCTCTGCTGCATATTTTGGCACAGAATTGCAAGAATTTCTACCTTCCTTCCCTTATGTGATATGACAATGACAGCACAGTTATTTGTACTCTGTTTAAAGGGTGTTGTCCGTGACTCACAAGTGGTGGTAATGTGGTTTTGAGAGAGAATTAAAAGGAAGTATGAACTCTGTTAACAATGTTAACTTGGATTTAAGACAATGCGCATTATTATTTACAACTTACGTAGTCCATAGAGGTCCTGAAAACTTTTCATTGATGGCTTCAACACTTCCAGTAAACCACAGGTAGCCCTTTAAATAACCCCAGAGTCTCAGTGCTTCCCTCACACTTTAGCATACATCAGAATTCCTGGAGGGCTTGATATAACACAGATTGCTAGACCCCATGCCCAGAGTTTCTGATTCAGTGGGTCTGAGGAGGTACCTGGAATTTTACATTTCTAACAAGTTCCCAGGTGACGCTGACGTTACTGTCCAGGAACCACACTTTGAGAACCACACAGATAGGAAGCCCTTGCAAAACCCAAGGCATATAACAAAAAACTTTCGTCCAAATGATAGTGCATGACTTGACTGGCCAGCAGTGCTAGGGAAGAATCAACATACCTTTCTTTGATTTGTCAGCAGTGAGCACTTAGAGAAGCCTGGGGCGGGAGGAGAGACGGACACGGGACAACTCTGTGCAGCGGCATTCAGATGTATATGTCGGCAAGCTGAGCGACAGTATCATAGCCACAGCCCTCTTTGTATTCTAAGAACTACTCTAGAATTGCAGGCTTAAAAATCTTCTGTTGGCAAACGTGGCTGAGTCTGTGAAACCCTGTGTATACCCTTAGATAAAGCAGGTGAATCTTGACCTCCAGGATTTACTTTCTCAGCTCTAGTGTCCTGAGGTTTAGAGTAGCTTTCAGTTTTAAACAGCAACAGTTTTTTTAAATTAACACAAAATCTTTACTGATAATTTTGTTCTCAACTACTTAACTGATTGTATTTGGTCATTCAAGTAAGTTAATAATATTGCTAAGTTGTAAATTCTCTACATTCTTATGACTAAAAGGACTCAGACAAAATCACAGTGTCAAGATAATAACTTTCCTACTCTGAAAACAAAAGTTACATTTTCTTAACATTACTTATTTATGATTACAACTGATCTTGAAGGCAAGTATGAATAAGACAGTCTGCCAAGGAAGTGAAATGTAAATGACTCAAAGATGGCACAAAAAGGGGTAAGTGGAATGGGAAGTTCAAATATATTCCACCTTAAAACTGAACCTTGCCTTTGCAAACTAACCCTTAAGTCTTTAAGCAATATATATCAAGTTGAGGTCATTAGGAAACAAAATAACATCTTGTAACCACTAATGAAAGTCACTGTTCTAAAAGTGATTTTAAAACAACCATAAGAATCAACTTTTTCAGAGCTCTGGAATCTAAATTCAGAACTTACATCGACCAGGGGACTGCTTAATGAAGAAGAGGACATCTGAGTTTTGGCCTTCAAGGAAATCTCTGACAGGTCACTGGCTGACCACCTGAGATAACCGAACAGAGACATCAGTGAGCACGCCAGAAGAGGAATAGTCTTTGCAAAATTAGTTTGGAAAGGTCACAAAACAAATGGATGACTACAATCCCTGTCAACAGCAGCAGACTCTGAGGCAGGGGAGAACCTGATTCTAGTTACCACATTATAATGTTTAGATGTCCAGTTTTCAACAAAAAGTCACAAAGCATACACAGAAACAGGAAAGTAGGGCCCATTCATGGGGAAAAAAATACCTCAACAGAAACTGTCCCTGAGGAAGGCCAGACATCAGACTTACTAGATAGACTTTCAAGTCAGTTATCTTAAATATGCTCAAAGGGCTAAAGGACTAGGGAAAAAAGAAATAAAACCAGGCAAATGATGTATGAATGCAATTAGAATATCAGTGAAGAGAAATTATTTTTAAAAAAATAGTTGCATATGCTAAAAGTTACATGCTAGAACTTTAGAAGGACTTAATCCCCACAGCATGTTCAGATGAATGTAAGATAAGACAGGGCATTTGGAGCCTGTGTATGCTGGTATGACTGAGTTCATGTAGGACTGTAAAGCATCTGTTAGACAAGATATCACAGGAGCTGGGTTCCTGTTGACTTGCCATTTATTGGCTGATTTATCTTGGAACAGGCGCTGAACTGCTTATCCATAGTTTCCTTCTCTGTGAAATAGAGCATCTGTTCTACAGACACATAATGAAGATCCAATGAGACTGTACAGCAGTGCTGAAAATGTGAGGCATCCACTATGTTCATCCTCCACAGGAATCAACAACCTAATGATTAAAGGAAGAAAATGTTTAATATATATGCTACCGAGTTATCAGTAAAGGCACAGTGCTTCAGTTAAAGAATAAAGACATCTACAGCTGTTCAGGTGGTCACTATGCCCAGAGGAGCAATTCCAGCCCCTTTGGAGTTTCATCACTCTATCATCAGAGTTTTTCCACAGTCTCTATTCCCCACTTGTTATCCCCCTCTGCTCACTTCTCCCAACGAAATTTACTTTCATACTTTAAAAATTAGAATAAATGTAAATGTTTAGTTGTTCAGTTATTTCTCCTTTCCCAGGAATTTTATGATATATTTTAATATCACTAGAGGACAGCAAAGAAACAAAATCCAGATTGGATAAGCTTGAGTCCTTTCTCATTATCCTGAGTATTGATAGAAAGCAGTTCTAAGAAATTGTGAAGTGCAGAGTTAGTTTGTACATGCTGAACAAATAACAGGTAAGATACTGACTGGCTTCTTGTGAATACCATTTAGTCAAGAGAGGGAGAACTAGTAGAAAAACAGTTGTACTGATGCCACAAGAGACTGAAGGGTATCTTTAATTGGTTGATTTGAAAGAAAAGGCACAAAAGAAAAAAAAAAGGCACAAACAAAATCCTCGGAGAATTCTAAATCTGTTGTGGTCAGTAGATCTGTCTGGAACTACAGTTTTCATCACAGTTCCTCATAAATAATCAAACTAAGTTTCATTTCCTTTCATCTACTCTCTGGTGTAAAAGTTAACAGTGAAATGACCAAATGCAGAAAGTCAAAGGAGCAACAACAGACATACGGATTGATTGCACTGATTGGTGAAACAGATACCTTCCAGTTAGCGTTTTGTTGTTGTTGTTTTTAAGTAACACCCCAAAATCCACCTTGACAAAATTGATAATTAGGATCTGATTATCAGCCTCTCTGAAGGATTCCTAGAAAAGTTCTTTTCTTTGCATCGTTTAAAAAATATTCCATTTACATGAAGCTTTTCAGTGATAAGCTTTCTCATAAAGTGTAGTGTTCCACTTTGAAATGCATTTGATGTTTTGGAGAAAATAAGTTCTCTGGTGAATTGTCTCTTGTGTTTGTTAGCAGACAACTTTGCTTCTCTTTATTCCCACCTCCTAAAACTTATATTTTTCTGTTTCTGTTTGGGGAATAGGTACAGAATTTTCACAGCTGTATTCAGGTAACTGAAGACTTTGTGTCTCCAGAACACCTAGTACAGTCATTTCATTTAACACAAGAACTGAGACTTTTGAAGGAAGAAATCAATTATGATGATAAGCTACAGGTAAGAGATGAGTTTTCTAACTAGCTCCTGTTCTGCAGGCTTTTTATATTCAGAATTATAAAACATGCATAACAGCTTAGGCCATCATTGCCTAGTTTGTCACATTAGGATAACAACCAAAGATTAACGCCAGTATGACTAATTTTAACTTTTGGCTTAACAGTTGTTTTTTTTTTTAATTCTGGTGCAGTTTTCATTTGTTAATTTATCTCCTGCTGAAGTGATTAGAAATACCAACATCTCTTTCAGGTTAAAAATATCTTGTATCATGCAGTCAAGGAAATGGTGAGAGCTTTGAAGATACATGAAGATCAAGTAGAGGCTATGGAAGAAAATTAGGTGTGGTCCAGTTTGATGTTTTTAGGCCATTGAACTGGAATTACTTACTCTTGAACAATGATATGTATGTACACTGACTTAAGCTTCATAAAACCATCAGTGCCAAGAAATTCTCTTTGTAGTAATTACTTGTTACTGACACCACAGCAGTATAGCATAAGTCACAGCTCCTGTGATTCAGTGATATTAAAACAAGCTAAATTTTAAAGCAGCAATTCATAGCTGTTTTTGTATTATAGTGTATATGATGTTTGTGAAAATGCCAGATTTAAAATGATGTATTTATTTTTGGACAAAAATACAAAATTCTATGCTATATTGTTGATCAAGTGTAAATGTGACTATGTACAGTTTACTAAAATAACTGATATTTTTCACTACATTGAGACAGTTACTGTGAGAATAGGACACAAACACCAGCTATTGCCTGCATTTGGGAAATTGCTGAATCGCACAGCATACATGTCATAATTAGAAAATTACTGCCAAATGATTGATTGTAAAATTTGTAAAATATAAAGTATATAAAGTAGATACTAAATACAGACACTTCAATATTTTGTTGAAGCTATTGACTGTACAATTAAGCATTTTCAAAAGGTGTAATTTATTTAAAATTGTCTCATTTTGGTAAAATTTATGTGAACTTTTAAAGCTAAATATTAAACTTAATATGCTATGTAAATATATACATATATACATTTAATGATGTATTTTTTTAAAACATTGGCTTGCTTTTATTTGTTAAAGTGCAAGTGTTACATATGGCTTTGTAAAGTTGAGAGGGGTTTTACATTTTCCATTAAAAGGACTTTATCAAAAATTGGCTAGTCTAAGAGTTCTCCCTCTTGATATGCCTATTACTGGGGGCTGGGGGCTTCGTCATCATCAGGGTGACTACCAGCATTTTCTTGTGATACAGTGTCCTCTCCCAGAACACTTCCCTCTTGGTCTTTGATGCTTGTAAGCTTTTTAAGCTTTCTTCAAATGTTACAGGTCATCACAAGTAAGTGCCTCCACTTTCTTGTCCTGTGGCCCAGCTAATGAATACAGGTAACTCCAACATTTGTTATTTGTGAATAAATACATTTAGTTGAAAGAGGAACTCACTCATACATTAAAGTCATGATCATGAGAGTATGTGGTCATAACAATATCAAATAAGTGCTCTTCGCCGCAGAGATGCTGTCGCAGGGAGAGGAGAAGGAGAGAGTGGGGGCAGGTGGCAGAGAAGAGCCTGCAGTCAGCCAGCCTGGGTTGAATATGAGTTCTGTTACTTACTGTGTGACCTTGGCAAGCTGCTTTAATTTGGAGTCTTGGCTTTAACAGCTGACTCCCGTTAGCAGTTGGTTGCTTGAGGAGGCTCACATAGTCCTACCCTAACCTTACCTTTTGAATTTTACTGGAAATATGTAGCCCTCCACTGACACCTGCAGGATGTTGAAGGGATGGCCTTTTCTTATCTATCTATCTGAAAACACATAGCTTAAAAGAAAAAAGTGGTAGCCTAAGTTGTGACCTTGTAAGCTGCTTGGTTTTTATCCTGTTGCTTATATCCACCATTTTTTAGTTCCACGTAGGCTGTTTGTTATGCCACCCTCTACTCCAGGCAAGGTTCAGCCAGGAATGTGAGCAATTACATTTCACGTTAATACTCTACCTGGCACAAGGGTTAATGGGATGGATGATAACTACTTGGCCAGTGGTTTTAAAAGGGGGGGCGGGGCTGGTGAGTATGTGCATCTTCTTTTGTAAGACTCTGACTTTTTAATACCATTTTTTCCACAAGTGCTTCAACTCATTAAATGGTATGTTTTGCTTAAACGTTTTCGTATATTCCATCAGATTTAATTTTGATGTGAAATTAATTTCAAGCCCATGATACTAATTCTGGAGTAGACCATCTCCTTCTGGTCCCCTAAAGTCTGCCAGGGGCCCAAAGTCTTTGGTGGTTTTCTTCCAAAATGTTTTTGCTTCTCTTGCTGTTGTTTGAGCCACTTTTAAACCATCCTGCAACCCCTATAGAATAGCTGAAGCTAAGGGAGATCAAGCCTGGCAGTGTGGCTTTCAGAGAAGACTCATCTGATGAGAGTATTCTATCTATCGTCTGAATCCCATGCTAGTGACCTAATTCTTGGTAAGGGGTGGGGGGGGGGAGTGGAAAGAGAGGACCATAATGCTTGCATCAATCATTAAAGACATTCTTTGACTTTTTATGAGGCTGGGAAGCTGTTATTGATCCAATTTCTGATGGACAAATTCCTCTGACCATTTACTTTGTCCCCTCCATCCTTCTGGTTGGCTCAGATGCTCCTCACATATGAAAGCATCTGAGTATGTCCATTTCTTCCAGACAGTGATGTAGTATTAAGTGTGCAGAATAATTTGAAAAACTTCAAGATCAAGGAGACTTTATAAAGGGAAACTTGTGCTGAATATTTGGGTCCCTCCTATTAAATTTATTCTAATGTCATTTGAACCTGCATATGAATTCCTTTTCCTGATTAATGAATTAATTACTACATGCATGGCAGAATTTCTCTTCCGCCATGCATTTTGGGATTGTAGCACCCATAGAAATCATTGTCTAGTTCTCTGTTACTTCCCTTTGGTAGATAGGGTATGGGTTTAACGTTATCTAGGTAAGAATAGTGAGCTTCAGAAGAAAAGTGTACTCATGTACACATACTATAGATACAGCACGTTCTATTTCTAGATGCCAATCTGTCAAAGCCCAGACCAGATCAGGATTTTCAGCCATAGAAGAGGGGACAGAAAATGACAATTAAAATCCTACAGCTATTCAGTATACAAAACACAATGAATTGGTGTGTGTAACAAGTAGCCAAGATACAAAGGTATATGCCACCAACCCTGTCACCAACATTCAGACTCACACCTTTCCAAAGTCCAAAATTTATGACATTCCTGGCTATCCAATAATTAGGTTAATCTTGATGGTTATGTCTTGAAACCATATAGAAGGTACAGGAACTGAGTAGTAGTAAAGTACTTCGGTTATCACAGTAATCAATCTGGCTCTTTGAATGAAAGCAAAGTGACTTTCCAACAAAAAAAATGTTAGTAAGCTCTGGGTCACTGGCTGCATACAAAGTGGCTTCCCTTTCTTGATTGGGGAGATTTCCACAGCTGAC
Source organism: Eubalaena glacialis (assembly GCF_028564815.1). NCBI lineage: Eukaryota > Metazoa > Chordata > Mammalia > Artiodactyla > Balaenidae > Eubalaena > Eubalaena glacialis. The sequence continues at coordinate 76,154,901 of NC_083716.1, forward strand.
TTAAGCTGTTCAGTCAGTTCTCTGTGTATGAGCCAACCAGCTGCAGCTAAGACTGGAGGATTGTCTGTGTTTTCTGTGCTTTATCTATAAAAAGGATCTCAGGCCTGGGGTCAGTGGTGGGTATTGCAAGGATCTGTGTTGTACATGTAGGTCAGAGCTGGACTCCATTTTGCAAGGTGGTATATTCTGAGGGACACATGAGGAGTTCAGCACTGTTTTCCTGCCCCCTAGATCTTGAATCTAGATTTGACAAGTGAAAGATATGGATAGCTGGGTCAGTGAACAAATGGAAACGAGTAAGTGCAAAATGAGATGGGAACTGACTCCTTTCCCAGGAGAGCCCGTATAGTCCTGTGCCAGCACAGTGAGGATGGTTACTGACTCACAGGTCCTATCAAACTATTGTAGAACACAGGACAAAAAGCAAAGGATCAAGGTAAGTCATACAGGTTTAGTAAGTGGAAGAAGTTCATGATAAAGGGCATGCAGGGATCACTGCCCCCGGCCACACGTGCCTCACAAAGCATGAGAGTTATAATATGTGGGGACATTTTGGGATAGAATTTATTACGTGTTTGGCACTGGTAATATGATAAATTATTCATTAGGAACCTCAAGATTGTGCCGTCAATGCTAAATGCTATGTAACAAGTACAGTGGATCATTGTGCAACACAGGCTTAGGGGCTCTTGACGCCCACACAGTCGAAAAACCACATATAACTTTCTAGTCAGCCCTCTATCCAGTTTCGTGTCCAAGGACTCAAGCAATGTGGATCATGTATGTTGTACTATAGAATTTACTGGAAAAAGTCCACGTAAGTAGTCACAGTTCAAACCCCTGTTCAAGGGTCAACTAAGGTGTAAAACACATGGAAAAGGTGTAATACATACTGCCCTGGGGTTAAGGAAGGCTTCAGAGAGGTGGCAGTATTTGTACAATCCTTCAAGGAACAGAAAAAATGGGACAGAGCGAATGTTGGGGACATATTAATTTGCCTTCAGCCCTTTTCCATAGACACATTAGCTGTTTGAGACTTCGAACATACTTTCAACAGTGACTTACAAAATCATTTACTCTTAAACTCTTGTTCTAGAGGAGGAGAGGGGTAGGAGCTGCTTCTGGGACTGCCATTATATAAAAGGTGAAGGATTCGGTTCAATAGATACCTTCCAGGATATGTTATAGGCAAGGGAGTGTAGTCTCATCTCCCCCATATTCTGCAGTTAGAGAACAGATTATTTTCATATCAAACACCTGGAGACACTATGATCACTTGAGGTACTTTTCTTAAAGTCAACTGAAATTTTAGCCAACCTAAAGTATATAAAGTAGATACATTTATTGTGTCCAGTCGTTCTTTGGAAATTGGTAACCATATGTGGCACATAGGGGAAATTTTCACCAAAATTTTCTAATAACTTATTCTTTTTTTTTTTGCAGAAACAAATGTTGAACAACACTTTTGTTAGCAAACTTTTTCCAGATAGAAAGAGGAAAAGCCAGCCTACAACCTTTTCCAGCCTATAACCTTTTAGGAAAGGAGACAGAATCCCATTATACTTAATTCCTAAAAATCACAGCACCGTGCAAAAAGTCCAATAAAACCCACGGGACTTAAAGGGGGGGAAAATGGGATTTGCGCATAACATTGAAAACCTTTATCAGAAACATTTTTTAAAAGGCAGTGGTGGTTTTACATAGGTTAAATATTTAAGAAACAGATTAACACTACAAGTGTGGCACTTTACCTTGAAGAAGACTGGAGGTTTGCTTTGGAAGTGGGCGTCCGAAGGGTTGCAGATTGTGACTGAGATATTGTGAAGTGGTGGAAGGAGGGTTATCTGAAATTAGAGGGAAAGCTGTAACACCAGATCTGGACGGGTATGGCTTAATACCACCGGGATAGTTCAGGTACCATACTTAAGTTTTCCCTGCAGTCAAAATTGCCTCTTAGGCAAACATAAAGTTCACATTATGCTCAAATTGTTCCCTATATATTAACCACGCTTGGGTATATGTGCCTTTTCGAAACAGCTGAACTGACTGTACAACAAGATTATTCAGATCAAAGCTTTCTAAAGCCAATGAACCCATAGGATTTCAGAAAGTTCTAGGACTAGTATTAAAAAGTTGGAACATCCGTTTAATTGGTTATCAATGACTTAGTCATCCTGTCACACACCCTCCCAGAGGAGAAATGAAAGTAGAAATTAAGTCCATTTAAATTGAGCCTGGTGACAAATGATTATGTATTCTAAAAGAAATGTACAAGCTCCAGAAATTGTACAGTCATGGGAAGTTGCTGTTCATCCTGGTTAGTGGATCTTTGAGGCACTACATAGGACATACTGATCTACTGTACTCTGCTTTCACATATGGTACCTGAGTTAGGGAGTCCACATTTTGGTCTCAGCATTCCATTCACATCTTTCCAACCACTAGCAGTTCCACTACTGTCAACTAAACTTTGGGGAGAAGGGTTTATTAAAAGTTAGGGGTGACCACTAAGTCGCCCTGAAACTGTTTGATTTTTAAAACTTCAGGAATTTAAAAAATTGCTTCATCTATTTTTTCCTGACTTATCAAGATAGGTGAGTACCAACAAGTATAAAGAACTGAGGGTAAAAGCGGGTGACCACTCTATTGGTTTACCTCCCACAAATCTTTATGTATTTTTCCACTTTACGGAGCATAGATCACGTGTTATATGAAAACTGGTATTATGTTAGTTGGAAAAAAAAATTATGTCATTCTGACATTTAAACTAAATATTTCTAATAGCTTTATAATCCCACAAATAGATTTATTATCGCATAACCATGGAATGGCAATGCTGTTTTTCAGCTGGGCGGAAAAATTGAGCCAAAGTCCAAATCTCTGTCTTGAATTGTGATCCTATTCATTCTTTTGCCAGTTTTGCAGTAAATGAGTTATGTTTCAAAAATTCAACAAATTCCTCGAGTACTATATATTCAACCTTAAAGACCAAAGAAAGCAAAGGTCCTTCTAGAATTTACCACAATACTCAAAAGTGTTGGGTATTTAAATAAATGAAAATTGGTTTGTGACCTTATTGCTGCCTCTACAGAACTTTTAGTTTTTACTCTGAAACTAAAGAATTTTGTGGTAGTGGTTAGCATCTGTTTCAAATACCTGGGCCCCTCCCTGGACAGCCATTTCCTCATAAGAAGAGGGAAATAATCTGATCTAAAGCCAATAAAAAAACCTATTGGTGGCAACAGAGGCCCTGGGACTTCATTATACTCTCAGTACTGAGACTTCTTTAGAGAATTAACTTCCAGGGAAGACAGGCCTGAAAGTCATCTGGTTCCTCAAATCAAGAATCCCCTTTCTCAGACCACAACCTCCCTTTCTTCTTTCTAGAAGCCATCTTTTACCTCTGGGAACCCCACAATGAGGCAGGCATTAGTCCCTCAATCCTACCCTACTCAGTAATCACCTAAACTTATTGTATCGTTTGTCTTCCTGGACTCTGTTAACCTTCAAGATATTTGTATCTTGATTCCTTCACCTCTTTTCCTTATCATACCGAGAAAACACTACCCTTTTTTTCCCAATTTAATGTCTACCATAGAGAAACAAACGAAGCACCACAAAAGCTGGCCCCAGCCTTACCAAGACCCTTTTGGCTACTGAGCCAAATATTTTCCATTCCTCAAGACCAGGACCTGACCCTGGCCCCCTCACTTTCAGGAAATGGGGGGAAGGACAATCCATATGCACCTCCCCCAAATTTCCTCATGTGTGTCTTGCCATGATCTGATTCTGACCAAGCTTACTCAGTTCCTCCCCCCCATTTCTGACTCCATGCCTTTGTTCTTTACCTAGGAAGCCATTTCCCCATCCTCTGACCACATCACTACTTTCATGAAGGCTACGCTACTTATTTTATAGTTTTAGTGGCAGAAGGAAAGATGGGTATTTATTAAGGATCTGGTGCCTGTATTTCAGATGACACTGATTTAAATTTTTTTGCCTATACATAGCTATAAAACCACTCTTGACTATGAGAATATTTACTACAGACCAACTAAGAATTTTTTAACTCTGCAGCCCACCACAAACTCCTTCAAGCGAACAAGAACCAGAAAGTTTCTCACCGTCCACTAGATGGCACTGTTGGTCTGCGGTGACTCTTAGAAGGGCAGGCTTCCAACTGGAACAAAATAGACAAATTCTTAAAACAGTCAAGCCACTTGCTCTGGCAGAGGTCTCCAATTAGGCTACACTGGGATTATGACAAAATATGATAAAGATCACTGTCTAGAATGATTCGATAAATAACAGCTATTATTATTATTACTACAGTTCATGTCTAGACTCTTCAAATAGGTTATAAACACACCCTATAGCAGACTGTCTCACACTAGTATTTTTTTTTTTTTTTAGTATTCTTTTAAAACAAAACTTTAATCACAACTCCTCACAGATGAAAAGGGATAACAAAGAAAATGGACATTAGGGTTTTCTGCAAGTGCTTGTAAGGACAAGCTCAACTTTCATCAGGTGGTCTCCAACTTCTCCTTGGGAAGCAGAGTAGCTGGGGTGCAGTGGTATAGTATGCACCTGAAGGGAAATCTGAATGACCAGGCCCCTTGGCCACAGTAGGAAAACTAGACAACTCAACTGGGCCAGTGTGGCCCAATAAAAACAGCACAGGACTGCTAGTCAGACCTCTCTTCTCTTGGCTCTGCTCCCAATCTGGTATAAAACTTCACGTAACTCCTAACCTTCTGGGCCTCAATTTTTTTTTTTTTTTTTTTTTATAAAATAATAGGTTTAAAGGTCCTAAAAATTACAGCATCCAAAACATATCAAAACAAAAAAGTTACCAGCCAAAGCAATCTTGAGAAAAAAAGAACAAAGCTGGAGGTATCATGCTCCCTGACTTCTGGACTATACTACAAAAAACTACAGTAATCGAAACAGTATGGTACTGGCACAAAAACAGACGCAGAGATCAATGCAACAAACTAGCTCAGAAATCAACCCATACACATATGGTACTGGCACAAAAACAGACACAGAGATCAATGCAACAAAATAGCTCAGAAATCAACCCATACACATATGGCCCTACAACAAAGGAGCAAGAATATACAATGGAGAAAAGACAGTCTCTTCATTAAGTGGTGCTGGGAAAACTGGACAGCTACATGTAAAAGAATGAAATTAGAACATTTTCTCACACCATGTAAAAAAACTCAAAAGGGATAAAAGACCTAAATGTAAGACTAGAATTTCTAGAAGAAAACAGGCAGAAAGCACTCTTCGACATAAATCATAGCAACCTTTTTTTTTTTTTTTTGGATCTGTCTCCTCAGGCAAAGGAAACAAAAAGCAAAAAGAAACAAATGAGACCTAATTGAATTTAAAAGCTTTTGCACAGCAAAGGAAACCACGGACACAACAAAAAACAACCTACTGAATGGGAGAAAATACTTGCAAATGTTGTGACCAATAAGGATTATTAATATCTGAAATATATAAACAGCTCAAAAAAAAAAAAAAAAAAAAAGGACTGAAGACCTGAATGGACATTTTTCTAAAGAAGACAGATGGACTTCCCTGGTGGCACAGTGGTTAAGAATCCGCCTGCCAATGCAGGGGACACGGGTTCGATCCCTGGTCTGGGAAGATCCCATGTGCTGTGGAGCAACTAAGCCCATGCGCCACAACTACTGAGCCTGAGCCCGAGTGCTGCAACTACTGAAGCCCATGCACCTAGAGCCTGTGCTCCACAACAAGAGAAGCCACCACAATGAGAAGCCTACGCACCACAACGAAGACCCAACGCAGACAAAAAATAAATTTAAAAAAATAAAAAATAAAAATAAAGAAGACAGATGGCCAACAGACACATGAAAAGATGTTCAACATTGCTATTCAGAGAAATGCAAATCAAAACCACAATGTCACCTCATGCCTATCAGAATGGCTTATAAAATGGAATATTACTCAGCCATAAAAAATTAAATTTTCTGCCATTTGCACTAATATGGATGGACCAGTAGGGTATTATGCTTAGTGAAATACATCAGAGAAAGACAAATACTGTATGTTACCACTTAAAAAAATAAAACAAATGAATATAACAAAACCGAAACAGACTCACAGATACAGAGAACAAACTACTGGTTACCACTGGGGAGAGGGAAGTGGGGAGGGGCAAGATAGGGACAGGGGATTAAGAGGTACAAACTACTATGAATAAAATAAGCTACAAGGATATACTGTACAGGACAGGGAATACAGCCATTATTTTATAATAACTTTAAATGGAGTATAATCTATAAAAATGTCAAATCACTATATTGTACACCTGAAACTAACACTGTAAATCAACTACACTTCAATTAAAAAAACAAAAAAGTGCTTAGAAAGTGTTAAAAGCTGAAAGATAGGGCTTCCCCGGTGGCGCAGTGGCTGAGAGTCTGCCTGCCAATGCAGGGGACACGGGTTCGAGCCCTGGCCTGGGAAGATCCCACATGCCGCGGAGCAACTGGGCCCGTGAGCCACAGCTACTGAGCCTGCACGTCTGGAGCCTGTGCTCCGCAACAAGAGAGGCCGCGACAGTGAGAGGCCCCCCCCCACTCGCCGCAACTAGAGAAAGCCCTCGCACAGAGACGAAGACCCAACACAGCCAAAAATAAATAATAAAGAAATTAAAAAAAAAAAAAAAAGCTGAAAGATAATGTATTTAACATTTTGAATTGACTTACCTAGAGACAAAATATTTTCATTATTTCAATAACCTTGTGTTAAAACACCAGGGATAGACAATGGCTTGAAGAACTATTTTGAAAATATCTTCTTATTCCCCCTTAAGCATGGTTTCCAAAGTATGGATTTACCTGTGGTTACCATGGCAGTATAGCTAAAACTGTTACTACATACTAATTTTCTGAAAGAAATGTTTGTTTTTGTCAACATTCTGAGAAAAGTTGAAAGAACTCAGGACTATGCCTTCTAATGCCCAAATAGTTATCTGGGTTCAAAAGCAAGAGGCCATCACGGAGTAAGGAAGGACAAGAGTCTACTCCCCTTCCAGTACATGCATCATTCACTTTCCTTTAGTGGAAGCAAGCTTTCCTTAAACCCCTTTCAGGGCCTTAAGCTAGACAGAGAAGAGAGGAGAACATCTTAAACACAAACCTCAGCTAGGAGATGAGGCATGTTGTGCCCTGTGGAACAATTAAACAAGTGTTTTTGTTTTAAGGACCTACTCCATGGAGACACTGCTAGGCTGCTGCAAATGTACCAAGTCATCTGGTCAAAAGGCACATACATTCTACTGACAGACTCAAATCCAAAACCTAAAAACAAGATCAAACAAGAGGACTAAAGAGTGTGAATAAAGCTTCAAAGACAATGGAAAAGTAAAATTAGTCCATTTAACATGAATTTTGTTAGTGGAAATGCATAGAACAGGGTCCTGCAAAATACATGTCAAACTGCTAAAAGTAACGAGAGGGAAGGGGGAGGGGAGACAGCAGAGGAATAACGGGAGGATGCCTTACGAAGTGTTCATGTCAAAACATAAAGCTCATTTTTAAAAGTGAAATGGCTACGCTAATAATAGTTTATTACTGGCACAATCTTTCAAATCTCAAGTTTCATAAGGAAGGTTAGGCAAGCAAAGTATTCTCAGAGTCTAGGATACTACAACACTGAGATGGACAATTAACAGAGAACAGAACTCTGATGATATTTTAAGAAACTAGTTTAATTTGGGTTTCATCTGCACCAAGATGAGACACAGGAAAAAAGTGACTTCTGCATGGTCACCCATCTCATCATACTTCTGCTAGTTTCATCACTAGACGTGTGAGCCCAACCCTACCCCCTCAACCCAACTGTCCCCGATTCCCTCAGGAGAGGTGGTATGCTGTTCGTCCATATTTCTGCCTCTCCCACAATAAACTAAGTCTACGCTTTAAACACACCGAGTGGCTCATACCCAGAAGTTTCACTTAGGTCTTCCTCTTCCCCTTCCCCTCCTGGGACATCACTGGACTCTGCCGAGAGGTGAGTGTTCACGCAGTGCTTTGCAGCCTCTGCTCTGAACGGCGGGCGCGTGCCCACAATGGCCGCCGCCCGCCCGCCCGAGCCCTTTCCGTGTGTGCCAGCCCAAGAAGGCTGGGAACACATTTAAACTTCACGAGCTCCCTTGTTCTCTTCCACCTTGGTTGTAGGGGTAACTGACTACAAAACGCTGAAGAAAACCTTTAACATACCAAAGTAATCGTCTGACAGAATGTCTTCAAATTCATATTCAAAACTTCCAACACAGAAGCCGTACAAAACTTGCTCTTTATCTACCAACCACATTCAACGAAGGTATAAAATACAATTACTTTATTGATTTCTTACAATCAATACTGCCAACCAGCATTACTTCCACTCATGCATCATTAAAAACAAAAGGGTATTTCCTTGGTATTTTCAAATGATGCATTTATACAATAAACAAAAAAAGTTAGAACTTAAAATGCACCCTGATTAATTATGTAAACTGGTAATTTTTTAAAAAAGCATAACTAATAATTTGGTTCCTTTCTTCATAAAATGGAAATTTAAATATTTCTCCTGATAGTCTTGAGGTTATCATTATGTTACGAGTAGTGCAAAGTGTGGCACACAGTTTCTTCTAGAAAGGTGTGTCTTACACACCTTATTAAACAAAGGAAATGTGCATAACAAGATGCATACAGTCAATGCATGAACAGAAAGCATGTTTCAAATACAAGGTAGCCCCTCAGGCAACCGTTATTATTTAGGTTTTGCATTATCATTTATGGCATTATAGATTAATTACACATAACATACTTTTATACATTTTAACCCTGAAGAAAAATAATTGTTGCTTGAAAAAAATTATTCCAGGTAGCCATTTGGTTTGTATCAGGAGAAAGTGAACCTCCAAGAGTTTAGTATCTGCCAAGTCTGGAATCATTAGCTCGAGTCAGTAAATCCGATGCACGACATACTTCACAGTGACTGTTTCCGAGCCTTGTCAATGCCTCTTCTCCGCAGGATGCTGGATGCAGCATCTCCGGGATACCCTTGCATGTGGTTTTCCCTTTTTTTTTTTTTTTTTTTTTTTGCTGGATTAACTGTATTACCGTATTATTTTCTCTTTTTCACCTCTTCTATGGCCTTCCATTTTAATTATTCATAAGTCCTTTCAGAATATCTTCAGAGAGTTCCATGAGGGGAAGTTCTGGAGATGGAAAATCCAAGGGAGGAAGATTGGGTATTGGAATATCCTTGGCTTTCCCAGTATTTGATGCAAACCTCTGCCAGGTTGAAGAGGCTGTAGCAGTTTCTGCATGTGGTGGCAAGCTCCATAACTCTGACTTTTCTACAAAATCAGCATCTACATCAAGCTCCTTTTCTATCGGGCCTTTTAGAAGTCTGGCCTTTTCAGCCTTTAGCTGTTTATTTTCTCTCCTTAATCTTTCATTCTCAGACACGAGGAATTCCACATGCCTCTTCAAATCTGCAATTTTGGTTGCCTGCTCCTCTATAATTGTTTTATCATCTTTTGGGGCTTTGCTTCCAATGCACAGCTCTGTTGGCTCGCTCTTCTGCTGAAGTAAAAATAGTAGTGTGTCTGGATCCCTGTCAAAGACCCCCTGAATTTCAGGCAAGTGTTTCTCTGTGGAAGGGCTATAATTCTGAGAGAGCAGGGGGCTCCGGCTGTCTGCGTCCTCAGCAGAGGGTCTGTGAGATGCCTGAAGCTGGGCAGCGGCATCCCTGTCTGTGCCCTGCTGGGCTTTCCATCTTTCCCCCCTCGTTGCCCTCTTCCATCTCTCCTGGATGAGGAGGAGCTGTTTCAGGTGGCTATCCCTCTGCAGTTCCAGTGACAAATGAGCCTATTACACAGAAGGAAAGGGACAACTTAACATTTTAAGCCGCTTCAGTAATGTCTGGTAAATTTTATTTCAGTATCTTCTTTTCTGAATAACCCAATAGCACTTAAAATTTTTTATTTATACTGTTTGTAATTCAATAGAACCTCAAACGCTTTTCAAAGTAACTAAATCTTTCTAAGTAAGCTAACATTTTCATTCATAAACAAAATACCATTCAAGAAGTCAGAAGGGGGCTTCCCTGGTGGCGCAGTGGTTGAGAGTCTGCCTGCCAATGCGGGGGACACGGGTTCGAGCCCTGGTCTGGGAAGATCCCACATGCCGCGGAGAAGCTGGGCCCGTGCGCCACGGCTACTGAACCTGCGTGTCTGGAGCTTGTGCCCCGCAACGAGAGGCCGTGATAGTGAGAGGCCTGCGCACTGTGATGAAGAGTGGCCCCCGCTTGCGGCAACTAGAGAGAGCCCTCGCACAGAGACGAAGACCCAACACAGCCAAAAATAAAAAATATAAAAAAATAAATTTAAAAAAAAAAATGCAAAAAAAAAAAAAAGTCCTATTCCAGTTCCAATCGACACGGTGAATCAGACCGTTTTTGAATGTGCCTTTCCCCTCTGCAATGCTATTTGTACTCAGCTTAAAATCAGAAAACTTTCCTATTTAGACTTTAATTCTACAACTAGCTAAAGTCTCGACGCAGGTCTACATTACATGGCTAACACAAGCAGTTCTGGACAGTCAAAGGGAAGTGCACAGAATGGAACACAACTTTTAAGTTCTCTTCGTTCAGTCTGAGGAACTGGTATCTTTTCCCTGCCACTGATATCCCCTCAGATCTCCTTAATTCAATCAAACAAACATTTACCAAGTAACTCCTGTGGACCTGCCACTTTTATAATCAGGAAATCACCTTTGGATAAAGATGTAGCTTTGTATAAAGGTATTTTAAAAACCTAGGCAGGCCCTCCCCAGACACAGAAGACAATTTAAAGCCCTTGGTGAAACAAATTTAAAAGTATCAGAACTGCTTAGGAATTCAGGAAAAGACAGGTCTGGATTTAAATTATCTTTGACAAGCAAAGGGAAGGCCAACTGGTTTCCCCTGGGCCAGGCCTGCTTACTTACTGTGAGCTCATGGTCAAATGAGCTAATGATCAGGAAAGGCACTAACGGGTCTCTAAAGGACACGTCTGGCAATCTAAGGTCTGTGAGAAACCCCTAGAAAAAAGGACAGCAGTTTCTGCATGCCATCAACAGCAGTTCACTTAGTTTTATTTTTTATTTTATACTGGAGTATAGTTGATTGACAAAGTTGTGTTAGTCTCAGGTGGATAGCAAAGTGATTCAGTTATACATCAATCTATCCTTTTTCAGATTCTTTTCCCATTTAGGTTATTACAGAGTATTGAGTAGAGTTCCCTGTGCTATACAGTAGGTTTTTGTTGATTATCTATTTTATATATGTATAACATGTATATGTTAATCCCAACAGTTCATTTGGTTTGAATTTCCTTTCTGAAGTACTCATCTCTTCCCCATTTTATGTATTTTTGACTGCAGTGTTTTGGGAGGAGCACAATGCTTTATTTTGTACACAATTCAAGTCTCCACAAGAAAATCCTTCTAACCCTTGTTGAAAATATTAAAGTGTCTTACCTGCTCAGACTGTGTCAGCTTCATAGCTTCAGAAAGATATGCTGGTTAAAGAAAAAAAAGAGACACATTAATATATGTGTCATCATTTTGTTATTAAAAGGTCAAAGAGTTTTAATACTCCTCATATGACAAAGAGAACTGGTCTTAGAAACAATTCTGCTACATAGTTATCCTATTCCCGAAAAGGATTTTAAAAAAAAGGATTCTTAACTTCTCCATAAAAGATATCAGTGGTAATCAAATGTACATATTCCATACTTCACCTTGGAGGCGCTGGTTCTTTTAAATCAATGTTGATTTCACAGTGAAGGAAGTAAATATGGCATAATCAGAAAAATAGAATTAGGTAGGATTAAAATTAAACAAGAACCTATCAAAATCCTATTACTCAAATTATGCTCACAAAAATATCAAGATATTGACTATCAATGACTTTTTGCCCACATGAATACCTAGACTATCATTTTGGTCTCCTATAGAACTACTTTTATTGAATTGTTTCTGAGCTATACTATCAGCCTACTGTGAATCTGGTAGTTAAAAGCCCAAAGAACTCATTGACATATTTATAATAAGTAGCTGCAGGCAGTATTAGGACATTTATGAAAATGACAAAGGGTCAACAACTCAATTAACTTCTCTCTCTAATCTTACGATCAGTTTCCTAGATGACTTAATTTGTTTGAATTTAAATAGTCACTGTAAAATCCATAAATTTCCTCTCTAAGCTGACTGCTAGAACGCTTAAGGCCATGTTCCCCTTCAAGAACTCATGATGCATTTTGTGAACTATACTCCCAGTCCTCCCCCATTTTATCTTTCTATGGATTTTATATTTTGTTGTATTCCTCTGTAAGCCCTTTTATATCTTGCTGGAACAAGATGGGGTATAAATAACAAGTATTATTAATAACAGGTCGTGTCCAATTAATCCCCATTTTTTATCTCTTGCTCACTGTAAACTTTTTGGCATCTCTCATACATTAACTTCCTTCTTGCCTTTTCTCCAATACTACAGGCACTGCTTTCTGTCTAATCTTAATCCAAATATTTTAATGATTTTCTGAGTTCATCACTTAGAACTGTTGTCTGCCAGGTTCTATCACAGTCCTTAAGACAGACTAACTGGATGCTCCCTCCACATCAGAAAACAGAGTTGGTTATAACGGCCTATGCTCCAGCCATACCTACATTTTTCCCTCAACTTTCTGTCTTATTAAGTCTGTATAACTGCATACAGATGACTTCTTTTCCTTTTGTTCATGTGTAAGTCTGTTGAGACATTCTATCTCTCACTGTGTGGATTTCCCTAGACATCCCTCCCATTATTCTGTGTACATTTGCCTCCCTGTCTGAAATAGTTTGCTTTAAATCCAGTTTCTTAACACATAGAACAGTTTCACAAAACCAAGCTTAACCCAAATGCAATGCCTCCCTTTGTAGAACCTTGAAACTATAACACGACAGAAGAAGATTCCCAAGGACACTGAGTTCCCAAAGCTCAGAGAATTCAAAAAGAGTCACACTGTCATTTAAAGTATTTCCCAAATTTCATCTTAAAATCTGGGTCTTAAAAGTTATTTTAAAAGAAAAAAAAAATTTCAATCTGACTGCATGGTAATGAGTTTACCCCAGAGCCACAACAGGAACAAATGCCCACCAAGACAGAAATGTAGGCAGAAAATACTTATCTCAGAAATATTTAGCAATGTGGTTAAACTGCTTTCTTCAATTATGATACAAGGCTAATACTTGAAGTAAATACTAAGTAAATCATGAGGAAAAGGAATTAAGAAAATCTGAAGAATCTATCACTTCTTAAAATGATAACATTTACTATCAAATACATATAAACAATGTACTCTGAGGTCTGCTCATCTTCTGAAAAGTTCATTTTGAGTTCTAAGCATTGTTAATGCCCATGATTAACTTCCCATTTAAGCTTTTGCTCTTTTTGCTGTCTGTGAAAGAAACGAAATCCACTTAGAAACTGGACTGCATTAAGACTGATAAGGGAGGACTTCCCTGGTGGCGCAGTGGTTAAGAATCCGCCTGCCAATGCAGGGGACACGGGTTCGAGTCCTGGTCCAGAAGGATCCCACATGCCACGGAGCAACTAAGCCCATGCGCCACAGCTACTGAGCCCGAGCGCCACAACTACTGAAGCCCACATGCCTAGGGCCCATGCTCCCCATCAAGAGAAGCCACCGCGATGAGAAGCCCACGCACTGCAACAAAGAGTAGCCCCCATTCGCTGCAACTAGAGAAAGCCCGTGTGCAGCAACAAAGACCCAACGCAGCCAAAAATAAAATAAATAAATTTATTTTAAAAAAAGACTGATAAGGGAGAGTTATAGAAAACCAGTTACAGCTGCTAATCAAGGGTTTAAAGCAATAGAGTCTTCTAACAATGCTGAATTCTTGGTAGTTTATGGCTTCTTAACTTTTCTTCAATATAGAGTGGTAAAAATGTGTACACCTCCTCCTCCCCACCTCCTGCCAGATTTAGACAGCTTTTTCCTTCTGGGTTGGGTACCTCAGTTTATCAAGTAACCTCTTTATTTCTACACATTTACAAAACACTATCAGAACACTACAAAGTGTAGAGGATATGAGTCCTTAGCTGTGTAGTCTTGGGTAAACTGTCTCGGAATCTCCTCTGATCTTTGACAGAGGCCCCTTCTTTTGCCCTTAAATGCTCTCATTTCAGGCTTTCATCCCACCAGTCTTTCTCAGGTGATGACCTTTCCCTGTTTTGTCTCTAAAATGATTTCCAAATACTAAGTTCCTTCCTCTCAGGATACATTTACATCCATACCTCCCAAAACACCTCTGTTCGAGCCCTAGATGTAAGTCAATCTAGAAAACACTGAGCTCATTCTAACCACATTAATTTTCAAACTAGCATTACATTCACAACTCTACTCTGAAACACAACACAAGGCTATTTTTAACCAAGTCTAAACTCCAAATCAAATCCGCTGGGTGGGATTAACTAATCACACTTAAAGTTGTATCTCCATAATCAGAGCTAATGGGATCCAACAGACTGCTTTATCTTTTCTACTCCTGAGAAAGTCACAGAATTTAGATACAGAGAAAGGGAGAGAGGCGTTTAAAGCCCAACATTAATTTTAAGTCTTCAAATAAAGACAGGGATGCAGGCTAGGAATGAAAGAAACTTCTCTCTCTTTTATGTATTCAGAATATCCTACCAATCAAGAGACACTGCTTTGGGAAAGCAAATGTTCTCCTTACTTGCTGCAAGTAATAAATCCTTCTTTCTCTGGGGTAGGGGGGGAAAAAAAGAATATCCTACCAATCAACACACAACCTAACGCTGATCACTCTGTTATTTATGTGTAGCCATGACCACTCTGGATTATTTAACTAAATGTATCATTTCACTACAGCATTCATGGTTTTTTAAAAAATAGTGTAGTACACTGTCTTTTTTTTTATAGTGACTACAAATTTAACAATTTGATTCATAACAAAATATGGCTTATGAAAGATTTAAAGAGCACTAGCTGCCAAGTTTAATGTTGTCTAAGGCTCCCATAAAATTCACCATAAAACTCCACAAAGATTTATGGGATACATACAATGCGTTCAGCCCTACAGCTGAAGGGGTACACTTCAGTAGCAAAACTAACTCTTCAAAAATAAGACTTGAAATAGTCTCTGAAAATTACTGACTTGTAGGCAAAAATCACTGACATAGAAGGACTTATTGAAACCAGTATCCACTGTGTTGTATTTCAGCAGTGAGGCAACACAGAAGGGGCAGACTCTGCCAGGAAAAAGCAGGACTTGGATCATGATACTGGCCTAGAGGGGAGGAAAGCGCCTTCCTCCAGCGGAAAGAGTACGGGGCTCGCTCTAAGACAGGCAGCCACTCCACCGTAGGATGAAGCACCCCTGCCCCGAAGCTTTTAGGCTACTCAGCTAACAGAAACCAGTCTGTACAAACAGACCCTGAAGATCTATTTCTGAGTTCAACATATGCTAGCTTGTATGACTGGGATAAAATTAGGTGTTTGATAAGAATCCAGTAATTCTAAACTTCATACCTAAAAGAAGGTCATCAGCAGCATGATACTATAGGCATGAATGTATAGATGAAACATTCAGAAGGCAAGCCAAAGAAAGACCACAGGAAAGAGTTTCAATGGATTTTGTATTATCAGCATCTTAGAAAACAGAAACTCAGTGAAAATTAATTGGCTGGAATTAAATTAGTTATTACTTTCAAAACCCAAAAAGGCTAAATATTTGAAATCCAGACTCTTTCTCTGTAACAACTAAGATGAACTGACAGATACTTCTTGGAATTACTTCTGTCTTTGGGGATCTTCAGGCTCAGAAACCTGTGTCCAGGAATCATTTATGAATATGGCATATGCAATCTTCTTGATTTAGAAAGACTGGGTTAGAAGGAGCTGGAAAATCTAACACAGTAACTTGAAAAATAATCCAAGCTGTGTTCCAGTAGGTCAGTAGTGTCAACCTGGTATATGCAGGGCAACAACACATCATTACTCTTGTGACTTTCATTCTAAATAATGTGTTGAGAGATACTGGAAAAAAGAAACTGCCCTGCAGTTTTAGACTCAGTACTTCTTAAAAAGAATACTCACCTGCAGCCTTTTTGTGACAAGAAATAGCCTCTTCGTATTTCCCTGCAGCTAATAAACGATCTGCTCGTCTGCTCTGTTGATGAGCCTAGAAGACAAACATTCCTGAGTTCCTCTTACTTAAAAAAAAAAAAAAACTTTTAAGAAGATATAATGCTGTTTGTTGCCACACATCAAACCATTATGGCTGTATCTAAAACTGGGGAAACCTAATGGGTAGTATCTGAAAGGACTGGCAACTTCTCTCAACTCTACTAATAAACAATCGAGGTTAACACCAGGCACCAACTCCTTCAGGGACCATTCTTCAGAGATAAACCAAGGGTTATCATCAAATTGTTACTCAAAATGTATATTTTCTTGGTTTTTAACTCATTCTGCCTTTTCAACATTAAAGTTGCTATTTATGTTTTTAAGATAAAAAATTTGTACATTATACAGTTGAGGAATTAATGATACCAATATTTAATGTTATGGTGGAGATCTTTTCAGGTACAACTCACCAAAACAACAAACTCAAAGTACTGAAAGCAAATGTATTAAATAAGTAGTCATTGGTCTCCTTACATCTGTGTTACATTTAAGAACTATTACAATTTTGTGAATGTGTTTCATCTCTTACATAAGGAGGTCCATAGACTCATAGTGGTCACGTATCTTACATAAGGTTATACAGTTAGCAGGCAAGGAGAAAGCAATGGTCAGCTGAAGTCTTCTAACTAGTGTAATGTTTTCCTCACTAACAAACTCACAGATAATTTAGCAAAGCTGCCTAAAGTGAAAAAGCACTATACACCTATGTTCACAGCAGCATTATTCAGAATAATCAAAAGGTGGAAGCAACCTAAGCATCCATCAATAGATGAATGAACAAAATGTGGTACATACACACAATGTAAAATTACTCAGCCTGAAGAGGGAGGAAACTGACACATGCTACAGCATGAACTTTGACGACTTTAAGCTAATAATGAAATATATAATGAGTCACTTGCAAAAAGACAAATACTGTATGATCCCACTTAATGAGGTATCTAAAGTAGTCAAACTCACAGAAACTGAAAGTAGAAATGATGGTTGCCAGAGACTAGGGGGAGAGAAAAGTGGGGAGTTGCTGTTCAATGGGTGTAGAGTTTCAGTTTTACAAGATGAAAAAGTTCTGGAGATCTGCTGCACAACAATGTGACTATGTGAACACTACTGAACTGTACACTTAATTACAGACGGCAAATTTGGGAGTTCCCTGCTGGTCTAGTGGTTAGGATTCAGCGCTTTCACTGCCATGGCCCAGGTTCAATCCCTGGTCGGGGAACTGAACTTCCCGCAAGCCACATGATGCGACCAAAATTTTTTTTTAAATTAAAAATTAAAAAAAATTATAGACAGAAAATTTTATGTGTACTTTACCTGTTTTTTTTTAAAAAGCAAAAATCAAATCTGTGTGTCAGGTATGAAATGATTTGTGTTGAATGCTTTTCAAAAGATGTGCCACTGATGCCTCATAAAAATACTTCAGAAAATCACTTTTGTAACTGAGATTAGAAATATTTGCGACACACTAGGAAGCCCCTTCGTGGGCAGAGACTGCGGGTAGCAGAGGGGGGAAGCTTCAGAGCCACGGAGGACAGCGCAGCCACAGGGGTGAGGAGGGCAAAGCGGAGATTCCCGCACAGAGGAGCGGTGCCGACCAGCACTCACCAGCCCGAGAGGCTTGTCTGCTCACCCGCCGGGGCGGGCGGGGGCTGGGAGCTGAGGCGCGGGCTTCGGTGCTAGCCGGGAGGGAGTCCGGGAAAAAGACTGCAGCTGCCAAAGAGGCAAGAGAATTTTTCTTGCCTCTTTGTTTCGCGGCGCGCAGGGAGAGGGGATTCAGAGCGCCGCCTGGACGAGCTCCAGAGACGGGCGCGAGCCGCGGCTATCAGCGCGGATCCCACAGCAACAGGGACGCAGAGGGAAAAACGGAGAGATTCCCGCACAGAGGCTCGGCGCCGAGCAGCACTCACCAGCCCGAGAGGCTTGTCTGCTCACCCGCCGGGGCGGGCGGGGGCTGGGAGCTGAGGCGCGGGCTTCGGTCGGATCCCAGGGAGAGGACTGGGGTTGGCTGCGTGAACACAGCCTGAAGGGTCTAGCGCACCACAACTAGCCGGGAGGGTGCACGAGAAAAAGTCTGCAGCTGCCGAAGAGGCAGGAGACTTTTTCTTGCCTCTTTGTTTCGCGGCGTGCAAGGAGAGGGGATTCAGAGCGCCACTTAAACGAACTCCAGAGACGGGCGCGAGCCGCGGCTATCAGCGCGGACCCCAGAGACGGGCATGAGACGCTAAGGCTGCTGCTGCCGCCACCAAACAGCCTGTGGGCGAGCACAGGTCATTCTCCACACCGCCCCTCCCAGGAGCCTGTGCAGCCCGCCACGGCCAGGCTCCCGTAATCCGGGGACAACTTCCCCGGGAGAACGCACGGCGCGCCTCAGGCTGCTGCAACGTCACGCCGGCCTCTGCCGCCGCAGGCTCGCCCCGCCTCCTCCGTACCGCTCCCTCCCCCCGGCCTGACTGAGCCAGAGCCCCCGAATCAGCTGCTCCTTTAACCCCGTTCTGTCTGGGCGGGGAACAGACGCCCTCAGGGGACCTACATGCAGAGGCGGGTCCAAATCCAAAGCTGAACCCCGGGAGCTGTACGAACAAAGAAGAGAAAGGGAAATCTCTCCCAGCAGCCTCAGAAGCAGCGGATTAAAGCTCCACAAACAACTTGATGTGCCTGCATCTGTTGAATACCTGAATAGACAACGAATCATCCCAAATTTAGGAGATGGACTTTGGGAGCAGGATATATTAACTTTTCCCCTTTTCCTTTTTTTTGTGAGTGTAGATGTGTATGCTTCTGGGTGAGATTTTGTCTGTATAGCTTTGCTCTCACCCTTAGTCCTAGGGTTAGGTCCGTCCGTTTTTTTTTTTTTTTGGCTTAAAAAAATTTTTTTTTTCCCTAATAAATGTTTTCTTAATAACTTTTTCCTTATTTTCTATTTTTAAAAAAATTTATAATAAGTTTTTTCATATTTTTTATTTTAAAAAATTAAAAAATTTTTTTTTCTTAATAAATTTTTTCTAAATAATTTTTTTCTTATTTTTAGTATAAAAAATTAATAAATCTATTTTTAAAAATTAAAAAAAAAATTTTTTTCTTAATAAATTTACTCTTAATAATTTTTTTCTTATTTTTTATTATAATTGCTTTATTTTATTTTATTTTATCCTCTTTTTTTCTTTCTTTCCATTTTTTCTCCCTTTTATTCTGAGCCGTGTGGATGAAAGGCTCTTGGTGCTCCAGCCAGGCATCAGGGCTGTGCCTCTGAGGTGGGAGAGCCAACTTCAGGACACTGGTCCACAAGAGACCTCCCAGCTCCACGTAATACCAAACGGCGAAAATCTCTCACAGATCTCCATCTCAACATCAAGACCCAGCTTCACTCAACGACCAGCAAGCTACAGTGCTGGACACCCTATGCCAAACAACTAGCAAGAGAGGAACACAGCCCCATCCATTAACAGAGAGGCTGCCTAAAATCATAATAAGGCCACAGACACCCCAAAACACACCACCAGACGTGGACGAACCCACCAGAAAGACAACATCCAGCCTCATCCACCAGAACACAGGCACTAGTTCCCTCCACCAGGAAACCTACACAACCCACTGAACCAACCTTAGCCACCGAGGACAGATACCAAAAACAACGGGAACTACGAACCTGCAGCCTGTGAAAAGGAGACCCCAAACACAGTAAGATAAGCAAAATGAGAAGACAGAAAAACACA
The DNA here is from genome assembly GCF_028564815.1 of Eubalaena glacialis. Taxonomy (NCBI): domain Eukaryota; kingdom Metazoa; phylum Chordata; class Mammalia; order Artiodactyla; family Balaenidae; genus Eubalaena; species Eubalaena glacialis. Next base: position 76,174,896 of record NC_083716.1, read on the forward strand.
CAGCAGATGAAGGAGCAGGATCAAAACACACCAGACCTAACAAATGAAGAGGAAATAGGTAGTCTACCTGAAAAAGAATTCAGAATAATGATAGTAAGGATGATCCAAAGTCTTGGAAATAAAATAGACAAAATGCAAGAAACATTTAACAAGGACGTAGAAGAACTAAAGAGGAACCAAGAAACGATGACAAGCACAATAAATGAAATTAAAAATACTCTAGATGGGATCAATAGCAGAATAACTGAGGCAGAAGAACGGATAAGTGACCTGGAAGATAAAATGGTGGAAATAACTACTGCAGAGCAGAATAAAGAAAAAAGAATGAAAAGAACTGAGGACAGTCTCAGAGACCTCTGGGACAACATTAAACGCACCAACATTCGAATTATAGGGGTCCCAGAAGAAGAAGAGAAAAAGAAAGGGACTGAGAAAATATTTGAAGAGATTATAGTTGAAAACTTCCCTAATATGGGAAAGGAAATAGTTAATCAAGTCCTGGAAGCACAGAGAGTCCCATACAGGATAAATCCAAGGAGAAACACACCAAGACACATATTAATCAAACTATCAAAAATTAAATATAAAGAAAACATATTAAAAGCAGCAAGGGAAAAACAACAGATAACACACAAGGGCATCCCCATAAGGTTAACAGCTGATCTTTCAGCAGAAACGCTGCAAGCCAGAAGGGAGTGGCAGGATATACTTAAAGTGATGAAGGAGAAAAACCTACAACCAAGATTACTCTACCCAGCAAGGATCTCATTCAGATTTGATGGAGAAATTAAAACCTTTACAGACAAGCAAAAGCTGAGAGAGTTCAGCACCACCAAACCAGCTTTACAACAAATGCTAAAGGAACTTCTCTAGGCAAGAAACACAAGAGAAGGAAAACACCTACAATAACAAACCCAAAACATTTAAGAAAATGGGAATAGGAACATACATATCGATAATTACCTTAAATGTAAATGGATTAAATGCTCCCACCAAAAGACACAGACTGGCTGAATGGATACAAAAACAAGACCCATATATATGCTGTCTACAAGAGACCCACTTCAGACCTAGAGACACATACAGACTGAAAGTGAGGGGATGGAAAAAGATATTCCATGCAAATGGAAATCAAAAGAAAGCTGGAGTAGCAATTCTCATATCAGACAAAATAGACTTTAAAATAAAGACAATTACAAGAGACAAAGACGGACACTATATAATGATCAAGGGATCGATCCAAGAGGAAGGTATAACAATTGTAAATATTTATGCACCCAACATAGCAGCACCTCAATACATAAGGCAAATACTAACAGCCATAAAAGGGGAAATCGACAGTAACACAATCATAGTAGGGGACTTTAACACCCCACTTTCACCAATGGACAGATCATCCAAAATGAAAATAAATAAGGAAACACAAGCTTTAAATGATACATTAAACAAGATGGACTTAATTGATATTTATAGGACATTCCACCCAAAAACAACAGAATACACATTTTTCTCAAGTGCTCATGGAACATTCTCCAGGATAGATCATATCTTGGGTCACAAATCAAGCCTTGGTAAATTTAAAAAAATTGAAATCGTATCAAGTATCTTTTCCGACCACAACGCTATGAGACTAGATATCAATTACAGGAAAAGATCTGTAAAAAATACAAACACATGGAGGCTACACAATACACTACTTAATAACGAAGTGATCACTGAAGAAATCAAAGGGGAAATCAAAAAATACCTAGAGACAAATGACAATGGAGACACGACGATCCAAAACCTATGGGATGCAGCAAAAGCAGTTCTAAGAGGGAAGTTTATAGCAATACAAGCCTACATCAAGAAACAGGAAACATCTCGAATAAACAACCTAACCTTGCACCTAAAGCAATTAGAGAAAGAAGAACAAAAAAACCCCAAAGCTAGCAGAAGGAAAGAAATCATAAAGATCAGATCAGAAATAAATGAAAAAGAAATGAAGGAAACAATAGCAAAAATCAATGAAACTAAAAGCTGGTTCTTTGAGAAGATAAACAAAATTGATAAACCATTAGCCAGACTCATCAAGAGAAAAAAGGAGAAGACTCAAATTAATAGAATTAGAAATGAAAAAGGAGAAGTAACCACTGACACTGCAGAAATACAAACGATCATAAGAGATTACTACAAGCAACTCTATGCTAATAAAATGGACAACCTGGAAGAAATGGACAGATTCTTAGAAATGCACAACCTGCCGAGACTGAACCAGGAAGAAATAGAAAATATGAACAGACCAATCACAAGCACTGAAATTGAAACTGTGATTAAAAATCTTCCAACACACAAAAGCCCAGGACCAGATGGCTTCACAGGCGAATTCTATCAAACATTTAGAGAAGAGCTAACACCTATCCTTCTCAAACTCTTCCAAAATATTGCAGAGGGAGGAACACTCCCCAACTCATTCTACGAGGCCACCATCACCCTGATACCAAAACCAGGCAAAGATGTCACAAAGAAAGAAAACTACAGGCCAATATCACTGATGAACATAGATGCAAAAATCCTCAACAAAATACTAGCAAACAGAATCCAACAGCACATTAAAAGGATCATACACCATGATCAAGTGGGGTTTATTCCAGGAATGCAAGGATTCTTCAATATACGCAAATCAATCAACGTGATACATCATATTAACAAATTGAAGGAGAAAAACCATATGATCATCTCAATAGATGCAGAGAAAGCTTTCGACAAAATTCAACACCCATTCATGATAAAAGTCCTGCAGAAAGTAGGCATAGAGGGAACTTTCCTCAACATAATAAAGGCCGTATATGACAAACCCACAGCCAACATTGTCCTCAATGGTGAAAAACTGAAACCATTTCCACTAAGATCAGGAACAAGACAAGGTTGCCCACTCTCACCACTATTATTCAACATAGTTTTGGAAGTGTTAGCCACAGCAATCAGAGAAGAAAAAGAAATAAAAGGAATCCAAATCGGAAAAGAAGAAGTAAAGCTGTCACTGTTTGCAGATGACATGATACTATACATAGAGAATCCAAAAGATGCTACCAGAAAACTACTAGAGCTAATCAATGAATTTGGTAAAGTAGCAGGATACAAAATTAATGCACAGAAATCTCTTGCATTCCTGTATACTAATGATGAAAAATCTGAAAGTGAAATTAAGAAAACACTCCCGTTTACCATTGCAACAAAAAGAATAAAATACCTAGGAATAAACCTACCTAAGGAGACAAAGGACCTGTATGCAGAAAATTATAGGACACTGATGAAAGAAATTAAAGATGATACAAATAGATGGAGAGATATACCATGTTCTTGGATTGGAAGAATAAACATTGTGAAAATGACTCTGCTGCCCAAAGCAATCTACAGATTCAATGCAATCCCTATCAAACTACCACTGGCATTTTTCACAGAACTAGAACAAAAAATTTCACAATTTGTATGGAAACACAAAAGACCCCGAATAGCCAAAGCAATCTTGAGAACGAAAAATGGAGCTGGAGGAATCAGGCTCCCTGACTTCAGACTATATTACAAAGCTACAGTAATCAAGACAGTTTGGTACTGGCACAAAAACAGAAATATAGATCAATGGAACAGGATAGAAAGCCCAGAGATAAACCCACGCACATATGGTCACCTTATCTTTGATAAAGGAGGCAAGCATATACAGTGGAGAAAAGACAGCCTCTTCAATAAGTGGTGCTGGGAAAATTGGACAGGTACATGTAAAAGTATGAAATTAGAACACTCCCTAACACCATACACAAAAATAAACTCAAAATGGATTAAAGACCTAAGTGTAAGGCCAGACACTATCAAACTCTTAGAGGAAAACATAGGCAGAACACTGTATGACATAAGTCACAGCAAGATCCTTTTTGACCCAGGTCCTAGAGAAATGGAAATAAAAACACAAATAAACAAATGGGACCTAATGAAACTTAAAAGCTTTTGCACAGCAAAGGAAACCATAAACAAGACCAAAAGACAACCCTCAGAATGGGAGAAAATATTTGCAAATGAAGCAACGGACAAAGGATTAATCTCCAAGATTTACAAGCAGCTCATGCAGCTCAATAACAAAAAAACAAACAACCCAATCCAAAAATGGGCAGAAGACCTAAATAGACATTTCTCCAAAGAAGAGATACAGATTGCCAACAGACACATGAAAGAATGCTCAACATCATTAATCATTAGAGAAATGCAAATCAAAACTACAATGAGGTATCATCTCACACCGGTCAGAATGGCCATCATCAAAAAATCTAGAAACAATAAATGCTGGAGAGGGTGTGGAGAAAAGGGAACACTCTTGCACTGTTGGTGGGAATGTAAATTGATACAGCCACTATGGAGAACAGTATGGAGGTTCCTTAAAAAACTAAAAATAGAACTACCATATGACCCAGCAATCCCACTACTGGGCATATACCCTGAGAAAACCATAATTCAGAAAGAGTCATGTACCAAAATATTCATTGCAGCTCTGTTTACAATAGCCAGGACATGGAAGCAACCTAGGTGTCCATCATCGGATGAATGGATAAAGAAGATGTGGCACATATATACAATGGAATATTACTCAGCCATAAAAAGAAATGAAATGGAGGTGTTTGTAATGAGGTGGATGGAGTTAGAGTCTGTCATACAGAGTGAAGTAAGTCAGAAAGAGAAAAACAAATACAGTATGCTAACACATATATATGGAATCTAAGGGAAAAAAAAAAAAAAAAGAGGTCATGAAGAACCTAGTGGCAAGATGGGAATAAAGACACAGACCTACTAGAGAATGGACTTGAGGATATGGGGAGGGGGAGGGGTGAGATGTGACAGGGTGAGAGAGTGTCATGGACATATATACACTACCAAATGTAAAATAGATAACTAGTGGGAAGCAGCCACATAGCACAGGGAGATCAGCTCGGTGCTTTGTGACCACCTAGAGGGGTGGGATAGGGAGGGTGGGAGGGAGGGAGATGCAAGAGGGAAGAGATATGGCAACATATGTATATGTGTAACTGATTCACTTTGTTGTAAAGCAGAAGCTAGCACACCATTGTAAAGCAATTATAATTCAATAAAGATGTTTAAAAAAAAAATAAAAAATAAAAAAAATAAAAATAAAAAAAAAGAAATATTTGCAAGTTTACAAATCATGCTCAGTGTAAAACAGAGGTGAAGACAAAAGTAGGGAACAGTACACTTCTAGCAATGCATGCTGTTTACATTTTCCCCATTTCTATTTTTGTAAGGAAGAGGCAAGCAACACTCTTAAAAGCAAGATTATTCCTTTCAATTGTTTCAGAGGCTTTTTATTCTTCATATAGTAATTAAACAAACTTTTTCTCGAAGTCTCAATTTATTCCTAAAAATAATAATGGATAACCAGAAATGACTAAGGGCTTAAAATATAATTTTAACCATGGAGTCCTGGATTTGAACAAAAAACATGTTCTTAACACAGGAGTATTATATAGTATCCAGAAATGATACAGATCTTTTGGGGAGAGAATGTACATAATGAAGAAAGGTAAGTTATGATCAACATGATTCCTCTAAGGAATGTATTCTGAGCATATAGCTAAAGCAAGTGACAATCAACAAGGTTCTAGGCACAGGAAAAAAAAAATAATGAAAGGATCTGCATATGCCTTTACCTTTCTAAGCTTTGAATGAAGCCCTATTTAAGAGACAACCTTCTCTGAAATCCCAAAGTACTTCCTAACTAGGATGGCACAGCGCAGACATAGCCCTACCAAGAACCTGGGGCACTGGGCTCAAGTCCTCGTAATCCCACTAAACCAGCCAAGTTATCTCATCTTTCAGGGCCTGTTCCCTCACCTGTAAAATGATGGAGTTAGATCTGTGCTTCTCAAGTTTTAATGGAATCCAAATCACCTGGGAAATCTGGTTAAAATGCACACTGATTCAGAAGGGCTTGAGATTCGACCCAGGTGAAGCTGAAGCTACTGGCTCCTGGACACACTTTGAGAAGCCGGGGTGAGATGCTCTCTGAGGTTACCTTATTCTAACACTGTCTCTATTCTCTCTGTCCAATGACATTAATCATTTTCTACCTTGTACTATATTTACGAAGCTCCCTAGTTAAACTTCAAGTTCCACAATAGTAGAATAATTTTTTTTCTTTTTCATATTCTTTTCCATTATGGTTTATTACAGGATATTGAAGATAGTTCCCTGTGCTATACAGTAGGTCCTTATTGGTTATCTATTTTATGTATACTAGTGTGTGTCTGCTAATCCCAAACTTCCCCACCCCCTTTCCCCTTTGGTAATCATAAATTTGTTTTCTATGTCCGTGAGTCTGTTTCTGTTTTGTTAATAGGTTCATTTGTATCATATTTTAGATTCCACATATAAGTGATATCATATGGTATTTGTCTTCCTCTGACTTACTTCACTTAAGTATGATAATCTTTAGGTACATCCACGTTGCTGCAAATGGCATTATTTCACTTTTTTATGGCTGAATAATATTCCATGTGTATATATAATACCACATCTTTATCCATTTATCTGTCAGTGGACATGTAGGTTGTTTCCATGTCTTGGCTATTGTGAATAGTGCTGCTATGAACATAGGGGTGCATGTATCTTTTTGAATTGGAGTTTTGTCCAGACATATGCCCAGGAGTGGGATTGCTGGATCATATGTTAACTCTATTTTTAGTTCAAGGAACCTCCATACTGTTTTCCATAGTAGCTGCACCAACTTACATTCCTACCAACAGTGCAGAAGGATTCCCTTTTCTCTACATCCTCTCCAACATTCGCTATTTGTATACTTTTTAATGATGGCCATTCTGACTGGTGTTAGGTGGTACCTCATTACGGTTTTGATTTGCATTTTTCTAATAATTAGCGATGTTGAGCATCTTTTCATGTGCCTATTGGCCGTCTATATGTCTTCTTTGGAGAAATGTCTATTTGGGTCTTCTGCCCATTTTTTTGATTGGGTTGTTTAGTTTTTTGTAATTGAGTTGCATCAGCTGTTTAATTATTTTGGAAATTAAGCCCTTCTCAGTCGCATAGTTTGTAAGTATTTTCTCTCATTCTGTAGTCTGTCTTTTCGTCTTGTTTATGACTTCCTTTGCTATGCAAAAGCTTCTGTGTGATTAGGTCCCATTTGTTTATTTTTGCTTTTATTTCTATTGCCTTGGGAGACTGCCCTAGGAAAACACTGCCACTTCAGCGAATGTTTCGCCTATGTTCTCTTCTAGGAGTTTTATGGTGTCACGTCTTATGTTTAAGTCTTAAAGCCATTTTGAGTTTATTTTTGTCTATGGTGTGAGAATAAACTTTTTCTTGAACACCAAAGAAACAAAAAGTTCTCAAGTGATAGGAACAGGACCTCATGGCTCTTCCAACTCCCCAAAAACTTCCCCATGTAAAATCCAATCTCTGATCACTCTACCAACTCAGGAGTTACATCTCGTTTTAAAACACACACCTACTTTAGGTTATCTGGCACCACAGCAATCAAATTCCCTATTAAAAAATACAGGTCCTACACCAAGTTCTTGTTAGACACCCAGCACATGCCAACTGCCTAGGTTCAAATCTCAGCTTGAAGCACTTATTAGACACCTGAACTTGGCTTTCTTAACATCCTGCCCAAGTTTTCTCATCTTTAAAATGAGAATGTTGTGAAAATTAAATGAGTTAAAAGACAGTAAAAGCACCAGAGGTATCTACCACCATAAAGCTTACAATGTGACTGGGGAGATTAGACTAAACTGAATTCTTTTCCAACTAAAGATACTGTACGAAACTTATTTTTGTAGTAATTCTTATTTTTAAAACAATCTTTAAAGATCTCTAATATTAAAATTGATCTCTCTTTAAATACTGTTCTTGGCAGAATCACAGCATTAAAAGTATTAAATCCATATGCTTCTTTGGTGATTCAAAATAAAACAGGAACAAGAAGCAACTGAAATGGGAACGTTGGTTAGGGATTCTAAAAGTTTGGGCACTGATATTTTATAATTCTGATAACATGTTTCTCTTCTGCCAATTACTTCAAGATGCACTAAAATTTTATGGGGAAGGTTTTATCTCAATACTTTGTTCAAAAATGATAAAAGACAACAAATGCTGGAGGGGTGTGGAGAAAAGGGAACCCTCTTGCATTGTTGGTGGGAATGTAAATTGATACAGCCACTATGGAGAACAGTACAGACGTTCCTTAAAAAACTAAAAAAGAGAATTACCGTATGACCCAGCAATCCCACCACTGGGCATATAACCAGAGAAAACAGTAATTCAAAAAGACACATGCACCCCAATGTTCACTGCAGCACTATTTACAATACCCAGGTCATGGAAGCTACCTAAATACCCATCGACAGACGAATGGATAAAGAAGATGTGGGATAAAGAAGATGTGGTACATACATACAATGGAACATTAGCCATAAAAAGGAACGAAACTGGGTCATTTGTAGAGACGTGGATTGACCTAGAGACTGTCACACAGAATGAAGTAAGTCAGAAAGAGAAAAACAAATACTGTATATTAACGCATATATGTGGAATCTAGAAAAATGGTACAGATGAACTGGTTTCCAAGGCAGAAATGGAGACACAGACGTAGAGAACAAACGTATGGATGCCAAGGGGGCAAAGTGGGGGTGGGGGATGAATTGGGAGAGTGGGAGTGACATATATACACTAATATGTATAAAATACATAACTAATAAGAACCTGCTGTATACCACAGTGATCTCCACTTCGCTGTACAGTAGAAACTAACACAACACTGTAAAACAACTATACCTCAACAACAACAACAAAAAAATAAAAGACAATATAGGTCGTTATGAGTGATATCACTAACAATTCAAATAATGTTTAAGCCAAGAATGTATCTATTTTGGGTACTAACCCAAACAAATAAAGTAAATTTTATTTATTTTCTTCTTAAAGTTTATCAGGAAACTTAGGACAGAAAAGGTAACTTAACACTCTTCATGAATTTCAACTCCAGGAGCACCTAAATATATAAGACAAATATTCAGAGACCTAAAGGAAGAAACATACAGCAATGTAATTACAGGAGACTTTAATATCCCACTTACATCAATAGACAGATCATCCAGACCAAAAAAACAGTAAGGAAACACAGGCCATAAATGACATATTAGACAAGATGGAACAAATATATAAAGAACACTCCATCCAAAAGCAACAAAATACACATTCTTCAAGTGCTCATGGAACATTCTCCAGGATAGATCATATGTCAGACCACAAAACAAGTCTCAATAACGTGGCCCGGGTTCAATCCCTGGTTGGGGAACTAACTAACTGCAAAAACAAAACACACACACACACACACACACAAAAACACACAGAAACCAAAAATGAAAAGATGTTTCAACTGGTAACAGAGAAATACAAAGGATAATAAGAGACTACTATGAACAATTATATGCCAACAAATTGGGCAACCTAGAAGAAATGGATAAATTCCTAGAAACACAAAACTGTCTAAGACCAAATTATGAAAAAACAGAAAATCTGAACAAACCAATCACAGACATATCTCGGAGATACTGCAAGCTCAGTTCCAGGCCACCGCGATAAAGTGAATACTGGAATAAAATGAGTCACAGAAACTTTTTGGTTTCCCAATACATCTAAAAGTTATGTTGGGACTTCCCTCGTAGTCCAGTGGTTAAGACCCCGAGCTCCCAATGCAGGGGGCCCATGTTTGATCCCTGGTCAGGGAACTAGATCCCACATGCTGCAACTAAGAGCCCACATACTGCAGCTAAAAAAGGTCCCACAAGCTGCAACTAAAAGATCCCACATGGGGAAACAAAGATCCCACGTGCCACAACTAAGACCCAGTGCAGCCAAATAAATAAATAAATAAATAAATAAATAATTTTAAAATAAATAAATAAAAGTTATGTTTACACTACACTGTTGTCTATTAAGTGTGCAATAGCATTATGTCTAAAAAAACAATGTACATTCCTTAATTTGAAAATAATGCAGTTGGAACAATGGTGCCAATAAGACACAGCGTAGTCATAAACCTTCAATTTGTAAAAAAAAAAAAAAAAAAAAATGCAACATCTGCAAAGTGCAATAAAGCAAAGCACAATAAAATGAGGTACACCTGTACTGGTATGGAAACTGAATTAGTAATCACAAACTTCACAACAAACAAAAATCCAGGACCAGACGGCTTCACTGGTGAATCCTACCAAAAATTCAAAGAATTAATACCAATCCTCCTCAAAGTCTTCCAAAAAATAGAAGAATAGAGAACACTTTCAAACTTATTTTACAAGACCAGCATTACCCTGATACCAAACCAGACAAGGACACCACATGGAAAAAAAAAAAGCTAGAGGCCAATATCCCTGATGAACACAGATACAAAAATCCTCAGCAAAATACTAGCAAATCAAGTGGGATTTATTCCAGGGATACAAAGATGGTTCAACAAATCAAACTTATCCAAACACCAACGTGATGCCACATTAACAAAATGAGGAATAAAAATCATATGAGCAAGGGGAGCAACCAAGATGGCGGAGTAGGAAGACGTGCTCTTACTCCCTCTTGCGAGAGCACCAGAATCACAACTACCTGCTGGACAATCATCGACAGGGAGACACCGGAACTCACCAAAAAAGATACCCCACATCCAAAGACAAAGGAGAAGCCACAATGAGACGGTAGGAGGGGCACAATCACAGTAAAATCAAATCCCATAACTGGTGGGTGGGTGACTCACACTGGCGAACACTTATACCACAGAAGTCCACCCACTGGAGTGAAGGTTCTGAGCCCCACGTCAGGCTTCCCAACCTGGGGGTCTGGCAACGGGAGGAGGAATTCCTAGAGAATCAGACTTTGAAGCCTAGTAAGAATTGACTGCAGGACTTCGACAGGCCTGGGGGAAACAGAGACCCCACTCTTGGAGGGCACATACAAAGTAGTGTGCGCATCGGGACCCAAGGGAAGCAGCAGTGACCCCAGGGGAGACTAAACCAGACCTAGCTGCTAGTGCTGTAGGGTCTCCTGCAGAGGTGGGGGGTGGCTGTGGCTCACCGTGGGGACAAAGACACTGGCAGCAGAAGTTCTGGGAAGTACTCCTTGGCGTGAGCCCTCCCAGAGTCTGTCATCAGCCCCATCAAAGAGCCCAGGTAGGCTCCAGTGTTGGGTTGCCTCAGGCCAAACAACCAACAGGGAGGGAACCCAGACCCAACCATCAACAGTCAAGTGGATTAAAGTTTTACTGAGCTCTGCCCACCAGAGCAACAGTCAGCTCTACCCACCACCAGTCCCTCCCATCAAGCCTCTTAGATAGCCTCATCCACCAGAGAGCAGACAGCAGAAGAAAGAAGAAGTACAATCCTGCAGCCTGTGGAACAAAGACCACATTCACAGAAAGATAGACAAGATGAAAAGGCAGAGGGCTATATACCAGATGAAGGAACAAAATAAAACCCCAGAAAAACAACTAAATGAAGTGGAGATAGGCAACCTTCCAGAAAAAGAATTCAGAATAATGATAGTGAAGATGATCCAGGACCTCGGAAAAAGAATGGAAGCAAAGATCTAGAAGATGCAAGAAATGTTTAACAAGGACCTGGAAGAATTAAAGAACAAACAGAGATGAACAATACAATAACTGAAATGAAAACTACACTAGAAGGAATCAATAGCAGAATAACTGAGGCAGAAGTACGGATAAATGACCTCTAAGACAGAATGGTGGAATTCACCGCTGCAGAACACACTAAAGAAAAAAGAATGAAAAGAAATGAAGACAGCCTAAGAGACCTCTGGGACATTAAACGCAACAACATTCACATTATAAGGGTCCCAGAAGGAGAAGAGAGAGAGAAAGGACACGAGAAAATATGTGAAGAGATTATAGTCGAAAACTTCCCTAACAAGGGAAAGGAAATAGCCACCCAAGTCCAGGAAGCGCAGCGAGTGCCATACAGGATAAACCCAAGGAGAAACACGCCGAGACACATAATAATCAAACTGGCAAAAATTAAAGACAGAGAAAAATTATTGAAAGCAGCAAGGGAAAAACGACAAATAACATACAAGGGAACTTCCATAAGGTTAACAGCTGATTTCTCAGCAGAAAATCTACAAGCCAGAAGGGAGTGGTATGATATACTTAAAGTGATGAAAGGGAAGAACCTACAACCAAGATTACTCTACCAGGCAAGGATCTCATTCAGATTCGATGGAGAAATCAAAAGCTTTACAGACAAGCAAAAGCTAAGAGGATTCAGCACCACCAAACCAGCTCTACAACAAATGCTAAAGGAACTTCTCTAAGTGGGAAACACAAAAGAAAAGGACCTACAAAAACAAACCCATAACAATGAAGAAAATGGTCATAGGAACATACATATCGATAATTACCTTAAACGTGAATGGATTAAATGCTCCAACCAAAAGACACAGGCTTGCTGAATGGATACAAAAATAAGACCCATATATATGCTGTCTACAAGAGATCCACTTCAGACCTAGGGACACATACAGACTGAAAGTGAGGAGATGGAAAAAGATATTCCATGCAAATGGAAATCAAAAGAAAGCTGGAGTAGCTATACTCATATCAGATAAAATAGACTTTAAAATAAAGAATGTTACAAGAGACAAGGAAGGACACTACATAATGATCAAGGGATCAATCCAAGAAGAAGATATAACAATTATAAATATATATGCACCCAACATAGGAGCACCTCAATACATAAGGCAACTGCTAACAGCTATAAAAGAGGAAATCGACAGTAACACAATAATAGTGGGGGACTTTAACACCTCACTTACACCAATGGACAGATCATCCAAAATGAAAATAAATAAACAGAAGCTTTAAATGACACAATAGACCAGATAGATTTAATTGATATTTAAAGGACATTCCATCCAAAAACAGCAGATTACACGTTCTTCTCAAGTGCGCACGAAACATTCTCCAGGATAGATCACATCTTGGGTCACAAATCAAGCCTCAGTAAATTTAAGAAAATTGAAATCATATCAAGCATCGTTTCTGACCACAATGCTATGAGATTAGAAATCAATTACGGGGAATAAAACGTAAAAAATACAAACACGTGGAGGCTAAACAATACATTACTAAATAACCAAGGGATCACTGAAAAAATCAAAGAGGAAATGAAAAAATAACTAGAGACAAATGACAATGAAAACACGACGATCCAAAACCTATGGGATGCAGCAAAAGCAGTTCTAAGAGGGAAGTTTATAGCTATACAAGACTACCTAAAGAAACAAGAAAAATCTCAAGTAAACAATCTAACCTTAAACCTAAAGAAACTAGAGAAAGAAGAACAAACAAAACCCAAAGTTAGCAGAAGGAAAGAAATCATAAAAATCAGAGCAGAAATAAATGAAATAGAAACAAAGAAAACAACAGCAAAGACCAATAAAACTAAAAGCTGGTTCTTTGAGAAGATAAACAAAACTGATAAACCATTAGCCAGACTCATCAAGAAAAAGAGAGAGAAAACTCAAATCAATAAAATTAGAAATGAAAAAGAAGTTACAACAGGCACCGCAGAAATACAAAGCGTCCTAAGAGACTACTACAAGCAACTCTATGCCAATAAAATGGACAACCTGGAAGAAATGGACAATTTCTTAGAAAGGTATAACCTTCCAAGACAGAACCAGGAAGAAACACAAAATATGAACAGACCAATCACAAGTAATGAAATTGAAACTGTGATTAAAAATCTTCCAACAGGGCTTCCTTGGTGGTACAGTGGTTAAGAATCTGCCTGCCAATGCAGGGGACACGGGTTCGAGCCCTGGTCCAGGAAGATCCCACATGCCACGGAGCAACAAAGCCCGTGCGCCACAACTACTCAGTCTGCGCTCTAGAGCCCGCAAGCCACAACTACTGAGCCTGCGTGCCACAACTACTGAAGCCCGCGTGCCTAGAGCCTGTGCTCCGCAAAGAGAGAAGCCACCGCAATGAGAAGCCTGCACACCGTAACCAAGAGTAGCCCCCGCTCGCCACAACTAGAGAAAGCCCGTGCGCAGCAAAGACGACCCAACACAGACAAAAATAAACAAAATTAATTTAAAAAAAAAATCTTCCAACAAACAAAAGTCCAGGACCAGATGGCTTCACAGGTGAATTCTATCAAACATTTGGAGAAGAGCTAACACCCATCCTTCTCAAACTCTTCCAAAAAACTGCAGAGGAAGGAACACTCCCAAACTCATTCTATGAGGCCACTATCACCCTGATACCAAAACCTGACAAAGATACTACAAAAAAAGAAAATTACAGACCAATATCACTGATGAATATAGATGCAAAAATCCTCAACAAAATACTAGCAAACAGAATCCAACAACACATTAAAAGGATCATACACCACAATCAAGTGGGATTTTTCCGAGGGATGCAAGGATTCTTCAATATATGCAAATCAATCAATGTGATACACCATATTAACAAACTGAAGAAGAAAAGCCATATGATCATCTCAACAGATGCCAAAAAAGCTTTTGACAAAATTCAACACCCATTTATGACAAAACCTCTCCAGAAAGTGGGCATAGAGGGAACCTACCTCAACGTAATAAAGGCGATATACAACAAACCCACAGCAAACATCTCTCTCAATGGTGAAAAACTGAAAGCATTTCCTCTAAGTTCAGGAAAGAGACAAGGATGTCCACTCTCACCACTATTATTCAACATAGTTTTGGAAGTCCTAGCCACAGCAATCAGAGAAGAAAAAGAAATAAAAAGAATACAAATTGGAAAAGAAAAGTAAAACTGTGACTGTTTGCAGATGACATGATACTATACCTAGAGAACCCTAAAAATGCCACCATAAAACTACTAGAGCTAATCCATGAATTTGGTAAAGTTGCAGGATACAAAATTAATGCACAAAAATCTCTTGCATTCCTATACACTGTTGTTGAAAAATCTGAGAGAGAAATTAAGGAAACACTCCCATTTACCATTGCAACAAAAAGAATAAAATACCTAGAAATAAATCTACCTAGAGAAACAAAAGACCTGTATGCAGAAAACTATAAGACACTGATGAAAGAAATTAAAGATGATACCAACAGATGGAGAAATATACCATGTTCTTGGATTGGAAGAATCAACATTGTGAAAATGACTATACTACCCAAAGCAATCTACAGATTCAATGCAATCCCCATCAAATTACCAATGGCATTTTTTACGGAACTAGAACAAATCATTTAAAATTTGTATGGAGACACAAAAGACCCCAAAAGCCAAAGCAGTCTTGACGGAAAACAACGGAGCTGGAGGAATCAGACTCCCTGACTTCAGACTATACTACAAAGCTACAGTAATCAAGACAATATGGTACTGGCACAAAAACAGAAACATAGATCAATGGAGCAAGATAGAAAGCCCAGAGATAAACCCACGCACCTATGGTCAACTAATCTATGACAAAGGAGGCAAAGATATACAATGGAGAAAAGACAGTCTCTTCAATAAATGGTGCTGGGAAGACTGGACAGCTACATGTAAAAGAATGAAATTAGAACACTCCCTGACACCATACACAAAAATAAACTCAAAATGGATTCGAGACCTAAATGTAAGACCGGACACCTTAAAACTCTTAGAGGAAAACAAAAGAAGAACACTCTTTGACATAAATCACAGCAAGATCTTTTTTGATCCACCTCCTAGAGTAATGGAAATAAAAACAAAAATAAACAAATGGGACCTAATGAAACTTCAAAGCTTTTGCACAGCAAAGGAAACCATAAACAAGACGAAAAAACAACCCTCAGAATGGGAGAAAATATTTGCAAACGAATCAATGGACAAAGGATTAATCTCCAAAATATATAAACAGCTCATGCAGCTCAATATTAAAGAAACAACCCAATCCAAAAATGGGCAGAAGACCTAAATAGACATTTCTCAAAAGAAGACCAGATGGCCAAGAAGCACATGAAAAGCTGCTCAACATCACTAATTATTAGAGAAATGCCAATCAAAACTACAATGAGGTATCACCTCACACCAGTTAGAATGGGCATCATCAGAAAATCTACAAACAACAAATGCTGGAGAGGGTGTGGAGAAAAGGGAACCCTCTTGCACTGTTGGTGGGAGTGTAAATTGATACAGCCACTATGGAGAACAGTATGGAGGTTCCTTAAAAAACTAAAAATAGAACTACTATATGATCCAGCAATCCCACTACTGGGCATATACCCAGAGAAAACTATAATTCAAAAAGACACATGCACCCCAATGTTCACTGCAGCACTATTTACAATAGCCAGGTCATGGAAGCAACCTAAACGCCCATCGACAGACGAATGGATAAAGAAGTTGTGGTACATATATACAATGGAATATTACTCAGCCATAAAAAGGAAATTGAGTCATTTGTTGAGACGTGGATGGATCTAGAGACTGTCATACAGTGTGAAGTTAAGTCAGAAAGAGAAAAACAAATATCGTATACTAACGCATGTAGGTGGAACCCAGAAAAATAGTACAGATGAACTGGTTTGCAGGGCAGAAGTTGAGACACAGATGTAGAGAACGTATGGACACCAAGGGGGGAAAACTGCAGTGGGGTGGGGATGGTGGTGTGCTGAATTGGGCGATTGGGATTGACATGTATACACTGATGTGTATAAAACTGATGACTAATAAAAACCTGCAGTATAAAAAAACAAAACAACTAATACAAAACTTTCTTTGGGTTATTGGTATGGAAATATGTTAATATAAATGTTTCAGACATTACATGAAATTTCTAAAAATCTTATATGTTCTGGTATAATGTTATAAGTCATAATTCTAGTTATTACTTTAAAATGTATATCTCAGAAATAACTAAATTTCCTTGTCAATTGCATTATTATGAACTTTCATCAAATCTTTAACCATGGTCATTTTTAAGTCTTTTGTCATTTACAGACAGTTCTGGGTGTACTCTAATGCTTTTGCAAAAATGTTCCTATAAAAGGGTTTCATCTTCAAGGAATTCATGGAAAAGACTCTGACAAGTACAGGTTTCTGGTAACTGACTATACTGCTGAACTGAATGAATAAGCATTTTCAGAACTCTAATGGAAAACTGATGAATTCATAAAAGTGCTAACAAAAGATCAATATAAAAAAAAATTAATTACATGGGACTGAGTGAACTGATGAGGATGATTATAATTTTTGTGACTTTCTGTCTGAATAAAAAAAAAAAATCCACAAGGACTCAGAGGCAAAAAATATACAAATCAATTTTCATTGCAAAGTAAAGGAGCTTTTACAGTGGAGGATTACTGGACTGAATGTCAATATTATGACATAGTATGAGTGTGTTTCGTGTTTGGTAATTGCAATCACTGTTGCTTTTGTTGTGGTCATACATTTACAATGCTTGGTGTCAGTTTATTTATCTCTCGTAAAAATAAAATACAGTGTGTGTGTGTGAAAAAAAAACATTTAATGATCTTAATCTAGGAAATAGATTGATTCATTTCTCACCATGGGAATCCTAAGATATGAGCAATTATCCTGAGTAGTTAAAGTGGGGAAATTACTTCTGTAATGTTTGGCACTTCTGTAAAACATGCATGCACACACACTCACACACTTTTGCAACATGATTTCTCCATTCCAGTGAATAACATAGTGTAAACTTTTCTGAACTTTATTTTTTGTCACTCAAAGGGTGATTCAGTTGTGTCAGAACATTTGTAGACCAATATAGACGTTTTTTGTGTTTTCATTTTCTTCAGAAATATATCCAGAAGTGGAACTGCAGGATAGTACAGTTTTTTTTTTTTTGGCCGCACCATGTGGCATGCAGAACTTCCCGGACCAGGGATCGAACCTGCGCCCCCTGCAGTGGAAGCAGAGTCTTAACCCCTGGACCACCAGGGAAGTCCTGATATTTCTATTTTTAATTTTTCAAGGGCCCTCTATACTGTTTTCCACAGTGCTTGCACCAATGTACATTCCCACCAACAGCACACATGGGTTCCCTTTTCTCCACATCCTCCCAACACTTGTTACTTGTTATTTCCTATCTTTTTGATAACAGCCATTCTAACAGCTGAGAGATGATACCTCATTGTGGTTTTGATTTATTTGCATTTCCCTGATTAGTGATGTTGAGCGTCTTTTCAAGTACCTGTTGGCCATTTGTATGTCTTCTTTGGAAAAATGTCTGTTCAGATCCTCTGCCTGCTGTTTAATCAGATTTTTTGCTTTTTTTTTTGTTATTTAGTTGTGTGAGTTCTTTCTGTTGTTTTGGATACTAGTCTCTTATCAGCTACATGCTTTGCAAATATTTTCTCCCATTTGGTAGGTTGCCTTTTCATTTTGTTGATGATTTCCTCTATTGGGCCTAAGCTTTTTAGTTTGATGTAGCCCCAAAGGATTATACTGTCTCAATATCCTTTGTTGCTTCAGTTCTTATTTTCTTTGTTTTTCTATCAGCAATTGTGGTAGCAGCTTGATCTGTCTCCCAATGACCCCTGCCTCCTGGTATTCACAACCTTATGTAATCTCCCCTCCTCAAATGTGGGTTGGAACTAGTGACATGCATCTAAGGAACAGAATACCGCCAAGGTGATGGGGTGTCACTTCCATGCTGAGGTTACAAAAGATTGTCACTTCCACCTTGGTACATTCTCTCTCCCTTGCTTACTTTAATGAAGCCAACAGTCATGCTGTCAGCTGCCCCAAGGAAAGACTCACACAGAAGGGAATGAGGTGGCCTGCCAACAGCCAGCAAGGAACTGAAGTGCTCAATCCAAAACCGCTCAAGGAACGAAACCTTGCCATCACCCCTGTGAATGAGTTTGGAAGCAGCTCCTGCCCCAGTAGAGCCTTCAAATGGAACCACACCCCCAGCTGACCCTCAACTTGACTGTAGCCTTGTGAAAGACCCTGAAGCAAAGAACCCAGCTAAGTCATGCCTTTATTCCTAACACACAGAAACTGTGAGAAAACAAACGTGCACTGTTTTAAGCTGCTAAATTTTGGAATAATTTACCTCAATAGGTAACTAATATTTTAATAGTATGCCATCTGTCTTTTATTGTAAGCTGCCTCAAACTTTCCTTGGAAATAGATGTTTAAATATGGAAAGCAGTAAGTGACTGGCCAATCCTTACAGAGCTGTGATAACCTATCACTGAATATTAGCAGTATTAGCTTTTGTGATACCACAATCTCATATTAAAGCAGTTTCTGGCATTTAGGGTTTACAATAAACTGCCTTAATTGTGTTTTGAGAATTCTTTGGAAATTCTCATGGAAATTTGTACCTCTGATCCACGTAGGATGGAGTAGCTGGCCATGGTTTACCCTCCAACTGTAAACAACTACAAAGCTGGGCGAAATATATAAAAACAACAGTTTACAGACACAGAACAAAAAGTAACAGAAGGCTAAGTTTTAAGAAAAGGGAAATGCACAAAGTGAAACCTGCATTCACCCTGGCTTTCTTTCTGAGTGCATTTTCAAAAATGGAGTGCAAGAAAATAAAGCCCAAGCAGAAGGCAGTATCTCACTGGGCAAAGGAGATGGAGATTGGAACGAAAAAGACTAGATTTTAAGGAGTCCAGGGTTGGAGGGAAGTGCAGTGAAGATACTCTAAAAATATGCATCAAAAATCCTCTCAGGTCCTCACCTAACATATAAGCTGCACATGAACAGGGCGCAATTCCAGGAAGCCTAGCAGAACCTCTTAGCAAAGAATTCAGAAGCCACACAGTGTTGGGGAGACCGGTTGCAGTTTGGGCCTAGAGAGAGTATAACTTTGGTGAATACTTGGGGCTTTGAGTTGAGACCTCAAAGTCTAGCCCTAGGAGTAAGGACTACATTCTAGGCATTATGGGCAAAGCTGAAATAGACCCACCCTGATAAAGCCTAAAATCAAGCCTAGACTGGATCAAGGTGATCTGCTAGTATTTTAATTGCCAGCCAGAACAACATTTTTGGAGGAAGATAACAAATTCAGAATCTCTACAACACATCATCCACAATGTGTAATACACAATAAAGTTACTAGGCATGTCAAGCAGGAAAATGTCACTGATAACAAAGAGAAAAAGACAACAGAAACAGACCCAGAGATTATCCATGTATTGGAATAGCAAGGAACTCAAAATAACTATGCTTAAGATGGTAAAGAGAGAAAGAGACCACAACAGATGAAAAGAAAACTAGAGAATGGGATAAAAGTTCTGTAAGAATAGGGACTTTGTTTTATTCACTGTCAAATCCTTGATGTCCAGAACAGTACCTGATAGACAGTAACTGCTCACAATGTTGGGTGGATCAATGAACAGTTAGTTGGATAGAAGGATGGGAGAGGTTATGCTGAAGGTTGGTAACAAAACCAAAGATTCTTAAATGCCAAGAGAACATTACTGTATTTCACAGTAAATATCAGAATAAAACTCTGCATCAAAATCTAAGATAAAGGGACTTCCCTGGTGGCGCAGTGGTTAAGAATCCACCTGCCAATGCAGGGTACACGTGTTCAAGCCCGGGTCCGGGAAGATCCCACATGCCGCGGAGCAACTAAGCCCACGAGCCACAACTACTGAAGCCTGCACGCCTAGAGCCCGCGCTCCGCAACGAGAGAAGCCACCACAATGAGAAGCCTGCGTACCACAACAAAGAGTGGCCCCCACTCGCCGCAAGTAGAGGAAGACCCAACGCAGCCAAAAAAAAATAAATAAATTAAATTTAAAAAAAAATCTAAGATAAACAACTATACATATGTATATACATCTATACAGAGCTACAAAAAACTAGTTATTGGTACATTTACTTCATTCACTATTTCGTCCATCCAATCTTGAGGACATTTTAACCAGCAGTTTCCTACTCCCTGAGTAAAAATGAAAGCACAATACTACAAAATGTTCTAAAACCTTTATAAAAAGTACAAAATCTTCAGATTTAGTAATGTCTTACTCCATGTGCCCTGTACAAATTCCTCCCTTGCTGAATTCTCGTCAGAAACAGCCAACACTTTCCACATGCCCCACCCCTCTCTGTGAAATGCTCTTCTTCCTAGGCAATCAATAAGATTCCCATGGAAGTTGCCATATTTTTATATTACCTTGTCCCCTAGACACCTAAAGAACCGTTCCAACAGATTTTCAAACTCAGGACCAGAGGTTATGTCAAGAAGGCTTTAAGTGGTTATAACTAATGTGATACTCAGGAGTTAGCCAGGTGGAAAATGTAGATCTGGAGAGAGAAGGAGTAAAGCAATAAAGTTTGAAGAGGCAGAGTGGGAAAATCTGATTATCTTTGAGTCCCAGGTCCCACAAGTTCTTAGACCCACCTACACTGTAGTCCTGCCCTTCCTGCACCTTTCTTTTGATTCCAATAAATTATCCCTTTTGATTTAAGCTAATTTGAAGTGGGTTTCTATCACCTGCAACCAACAAAAATCCTAAGTACAGCTAGATTACCAAGCGACTTCCCTCACCAAGAACTACATGCTGAACTGCTTTAAAACTACAGGTTCAATATTGTCTTCTTTCCCAAAGGAAAAGAGTATTATGTTCTATAACTTTCTATTTATTTATTTCTGTGTCCTTGGGGAAAACTGTATGTAAAGATGAAAAGAAAAGGAACACCATACCAAACACAATAAGGTGACAGAGGAAAATCTAATGTACTCTTGAAACTTGTGGCAGTGCTTCAATGGAGAGCAAAGGAGAAAAGTCACTCACTCCCCATTTCCGAATCAATTGACTGTGAGTCTCTTAAAGGCAAGTAGTATCTCCTAACTGTAAGTACTCAATCAACTAAGTAATGTAATGCAACTGTATTTAGGATAACTGCTCAAGTATTAGAGAGATCCAGGAAAACCTTTTTGATTTTAAGTCAATTTCCGTAAGATTCCACTTTAGCTTTTTTTTTTTTTTTTTTAACAACTGCCACCATCTGCTGTGAAGACAAATTACAAGATGCAACCCAGTAATGAGTCCTGAAATCAATCTGTGGGTCACAACCAGCATTTAAAAAGCTCTAATAGTAAATATTAGAGTGCATCATATATAGCACTACACCCACCCGCCCACACACACACACACACACACACACACACACACACACGGCATCATATTGATGCTTCAGGTTTTTACTTTTTTGTCTTGTTTTCGGTGAAATTTATGAGTGTCCCTACATTTTGCACAATTCCAGGAGGTACATCCATAGTGTAGCAAGCTCTGCAGTAATATACACTTAGGTATGTGTGTACTAGTCATTATGTAAAAATTTCTCACTGTGGATCACAGTCAAAACAAATGGGAAAACATTGATCTAACGGAAAGATTAGATATTTTACTTAGAATCTTGCTTTCAAATCCAACTATCACCACTCACTCTGCAGTTCAAAGTTTTCATCCGTAAAATGGGGAAATATCTCATACAGCTACAAAGAAAACAAAACAAATAATACATGTAAGTGCCTGATGCCAACTCCAGCACTCTGTAATTATTGGATAAGTCTTAGTGCTCTACGGCCTTACCCCAGAGTGCTTCCATTAAGCCTAGCCTAGCCTAGCCTGTGACAAGATGAAATTTTCCTTGACATTTTTCAGGGCAACAAGATTTTATTTTTATTGCCAATATAACTAACATGGAAGAGTTACAAAGACCCCCCAATACGTACAAGGCCATTCTTTGGACTATATCTGATTCCTTTTCTTAGATGAGAAGAGTTGAGCACTCTGAATAGCAGCTCAGTTTCTCAACAAACATATATATTCTCAGCACTCTTAAAAGGGCCAAACACATAGAATACAATTGTGGTCACACAGTCACATGGACCCTGTCCTCAGAGTTTGCGGAGTAGGTAAGCAAAGCATGAGCAACACAGTCATGTGTAAATTAAAGTCTGACATCACTTCCCAAATAGGCTGCAAACAAAACAAAGAACTAGAAATTATCTCACACAAGTTTTGACATTTGCTACTAGCACTTGCATTGCCAAAATTAAATGTATGGAAAGAAAGGCCTAAATATATACTAAGTAATTTTATATGTTAGAATTTTTCCATATTAAAAATTGACAAAAAGAAAAAAAGCTGATGTAACAAAACTTATTCAGAGTCCACAGACTAGCTATTCCCCCCCCACCAATGTAAATACGATTTATCCTATTTTTCTTTTGACCAACTTCAAAAACCAGAATATCTGTACTATATATTAAAATGACTATTTCAAACTGGTCTCTTCCATATCTTAAAAATCACTGTGAGGCAATAAGCCTACAAGCCCTTACTGCAAACCTAACTTAGAGCACAGGTACTAAATACTGACACAGCATCTATAATTCAATATAAATAAGGACCACATTGAAATGAAATTTATAAGTCCATTAATACAGAAGCATTGCTAGAAAGAAGTCATGATATTAAAATAAGGTGTGGGGCTTCCCTGGTGGTGCAGTGGTTAAGAATCCACCAATGCAGGGGACACGGGTTCCAGCCCTGGTCAGCGAAGATCCCACATGCCACGGAGCAACTAAGCCCGTGCGCCACAACTACTGAGCCTGCGCTCTAGAGCCCACGAGCCCAAGTACTGAAGCCCGTGCTCCGCAACAAGAGAAGCCACCGCAAGGAGAAGCCCGGGCGCCGCAACGAAGAGTAGCCCCCACTTGCTGCAACTAGAGAAAGCCCGCGCACAGCAACGAAGACCCAACGCAGCCAAAAATAAATAAATAAATTTTAAAAATAATAATAAATAAATAAATAAAATAAGGTGTGGTCCATAATGTATTTGAGTCACTGATCTAATTACTAAATTTGTCTAGGCTTATTTACCTGTAAAACTGGGAAGCAATTCTTACTAAATTCCAAGGATGCTCTGAGGACACATGATTATAAATCTAGGTACTATAATAAGTCCTTATGCAATCAATTTGGACTACACTATGACGTCATTAGAAAAAGCTAGTATATGCTAATGGGATGTTCAAAAGCACTCAAAACCATAGCATTGAGAAGTACTTCTCATGTTGAGTCAACTGTATCCTGGATTGAACATCTGCTGACATAAAAGAATGTGAGAGTCTTCAAAAAAGTCAGTCTTCTAACGAAAACACTAATCTGAAAAGATGCATGCAACCCAATGTTCACAGCAGCATTATTTACAATTGCCAAGATATAGAAGCAACCTACGTGTCCATTAACAGATGAGTGGATAAAGACGTGGTGTGTGTGTATGTACATATAAATACATGTGCACACACACACAGCCCCACACACCGGAATACTACTCAGCCGTAAAAAAAGCATGAAATTTTGCCCTTTGCAACCACATGGATGGACTTGGAGGGTACGATACTAAGTGAAATAAGTCAGAAAAGACAAATACTGTACAACATCACTTATATGTGAAATCAAAAAAATAAAACTAGTGAATATAACAAAAAAACAGACTCACAGATATAGAGAACTAGTGGTTACCTGTGGGGAGAGGGAAGGGGGAAGGGCAAGATAGGAGTAGGGGACTGAGGGGGTACAAACTATGTACGAAATAAATAAGCTACAACGATATACAGGACAACAGAGGAGGGAAAAACCCCAGTCTTCTAAAACTGAGTGACAACAAATTCAGAGGCCTGTCACTGGTACTCAGCAGCACAGTTAAAACGATTCAAGTAAATGTTAATCTCTGTTCCACTGTTACCTTCCATCAAACAGCTAGGCTAGAACTCAGATCTTTCAAATCTCAAATGGTTTAAGAATTCAAGATGCCAAATTTCTGATACATAAATTTTATGGCTGGATTATGGAATTATGGTAGACTCCTTAACAAGACTATGCAAAATTCTCCTCTATAAAAAGATAATACCATTGCCACCATCTAACTAATTTTTCCTAAACTGGTCACTCTGCTGCTCCACCTACAACTGTCACCCAGTTCCAGTCTTTTCATAAGCTACCACACACTAGTGGGGCAGTTGGCTGGGGTTATGCTGCAGCAAGCAGCCAAATAAAGTGAAGTTAACTGGAGCTGAACCAATGGTCATTTTGCAAGGACACTTGAACTTGGAAGCATTTTGTAAAGTGCTGGTTATATTCTAATAATATTCCTGTGAAGTTTCAGTATTGAGCCATTCACTATACATCATTGCCAACTATATGTCACCTTAAAAACAAGAAAACTGCAAGACATTTCCCTGGCTTTAAAAAAAGAAAAAAATAACAAATCTAGTCCAATCCTTTTTAAGTGTAAACAATGGGGGCAGGGCATAACTTAATAAAACTGCAAGGTACTCATAGCAGCTAACCTGGCACCAGTCATCTGGGAACCACAGCTTTAGGTCCTAGAATCTTAAACTTTTTAAGCTCACCAAGTCCAAACCTTACTTTACAAGTGAGATTTTTAAATTAAGAGTTTTGGTCTGATTATTATAATAGCTTAACTCTTACACTTCACTATGTACCAGGTACTGTTCTAGGCCCTTTACACCTATTTACTCTTTCAATCCTCACAACAAACCACAAAGAGTGAGGTCAACTAATTTGCCCAAGTTCACACAGTTATTAAGTGACAAAGTCAGAATTCAAATCCAAGCAGTTTAGGTCCCGAATCTATACTCTTAAACCACCAGGCTCTACTGCTTCTCTACAGAATGGTTTAAATCCAGCCCCACACAAGGGTTCTCAGAGTTCCAACGTGAGAAACTAATAATTTTCCACACATCCTTTTTTTCCAATCCCATCATCGCAGTTGAACCGCAAAAAGTTCCTCTTGTCTGCCTGCAACTTTAAGTAATCTAACTTTTGTATCCAAAACAGACGCCTTCTCTGGGAAACCAAAAGATGCTGTGGCCAGGTGGAACGGAACTCGTGTTTCTCGTTGTTGTTTTAATCGCTACACGTGAGGTGCCTAAAAACATAATAAGTGAGCAGCAACGCTGTTTCTGAGAAAGGCAAACATCTACCATATTTTCATGATGCCTAATGAGCTGAAACTGAGCTAAAAACAGGGACGGCCCCTTCTTTTTTTCCCAGCTGTCTCTAATTTATTTGAGAAGGGGAAGTCTCAGTCTATGCATCTGAATACACGTGAGAAATGGGTGAAGGGAAACGGGGGTCAGATACGTTATGCTCCATCTCTCCACAGTGGGGAGGCTCAGACTTCAGACCCTGTGTTGGAAGTTAGAACCAGTATTACACACCATTTCTGCCCTGGCCGGCTTCAGTGCCTCTCCAGGCTGCAGAGAGGTGGTTACGTGGCGCTTGGAGGCATTTCCTCCGGCCTGGAGAGGTGGCAGCCCCCGCTGGTGGGAGCCCCTCGCCCAGAGCCCTGAGGCAGGTGGCGCCTGGAGGAGGCGGGAAATGGGAGGCGGGAGCTTCCCAGGGATCCCCGAGGGGCCGTCTGCGGTGGCTTGGCCGGAGCCGCTGTAGGGCCGCGCCTTGCCTGCGCCCCCAGCCTTCAGGACCACCCGCGCCAAACCCGCACCCCGGCCTCGAGGGTCAGCTGCACGCCGAGACCGGGCTTCTGAGGCAAAGGCGCCCGAGGGCGGACGCAACCCTCTGTGGGCCACTCACCAGGTTGAGGGGTCCTTCCATTACTTCCATAGACCCCGGGGTAAGCGGCGGCCTGAGGAAGGGGAGCGACGGAGCCCGGGCACATGGAGGGTAACAGCTGGAGAGCGCGACGCAGCGGCGGCGACTGTGGCCCCACTCCGCGCCCCCGGAGCCAGCGGCGGGCGCAGAGGGAGCAACAACCGCACCACTTCCTCCTCCGGCGCGGCGCCGCGGGCCCGCCCCCCGCGCCGCGGCCACGCACGCGTCACGACGTCACACGCGGCTGGTTCAAGGTGGGAGGGAGGACAGGGAGTGGGTGGGGCTCAGGGAAGGCGGGGCACGGACAAACGTACACTTTCTCGCGGTCCATCTTTCCTCTCGCGAGAAGCATGTCTTCAGCTTCCGCATACGTCACGTGAGGAGGTACAGCCTTGTTGCTGGAATTTAAGTGGCTGACTTCTGCTATTGGTCTCTCCCATTTCCTTCCAGCGTAACTCTTCCCAGATTCACTCTGCTTTGCCACATCCTCCCTTGCTTTCAATTCCCCACCTTTATTCTTGCACCTGATTTTTTTTCCAGAAATGAGATTTGAGTAATGCTAAACCATGCACTGGACTAGACCCTGCTGGAGGGAGACAAACAAATGATTCAGGGCTGCGCCCTCAAGTTGCTAACAAACTAATGAAGAAAATAATATGGGTCACAAATAACCATATGTAATCCTTGATTCATTTAACAATTATGTGCTAAACCACTATGGTGGGTTCTTTCTGTCAAGGAATTCACTGGTAAAAAATAATTGTGATTTATGCTGTAAAGGAAACATCTGTGATAGAGGCACCATGAATTGTGCAACTTGAAGGAAATAAATTCTTTCAAAAGCCTTGTGAGCTTGGGAATTCCCTGGCGGTGCAGTGGTTAAGACTCCACGCTTTCACTGCGGAGGGCCCAGGTTCCATCTCTGGTGGGGGAACTAAGATCCTGCAAGCCGTGGCCAGGAAAAAAAAAAAAGCCCTGTGAGCTTGGAAGAGGACCCCAAGCTTTAGGTGAGCACCCCCAAGCTTTAGGTGAGACCCCAGCCTTGGCCTACACCTTGATTGCAGCCTTGTGAGATCCTGAGCAGAGGACCCATCAAAGCCATTCCCAAATTCCTAACCCATGGAAATTGTGAGGTAATAAATGTGTGTTGCTTTTAGCCACTAAGTTTGTGACAATTTATTATATGGCAAAGAAAACTATTAAGACCCCTTCAAGGGGATGAAATCCAGAGGCAGAGCTTTCTTGATAAACTATAACCATGAGCAGTGAATCCATGTCACTGCAGTACTCCTACAGTGGCTGGCTGTGCAGTGGGCAGGTTTAATATTTCTAAGGGGAACTTCAGTGACAGCTGGACAAGGAAGGAGACTATGTGTTTGAGAGCAGCTTCATTCAGATCAGCAAAAGGCAAGACCTGATAGATGTATACAACCATGTCCAAATGGTGACATGGACATTGCATCTGCCAGCCGTATTCTCTGCCACTTGCTATCATGCTGTTGGCCTGACCAGCCACAGGCTATGAAGACTGTGCTGTTCGTGGCCAGATCATCAAAGGAAGAGGTTGCAGGCCTGCAAAGACTTCAGAGCTATCCAAGCTGCTTCTCTTGAAGTATGGGGAACAGCAGCTATGCCTGAAGCTTGCCAGTGGCCGTTTTTTTCTACCTGCAGGTTTGTATCTTTTCAGACACATGGAAGACTCCTTAGCCTATTAGGAAAAGCCCATTTATTTCCTGAGACTATCAATAAAGGGTTGTAGAAATCCCCAGGCGATCCGAGCTGGGGACACAGGTGGACATGCCTATTACTGAAGCAGAGATGAGAAAAGCTCAGCAGTACATCTCTGCTGCAACTCAGCAAGATGGGGCCAGTGGGTTTGGGGGAACATTTAAAAGCTGCAAAGCTTTCTTTGCTCTCTGTGGCTCACCTGGAAAGTGAATTTCATATAAAAGAACCCAATCCTCAATGGGCCACTGAAACAGGAAGGAAGGGGGCAGGGCACAACCTTTAAAAGAATGACATAGCCCGAGGACATGATGTAAACTGATTAGAAGCAAATAGGTCCAAGATGGCAGACTAGTCGACTTCCACTAGACCTTGAACCTCAGTATATGCTCATTGTAGCACGTCAGCAAGCTAAATGACACAGCCACAGGCGCCATGACAGTTCCAAGGCCAATCATAAAGGTCAAAAAGTGAGTGGTGGCCCAATTCCTGGCAATCCCCACCCCTTCCCCAAAATAGCTGGAATACTCCTCCCACTCATTAGCCTATGAAATTAGTCAGAAAAACTGACAACCCCATACCCTGGGGCCACTCTCATCTTCTGAGACGGCCCACAATCTGTCTGTGGAGTGTGTTTCTCTCTAAATAAATCCACTTCTCACCTATCACTTTGTCTCCCTCTGAATTCTTTCTGTGCTGAGACATAAAGAACCTGAGCTTCATTAAGTCCTGAGACCAGGTGTGATTTCAGTTAAAATATGGTGGGTTCAAGTCCCAATCTGGGTTTCGGCTGGGTTCGAGTCCCAGTGCGTGGGTTCAAGTCTCAATCTGAGTTGCACAGCTTCACCACCACTTAGGGACTTGCCACATTGGAGAGGTTAGTGTGCTTTTCCAGAGTATACCTCAAGGCCCGATTTCAGACATTCCTTAGATATTAGCTGCTCTAATTGAAACCAAGCAGGACCCTGTAGGGCTCCCAGGTACAAATCCTTTCCGTGTCCCCCATTTCTCTTTTTTTTTTTTTTTTTTGGCCATGCCATGTGGCATGCAGGATCTTATTTCCCCAGGGATTGAAACCATGCCCCCTGCAGCGGAAGCACTGAGTCCTAACCACTGGACCTCCAGGGAATTCCCCCCCAACCCCCATTTCTTGTTTGTAGGAAATAGGCGTCATTCAGCCTCCTTGACCTTTCCTGAGTTCCAAAGGGCAGGTTCAAACAGTTGCTAATCAGGGAAGAGAGGGAATACAGAAACAAGGGAGGGGCTGTCAAGAAACAATAGTGCAGCCTTGGGGCAGGGTCCTGGTTCCTCCTCAAGGAATATATAATATCTTTGAGCTCTTCTGCAGAACTAAGGCCCCCACCCAGGTGGAGAATGGCAACTTCAGGCTGAGAGCAAGATTCCTGGAGCATCACCCTGTTACCTCTCCACCAACCAATCAGAAGAAAGGCACACACCCTGCAGCCCTCACCCCAAATTTTACCTATAAAAACTTTTCCCCAAAAACTACCAGGGAGTTCAGGGTTTTTGAGTACAAGCCACCCATAATCCTTTTTTAAAATACATTTATTTTTTTATTTTTGGCTGTGTTGGGTCTTCGTTGCTGTGCACAGGCTTTCTCTAGTTGCGGCAAGCAGGGGTTACTCTTTGTTGCAGTGCACGGGCTTCTCATTGCAGTGGCTTCTCTTGTTGTGGAGCACGGGCTCTAGGCACATGGGCTTCAGGAGTTGTGGTGCATGGGCTCAGTAGTTGTGGCTTGCAGGCTCTAGAGCTCAGGCTCAGTAGTTGTGGCGCATGGGCTTAGTTGCTCCCGGACCAGGGCTCAAACCTGTGTCCCCTGCATTGGCAGGCGGATTCTTAACCACTGCACCACCAGGGAAGTCCCCCACCTGTTCTCCTTGCTTGGCCCTGCAATAAACCTTTCTCTACTCCAAACTGCAATGTTTATTTGGCCTCACTGTGCCTCAGGCACACAAACTTTGTTTAGTAGCATAATCTTATACGCATCTACAGCATCAGATTCTCCAATCTCTTCTTGAACACTTACTACCTCAAAGTGATCCGTTGTGATCCATTTTTTTTAAATTAGTTCTTTCTTTGTTTGAACTGTAATCTGTCTTCCCATTGAGACAGGAAGGGGGCAGGGCACAACCTTTAAAAGAATGACAGCCATTGAGGACATGACATGAACTGGTTAGAACCAACTAGGTCCAAGATTATGGACAAGTGACTTCCAGTAGACCCGTGAGCCTCATTATACATTCATTGTAATACATTAGCTAAATGACACACCCACCAGCACCATGACAGTTCTAAGGCTAACCTAAAAGGTCCAAAAGTGGGGTGTGGCCCAACTCCTGGAAATCCCCACCCCTTCCCTAAAATAGTTGGAATAATCTTCCCACTCATTAGCCTATGAAATTACCCATGCCTATAAAAACTGACAACCCGTATCCTGGGGCCTCTCGTCTTCTGAGATGGCCCACACTCTGTCTATGGAGTGTGTATGTCCCTGAATAAACCTGCTTTCACTTTACTGTGGCTCAATCTTGAATCTTTCCTGCACGAAGCCGAGGACCCACACTTGGCGGCCCTTCCCAGGGACTCACCTGAGACCTGGCACATGACCATCCTAACGTGCCCCAACTTTGTTTTCCTGAAACACCATGACTGCCATGCCCTGCATTTGTATTAATCACTATAACATGGGTGTGTGAACATATGCACAATCTGTTGCCTGCTATCAAAATGTAAAATGTGCATGCCCTTGACTGAGCAATCCCTACAGAAATGCTAGAACAAGTATAGAAAATAAAAGTATGTGAAGGGACTTCCCTGGTGGTCCAGTGGGTAAGACTCTGGACTCCCAATGCAGGGGGCCCAGGTTCAATCCCTGGTCGGGGAACTAGATCCCGCGTGCATGCTGCAACTAAGAGTTTGCATGCCACAACTAGGAGTCTGCAT
Source organism: Eubalaena glacialis (assembly GCF_028564815.1). NCBI lineage: Eukaryota > Metazoa > Chordata > Mammalia > Artiodactyla > Balaenidae > Eubalaena > Eubalaena glacialis. The sequence goes on from NC_083716.1 coordinate 76,206,258, forward strand.
GCTGCAACTAAGAGTCCACGTGCTTCAACTAAGAGCCCGCATGCCGCAGCAAAGATCCCACGTGCCTCAACTAAGACCTAGAGCAGCCTAATTAATTAATTAATTAATTAATTTTTTTAAAGTTTGTGAAGACGCTCACTGGGGGTATTATAATAGTGCTCTCCCTGGTCCCAGAACAGTTCAAACAAAACTAGAAAGATCATTTGACAGAGGTGCTATAGAGGGGATTCCTGCATCAAGGGGATCTTGGATTGACCTCAAAAGTTTTTCTGGTTATAAGTCTTTGATGTGCTCAGTTACAGGAAGAGGGGGGAACAGACCCTTCTGGTCTCCTGTTCTGTTTTCTCTGCCTCTATTATTTCTCTCCCCTTAAACAGAGGGGCTCCATGGAAAAGGGGATTAGCACAAGGTCAGCATCAAGAACCATCACATAGTCCTTGAGGTGTGTGTGGCCCCTCCTCTGACTTTACTGTGGGGAAAAGAATCCAGTGTACCTCCCACAGCTTCTGTGTTTATAGACTGTCCAGTGAATTCACCCCAAGCACACTGTCTTTGTCACAAAACCTATAGGGTCTGCCAAAGGGGCAATAACAGTGTAAGCAGATAGGGTTGGGGTTGGGTGGGGGGAATCCCTGGAGAAAGAGAACCAGGCCTGGCTTTCTTGATATGAGAGAAGGCATTTTTGGCCAAAACCATGACCCTGCCCCAGGACTGCACTATTGTTTCTTGACTGCTCCTCCTTTTTTTCTGCATTCCCTCCCTTCCCTGATTAGCCACTGTTTGAATCTGCCCTTTGGAACTCAGAGAAGGTCAAGGAGGCTGAATGAAGCTTATTTCCTACGAACAAGAAACATGGAAAGGATTTGTACCCAGTAGCGCCCCACAGGGTCCTGCTCTGTTTATACAAGAGTAGTGAGAAGTGGCCCCCGCTTGCCACAACTAGAGAAAGCCCTCGCACAGAAACGAAGACCCAACACAGCCAAAAATAAATAAATTAATTAATTAATAAAGAGTAGTGAGAGAGTGCAAAAATATGTCTAAATCTGAAGAACCAATCTCTTTTCCTACATACAAAATAAAAATTTAAGTGATAAAAATAATGGCTAAACTTCAGAGAAAACCAGTTTGCTGGCATAGTTAGCATGTTAAGTGGATAACCCTCTTTCCTGTACTTACTAGGTGTAAGGACTCATCTTGCTTTGTCATTCCTTGATATGAAAGGAACTGCCAAATCCTTCCCCATTTCCAACTTCATCATAAACAAAGGGGGAAGACTGCCTTTAACTTTAAATGGAAACTACCTATAGTTTTAATTGTTTGTTTTTAAGACTGAGCATGGTGTGGAACAGAGGGTAAAAAAGTTGATTCATTTGTTTCTTGAAGATTTAAATTTCTTCTTTTCTTGAAACTATATCCCATTTCCCAATAGCAATGGTTTAACTTTGTATAAGACTTTGTAGGTTTCCAAGCACTTACATGTACAGGCGGGCACCCATTCAATTCCAACAGGTTCAAATTAGTGGCTTGCCCAGTGTCATAAAATTAGTAAATAGCCAAGCTAGGTCTTGAATCTAGGTCTGTCTGGCCATAAGCCCAGTACTCTTTCCACTACAAGCAGCTAAATATCTACTGGAGTGACATCTAAGGTTGGTAATAGCAGAAATAGACTGTTAGGGTAACCCACTGTAATTACATAGGTTATTTTGGGTTTTCCTAAGTTCAGGTCCTGGGTACCAAGAGATTCGAGCTAAAAAGAGAGTTGCTATTGTTAGTGGCTCTAGTCTCCTCTGGGGTAATTGCCAAGAACTATTCACAAACCAGACTGGGCAGGAACAGGCCATGTGAGGGAGGGGGAGGGTAGCCACAAGGTTGCAGTCTCTAACTCCTTGGACTCTGAGCCAAGCTGTCCAGTCGCGTCAGCCTGAGCCAGGATGAAGAGAGCCAAGTTAGGCAGGAGTCAGGCATTCTACTCAACAAAGCTCAACAGAGGGGAGGCCAAGGAAAGTAGAATTTCAGGGCAGGTTTCTTACCAGTAAGCTGACACCAGGGAAAAGTCTGTCAAATAAAGGCAGAAAGGCAATGATTCAACCAACTTTGCATTAGGTGTTTCTCAACTAAGGGAGCAGAAGAGAGCTCTCCAGAATCCCAAATGTCCTTGGACCGTGCATCTGCTGGTACACCAGGAGGGCTGCCTTGATTCCATCTATAAAAAATAATTCACCTGTTGATCTGTGCTGGGTCAGGCATGATGGAAACAGTTTTCACCTATATTTTCTTTTCAGACATGTCAGAACACTGAGGCATCTCTAATCAAGTCCCTTTAGCTATTATAATCACCATCTCCAATTACACAGACCTCAAACTTCCAGCTCTACCTCTTGTTCTGACCCTCTGATGCAAAATGCTGGTCCACTGGACTTTATTTCAAACAGAGTAGTCACATATTGGGAAAGGATCAAAGGAATCATGAGATATTAGAAGATGGAGTTCAATTACTTTCAAATCAGTATAAATGAGAGAAGACTTAGAAACTGAATGGTAGGAAAGAAATGATTGAAATCATAGGCAGAAGTTCAGAAACTGTTCTTCCTGAAGTTTTCTAGGAGAGATTTGCCTCCAGCTTCCTTTAAAAACATTTTCTTCAGTTGCCAAGATTCTCAAGTCCATTGTTAGCCTATTCAGTCCCTCTGTGTTCCATGCTCCCTGCTGCCATTCCACCTAAGCAACACAAGCACGGGAGACCTCTGACTGACAATTCTGGGAAGACATGTGAGCGCTTCAGGGAAGGAAGGGTTCATAGCAAAGCAGCACAGAAAAAGTAAACATTTTACCACTAATTGAATCTTTTACCTCTCACTTTCACTGTATTCTTTACTTCTGAAATGGTCTTTTTTGCAGGACTTTATACTTTTTCCACCCTTCAGGGAACTGAAAAATCCTTGGGGGGAAATCTGTCTTGAAACTATGTAAGCTTGAGTTTCCAAAATAAGCAAACAAAAAGAAAGAAGGGTGGAGAGAAGGGAGGGAGGGTGGGAGGGAGAGAAGGAGGGACAAGGAGAGAGAGAGAGAGAGAAGGAAAGGAGGAAAAAGAAGCAAAGAAAAAGGAAGGAAGGAGGAAGGGAGGAAGGAAGGGAGGGAAGGAAGGAAGGAATGAAGGAAGGAGGGAGGAAAGGAGGGAGGGAGGGAGGGAAGGAGAAAGAAAAAGGAAAAAGAGAAAGAAGGAGGGAGGGAGTGGGGAGTTGGGGGGAGGAGGGGAGAGAGAGAGAGAAAGAAAGGAGAAAAAATTTGACAGACACCTTATACACATTATCCTGACCTGTTTACATCACATGCTGTTGACATTTGGGCCAGAAGCAACTGTGAGAAGAATGATGCAACCTCAGATGTTAGGACACCAGGGCTGCAGCCAAAGAATTCTTACAGCATACGTGGAGGCTAGCCAGACTTCAGCTTTATTCCATGCTGAATTCTCCCTTGCCAGTTCTAAAATCCACAGGACTCTAATTGACTCTTCCACGGCTTGACTGCCATGTTGATCACACTCTTCCAGTTTACATTTTGGGGGAAGTGAGAAGAGTAATTAGAGAAATAGATCAATTAAAGAATTTGGGGCCACAATATTGAAATAATTTACATGAGATTGAAATAAAGAACTTTCTTGAATTATCACAAAGCAAATATCCTACTTAATTAAGTCATAATTATTGGCTGCATTTTAATCAAGTTTACTTTGTAACTGTAAAAATAATTAAAGCCTTTTTTGCATTTTTATACCTCTTATAATGAAAAATTTCAAGTATATCAAAAAGTATAATAGTATAATGAACACCAATATATCCAAACCCTATATTCAGTGTTAATATTTTTCCATATTTTCTCCATCTATTTGTCTGCTAGAAATTTTTAAGTGAATCTTAAATAATATTTTACTTTCCTCTAATTACTTTAGTATTCATCTGTAAAAAATGAGAACATTTTTCTCTACTATAATACCTTAAGTTGTACATAACAAAATTAACATTAATTCCTTAATATCAGCCCATACCATAGTCAAACTTTCCCAACTGTTTCCAAAATGCCAAGATTGTAGCAAGTCAAGATCCAATCAAAGTCCACAACTTACATGGAATTGCTGTCTCTTAGTCTCTTAATTTGCTTTTAATCTAGAGAAATCCTGACTCTTCATTTTTTTTTCGTGATGTTTACTTGTGGAAGAAACTTGGACAGTTGTCCACTCTTCCAGTGTATTTTTAATCATTGATTATTCTGTCTTTTAAAATCATTGAATAAAGATATAATATTAAATGTACTTTCTTCAATATTCACTGACAATAAGTCTATTTTTTGTTATCTTTTTATTTTTTATTTTTTATTTTGTTTTATTTTGGGCTGCCTTGGGTCTTCGTTCCTGCACGCGGGCTTTCTCTAGGTGCGGCAAGCGGGGTCTACTCTTGGTTGCGGTGCGATGGCTTATTATTGCAGTGGCTTCTCTTGTTGTGAAGCGCGGGCTCTAGGCATCTGAGCTTCAGTAGTTGCAGTATGTGGACTCAGTAGTTGTGGCTCACAGGCTCTAGAGCACAGGCTCAGTAGTTGTGGCACACGGGCTTAGTTGCTCCGTGGCATGTGGGATCTTCCTGGACCAGGGATCGAACCTGTGTCTCCTGCATTGGCAGGCAGATTCTTAACCACTGCACCACCAGGGAAGTCCCGACAATAAGTCTTAAAGTAAGTAAAACAAGGAATATCAAATTTTGACCTTATAACAATGAATCCTGTGCCATCTATTTTAGTTGGCACTCTTTTCGTTGCAAATAGCAGAAATCAACTTTGACCAGATTAAATTACATGGGGAATTCTTAATTGAAATTTATTAGTTATGAATTGTATTTTCCTGCATATAATTAAAAAACCGCAGAATAAAAATAGCTTAAGTAAGATGGAAGTCTGTAAAGGAAGTCTAGAGGAAGGCAGTCCAGGTCTGGCATGGCAGATTAATAGCAGGGGCCCACACTATCTCTCTGTTGCAGGGAAAAGATGGGGTCATGTCCAAGTGAAACAGGAGGGAAGGGGGCAAGAAACAAACGTTAAAAGAATGACAGAGCCTGAGACAGCGGAAGCAAGAAGAACTACAATTCTGCAGCCTGTGGAAGGAAAACCACATCACAGAAAGACAGACAAAATAAAAAGGCAGAGGACTTTGTACCAGATGAAGGAACAAGATAAAACCCCAGAAAAACAACTAAATGAAGTGGAGAAAGGCAACCGTCCAGAAAAAGAATTCAGTATAGTGATACTGAAGATGGTCCAGAACCTCGGAAAAAGATTGGAGGCAAAGACTGAGAAGATGCAAGAAGTGTTTAACAAAGACCTGGAAGAATTAAAGAACAAACACCTAGAAAAATTAAAGAACAAACAAACAGAGATGAACAGTACAATAACTGAAACGAAAAATACACTAGAAGGATTCAATAACAGAATAACTGAGGCAGAAGAATGGATAAGTGACCTGGAAGACAGAATGGTGGAATTCGCTGCCACAAAACAGAATAAAGAAAAAAGAATGAAAAGAAATGAAGACAGCCTAAGAGACCTCTGGGACAACATTAAACGCAACAACATTCACATTATAGGGGTCCCAGAAGAAGAAGAGATAGAGAAAGGACCCGAGAAAATATGTGAAGAGATTATAGTCGAAAACTTCCCTAACATGGGAAAGGAAATAGCCACTCAAATCCAGGAAGGTCAGAGAGTCTCAGGCAGGATAAACCCAAGGAGAAAAACGCCAAGACACATAGTAATCAAATTGACAACAATTAAAGATAAAGAAAAATTATTGAAAGCAACAAGGGAAAAACGAAAAATAACATACAAGGGAACTCCCATAAGGTTAACAGCTGATTTCTCATCAGAAAATCTACACGCCAGAAGGGAGTGGCATGATATATTTAAAGTGCTGAAAGGGAAGAACCTACAACCAGGATTACTCTACCCGGCAAGGATCTCATTCAGATTCGATGGAAAAATCAAAAGTTTTACAGACAAGCAAAAGCTAAGAGGATTCAGCACCACCAAACCAGCTCTACAACAAATGCTAAAGGAACTTCTCTAAGTGGGAAACACAAGAGAAGAAAAGGACCTACAAAAACAAACCCATAACAATTAAGAAAATGGTCATAGGAACATAGATCGATAATTACCTTAAAAGTGAATGGATTAAATGTTCCAACCAAAAGACACAGGCTCGCTGAATGGATACAAAACAAGACCCATATATATGCTATCTACAAGAGACACACTTCAGACCTGGGGACACATACAGACTGAAAGTGAGGGGATGGAGAAAGATATTCCATGCAAATGGAAATCAAGAGAAAGCTGGAGTAGCAATACTCATATCAGATAAAATAGACTTTAAAATAAAGAATTTTATAAGAGACAAGGAAGGACACTACATAATGATCAAGGGATCAATCCAAGAAGAAGATATAACAATTATAAATATATATGTACCCAACATAGGAGCACCTCAATACATAAGGCAACTGCTAACAGCTATAAAAGAGGAAATCGACAGTAACACAATAATAGTGCAGAACTTTAACACCTCACTTACACCAATGGACAGATCATCCAAACCGAAAATTAATAAGGAAACACAAGCTTTAAATGACACAATAGACCAGATAGATTTAATTGATATTTATAGGACATTCCATCCAAAAACAGCAGATTACACTTTCTTCTCAAGTGCACATGGATCATTCTCCAGGATAGATCACATCTTGGGTCACAAATCAAGCCTCAGTAAATTTAAGAAAATTGAAATCATATCAAGCATCTTTTCTGACCACAACACTATGAGATTAGAAATCAATTACAGGGGAAAAAAATGTAAAAAACACAAACACATGGAGGCTAAACAATACATTACTAAATAACCAAGAGATCACTGAAGAAATCAAAGAGGAAATCAAAAAATATCTAGAGACAAATGACAATGAGAACACGACAATCCAAAACCTATGGGATGCAGCAAAAGCAGTTCTAAGAGGGAAGTTTATAGCTATACAAGACTACCTAAAGAACCAAGAAAAATCTCAAGTAAACAATCTAACCTTACACCTAAAGGAACTAGAGAAAGAAGAACAAAGAAAACCCAAAGTTAGCAGATGGAAAGAAATCATAAAGATCAGAGCGGAAATAAATGAAATAGAAACAAAGAAAACAATAGCAAAGATCAATAAAACTACAAGCTAGTACTTTGAGAAGATAAACAAAATTGATAAATCTTTAACCAGACTCATCAAGGAAAAGAGGGAGAGGACTCAAATCAATAAAATTAGAAATGAAAAAGGAGAAGTTACAACGGACACCATAGAAATACAAAGCATCAAAAGAGACTACTACAAGCAACTCTATGCCAATAAGATGGACAACCTGGAAGAAATGGACAAATTCTTAGAAAGGTATAACTTCCCAAGACTGAACCAGGAAGAAATAGAAAATATGAACAGACAAATCACAAGTAAAGAAATTGAAACTGTGATTAAAAATCATCCAACAAACTAAAGTCCAGGACCAGATGGCTTCACAGGTGAATTCTATCAAACATTTAGAGAAGAGCTAACACCCATCCTTCTCAAACTCTTCCAAAAAAACTGCAGAGGAAGGAACACTCCCAAACTCATTCTATGAGGCCACCATCACCCTGATACCAAAACCAGACAAAGATACTACAAAAAAAGAAAATTACAGACCAATATCACTGACGAATATAGATGCAAACATCCTCAACAAAATTCTAGCAAACAGAATCCAACAACACATTAAAAGGATCATACACCATGATCAAGTGGGATTTATCCCAGGGGTGCAAGGATTCTTCACTATACGCAAATCAATCAATGTGATACACCATATTAACAAATTGAAGAAGAAAAACCATATGATCATCTCAATAGATGCAGAAAAAACTTTTGACAAAATTCAACACCCATTTATGATAAAAACTCTCCAGAAAGTGGGCATAGAGGGAATCTACCTCAACATAATAAAGGCCATATACAACAAACCCACAGCAAACATCTCTCTCAATGGTGAAAAACTGAAAGCATTTCCTCTAAGATCAGGAACAACACAAGGATGTCCACTCTCACCACTATTATTCAACACAGTTTTGGAAGTCCTAGCCATGGTAATCAGAGAAGAAAAAGAAATAAAAGGAATACAAATTGGAAAAGAAGAAGTAAAACTGTCACTGTTTGCAGATGACATGATACTATACCTAGAGAATCCTAAAGATGCCACCAGAAAACTACTAGAGCTAATCCATGAATTTGGTAAAGTTGCAGGATACAAAATTAATGCACAGAAATCACTTGCATTCCTATACACTAACAATGAAAGATCAGAAAGAGAAATTAAGGAAACAATCCCATTCACCATTGCAACAAAAAGAATAAAATACGTAGGAATAAACCTACCTAAGGAGGTAAAAGACCTGTACTCAGAAAACTATAAGACACTGATGAAAGAAATCAAAGATGACACAAACAGATGGAGAGATATATCATGTTCTTGGATTGGAACAATCAATATTGTGAAAATGACTATACTACCCAAAGCAATCTACAGATTCAGTGCAATCCCTATCAAATTACCAATGGCATTTTTTTACAGAACTAGAACAAAAAATCTTAAAATTTGTATGGAGACACAAAAGACTCCAAATAGCCAAAGTAGTCTTGAGGGAAAAAAACGGAGCTGGAGGAATCAGACTCCCTGACTTCAGATTATACTACAAAGCTGCAGTAATCAAGACAATATGGTACTGGCACAAAAACAGAAACATACATCAATGGAACAGGATAGTAAGCTCAGAGATAAACCCACGCACCTATGGTCAACTAATCTATGACAAAGGAGGCAAGGATATACAGTAGAGAAAAGACAGTCTCTTCAATAAGTGGTGCTGGGAAAACTGGACAGCTACATGTAAAAGAATGAAATTAGAACACTCCCTAACACCATACACAAAAATAAACTCAAAATGGACTAGAGACCTAAATGTAAAACCAGACACTATAAAACTCTTAGAGGAAAACATAGGAAGAACACTCTGTGACATAAATCACAGCAAGAACTTTTTTGATCCACCTCCTAGAGTAATGGAAATAAAAACAAAAATAAACAAATGGGACCTAATGAAACTTAAAAGCTTTCCATAAGTGAAGGAAACTACAAATAAGGCGAAAAGACAACCCTCAGAATGGGAGAAAATATTTGCAAACGAATCAACGGACAAAGGATTAATCTCCAAAATATATAAACAGCTCATGCAGCTCAATATTAAAAAACAAACAACCCAACCCAAAAATGGGCAGAAGACCTAAATAGACATTTCTCCAAAGAAGTCATACAGATGGCCAAGAAGCACATGAAAAGCTGCTCAACATCATTAATTATTAGAGAAATGCAAATCAAAACTACAATGAGGTATCCCCTCACACCAGTTAGAATGGGCATCATCAGAAAATGTACAAACAACAAATGCTGGAGAGGGTGTGGAGAAAAGGGAACCCTCTTGCACTGTTGGTGGGAATGTAAATTGATACAGCCACTATGGAGAACAGTATGGAGGTTCCTTAAAAAACTAAAAATAGAATTACCATATGACCCAGCAATCCCACTACCGGGCACATACCCAGAGAAAACCATAATTCAAAAAGACACGTGCACCCCAGTGCTCATTGCAGCACTATTTACAACACCCAGCTCATGGAAGCAACCTAAATGCCCATCGACAGATGAATGGATAAAGAAGATGTGGTATATTTATACAATGGAATATTACTTAGCCATAAAAAGGAATGAAATTGGGTCATTTGTAGAGACGTGGATGGATCTAGAGACTGTCATACAGAGTGAAGTAAGCCAGAAAGAGAAAAGCAAATATCGTATATTAATACATATATGTGGAACCTAGAAAAATGGTACAGATGAACTAGTTTGCAGGGCAGAAATAGAGACACAGATGTAAAGAACAAATGTATCCACACCAAGGGGGGAAAGTGGCGGGGGTGGTGGTGGTGGGATGAATTGGGAGATTGGGATTGACATCTATACACTAATATGTATAAAATAGATAACTAATAAGAACCTGCTGTATAAAAAAATTAAATTAATAAATTTAAAAAAAAAATAGAAATGCTGTAAAAGATGTATCATGTGTGACCTGCCCATACATCTATTCTATCCTCAAGAGGGCCCAGAAGACAAAAAGGCATTGGGGAGTAGAGTACCAGCATCTCCAAAAAGCAATTTCATGAGTGATTTCCATAAATCAATGATGCAATTGGATGCAGTTTAAATGGGACCCTTGATTTTAATGGAAAAGGAAAGATACCAGAGTAGAAGGAGTTGATTTCAGGCACTTAACAAAAGCAAGATAATCATGGTAGTTACAATAGACTGCAGGGCTGGAGTGGTAATCAGGGGTCTGACCTGATTTGGTGGAGACTAATTGATTTTGTTGCCCACCAACATCAACTCTCTCTGTTCTCTCTAATGAAGACTGCATTTTCAGCCTCCTTTCGGCTCTGTGTGGTTATATGACTAGCTTGTGGCCAGTGAGATGTGTGAAGAAAGAAGAGAAGTAGGCAATTTCCAGGGTGTGTCTTTTATTTATTCATTTATTTATTTTTAAATAAATTTATTTATTTATTAAAAGAAAAAAAGAATGACAGAGCCCAAGGACACGACATAAACTGATTAGAACCAAATAGGCCCACGATGGCGGAAGAGTTGACTTCCACTAGACCTTGAGCCTCAGTATATGCTCATTGTAACACATCAGCAAGTTAAATGACACATCCACCAGCACCATGACAGTTCTGAGGCCGACCATCAAAGATCAAAGAGTGGGCGGTGGCCCAATGCCTGGAAATCTCTGCTCCTTCCCCAAAATAGCTGGAATACTCCTCCCACTCATTAGCCTATGAAATTACCCACCCCTATAAAAACTGACAACCCCATACCCTGGTGCCTTTCTCACTTTCCGAGATGGTGCACACTCTGTGGAGTATGTTGCTCTCTAAATATTCCACGGGCTTCCCTGGTGGCGCAGTGGTTAAAAATCTGCCTGCTAATGCAGGGGACATGGGTTTGAGCCCTGGTCCAGGAAGATCCCACATGCCTCAGAGCAACTAAGCCCGTGCGCCACAACTACTGAGCCTGCGCTCTAGAGCCTGCGTGCCACAACTAATGGAGCCCACACGCCTAGAGCCCATGCTCTACAACAAGAGAAGCCACCACAATGAGCAGTCCACGCCCCGTGACAAAGAGTAGCCCCCACTTGCCGCAACTAGAGAAAGCCTGTGTGCAGCAATATAGACCCAACGCAGCCAAAAATAAATAAATTTATTTTAAAAAAGCACATATCCTAAAAATAAATAAATAAATAAATAATCCACTTCTTACCTATCACTTTGTCTCTCACTGAATTCTTTCTGGGATGAGACGTCAAGAACCTGAGCTTCGTTAAGTCCTGAAACCAGATGTGTGATCACAGTTAAAAGACCGTGTGTTTTGGCAGGGTTTGAGTCCCGGCCACTTGGGTTCAACTCCTAATCTGGGTTTAGGCTGGGTTCGAGTCCTGGCACATGGGTTTGAGTCCCAATCTGAGGTACATGGTTTCACCAGGACTTGAGTGAGTCCCTAGAACTGGCCACCAAGTGTGGATCTTCGGCTTCTTGCAGGAAAGAATTCAAGAGCAAGCTATAGTAAAGTGAAAGCAGTTTATTTAGAGAGATACACATTCCATAGATAGAATGTGGTCTGTCTCAGAGAGTGAGAGTGGCCCTGGGAGAAACACATCCCATAAACAGACTGCCATCAGTTACCCTCCTACCTCTTCCTTTGCTTCTATAATCAGTGTACTTGGAAGAAGTAGTACATCCTTAGGGACCATTCTCGTTTACAACCTACACCTCTCCTCCTTTTATATGGACCTCAGGGCACAGTTTGTTGTTGTTGCTGTTGTTCTTTGTTTTTCAGTGCTAAAATTCAAAACAAGTGGCCAAATGCATTTTGTATTTGTCTAGTTTTTTTTTTTTTTTTAACTTTTTTTGGGGGGTGGGTTATTTATTTATTTATTTATGGCTGTGTTGGGTCTTCGTTTCTGTGCGAGGGCTTTCTCTAGTTGTGGCAAGCGGGGGCCACTCTTCATCGTGGTGCGTGGGCCTCTCATTATCGCAGCCTCTCTTGTTGCGGAGCACAGGCTACAGACACGCAGGCTCAGTATTTGTGGCTCACGGGCCTAGTTGCTCCGCGGCGTGTGGGATCTTCCCCGACCAGGGCTCGAACCCGTGTCCCCTGCATTGGCAGGCAGATTCTCAACCACTGCGCCACCAGGGAAGCCCTATTTGTCTAGTTTTTATGTGAGCATAAATGAAATCTTTCCACACATGCTGATGGAAACCGATTTTTTTAACATCTTTATTGGAGTATAATTTTTTACAATGTTGTGTTAGTTTCTACTGTATAACAAAGTGAATCAGCTATATGTATACATATATCCCCATATCCCCTCCCTCTTGCATCTCCCTCCCACCCTCCCTATCCCACCCCTCCAGGTGGTCACAAAGCACCAAACTGATCTCTCTGTAATATGCAGCTGCTTCTCACTGGCTATCTATTTTACATTTGGTAGTGTATATATGTCAATGCTACTCTCTCACTTCGTCCCAGCTTACCCTTCCCCCGCTCCGTGTCCTAAGTCCATTCTCTACATCTGCATCTTTATTCCTGTCCTGCCCCTAGGTTCATCAAAACCTTTTTTTTTTTTAGATTCCATGTATATGTGTAAGCATACGGTATTTGTTTTTCTCTTTCTGACTTACTTCACTCTGTAGGACAGACTCTAGGTCCATCCACCTCACTACAAATAACTCAGTTTCATTTCTTTTTATGGCTGAGTAATATTCCATTGTATATATGTGTCACCTCTCGTTTATCCATTCATCTGTTGATGGACACTTAGGTTGCTTCCATGTCCTGGCTATTGTAAATAGTGCTGCAATGAACATTGTGGTACATGACTCTCTTTCAATTATGGTTTTCTCAGGGTATATGCCCAGTAGTGGGATTGCTGGGTCATATGTCAGTTCTATTTTTAGTTTTTTAAGGAACCTCCATACTGTTCTCCATAGTGGCTGTATCAATTTACATTCCCACCAACAGTGCAAGAGGGTTCCCTTTTCTCCACACCCTCTCCAGCATTTATTGTTTCTAGATTTTTTGATGATGGCCATTCTGACCGGTGTGAGGTGATACCTCATTGTAATTTTGATTTGCATTTCTCTAATCATTAGTGATGTTGAGCATCCTTTCATGTGTTTGTTGGCAATCTGTATATCTTCTTTGGAGAAATGTCTATTTAGGTCTTCTGCCCATTTTTGGATTGGGTTGTTTGTCTTTTTGATATTGAGCTGCATGAGCTGCTTGTATATTTTGGAGATTAATCCTTTGTCAGTTGCTTCATTTGCAAATATTTTCTCCCATTCTGCGGGTTGTCTTTTCGTCTTGTTTATGGTTTCCTTTGCTGTGTGAAAGCTTTTAAGTTTCATTAGGTCCCATTTGTTTATTTTTGTTTTTATTTCCATTTTTCTAGGAGGTGGGTCAAAAAGGATCTTGCTGTGATTTATGTCATAAGAGTGTTCTGCCTATGTTTTCCTCTAAGAGTTTGATAGTGTCTGGACTTACATTTAGGTCTTTAATCCATTTTGAGTTTATTTTTGTGTATGGTGTTAGGAAGTGTTCTAATTTCATTCTTTTACATGTAGCTGTCCAGTTTTCCCAGCACCACATATTGAAGAGGCTGTCTTTTCTCCATTGTATATTCTTGCCTCCTTTATCAAAGATAAGGTGACCATATGTGTATGGGTCTATCTCTGGGCTTTCTATCCTGTTCCATTGATTTATATTTCTGTTTTTGTGCCAGTACCATACTGTCTTGATTACTGTAGCTTTGTAGTATAGTCTGAAGTCAGGGAGCCTGATTCCTCCAGCTCCATTTTTCTTTCTCAAGATTGCTTTGGCTATTCGGGGTCTTTTGTGTTCCCATACAAATTGTGAAATTTTTTGTTCTAGTTCTGTGGAAAATGCCATTGGTAGTTTGATAGGAATCGCACTGAATCTGTAGATCAGTGCACAATTTTGAATTAATTATAATCCTTGATTCACGTCCAACTGTCATCAATAGTCCATGTATGGCACTTTTATTTATTTGTAGCTAATTTATTTATAATATAATTAATGCCCATGAACCTACCACTACTCCAAAACAAAACTAATATGAACATTCTTGTACATGTTTTCTGGAGCACACACACAGTCATTTCTGCTGAGCATGTTTCTAGAATTGCTGGGTCATGTGTTATGCAAATATTCAGCTTTAGTAGATATTGTCAGTTTTCCAAAATGCTTAAAAGCTAATTTACACTACCACCAGCAGTGAATGAAAATGCGACTTGCTCTAAATTGTTGTCAATACTTTGTATTTGTAGTCTTTTTAATTTTAACCATCCTATGGGTATGTAGCTTGTCTTACTCTTTAACTCCTTAAAAGTTGCCTTGGTGGAGTGGTTAATAATCCACCTGCCAATGCAGGGGACACAGGTTCTCTCCCTGGTTCAGGAAGATCCCACATGCTGTGGAGCAACTAAGCCCATGTGCCACAGCTACTGAGCCTGCACTCTAGAGCCTGTGAGTCACAACTACTGAGCCCGTGCGCCAAAACTACTGAAGCCTGCACACCTAGAGCCCATGCTCCACAACAAGAGAAGCCACCACAATGAGAAGCCCGTGCACCACAACGAAGAGTAGACACCACTCGCTGCAACTAGAAAAAGCCTGTGCACAGCAACAAAGACCCAACGCAGCCAAAAAAAAAAAAAAAAAAAAGTTGCCTTGTGCTCTCATTACTTTATACCAGTAAAGGAAATACTCTTGAAGATGTCACTATTATCTTCTTGATCACCAAGTCTAATGACTTTTTCTTCAATCCTTGCCCTTCATCTCTTAATAACATCTGACACCACTGACGACCACTTTCTTCTTGAAACTGTATTCCTTTGACTTCCATGATATTCCATTATCCTAGAAGGTACATCTTTATCCACAATTCAAAAATCTAGTATACCCTGAAAACAGAAAGTTTTATATTACCCATTTCGTGGCAAAACCTATCCTAAACTATCATGAGACTAATCATAGTCCTTCTTTATCCCACTTAGCGGTATATTCACATAACTCATTGATGATCTATTAATGTGTTATTTATTATGATACTGCCCCAGTCCCTGTTCTATAATACAGAGTATAGGCATCATATTAGCTTTCTAAATCCAAAAAATTGTGAATTCTGACTCAGAGTTGTGCGTAAAAGTTTGAGGGCTGTAGTAGAATAGGCATAGCCCTTGGAGTCAGATAAACCTGGGTGTGAATAAACAATTTACTCAACCTCTTGAAACTTCAGGGTTTTTTGTTTTTTTGTTTTTTTACTTTCTTCTCTAAAACAGGGATTGAAATAGCTAGCTGATAAGGCTGTGAACATCTTTACTTGTATGATTCACACATCTAAAACTCGATATATTGAAAACTGAGCTCAGCATCCTCCCTTCCCCCTGACCATCTGCTTCTTTGTTTTCTATCTCAGAGCATGGCACCAACTTCCCACCCATCTGCTCAACTTAGAAACCTAAGCATCATCCTCAGTTTATTCCTCCTTTCCCAGTCCATTAGCAAGTCCTGTCAATTCTATCGATACATCCTGAGACTTGCTCAATTCTGTATACTTCTCTCCATTCCCACCACCATCTTGCCTACCTGATTGGGAGCCCCCTAAGTTGCCTTTCTATCTCCAGTGTTGCTACTTTTCAGTTCACTCTCCACACAATAGCCAAAGTAATTAATGCAAATTAAGCCACTTTCCTGCTTACAGCATTCCACTGGCTTCCTATTGCTCTAAGATAAAGTCCTAATTCTATCATGACTCCAAGGCCTTCCAAGGTTATCTAATTACCCTCTAGAATCATCTGGAAACTACCTTTAGTTTCCTAATGTGCCATATTCTCTCTTATAACCTGGTTTTTGGCCATGCTTTACCTGCAGTCTGAGGCACACTTCTGCTGCACTCTACCTGGCTACTTCTATGGAAACTTCAGATCTCACTTTGAATGAGACTGGTTTTTGAAAAGCTAATCTGTTTTGGACTAAATTGTGTTCTTCCAAAATTCATATATTGGAGCCCTAACCCTCAATGTGGCTCTGTTTGGAGATAGGATCCTTAAGGAGGTAATTAAGGTAAAATGAAGTCATGTGGGTGCACCCGGATTCAATATGACTGCTGTCCTTATAAAAGGAAGAAATTTGGACACAGATATGTACAGAAGGAAGACCACGTGAAGACAGAGGAAAAGCAGGCCATCTACAAGTCAAGGAGAGAGGCCTCATAATGGGGGAGCTCTAATCCAATAGTGAAATAGGAGGGAAGTGGGGCAGTTAAAAGAATGGCATAGCCATAGGACATGACAAAAACTGGTTAGAACCAACAAGGTCCAAGATGGTGGAAGATTTGACTTCCAGTGGACCTTGAGCCTCCGTATACACTCACTGTAATACATCGGCTGCAAAATGACACACCCACCAGTGCCATGACAGTTCTGAGGCTAACCATAAAAGGTCAAAAAGTGGGGTGTGGCCCAATTCCTGGAAATCCCTGCCCCTTCCCCTGAAATAGTTGGAATAATCCTCCTACGCATTAGCCTATGAAATTACCCAGCCCATAAAAACTAACCACCCCATATTTTGAGGTCTCTTTTCTTCTGAGATGGCCCACACTCTGCCTGTGGAGTGTGTTTCTCCCAAGGCCATTCTCACCTTTTGAGACACATTTTGGAATGTGTATCTCTCTAAATAAGTCCACTTCTTACCTATCACTTTGTCTCTCACTGAATTCTTTCTGTGTTGAGACATAAAGAACCTGAGCTTCATTAAGTCCTGAGACCAGGTGAGACAGGAAGGGGGAAGGCACAACCTTTAAAAGAATGACATAGCTGTTGAAGACACAACATCAACTGGTTAGAACCAACTAGGTCCAAGATGGAGGACGAGTGACTTCCAGCAGACCTTGAGCCTCCATATACGCTTATTTAATACATCAGCTAAATGACACACCCACAGACGCCGTGACAGTTCTGAGGCCGACCATAAAAGGTCAACAAGTGTGCGGTGGCCCAATTCCTGGAAATCTCTGCCCCTTCCCCAAAATAGTTGGAATAATCCTCCCACTCATTAGCCTATGAAATTACCCAGCCCATAAAAACTAACCACCCCATATTCTGGGGCCTCTCACTGTCTGAGATGGCCCACACTCTCTCCGTGGAGTGTGCTTCTCCCATGGCCTCTCACCTTCTGAGACAGACCACATTCTGTCTATGGAGTGTGCATCTCCCTTGAATAAATCTGCTTTCACTTTACTATGGCTCACTCTTGAATTCTTTCCTGCGAGAAGCCAAGGACCCACACTAGGCGGCCATCCTAGGGACTCAGATGTGACCTGGGATGTGACCGTCCTCTCACGCCCCACTTTCTTTCCTGCAACACAGGTGTGTGATCTCAATTAAAAGACCGTGGGTTCAAGTCCCAATCTGAGTTGTGTGGTTTCAATAGGACTAGTGTCCTTATAAGAAGAGGAAGAGACACCAGGGGTACACACACAAAGAAAAGGATATGTGAGGACACAGCAAGAAAGCAGCCATCTGCAAGCCAAGGAGACAGGCCTTAGGAGAATCCAGTTCTGCCTATGTTGAACTTGGACTTCCAACCTCCAGAACTGTGAGAAACTAAATTTTTGTTTAAGAAATTTCTGTTGTTAAAGTCTGTGGTATTTTGTTATGGCAGCCCTAGCAGACTAATATATAATCCTCCCCGTCTTCTCATATCATGCTATAATTCTTCCATTAGAATCTTCATCACATGATATTGTAACTATTTTATTCTCCATGTCTCCTTTTAGAGTGGAAGCTACTCCTAAAAGCAGGGATTTGTCTTTCTCGTTCACCACTGCAGCCCTAGCTCCTCACATATTAGCTAGCACATTGCAGGCACTCGATAAATATTTTTGAATGAATAAATTAATAAAATGACATTTGTAAATATTCTTGCGTGGTTAACAAAAGATATTAATACTCAGTAATTGTGATTTTTATCTTTTTATTTCTCCTGTTCCTAATTGCCTCTCCTTATCAAACTCCTTTTCCCTTCCAGTAAATGTAACTGTAGGTTGAGACTACTATTTAAATTTAGACATGCCCAAGCACACCTGAAGATCTTATAGGACAGACCCACCATTTCTGTGTATGAGGGGCTATGCATTCTCCTGGGAATCTACACATGACACACTTGACTTTGAAGTAACAAGCCTTGGTAGTCTGTGGAAAGAAGTGACCCAAAGTGTAGTGAAGTATCTGCTACTAGGAGAGCCTACCAACCTGGTTCCATTCTAACACAGGCTAGCTCCAAAAAGGAGTGTATTAGTTTGCTAGGGCTGTCGTAACAAAGTACTACAGACTGGGTGACTTAGAAATTTATTTTCTTTGAATTCTGGAGGCTAGAAGTCCAAAATCAAGGTGTTGGCAGGACTGGTTTCTTCTGAGGCCTTGCTCCTTTACTTCACATAGTCTTCCTTCTGTATGTATCTGTGTCCGAATTCCTTTAAAAGGACAAGAGTCATATTGGATTAGGGTCCACCCACAGACCTCATTTTACCTTATCTCTTTAAAGACCCCCTATCCAAATACAGTAATATTCTGAAGTACTAGGGGTTAGAACTTCAATATATGAATTTTAGGGGGACACAATTCAGTCCATAACAGGGAGCTAGGCATTCACTCCCACATCCCAACCAAATGTTGCAGTTGTGGCACCACACCAGGGACAGGATCCACAGAAACAGCATATTGTCCAACGGAGGTGACAGGACCACCTGAGTGAGGTGAAGTGGCAAAGGTTTCCAGCAAAGCAAAGGGGAAATGGAAGTTTTCAAGAACTCCCAGAGGGACTTCCCTGGTGGTGCAATGGTTAAGGCTCTGTGCTCACAATGCAGGGGGCCCGGGTTTGATGTCTGGTCAGGGAAGTAGATCCCACATGCATGCCACAACTAAGAGTTCGCATGCCTCAACTAAGAGTTCACATGCCACAACTAAGGAGCCCGGCTGCCGCAACTAAGACCCAGCACAACCAAATAAATAAATAAAATTAAAAAGAAAAAAAAAAAGAACTCCCAGAAACACTTGAGGGAAACTTTGAAGACAGAGTTGGGTCCTGTTCTGCTGGGAAAGAGCAGCTGTGATGTGTTACATTGGCATTTTCCAAGACTATATCCTGAGCCTTCTCCTTTCAACTCCCTCTAGACAACGCACAAACTTTGATGATCACCTCTTCAAAGGTTCTACTTAAAATTACTCCTTTATCCTCAACCTATTTCCTGACCTGGATATTCCATCTGTACTTCAGACACAACATAGTTGATCATTTCTAATGCCTGGCTTTCCTATTTCAGTTCATGATTCCACCATTCTTTCATCTTTGACCCTCCCTTTTCCTCACTTCCAAAATTCAAAAAAATTACCAATCACAGAGATTTTACCTTTATAATTTTTCTCAAGGATGATTTCTTTTATTCATAATTCCTCACCTACAAAATGGCTTCAAAACTTTTCTTGATATTCCAACTAATCCCTCATGTTTTTGTTGTTAATAATAATTGCGATATAAATGATGTTGATGATGATGATGATTTGGCTTTGGCCACAATTAGCCCCACCCCCTCAGCTTCTATAAAATAAACAGCTTTAGTCATGACTGGGCTCACAGCAGGACCCGAGAAAAATTGATAAATATTTCTATAGATAGGTATTGAGGCACTATATAGTGATGAAAATGAATAGCAGGGACTTCTCTGGTGGTCCAGTGGTTAAGACTCCACTTCCACTGCAGGGGGCATGGGTTTGATTCCTGGTTGAGGAACTAGGATCCTACATGCCGTGCAGTGAAGAAAGGAAGAAAAGGAAGGAAGGAAGGAAGAAAGGGAGGGAGGGAGGAAGGGAGGAAGGAAGGGAGGAAGGAAGAAAATGAATAACAGCCATACACATTATCATGCATGAATTTCAACTAAGCTTGAGTAAAAAAGCAAGTCACAAAAGAACTTGTGTGATATAGTTCTGTTTATTGACCAAGTCATAAACAAGAACAAACAATGTGTTTTTTAGGGTACATTTTTGGTAAAACTGGAGAGGAAACAAAGGAATGATAAACTCAAAGTGTAGAACAGGGACTGTTTCTAGGGTGGGAAGGAGGGAGACATGACGGGAGGCATGCACAAGGGGTCATAACAGTGAGGGCAATTTATCTGTATCTAAGCAGCGTGGTGGGTAGGTGGGTGCTTACTGTTGTATTGTTTCCCATTTTACCACCTTTGAAGTCAGGTGATCACTGTCAACCAAGTGGCAGGTGTGATAAAGCTGTATTACTTTAGAAATACTTTAATAGGTATGAAGACTCATCATCCTGCTGGGTCATTCCTTGTCCTGAACAGGAATGCAAACCTTTTCCCATTTTCAACTTCATAGTGTATGAAATGTAGGACTGCCTTTAACTTTAAACAGAAACTAACTACAGATTTAGTTGTTTCTGTTTGTTTGTTTGCTCGGCTGCACTGTATCATACGCTTGTGGGATCTTAGTTCCCCAACCAGGGATTGAACCCGGGCCCTCGGCAGTGAGAGTGCGGAGTCCTAACCACTGGACCGCCAGGGAACTCTCAAGTTGTTTGTTTTAAGACTGAGCATGGTGTTGAGTGGATTCTAAGTATCATCTTGAGTCAAGTGCAAAATCTTTGACCCTAGATGCCATCTTAATTACCTCTATTATCCCCCATAGTTTTTCACCTAATACTTTCTGTGCAGTGGAGTGTCAGAAATTCTTAGACAAATGAATAAATTTTAATATAACAATGACGTTAAACAGTTAAATGAAAGCTGTGTATTTAATGGTCTATACCTGTACTTTCACGTTAAGATGTTTCAAATCAGAATACATCCACTCCCAGGGTACCTCATGGTGTGCCAAAGATCCCCAGAACAGGGAGATAGCGCATCATTCATAGTTCTGCGTTGTCGGTATGACTTGTGAACAAGTCATTGAAAACATTATTTTATTAAACCTCAGACTGTGAAAAACTGGTTTGCTCCAACCTCTACACAAACCACAATAAAATTAATACTCAATATCAAACTCCAAAATATTCGCTAAATATTCAGAAACAATTGAATGGATTTGTTTTTGTAACTCTAGCAGAATTAGTAACTTTGCTTTTCTTTTGTGCCATTTTGTTTAGTTATTTTCTATTTAATAGAAGTTAAATGAGATTTGTTTTGGGCAACAAGCAATAATCAAGGCATCCCCAGAACGGAGCTAAACAAGACCAGACCAGGGCTTAGAATGTAAAATTTTACAGTTACCTCCAAAGGAAATTACTCATACACCCCCAGAGATACAGACAAGACTGAGAACAGAAGGCATATATCACACAACTTGAAATGTGTATCCCCTTCCTGGATGCGTGCGTATGTTGCACTATGAGTTAATTTGTTTTGTAAATCTCCCAATTGTCTTTTTTTTCTTTTTTTTTTAAATTTATTTATTTTATTTATTTATTTTTGGCTGCATAGGGTCTTCGTTGCTGTGAGGGCTTTTTCTAGTTGCGGCGAGCGGGGGCTACTCTTCGTTGCGGTGCACAGGCTTCTCACCGTGATGGCTTCTCTTGTTGTGGAGCATGGGCTCTAGGCATGCGGGCTTCAGTAGTTGTAGAATGAGGGCTCAGTAGTTGTGGCACACGGGCTTAGTTGCTCTGTGGCATGTGGGATCTTCCTGGACCAGGGCTCGAACCCGTGTCCCCTGCATTGGCAGGTAGATTCTTAACCACTGTGCCACCAGGGAAGCCCTCCCAATTAACTTTTGAATAGCGTGATTCAATTTGTTCGATGTGAATATTTAAGCTATGCCCCGATTTTAGGCCAGTTTTTATCACGTCTTCATCATTTAATATGATGAGGCTCCAACCTCTCTCTCTCATCCATAATGAGTCCTTTAGAACTACTGATTGTCTCGTTTTGTTCCATATTGAATGAACACAACATATTAAGCACTTTATAAAACATACCTGGGATCTCTGTTCCCTGTTGCTCACCAGCCTTGCCTTGAGTGACAACCAAGGTCAAAATATTATTTCCAAAGCAGCATTTCTCCAAACTTCATCTCTGAAGAAACTCAAGTTCTTTCCAAATAGTTCTAGGAGTCCCCAGTGTCTCAAGTGTGTCAAGTGCACTGAGTCCTTTTATCTTCTGTTTGGGATAAGATGCTGGAAAGCGAATAAGGAATTATATGGATTATATGGCAGCTATTATTTATTGAATGCTTGCTATGTGTCAAGGCTACACAAGTCACAAGGTAAAGGGTAACCTGGATGATGGCAGTAAACATTCTCCTTTCCTTGTAAAAACTCTGGGGGAGGGGAAGCTTATCACACATTGACCTCTGATTAAAACTTGGCCTTAAGATCTTCAAAACCTTGAAAAGACTAGAAGCCAGAAAACATTATAATTTCAAAGTTTTGAGTGATTCTCTATGTTGGAAGTTGTAGAAACCTGAATTCACTTCTGTGGCCAAATACCTCCTGATCTGGAACCCTTTCCAACAGCTTGTTAGTCCTAAAATGAGAAGTAAAGATCCTTTGTTGACACAGAGACATTTTAAGGGACTTCATTTCTATGGCTGCAAAATTGCTTTGGGGGTGACAATGGTTTTAAAATATTTTCTGTGGGGAAGGGTGAGTTGTATCTGGGAGACTGGGACTTCCACCAGGTCAGCCAACTCTTTTCCTACTATCCTTCCCAAGTACCTTCTCTTGTTTACTTTTCAAAGTAATAGTTTCTCCCTTTCTCCCCTCTTCAGAACTCCTGCACACCACACCTTACTCTTACTCTTTTTTTTTTTTTTGATGGCTTAGGTGCATTTTATTGGTTTTCTTTACCTCACCCTTACTCGTAATTGACCTTGCTTCAAACTTTACCGGAAAAATAAAATAGTGAGTCATTTGGGAATGATTCCTTTAAATCTCTTTAACCATTTGCAATTTGCCTGTAGCTGTTCCTCCTCTGCTTTCCTTCTCTGTGTCCACAGATCCTAAACTATCACATCACGATCTTCATCTAATCCTAATCAAGCCCCCATCCCACCCCATGTTGAAAGACCTGCCTTAAACCAGAGTCCAGAACCTTATAAGTTCTGACTTCGCCCTCCCCACTCTGAGACACTTAAAGACTGTGAAGGTGGTGCTCTCTCTGAACACAGTAAGAATAAATTTATCTTATCAACCAGCTCTGGCTCCCCTCTCCCCTCAGGCACTTAGCTCCTTTCTCTTCTGCGTTATTATTATTTTTTAAATATTTATTTATTTATTTAGGCTGTGCTGGGTCTTAGTTGTGGCACGCAGGATCTTCAGTTGCTGCATGTGGACTTCTTAGTTGCGGCATGTGAACTCTTAGTTGCGGAATGCGGGATCCAGTTCCCCAACCAGGGAATGAACCCGGGTCCCTTGCACTGGGAGCTCGGAGTCTTACCCACTGGACCAGCAGGGAAGTCCCTCTTCTGCATTATTATTCTCTTTCTCTCTACTGGGTCAGAATACAAATTTACCCTAACAGAGCCCATCCTTAAACAACACTCCCTTCACCCTTTAGCTTTCAGCCACTTTATTGCTTCCCATCACAGCAACATTAAAAAAAAAAATAATGTTTAAAATAGGTAATACATTCACATGCTTCAAAAATTCCAAAGGCCGATTCCCATTGCTGGAGGCATCTTTTATGTACTTGGAGAGATATACACATGGAACCATACAGCAATAGCGCCATATTATACACACTATTCTCTACCTTTCACTAAACAACACATCCTGGAAATCTTTCTGTATCTGTATAGAAAGATCATAGCCAAATTTTTGGTAGTTCTTCCCCTCACTCTCCTCTCTTTAATTCATTCTAATAAGGTGGCTTCTGTTACTTCCGATGAAATGACTATCCTCAAGGTCACCCAAGATCTCTACTTGCTAAATCCAAAGGCTGCATGTCAGTCCTCATCTTACTACACTTCTTGGCAGCATGTGACACAGCAAACACTCCCTCCCTCTTGAAACACTTCATTGCCTTGCAGAGGAGAATTTGCTGGGAAGCGAATGAAGTATAGGCCACAGGGCTCCTCACTGTTACCTCACCCTCCCAAGGACCTACAAGGAGTTCTAGCCATGTATCCACAGGGTCATGTCATTTTGTGAAACTTGCAAAATATTTTCACCAAAATCAGTCAAGACCACTGTGTCTTTTCACTCTGATCTCCACTTCATCACACTTTTCCCTGCGTCTTGGCATCCAGCTCAGAGAAGTCGAGTTGCAAATACATTTAGTTTGGATTTAGTCATACTGTACGCAGATACAGTAGGGGGTCCCCGGAGAAAGAGAACTAGGCATGGCTTTCTCGACATAAGAGAAATCATTTTAGGCCTAAGCCATTTTGTCATCTAAGCCTGGCTCCAATGCTTGCTCTGGAACAGGTCTCAGGAATTAATGATCTTAAGGGAACAAAAGAATGCAGTAACAAAGCAGTCAAGAAACAACAGTTCAGTGATAAAACAGAGTCCTAGTTCCTCCTCAAGGGATATACATGACAACGTGATACGGAACTTCG
The DNA here is from genome assembly GCF_028564815.1 of Eubalaena glacialis. Lineage (NCBI taxonomy): Eukaryota > Metazoa > Chordata > Mammalia > Artiodactyla > Balaenidae > Eubalaena > Eubalaena glacialis. The sequence continues at coordinate 76,231,121 of NC_083716.1, forward strand.
AGTTCTGCAGGAACTATGGCCCCCACCCAGGTGGACGATGGAATGATGATGTTGTCCTTTTCTGACCCTCGTGACTTCAATCAACTAAAGCTTGGACTCTGTCAATCTTCGCCCCAATTCTATGCTGAACTCTATTATACTCAAGCCCTTCATGAATATGCATGTGCCCTTAGCTTAAAACTTCCCCAATTTAGCTGTTCAGGGAGACACTGCTTTGGGAAAGACCCCCAGTGTTCTCCTTACTTGCTGCAAGTAGTAAATCCTTCCTTCCTCCTTTCTTGGCTTGGTCTTTTGGCTAGACACTGACCAAGAGGCAAACCCAGTTTTTGGGTAACAATACCAGTGTAGTGGTACCAGTATGGAAGGAGTTCCAGGAATAAATACTCCATCAGCTCACTATGCCACCTCACCCAGAGTTGTGACATGAAGGTGCAGGACCTGAGGTCATATCACGACACCCGGTCTATAGGTATGTAGGATCAATGTCTGAAACATATAGAGCCAGAAGCTAATCTGTAAAAAAGTCTTTCAATTTTCAGACATGTATATCTGTAAGCAGGAATCAGATTGTCATTGATGACTTATCAAATTAGAAGTCCTCTTCTATGAGGAATATACTTGACCATGCAGCATATGTTACCGAACTCAGGTTCGGCTGCTTGCAGCTCTAAGGCCAATAATCGAGAGGTAAGTATCAATAGAAAGGAAAGATGCTTTAGTCAGAAAAGCCAGCAACCTGGGGAGAAGGTGGACTCATGTCCTAAGACAAACTCAAAAATTCTGCTCAGCCATGACAGTTTTTAAATGGAAAAAGGTGGCTGAGGTGGGGGTGCAGGGGAATCTCGGGGAATCATCAAGGCAGGAGGTTGGCTTCTGCATCATTCTCCATTAGCCAGGCATGCAGGCTGGCTAACTCTCTCTTCAGATGTCATCTTGCCTGTGAAATCTGCCTGCAGGGTTGTTAAGGGAGCAACCCTTAGTAATTGGTAAAGAGCTAGTCATTATTTAACTACTTAATTCTTCATTCTTACTTCTTTTTATCTAGGAAAAGAATCAACAGCATAGGCAAGGCTTGGTGTGCATTAAGGAGAGCATAAGTCAGGAGTTAGTTTAAATTGCCTAGTGATCTCATTCCTATAATTAGGTTCTTTCAAAGTTAGAGGGGAACAGAAATGGACAAACAGGAAAGGGGCAAAAGAGCTGCTTTTAATTCCCTACTGTCAACATCATTCCATTTCTATGGGATTAGAGGTGAAGGTCCATCTTCTATAACTTCTTCATGCTGACATAAGGTGCCATATTCTTAGAGTAGAAGATGTCAACAGGGGTCTGTAGCATCTCTTTGCTGACAGTTTTAGTTGCCCACTTACAGATATGTGCAGAACAAGCTACAATTATTTTGATGCCCACAAAGATGTTTATTATTATGAGCAATAATGTTAATCCCATTCTCTTGAGGCCAGTTCTTGGAACTGTGTTAGCCACAGATTCAGTGCTGCTCAAGATAGAGCAGTTTATGTCATGGCTGCAGGCTGGTCATCATGCAGTTAGCTTTTTTCTCTGGTGATAGTTACAGTATCTGTAAAACAACTCAGGAATATGCATCAGACACTGAGTCTGTGACTGTATTGTCATAGCCATGAACTGCTTGGTTTTGTACTTCGGGGGCCCTATAGGGCTCTCCTCTGTTCCATATACATTTTAAAAAAGCACTGTGCTTTTAAAAATGGGAATCATGCAAAATAAAATTTATCAGAATTCCTGTGTTTGTAGGGCAGGAACTTGAACAGTCCTACTGTGAATACACATGTGTGAAGTTGTGTGTTTAATGCATCCTGACATTATTGGATTGCATTTTACTATACTTGCCACATCTTGTCCTTCAAAATCTGGTGGTTCCAGATGAAATGGCACCAAAATTGACACCAAGAAAGTCAAGTGACCTGAAGAAATCAGTGTTCCAGACACAAAACTCCTACACTTTTTCATCAAGAAATCAATGTATCAGAATAAAAGGAATTTGATTTCACAACTACATTGCTCTATACAATGTAGCAGCAGTTTAAATCACATTGGGGGACTTCCCTGGCAGTCCAGTGGGTAAGACTCTGTGCTTCCACCGCAGGGGATGTGGGTTCAATCCCTGCTGGGGGGACTAAGATTCCGTATGCTGTGAGGCACAGCCAAAAAAAAAAACCCCAAACAAACAAACAAACAAAAAAACCACATTGGAATTGCTCTTGTGTATGCCTAATTTCCTAATTTTAGATTTTTTTGGGGGGGGTACTAATGATCATTTCACTATTTAACTATGATGATGAAGAGGTATCCTTATGGAAGCCAAAAACATAAACTGAAAGAAAGAAGACAGGTAGAAACTTTAAAATGCCAAAAATATTTCTTATTACATCACAACAGAAACTAAAGGCTCTTGTAATCAAAATCATGAAGATTAGGGAAAGATTCATGATAGCCAACAGAAGAGACTAAAGTGATTATGGCAATCAAAACACTTCTAAACAACAAACAGAAAACAGAAGAAGGAAGATGGTAGAAAAACTTTGTAGATTCAATAGAACACAAAGAAGGTCAGAAGGTACCTCACTGTGATGAATTCATTGATTTTGATAATTACCATAACCTTTCATTGTGGTCTGTTTAAGGAGCAATAATTTCATTCAATACTGAATAATGAAAGAGTTCATTTTTTCCACCAAATTTTGATCAATAATATTAACAGAGAATTAAACAGAACAGATCATGGGAAAACATATACTTCTCAAACAGATATATACATTTAAAAAATATTTTTAAATGGTCAAACTGCTATGAGAACCTGCGTAGCCTATTCTAAAACTAAAGGTTGCATTTATCATTTTGTTTGTAAACTGTTTTCAACAAGACAGACATTACATCAGACGGGTTTTTGGACTGGATAAATATATTAAGAAGTTTCAAAAGTCAAGTACATTCCACATAGCACTAGAAGGCCATGTTTACTTGAAATACATGGAAGTCCAATAAAAATGCACTAGACCAATTTCTTGAAAAGTAAACAGGAAAAACATTCTGAATTATTTTGAAATGCCATAAAGTGTAGCAGCAACTATTAAATTTTTAAATAAAAATGGCTTCAGAGGTCACAGTGAAAAAATTGTGTTCTTTAAACAAAGGCAATTTCATGGAAATCATTGAACTAATTGCTAAATTCTATTCTATTTTTGCACAAGGACTTGGAAAAATGTCAAAATAAAAGAACAATGTGACTTATCTGAAATCATATTAGAAATTAATCAAAATAACAAAAAGGTATTCAAAATTAAGTAGCGAATCAAACAAGCCAGATATCCAATACCATTCCATTACTTAGAGTCTATATTGGCGTGATGAATGCTGATCAGATGGTGATTATTGTTTTTTCTTTTTTGGCCGCATGGGGCAGCACGTGGGGTCTTAGTTCCCCAACCAGGGATCGAACCTGCACCCCCTGCAGTGGAAGTGTGGAGTCTTAACCACTGGACCTCTGGGGAAGTCTCTGTTTATTGTATTCTACATTAACAATAGAAACACCCATGAACAATTTTTAACTTTTCTCTAACTGAAAACCATCTATTTGTGCCTTTATTCAACAAATGCAATTTTCCACTGAACAGTATTCATGGTCAGTTATGCTATCATGTAACTGTTAGGAAAGGTGAGAGCAAAGGGGTACCAGCATTCTTTTAAAATATAAAGTATGTGGAATTTTCGTAATTTTGGTGGAGAAAAATCTGTCTTGACAGTACCTGAAGTTATTGACTACTTCAGTATTTTGTAACAGTTAGGAAGACGGTAGAAAACCTTTTGGGTTCCTCTCACATATGCAGCATTTGAAACAAACATGCTTGGATTTTTCTTTAAGGAATCTAAGTGTAATGAGATGATCTGCCTGTTTTAAGGCTGTTCTAAGCCTTGCAATATGGATACGACAATGTTTCAAGGATTCCAAATCATATTTTTCAAAGACTCAGAAAGCCTAGCACAACCAGATGCAAAGAGTTTATTCAAAAATTTGGTGAGATTAGACTATGTTGTTTTAATTGCAATTTGGAAAACTATTTTGGAATATTTCAAAAAACAAGTGAGAAATTACAGACTTTTGATTTGGATTTATATAAAGGATATTTCTTATGTCATTTAAAATTTATTTATACATTAAATAATGGAGTCAAAATTCAGAAGAAAAGATAATGGAATGCGAAACAAAAGTGATGGATTAATTATTCTGATACTGAGAAGCAAAGTGTAACAAAAAGCCTGCAGATCATACTAAAAGCAGTAACACATAAGGAGGAAGAGCTACACTTTGACTAGAAGGAATGAGTAAACTTGCAGATTGTTTGGAAATTCCACTAATAAAGAGAAGTGAATCATATAAGCTCATTGGGAAAAGATTTAAATTTCTTACTAATTTTCACTGGAAAACTGATACTGATGAAACTAACATAAAACTTCTTACATGACACTACAACAAGGACGTTGATGACAACTGGTTAATGAGTATTGTCATTTCAAAAAACATTTAAGGTAGCTATTGCAGAAGAAAACTTAAAATGCCCTAATATCTTACAGCTTGTGAAACAAACTTGATAGATGTTTTCCAAAGTTGACATCAGTCCTAAAAATGTACATGACATTATGAATCATGACTTGCGAAGCTGAAACTTTTAAAAATTAGTAATAATAACAATAATAACAAAATGAACCCAATAAAAAATACTATACAAATTATGTGTGAGGTAGATTGTCTCATCTATTAATTTCATTTTAGAGTCATAAATGCTATTATATTTGTTATGAATAGAGGCTATTGGGTTTGATAAGATTAAATACTGAGTTAATCCAGGGTAGCTTCCCAGTCTCTTCCTATCGCATCACATTGTTTTGTTTTCATCATAGCAGTTATCACTAGCTAACAGCTTTGTGTTAATTAATTGGTTTGATTGTTCTCTGCTTGCCTGCTCTAAAATGCAATTCTTGTGAGAGTAGTGACCTTATCTGTCTTATTTAATGTTTTATCCTCAGTGTCTAGAACAGTGTCAGGCACAGAGTTGGCCTCAATTGGTGGTAATCAAATGGATGGGTGGGTGGATGGATGGATGGATGCATGGATGAATGAATGAATGAATGAATGAAGAGGATGGTGATAGCGTCTGTTTCTTATTCACCCCTCATATTGAATTTGAATCTCTCTCGGTTAAGAAGTGATGATCAGAAACTGACAGAAAGGCTATGTGAAATTCTGAGCATGGGCTGAAAGCCTTCTATGGGAGATTTTGGCAGATTCTGGATGCAGACAGAGCTGTGTGGGGCTCAGGTGAGAAGATGCGGCACAGAATTGGGGGGAGACATTCTCCTTCCCTCTGCATCACTCCCAGTGTTCCTATGTAACTCTGAGGACTCGTGGCTTTGGTGGCTTCCAAAACGCCTTGGCAAGGCTTCTGTAGTTTTAGGAGAAGCCAGTGATGTTGGCAAGTTGGAGCTGGAGAAGGAAGTGATGGAACACCATATGGTACCTAGAACTACCATCTGGGTTGTAGGCACTTGGGAGGCTCCCCTTTGGGGATTTCCAGAAATTACTCGTGCTGTGGGCAGGTAAGTTCTGCCTGAGCCGATAGGGACTGGATGGTAAGTTCTGCTTGAGCAGATAGCAGATATTTAGAGTCATGGCCATTTGCGCACCAAAATTAATTTTGACATCTTCTTGAGTTTACAGGCTGATGGGGCAAGCAAGGTACAGATTACATATGTATTACCTCATTTTACGTCATCTAGATCTTTGACATAATCTATAAATATAGCTCTGTAAGAATCAGTATTGAGCTACATGATAATTGTGCTGTCTCTTTCTCTTGTCCTTAATTTGGAGCCACCATACATACTTGTAAATGTCAAGGGCCCCCAGCTGAGGGATTCTGGGGAGTTGAAATCCACGCCTTGCTTCACTTGCCAAACCTTATGCCCTAGCATAGGCTTCTTCTGCCTGGAGGAGAAGTGCTTTTTCTTAATCAACACACAAATACTATCTGCTCACTGAGACTTGGGACTGTGGTCCACCTAAAAGGACATTTTTTATTTGCATGAAATATGTGTATATGAACTAGTGGAATCCCTGCAGAGGAAATAACATGAACCAGGGCAGAGAAGTGGGGGTAAATGCAAGGTCTGTGAGATGTGGGGAGGGGTGGAGACAGCTGCAGAGGGTCTATGTTGAAACGTAGTGGGATTTTTGCAGCAGACTAGTCCCAGAAGAGGGAAATTATAGAAACTACTACGTTAAGGCTCAGCGAGGAAGGAGGTAAATATTTTTTAAAAGTCCATGTTGGGGAGGGTGAGGAAACAGACACTTCCCTATAATGCTGGTTCAATATAAATGGTATAACCTCTTTGGGGGTTATATTACACAAAATTACAAGTGCACATGCCCTTTGACCCAGAATCTTTTTCTTTTTTTCTTATTAGTTATCCATTTTATACATATCAGTGTATACATGTCAATCCCAATCTCCCAATTCATCACACCACCTCCCCCACCCCCCCGCCACTTTCCCCCCTTGGTGTCCATACATTTGTTCTCTACATCTGTGTCTCAATTTCTGCCCTGCAAAGCGGTTCATCTGTACCATTTTTCTAGGTTCCACATATATGCATTAATATACGATGTTTGTTTTTCTCTTTCTGACTTACTTCACTCTGTATGACAGTCTCTAGATCCACCCACGTCCCTACAAATGACGCAGTTTCATTCCTTTTCATGGCTGAGTAATATTCCATTGTATACATGTACCACTTCTTCTTTATCCATTCGTCTGTTGATGGACACTTAGGTTTCTTCCATGACCTGGCTATTGTAAATAGTGCTGCAATGAACACTGGGGTGCATGTGTCCTTTTGAATTATGTTTTTCTCTGGGTATATGCCCAGTAGTGGGATTGCTGGGTCATATGGTAATTCTATTTTTAGTTTTTTAAGGGACCTCCATACTGTTCTTCATAGTGGCTGTAACAATTTACACTCCCACCAACAGTGCAAGAGGGTTCCCTTTTCTCCACACCCTCTCCAGCATTTGTTGTTTGTACATTTTCTGATGATGCCCATTCTAACTGGTGTGAGGGGATACCTCATTGTACTTTTGATTTGTATTTCTCTAATAATTAGTGATGTTGAACAGCTTTTCATGTGCTTCTTGGCCATCTGTATCTCTTCTCTGGAGAAATGTCTATTTAGGTCTTCTGCCCAATTTTGGATTGGGTTGTTTGTTTTTTTAATACTGAGTTGCATGAGCTGTTTATATATTTTGGAGATTAATCCTTTGTCCATTGATGCATTGGCAAATATTTTCTCCCATTCTGAGGGTTGTCTTTTCATCGTGTTTGTAGTTTCCTTTGCTTTGCAAAAGGTTTTAAGTTTCATTAGGTCCCACTTGTTTATTTTTGTTTTTATTTCCAGTACTCTAGGAGGTGGATCAAAAAAGATCTTGCTGTGATTTATGTCAAAGAGTGTTCTTCCTATGTTTTCCTTTAAGAGTTTTATAGTGTCCGGTCTTACATTTAGGTCCCTAAACCATTTTGAGTTTATTTTTGTGTATGGTGTTACGGAGTGTTCTAATTTCATTCTTTTACATTTAGCTGTCCAGTTTTCCCAGCACCACTTATTGAAGAGACTGTCTTTTCTCCATTGTATATCCTGGCCTCCTTTGTCATCGATTAGTTGACCATAGTATGTGGGTTTATCTCTGGGCTTTATATCCTGTTCCATTGATCTATATTTCTGCTTTTGTGCCAGTACCATATTGTCTTGATTACTGTAGCTTTGTAGTATAGTCTGAAGCCAGGGAATCTGATTCCTCCAGCTCCGTTTTTTTCCCTCAAGACTGCTTTGGCTATTCGGGGTCTTTTGTGTCCCCATACAAATTTTAAGATTTTTTTGCTCTAGTTCTGTAAAAAATGCCATTGGTAATTTGATAGGGATTGTACTGAATCTGTAGATTGCTTTGGGTAGTATAGTCATTTTCACAATATTGATTCTTCTTATTGATTCTTCAATCCAAGAACATGGTATATTTCTCCATCTGTTGGTATCATCTTTAATTTCTTTCATCAGTGTCTTATAGTTTTCTGCATACAGGTCTTTTGTCTCCCTAGGTAGCTTTATTCCTAGGTATTTTATTCTTTTTGTTGCAATGGTAAATGGGAGTGTTTCCTTAATTTCTCTTTCAGATTTTTCATCATCAGTGTATAGGAATGCAAGAGATTTCTGTGCATTAATTTTGTATCCTGCAACTTTACCAAATTCATTGATTAGCTCTAGTAGTTTTCTGGCAGCATCTTTAGGATTCTCTATGTATAGTATCATGTCATCTGCAAACACAGTTTTACTTCTTCTTTTCCAATTTGTATTCCTTTTATTCTTTTTCTTCTCTGATTCCCATGGCTAGGACTTCCAAAACTATGTTGAATAATAGTGGTGAGAGTGGATGGACATCCTTGTCTTGTGCCTGATCTTAGAGGAAATGCTTTCAGTTTTTCACCATTGAGAGTGATGTGTGCTGTGGGTTTGTCATATATGGCCTTTATTATGTTGAGGTAGGTTCCCTCTATGCCCACTTTCTGGAGAGGTTTTATCATAAATGGGTGTTGAATTTTGTCAAAAGCTTTTTCTACATCAATTGAGATGATCATATGGTTTTTATTCTTCAATTTGTTAATATGGTGTATCACATTGATTGATTTGCATATATTGAAGAATCCTTGCATCCCTGAGATAAATGCCACTTGATCATGGTGTATGATCCTTTTAATGTGTTGTTGGATTCCGTTTGCTAGTATTTTGTTGAGGATTTTTGCATATATATTCATCAGTGATATTGGTCTGTAATTTTCTTTTTTTGTAGTATCCTTGTTTGCTTTTGGTATCAGAGTGATGGTGGCCTCAAAGAATGTTTGGGAGTGTTCCTTCTTCTGCAATTTTTTGGAAGAGTTTGAGAAGGATGGGTGTTAGCTCTTCTCTAAATGTTTGATAGAATTCACCTGTGAAGCCATCTGGTCCTGGACTTTTGTTTGTTGGAAGACTTTTAATCACAGTTTTGATTTCATTCCTTGTGACTGGTCTGTTCATATTTTCTATTTTTTCCTGGTTCAGTCTTGGAAGGTTATACCTTTCTAAGAATTTGTCCATTTCTTCCAGGTTGTCCATTTTATTGGCATAGAGTTGCTTGTAGTAGTCTCTTAGGACGCTTTGTATTTCTGTGGTGCCTGTTGTAACTTCTCCTTTTTCATTTCTAATTTTATTGATTTGAGTCCTCTCCCTCTTTTTCTTGATGAGTCTGGCTAATGGCTTATCAATTTTGTTTATCTTCTCAAAGAACCAGCTTTTAGTTTTATTGATCTTTGCTACTGTTTTCTTAGTTTCTATTTCATTTATTTCTGCTCTGATCTTTATGATTTCTTTCCTTCTGCTAACTTTGGGTTTTGTTTGTTCTTCTTTCTCTAGTTTCTTTAGGTGTAAGGTTAGATTGTTTATTTGAGATTTTTCTTGTTTCTTGAGGTAGGCTTGTACTGCTGTAAACTTCCCTCTTAGAACTGCTTTTGCTGCATCCCATAGGTTTTGGATCATCGTGTTTTCATTGTCATTTGTCTCTAGGTATTTTTTGATTTCCTCTTTGATTTCCTCAGTGATCTCTTGGTTATTTAGTAACATATTGTTTGGCCTCCATGTGTTTGTGTTTTTTACGTTTTTTTCCCTGTAATTCATTTCTAATCTCATAGCGTTGTGGTCAGAAAAGATGCTTGATGTGATTTCAATTTTCCTAAATTTACTGAGGCTTGATTTGTGACCCAAGATGTGCTCTATCCTGGAGAATGTTCCATGTGCACTTGAGTAAAAAGTATAATCTGCTGTTTTTGGATGGAATGTCCTATGAATATCAATTAAATCTATCTGGTCTATTATGTCATTTAAAGCTTCTGTTTCCTTATTAATATTCTGTCTGGATGATCTGTCCATTGGTGTAAGTGAGGTGTTAAAGTCCCCCACTATTATTGGGTTACTGTCAAATTCCTCTTTTATAGCTGTTAGCAGTTGCCTTATGTATTGAGGTGCTCCTATGTTGGGTGCATATATATTTATAATTGTTATATCTTCTTCTTGGATTGATCCCTTGATCATTATGTAGTGTCCTTCCTTGTCTCTTGTAACATTCTTTATTTTAAAGTCTATTTTTTCTGATATGAGTATTGCTACTCCAGCTTTCTTGTGATTTCCATTTGCATGGAATATCTTTTTCCATCCCTTCACTTTCAGTGTGTATGTGTCCCTAGGTCTGAAGTGGGTCTCTTGTAGACAGCATATATATGGTCTTTTGTATCCATTCAGCAAGCCTGTGTCTTTTGGTTGGAGCATTTAATCCATTCACATTTAAGGTTAATTATCGATATGTATGTTCCTATGACCATTTTCTTAATTGTTATGGGTTTGTTTTTGTAGGTCCTTTTCTTCTCTTGTGTTTCCCACTTAGAGAAGTTCTTTAGCATTTGTTGTAGAGCTGGTTTGGTGGTGCTGAAGTCTCTTAGCTTTTGTTTGTCTGTAAAGCTTTTGATTTCTCCATCGTATCTGAATGAGATCCTTTCCGGGTAGAGTAATCTTGGTTGTAGGTTCTTCCCTTTCATCACTTTAAATATATCATGCCACTCCCTTCTGGCTTGTAGAGTTTCTGTGCTGAGAAATCAGCTGTTAACCTTATGGGAGTTCCCTTGTATGTTATTTGTCATTTTTCCCTTGCTGCTTTCAAAAATTTTTCTTTGTCTTTAATTTTTGCCAATTTGATTACTATGTGTCTCGGCATGTGTCTCCTTGGGTTTATCCTGTGTGGGACTCTCTGCGCTTCCTGGACTTGGGTGGCTATTTCCTTTCCCATGTTAGGGAAGTTTTCGACTATAATCTCTTCAAATATTTTCTCAGGTCCTTTCTCTCTCCTCCTTCTGGGGCCCCTATAATGTGAATGTTGTTGTGTTTAATGTTGTCCCAGAGGTCTTTTAGGCTGTCTTCATTTTTTTTCATTCTTTTTTCTTTATTCTGTTCTGCAGCAGTGAATTCCACCATTCTGTCTTGCAGGTCACTTATCTGTTCTTCTGCCTCAGTTATTCTGCTATTGATTCCTTCTAGTGTAGTTTTCATTTCAGTTATTGTATTGTTCATCTCTGTTTGTTTGTTCTTTAATTCTTCTAGGTCTTTGTGAAACATTTCTTGCATCTTTTCTTTCTTTTTTTTTTTTTTTAAATGACCACGGTTAAAGATTTGATGAAAGTTCATAATAATGCAGTTGACAAGAAAATTAGTTATTTCTGAGATATACATTTTAAAGTAATAACTAGGATTATGACTTATAACTTTATACCAGAACATATAAGATTTTTAGAAATTTCATGTAATGTCTGAAACATTTATATTAACATATTTCCATACAAATAACGCAATGAATATTTAGTATTAGTTGTTTTACTTGTTTGTTTTTTTATACTGCAGGTTCTTATTAGTCATCAATTTTATACACATCAGTGTATACACGTCAATCCCAATCGCCCAATTCAGCACACCACCATCCCCACCCCACCACAGTTTTCCCCCCTTGGTGTCCATATGTCTGTTCTCTACATCTGTGTCTCAACTTCTGCCCTGCAAGCCGGCTCATCTGTACCATTTCTCTAGGTTCCACATACATGCGTTAATATACGATATTTGTTTTTCTCTTTCTGACTTACTTCACTCTGTATGACAGTCTCTAGATCCCTCCATGTCTCAACAAATGACTCAATTTCGTTCCTTTTTATGGCTGAGTAATATTCCATTGTATATATGTACCACAATTTCTTTATCCATTCGTCTGTTGATGGGCATTTAGGTTGCTTCCATGACCTGGCTATTGTAAATAGTGCTGCAATGAACATTCGGGTGCATGTGTCTTTTTGAATTACGGTTTTCTCTGGGTATATGCCCAGGAGTGGGATTGCTGGGTCGTATGGTAATTCTATTTTTAGTATTTTAAGCAACCTCCATATTGTTCTCCATAGTGGCTGTATCAATTTACATTCCCACCAACAGTGCAAGAGGGTTCCCTTTTCTCCACACCCTCTCCAGCATTTGTTGTTTGTAGATTTTCTGATGATGCCCATTGTAACTGGTGTGAGGTGATACCTCATTGTAGTTCTGATTTGCATTTCTCTAATAATTAGTGATGTTGAGCATCTTTTCATGTGCTTCGTGGCTGTCTGTATGTCTTCTTTGGAGAAATGTCTATTTAGGTCTTCTGCCCTTTTTTGGATTGGGGTGTTTGTTTCTTTAATATTGAGCTGAATGAGCTGTTTATATATTTTGGAGATTAATCCTTTGTCCATTGATTCGTTTGCAAATATTTTCTCCCATTCTGAGGGTTGTCTTTTCATCTTGTTTATGGTTTCCTTTGCTGTGCAAAAGCTTTGAAGTTTCATTAGGTCCCATTTGTTTATTTTTGATTTTATTTCCATTACTCTAGGAGGTGGATCAAAAAAGATCTTGCTGTGATTTATGTCAAAGAGTGTTCTTCCTACGTTTTCCACTAAGAGTTTTATAGTGTCCAGTCTTACATTTAGGTCTCTAATCCATTTTGAGTTTATTTTTGTGTATGGTGTTAGGGAGTATTCTAATTTCATTCTTTTACATGTAGCTGTCCAGTTTTCCCAGCACCACTTATTGAAGAGACTGTCTTTTCTCCATTGTATATCTTTGCCTCCTTTGTCATAGATTAGTTGACCATAGGTGCGTGGGTTTATCTCTGGGCTTTCTATCTTGCTCCATTGATCTATGTTTCTGTTTTTGTGCCAGTACCATATTGTCTTGATTACTGTAGCTTTGTAGTATAGTCTGAAGTCAGGGAGTCTGATTCCTCCAGCTCCGTTTTTTTCCCTCAAGACTGCTTTGGCTATTTGGGGTCTTTTGTGCCTCCATACAAATTTTAAGATGATTTGTTCTAGCTCCGTAAAAAATGCCATTGGTAATTTGATAGGGATTGCATTGAATCCGTAGATTGCTTTGGGTAGTATAGTCATTTTCACAATGTTGATTCTTCCAATCGAAGAACATGGTATATTTCTCCATCTGTTGGTATCATCTTTAATTTCTTTCATCGGTGTCTTATAGTTTTCTGCATACAGGTCTTTTGTCTCCCTAGGTAGCTTTATTCCTAGGTATTTTATTCTTTTTGTTGCAATGGTAAATGGGAGTGTTTCCATAATTTCTCTTTCAGATTTTTCATCATTAGTGTATAGGAATGCAAGAGATTTCTGTGCATTAATTTTGTATCCTGCAACTTTACCATATTCATTAATTAGCTCTAGCAGTTTTCTGGTGGCAGTTTTCGGATTCTCTATGTATAGTATCATGTCATCTGCAAACAGTGACAGTTCTACTTCTTCTTTTCCAATTTGTATTCCTTTTATTTCTTTTTCTTCTCTGATTGCCGTGGCTAGGACTTCCAGAACTATGTTGAATAACAGTGGTGAGACTGGACATCCTTGTCTCGTTCCTGATCTTAGAGGAAATGCTTTCAGTTTTTCACCGTTGAGAATGATGTTTGCTGTGGGTTTGTCATATATGGCCTTTATTATGTTGAGGTAGGTTCCCTCTATGCCCACTTTCTGGAGAGGTTTTATCATAAATGGGTGTTGAATTTTGTCAAAAGCTTTTTCTGCATCAACTGAGATGATCATATGGTTTTTATTCTTCAATTTGTTAATATGGTGTATCACATTGATTGATTTGCATATATTGAAGAATCCTTGCACCCCTGGGATAAATCCCACTTGATCGTGGTGTATGATCCTTTTAATGTGTTGTTGGATTCTGTTTGCGAGTATTTTGTTGAGGATTTTTGCATCTATATTCATCAGTGATATTGGTCTGTAATTTTCTTTTTTTGTAGTATCTTTGTCTGGTTTTGGTATCAGGGTGATGGTGGCCTCATAGAATGAGTTTGGGAGTGTTCCTTCCTCTGCAATTTTTTGGAAGAGTTTGAGAAGGATAGGTGTTAGCTCTTCTCTAAATGTTTGATAGAATTCACCTGTGAAGCCATCTGGTCCTGGACTTTTGTTTGTTGGAAGATTTTTAATCACAGTTTCAATTTCATTACTTGTGATTGGTCTGTTCATATTTTCTGTTTCTTCCTGGTTCAGTCTTGGAAGGTTATACCTTTCTAAGAATTTGTCCATTTCTTCCAGGTTGTCCATTTTATTGGCATAAAGTTGCTTGTAGTAGTCTCTTAGGATGCTTAGTATTTCTGCGGTGTCTGTTGTAACGTCTCCTTTTTCATTTCTGATTTTATTGATTTGAGTCCTCTCCCTCTTTTTCTTGATGAGTCTGGCTAATGGCTTGTCAATTTTGTTTATCTTCTCGAAGAACCAGCTTTTAGTTTTATTGATCTTTGCTATTGTTTTCTTTGTTTCTATTTCATTTATTTCTGCTCTGATCTTTATGATTTCTTTCCTTCTGCTAACTTTGGGTTTTGTTTGTTCTTCTTTCTCTAGTTCCTTTAGGTGTAAGGTTAGATTGTTTATTTGAGATTTTTCTTGTTTCTGCAGGTAGGCTTGTATAGCTATAAACTTCCCTCTTAGAACTGCTTTTGCTGCATCCCATAGGTTTTGGATCATCGTGTTTTCATTGTCATTTGTCTCTAGGTATTTTTTGATTTCCTCTTTGATTTCTTCAGTGATCTCTTGGTTATTTAGTAACGTATTCTTTAGCCTCCATGTGTTTTGTGTTTTTTACGTTTTTTTCCCTGTAATTCATTTCTAATCTCATAGCGTTGTGGTCAGAAAAGATGCTTGATATGATTTCAATTTTCTTAAATTTACTGAGGCTTGATTTGTGACCCAAGATGTGATCTATCCTGGAGAATGTTCCATGTGCACTTGAGAAGAATGTGTAATCTGCTGTTTTTGGATGGAATGTCCTATAAATATCAATTAAATCTATCTGGTCTATTGTGTCATTTAAAGCTTCTGTTTCCTTATTAATTTTCTGTCTGGATGATCTGTCCATTGGTGTAAGTGAGGTGTTAAAGTCCCCCACTATTATTGGGTTACTGTCAAATTCCTCTTTTATAGCTGTTAGCAGTTGCCTTATGTATTGCGGTGCTCCTATGTTGGGTGCATATATATTTATAATTGTTATATCTTCTTCTTGGATTGATCCCTTGATCATTATGTAGTGTCCTTCCTTGTCTCTTGTAACATTCTTTATTTTAAAGTCTATTTTTTCTGATATGAGTATTGCTACTCCAGCTTTCTTGTGATTTCCATTTGCATGGAATATCTTTTTCCATCCCTTCACTTTCAGTGTGTATGTGTCCCTAGGTCTGAAGTGGGTCTCTTGTAGACAGCATATATATGGTCTTTTGTATCCATTCAGCAAGCCTGTGTCTTTTGGTTGGAGCATTTAATCCATTCACATTTAAGGTTAATTATCGATATGTATGTTCCTATGACCATTTTCTTAATTGTTATGGGTTTGTTTTTGTAGGTCCTTTTCTTCTCTTGTGTTTCCCACTTAGAGAAGTTCTTTAGCATTTGTTGTAGAGCTGGTTTGGTGGTGCTGAAGTCTCTTAGCTTTTGTTTGTCTGTAAAGCTTTTGATTTCTCCATCGTATCTGAATGAGATCCTTTCCGGGTAGAGTAATCTTGGTTGTAGGTTCTTCCCTTTCATCACTTTAAATATATCATGCCACTCCCTTCTGGCTTGTAGAGTTTCTGTGCTGAGAAATCAGCTGTTAACCTTATGGGAGTTCCCTTGTATGTTATTTGTCATTTTTCCCTTGCTGCTTTCAAAAATTTTTCTTTGTCTTTAATTTTTGCCAATTTGATTACTATGTGTCTCGGCATGTGTCTCCTTGGGTTTATCCTGTGTGGGACTCTCTGCGCTTCCTGGACTTGGGTGGCTATTTCCTTTCCCATGTTAGGGAAGTTTTCGACTATAATCTCTTCAAATATTTTCTCAGGTCCTTTCTCTCTCTCCTCCTTCTGGGGCCCCTATAATGCGAATGTTGTTGTGTTTAATGTTGTCCCAGAGGTCCTTTAGGCTGTCTTCATTTTTTTTCATTCTTTTTTCTTTATTCTGTTCCGCAGCAGTGAATTCCACCATTCTGTCTTGCAGGTCATTTATCTGTTCTTCTGCCTCAGTTATTCTGCTATTGATTCCTTCTAGTGTAGTTTTCATTTCAGTTATTGTATTGTTCATCTCTGTTTGTTTGTTCTTTAATTCTTCTAGGTCTTTGTTAAACATTTCTTGCATCTTTTCGATCTTTACCTCCATTCTTTTTCCGAGGTCCTGGATCATCTTCACTATCATTATTCTGAATTCTTTTTCTGGAAGACTGCCTATCTCCACTTCATTTACTTGTTTTTCTGGGGCTTTTTCTTGTTCCTTCATCTGGTACATAGCCCTCTGCCTTTTCATCTTGTCTATCTTTCTGTGAATGTGTTTTTTGTTCCACAGGCTGCAGGATTGTAGTTCTTCTTGCTTCTGACCCAGAATCTTATTTCAAGGAATTTATTCTGTAAATGTAGGTCTATATTTTGCATACAGGTATACACAAGGTTATTCACTGTACCATTTTTTAAAAAATAAATTTATTTATTTTCATTTATTTATTTTTGGCTGCATTGGGTCTTCATTGCTGCGTGTGGGCTTTCTCTAGTTGCAGCAAGTGGGGGCTACTCTTTGTTGCAGTGCATGGGCTTCTGATTGCGGTGGCTTCTCTTGTTGCAGAGCATGGACTCTAGGCACAAGGGCTTCATTAGTCGTGGCACGCAGGCTCAGTAGTTGTGGCTCGCAGGCTCTAGAGTGCAGGCTTAGTAGTTGTGGTGCACGGGCTTAGTTGCTCCGTGGCATGTGGGATCTTCCTGGACTAGGGCTCGAACCTGTGTCTCCTGTATTGGCAGGCGGATTCTTACCACTGTGCCACCAGGGAAGCCCTGTACCATTTTTGTAATAGCAAAGGCTGGAAACAAGATTTGGAAACAATTTGAATATTCACTAATAATGTTTCACTGAATAAATGACGGTACATCCATACAATGGAAAACTATACAGCTATAAAAAAGAACGAGAGCTCTATGAACTTCACGTTTTCAAAGATATATTAAATGGAAAAAGCAAGGTACAGAATATGTTGTTTAGAATGATGATGCAGGTGTAGAAATAAAGGGAAAGAAGTTTGTGTGTGTGTGTGTGTGTGTATTTATATGTATAAAATAAAGGATACATAAAAAAACATAATGGTTTCTTCTGAGTCAGGAAACTGGTTGCTAAGAGACAGCAGTGGAAGGAAAACTTTTTATAGTGTGTCTTATTCTTCTACCCCAGATTTGAACTCATGTGTATTATGTATTTAAGAAGAAAATTTAAATTGAGAAAATCCTTTACACTACTTAAAAGAAAAAAACAGCATCCATGATCCTAGATGCTCTAAGCATGTAAGATACTTTTTAAGAGAAAAACGTTTTGATTAGTTTATTTCTTTAAAAATTCGGCCTTTGTTTCTTCTGCCTTTATGAGTCTTCTGGATTCCTGTATTCATATTAACTATTCTAGCAATGGTCACTTAGTTCCTCTTTAATTCAAAATCTCTTAACAGCATCTGCACTTAATCAACCATCCAAAAACATTTGATTGTGCTTATTTTTCAAATGGATTTTAATGAATTGTATCATTCAAGCCCCAGACTGAAACACATTATGTAAGGACTTCAAAATTATTCACATCATTTAATTCTGTCTATTTTATGTAGGTGCTCAATAAGGATTGAGCAATAATACCATCCCCATGTGTATTAATAAATGTTCCTCCTGACTTCGGTGGAACGAACAAGTCTATTCATCTTTTTCCTCCTTGAAAAAGAAATTGAAAACTGCCAAATGCACATTTTCCCCAGTTCCAAGTCTACGTCCAACCACACCCTGTCTGGACATAAAAATGCAGCCTCATACTCAAATTTGTTATTGTTAAGTACTTCCAGACACTGGTAAGCAACTTCCTCCTGTCCCCTGATCTCTATCCCCAAAAAAGAGAAGAAGAAATTTAGGCAGAAAGCTCAAGTATTTTTAATCAATAATTGGGACAATAAAGCAGATGTTCCTGAAGTAATACCCTTGATCAATAAATACTCTAATCCCTTTGCAACAAAGGGAAAGGAAAATTTCTCTTAAAATAGTGTGATACCTCCACAGAAAGGCCTTTACATTCCATTATAAAGGAGTGCTAGACACAGCCTGCATTCTTGTTGTAATAAATATTGCTTGAAATATTTAAACTTCTCTCTGGGCCATGGAATTCTGTGTTAAAAATAGTTGTTCTTGTTATAGTTGTAGCTATGTGTTAACAGATCAGTACGTTTGCTATAAGTGCATGTTGTCGCCCACCCAGACTGTGCAAGTCCAGGATCCTAAAGCAGTAAAGCAGTGTCTCCACCAGCCTGCTACTTATTGGAAAGAATACTGGGAGGTTAATGGGCCAAAGAAATACGATGGGTCATCTCTCCTTTCTAAATTCTAAGCCCCAAATCTGGGGCTTTTGGTTAAGCCAAAGGGGAGTTTTCAGTGGTCTTAAAATAACTTTTTTTTTTTTTTTGGCCATGCGGCTTGCAGGATCTTAGTTCCCAGACCAGGGATTGAAGCTGTGCTCCCTGCAGTGGAAGCACAGAGTTCTAACCACTGGATCTCCAAGGAATTCCATAAAATAACTTTTTAAAGTTTACTAATCCATAGGTACAGGTATTGTAGCATTAAGCAGTAGGAAATCACAGTGAGGCATCAGATTAAATGCAGCAAAGGTTTTTTTGCATTCTTTGACGACTATCAACCACAATGGAGGTTTTCAATGATTTTCTTTTTTAGCCAAGGACGCTCATTCTTATCTATTATATCAGGAATATCACTTAACATGCTCTTATGGAGCTAATGTAGCACATTAAGCATCATGAAAAATTATGCTGGCATGTGCTGATGATCTGTTTTCCCAGTGTTCAGTACCAGAGTCCCAATTCCCAATCGCTCCCCTCCTCCCTCCAGGCCTCCTGAATAAACACTCCATAAACACAGTATTTGCTCCCATGTAGTTTATGCATATGTCCTCTAGGTGTCTTCAGTGACCAGCTTTCGAGGAGATTTTCATGCACATGGACCAGCTGGCAACGGAAGAGCTCAGCTTGCAAGAATAAGTTCTCAATGAAGTACTGTATTCTGGATTCCACATCTGTCTCTTGTGCAATAAATACTTCTAGACATTTAAAAAACGTTTCAAGTTCATCTTTTCTAACTAATAAAAAAAACCGTTTTGCATTCATCTTAGGTAAATACTGGCCTCATAATTCTACAATGTGACTACTCAGGAAATATTCTCCCAATGTAAGTGGTTTAAATTAAGTTGTTTTTTTAAAAAAAAAAAAAAACCAACCTTCAGGGAATTCCCCAGTGGTCCAGTGGTTAGGACTCTGTGCTTCCACTGCAGGGGGCCCAGGTTCGATCCCTGGTTGGGGAACTAAGATCTCACAAGCCACGCTGTGTGGCCAAAACAAAAAAACCCTCAGTGGCTAAAGCAAGCACATTTCTTGGGGAAGGGGGTTAGGAGATAAAATGTATAATTATTGTCTGTTTTCCTTTGCTCTTACAGGTTTGCACTTAGGGAAAATTCTAAAAATATATTGAGTGGGAAGATGGTGTTCTTGAAACCCAAGGAAAGAGTTTGAAGAGGGGGCTGTGATCTGGGATTTGACACTGATAAATGTGAGTGGGGTCAATGTACCTTGGGCTGGGGAGTTTTTGTTGTAAGCCAGAAGAGCTGTTGACTCTGTTTCCAAGGCTCCATGCCACCTAGTATAAGATACTGAGGGCCAAGCAGAGGTTTGCAACATCTAAAAATGTCACTTTCAAGTAAGTGTTCTTCAAATATTTTTCCAAAAATTTTTACACTCAAATAAGTAAGCTGGAAAATTAATTTGCAATGATAATGAGAAGACAACTATACAGTATTCCATGGAAACACTTCCTCTTATTCCTTTGTCCTTAGAGCTACAGATTATCAAAACCTTTCTCTCTCTAAGCTTTTTATTTGGAAATAGTTTCAAACTTACAAAAAGTTGCAAAAGTTAAGAGAGTTACAAGGAACACTCCTAGACCTTTCATCCAGATTCATCTACATAACGTTTATGCCATTTGCTTCGTCACATGTGCTCAATATCTGTCTCTGTCTCTGTTTCTATCTCTCAGTCTCTCTCTGTCTCCTTGACTTTTTCTTGAAATGTTTAAAGGTAACTTACAAATATCATGGCCCTTTACACCTAAATTCTTCAGTGTGTATTTCATAAGAATGACTAAAATATGGCCATTTATGTTTTAAATTCACATATCCATATTCAAATTTTATCTGTAATCTAGTAATGTCATTTTATAGTATTTTTTCCTTTCCTGTGGATCTAGTCTAGGGTTAGGTATTACACTTAGTTGTCAAGTCTCTTTAATCTCAATTAATCAGGAACAAATCCCACAACATTTCTTTGTCCCTTATGATACCGATAATTTTTTTATAATATACTTGACCCCCTTTAAAAAATGAATACAACAGTCCTCATTTTGTGTTCATCTGATGTTTCCTTTTGATTAGACTGAGGTTGTACATTCTCAGCTGGATTACTGCACAGGTGGTGTGTCCTCTCTGGACATCACTTCTGAAAGCACACGATGTCCATCTGTCTCTTGTTGGTGATACTAATTTTGGTAACTTGGTCAAGGCGTTGCCTGGTTTTCCCATTATATAATTACTTTTTTTGGGTTTTTTTTGGCTGCGTCGCACAGCTTGTGGGATCTTAGGTCCCTGACCAGGGATCAAACCTAGGCCCTCAGCAGTGAAAGCGTGGAGTCCTAACCACTGGACCGCCAGGGAATTCCCTACAATAACTTTTCTTCTCTCTCTTGCAACTGATAGGACTATGCAAATGTCCCTATCTCATCAAAATTTCCTCCAAGACTTAACATTCATCGACAATTCTTTCTTAGCTTGATTTTAACCAAGATAGTTGCACAATGATAATTGTCTAACTCCAGCACCACGTCTAAATCTACTTGGTCTTCTGCATTCTACTGTAAGCAAGAGACTTCACTTTTCATATTTATCTATCTATCTATCTATCATCAGCTATCTATCTATCATTATAATCAGCACTATCATCTCTATGTGTTTTTGAAATGGGTACATTAATTCTTATTTATTCACTGGTTTAAAATTCTTGATTGAGGGACTTCCCTGGTGGCACAGTGGTTAAGAATCTGCCTGCCAATGCAGGGGATACGGGTTTGATCCCTGGCCCGGGAAGATCCCACCTGCCGCAGAGCAACTAAGCACATGCACCACAACTACTGAGCCTGCGCTCTAGAGCCCGTGAGCCACAACTACTGAGTCTGCGCGCCACAACTACTGAAGCCAGTGTGCCCCAGAGCCCGTGTGCCGCAAATACTGAGCCCACGTGCCACAACTACTGAGGCCTGCGCGCTCTAGGGCCCATGTACCACAGCTACTGAGCCCGTGTGCTGCAACTACTGAAGCCTGCAGGCCTAGAGCCCATGCTCTGCAACAAGAGAAGCCACCACAATGAGAAGCCCGTGTACCACAAGTAAGAGTAGCCCCCGCTTTCCGCCACTAGAGAAAGTCCGCATGCAACAAAGAAGACCCAACGCAGACAAAAAATAAATAAATAAAATAAATAAATAAAAATAAAAATTGAATTCATGATTGATGCTGGGACACTGATGCTCAAATTGTCCCAGATTTGGCCAGGAGCAGCCCATTCAAGCTGGTCCTTGTGCCCTTGTAACATGCGCTCATCATTGTTTTGAGTATCTTCTTACTGTCTTGCACAGCAGTATATCCCAGGCTTTTTTGCACCTATCCTGTCCTGTCCCTGGAGTCACACATTACTCTGAGAACCCCTGGTTCCTCTTGGTGGGGAATGGTATTAGAGAACAAGATTTAGGTATGCTTATTGCTACCTGGGGGATCTTTGCCTCTTGGCTCTTTAGTGTATAGAGCTAAGAAATACAGACATGTACATATGCATGTACACACACAGCTACATGTATATATTTATAATATACATATACACACAGATATGCATATATACATACATATTTTAGAAAACAGAGTTCATACCAATACCTCCAATTCGATCATAGTTCCAGAGGATTTTTTCTGGCCTTCTCCCATTTTATATTTGTATGTCCCTTCTTCCACAATGAGAACTGTGGCTCTCAACAATATCAACCCATTTACTCATTTTCAAAGCACTTTTTTTTTCAACCTTTCCTATATGGCTCCAAATACAGAAAACAGTTTGAATACAACTGTGAAAAATGGAAAACTCTGAAAAATTTTTTCTTTCAACATTAAGGACTTTGTAAATCTGTAGCACTAGTTCTTATATGATCTCATAAAAATTGGAAGTGGGTTGAGTGGGACAAGCACTTTGAGTTAGATGTAAGGACAAGCAGGAACTTTCCTGGTGGCGCAGTTGTTAAGAATCCGCCTGCCAATGCAGGGGACATGGGTTCGAGCCCTGGTCCAGGAAGATCCCACATGCCACAGAGCAACTAAGCCCGTGCACTGCAACTACTGAGCCTGCACTCTAGAGTCCGTGAGCCACAACTACTGAGCCCGTGTGCCACAACTACGGAAGCCTGCGTGCCTAGAGCCTGTGCTCTACAACAAGAAAAGTCACCACAGTGAGAAGCCCGTGCACTGCAACGAAGAGTAGCCCCCGCTCGCCGCAACTAGAGAAAGCCCACGTGCAGCAACGAAGACCCAACGCAGCCAAAAACTAAATTAAAAAAAAAAAAAAAAAAAAGACAAGCAGCCAGCTGCCTTGCACTGTAGGATTTTAAACACCATGCCCTGTGTGACTCAGGGTCCTTCAATGTGTTTTCTGTTATGATGTGGGACAGGAAGAAGGCAAGAGGAGACTGATACAAGGAAGCCAGGAACCTGTGGTGAGAGAGAACTGGTACTTGAAGGTGGTTCCAAGAATGGACCCAACTGGGGGTGGTCTCTGCAAATCAGTTTTAGAACTGTTCTTAGATAAGCATGCACCTCAGTTGAAGTTGGATTTTTTGGTATCAGGTCATAGAAGAATTTCTTGAAAAGAAAAGGCTATTTCATTACTGAAGGTGAGTAATAGTAGTTTTACCTCCCTGAACTTTTAAAATGAAAATAGATGGCTTTTAGTTTAGAATAGTTTGGGGAAAACCTCTCTGAAGGTTGATAGCTGATAGAAGTATCCCCCATGTCCTTTCAGCCCTTAAGATTCTGTCATCCTATGAATGAAGAGATAACGATATCAATTACTGAGTTAGTTTTGCAATTTTCTTATTAAAGTGCAGACATTCCCTTCACAAAGAATTACTGCCAGACTTCCATCTATAACTACGCAAGTCTTTTGACCTTTCTGTTCTTACATGCCTTGTGATTCCCTAGCTACTCTCTGTGCTGCAGTGAGACATCAGGGAGGGGTCGCTGCAACTCTGATTCTACCAGTTCTAGACTCAGTACAAGGTAGGTCCTAGAAGTACTCTTCTTTTGATGCTCACTCCCTTTCTGTGCACCCACCTCCTTTTCTTCTGAATTCAAGTCTTTCCTGTTTTTCTAATGCCTTTTCTTCCTCTCACTCCCCAGGTACCAACTTGCTTCTACCATGACTAATGAACAGGGTTCCCCAGTGTGGTATTCATTCATTCTTAAATTTCACAGGACTTGCCTTGATACTGAAGATCTGCATCCCAGATTCCACAGAAAGGATACGTTCTTTCAGCTTCTTCAGGACTGGGCTCCTTTTGCCTTCAAGAGACACATAAAGTACTTGGTGAGTTTGCGACAATGCATGAGAACTAAAGACCACCCTACCAAGCTCTACCAAGTGTCTTGTAGAAACAGTTTTCATTCATTCATTCATTCATTCACTCATTCTTTCATCCATCCATCCATTATTTATTGAGCACATAGTATATGCAAGGCAGAAGATGGACAATAAGTAGTAAACAAGTAAATGAATTAAAAATAAGGTAATAGAAGTCTATGATAAATCTTATGAAGGAAATAAATCGGGTGATAATATAAAGTATAACTGGGGTAAAGATTTCATTTCTTAGTCTTTACAGAAGGAAAAAAAAAAAAAAGGTGAAGGTGGGGATCATAGACCAGAAAGGAGGGCCTCCATCATCTGACCCTGCTGTATCAGTTATTTTGTACCATTCTTTCAATGCATTCTTCTAATCAGACATGTCTCATTTTCCTAAGAAAGCCCCTTTTACCTCTCTCCCTGTGCCACTGCACTTCTTGATCTCTTGTCCTTGCTTCTTACCCATGTTGTCATTCTAGATCCTATTCCTCCATTTGTTTGCTCATTCATTGGCAAAGTCCTCCATGACTGGTCCAGTTCTTTCTTCCTTCACTTAATTCTACAGCACTTAAAAGTTTACCACACAATTTAAATTATATATTGTCTTCATGTATTTAATATCTCATCTACTTTATTTTTGTCCCTCTGACCTATTGTTAGGTCTTAAAGTCAGGGACAGTATCTCATATTTGCTTTTATGCTCAGCAATTGTTGGGCATAGAATGAGTGTTAATACTTATATATAATTGTTATGCTTATCGGTTAACACTGATTGGTTGAGGAGACTAGTGGGCTGTTGCAGGCTTGTGGAAGAGCTATTTTACAGCCAGCAGGGCTTTGTTGTACGCTTCAAATTATGCCATGTAGGTGGGTGCCCTTCTTCCTACACGTAAGGCTGGCACTATGCTGACTTACCCAGCCTACCCTTTTTTTGGAAGAAAAAGCCTTCTTCCAAAATGCAGCACCTGCCAGTGACTTCTTCACTCACTTCCTGACAGGTTGTAGACCAAAACTCCAGACAAACCACAATTTGTTTTATTTAATTGTATTGCCAGTCTTCACTGTTCCTTCTTTCCTCCTCCCTCTATGAGATAATTCAGATCTCTAGAGCATAGTTGGCATACAAAAAATACAGCTATTACTTCTCATGAAGTTGGGAGAGGAGGAGAGAATTGCTTACTACTTTGTTTTACTGTGAAAAGAAGTGACATTATCTGAAATAGGAGCCTATACAAGCAAAGCTATACTTTCCCACAGATCCTAACACTTGGGTAATATAGATAAAGATATCGTTGACTAAATCAGACATCAACTATTTGAAAGACAGAATTTTAAGTGGCATGGGCTGATGAACCATTTGTCAAACCTGAGTACATTCTTTATTCAGTGGAAGTATTATTTGCATTATATTTTAAGGGTAAGTTGGAAAGCAATACCTATATAAAAATTGTATTGTATCAGCTTTTCCTAATTGTTCACTCATTCACTGACATAGCCTTCCATGATTGCTCCAATTCCTTATTCCTTCCCTTAATTCTCTAGCATTTGAAATTTATCACTGTTTTAATTTATATATTGTCATATTTTGTTTGATATAAATTGTCTTAAATTTGATATAGTCTTAATTTATTTGATATTGCCTCATAGAATCCATTTATTTGTGGGATTTTATATAGTTTCATTCTTTGTCCAAATGAGAATACTTTGGTTCTGTGTTTCTGAACACAGCTGTGTTAGACAATAATGCAAAGCTTAGGGGAACACATGTCCTGCTCAACCGAGGCCCTGCTCAGTTAAATTTCCTTATAATCAATATTTAGTCACTGCACATTGATTCTGTACTTGTTTTTGGACAATTGATGTTTCATCTCATTTTATAGAAAACAAAACAAGGTAAAGGTAAATGATTAAATGCCAGGGTAATAGAGGGAAAAGTTACAGATTTCCTGTAGTTACTATTGAAAACATTCTGAAATAGTGCCTGCTGCATTAGAGGTTTGTTTGCTTCCTTCTTAAAAAAGAGCTTGGTTATGAATGGACCCAAAAGTGGAAGAGGCTCCTGCAAAACCAGTGTTTCCAGCATGGAATTTGTGAGTGGGCAGGAAATGCTTAATTGCTATTTACCTGCCGAATGCTGCCTTTGACACACATGATGAGCCAGCGTCATTTGACTGGCACCTCCTCAGGAGGCAGGATTCTTCAGCCCACACTCTGCTCAGCGCTGACTTCTTCTCTGTGCATGCTTTGTGTGTGTTTTTTGCTCAGACTGTGCATTTTGAGGGAAGCACCAACCCAAGACAGGCGCCTCAGTTTGGTCATTGTAGGGAGACTGGCAGAGCCTCCCACACAGCGAAGTGCTCAAAGGGATGCAGGGATGCCGATTCCTTTGAAGAAGCATTTCTTAAACAAAAGGGATTCCCCTATGTGCTGGTGTGCCTGACAATTCTTTCTTTCCCACCATATCAGGCAAAACTCACCGAAGGATGGCTGTTTATTTGTACTTATTAGGCCATATGTTGCTAAATAAATAAATAAGCCAGCCAGCAAGCCAGCAAGCCAGCAAGCCAGTCAGTCTTGGATGTTCAGGGTCTGGCTTCAACTCATTTAAAAGTTCATGTTGCAAAGATGCCAATTGCAGATTTATCAACAGACTAAATGTGTTTTAGAAATAAAATAGACCAGCACCCCATATGATAGCTCTGGCTACGGTATGGATTATTATTAATTAATTCAGATATGCCACAGGTCAAATTTTATTCTCTGAAACATGACAGAACTGCATAATCAAAGCAAGAAATAGCAGGTAGGATGCATGACACCTGCTTTCTACATACTGAATATCTTCTGTAACCCTCAGTAGAACTGTACCTCTGCTGATGTCTTCCTACTAAGAATGGACCTGAACCACCGGATCAGTATCAAAATAAATTCATTCTCATCGCAGCTTCCCGGGAAGGGGATAGCCCTCGGCCAGGCCAGACCTCTGGGGCCTCTGTGATCTGGATGAGACTACTCTGCCCTCACAACAATCCTGCAGCCCGACCTGTAACCCCAAGTCCAGGTGGGAACTAAATCAGCTGTCACAGGGGTGTGATGCCCGGGAAAAGCTGTGGTTCTCGCGGCGCTACTCGGCGTGTTGGCCCACGTTCTGCTGGCTCCCCTCTCCACACAGAGCCTCCGCTAGGCAGACTGAAACAATAAGAGGCCCAACCCAGGTCCCACAGCAGCTCCCACCCGCTGCACAAGGTGCTGGGTGAGAGTCCCCAAGGGCCTGGGCGGAAGTTCTGGCTGCCCCGGCAGGCCCAAACGTGAGCTCGGGAGAAGGTATACCAACCCCAGGGGGCTCTCCATCCATTGTCTAAACTGGTTCAGCTCTGCAACTCCTTATCTTACTTCTCTACTTGTTCCCGCCACCCCCTCCTTTGGGCCACACCTTCTTCACCTTGACATCCAACTCACCTGCAAATTCAAAATTTCCTTGCTGACGTAGCTCCCATCACAATAGCTTCAGGCTCCCAAGCAGTCTAACAAATTGGTGGTGTGCTTTTTTCCATTCTCAGAAAATTCTATTTCCTGCTGAGTCCCTTGCTTTTTTTTTTTTTTTTTTCCTGATGGACTCTTCTGGCCCATAGGTGCTTTTTTTACAAGTGATTGTAGATATCCAATGGGCCAGTGCACTGGCAGCCCTGTTGTTCACTTATTAGTTTTTAAAAACATCTACCTACTTTTGAAACATAAAGACCTCCTTTAGCCTTATCCTAAGCAATGTTATCCATGAAATCACAGGTTTTATGTTTTCTAACATAATTTTTAGTATGTAAGTGCCAAAATAAAAAATAAATAAAATTATAAAAATGAAATAAAAAGTGCTAATTCATGAAGGTTCTGTAGGACACCTTCACCTCCCTTCCCACATCCCACCCTGAGAGCTCCGGTAATTGGAGGTGTCTTCCACACCCTAACCAGCCTGGTATCAGATAAAAGGAAATCAATGTTCTATTCTCACAGTTCTGTTCCTCCTCCTCCATTTTGGGCCGGGTTGCTGATTTAGGTCCACAAAAAGGATCATTTGTGGAATTGTTATGGGTGGACCAGAGGAAGGGAGATGGAGCCAAGACACCCTGGTGTTATGTGACAATCCACTAGCTCAGGAAGGAGGCATTATGCCCAAGGGTAGTGAGCAAACTGCAACTCCTTCTGCAGGAGTTAAGAACCAGAATGTACTGTGAATTCCCCTGGGTCAAAGTAAAGGCAGAAGGATGGGGAGAATTGTGAGAAAAGCAAGATGGCACCTTTACCTAAATATAGTACAGCATAGAGGCAGTGAGTGATACTAACATGAAGGCAGTTTTTGGAGTTCTGATCAGGGCAAGCCATTTCTGTATTTCAGTTTGTGCTGAACACCTCAATACGTGGGAGGTTGGATCAATCTTCCTGTCTCTGCATTTTTTACACCACCTTTCACCAGAGAACCCAGCTGCTCTGACTGCACCCAGTTGGATGGCCTGCCCCCTCCCAAAAACCTGGCAGGGGCCCAGGCTAAACATGCCAGCAATGTTTGAGCAAGAGAGGCTCCACCCCTGCCCAGGTTCTGCCCCTCTTCTCCTCCCCTCATCAGCTAAAAGCATCTGGGCCCCTTATGGGATCAATTAAACAATTGGGTCAGCTTCTGATAATGAGATCATGGGCTCCAATAAGAAAAGGAGACTGACGGACTTCCCTGGTGGCGCAGTGGTTGAGAATCTGCCTGCCAATGCAGGGGACACGGGTTCAAGCCCTGGTCTGGGAAGATCCCACATGCCGCAGAGCAATTGGGCCCGTGAGCCACAATTACTGAGCCTGCGCGTCTGGAGCCTGTGCTCCGCAACAAGAGAGGCCGCGATAGTGAGAGGCCCGCGCACCGCGATGAAGAGTGGCCCCCGTTTGCCACAACTGGAGAAAGCCCTCGCAGAGAAATGAGGACCCAACACAGCCATAAATAAAATAAATAAATTAATTAAAAAAAAAGAAAAAAGAAAAGGTGACTGAGATTAGCTCTTAAACACTATTCATAGCCCTGTCTGGTGGCCTCCGCACTTTCATTGATTGCTGACTGATGCTGGAAGGAAAACTTTGAGCAGGGACGACATGCCTGCCTGGGCCAGTGGTGTGGGGAAACACAGATGAGGTGTGTTCCTTTCATCATACTGTCCAAAGGCTGGCAGGAAGGAGGCACAGCTGGCCACCTGGCACTACAGGCACTATCCCTGCTTGGAGTGTTCCCTCTATGGCTCAGGGTACAATCTGGCATCATGTTCTCAGCTTCATTCATGATTTTTGCCGTATGAGTACACAGGCTGCACTGCTGTATACCTGCCTTATCCTAAGCAATGATATACATGAACTCACAGGTTTGATGTTTTCTAACATACTTTTAAATATGTAACCGCTAAAGCAAAAAATAAAGTATAAAAATGAAATTAAAAGTGCTAATTAATTAAGCACCTAAAATTATTTGGAGTACCACATTTTAGGAAAACTGGAGTTGGGTATTTTGGCCTTGGAGGATAGGATAGATTATCTTGTGTCAATGTGAGCAGGTTGACATTGAGTTGATTCCAGATTGTTCTAACATGAGACTCAAGATTCCACTCTTCATGAGAAGAAGAAGAAGAAGAAGAAGAAGAAGAAGAAGAAGGAGAAGGAGAAGGAGAAGGAGAAGAAGAAGGAGGAGGAGAGGAAGGAGTGGAAGGGGAAGGAGTGGAAGGGGAAGGAGAAGAGGAAGGAGAAGAAGAAGGAGAAGAAGGAGGGGGAGGGGGGAAGAAAGTAGGCGGAGGAGAAAGAAAAGGAGAAGTAGAAGTTTGGTAATTAGGAGGCTAGGTATTGTAGAACATGGTTTTCAGTTGATGAGGCTAAGGTAAGAAGAAATTTTGATTATCAGAGCGACCAATACTTTGGGCTTGTAGCACTAACCCTGACCAACCATATTTTAAGTGTTCAGCAATGTAGTAGGCAGACCAGGCTAGACAATCTTGAAGTAACATGAATCTCCAAAGTCCCAGTAGCTTAATACACACTAGTTTACTTCTCCCTCACAAAATACCTGCTGTAGGTGAAGTGGGTCCTCTGAGGCATCTTCCTTCCAAGGGTGACTCAGAGATCTTATCTTGTGAATTCATGACCTCAGCACATGGTTGCCAGAGTGGCTACAGTGGAGGAAGAGCACATGGAGAGTCTCACAGGGGCATCTCACTGCCCGAGCCCCAAAGTGACCTGCGTGGGTCACACGGCCCTGCTTGGCAGCAAGAGGGGCTGTGATGTGTTTCCTCTGGGAGTACAGGAAAATGAGGAGAATGGCATGAGTGCTAGAAATCTCTACTGTAAGTAAGAACAATACAACTTTGGACCGACAGTCTTTCTTGGCACTCAACAGTTATGTGTCTCTTCATATATAACACCTGTATAAGGAGGCCCACTTTGTGGCTTTGCTGTGAAGTTAGGCGAGATATCACATATAAAGTGCCCAGAATTTTGTCATCAGTAAAGGCCACTGGGGTCCCTGGGAAAAATAAGATGGAATCTAGGTGTTAAGATAAAGGCTAGCCTCTTCTTTTGTGCTTAGTCTAGTTTCACTTGCCTTTAGGGGCACGTGTGCAGAGGCCTTGCACCTTCCATGTTGGATTAGAGTTCCCGGCACAGAACCGCTGTGCCCGACACTTCAGCTTGGCGGACCGTTTGCAGAGATGCTGCACCGGCTCTGCAATCTGGAGCAGAAAATGTCTTACTCTCAAGGCATTCAAGTAAGGAGATGGGAGAAGAAAGTCTCAAATCCACCTCCCTGAAGGCGAAGAGCTCAGGATATTTATGGGATAAAGCTGAGGCATGGGGAACATGGGGAAAGGTGACTGGAGATAACAAAAGGACAAGGTAAACGTCATTAGGATGGAGTTTTTTGCCCTCTGATGTCAAAAGGTCGTGGATCTCGGACATTTCCCATATGCCCAGTTGGAGGGTCGGTGGTCCCAACCCGCTTGAACTCAAACTTGACAGAGCTGACCCCAAGTTCCTGAAAAACAACTTGGGCAAACATCTTATTGTCTAGGCTATGAGATGCTTGGAGGACATGCATGTTTTGCAAAAACAATTAAAACAAGCTTGATCAATGAAAGCAGGTTACAGTTCATTATTTACTAAGGGAGCTACAGTTTAATGGCTCCAACTGATGACCACCCTCAAATTTCATACCTGTCTCAACGAATGAAAGTTCTCATTTTCTTCCCTCCTTGGCAAGACTGAAGGAGCCAGTATTAGGTTCTAAGTTCTATTTAAAATGCAACAACAATGCTTATAACTTTTCAAAAAATTGTGGAAAAATACATAACATTAAATTTACCATCTTAACTATTTTCAAGTGTACACCTCAGCAGGGTTAAACATATTCACACTGCTGTGCAACTCATCTCCAGAATTTTTTCATCTTGCAAAACTGACACTGTACACCCATTGAACAACTACTCCCCATTCCCCATTGCCCCTGCCCCTGGAAACCACATTCTACTTTCAGTTTCTATTACTTGACTACATTAGATACCTTGTATAACTGGAACAACAGCAAATTTTGGTAAAAACAATGATTAGAAAAAACAACAAACCACCATGGATAACGAATGGGCCCCTCTTTCACTGCAAACACAGTTTTTGAAACTGAGAAAGGGAATTACAGGACCTGTGACACTGATAGACTTGATGGATCTAACGTCTCCCCTGGTGGCCAGAAAGCAATTAACAAAACACAACTGTGGAAGTTGAGATCCTTATATTTCTTCATAAAATTTACTTCTTGTGCTTAATCTGTTACTCTCAGTAGTGAAGTTTGAGAGTCATCAATATGACAGTACAGCAATATTGCCTCATCAGTCATGATTTACTTAATGTTTTCTGAATTTAGTAATATTTGATTAAAATTTAATGTGAACATATCATATCACGCCATATATATTATTGCATCCATTAATCAGGTAACTATAGTAATGAAATGCCGGAAGGTTGGATGAAAAAAGAGCCAAAGTCTTGATATATGTTTGACATAATTCTGTGAGTGATTAACCAAAAAAGGAAAAAAGTCGCTGTACAAAGCTTCATTAATATATATTACTTTTACAATCATCTATGTATCACCAGATATTTTTAACCTTTGTTAAGCTTGATTTTTTAATTTACTTAAAGACACTAAATATTAATAACCATGAAAGACAGACATTGTTCCATTGAATCACAAGTTGACAGAATGATTTATATTTTATTCTAATTTTTTTTGTATAACGATGTGTGTTAAAACATTATCTAAGTTATTTAATCAGTTTGTCATGGGGAAATGGCACATATTTAACATGTGGCTGTGCAAAATACTAATTTAAATATCATGTTTTTGTCATTTTCAACTTCCATGTCATTGACCATAGCCAGTAATCAGTATGATGATACATAATTTATGTCTAACACAGGCTGTTTTTCATGTGCAAAAATTCTCCTTTTCCTATTAAACACTGAATTAGTCATAACTCGTTTCTTTTAATACTGTCATTTAAATCAATCAACTAATAAAGGACCAACTGGTGTATAAACACCTATCTGCAAGATAGTTTAATTTTGACTCAACAGAGGAATGTTGATTATAAAACACAATTATCCTCCTAGTTGTTCCCTTTTTAAAATCCTGTCGAATTGCACTCCATTCACTCATTCATTCATCACATTTTTTATTGAAAACTCATGACAAGCATTGGGCTAGCTTCTGGGATACAAAAATAAAATGATATGGTCTCCGGTTCCTAGTCGCTAACCATCTAGTGATGAGGGGAAGCTTACACAAATGCAAGCAGGGGTGAGCTCCAAAGTGGAGTCTCAACAAAGTGCAGTGGGACATAGAGAAAACTGTTAGAGTCACAGCCTGGGGTGTGTGGAAAGGACTCTCAGGGCAGCAGCTGCCTTGAGTGGAGACCAAAGGTGTGAATAACAGTTCCCCAATCACACATATGGGGATGGGAATGTGGGTGAGGGGTGAGGATGGGCGGATTCCAGAAAGCATGAACAGAATGTGCAAAGGCTGAGAGACATGTAAAAGCATTTTCAGGAAGAAAAGAAATTCACAAACCTTTATCTTGTTTACATATATTGTTTTATCTTTACATATACTAAAAAG
This sequence comes from Eubalaena glacialis, assembly GCF_028564815.1. Lineage (NCBI taxonomy): Eukaryota > Metazoa > Chordata > Mammalia > Artiodactyla > Balaenidae > Eubalaena > Eubalaena glacialis. The sequence continues at coordinate 76,264,305 of NC_083716.1, forward strand.
ACAGCGATGCCAAGATTGCTTCAGGGCACTGCATGCTGAGCTACAACTTCATCCCAAGCCGTAAGGTGAGGCTGCTGCTATTTGGCCTACCTCCGACAGGCCTAGTTTTAAAACTGGGCACCTACAGAGGAAGACAGGAATATGTGACAACAGGCAGAGGCCACATGCTTGCAACTTATACTGTAATAGATGTAAGGACCTTGCCCTAGAGAACTGTAACTCCTAAAACACTACCCAGGAACTAACAAAAAAGTTTTACTTAAATTTTTCCCTTAAATATTCAGAGTAATTATAGACAGAATCAGGGAGCCTAGGACTATGATACACGCTGTAGCTGAATTTAACCTTAGTAGGGAATGCACCATAAGAAAGTAGATGTTAAGAAGGGCTTTCAAGAAAATGGACATTTGGATTAGTTGGGTGTTGGAAATGGAATCATTTCTAGGATAAATTGGTTCAGAGTGAAGAGTAATAGAGATAGAAAGAAAGGAAAGTGATACCCGGAAGGAAAGCTCAAACCTGCCTGTCATCTGTATCCGAAATGCTTGACCCTGTCCTTGGGAGTGGGAAGTTGCTCCCAGTTGGAAATGAATGCTGTTCGTGGATGGATGAGTCCGGTCCATGGTGAGGTCAAACATCATTTTCAGTGACTTGTTGCATCGTTCATGATTAATGTTGATTTATCACTCGATCATTGTGTTATGTAAATAGGCAGCAGTCTTTGTGTGTGTGTCTTGGTGCGATGCTAGTTTAATTGAGTTTGGGGATGGGGGGGAGGAGGTGGGAGGTTCCAGGGTTAATACTGTTAGCTTCTTCCTCAGTAGCAAACTCTTCTCATGATGGATGAAAGAGCCAAACTCTTAATGGAATTCCACGTGGAAAGGAGGGGTTCTATTATTATAATAATTTTATGACAGTAACAGAGAAGGGCCTATAAACTAAAGAAAGTTAGTTATAAGTGTTACCATGAATCAAAAACTGCAACAAAGCATATGCAAATTTGCTGACTCCTTAACCAAACTCAAATTTTATTATTTTACTGAAGAGTGAGCTTATTCAGTTAAACACAGACACACACAGATACATAGACACAGACAGACACACCCCCCCACAGACATTCCAAATTAGAAGCCAACTTATACATTTTCCAAAATGACTGAAGTTTATGCCAGATAAAAATGCCATATTTATTATAAGATTTCTGCAGTGAAAATGGAATTGTTTCATAAGCAGAAAAATTTAATTAAATCCAAATTGAACCAGTATTCTATTTAACTATCTAGTTCATTATCTAGAAGCTTCTATTGGGGATTTGAAACTCAAAGTGGAAACAACTTTTATATCCCTGAAGAAAACACTCATCTCTAGGATTTGCTTGGTACTAAGAACTACAAGTGATGAGAAAAAGACTCACTACCCTAAGATTTTAAGATTCTGAATAGATACCTGAGTTTCTAATGACCAAGTAATCTTTACTACCAATCGCCCTTGCCCCTGTGGAGCTGCTGATACGGAGTGTGGGAGGTGAGTAGGACAAAGCCTCTTCAACTGTGATCAGAGAGCTGTTCACAGAAAGGTCTTCCCCGAGTTTGCTGTAGAGAAAGCACAACCCACACATCATCATTATTCATTCTTCCAGCTTAAGAGGCTTGTTTTTCGCAGATGTGCCCCTCCTGTTTGGCATTTGTTAACTGTGGACTGCTGTTCAGTTGAAGAAAATGCGTCATCTAAATATAAACTGAGATTTCCAGCTGATTCATGAACACCTTTTGTCAAGTGAAACATAAAAAGGAGTATCATTGCTGAGAGTGAGGTACGCAGCCAGGCAAAATTCTACTACAGTATGCCAGACCAGGCATAAAAGAGGAATACAGCCAGTGGAATCAAGGGAGCCTTTTACTCAGGAAAAGTAAAATATGAAGGATAAGAAATGTCCTAGAGAAGATTAATAGACAATATGCTGTAGCTTCCATTTTCCTGTGTACACACTCTGTGTTTCTCTTGAAGCTTTTCCCATAGAGATAGGTGCATTATTTTTAAAGCAACTCCCTGGTTCATTCTTGGAAGCAAATTAACCTTCCTCCTACGCTTTGATTCACACGTTTGCTTTAGGGAATGCTGTATCTACTGAGGCAGTAGAAGAAGGGGAGTTACTGACTCAGTCAAAATGACAGGAGGGAATCTTGTAATTACAGGGGATGTATTCATTCATTTAACATATATTGAGCGCCTATTGTTAGCTAGGCAGTGTGTGCAATAAATGTTTGTGGAATTGATCTCTTGCCACTTCCACAGCACTTCAAACTTCCTGTGTCAGATGGTTAAAATAAATATGACTCCAGCAAATTTGGTCTAAAGATTCAGAGTGCAGGAACTTGTGACTACTAGAAATCGTGAAGATGGTAACAACACCTCAAGGAATATAATATTTTTATCAGGCTGAACATTTGCTCAGAGTTGGCCTATTAGCTATCATCAGACAAAGTGGGATCATTCTAATAAAGAACACATATTTTCTCTTATGTCTTTTACTGTTTCCACAGTGAATCATCATCATCTAAGTTCACATTTGCATTTCACCAACAGGGAGGAAACAAACACTGCCACCTCATTTTCTAACCAGTGTTTTATAGAAATGGTCTAGTTTGGTCAAAGTTCTGGGTTGGAGTCCCAGCTACTTCTCAATTCTGTGACCTTGGACAAGTCACTTGTTTGAACCTAAGTTTCCTCAAAAAAAAAAAAAAAGAGATTAATACACATGGAATGAGATGATTATAAATTACTTTTAAAACTGTAGAGCACTATGAAAATGTACAGTAGAGTAAGTTAAAAAAAAAAAAAAAAAAAAGGGTAGCTCAAAGCCAACTAAGCCAAAGGCAGAGAACAACTTGGTTAGGTAAAATTTACTTTGTTTAACTGAACTTAATCCTATCCTTCTTAAATAGAATCTTCTGGATGCTAAATTCCTAGATGAAATTAATTACTGGTTAGTGCCTGAAAATATACCTCAAAATGTAGTGGTTATCCCTGTCAAAATGCAAGTACACCCGAGCTGACTATTAGTCAGTTACACCTTAGTATAATTGAGAAGAGGTTAAGAAGTTCATTTTAAGAAGGAAAGATGAAGTAGGTGAGCACTGCCTGTCTGAAGAAGGCTGAACACCACTAATAGGAGGCTGTGTTAGAAAACATGTCCACATTCTCTTAAACTGTAATTCCGAAGTCTTCAAGCCATAAGATTTTAAAAAAATAATTCATTTGGCAAAAAAACCTGCCCTGAATAAACGTGAGGCTGTTTAGATTCCTTATTTTTCCCACTCAGTGTAACTGAGTGTTCACATGCTTTGCTGAAGAATATTAATGGGTTTCATTTTGGGGTGGTTTTTCCCAGGCCCTGCTGGGGATGTTATGTAGCATACAGTATATGCACAAAATCCAAAGAAGTTTAAATTCTGAAAAATATCTGTTCCTGATGATTTCAGTGAACCTATACAAATATTTTGCACTGCCCAGTTTACTTCCACATTATTGTCTAACCCAGCTGAGTCCTTTTACAAGCTTGCCTATTAGCAAGAGAAATAAGCCAAACTGCACATAAATTAATGCCCGAAATGGAGATCTAAAGAACATAGGATTAGCTTCAGAACTGCCCCACATTAACTACTTGCACCTATTTGTTCTCCTGGCCTTTTCATTAGACACCCTCAGCTTTCTAGATTCTCTTCTGCCTGTGTGTTCCAATTCACAGTATTTTTACTTTCTAAACTTGGGTTTATCTCTGGATTCTGTTTATCTCTGTCACTGTGTCTGCCTGGATTGACAGCTTCATAATGACAATGTCAGTGGAGGGATCATGGGCCTCTAATCCTGATGCAGTGAAATAGGAAGTGACCCTCACTGGGAGCTGCCTGGCCCTGCAGTTAGTCCTCGAACACCACTGATCAGCATGTAAGGTCACTGAAGTAAGTACTTAGTGGTCTAAGGCTTTGCTTCTCAAAGTATGATCCCTGAGCCAGAGTAGGCGTCACCTAGGAGTTTGTGAGAGATGCAGAACCTCAGGCCCCGCCCCAGACCTTCTGAGTCTGCATTTCAATGAGATCCCAGGCTGTGTTCACTCACAGTAAAGTCTGTGAAGCTCTGCCCTAGACCAGTGTTCGCACCATGCCTAGCATGATTGCAGGCTGCTCCCTGTGGAAGTTAATTTCTACTGAGAAGGTTATAAAATTTAAAACTGGCAGCTTAAATTAAAATAAATTTCTGCATTAATTTTTATGAGAAATTCTGTCTCGTTGCCTTTCTCTCAGGATCATCAGGCAAATAATACTTTTAAGAAAATTTGTCTCTTCTTCTAAGAGTCCTGTTTTCAATATAAATTACTCTTTTGCTCATTTTTGAACAGAATCTACTTCTCGTGAGGTTACACACACTTGTAGAACTTGATGAGGATCAATGATTAGTTTACCTTTTAATACTCAAGACTCCAAAACTTTCATGTATATAAAACATCCTATCTGTTCTTAAAAAAGATTTAAGGAGGCATAAGTCCCTCCCTTTCCCCTGCTTTTTAATTACAGTTTGCCTAGAGGTAATCATAAGGAGTATTTTAAAATAATAATTTACTGTAGAAAATTGACACTTTCCTTCATTTACAAAGCACATTAATAAAAAAAAACTCTCACCTTAAAAATAATAAATATATTTTCTCAAAACTGTTAGTTTTTAAATCCCTAAATTAATATATTTTTTTCACAGCACTTACTACAGACCCTTTTGCTAAGTCACAGGTTGCTGCTCAGATGGCATATTTTGTAAGCAAACCACCAAACCCCAATTCATCAACTGTTCATTCTAATTTATGGATAAGGTCTTGGGCTTGGTGGAAGCACAAAGGTACAAAAGCTCCAGTGCCTTCCCTCATGGAACTGACAGTACTGAAATGACTGTGTTATGAAGAGAATATAATAATTGCTATAAAAGCATAAGCAGGCCACCAGGCAACTTTGGAGAAGGTTTGGGTTTGTGGGGGTGGGGCACATCTAGAAAGCCTTTACTAAATATGAACTTTTACCACACAAACTCTTGCTTTTTTTTAAAAAAAATTGCAAATAGATGCTGAACAGAAGTATAAATTTTATAGTAGCTTCACTGCCTGAAATAACTACAAAAACAAGAGTAAAGAAATGTGACTGACAAAGAATGATTAGGGGGACTTCCCTGGTGGTGCAGAGGTTAAGAATCCGCCTGCCAAGGCAGGGGACCTGGGTTCGAGCCCCGGTCCGGGAAGATCCCACATGTCGCGGAGCAACTAAGCCCGTGCGCCACAACTACTGAGCCTGCGCTCTAGAGCCCGCGAGCCACAACTACTGAGCCCGCATACCACAACTACTGTAGCCCGCGCCCCTAGAGCCCCTGCTCCACAACAAAAGAAGCCACCGCAATGAGAAGCCCGTGCACCGCAACAAAGAGTAGCCCCCTCTTGCCACAACTAGAGAAAGTCCGCGCACAGAAACAAAGACCCAACGCGGCCAAAAATAAATAAATAAATATATTAAAAAAAGAATGATTAGGAACCCAGTTTTCTGCCTGGTTATGACATGCTAGCATGTTCTCCCCACCTCCATTTCCCCGTGCACAACCTTCTCTTCAACTACTTTAGACAGTGCTCATCTTTGCTGCACCCATGTGTCTTTGTGTGACCAAGCTGAGTATGACTAGGAATTTAGCATTCCTCACCTGACCTGCTCATTTCTTCACTTTCCAATGATTTTTTTTCCCCTTCAATATTTCTCCTTTTCTCTCTTCTTGCACTTATTTTTTTAAATGATTCTCCACTTATTTTTTATAATGAAAAAAATAATAAAATCCAACAACCTGCCTATATAGTTGCTATTTTTTCTTGTTTTGTCTTCTACCTTGTGCTTATCCCTTCCAAGATGACCACTGGAAAAGAAGAGAGAGAGGGAAAAGAAGAGAGAGAGAGAAAAGAACTGTTCGCTGGTTGCTTTATTTCTATGACACCAAAGATCCCAACACCCGATCTGCCCCATCACTTTCCTGACTAGCTCAAGCAGTTGGGACACCATGAAGACAAAGTCTTCTGCCATCTGGGGACTCCCTCCTGGCCCCTCTGCTGCATTTGGAAGCTGGAGGTTCCCTGTAGCGTGGTGCCAGTGTTGGTCTTCAAAGATGGGGGTTTGACCTTCAAGAAGGAAGGAGATGAAAAGAAAGGAAGTGCGGGCGTGGGAGAACTCTGAAGACCCACAGGAGGAGGCCAAAGGCCATCGACCTACAACAACTTCAAATGGGCCAACTTTGAAAATAAGACTTTTCATTGTCTTTCACAGTTACTGAAGACATATGATATACACTACATTTATTATATAAAGCAACATAATATCTTTGCTCGCCAGAAGTTTGGTCCCTCTAGCACGTATCAAGGAATCAGGAAACCTGACCTCGGGCTTCATATGTGCCATTGCCTGGCCGACATTAACTTCCCTGTCCACTCCTCTTGCTTATATCTTTTACATGCAAGTGATGACTCCTGAGGATAATATATCTAGAAGGTTTTTTAACCCTCTGGCCAAAGCATTCTCCTTAAACCCAATGCAATATAGGACTATGTTTGACAGTGAAATATGAAAATCTGATAATAGAAGGGAAGCAGAACTCCTCACCAGTGAGGCTGCTTCCAGTTTATCATGGAATTCTTGAATGACTGGTATTTATACAAGCGTCTTGTTTTTATTATTCATAGAGAAATAGACCCATTGAAATACCTGTTGAGGTTAATCCTAAAATGTAGTCATTTACATGACACCGGAAAATACAACATTTACAAAACTGTAAAATAAAATACCTAAATTATTCCATTTTTAAACACGTTAAATGGAAACAGATTTGGGAATGTAAAATTTATATTTCCACAAAGCATGAGAAATCCAAAGTCTAAACCATTTAACTAGAAATTGGGGATCAAAATAAAACAGATTCTCACCAAAAACTCAACCTATTTGTTTTTGGCTATGCAGTATAATTACATATTTATACACTTCAGAATCTTGCCTGACAATTGAACATTCAGAGCAGAAGCATAGAAACCAGACTAGAGCTAATAGAGAGTTCCTTTCTCCTTGCAAAAGCTTGCCGGGTCAGGCAGTGTGGGAAATTTTACAAGACTCACACTCTCTTCCTATACTAAGGAGAAGTAAATGGCTTGAGTGCCCTTGGGCATTCTTTGGGAGGAGTGTGGTCATGGACTTTCAAAAATTGGGCTTTTTCACCATGAACTCATTTGTTAATCTTCTTCCAGTCTGTAAATACATGCCTCCTCCTGTTTCCCTGAATAAATGCTGAGCTAAAAAGCTGTTTAAAGGGAGGTGCTCCACTCATAAAAGGGGGAAAAAAATTACTGAGGTACTAGTAAACATAGTGAAGTTGTGGGGCTCCTAGGCGAGTTACTAACCCTTTTTCTGCAACTCCGTTTCTCCATCCATGAAATGGGGATAATAGTACATGTCCTGGGACTTCCCTGGTGGTCCAGTGGTTAAAACTCTGTGCTCTCAATGCAGGGGTCCCGGGTTCAATCTCTGGTCAGGGAATTAGATCCCGCATGCCGCAACTAAGACCCAGTGCAGACAAATAAATAAATAAAAAATAATAATAACACATGTCCTTCTACCTCACAAATAATTCCCTGCTAGGGACAAAGGGATCTCCTAGGAAAGAAAGGAAGGCCCTTCCAAAATGAATGCTTGTATGTTCATTCATTCCACAAACAACTACTGTATTGAGGGCCTTCTATACGGGAGGTGCTTGGACAGTTCTGGGGACATAACAGTGAGAAGATACACTAGACTCTCTCTGAGCAAAGCAGAGACAAGGCAGAATGTCCTTTGGCGTGTATGGACCTGTGCCTGAATCCTAGAGAAAGGGGCTGTGATTTAAAAGTAACTATGGGGCTTTCCTGGTGGCGCAGTGGTTAAGAATCCACCTGCCAATGCGGGGCACATGGGTTTGAGCCCTGGTCGGGGAAGATCCCACATGCCTCGGAGCAACTAAGCCCGTGCGCCACAACTACCGAGCCTGTGCTCTAGAGCCTGCGAGCCACAACTACTGAGCCCGTGTGCCACAACTATTGAAGCCCGCGCCCCTAGAGCCAATGCTCCGCAACGAGAAGCCACCGCAATGAGAAGCCCACGCACCGCAACAAAGAGTAGCCCCTACTCGCTGCAACTAGAGAAAGCCTGCGAGCAGCAACAAAGACCCAAAGCAGCCAAAAATCAATCAATCAATCATACCCTAGAAATAGTCTATTAAAAAAAAAAAAGTAACTATGATTGTCTGAAAAGTATCCCCATGGTCAATGGGAGCCTTGCTATAGGATTCATGTGACAGAGTATGACCCCAACTTCAGGGGCATTAGTGCCCCACCAATAGCAGAGAGACCAGCTCTCAGCTGGGCCTCTGGGACTTTCAGGAGCTTCACCCATGGCCACAGGAACTGAAGCAAGAGAGAGGTGTCTTAGTTTGGGCTGCTACAACAAATACTGTAGACTGGTGGGCTTAAAACAACAGACATTTATCTCTCACAGTTCTGGAATCTGGAAGTCCAAGATCAAGGTGTGGCAGATTTGGTTCCTCACACAGACCCTCTTCCTGGCTCTCAGATCACTTCTCACTGTGTTCTCACTTGCGGGGGTGAGACAGGGAGAGCTCTGGTCTCTCTTTCTCTTCTTATAAGGGTACCACTCCCATTGTGGGGGCCCCACCCTCATGACTTCACCTAAACCTAATTACCTCCCAAAGGCCCCATCTCCAAACACCATCACAATGGGGATAAGAGCTTCAATATATGAACTTTGGGAGGACATAAACATTTAGTCCATAATAGGAAGGAAATGGTAGGCGATCCTCAGAGGTAAGAGCTTGTGAGATACTCTTGGGAACTCCCAGAAATCATTGTGCGTGAACTTTCCAGGGAGTGCTGGTGGTACCAAAATAATGAATGAGCTAAAAGCTGGAGAAATACCGTTCCTGCTGTTATACTGGCTAACTACTACTACTACTGTTAGTACCTCTGCTACTGCTACTGTTACAACTGTTACTGCTACTGCTGCTACTACTATTACTACTGCCATTAGTGCTGCTACTACTATTACTACTGCCACTACAATTTTTTTTTTTTTTCTCTTTTGGTACAGGGAAATTCATCCTCTGTAGCAGAGAACCACAGCTGTGAAAAATAAGAGACACAAAAATCAAACTAATGTGTAAGAAATTGACTTCCAGAATTCTATCAGATATATGGCTGGAAATGATATATCAAGCTCAGTCAGTACTTTCATGGTTGATACTCTTAATCATGGTCTTTTCAAAAATAATAAACCATTACCCTTAAAAGAGCTAAAACTAATCTTTGACTTTTCCTAATTATCCTTTTGTGTGTGTGTGTTGTATCTTTACCACAACACACACTTTCATCTATGTAAAGAACATTGTTTCAGCCTATTTTTTGGTTTGTGTGTAAATGGCTGGTTGGACTTCCATAAAATTTGGAGAATATCACTGATGTGATTTGGCTTTGAAATTCTCTCGGTGGGTGTGGTTTAAGGAGTAATTAGAACTCATGCCTCTGCAGACGGAGGAAGAGATATGCTGTTCAGAGTTAAAGTCCTATGAGAGACAAAGATAACCATCCAGAAGTGTGGAAATTTTTATTAACACACTGATGCTTGGAATTCAGACATTTTTAAAAAAGAAAAATCACTATTTATTATCCAGATTCCAAAATCACAGTGATTCCCTCAAAACTGCCTCTTCAATTTTAAGTGATTACAGTTTCCACAAACCCATAATTGGTGAAATCACTGTAATTGGGTTACATGCAGCCAGATGTACTTCTTTTTTTTTTTAATTTATTTATTTTATTATTTAATTTATTTATTTTTGGCTGCATTGGATCTTCGTTGCTGCGCATGGGCTTTTCTCTGGTTGCGGCCAGTGGGGGCTACTCTTCATTGCGATGCGTGGGCTTCTCATTGTCATGGCTTCTCTTGTTGTGGAGCATGGGCTCTAGGCACGCGGGCTTCAGCAGTTGTACCATGAGGGCTCAGTAGTTGTGGCTCGCAGGCTCTAGAGCACAGGCTTAGTAGTTGTGGCACACTGGCTTAGTTGCTCCGTGGCATGTGGGATCTTCCTGGACCAGGGCTTGAACCCATGTTCCCTGTAGTGGCAGGCGGATTCTTAACCACTGCGCCACCAGGGAAGCCCACCAGATGTACTTCTAACTGATACTGTCTGCACTAAGACATGACCATATTCCTGTAGTGTTGTTAAGGCCCTTATCATACCACATTGGAACCAGGGATTTTACTGCTTATCTCTCCTGTTGGACAGGAAGCTCCTTGAATCCAAAGATTATCACCACTGCACCCCTGGTATCCTAGCACCTCCTAGCAAAAAGCTGGAGTTAAATAAATGTTGGGTGAATGAATTTCACTTATATATTCCATTATGACATATATTCTATTCTGTCTCATTGCAATTAAGGTGCTCTGAATGAGAAATATTTAGGAGATAAAATATATTTGGTGTCAAGCCTTGGTAAATTTAAGAAAATTGAAATCATATCAAGTATCTTTTCCAACCACAACACTATGAGATTAGAAATAAATTACAGGAAAAAAACACAAACACAGTGAGGCTAAACAATATGTTACTAAATATAAATGGATCACTGAAGAAATCAAAGAGAAAATAAAAAAATACCTAGAGACAAATGACAATGAAAAAATGATGATCCAAAACCTATGGGATGCAGCAGTTCTAAGAAGAAAGTTTATAGCAACATGATCTTACCTCAAGAAACAAGAAAAATCTCAAATAAATGACCTATCCTTACACCTAAAGCAACTAGAGGAAGAAGAACAAATAAAACCCAAAAGTAGTAGAAGGACAGGAATCATAAAGATCAGGGCAGAAGTAAATGAAATAAAGATGAAGAAAACAACAGCAAAGATCAATGAAACTAAAAGCTTGTTCTTTGAGAAGATAAACAAAACTGATAAACCTTTAGCCAGACCCATCAAGAAAAAAAGGGAGCGGCCTCACATCAATAAAATTAGAAATGAAAAAGGAGAAGTTACAATGCACACAACAGAAATCCAAAGGATCATAAGAGATTACTACAAGCAACTATATGCCAATAAAACAGACAACTTAAAAGAAATGGACAAATTCTTAGAAAGATACAACTTTCCAAGACTGAACCAGGAGGAAATAGAAAATATGAACAGACCAATCACAAATACTGAAATTGAAACTGTGATTAAAAATCTTCCAATAAACAGAAGTCCAGGACCAGATGGCTTCACAGGCAAATTCTATCAAACATTTAGAGAAGAGTTAACACCTACCCTTCTGAAACTCTTCCAAAAAACTGCAGAGGAAGGAACATTCCCAAGCTCATTCTACGAGGCCACCATCACCCTGATACCAAAACCAGACAAAAGTATCACAAAAAAAGAAAATTACAGGCCAATATCGCTGATGAACATAGATGCAAAAAAAAAAATACTAGCAAACCGAATCCAAAAACACATTAAAAGGATCATACACCATGATCAAGTGGGATTTATCCCAGGGTTGCAAGGATTTTTCAATATCTGCAAATCAATCAGTGTGATAGACATCAACAAATTGAAGAATAAAAACCATATGATCATCTCAGTAGATGCAGAAAGTTTTTGACAAAATTCAACACCAATTTATGATAAAAACTCCAGAAAGTGGGCATAGAGGGAAGCTACCTCAACGTAATAAACGCCATATATGACAAACCAACAGCAATCATTCTCAATGGTGAAAAACTGAAAGCATTTCCTCTAAGATCAGGAACAAGACAAGGATGTCCACTCTCACCACTATTATTCAACACAGTTTTGGAAGTTCTAGCCACAGCAATCAGAGAAGAAGAAGAAAAGGAATCCAAATTGGAAAAGAGGTAAAACGTTCACTGTTTCCAGATGACATGACACTACATAGAAAATCCTAAAGATGCAACCAAAAAACTACTAGAGCTCATCAATGAATTTGGTAAAGTTACAGGATACAAAATTAATACACAGAAATCTCTTGCATTCCTATACACTAACAATGAAAGATCAGAAATAGAAATTAAGGAAACAATTCCATTTACCATTGCATCAAAAAGAATAAAATACCTAGGAATAAACCCACTTAAGGAGGCAAAAGACCTGTACTTAGAAAACTATAAGATACTGATGAAAGAAATGAAAGATGACACAAATGGATGGAGAGATATACCATATTCTTGGATCGGAAGAATCAACATTATCAAAATGACTATACCACCCAAAGCAATCTACAGGTTCAATGCAATCCCTATCAAATTACCAATGGCATTTTTCGCGGAATTAGAACAAAAAATTTTACAATTTGTATGGAAACACAAAAGACCTTGAATAGCCAAAGCAATCTTGAGAAAGAAAAATGGAGCTGGAGGAATCAGGTTCCCGGACTTCAGACAAAGCTACAGTCATCAAAACAGTACGGTACTGGCACAAAAAACAGAAATATAGATCAATGGAACAGGATAGAGATAAACCCATGCACCTATGGTCACCTAATCTATGCCAAAGGAGGCAAGAATATACAGTGGAGAAAAGAAAGCCTCTTCAATAAGTGGTGCTGGGAAAACTGGACAGCTACATGTAAAAGAATGAAATTAGAACACACCCTAACACCATACACAAATATAAACTCCAAATGGATTAAAGACCTAAATGTAAGACCAGATATTATAAAACTCTTAGAGGAAAACATAGAACACTCTCTGACATAAATAGCAGCAAGATCTTTTTCCATCACCTCCTAGAGTAATGAAAATAAAAACAAAAATAAATGGGACCTAATTAAACTTAAAAGCTTTTGCACAGCAAAGGAAACCATAAACAAAACGAAGACAAGATTTCCCTGGTGGCGCAGTGGCTGAGAATCTGCCTGCCAATGCAGGGGACACAGGTTTGATCCCTGGTCTGGGAAGATTCCACATGTCGCAGAGCAACAAAGCCTGTGCGCCACAACTACTGAGCCTGCACTCTAGAGCCTGCATGCCGCAGCTACTGAGCCCACGTGCCGCAACTACTGAAGCCTGTGCTCTAGGGCCCACATGCTGCAACTACTGAAGCCTGCACGCCTAGAGCCCATGCTCCACAACGAGAAGCCACCACAATGAGAAAGCCCGTCCACCGCAACGAAGAGCAGCCTCTACTCACCGCAACTAGAGAAAGTCCATGTGCAGCAACAAAGACCCAATGCAGCCAAAAAAAAAGAAAAGACAACCCTCAGAATGGGAGAAAATATTTGCAAATGAAGCAACCAACAAGGGATTAATCTCCAAGATATACAAACAGCTCGTGCAGCTCAATATCAAAATAACAAACAACTCAATCAAAAAATGGGCAGGGGCTTCCCTGGTGGCGCAGTGGTTGAGAATCTGCCTGCCAATGCAGGGGACACGGGTTCGAGCCCTGGTCTGGGAAGATCCCACATGCCGCGGAGCGACTAGGCCCGTGAGCCACAATTGCTGAGCCTGCGCGTCTGTAGCCTGTGCTCCGCAACAAGAGAGGCCACGACAGTGAGAGGCCCGTGCGCCGCGATGAAGAGTGGCCCCCGCTTGCCGCAACTAGAGAAAGCCCTCGCACAGAAACGAAGACCCAACACAGCCACAAATAAATAAAAAAAAAAAATGGGCAGAAGTCTAAATAAACATTTCTCCAAAGAAGACATACAGATGACCAAAAAGCACATGAAAAGATGCTCAACATCACTAATTATCAGAGAAGTGCAAATCAAAACTACAACGTGGTATCACCTCACACCAGTCAGAATGGCCATCATCAAAAAATCTACAAACAATAAATGCTGGAGAGGGTGTGGAGAAAAGGGAACCCTCTTGCACTGTTGGTGGGAATGTAAATTGATACAGCCACTATGGAAAACAGTGTGGAGGTTCCGTAAAAATCTAAAAATAGAGCTATTATGTGATCCAGCAGTCCCACTCCTGGGCATATATCCAGAGAAAACCACAATTCAAAAAGATACATGCACCAGGGACTTCCCTGCTGGTGCAGTGGTTAAGACTCCATGTTCCCAATGCAGGGGGACTGGGTTCGATCCCTGGTCAGGGAACTAGATCCCACATGCATGCCACAACTAAGAGTTTGCATGCCACAACTAAGACCTGGTGCAATCAAATAAATAAATAAATAAATATTAAAGAAAAAAGATACATGCATCCCAATGTTCATTGCAGCACTACTTACAATAGCCAGGACATGGAAGCAATCTAAATGTCCATCAACAGAGGAATGGATAAAGAAGTCATGGTACATATATATTGATACAATGGAATATTATTCAGCCATAAAAAATGACAAAATAATGCCATTTGCAGCAACATGGATAGACCTAGAGATTGTCATACTGAGTGAAGTCAGACAGAGAAAGATAAATATCATATGATATCGCTTATATGTGGAATCTAAAAAAAGGCTACAAACGAACTTATCTACAAAACAGAAACAAATATAGAAAATAAACTTATGGTTACCAGGGGGTAAGGGCGGGGAGGGATCAACTGAAAGATTGGGATTGACATATACACACTACTATATATAAAATAGATAACTAACAAGGACCTACTGTATAGCCCAGGAAAATCTACTCAGTACTCTGTAATGGCCTGTATGGGAAAAGAATCTAAAAAAAGAGTGGATATGTGTATATGTATAACAGATTCACTTTGCTGTACAACTGAAACTAACACAACATTGTAAATCAACTATACCCCAATACAAATTTTTAAAAAGTAGATCTGGTGATTCATTGATGTGGGAAGGAAGAGAGAGAGAGAGATCAATTGATCTAGGATGACTCCAAGTGTGTGGATTAAACAATTATAAATGCACTGCCTGACTATCACCTAAATAAAAAATATGAGGTGGGTAGTATTTTGGGGAAAAACAATGGAGCTTATTATTCCCACTGACAGATAAGAAAAGTGAGGCTTACAGAATTAAATATCATGCCTAAGATCAAACAACCAAAAACTGGCAGAGCTAGGATTCAAACCTAGGCAGCTGCACAACTGTCCTGACATCTATTATTAAAACATTTCTTAATCTTAGGCCTTGCCTTCCTGCCATGCATTTCAGCCAATGCATTACTACTGGAGAGACTAAAATGTCTACCCTCTAACACTGTGAGCATCTGTGAGCACAATTAGAAGCTATGTCCAGGACACATCTAGGCATGCCAATATTATTAGTGTTAGATCTTTTAAAACATCATCAACTTTTTTTTTTTCAAAGAAAACATATTGAGAAATTATTCCTAAATATCTAAGTAAAGAAAGCCATATTTCCAGGCTGAAATATTCCACATATGTGTGTATATATGTATGGGTGTTTATGTGCTTGTTGCTCAATTCTAATTTATACCATCAAATTTTCTTAATTGGTTTTATGGGGGAGAATTTCACATTATAGGCTAAAAATGTATAAGTGCTTACAAAGCTTCCCAAACTAAAGGCAACCCAAAGAATTTTATCAGGGACACCCATCATTTTATTGTTTTTATCTGTAAACTAAGAATACTACTTAAAATTACTTAATTCTTAATGAGTTAATATATTTAATATGCTTAGAACAATGTCTGGCACATAGTAGGAACTTTATAAATATTAGCTATTATTACTGATAATAGTTTTTATTCCAACTCTCCACAACTATTTATTAAATATCTACTCTGTCCCAACCACAGGATTTTGGACTCAAAATCCTGCTGTGCTTAAAAACAGCCTTTTCAGAAAAATAAAGGTTCAAAATAATCATTTTAAAAACTTATGGTAGGGACAGGATTTTTTTAATTATTAGCATTAGATTGAAAAAATGCTCATCCCTAAGCCATGTTTAAGATAAAATTTCTTTCATAAGAAATCAAATTTCTTTCATAAGAAATCAAAATTTCAGGCAAAAGCCAATTGCATGCCATAATTGAACAAAATTCACTTCAAATTTATATGTAACAATGTACATTTCTTTAACAGGCTGTGAATCATATATTTGTTTAAACAATTGAAAACTTTACAAAATCTTGTATTTAAGATATTACTTTTTAATATCCTTGCATTAAAATGAACATGATTACTTTTTAATATTATTGGAAAACACCCTATCCCCAATTGTAAAGATATATTTCTTGTGTGATTTTATTATATGCTTAATAATAGTACCTGTGAGCTCAGATTTCTTTTGAATAAAACTGATTGGAAACAATATCTACCCTAAAGCATCTTTAATGTCATTATAGATGGGTAGGAGTAAATTAAGCGGTATTTAGGCACCAAAGTCTTTAATTTCATTGCATTCGAGTAGGAGTTAGACATTATGAGGTCCAATTAAAAAAGTCGCTAATGTTTTTACATCTGAGTAGGAGTAAATTAAACAAAATCACTCCTGAGCTGCTAATATCATTTTAATTGAATGTCATTCAGTTTCTAACTGCTGTTACAACACTACTGATAATGAGCTGTTTCAACAAAGCATCTGAGACTCTAGGGCTGTGGCAGCTGAAAATAAAGTTGCAGGTTAGGAGATGACAGGGCGAGCACTGGGATGTGGAAAAAGAAGCTAGCGACATGATGAGAGAGGTGACATCCTGTTTGATGACGTGACCTTCCTGTATTAAAACTACTGGATCAAGGAACCTGAAAACCTGCTGGCTGCAAGTTGGATTGTTACTCCTGGGGGATCAGCATTGGAAAACTACATCTTCCCTGACCATAAAATTTGTAGACTCTGAAAGCTAAAGCACTAATCCCATTTATTTAGCCACTATGCATTATTCATAGAGTTTGATTCAATGGAAAATTTGAAGTTGAAACAATAGTTAAGAAAGACATTCTGAAAAAAGAGTAGTAACTTTAAGGCAGTCAAAGAAATGCAAGCCTTAAATAAAGTTTCTTCTGTACCTAAGGTTATTACTTGAGATGTTGAAAGATTTTAAGAGTTGGAAGAGGAAAAATTTTGAAAGGAAATCCAGTTTGGTATATAAGCCATGTAGCATCATTACTATTATTATTATTATTTGCATTAAAGTTTATAAAGTGTTGACTGGGGAATTGAAAGATTCATGAATGAAAACTGCTATTAATCCTTTAAAAATTTTTTTGAAATTATCAAATAGTTTATACACATTGTATGTTTACATACATTTATACACTTAAATATACATTTATATATATTTAAAAGTCAAAAGCTTATAAAACACCTATTGCCTATCCCTCCCCATTTAAAATAATGACTTTCAATTGGTTAGCTATTTCTTTTACCATTTTCCTCCATATTTCTAAATATTAATCTTATAGTGTTATTTCTTGATTTTCAGAGTTAGAAATTGCCTGTTGACTTTGAATTATGCAAGATGAGGAATTTGTACTCTTTCTCATCCCCCTTTCTACACTCCTTCTCCTAATATATGAAAGAGTTTTTGTTAAATCCATATTTGGTGTTTGATTTTTATAACAATGTAAATAATACATGTAGTGTAGTAGTGATGCATTTCCTTTTAAATACAATTTTATTTTATTATCCCTGAAATGAATAATGGCCTTTAAAATATATATTTAACTTTCTAAGAATCTAGCACTAGCTGCTTTTAATTATCCATTCTTCCCCTCTTTCACAATAGCAAAATTAGTAGAGTTTTTAGCTGGTGACATGACTGCTGATATTAGCAATGAACCCTGGATTTTCTAGCCTCCCTTATTCTAGGTGGGGTCATATGGCTACATTCTGTCCAATGGGATGTAAATGGAAGTCCTATGTAATAGATTCCGGGAACTTTACTTAAGAAACAATTTTTTTGTTTTTGAAACTTTTTTGAAACTTTGCCCATTCTGTTACCTAAAATAAGAATGCCAATTTGAACTAGGAGGATGAGCCCCTGCCTAGGGATGCCAAGAGCGGAGGGCCATTGAGGACAATTATAGACCAGCTCTTCATACTTCAAGATTTTTCAGCATGAGAAAAATAAATGCCTATCTAGTTTAAGTCTTTTTTTCTTTGCAATTTTTTACTGACAGAATTCACATAAAATTCAACATTTGAAAGTTAAATTCAGTGGTTTTTAGTATATTCACGAGGTTTTGTAGTCTCTTCACTATCTAATTTCAGATCATTTCCATCATCCCCAAAAGAAACCCCTTGCCTGTTAGCAGTCCTTCCCAATCCTTCTCACCTCCAATCCCTGGTAAACACTAATTTCCTTTCTGTCTCTATGGATTGGCTTATTCTGCACATTTCATATCAATGGAATCATACAGTATTTGTCCTTTTGTGCCTGGATTCTTTCGTGTAGCATAATGTTTTCAAGGTTCATCCATGTTGTAGCATGTATCAGTATTTCATTCCTTTTATGGCTGAATAGTATTCCATTGTATAGATAAATGTGGTATATCCAGTAGCAGATCGAGATTTGGATTCATACCCTTTTTGGCTATTATAAATAATTCTGCTATGAACATTGTTACATATACTTTTCTGTGAACATGTTTCAATTCTCTCAGGTATATACCTAGGGGTGGAATTGCTGGGTTATTTGGTAATTCTATGTTTAACTTTTTGAGAAACTGTCAAACTGTTTTTCACAGTAGCTGAACCATTTTATATTCTCATTGCAACATTTGAGAATTCCTTCTAATGAATTAGTGTAATTTTCAACTCAGTTAGTATAATTTTCATTTGTTAGTGTAATTTTCAACTCCAGAATTTCTATTTGGTTCCTTTTAAATAATTTCTATCTCTTTATTAATATTCTCTATTATATTAGATATCATTCTCATTCCAAAGAACAACTTTCCTTTAGTTCTTTAGACATGGGTTCCTTAGTGCTTCAAATATATTTAAAATAGCTGATTTAAAGTCTTTGTTTAGTACACCCAGTGTTTGGGTTTCCTCACAGATAATTTGATTGTTTTTGTTTTTTTTTTTCAGTCTAGGGCCATATTTCTTTGTTTCTTTGAATGCCTTCATATTTTATTTTTTAATTGAAAACTAGAAATTTTGAATAATACAATGTGGCAACTCTGGAAATCATCTTCCACCTCCCTCTCAAGATTTGTTGTTGCTGCTGCTGCTTATAGTTGTTTGTTTAGTGACTTTACCAAACTAATTCTGTAAAGTCTGTATTCTTTGTCATGTGTAGCCAAAGTAATCTCTGTTGCAGTAGCTTAGTGGTCAGTTAAGAATTAGACAGTTTTTCTTAAATGTCTAGAATTGAAAAATCTCCTAGTCTTTGGAGAAGCGCTCAGTGTGTTATGGCATGCCTTCAACACTCAGCCAGGTAATTTAGAACTCTGCCTTACCTTTACTTCCTGTTTGCCCAGAGACTTAAGCTCAGCCAGCGGTAGGAGTTTGGGGCCTTCTCTGGTCTTTGCTGAGCATGTGCATAGCCCTGGTTGGACACATAACCTTCTAGATTTCCAGGAGTATGTTGGAGCTTTTCAAAACTCATAGGAAAATCTCATTCCTCAGCCTTTCCTCCTAAGATTTTTGGATAACCTATTGTTTGCCCTAACTGTTATCCATTGCCTCAGGCAGCAGTAACTAAAACATTTATCTATAAATGTTTTGGACAAATGTCCCTCGAGTAGCTGCTTTAGAATTGGGTTCCCAATCAGGCAAAATGAAGATAAGCCTTTTGAGTGGGTCTCCCAAGGAGTCACCAGACATATCAAATAAGGACAATTCTTTGTATATGAGGACTGTTTGCTCCTTAAGTTAATGGGAATGTATGCTATTATTTTCAAGGCTACTGCTTAGTTAGGGAGTGGGGTATGAATTTAGGGTAAGTTAAAATACCATAAAGCTCACTGTGATTGCCAAGAGTCAGTTGTTTTTCTTGAAAATCAGAAAGTTCCCCCATGCCTCTTCCCAGACAATTCCTCTCCTCCTTCCACCCAGAAGCAATCACTGCTCTGATTTATAACACCAGAGGTTAATTTGATCTATTCTAAAAATTCACATAAGTGGAATCATAATTATGTACATTTTAAAAATTAAGCTTTTTATTTTAGGATAACTTTAGATTCACAGGCAGTTCTAAGAAATAATACAAAGTGATCTTGTATAAACTTCACCCTGTTTCCCTCAATGGTAACATCTTGCAAAACTATAGTATAATATCACAACAAGGATATTGGCATCGATCTAACCAAGATGCAAAACATTTCTATCACCACAGGAATCTCTCATGTTGTCTTTTTATAGACACATCCACCTCCCTTCTGCCCCTCCCCCATCCTTAACCTCTGGAAACCACTAATTTTTTTCTCCATCACTATAATTTTCTCATTTCAAGAATGTTGTATAACTGGAATCGTACAGGATGTAAGCTTTCAGGGTTGGCTCTTTTTTCACAAAGTATAATTCTCTGGAGATTCATTCAGAATGTTGTGTGTATCAATAGTTTATTCTTTCAAATTACTGAGTAGTATTCCATGGTATGGATTATCACTTTTGACATTTTAAAATTGAGATATAATTGACATATATTAGTTTCAGGTGAACAATGATAATGACTCAGTATTTGTATATTTTGCTAAATGATCACCACAATGTCTAGTTAATATCCATCACCACACAGTTATAATTTTTTTTCTTGTGATGAGAATTTCTAAGATCTACTCTCTTAGCAGCTTTCAAATATATAACACAATGTTATTAACTATATGGTATGATGCAAGATGCTGTACATTACATCTCCATGACATTTACTTTATAAGTGGAAGTTTGGACCTTTTGACCCTCCCCTACCCCTGCCTCTGGCAACCATCAATCTTCTCTCTGTATCTATGAACTTTTCTTTTCTCTCTCTTTTCTTTTCTTTTCTTTTTTAAGATTCCACAAATAAGTGATACCATATGGAATTTGTCTTCATCTGGCTTCTTTCACTTTGCATATTTCCTTGAGGGATAGCCCTCAAGGTCTACCCATGTTGTCACAAATAGGAAGATTTCCTTCTTTTTTTATGGTTGAATAATATTTCATTGTGTGTATATACACACACACACACACACACAATTTGTTTATTCATTCATCCATCAGTGGACACTTAGGTTGATTCCATGTCTTGGCTATTGTAAATAAGGCAGCAATGAATATAGGGGTGTATATATCTTTTCAAATTACTGTTTTTGTTTTCTTCGGATAAATACCCAGAAGTGAAATTGCTGGATCATACAGTAGTCCTACTGTTAATATTTTGAGGACCCTCCACACTGTTTTCCATAGTGGCTGCAACCAATTTACATTCCCATTAAAAGCACGCAACAGTTCCCTTTTCTCCGCATCCTTGCCAATACTTGTTATTTCTTGTCTTTTTTTTTTTTTAACATCTTTACTGGAGTATAATTGCTTTACAATGGTGTGTTCGTTTCTGCTGTATAACAAAGTGAATCAGTTATACGTATACATATATCCCCATTTCCCCTCCCTCTTGCGTCTCCCTCCGACCCTCCCTATCCCACCCCTCTAGGTAGACACAAAGCACCGAGCTGATCTCCCTGTGCTATGCGGCTGCTTCCCACTAGCTATTTTACATTTGGTAGTGTATATATGTCAATGCTAGTCTCTCACTTCGTCCCAGCTTACCCTTCCCACTCCCCGTGCCCTCAAGTCCATTCTCTACAGCTGCATCTTTATTCCTGTCCTGCCCCTAGGTTCATCAGAAGCATTTTCTTCTTTTTTTTTTTTTTTTAGATTCCATATATATGTGTTAGCATATGGTAATTGTTTTTTTCTTTCTGACTTACTTCACTCTGTATGACAGTCTCTATGTCCAGCCACCTCACTACAAATAACTCAATTTCGTTTCTTTTTATGGCTGAGTAATAGTCCATTGTATATATGTGCCACATCTTCTTTATCCATTCATCTGTCGATGGACACTTAGGTTGCTTCCATGTCCTGGCTACTGGAAATAGTGCTGCAATGAACACTGTGGTACATGACTCTTTTTGAATTATGGTTTTCTCAGGGTATATGCCCAGTAGTGGGATTGCTGGGTCATAAGGCAGTTCTATTTTTAGTTTTTTAAGGAACCTCCATACTGTTCTCCATAGCGGCTGTATCAATTTACATTCCCACCAACAATGCAAGAGGGTTCCCTTTTCTCCACACCCTCTCCAGCATTTATTGTTTGTAGAATTTTTGATGATGGCCATTCTGACTGGGGTGAGGTGATACCTCATTGTAGTTTTGATTTGCATTTCTCTAACGATTAGTGATGTTGAGCATCCGTTCATGTGTTTGTTGGCAATCTGTATATCTTCTTTGGAGAAATGTCTATTTAGGTCTTCTGCCCATTTTTGGATTGGGTTGTTTGTTTTTTAAATATTGAGCTGCATAAGCTGCTTATAAATTTTGGAGATTAATCCTTTGTCAGTTGCTTCGTTTGCAAATATTTTCTCCCATTCTGAGGGTCGTCTTTTCGTCTTGTTTATGGTTTCCTTTGCTGTGTAAAAGCTTTTAAGTTTCATTAAGTCCCATTTGTTTATTTTTGGTTTTATTTCCATTTCTCTAGGAGGTGGGTCAAAAAGGATCTTGCTGTGATTTATGTCACAGAGTGTTCTGCCTATGTTTTCCTTTAAGAATTTTATAGTGTCTGGCCTTACATTTAGGTCTTTAATCCATTTTGAGTTTTTGTGTATGGTGTTAGGGAGTGTTCTAATTTCATTCTTTTACATCTAGCTGTCCAGTTTTCCCAGCACCACTTGTTGAAGAGGCTGTCTTTTCTCCATTGTATATTCTTGCCTCCTTTATCAAAGATAAGGTGACCATATGTGAGTGGGTTTATCTCTGGGCTTTCTATCCTGTTCCATTGATCTATATTTCTGTTTTTGTGCCAATACCATACTGTCTTGATTACTGTAGCTTTGTAGTATAGTCAGAAGTCAGGGAGCCTGATTCCTCCAGCTTCATTTTCTTTCTCAAGAGTGCTTTGGCTATTTGGGGTCTTTTGTGTTTCCATACAAATTGCGAAATATTTTGTTCTAGTTCTGTGAAAAATGCCATTGGTAGTATGATAGGGATTGCACTGAATCTGTAGATTGCTTTGTGTAGTACAGTCATTTTCACAATGTTGATTCTTCCAATCCAAGAGCATGGTATATCTCTCCATCTGTTGGTATCATCTTTAATTACTTTCGTCAGTGTCTTATAGTTTTCTGCATACAGGTTTTTTGTCTCCTTAGGTAGGTTTATTCCTAGGTATTTGATTCTTTTTGTTGCAGTGGTAAATGGGAGTGTTTCCTTAATTTCTCTTTCAGATTTTTTATCATTAGTGTATAGGAATGCAAGAGATTTCTGTGCATTAATTTTGTATCCTGTTACTTTACCAAATTCATTGATTAGCTCTAGCAGTTTTCTGGTGGCATCTTTAGGATTCTCTATGTATAGTATCATGTCATCTGCAAACACTGACAGTTTTACTTTTTTTCCGAATTGGATTCCTTTTATTTCTTTTTCTTCTCTGATTACTGTGGCTAGAACTTCCAAAACTATGTTGAATAATAGTGGTGAGAATGGGCAACCTTGTCTTGTTCATGATCTTAGTGGAAGTGGTTTCAGTTTTTCACCATTGAGAACGATGTTGGCTGTGGGTTTGTCATATATGGCCTTTATTATGTTGAGGTAAGTTCCCTCTATGCCTACTTTCTGGAGAGTTTTTATCATAAATGGGTGTTGAATTTTGTCAAAAGCTTTTTCTGCATCTATTGATATTATCATATGGTTTTTATCCTTCAATTTGTTAATATGTGTATCACATTGATTGATTTGCGTATATTGAAGAATCCTTGCATTCCTGGGATAAACGCCACTTGATCATGGTGTATGAACCTTTTAATGTGCTGCTGGATTCTCTTCGCTAGTATTTTGTTGAGGATTTTTGCATCTATGTTCATCAGTGATATTGGCCTGTAGTTTTCTTTTCTGTAACATCTTTGTCTGGTTTTGGTATCAGGATGATGGTGGCCTCGAAGAATGAGTTTGGGAGTGTTCCTCCCTCTGCTATATTTTGGAATTGTTTGAGAAGAATAGGTGTTAGCTCTTCTCTAAATGTTTGATAGAATTCGTCTGTGAAGCCATCTGGTCCTGGGCTTTTGCTTGTTGGAAGATTTTTAATCACAGTTTCAATTTCAGTGCTTGTGACTGGTTTTTTATGTTTTCTGTTTCCTCCTGGTTCAGTCTCGGAAGGTTGTACTTTTCTAAGAATTTGTCCATTTCTTCCAGGTTGTCCATTTTATTGGCATATAGTTGCTAGTAGTAATCTCTCATGATCCTTTGTATTTCTGCAGTGTCAGTTGTTACTTCTCCTCTTTCATTTCTAATTCTGTTGATTTGACTCTTCTCCCTTTTTTTCTTTATGAGTCTGGTTAATGGTTTATCAATTTTGTTTGTCTTCTCAAAGAACCAGTTTTTAGTTTTACTGATCTTTGCTATCGTTTTCATTTATTTCTGATCTGATCTTTACGATTTCTTTCCTTCTGCTAATTTTGGGGGTTTTTTGTTCTTCTTTCTCTAATTGTTTTAGGTGTAAGGTTAGGTTGTTTATATTAGAGATTTTTCTTGTTTCTTGAGGTAGGATTGTATTGCTATAAACTTCCCTCTTAGAACTGCTTTTGCTGCATCCCTTAGGTTTTTGGCCATCGTGTTTTCATTGTCATTTGTTTCTAGATATTTTTTGATTTCCTCTTTGATTTATTCATGATCTCTTGGTTATTTAGTAGCGTATTGTTTAGCCTCCATGTGTTTGTATTTTTACAGTTTTTTTCCTGTAATTGATATCTAGTCTCATAGCGTTGTGGTCGGAAAAGATACTTGATACGATTTCAATTTTCTTAAATTTACCAAGGCTTGATTTGTGACCCAAGATATGATCTGTCCTGGAGAATGTTCCATGAGTGCTTGAGAAGAAAGTGTATTCTGTTGTTTTTGGATGGAAAGTCCTATAAATATCAATTAAGTTCATCTTGTTTAATATATCATTTAAAGCTTTTGTTTCCTTATTTATTTTCATTTTGGTTGATCTGTCCATTGGTGAAAGTGGGGTGTAAAAGTCCCCCACTATTATTGTGTTACTGTTGATTTCCCCTTTTATGGCTGTTACCATTTGCCTTATGTATTGAGGTGCTCCTATATTGGGTGCATAAATATTTACAATTGTTATGTCTTCTTCTTGGACTGATCCCTTGATCATTATGTAGTGTCCTTCTTTGTCTCCTGTAATAGTCTTTATTTTAAAGTCTATTTTGTCTGATATGAGAATTGCTACTCCAGCTTTCTTTTGATTTCCATTTGCATGGAATATCTTTTTCCATCCCCTCACTTTCAGTCTGTATGTGTCCCTAGGTCTGAGGTGGGTCTCTTGTAGACAGCATATATACGAGTCTTGTTTTTGTATCCATTCAGCCAGCCTATGTCTTTTTGTTGGAGCATTTAATCCATTTACATTTAAGGTAGTTATTGATATGTATGTTCCTATTACCAGTTCTTAATTGTTTTGGGTTTGTTATTGTAGGTCTTTTCCTTCTCTTGTGTTTCCTGCCTAGAGAAGTTCCTTTAGCATTTGTTGTAAAGCTGGTTTGGTGGTGCTGAATTCTCTTAGCTTTTGCTTGTCTGTAAAGGTTTTAATTTCTCCGTCGAATCTGAATGAGATCCTTGCTGGGCAGAGTAATCTTGGTTGTAGGTTTTCCCCTTTCATCACTTTAAATATGTCCTGCCACTCCTTTCTGGCTTGCAGAGTTTCTGCTGAAAGATCAGCTGTTAACCTTACGGGAATTCCCTTGTATGTTTTTTGTTGCTTTTCCCTTGCTGCTTTTAATATTTTTCCTTTGTCTTTAATTTTTGATAGTTTGATTAGTATGTATCTTGGCATGTTTCTCCTTGGATTTATCCTGTATGGGACTCTCTGCAGTTCCTGGGCTTGATTGACTATTTCCTTTCCCATGTTAGGGAAGTTTTCAGCTATAATCTCTTCAAATATTTTTTAAGTCCCGTTCTTTTTCTCTTCTTCTTCTGGGACCCCTATAATTCGAATGTTGGTGTGTTTAATGTTGTCCCAGAGGTCTCTCAGAGTGTCCTCAATTCTTTTCATTCTTTTTTCTTTATTCCACTCTGTGGTATTTATTTCCACTATTTTATCTTCCAGGTCACTTATCCGTTCTTCTGCCTCAGTTACTCTGCCATTGATACCTTCTAGAGAATTTTTAATTTCATTTATTGTGTTTTCCATCATTGTGTGTTTGCTCTTTAGTTCTTCTAGGTCCTTGTTAAACGTTTCTTGTATTTTCTCCATTCTATTTCCAAGATTTTGGATCACCTTTACTATCATTACTCTGAATTCTTTTTCAGGTAGAATGCCTATTTCCTCTTCTTTTGTTTGGTCTGGTGGGTTTTTACCTTGCTCCTTCATCTGCTGTGTGTTTCTCTGTCTTCTCATTTTGCTTAACTTACTGTGTTTGGGGTCTCCTTTTCGCAGGCTGCAGGTTCGTAGTTCCCGCTGTTTTTGGTGTCTGCCCCCAGCGGGTGAGGTTGGTTCAGTGGGTTGTGTAGGCTTCCTGGTGGAGGGGACTGGTGCCTGGGTTCTGGTGGATGAGGCTGGATCTTGTCTTTCTGGGGACAGGACCATGTCCAGTGTGTGTTTTGGGGTGTCTGTGAACTTAGTATGATTTTAGGCAGCTTCTCTGCTAATGGGTGGGGTTGTGTTCCTCTCTTGCTAGTTATTTGGCATGGGGTGTCCAGCACTGGAGCTTGCTGGTCGTTGAGTGGAGGTGGGTTTTAGCATTAAGACAGAGACCTCTGGGAGAGCTCTCGCCGAACGATATTACGTGGGGCCAGGAGGACTCTGGTTGTCCAGTGTCCTGAACTCAGCTCTCCCACCTCAGAGGCTTAGGCCTGACACCTGGCTGGAGCACCAAGACCCTGTCAGCCACATGGCTCAGAAGAAATGGGAGAACAAAAAAGAAAGAAAGAAAAATATAATAAAATAAAGTTATTAAAATAAGAAATTTAAAAAATATTATTAAAATAAAAAATTTTTTAAAGTAATAAAAAAAAGAAGAGGGGCTTCCCTGGTGGCGCAGTGGTTGAGAATCTGCCTGCCGATGCAGGGGACGCAGGTTCGAGCCCTGTTCTGGGAAGATCCCACATGCCGCGGAGCAACTAGGCCCGTGAGCCACAACTACTGAGCCTGCGCGTCTGGAGCTTGTGCTCTGCAACAAGAGAGGCCACGATAGTGAGAGGCCCGCGCACCACGATGAAGAGTGGTCCCCGCTTTCCACAACTGGTGAAAGCTCTCGCACAGAAACGAAGACCCAACACAGCCAAAAATAATTAATTAATTAATTAAAAATGAATATCTGCTTATAAAAAAAACAAAAAAAACCCCAAAAAAACCCAGCCTTCCCTTCCTCTCCTCTTTCTATTTAAAAAAAAAAAAAAAGAAGAGAGCAACCAAACCAATAAAAAAATCCACCAATGATAACAAATGTTAAAAACTAAACTAAGATAACCATATAAATCAGAAACTAGTCAGTCACATACAGCAAACCCCAAGTCTACAGTTACTCCCAAAGTCCACTACCTCAATTTTGGGATGATTTGTTGTCTATTCAGGTATTCCACAGATGCAGGGTACATCAAGTTGATTGTGGAGATTTAATCTGCTGCTCCTGAGGCTGCTAGGAAAAATTTCCCTTTCTCTTCTTTGTTCACACAGCTCCTGGGGTTCAGCTTTGGATTTAGCCCCGCATTTGCATGTAGGTCGCCCTCTGGTGTCTGTTCTTTGCCCAGAGAGGAGGGGGTTAAAGGAGCAGCTGATTAGGGGGCTCTGGCTCACTCAGGCTGGGGGGAGGGAGGGGTACAGAATGTGGGGTGAGCCTGCAGCCGCAGAGGCTGGCATGACGTTGCAACAGCCTAGGCGTGCCGTGTGTTCTCCTGGGGAAGTTGTCCCTGGATCACGGGACCCTGGCAGTGGCAGGCTGCACAGGTTCCCGGGAGGGGAGGTGTGGATAGTGACCTGTGCTTGCACACAGGCTTCTTGGTGGCTGCAGCAGCAGCCTTAGCGTTTCATGCCCACCTCTGGGGTCCACGCTGATAGCCGCGGCTCGCGCCCATCTCTGGAGCTCGTTAAGGCAGTGCTCTGAATCCCGTCTCCTCGTGCATCCCAAAACAATGGTCTCTTGCCTCTTCGGCAGTTCCAGATTTTTCCCAGACTCCCTCCCGGCTAGTTGTGGCATACTAGCCCCCTTCAGGCTGTGTTCATGCAGCCAACCCCAGTCCTCTCCCTGGGATCTGACCTCCGAAGCCTGAACCTCAGCTCCCAGCCCCCACCCGCCCTGGCGGGTGAGCAGACAAGCCTCTCCGTCTGGTGAGTGCTGGTTGGCACCGATCCTCTGTGCGGGAATCTCTCTGCTTTGCCCTCTGCACCCCTGTTGCTGTGCTCTCCTCCATGGCTCTGAAGCTCCCCCCGCCACCTAACAGCCGTCTCCGCCAGTGAAGGGGCTTCCTAGTGTGTAGAAACTTTTCCTCCTTCACAGCTCCCTCCCAGAGGGGCAGGTCCCATCCCTATTCTTTTGTCCCTGTTTTTTCTTTTTTCTTTTGCCCTTCCCTAGGTCCGTGGGGAGTTTCTTGCCTTTTGGGAACTCTGAGGTCTTCTGCCAGCATTCAGTAGGTGTTCTGTAGGAGTTGTTCCACATGTAGATGTA
Source organism: Eubalaena glacialis (assembly GCF_028564815.1). Classification (NCBI taxonomy): domain Eukaryota; kingdom Metazoa; phylum Chordata; class Mammalia; order Artiodactyla; family Balaenidae; genus Eubalaena; species Eubalaena glacialis. The sequence goes on from NC_083716.1 coordinate 76,293,157, forward strand.
TTTTTGATGTATTTGTGGGGAGGAAGGTGATCTCCACGTCTTACTACTCCACCATGTTGAAGGTCTTCCCCTTTGGGAAGCTTCTTCCTTTCTTCCACCGCCCGCTCACTTTCTCCCTCTTGGCTTCTGAGATCACCGCCCAGAAACATGGTCTAGATAGACTTTTATTTACAAATGTCTGATCACCCTATTCACTAGCTAAATAGTATGCCTTTTACAATAAAAGCTAAATTTTAAATTTTGCTTTAAAGATATTAAATATGAAATCAAACCCACAATATACTTCATAAGCACCTACTGTGTGCCAGGCAGTGCTCTGAACAACAGACCTATAGCAGTGAATAAAACAGAGTAACAACCACAACAAAAACCAACATCAACAACCAATAAACAAAATAAACCCAAGAATATGTGCAAAATAGAACTTTTCTTTAGGCCAAATTCAGTGATCCTATCACTCTTCCTAATTTGCTGAGCATTGTTTTTCTTTGTGTTTGTCATAGCTTACAAACTCCTTCCTGATATTAAATACACATAGATTCCTATGCAAAGGAATGCGTCAAACACTCTCTGTGGACTACTTTTTTCTTCCAGCCTTGGATGAACCATTAAGTAGAATTCATAACTTTTAGATCTCATAACTTTTATCATCAATCTCAGAGAATAAGTCTTCTAATAATATTAAGCCATAAGAACAGGCTCATTTCAGTAATCAATTTGTCCAGCCAGGGTAATAATCAACACCTAGAGCCTCAATCTAGTTGCTTGATAATCTAGTTAAGTGCTCTCTCTTCCCTGCAGTAGGGGCCTCCTTTAGGTTGGCAAGCCTGCAGTTGGAGAGGTGGAATGTGGTTGGATTCTTCCACTTGTCTCTACCTTGTTCTTCTCCTCCTGCTCTCCCTCTCACATGACTATTTCTGGCTACTCCAGGGTTGAATAGGGAGCAGGAAGAGAGGTGAGGCTCATGAAACATATCTAATATGTGGCATACACATAATTCAGTGATGGTGCCTGCTGGGTAATATACCCAATGTAGAATATTTTTCCCTTTCACTTGATGCTTTCATGGGTTCCTCTCAAGATATCCATGCTGAGAATTGCTGTGTACAGTTTCCATGGCATGAGAAAGTCCACTTTTCCAGCTGGTCACTCAGAATTCCTTCCCCAGCCCCTGGACTTCCCATGGTCCACCCCCTCACTTGGTCACTTCATTACCTGAGGAAGTTCTCTTGGGCAGGATTCAACCCAGCCACAGGGATGGATCTCTCCCATCTGATCCACAAGAAACATTCATACATTTTTGCTCTGCCATTGGTAGAGGTGTCATCAACAAAGTCCATTAACAATTCCTGGGAAATAGAAAGAGAATCTGGGTAACAAAATAAAGTCTAACTTTTTTTTTTTTTTCTGCTTAGTTTAATTTCACTTGCTCATAGAGTGCCACATGCAGAGGCCTTGGACACCGCACTTCAGACCAGAGTTCCTAGTCTGAAATGGCTGCACCCGACACTTCAACTCTGCTGACCGTGTGCAGAAACCCTGCGCATGACACTGCAATTCAAGATGGCAATGGTGTGCCATGTGCAGAGATGGTGCACCTGGGACTTCCACCTGGAGTGCTGTGAGCACCAGTTGCACACCACCCGCAAGAACTCCACCCCCCTTCCCTGCCAACAAGAACCCTAAAAAGCAGCCCCACCAGTGGCCTGTCAGGGAGAGTGTGTTCTCTAGAGAGTGAGCTCACACTTCTCCATTCCTTGAACAAAGAATAAAGCTTTCCTTTGCTTCTGAACGAAACTCAGTCCCGAATGACACCTGGCAGGAGGACCTTTGTTGGGGCCTGACTTGGGAGGGTCAGTAATAAAATTTTGGTGACCCAGGTGGCCTTTTTGCCTGCACCTATCTACAAGGCTCTGGGCTCTGCCCAGCTCAAGCCAGAGGGCAGCAGAGGCTTTGGGAGGTTTGCATGAGGATGACTGACTCTGGTCTTTGAGTGTACTCTGATGGTAGAAGGGCAACAGGCTTCGGCCAAACTCATAACATCTCTGCCCAGGAACCTGATACCTGGGTGTGGTGCACACACAGTGTAGCCCCCAAGTAATCTGGAATGTGCCCCCTTGAGCGGATCATACCGTGGCTAAAGACTGAAGCTTTGGGGACTAAAGACTGAAGCTCACTCATGTCTGCCCCCTGCCTTTGGCTGTCCTTCCCACAGTACCAGATGCCCAAGGGATGGTGGGGACCTGTGGATGAGAGGAAGCTGGAGCAGTTTTGCCCACTGTCTTGCCAGTAGGGCTGTCTGCCTGACCCCTTTCCAAGGCAGTAGCAGTCGCACCAGGACTTTTGCCCTCCTTGCCAACCTCCAGGGGCCAACAGTTGCATTCTCCATGGTCACGTTCAGTTTGGTAAAGGAAAGTGGCGAGCCTCATGAGCCAAGAGGCAAGACTGGGAAAAGGCTCAGGTAATGAGGACCCTCTGACAAAACAGAACAAGGATGCTTGATCCAAGTTTGGGAAAAGGCATCTGAGATGCCCAAGTGTGAAAGTATCCCAAGGTAGGTATGTGACTGGTGACTTGACCTCTTCTGGTCAGAACTGGTTTCTCTGAAGTGGGCTGGGGAGCCCTGTGAGCCCCTCACATGACCAGGAGCCCCATTATCGGGAAGCCCTGAGCTGCTGTCAAGAACAGGAAACACCCACTGACCTACCTCTCTTCTGATCTCTTTTCTAATACTATCACTCTGGCCCATCCTTCTAATCTTCCAAGCTCCTTCCCCACTCTGCTCGTGAGGCAAAACATGGGTGACTCTTTATCAACTGAGATTCCATGGGCTGTCCTTCCAGTATCAGCATAGAATGCCAGCTGCCCCCAGCGATCTGGTGAGCACCCATTGGGAATCCCTTGTGCTTTTAGGTCTCACCCAGTGGGAAGTCTGAGAACTCCTCCTTTTCAAGCAAAAGGAGGAAAAAAAAGACACTCTCCCCTCCCCCCGCGCCGCCCCAGACAGCTGTGCCACTGCCTAACGGACCAAGTTGGTCAGGAACTAATATGGCTAAGCTGCTCTGGCCTGGAGGCGGTCTCATCTCACCACCTGTGGGATGTTCTGATTGAGGAGATGCTGTCTCAAGCACGGGCTGTTACGAATTCAAGGGGGACCCCCAGTTATATCAGAGTCCACGCCATCTGCACGCCTCCTATTATGGTCTTTTAAGGAATCCATTAAGTTTGATGCTGGTTCAAAATTTCCTGACCTGCAATCTTAATTGGGTCAAATCTTGTGGCATTTGCATGCCAACACATCACTCCAACTGGCACCCTTGGTAGTTGGAAACAAATCCCAGACAGAACATCTACAGTACGGGGAACCAAACATCCACCATACTGAAGGATATCCCATTAGGGTGCATCATGCAGAAGCATTTAATCTTCTTATGCAATATATCCTGGCCCCAACACTGGCTGGGAGATGGGGAAAGTTGTCCCATCAATGGGTCACAAACTAGAGTGACCTACCTAGACTTCATTATCATGGAAGGTCAGAGAAGCCTACCTCATGAAAGGAAAGAAGCCATTTGCAGCCTCATCGCTCCTAAAACTAGAAGACAATTTAGGGGTTTCCTGGGGATGGCCAGGTTTTGCCACATCTGGATCCCTAACTATTGTCTAATAGCTAGGCCTTTATATGAACTATTGAAAAGAAAGGATGATGATCCTTCTGAATGGAATTCAGAATGCAAAGGGGCCTTTCAAGGATTGACAAAGCAATTACCTCAGGCCCCTGCCCTGGCCCTCCCTGATTTAGCTAAACCCTTTGACCTTTACATTCATGAGAGAAGGGGAATTGCCCATAGGGTATTAGCTCAGAAAATGGGGACCCCTTACTTGGGTGGTTGCTTATTTCTCTAAACAAGTTGATCAAACTGCTAAGGGATGGCCTCCTTGCCTACGGGCACTGCAGCTGCTGCAACTCTGTTAAAGGTTAACATTTGGTCAGCCAATCCCTTATGGACTCCATGCTGGGTTCAGGCTTTAGCAAGTTCTAAGGAAACAGAAAGGCTATCCCCCAAAAGGTTGATTCAAGTTCAGGCTATGCTTTTAGACAACCCAGTGGCTAACATAAAAACCTGTCACAAGCTAAATCCTGCCACCCTGCTACCCACAGAAACAGGCCTTTGGAGCATGATCATATAGAAACCATAGACATGATCCATTCCAGTCGCCCCAACCTAGGAAGTGAGCCTCTCCCAAACACCAAAGAGGAATGGTTCAGATGGGAGCAGTTTTATGTGAGCGAAAAAGCCTGGTGGGATATGCAGAAACCTCCCAGACTCAAGTCATAGAAGCAAGATGCCTACCGCCAGGGACTTCTGCCCAAAAGGTGGAGCTGATAGCCCTCACCTGAGCCTTAGAGCTTGGGCCAGGGAAGATCTTAAATGTTATGCTTACTGTGGAGAATAAACAGGTAAAACATGGCTTAAGCACATTGAAGCTCTTAGAAGCAGCACAGCTTCTAAAAAAGGTGGCAGTGATTCATTGTAGGGGGTCACCGAAAGGGGGATGTAGAGATAATAAAGAGAAACAACAAAGTGGACACAACTGCCAAAAGGGTGGCCCTAGAACCAGTAACTTGGCAACTATCCCTCATATCTTGAAGGCCAGATCCACTCAATTATTCCTCAATCTACACAAAGGAAGAATTAGACAAAACCCGAAAATGGGGCTTCAAGAGAGATATAGGAGGTCATGGGTGGCTAGTTAATGAACATGGGCAATACTTCTTTTCCCCAACTGCAGCTTGTCCAGCCATCAGGGAGGCTCATCAAGGAACTCACTACAGGAGGGAAGCCCTATATAATTGGTTAGTTGAGGTCATGGTAACTCCTGGCATGAAAAGTAACAACCCCAACATGAGAGGTCCCCAGATAAGGCCTATTCAAACCAGAGGAACATATCCTGAGAGGACTGGCAGATTGATTTCACTGTCACACCGAGAGCATCGGGCAACTTCAGATATCTCTGGGTGCTAGCAGTCACATTTTCTGGGTGGATAGAAGCATTCCCCACTAGAACTGAAACAGCAACTGAAGTGGCTAAAGCATTACTAAAAGAAATAATCCCCAGGTTTGGGTTCCCAGGATCCCTAGAAAGAGATAATGGTCCAGCATTTGTGTCTCAAGTGACTAAGGGGATAATGAGTGCCCTGGACATAAAATGGACTTTGCACTCAGCCTGGAGACCCCAACCATCAGAGAAAGTAGAGAGATCCAGTCAGACCTTGAAATAGGCCTTACCCAAGTTATGTCAAGAAACTCAAGAATATTGGATTAAGTTGCTTCTGATTACCCTGCTCCACATGCGGTTAGCTCGAAGGGGTAAGTTAAAATTGACTGCATTCCAGAAATCTCTGGCATTCCTATACACCAACAATGAAAAATCAGAAAGAGAAATTAGGGAAACACTCCCATGTACGACTGCAACAAAAAGAATAAAATACCTAGGAATAAACCTGCTTAAGGAGGCGAAAGACCTGTACTCAGAAAACTATAAAACACTAATGAAAGAAATCAAAGATGACATAAACAGATGGAGAGATATACCATGTTCTTGGATTGGAAGAATCAATATTGTGAAAATGACTATACTCCTCAAAGCAATCTACAGATTCAATGCAATCCCTATCAAACTACCAATGGCATTCTTCACAGAATTAGAAGAAAAAATCTTACAATTCGTATGGAAACACAAAAGACCCCAAAGAGCCAAAGCAATCTTGAGAAAGAAAAACGGAGTTGGAGGAATCAGGCTCCCCAACTTCAAACTATACCACAAAGCTACAGTAATCAAGACAGTACGGTACTGGCACAAAAACAGAAATACAGATCAATGGTACAGGATAGAATGCCCAGAGATAAACCCACGCACATATGGGCACCTAATTTATGACAAAGGAGGCAAGAACATACAATGGAGAAAAGACAGCCTCTTCAATAAGTGGTGCTGGGAAAACTGGACAGCTACATGTAAAAGAATGAAATTAGAACACTCCCTAATACCATACACAAAAATAAACTCCAGATGGATTAAAGACTTCAGTGTAAGACCAGACACTATAAAACTTTTAGAGGAAAACATAGGAAAAACACTCTTTGACATAAACCACAGCAAGATCTTTTTTGACCCACCTCCTAGAGTAACAGAAATCAAAAAAATAAACAAATGGGACTTAATTAAACTTAAAAGCTTTTGCACAGCAAAGGAAACCATAAACAAGACAAAAAGACAACACTCAGAATGGGAGAAAATATTTGCAAATGAAACAACAAACAAAGGATTAATCTCCAAAATATACAAACAGCTCATGGAGCTCAATATCAAAAAAACAAACAATCCAGTTTAAAAATGGGCAGAAGACCTAAACAGATATTTCACCAAGAAAGACATACAGATGGCCAAGAGGCACATGAAAAGATGCTCAACATCACTAATTAATAGAGAAAGGCAAATCAAAACTACAATGAGGTATCACCTCACACCGGTCAGAATGGCCATTGTCAAAAAAGCTAGAAACAACAAATGCTGGAAAGGGTGTGGTGAAAAGGGAACCCTCCCCCACTGTTGGTGGGAATGTAAATTGATACAACCACTATGGAAAACAGTATGGAGGTTCCTTAAAAAACTAAAAATAGAACTACCATGTGACCCAGCAATCCCACTATGGGGCATATACCCTGAGAAAACCATAATTCAAAAAGAGACATGCACCACAGTGTTCACTGCGACACTATTTACAATAGCCAGGACATGGAACCAACCAAAATGTCCATCAACAGATGAATGGATAAAGAAGATGTGGCACATATATACAATGGAATATTACTCAGCCATAAAAAGAAACGAAATTGAGTTATTTATAGTGAGGTGGATGGACCTAGAGTCTGTCATACAGAGCAAAGTAAATCAGAAAGAGAAAAACAAATACCGTATGCTAACACACATATATGGAATCTAAAAAAGAAAAAAAATGGTACTGATGAACCTAGTTGCAGGGTAGGAATAAAGAGGTAGACATAGAGAATGGACTTGATGACATGGGGTGGGAGGGTGAAGCTGGGGCGAAGTGAAAGTAGCACCAACATATATACACTACCGAACATAAAATAGGTGGCTGGTGGGAAGCAGCAGCATAGCACAGGGAGATCGGCTCGGTGCTTTGCGATGACTTAGAGGGGTGGGATAGGGAGGATGGGAGGGAGGCTCAAGAGGGAGGGGATATGGGGACATGTGTATGCATATGGCTGATTCACTTTGTTGTGCAACAGAAACTAACATGGTATTGTGAAGCAATTACACTCCAATAAAGACCTATTAAAAAAAATTAAGTGCATTCAAACTCATGTATGGTAGACCCATTCCCCAAGCCCAAGAGAAGCGACACCTTAACCCCCTTGAAACGGAACAACTCAGTATGCCCTCCAGGTAGAAGAAACCATGAAAGCTCTCACGGAATATGGTAACTGGGTTAGAGCAGCCCTAACTTGGCCTTACATCCCTTCCAGCCAGGAGACTGGCTGAAGTTAAAAACGTGGAAAACCAGTGGCCTGCAAGACCAGCTCACTCTTGAGTGGAGCGGACTCCACTTGGTGATCCTAGCCACCCACTCTGTCCCGAAGCTACAGGGGGTCACTCCGTGGGTGTTTCACACTCCAGTGAAGAGCATCCCAACCTTCGGAGAGACAACCTGGGGCAACGGACCCCCCCTGACTACTCTCTCTGACCTGAAGCTTCTCTTCCCCAAAACAACAGAAGTGTGACCAGGGAGATGCAGGCCAGGGCAGTGAGCCTCCACCTCAGGGCACACTTTCACCTACAGACAAAAGACCTAGAAACCTAAATTTTTAGGAAAAATTTGACACGTGAGCATTCTTCTCTTGCGAATATTTGGTCCATGAATCTTAAATTGTCTGGTGTCCTTGTCTGCAAAAGGTTAGAGAAATGGTGGTCACTTGCAATACTATCAGGGCTGAGACCTGATGATAATCAAACACATCCAAAGGCAGCTGGGAGAAGTTCCAATCCTCTGCCTGCGGCTATGATGATGCCCCAAATCAGCAGAAAGCAGTTACAGAAGACGGACCTGCGCCCCTCAGCGCCCCTCAAGGATGAGGAGCAGGACAAGAGACAAAGGAGGGATTAGTCACGGGCAAAGTTCATTAATAATTCCCGGGGAATAAAAATAGAATCTGGGTAATAAAATTAAGTCTAACCTTTTTTCTCTTTTCCTTTGTGCTTTGTGTAGTTCCACTTGCTCGTAGAGTGCGGCGTGCAGCGGCCTTGCCCTGGGCGCTGCAGACCAGAGCTCCTAGTGCGAAATGGCTACGCCGAACCTCAGCTCCGTGGGCGCGTGGAGACCCGCTGCTCCCGGCACTCAGTTCAAGATGGCGGCGGCGGCGGCGGCGGCGGCGGCGGCAGGGCCACGTGCACACACGCTGCGCGGCACCGAGATCTGGAGCGCGAGCAGCAGAGCTGTGCACGACCTGCAAGAACTCCACCCCCTGCTGCTGCCGAGAACCCTGCGAAGTAGCTGCGTCCACAGCCTGTGGGGACGGCCTATTCTCTCGAGCAGGAGCTCCCACCTCTCCATTCTTTGATCAAAGAATAAAGCTTTCCTTTGCTTCTGAACCAAACTTAGTCTCGTTCTATTGGCTGTAACGACACGGGCCAGAAGGACCCTTGCTGGGGACCAACTCGGGAGGGTCGGTAACAGGGGTACAGTTTTCTTTCAGTGCGACCACACAGTCCTTTGCTTCCACATCTCCAGAGACACATTGGGCTTTTTCAGTGGTATAGAAACTCCCTTTCTCACTTGGCTTAACTGAGGCATCCTTTCCCTCATTGGGAGAGGGACAGAATGCACAGAACACCAATAACTCTCCAAATAAATCCTGTTTCTTCCTTTACAACTTCAGTCCTTTTATATCCTTAGGTGGGGTGATGGGTTAGGGGTCCACAAACTGGTTTTACTTACTGCTTTGGCAAATCCTTCCTAGATGGTCTAGCTTTAACTAGAAGTGCCATGAGCTTTAGCTCTTATTGGCCATTGGGCCTTATCCAAAATTGAGGCAGAAATTGTGCCATATTAACATCCTATTGCATTGACTACACAGTGTTTGCATTCTGGCACAGTGAGAAGGAAAATACTGCAATTTATAAAAACTAACTGCATCTGCTACTTCTTTTTATCTTACCAGGGTAATGTCATAGTTCATCTCAGGGAAGATGGGTTTTTTTTACTTATTTAGGAAAATAATCTAAAGGATATCTTTCATTTGAAAAGGTGATTCTGGCAGTTCTGTAAGAAGGTGAAACAAAGAGAGTGCTGATGTATTGTGCTCAATAGGTGAGAGGGATCCTTGAGTTTCCCAGGAAAGAGGGGCAAAAGGGGCGTGGAAAAGGATCTCAGTGGGGAGCTGTGAAGTAGTCTGGTAAGAGAGAGGGCCCAGAAGCCTATTGGGAGGTCATGGCCTAAGGAGAAAGGATGATTAATGACAGGGATGGTCAAGGAAATTTTAAAACAAGGATGCCTAACATTAACTGCTGAAGTGTTTTGCCCCAAGCCTTTATTAAGAGTAGGCTATAGATAGTAACCTTGTGTTAGAGGTGTCTTTGGGAAGTTAAAGCAAAAAAGGTCTTGTGCAATGTTTGGGATGATGTTAAACACAGGAAACAAATAGACCAAGTGGGAGCAGGAAATTAGAATGAGAGTTGACCATGAGAGGTGAGTCTTGGGACAGGCAATAGTCTTTCCATCGTGTTGGACTGAAGGGTTGGGGCACTTAAATTTTTTTCATTAAAGAATTGCAAAAAATCTTAACCTGTTTTCAGTAATTATTGTACAATATTTGTGATAGTGTGGATATTGTGATTCTGAATCTGCTCTTATTCTGAATTTGTGTACTATGGGATAAATGGGATATGGGTGTTACAGGATAATGTATGAACTCATTTGAAATTTATCTTTAAAAGTATTGCCAGCTCTGTCCACTGAAAAGTTATAAACCGTGACTAGGCCAATAGCAATGAGCACCCCTAGTACCCAGATTGTGATCTCTAAATACATTTTGCATTAAGGGGAGATAAGGGTCTTTGAAGAAATGGCTGGTTCCAGGTCTAGGGCAGGAACTGTAGACCCCAGAACAGACAGCCAAGAGGAATTCAAAGACTACTAGGATTCTATCCAAAGGACCCAGGCGTCAGACTGAATAGGCTCCTGCTGGTTAAAAACAAAGAGATTGAATATCCCTAAGATTCATAACTGCTGCAGTAGAATAATATTCATCAAATCAAAATATATGTATATCCATGAAGTCATCATGATACAAAATAAAACAAAAACTAAAAAAAAAAAAAAAAAAAGAAAGTTTGAAACACACTCAGAAACAGCAATGAGATCTTGGTTACCCATCACTCAGTTTCAAAAACCATTGAGCCAGTAAAAAAATATCTAAGGAAAAAGTAAGTTCATAAGGATAAAGGACAGGGAGCAAAAACAGGGAAGGCTCTTCTGGGTTGCAGTTGCAAAATAGGAGATTGGGAGGCTATCATGACGTTCTAGGAGTAGTGGTGGAGTCAGCTCCTTCACATCTCAATAACTTTCCTACGGGAGATCTATTACATCTAGAAGACTTTTCCCAAGAAGTAATTCCAATGTCCCTTAATCTCACCCAGTACTAACAATTTACTTGAGAAAGATGTGTTTTTGTTCATTGTGTCAGATGCATTTGAGTTATCAGTGTATGTATGCGTTATCAGTGTTATGTGTTATCAGTGTATGCATTTGGTAAGGCATTGCATAGAGTACACAGTAGTTTTTGTTTGTTTGTTTTTGTTTTTGTTTTTGCCCATGCAGAGCAACTTGCGGGATCTTTGTTCCCCGACCAGGGACTGAACCCAAGCCATGGCCAAGAAAGTTCTGAGTCCTAACCACTGGACCACCAGGGAATTCCCAGAGTACACAGTTTTTTTTTTTTTTTAAAACACTGATGTCTGGACCAGTGCTTCTCAAATTTTACTGTGCACGTGAGTCACCTGGGGACCTTGTTAAATTCAGATTCTAATTCAGTAGGTTTGGGGTGGGCCCCAAGGTTCTGCATTTTTTTTTTTTTAATTTAATTTTATTTATTTATTTATTTTTGGCTGTGTTGGGTCTTCGTTTCTGTGCGTGGGCTTTCTCCAGTTGCGGCAAACGGGGGCCACTCTTCATCGCGGTGCGCGGGCCTCTCACCGCCGCGGCCTCTCTTGTTGCGGAGCACAGGCTCCAGACGCGCAGGCTCAGTAGTTGTGGTTCACGGGCCCAGTTGCTCCGCGGCATGTGGGATCTTCCCAGACCAGGGCTCGAACCCGTGTCCCCTGCATTAGCAGGCAGATTCTCAACCACTGCGCCACCAGGGAAGCCCTACACAGTAGTTTTTAAAAGTTGTTCAATTTTCTCCAGATCCCTGGAAAGTCACTTTATCAGTTAGGAATTTTTTTCAGTATCCTAAAACTGGTTTAAACAAACAAACAAAAAAATACATTGGTTATCTTGCATTTCAAGAAGTCCAGAGGCAGAGTAGTTCCAGGTCTAATTCAGTGGTTCTGAACGTCATCAAAGACCCAGGCTCTTTCTGTCTTTTCATTGTGCCAATGTCAGTGTTTTGACTTCCCTTATCTTTGCCCCTCATGTTTACAAGATGGCTCTTGCAGATCCAGGCATCACATTCTCACATGGCAATATCCACAGGAAGAGAGAGGAAGAATTTTTCCTTTCTTGTGTCTTATTAGAGAAGACAACCATCCATAGACATCCCCAACAAATTTACTACCAGAGCCCGTTGGCCAAGATGGAGTCACATTTTCATGTCCTAGCTACAAGGAAGGCTGGGAAGGTATCCAGTGTTTTAAAATTTATTTTAGAAAGTGGGCGCTGCCTAAGGAAGATGTAGGTTGGTGATGGCCATAGTAGGCAACCATCGGTGTCTGTTAGCATCATTTAAAAAAAAAATATGATTAAATAAGGGTATTTGTTTCTGTTGCATGCTAATGTACTGAGCACCTGTGGTGTTCAAAGCAATGATGCCAACATGGTGCCCTTAAAGCTACTGTGCAAGAACAGCAAGTCCCCAAGTAATGCACGGTAGAGTGTTTATGATTATACCAGAGAAGGTCATGTTGTGGAGAAAAGAACCCGGGATTGGAAGTCAGAAGACTGAGACTGTAGACCTGGCTTTTCCCTTGTCCAGCCTGACACCTGTGCAAGTAATTCAATCTTTAAAAGTCTTGAATCTGTAATTATCTGTCGAATAGAGGTGTTTTTCTTGCCTTGAAGTGATTTCTCTTTATTCCAATAAGACTTCAATTTTCCTTGATTGCTTGCTATCTTGGTGGGTCTGTTGCCTGCCCTACTCCAGGCAAAGGGAAGGCAGAGGATCCCAGTTTGGCCAACTAAAATCTTATCTTGAATCTGAATCTGTTTTTACCTACTGCCCTCTTTCTCTGCTCTGCTTTAGAGAAAAAGTCCTCAGATGGTTTTTTCCTTCTTCTTTCCCATTTTCTCTTGAACCCTCTCCCATTGGTTTTTTGCTCCCACCATATGATCCAAATAGCTCTTCACTGTCACCCATATCAACATGTTGCTAAATTCAATAGTTAGTTCTATCTTATTGACCTATAGCTTTCATTTGGCACAGAGGATCCGTCTCTCCTCCTTGAAACATTTTCTTCACTTGGCTTTCAGGATACAGTTCTATTCTGGTTTACTTCCTATCTTGGGTTGGACCCCTCCCCTAAGTTCTGGATTTATATATCCAACTGCTGCCCAGGATGTCCACTTGGATGTTTAACAGCCATCTCAAATTAATCTGTCCCAAACAAAAGTTCTAATTCCTATCACAACTTCCACGTCCACCTCCTGCCATGTAACCTGCTCCACCTCATCAGGATTAATAAAAATTCTGTCATCTGGACACCTCCTGATTACTTTTCTTTAAATATTAAAAAAAGATCCTCTTGTCTTCTTGCATTTTTTCCATGTGAATTTTTAAAATTTAGAATTATTTAATTAGGGTTTAAAGAGCTCTTTGGGAATATTTCTCAGAACTACATTCAATATGTAACATAATTTGGAGAAAATGAACATCCTTACAATAATGTCTTCCCTAACCCATTCAGGAACACAACATAGCTCATCACTGGAATGCATTCAATTTTGATGGTCAAATTATTTGTCAAATAAAAATTTCTTAATACAAATACTGGCTTTTCCTATATTTATGATTGAAATTTTGTTAATAGGGTATAATACACCCTTTATCTTTTAAAAGAGCTTCTAAAAAGAAAATTACCATCATAATGAATATTACTGTATTTTTTTAAAAAGCAAGTATTCAATGAGTAAATTTTGCTTCTTTTTTTTTTTTTTAAGAAATTCACGTTCTTTTTATTTATTTATTTATTTATGGCTGTGTTGGGTCTTCGTTTCTGTGCGAGGGCTTTCTCTAGTTGTGGCAAGCGGGGACCACTCTTTATCGCGGTGCACGGGCCTCTCACTATCGCGGCCTCTCTTGTTGCGGAGCACAGGCTCCAGACGCGCAGGCTCAGTAATTGTGGCTCACGGGCCCAGTTGCTCCGCGGCATGTGGGATCTTCCCAGACCAGGGCTCGAACCCGTGTCCCCTGCATTGGCAGGCAGATTCTCAACCACTGCGCCACCAGGGACGCCCCCAATTTTGCTTCTTTTATGTTTAAATAATATCTTCTCATAACTTCAGTACGTTTTCATGCATCTTTGACTCCTCTTTCTATTTTATGTCTGTATCCAGTCAAATGCCATGTCTTAGGGAACCATTCTGGAATATTCTTTATCTTTCTCCCGTTTCCATTTCTGGTGCCACTAATCTAACTCAAGCACCTGTTTTTTGCAAGCTTGGCTTAAGTAACTACGACTGTCGTTTCCTCATTGCCTTCCCTCCCCGCCCCCCACTTTCCTACAGTCCTTATTTGTCCTAAATTCTACTGACATGCTGATCTTTAAATACTACTCTTATTGAGGTGTCCCTTCTCCATTAGCCTTCAGTCATCCTACAGCATGGAGTCCTAGCATTCAATCTCCATGACCCAGTGTTGAGAACAAAGACAATACACCAAAGATGGAGCTGTAGATAAAGGGAAAAAACCTTGGTCCTTTATGACATTGTTGAGCCCCGGATCCGTTGAGCCCCAGATCCGTTTAGCCTAGACGTCTTGCTATACAAGGTAACAGTTTTCCTTACTGTTTAAACCAAATTGAGTTGGGATTTCCTGATATTTGCAGCAACAGTCATCCTAAGTGATACAGGACCTCACACCAGTGCTGGTGAGCTGTGTGGCACAGCAGAGACTACATGGGAAGAGCCTGCCTTACTAGGTTCCCAGCCTGAATTAAGCACAGCTGGTAATCAAACCATGGGCTTGGTGGGCACTAAGAAGATGCACAGAATGTTTGAATAGCTCTAACAAGGAAACCTTTCTTAAAGGCCCCCATGTCTCACTGGCCAGGAACAGGATGATCATGAGTGCAGTGGTGCTGGAGAGTTGACTACAATGGCCACCACATTTGTATTTAACTGAATGGATAGTCATACATATTGTTCTGTTGAATTCTTGCTTTTAAGAATCTTAACATGTCTGATTCATAATTTCATAGGTCTTTAAAACTGGTAGCTTAGTGCTGTGGTTCCCAAACATGGCTGTTCACTCACATGAACCCAACAAAATACAAAACTGAGCAAACTCCCTTCCTCCCAAAGGTCCTGATTTATAGATCTGATTTAAGATCTATAAATTTAAGATTCTAGGAATCTGTCTTAAAAACACTTCTCAAGGTTTGGCAACTACTCCTTTGGATTTTATCTAGTTCAGTCACCTTTTTCGCACATGAGACAAACTGAAAACATGAGAGGTGCAAGCGACAGGAGTGCTTTTCCCATCTTTCCAGGTGTAAGCTTTCTCTGGTGTCAGAGAGTCATCCTTGGAAAGCTCCATAATGGATTCAATTCAACTGAAGAACAACAAACACACACACACACACACACACACACACACACACACACACGGTTTTTCTTATCTTTTTCCTCTTTCTTCTACAAAGGAGAGAGTAAACAATATCAGACTAATTGCTTAATTAAAGGATCTGGTTAGATACAATCTAGTTAAGGGAGATTTCATTTAAGTCAGAGCAACAATGACTTACGTTTTCTGCTACAAAGAGAGAGTGCCAGCGAGCAAGCAAATTGCTTTTATCAATACAAGTTGAATTTATCTCAGCAGCTTCCTTTTAGTTCTTCAAGAAGGAAATATACAAATTTTGCCAACTTAAAAATATCTCATAATCACTTATTTGGAGCTAAAGTTGTTTGATGGTCATGCTTCATTGTGCAGATAGTGTCTCTCTTTTTTTTTAACCTCCCAAATCATTGGCAGTGTTTAAGAAAAGGAATTCTATAAACCTTTCTGTGATACTTATATTATTTTCTGATTTTTAAATCTCTTTTCCTTCACAATAAAAGATTGTTTAAACTTATCAAAATCACTTTGATTTTACACCTACGGTCAGATCCTAACATCTCGATTTTCGACACTTATAAATGCTTTAATAGATACATGGACAGTAATTTAGTTTGACTTAAATGTAATAATCGAGCCCATTTATCTAGGCTGACAAGATTTCATTTCCTAATGATCTTTTATTGTAAATTTATTTGATTTCCTTTAATATATTATCTCATTTCTCATCGCCTTTCCTTTAGAAAAAATATGAATAATTTCGTATGGAATTATGAAGACTTGGCCTTGAGCTGACAGCTCTGAGAAGCACTGAATATCTCCACCCTTTTAAACAAATTACATACTTTGATAACAAAGTCCCAAGAAGAAGGGAACATTAGTTTATCAAGAAGTTATTCTAAAAGACACCGAGGATTGTATTTCCAGGGGCTCTTGTTTTCCTTGCAAGAATGGGGACCAAAATAATTAGGCCAATCTGAGTCCAGTTCTATATTTTCAACTGCCTACTTGAACTGTGAGTATCCCACAGTCAATTTATGCTCAATATTTGATTATAAAACCAAACTTACCTTCTTTTCTCCAAAATAACTGCTCTTCCTACTTTTTTATTTCCATTAATTATACCACCATCCATTCAGTCTCAAGCAGAAAATTTACAAGACATTTTGGAGACCTCCCTCTTTCCAAAACAGTCAACCTATCACAGTGTCTCAACTCCCATAAATTCCAAATAGTTCTCAAAACTGTCCCCATTTCTCCATTCTTTCTGCTATTGTCCTCATGATTCTTGTCTGTACAATCATTACAACTTCCTACTCGGTTTCCCTGCCTCTAGTCTCACCCCACACCACTCATCATCCATGCCAGTGCACAGGTTATCCTTAGGGAAATACCCGTCTGACTTAACTCCCTAGCTGAATAGTCTGCATTGGCTCCCTACTGCCTACAGAACTAACTCCACAGTCCTCAGCAAGGCATAGGCAGCCCTTCAGGATCTGGTTCCAGCTTAGTTTTCCAACTTCATCTCTTGTCACTCTTTCCCCATACCTCCCCTCCTGCCTCAAACTCCTCTCCATCTTTAAAGAGTAAACTTGAGTATCACTTCCTCTGATGATGCCCCAGCACAAGTAACCTCAGTCCCCACTGCACTTCTATACCCTGTGTGTACCTCTAAGGTACTATTTACTCATGGCTGTAATTATTCAATGTCCCTCTCCCTTCCTGGTCTGTATGATCCTCAAGTGGAAGCACTGTATTCTATTTGTTGTTTCCTCAGTTCCTAGTGCAATGTTTGGCATAATAATTACATAATGGATATTCACTGAATGAAGAGTTGAATGACTGAATAAACTCCAAAGCGCTGTTTAATTATTTCCTTTTGCAGAATGTCTTATTGTTGTCTCTGTGAAGCATAACTGAAATTTGCTATTTATTATATTTGTTGAAATGGACTTTGATCTGTATGTCACAATTCTACAGTAGAAAGAAATGCCAAAATAAGATGCAATTTAGAAACCTATAGTTGTGGTATAAATGTAGGCTGTTTGCAATTTTGATAATTTTTTAAAGACTTTGTTGCAAAATTATATTTTCTTTTTCCTCCCAGCCCCACCCCTTCTATAAACACCCTACACATTTGTTTGTTTATGTTGCAGAGAAGCCTTCTGTATTGGTTTTTCCCCCCAGCCTTATTGAGATATAATTGACAAATAACATTGTGTAAACTTCAGGGGTACAATGTGGTGGTCTGATATACATATATATTATGAAATGATTACCAAAATAAGGTTAGTTAACACATCCGTCATCTCACATAGTAGTTACCTTTGTGTGTGTGTGTGTGTGTGTGTGTGTGTGTGTGTGCTGAGAACATTTAAGATGTACTCTGTTAGCAAATTTCAAGTATACAATACAATATTGTTAACTACCTTATTGAGTTTTGCAACAGTCTTTCATTTCTGCAGAATCAGGTTAGTAAGCATCCCTTCCATTACTCCCAGGACGTGAGGCAACTTGGATAAACACATGCCATCAAAATGCTGTAGGTTTTTCTGTGAATGGATAGACAGCACCATGAAAATCTACTTATTTACTTATATCCCATCTTGTTTAAACAGATTTAAAACAGTTGATAGTTTTATTTATTTATTTTTTGCCTGCACCATGTGGCTTGTGGGATCTTAGTTCCCTAACCAGGGATCGAACCCGGGTCCAGGCAGTGAGCACACCAGTCCTAACCACCAGGGAATTGCCTACTGTAACCTTTTAAAAGGTCAATGTCCAGATCCACCTGTCATTCAGCTGAGTTTGGGGATTACATAATACCCACTTAAGAGTTGAGTAGGAAGGCTGAGAGATTTCCAGTAATGGTAAATAAAGTCCTTATTTTCTTTTGGTTCTCAGCCTTTCAGTTTGCTTTAAGGAAACCTTAAATTTGAAAAACCAATAGCAAAACTAGTTTAAGCGTCATATACCTGAGAGATCCCAAAGGTTTCCTGTGTAGTTGTTTTTTAATTTTTTTAATTAAAATTTTCTTTTTTTTTCAGTGGTAACTTGAATGTAAGATGGTTTAAGTTATTCATAGAAGGGCATTGCATACTATAAAAGCCTGGGAAATAATTAATGTAACAATAAAATTAATTTTTCTTCCTTAAAAACAAATATACTCTTTTGTGTCTGACTTTTTTCTCTCAACATTATATCTTTGATTCATCCATGTGGTTGAGTATAGCAATAATTTATTCTTGTTATTGTTGTATAATATTCCATTATATGAATATCTCATATATATGACATTTATCTATTCTACTGAAAATGGATATTTTGGCTCTTTATAAGTTTTTGCTATTATGAAAAAGCTGTCACAGACATTTTTATCCATGTCTTTGGGTAGATGTATACTCTCATTTCTCTTAGGGACATATATATAGAAAGAGGACATGTTGGGTCACAGCACATAGAACTCTAGCTGCAAAGGAATCTGGGAAATGTCTCAATTTCCAGCATCCATAGTACAAGAAGTTATGCCAGAGGGCTTAGAGATGATATTGGATGAGCCATTAGGGAGATTCTGATACAGAAATTAAAGAGTGGGCTAGGAAACAGAGTAAAAAAGACAAGCCAGGGCTACTTTGGAGGCATAAATGACAGAAACCAACTCATATTTCTTTTAAGGATATTGCTCTTCCTTTTTAGGATAAAGATTTAAGAGTGCCTAGTTGGCAAAGATCCAGTCATCTGTCCATTTCTCGGATAGGAGAAGATTGGACTGACTGTCTCACCAAAGTAGCATGCAATGGAGAAGTAGTTCCCCAAAAGGAAACGGGATACTATTGCCAAGATGAAGGGATATGCACTTTGAAGTAAAAATCCACAAGTGCCCAGAGTTTAAAAAATAAGGAATGATATTTTGAATATCCAAATTGCTTTTCATACATTCTGCTTGAGAGCGAACATCCCCATGAATTATAAGTTAGACAAAGGAGACTTAAGCGGTATTTTATGGGATCAGGTATATTGTAGTATAATTTACATACAGTAAACTCACCTTTTTTTAGGTGTAGAGCACTATAATCAAGATATGGAATATTTCCAGACCCCCCAAAAAATACAAAAAAAGGGGGAAAAAAGGATATGAAATATTTCCTTCACCCCCAAAATTTCCCGTGTGTCCCTTCCCTCATCCCTAGCCCCAACCCCAACCCCTGGCAACCACTGATTTGATTTCTGTCCCTACAGTTTTCCCTTTTCCAGAATGTTCTATAAGTACAAATATATAGTATATAGCTTTTAAGTCTGACTTCTTTCATTTAGCAAAGAGATCATTTTGCTCAGTGGATTTGAATCTCTTTCCCCCTCCACTAGCAACATTTTTTCCCCAAACTTTTATGCAGAAACTTAGTATCTGAGACAGACAGAAGTGGATATTGCTTTCATGAAATCAGGGTAAGGAGCCCAAGTCCAAGGCTCTTTCTGCTGAAGGACGTTGTAATTTACTCATGGAATTTTATTTATCCCGTGTATCTCACAGTTACAATCAGTTCAGAACCTCTGTGCTTTTTCAAAGTAGGTTTCTCGTTGCAGAAATGTTCACGGGGCATTTCCCATGGAGGAAGACATGGCCTGGGAAAACTACCAGAAATGCTAAAAGATTTCTAGCCCTTAAATTATGGATTCTTACTTATTTAGTTGATTTTCTTGCTAAAAATGTTCAGTTCAGGTCCACTAGGTGTCAGTTGCCATCTCTCACATCTTTTTAAACCTGCTTCTTATAAATACCACTGTTAACCATTAAAATGGCAAGTGCTCAGATATCGCTCTATCCAAACAAACCTGAAAGGAAGACTCCTGAAGATATGGATTCTAGACCCGTGCTGTCCGATGTGGTGGTCGGTCATCAGCCATACCAGGCTACCACTGAACACTTGAAATGTAGCAAGTCCAAATTAAGATGTGCTTTAAGTACAAAGTACACACCAGATTTAGTAGACTTAGTAAAAAAAGAATGTAAAAATAACTCCTTAACAATTTTTATATTAATTGAAATGATATCTTAATATTATTGTGTTAACAAAGTATGTTATTAAAATTAATTTCTGCCTTGTAAGGTGTGACTATGAGGCAATTTAAAATCACATGTAGGTCCTATTTATGGCTTGTATTACATTTCTATGGGACAGCACTGATTAGACAGATTGCTGACTGTGCATTTTCCCAAGAAGGACCCCAGATACACACTTCTCCAGTCTGGATCTCAGCGATCACAAGAGACCCAGGCCAATTCCATGTTTTGGAAGCTCTTAGTAAGTTAAAAAATGGGAAACGCCAAAAGTAGAGTTAGGCAAATGGTTTTATATTTTCATATTGCAAAATTTTATGTTTAACACAGCAACACTTTTAATATAAAAAAAATGCATCACAATGTAAGGTACTGTACCAGCCATAAGATAATTGTAAGATTTATAAAAAAGAGAGCAATAAAGATGTGGTCCAGTTATAGAGGACAATTTGAAAGTTAGTAAAGGAACTTCTTTCCATCTCTTGATTTGCTTTTGTAAACTGTACGTATGATCTTATTTGGAGATGACATCAGAAGTCTAAACTGGAGGTCCTTTGTGAATATGAGGTCTGAGCCCAATGGTCTACCTGCCACCACCCCACTCCACTCCCAGTGGTTGGTTGTCTTTCCTTTCATCCTTCTTATACATCTGCAACTTGTACCTTCTATGTGCCAGGCACTCTGCCTTATACTTTACAATGTTACTTTGAACGCTTACAACCACCTGCAAAAGAGGTGCCATTGTTAGAGAGTGAAAGGGTGACTGCTAATTCTACCCCAAACTCCTCTCAGCTGTAACGTCCTTTGAGGGGTGGGGTGATGGACGTTTTGGACAGAAAAGGATAATAAATAACAGAGGAAAGGAGTGACGAGAAATGAATCCCCTGCTGCTTGTCTACATACAACTAAGCAATCCTTCTCACCCGTGTGGCATCCAGACTCACCTAGAAAGCTCTTTTTCAGGAACTGTTTGCTTGTGTGTATGCTAGACTGCCCCAAATTGGAGGCATTTAAAAAATTATTATCTGGAAGAGCAGGAGGAAAGCTATCGCTGGTGTTCCACGAGAGAGCCACCTCCTCGCTACAGATTACTCACTTCAAACCCCGCAATAGGCGGATGAAGCTTTGCCAACTGGGTTCTCAGGCTCTTATTCTCCTCCATGTATATGCCCTTTATGCCTGTAAAGTCGGTCTTTGTTTGTGACTATGTCAGTCGGAGCCAAGTGAGTTTCTTTTTTCTCTGTGACTGGAACCACGGTGAGACATTCTCCGCAATCCAGCACGTGATACACTTCAGCGCTGTGTGGGCAGAAAACAAGGCGGAGGGAGCTCTTGAATACGCTTTTCACCTGGTTTAAACAAGAGCTTTGATTTCCCCTTGCTCTTAATCATTATAGAGCTTGAAGTGAAAGCAGGATTCATAGAGCTGTTTAAGAAAAAACAACAAAACTGTTATAGGATGCTTGGATTTTAACACTCAAAATTATGGCTGAAACAATTCCGCAGCACTTCTGGAAAATGGTAGAATTCTGGGTGGTCTTTTAGCTTAGGCAGATTTTCTGTTCTTTTCTAATGCACCTCTATACGTTGGCTACTTATAAAAGGCAACCGAGATATTTTCTTCATAAAACTGGAGCTGGTTGGAAAAGGCTTCTCCTCTTGCACGTTTATTGCGCTTCTACTGCGTGCTGTGCAAAGACAAATAAGGTCTTTGTTCTCCAGCAGCTGGAAGTCAAGGGGAGGCATGAGAAAGTGGATAAATGCAATAGGGCTCCCAGGTGGCCTGCTGCATCTTGAAGGACAGGTAGTATTAGGTGAAGAAGAGTGGGTAGAGGTTTTGTTTTGTTTTTTGTTTGTTTGTTTTAATAGACTTTATTTTTATGAGTAGTTTTAGGTTCACAGCAAAATGAGCATAAGGTACAGAGATTTCCCATATGCCCCTTGCCCCCAGGTACATAAACCTTCCCCGTTATCAACATCTCCACCAGAGTGGTGCATTTGTTACAATCCATGAACCTACACTGACACATCATTATCACCCAAAGTCCACGGTTTACATTAGGGTTCACGCTTGCTGTTATACATTCTATGGGGTTAGACAAATGTATAGATATGTACCCATCATTATAGTATCGTACAAAGTATTTTCACTGTCCTAAAATCCCCTGTGCTCCACCTATTCATCCCTTCCCTCTGCCCCCACACCTCAGCCCCTGGCAACCAGTGATCCTTTTACTGTCGCCATGGTTTTGCCTTTTCCAGGATGTCATATAGAGTTGGAATCATTCAGTAGCCTTTTCAGATTGGCTTCCTTCACCTAGTAACGTGCATTTAAGGTTCCTCTGTGTCTTTTCACGGCCTGATAACTCACTTTTTAGCACTCAATAATATTTCATTATCTGAATATGCCACAGTTTATTTATTCATTCACCTACGGAACATCTTAGTTGTTTCCGAGTTTTGGCAGTGATAGGTATTTTAATTAGATTCCATCATTATAATGTGTCACCTCGTAGATCTTGCCTGGAAACAGATACAGTAATAACCTATATATGTATGATTCACGAGTTTATTCGGTTAATTTTATAATCTTACTTAAAAGTCTATTAGGATGACTTTAAGTTATGGGTTATGTTATGAAAATCAAGTCAAGGGAAATAGTAACTTGTGGGTTTCCATAGAGTTTGGCCTTCTTATGACTCAAGGAACTGTGTGGTTTTGGTTTTTGGTGAGTGTCCATTGCATATTTTGGACAGGAGCCCGACTTCAGAGGTTGGTGATGGTGGTGGTAATCTGTCCAATTGAGCTGAATGCTGATGAGCCATCCTTTATTTAGAAATGAACTAAATAATAAACGAGTCACTCTGAAAGCATAGTCTACAGCCTCGTTAACAGGAAAACAATTATTGCTCCTGTTCAATACTTATGAACTAAGTAAGGTTTACATGACAGATATAATTATGCCTTTAGCATGTCTGTGATCAATCAGATCAATATTTCACTTGAAGAATCTAAAGGCACCTCTTTTTTTCCCTGGAAGACTTTATTTCATCTCTTAATGCAACAAACATTGGTTGATCTTGTAATATTCCCTCTCAAACACACTTCAAGTATTGGTGAGCTTCATCAGTAAAGGTGTCCTTGACAAAGTCAGGTCCTCACAGCTTGAGAGCATTTCATTTGTGAAATCACTTTGAAAAGTATATGGTGTTATGTTAATCCTAGCTATCATTATTCTATTTTTTTACCCCCCCCCTTTTTCAGAACAATGAAACAGCTCAATGTGGGGATCTCTGTTTTACACTATTGAACTATCAATAAATCACGTCGTAAAGATATTCAATCCTTTGACTCAATAGTCCCAAACTCAGAGATAAATCCTAAGTAAATAATTCTGCAGAAGCAAATCTCCCTGCTCCTCCTCCCCTCAGTTATTATGGTATTGTTTTCAATAGGTTAGTTGGAGGAAACTCAACTAAAACAAGCAAAGAAAGTGGAAACTTTCTAAATATCTAACATTGAGGAAATGTTTTAATAACCAAATATATGCAGAAATATTATGCCAAATTGATAAGCTAGTTGGGAAGGTTGGTATAGAAAGTTGCTTATATAGTATATCATGTAAAAAAGCAGAATATGAATTGATCCATGTAGAAAAACATAAAATAAACAAGCCTATGGGAATGAAACTATAACATTAGAATTTGGAGCAGGTTAGGAGATGGAATTTATTGTGCTATTCTTTTACTGAAATATTTCTTAATACTGATGTGATATCTTCTCGATGACATTAAAATTAAAGACTTATAGGTCTTTAATCCAAAGAGTGCCACAAAATTTCATACTAAGGCAAATTTGAAAAGAAACTATTGATATTTCTCATGGGACCAACAAACCATCATCACATTCAAAGCATGTTTGTTAGATGTTCTTGGTTTGTGACTGAGGATTACTAATACTTGCCCTCTAGTGGCTTAAAGTTGGAAACAGAAAATTTTGGTTTAATTTTTGGTTACTGCTGCCAATGTCCCTGTTTTTGAAGATGATAATATTTATTTTAAAATTACTGTTCATGTGTAGTGTGACCAAAAAGCATATTATGGTCAGTCCCGCCCATCCTAAACCCACCCTTTGTAGCTCACGGCTATTTGTAAGGTTCATGAGGGCAGAGCAGCGTAAGAGTTGGGAACCTGGGCTTTGCAATGGAAAAAACTGGATATTCTGAGGTTCTGATACATACCAGCTGGGTGACCTTGGGCACATTCATCACCTTGCTCTCGTCATCTACTAAGTGGGGATAATGATAGTACTACTTAATAGTGTTCTTTGGATGATGAAATGCTTTTGGAATGTGTAGCGTAGCATGAGTGTATAGGACATAATGTGCTATTATCATTACTATTTTTCCAGTACTGATTCTGGTGCTATAGCTATTGATCTTGGTGCTGAGGATGAACAAAGAAATATAAGAAAAATGGAGCTTTAAAGGGATTTCCAACTGCTTAAGCAGATATGTTTCCATGCAATAATAGTGAAAATACATAGAAAGTAAATACTAAAGGGATGATAAAACTATGTATCATTGCTCCTAAGACATAAGTTTTCACATTTTATGTCTACTGGGATATATCTAATAATTGGTAGTGACTTATTTAATAATTGGCAACATCTTTTCATTTTTAGTGGTATATAAAATAATGGAGTATCTCTTAACTGATTGTGTCTCAGATTCAACGAAATATGGTAGTAAGTAGTGATATGCAACCTTTAAAACAATATTTACCATGGACCAGGTAAAGAGTGAAATGGATTATAAGCATTATCAAACATAATCCTTAGAAATTCTATGAATTTGTAAAATGGAAAAACCACTGGAGAAATCAATGAATCTTAAGGCAGTGAGGTTATAAAGGACTCTTAAGGTCAGACTTAAGCTAACTTGCTAAATAAGGAGAGTCAATTTGGATAAGCCCCAAGAAAAGGCATAGAGATTCCAGGAAGAGAGATGCTGCCAGTGCGATGTCCTGCTTGGAGAAATTGTGGTATGGTACAGTTACCTGTGTGGCTACTCTGGCTACTCATTCCTTATTGGGACCCCCCACACCTTTACTGTATTCCTTTAAAGGGAGGATCTGGTACAGCTTTTCTTTAGTCTGACTTCTCCTCATCCATTTTGCTTTGGAATTTAATTGTTTAAAGCAGAGTTTCTCAGCCTGAGCACTACTGACATTTTGGGCAGGATAATTCTTTGTTGTGGAGGCTTTGCTGGGCATTGTGGGATATTTAGCATCATCCCTGGCCTCTACCCGCCGGATGCTAGCAGCACCTCCCAGTTGCGACAACCAAAAATTGCCAAACGTCCCCTGGGGGAGCAAAATCACCCAGAGTTGAGAACCACTGGCTTGAAAAGATCATACCTGCCATTTTATTAATTTGTGTGTGTGTGTGTGTGTGTGTGTGTGTGTGTGTATGTTAAGGAAGAACATTCACAAACTTTAGGATTTTTTTTTTTTAAACTCTTCTATCTTGCTACGAAGTCTTGCCAATGGACCACAATGATGCCATTGTGTGTAAGTCTAACAAGCATCCGCTCACTTGCCCGTTTACTATTAATTCTGAAGTGTGATGGGGGTAGGGGATTGGTCCCTGAGAAGCATTTTCTTTTTCTTTTGAAATAACTTTAGATTTATAGAGGAGTCGCAAAGATGGTACAGAATGTTCCTGTATAGAGTCCTCCCAACTTCCTCTAATGTTGACATCTTACATAATCGTGGTACATTTATGAAAACTAATATCTTAACATTGATTGATACAATATTATTAACTAAATTACAGACTTTATTTAGATTTTCTCAGTTTTCCTGTAAACCTCTTTTTTTCTGCTCCAGGGTCCAATCCAGGATCACTCATTGCATTTAGAGAGGGTGTAGCTTGATTTTTTTGTTTGTTTTTAATGGAAAGAATACAATGTATTCCTGGAAGACTGCTGATTCTCAGATGACAATAGTGAGCATAATTTTCTAAGTGGGGGGAGTTATCCCCAAACTCCATGGGGAGTTTAGCACTCACTGAGCTAAAAAGTTCCCTAATTTCTGCTTAAAATAGAAAGTGGAATTGACACTCTCCAAGGGAAAAACAGCTATAATGGTACCTAGTTTCTAAATCTCTGAAAAAAAAAAATAGCCTAAAGATGACTTCTGTCTTGACTCTTAGTCTAAACCGTCCTCATTTCACAGTTTTTCTATAAATGATAAATGCTAATGGAGGGAACCAAAGGTACAGTCCTAAATTGCTGTTTCATATTTAGGACAAGCTGAATGGTTCTTTTCCAGTTCTACTTGACAAATACAACGTGCACACAAAGTGACATGGAAAAGCTGTAATCTATTGAACCTGGTAAATGTGAGTTGTAAGTAATTGCAGTTGCTTCTTAGTCTCATTTGCTGTTCAACCATTTCTCATTATATGATCCCCTAAAGTCAACCTGATTCAGGAGCAGATCAATACTAGGGAAACCCTTTTGTCTTCTGTTAGGTCATAAAATTTAAAAGATGCTTAAGTCAATATTCCTTTTAATAATGTGTCTTTCAGAAATGCCCGGTTCCCCCTTCTTGTTATATAATTAATTGAGCTGCCTGCCACCCACAAGGTATAGTCATTCCCTCCCATAATTCTCCTTTGGCCTAATTGCCATTCTGTTTTCAGTTCTGTCTTTAGATATTTCTTTTTTTCCCCAGTAGTGTTGGGCATGCTTTGTACTTAGTTTTATCTTTCCATGCTTTTGCTTCTAAATGTCAGCATAATTTTTCTGCCTTATAATATTGGAGATGTCATAACCATCCATCAGCTCAGTAGAAGAGCAGAAAAGATTAGATATCATTTATCTGTATTGGTTGTTCATTGTAATGACCCAGTGGACAACATGAACAGATAATCTGTTGCTTTGATGGAAACTAATTATTCTTAAGCATGACAGCATCGAAATAGCTTTTGTGACACTGTTTTTAAAAATGACGGCTACCTAGTCATTATTAGTGCAAGCAGAAGTTCAGTCGTGTTCTCTGATGATTGCCCTACATAAGCAACAAAACAGTTTGGATCTTTTATTACTCCTTTATGGGAAAAATTGAACTAAAATTTAGGAACTTTAAAATTTCAATTGACAGTCAAATATAAGGGCTATCCAATAAAATTTTCTTAATGTGAAATAAACTACTATTCCCTAGAGAAAAGTAAAAGTACAATTAGAAGATAATTTTGCTAGGAAGGGTTAATGTAGCTTGATTTTTATTTTGCTGCTGGTGATTGTATTAACTATGGAGTTTGGGGAATAAAGTTGCCATCAGATAAAATTCATTTCTGATGGAATTGCCTAAGTGAAAAGCATGGTTCTATGGTTAATCCTTTTTAAAAAAAAAGAATATATCCTTGTAGTTTGTTTGTTTGTTTATTTTGGCCATGCCATGCAGCTTGCGAGATCTGACCAGGGATAGAACCCATGCCACCTGCAGTGAAAGCATGGAGTCCTAACTTCTAGACTGCCAGGGAATTCTTTAATTCTTAAAGAAACAAAATTTATCTGCACAAGTAGGAGAGGAGGTTTTGTTTTACGTGTGTTTATGTGCAAACCTTAAAAAAACCAGTATACTGATGGATTTCTATTTTTATGTAGTTTCTAAAATGCTATAGAAACTTAATCAATATTCTAAGATAGCATTTATATCACTGGCACCACTAATAACCAAATCAAGATTTGTATATTATTACTGGACCATAGCAGAGATGCACTTTCACTACTGTGTGCCTTGGTTTGAGAACAGAAGCAAATTAATAACTTCACATGCCAAATGTTCCCCTTTCTTATCATAGGTTTTGCAAAAGCTCTGCGGATGCTTTAGATGATGACAGACCATGGCTAATATACTGAATACATTAAACAAGTTTATATTTACACAAGCTACACTTGTTGTAAAAAATTACTGCTGTAATAACATTTGAACAATGCTGAAGTAGGTAGAATAAAAAGTAAAGAGTCCTTCTACCTTCTACTTAGTTTGGTTTCCTCAATCCCATCCCTTCCTCAGAGGGTTGCTAACAATTTGGTGCATATCTTTGCAGGCTTTTTTCCATGCATTTATGTACAAGTTTGTGTACACACACATACACACCCCTCAATGGACTGTGTTATGGATAATCTATAGAATGTTTTGCAACTTTTTTTTTCACTTAAAAATATGTTTTGAGTACTTTTTTACATATGTGTATATGACTCTTTAAAAAATTGGTCATGCCTATTTTTAATTATTATATCACTCCGTGAAAAAATGTTTGCTCTTTCATACTAGCCTCTATTTTAGGAAGTCTCCTTCAGACACAGATAAATTGGAGGAAAACCCCAATTTGAGCCTCGGCTAGTTAAACGGCTGACTTGGGTTGACACTTCTGACCATATCCAAAGAGAGAACTCACCCCATGGTTAGAGGCAATGCGAGCGCCTGATTCGGTGCAGATGCAGGTGGAAATCTGGCTCTGACATAAAAAAGCAAGTCACCTCTCTGGGCTTCAGGTTTCCCATTTGAAAATGGGAGCTAGGGTGGATTGGGTCAGATTTGGTCCTGTCCCTGTCCAAATCTTACATCCTCTATTTCTGTTTCCTGAGCTAAAAGCTGCATTTTGACAGGGGGTAATTCTTCTGGGATTAGTTATAATTGCGTGCTAGTGACAGACATTCAAAATGTTAAGTATGAACATTCAGGTCTATTTTTACCCATAGTGGGCATATGCTTCTGTCCTTGAAAACGCCTCTTGGGATGACCTTTGTCATCACCAAGGTATGATAATGCTAACCAACAGGGAGAGAAGCAGACACCCTGCTCCTTTTGTAGCCAGCTAGGAAAGCTACATTGGAAGACTTGTTATTACAACTTGTTATTGCAACCCTCTAAAGATGATTCTAGTTAGACCCTTAACTAGCATTTGAAACCTGTAGTTAATTTTAGAATCAATACTGTACAGATGATGCTTATCAACAGATGTTCTTTTATCACATTTACTTTTAGAATGATGGGTTCAGACATCATAAAAATAATAATACAAGCAGCTAACATTAATGACCTCTCACTATGTGTCAGGCACTGTTCTAAGCACTTTAAAAGTCACTCAAAACTCTATAAAACAGTTTACAGATGGGGAAACTGAGACTCAGAAAGGATAAGTAATTTGTCCAAAGGCACAGAGTTGCAACTATGTGATACAAACGGCATGCAAACTCCTATTCAAGGGAAGAAAGTGAGGGGTTAACTGAATAGTTACATAGTTATAAAATGACTAGAAATTTAACCTGAAGGTGGTGATAGATCTGGCCATATGCAGAGGGCAAATGCTTGGTGCTGCTCCCTTCTTATGAAGCTGTGAGGAGTCTTGACTTGAAAGTGGTCCCCTGTTTCTCAGGCACACTCATGGTGCTGCCTATTGTAGTCAGTCCTTTAAAAATACATAAACAAAGCAATTCCTTATGTTCTTTCCGCAGCTACAGAACATTCAGGCTGACTTTGCAAAGCTCCTGCCCTGGTAGACAAGCCCTGGTGTTGGAATCTGCAAAGTTGATGATTAGTCAAAACAGTCTGGACTGCAGCCACAGGACATCTTGTAGCACAATCAAGCACCACTTCATCATGCCTGGGGACAGGAGTTTTCCCGCTAAGTTTCCATCAGGAGCGAGGAGCCAGGGCACAGCTCAGCAGCTAATTAGACAAGGCAACATACAAGGCTAGTACATGCCAACTTCAATAGACTGGAGTGCTGGACCTGTCAAACGAATCTGTCTTGCCCTCTGTGCTTTATACCCATTACTGTACCTGGTTGAACATTAACACTCAGAAATCTGCTGATTTTCTCCAATATCCTGGCCCATGCAGAGAAGAAGCTGAAAAGGAACTGTATGTCTTTAAGGTAGTTCCATGCTTCATTATCTGGAAAAGCATCAATCTTCAACTAATTGTTAAAGAAGCACCACAAGATGTAGAAATGTTGAAAGGATGGGTGGAAATGCAGTGTATGGACTTTTTAGTGTCTCTGCTAAGATTTCCTCTCTTTTCCTGTGAGGTTTGTTTTGAAAAAAATCAAGACTTTAAAAAAATGAAAAAGGTTTCCCTCTTGAGACGAAAGCCAACAAGTTGTTTCCTTCCTTCTTGCTTCTGCGTCTCTTAAAAGATTAAGGTTTAAACAAAAATCTTAGGGGAGTGTGTGTGTGTGTGTGTGTGTTTAACAAATTGTCAAATTATAAAGGCAGATACTCTAGAAAATTTATAAACAAATATCTAGAATACAAAGACAATATCAAAAATACTTAAACATGCAGCAGTAGCAGCATAGCAGCAACAGTAAGTCAAATATTTTTTATCAGTTTGGGATATATGCTTGACCGCTTAAGCAATTAACCCTATGCAATATGTCAGCTCTAAAGATGCCAATTTTGCGTGTGTGTGTGTTTGTGTGTGTCTGTTTTCATCAGAAAACCTCAAATCAGTCTCTACTAGATATGGCAGAAGCAGCAAAAGATGTTGAAACTTGAAGGAGACTCATGGAATCATCTTGTTCAATCCTGTCACTTCACAGATGAGAAAACTCAGAGTGGACATATCCATTGCCACCACTCTCTACTGCTAGGGCCCCACTGCTTTTTCTACAACACCATGCTGTCATGCTATAGGAATTTGGGGGTAGAGCCTCTTTTTATAAGCTGAGATACTTGGGGCCAAATCCACCTCAGAATCTTGAGGCCTAGAAACAATGACTTCAAGGGACCCACTCCAGCCTTCTGCTCATAATCTGCCTACAGAAAATATTTAATTGTGTATTTATGAGAGTGAGGTACTGTTGTCTTCTGATTAATTTCAGGGAAAAAATATATTTGGAGTTGAGTCATAATGTGCTGAGTTAATTGGTACACTTCTCTTCTGGGTAGGGCAGTGGGCCCTGCTAATCACAGAGAGAGGAGCAAAGTGGTTGAATAGGAAGCCCTGATTTACTGCTAACTGAATAGAAATTAAAAATAAAATAATATGATTGTTTTCTCTGGAGCTACAGAGCTATGTGACATGCCATCCAAAAGTACATCCCAAAATTTATGAGTGTGACTGACAAAGGGTAGGCTTCCTTTTGCTCATTTTCAACTTGATGAATAAAATTTCCAATCACATGATATTACTGTTAGAATTGCTAATAGCTAGTAACAAAAAACACATTGAATGTGCAAACTGGAGACTTGGGTCCTAGATCCAGTCTCCTGACCAGGCAGCTAGGTTTCTGCCTATCCTTAAATATTGAATCTCTTTGGGCCTCAGTTCCTACAAATGAAAAATGAGTGGATTGAAGTGAGCTTGTGGTCAAGGGTATTTCCAAGTCTGAATGATCCGCTGATTTTAACAGTTTCACTATTACTGCTGTGAAGTAGTTTTTGCTCTCATTGTTTGACTTGTTCCTGGGTATGTGGGGTTCAACTCAATGTGGGCCAATTGGCCTCCTTCATTTCATGTCCATGGATATGACTCCTCACAAAAACAGATTTTTTTTAATACAAAGTGCTATTCATGGCAATAGATTACACATAGATAAGGGCACACCAATTGCTACAATTGAGAAAAAAAAAAGTCTCAAAATGCATGTCCTACTAACTGTTAACCTCATTTAGGAAGCAGAGGTAAACAAATGCTATCTTTGC
Organism: Eubalaena glacialis; assembly: GCF_028564815.1. Lineage (NCBI taxonomy): Eukaryota > Metazoa > Chordata > Mammalia > Artiodactyla > Balaenidae > Eubalaena > Eubalaena glacialis. The sequence continues at coordinate 76,325,015 of NC_083716.1, forward strand.
TGATCCTAAGGTTGTATACTGAATTTAGATTTAGCCAAAAGTGAGGGCTGGGTATGGAGGGCTGGGTGTGAAGGATGAGGGCTGAGTGGGTGACGTGGAGAGACTTGGAAAGTAAAAACTATGGATCCAACCTCACCGTGATCTCAGGACCTGAAAGCACAGGGTGCACACAGGTTTTTTGTTTGGTTTTGGTTTTGGTTTTTTGGACCACACAGTGTTACCTGGAACAGTGCTTCTTAAGAAAAGAAAAACAAACAACAACAACAAAAAATCCAGATGAAGTTGCCAACTTGGGAAAAGTCCAGATATCTGGTTTCTCTTGAAACATCAGTTTGGTAACCCTGGGTCCTGAATTGCAGCACATCAGCGAGGTGCTGGAGGTGTGCAATGTCTACTACTTTCATTTTTTTTTTTTTTTTCGGCCTTGTCCTGCAGCATGTGGGATCTTAGTTCCCCCACCAGGGATCAAACCCTCGCCCCCTGCAGTGGAAGTGCGGAGTCGTAACCACTGGACTGCCAGGGAATTGCCCCTCTACCACTTTCATATGGGCTTGTTGTGTTCCTGTTTTCAGCTGTCTCCACCATTCTCTACTGACAACACTGAGGCCTAGTGTCAGTTGCCATTTACCATTTTCCTTGGGATGTTGTCTTCACGTAGTAGAGTTAAGGCAAAAACAATCTATTTCTTATAACCATGTTTTCAATTAAAGTGGGAATATAAATCTAGACTGAGCGGGATACGTGCTTCTTGTAGCCTGTCTGCTTTACACGTTATGTTATATGCCTCTCTCCTGCAAATAAATGAGTTTTCAAGCCTTGTTCTACCTTAAGCTCTGTCCCTGACTTAAGCAGTAAAAAATAAATAAATAAAAATTCAGCTAAACTAAAGAAGCACAAAGTGTAAAATATTAGCCCAAATCCTCTCCTCACTCAATTATATGTTCGATTTGATTGTGATTCCTTAACCAGTTTGAAACAGTCAGGGCTAGAGTTTTGTAGGTGAGGGTTCGGGGAGAAAGTACAGGAAGGGGCCAGGCACACTGATGTGGGCGTGGAGAGTCTTCTTCTGGCTCTTGCCTGGAAGCCAGCTCACCAAGGATGCCAAGGAAGGCCCTTGTGGTGAATGTGCCAGAGCACCCACTGTCTACAAGTCAGCTTGCTCGAATTATTGTGGTTCCCAGTTTAACCTGGAAATCTCTCCAGAGAAATACTTTGGGGTTTGAGGTTTGCTGTCTCAAATTCTGAAGGCATTGGGAAAATGTGGAAAGACTGTTGCAATGAACTTTATTAGTTACTTCTTAGTTTAGATCCACAGTAGCTGATCTGGAGTGATTTTCACTCCAGAAGGAATACCTTAATGGTAAATCTAATTAAATATCCAAGTCTTGAGCTATGCTTTTGTTCTTATGTGACCTTCTCTCTGTCACCTTTTACATTCCTCAATTCTTTAATTAATGAGATTATGAAAATTTCAAAGGAACTACACACACGTGGCACCCTTAAAATGCTAGTATAGGCGTGAAATTGGATTATGAAATTGGGAATAAAGACAACTCATAGCACTTAAATTCTAAGTGCAATTTTTATCAATTTTATTTTCAGCTTCTCCCTTATTCGCTCAAGAGAAAACAAAATCTGGAGATATCAGGGGTGAAACTGTTAAATGACTGTAGAAATTGGCTTGTTTTCTGGGACTCTTTTAGCGACATGGAAACACAGTTTTAGCATGTGTCCTGGTGGGAATTTGATGGAGTATTTAGGTAGGAAAAAGTCAAGCTCAAGACTCAGCTAAACATGTCGGCATTACAGTGTTCACCCAGCGCTTAGCCCTCTTTGGCTGGAAACGACATGAGAACAGCCTTTGTTTTTATATTCCAGTTCATTGCTGGTGGGACCTTAGCCAACAAGAAAATGCTGTCCAAACAGCTTCAGAATTCATACAAAGAATCACATCAGTTCTTATTTTAGACTAACTGGTCCTGCCATTCCTCTTTCAGAGAAGTTTCCCCTGGTGAGCCTAATCAAAAGGACTTGCTTCCACTTGAAAGATGTGGTAAACATCTGGCAAAGTGAGGAGAGTTTGGAACTATGTAGAAATATTGGAAGAAACCAGAAGCCAGAGGCATAACTAACTAGATTCAGGGCCAGGGTCACCGGTTTCATCCTGACTCCTCCACTCATTTGACTTTGACATTGGATGTGACTTGGTTATGTGTTTCCCTCTGTTCAATGGGAAGGATGAGATGAAGAGTCACATTTACCATTGTGACCATTAACTGTGAATAACTAAAAAGCCCTTTGCGGGGCTTCCCTGGTGGCGCAGTGGTTAAGAATCTGCCTGCCAATGCAGGGGACACGGGTTCAAGCCCTGGTCTGGGAAGATCCCACATGCTGCGGAGCAACTAAGCCCGTGCGCCACAACTACTGAGCCTGCGCTCTAGAGCCCACGAGCCATAACTACTGAAGCCCATGCACCTAGAGCCTGTGCTCTGCAACAGGAGAAACCACCACAATGAGAAGCCCGTGCACCACAACGAAGAGTAGCCCCAGCCCGCCGCAACTAGAGAAAGCCTGCGTGCAGCAGCAAAGACCCAATGCAGCCAAAAATAAAACAAAATTAATTAATTAATTTTAAAAAAACAAAAGCCCTTTGCAAACAAGGGCTTCCACAGGGGCCAAATTTTGCTAAAATAGCTGGAAAAATGGGTAGCGTACAAATTTCAAGGCAGTAATAATAAACTATAGATTCTGCTGCACAAGGAAACAGATTCTTCCATAATTCCAGGATAACTGTAAGCTTTTATTTTAAAGGTACCCCATGGTAGAACAAGGAGTGCAGAAAGCAGTAAGACCAAAAACAGTAAAAGAGATTTTCATTTATTCATTCACTCAACATAAATTTATTGAGCTCTTTCTATGATCTATGCACTGGGTTGGAAATCGTAACTAAACACGTATGTAATCTTTGCCCTTATGAAGCTCATTGTGTAGTGAGGATACAGAAAAGAAAATGGCAGTAGTAAATTCTAATCACAGTGGTGTGGGCAAGTAAGCTCTTGTGTCTTTTTACATCTGAATGTGAATTTTTACATCTGAAAATTGGGATCATACATACCCCTAGAGTTCATTCTAGGATTGAACGGGAGTATTTCATATAAAGTACTTAGCACAGTACCTGAGAACAGTGAGATATTTCTGGTAATACAGAATATATTTTTTGCAAATGTATTTATAAAAAATCTAGGTCTTGGTATAATCAATCACTGGAGGAATTATTATTAACTGTTGGAAGACTTCCATAGAGGTAGGTTTGGAAAAAAAAATTAGGCATTTCAATAGCCTTGCACCCAATTATAGCTTCACACACAATGCCAAAGAGGCATCATGGCAGGCTTTAAAAAAAAAAAAGAAATAGAAGAAAGGAGAGCTGGAGTGTAGTCTTGGCTGTGCTACAACTTAACTGTGAAATCTGGTAAAACTCACAAATGTATGGGCTTCAGTTTCTTCATGTATTAAATGGATTGGTACTTGTATTTGTAGTCTATTCCATTTCTAAATTTGATGATCCTTTTTGATAAATGTTATTAAAAGTAGTCAAAATACTGTGCTAGTACTAATTTCTTTTAGGTAAGGACTAAGACATGGGCCTATGCTAATAAACATCATTTGTATGTATAAGAGAGAATAATAGTTGAAATGAGAAAAAAGGTATTCTAGACTAGACTTAATTCTTTTTTTTTAAATAAATTCATTTATTTTATTTATTTATTTTTGGCTGCGTTGGGTCTTCGTTCCTACGTGTGGGCTTTCTCTAGTTGTGGCGAGCGGGGGCTACTCTTCGTTGCAGTGCACGGGCTTCTCATTGCGGTGGCTTCTCTTGTTGTGGCACGTGGGCTCAGTAGTTGTGGCTCGCGGGCTCTAGAGCGCAGGCTCAGTAGTTGTGGCACACGGGATTAGTTGCTGTGCAGCATGTGGGATCTTCCCGGACCAGGGCTCGAACCCGTGTCCCCTGCATTGGCAGGTGGATTCTTAACCACTGCACCACCAGGGAAGTCCCTAGACTTAATTCTTGACAGAAAGATTAATATGTATGTGTATGTGTGTGTGTGTGTATACACACACATATAATATTGTTCCAGATTACCATGGATAGTGTTACTTAAGAAAATTGATATGCAAATCAACTTTAAAAAAAAATTTTTTTTTTTGGCCATGCTGTGCAGCATATGGGATCTTAGTTCCCCAACCAGGGATTGAACCCGCACCCCCTGCAGTGAAGCATGGGGCCTTAACCACTTGCCTGCCAGGGAAGTCCCTGATAAGCAAATCAGACCAACGATTAAGAATATGCTCAAGCATAGTGGAAAGTATGCAGAGAATACTTAAGTGGCTGAAAACCAGTCTTCTTAGAAAAGGCAAGAGCCTATGATGTCCTTGAATAAGACAGAGCAGTGGTCCTCAAAGTGCAGTTCTTGGGCCAGCAGCATCAGCGTCACCTGGGAGCCTGCTAGAAATGTAAACTGTCAGGCCACACGCCAGTCCTATTAAATAAAAAACTCTGAGCGTGGGGCCCAGCCATTTGTTCAACGAACACGCCACGTGATCCTGAGGCATGCTTACGTCTGATATCCACTGCAGAGACTCTGGTCCAGATAAGCAGTAAAAACTGAGTGAAGAGTAGCAAGAGAAAAATGTATGGGATTAATTAATTCACTCACGTATTTATTAAGAATCTACTATATAAAAATCACTTTGCTTGATTCTGTAGGGAGATACCAAGATATACTCTGAAATAAAATGAAACAATGTCATGATTGACAACATAGGAGCCTAATGAAAAGAGGGATCGTCAAAAGTTAAAATTGGAAAGAGAGTCCCCCTCCGCTTCCTCCAGCCAGTGATGAAACCCTGAACACACCGTCTACAATCTCTGGCTCACAGTTTCTTAGGCTGAACCAGAACCAGAGATTCTCACCCAGGAATTAGGAGGTGGTGGGCATATCAAAATCATCCAGAAAGTTTTATTCAAAACAAGGAAACGTCTCTCCCACTTTGTCTTTGGGAAAGTCTTATATCCTTCTCATGAGCAGGGGTAGGGAAAACAACAACAAAAAATAATAAGAAAGAAAAAGAGAGAGAGCGAGAAAGAAAAAGAAAACAAAAGACAACTGAACTAGAAGCCTTTGAAGTGACTTTGACCAGGATCAGGTATGATTTAGGAAAGCAAATTGGGTGGAGAATTGTGGATGAAGAGTTTTAAAGGTTACGTGGGATGATCTGGGGAATGAGGCCATTTATAGACTGAGAATAAGCCCTGCAGACTCATTGAGGGAGAGGTAGCTTCTCAGGGACCAAGTGCTTTGGCTGGATGGTTAATATGAACAAGATCTGAATAAACACAGTACTTTTCTTCCAAGGATCTGATCTCCATTGTCTCTTTCACTCACTTGACTTCTCCTGAGATAGGCGTGGGTGGGTGCTATTTCCCCATCTCATCGTTAGAACAAGAACACCAGGGAAGCCAGTGCCTTTGATTGGAGCAAGCTCCATCAGTCAACAAATATTTATTAAGTATCTGACATGGTTTCCTGGCATTCTTTTTTTTTTTTTTTTTAAGGTATGTGTACGGATTCCCTTTATTTGGTCCAAGGAAAATTCAACAAATTAAAGGAAAATTAAGGTCTCTTTCTTGTCTTGTGTCACTGGGAGGGGTAGTAGGGACATGGGCTCACGTACTTTTTCTTCTAAGAATGATTATCATCATGACACATTCCTGCCCTTCAAGGCAGCTCTTCCTGCAGTCTGCCAGTGACCAGCTGTGAGGATGGAGTATGGTAAGGTGAGACCTCCATTAACCAGGAAAGTTGGTTAAGTCAAGTTTTGTTATTAACCAAAGTTCAATCAGACAAAAAAAAAACCACAAAGTTTTCAACCCTACTGTTTAAATTAAAAAAAAAAAAACTGAAATAAGAAAAAGGAGTGTAAACAATTTTAGAACAGGGGGTAGGAGACCTTTGTTCTAGCCCTGCTTCTGCCATCCAGTGATGTTATGATGTTTGACATATCACTTAGGCTCTTTTGGCCTCAACTATCTTACCTGTAAGATGAGAAGGTAGTTCCAAATAATTTTGTGGTTCCTTTGAGTGCTCTTTTGAAGTTCTACGCTTTCTCTCTGATGACCAGGGACATCATCATCCCAACATGAGCTCATATCCTGGATAGAAAAAGTGAAAGAGAATGGGTCCAGTGCCCTCCAGGAATAAGAAAGAAACTAGTGTTACCTTTTGGGAAAAAAGTTTGGTATCAGCTTTTTTTTTCAATGTTTAATATATTTCACTATATTTGGTAGAGGTTCATTTTGATATATTTGCAAATAAATATATACTTAATATATTTGCAAATCCAGTTATCTCAGAGTAGTAAGATAGCAGATGATTTTAATTTTGCTCTTTATTGTTTGTTATAACTCTACAATGGACATACATTACTTATGTAATAAGAAAAATTGTTAATAAACAATGAACACTGGGAAACAGTATCACTGAGGTTAAAAGCTGAAAAAGTTTATAGGTCTAGTTCAACCCATTCATTTTCAGATTGGAAAACCGAGGACCAGAGAGCTAAGTGACTTGCTCAAACTCTGAACTTCTTAGAAGCAGTCTTGGAACTACTGACCAGGTTCTAGTTTCTTGGCCCAAAAGTACTTCTTTTACTACAGCACATTTTTGTCCTGTTTTCTATTTTCTTCTTGAAAAACAAAAAAGGAGACAAACAACAATAATAATTGGCCTTCTTGCTATTTTGATTAAGCAGAATCTAAATAACCCCGTGGCTTAGCCAGCAGTGATGTCCTGCTCTTTGGGGGTGATCTATTGGGACCCAGGCTTCACCAATAGACTGTGGCCAAAATTCATCTGCTGTGCGGTATGGCAGCGGCGGCCACTGTTTTGGTGTTTGTGTGTCTCTGCTTGGCAGTGCATATTAGGTCATTATCTTTAACATAAAATACCCTCGTGATCATAATAGAGATCATTAGTGATATGTTAAGAGACTAAACAGGGCAGAGGAGCAAGGCTGAAAGGATACGTGGGAGCCAAGGAGGAGAAGAGTAACACCCTCAGCTTGTTACTCCAGGGGCATAAACACACAGGATGCTCGTTTGTAGTTAGCAGGGCCTGTGTGTGAAAACAACACTCTCTTTGTATCGGCCTTATTAATTGTCCCACCCTTAATTCTGGTAATTTCAGAAAAAAAGAGAGACTTATTTCTGTCAGCTTGGAGTAAACTGATTTTTATAAATAATCTAATTGCATTGTTACCCCAATGGAGAGTTTCTTCTGGATAATGAGTGACAAGCAAGTGTCCTACAGAATGAAGAATGTTTGCAGGTGAATCTGAGGGGGACTGTCTTTACAAGGACACCAAGCTAGCTGAATACTTTTGGCTTATACTGTGAACAAGGTTCCTCAAAAACAAGCCCATTTTTTCTGATCCCCATATGTAATCTTCACAAATAAAGATTTCTTATGCTTGACATCTGCGTAGAAAAATTGCCTCCTAAACAAGCCCCACTTCCAGCCAGGTCCAAACCTCTCACCACCAATGTTATCTTTATACTTGGGATTCCAGCTGCCTTTGGTTATGAGGATTTCTTGCAAATGTGAACCAAAGAAAGCAAAACATAAAATGCTGCCATTTTTTCCTTCCCATTTCCCCAAGTTAAATAACAGTTTATTCTGCAGGCTTTCAAATCACTCCCACAAAATGGGCAATCCAAGACAATCGACACATTCATGCTAATCCACCCAGAAGTAAATACACTGTGGTAAAATTGTGACATTTGCAAAGACCATAGCTCCCCAATTACTGAAGAATTAACTAGGGATATAATGAAGGAGGGCAAAGTGTGATTCAGTGCGGAGGGAAGCAGCCTTGCCATTCTGTATCTAATCCTCAAGTGGAAACTTTCTATACATTTGAGAATTTAGACGTGTGGCTCACTTTCACATTGCTTTAAATAAAAATGTTGCACTGCATTTTCTTGGTTTCAACCTAAGAACTGCTGTAACGCTGCTAAGAGGTGCTGGCTTCAGAATGTCTCTGAACTTAGCCCATACTAGGATCTGCTCAAACCCAGGAACGTTTGTGTCATGAAACCACTGCCCATTGAGTCTAATATTTGTTGGATGTTCATGGAAAGAAAAGGGGATTTAGTCTGCGTACATTTTGCTGGGTCCTGGAATGGGAGTGAGCAACCCTGGATTTGAGTCTGAGATTTGCCCTGTTACTAAATAACGGCACTAGGAAGAACCAGTTTGTTCAGCACTGTACAAATTACTGGAATTTTTAATACACATTTTTGCCTTACACTGACCCTATGAGGTAACGAAGGCACCCAGCTAGTCATTCCTGTTTTACAGATGAGGAAGCCGAGGCTCAGAAAGGCTGTTAGTTGCATGTTATCTCATAGCAGCCACTCCCATCATGTAGCAAACAAGCCCAGGTAGAGGTCCAGAGAAGGCAGGTGCTTCACCTGGCACCACACAGCAAGTTTGATGCTAGAAAGGGCATAATTAGTCTGGAATTTCCAGCCCATTGCTTAGGTCACTGGACCATGTCGTCTCAGTGCATCCATCCTTGCCTGGGAGGTGAGCCACCTCATATTTCATCCCCTAGGCCAGGAAACTGTTTCTGGACCCTGATTGGGTCAAAGTGAGCACAACAACCATGGACAGGTAGTTGGGAGAGGAAATAAAACACTAATGATGTTCTTTGCAGTTACAAGAGCATCTCCCGTCCCTATAAATGGATGGCTTGGATAGACTACTCTGTGGTCATAATAAATAAAGACTTGCACCACTTTAATCTCTGATCCCAGTCCACCCACAGCCTTCGGGAAAAGGCCTGACTGAGCAGACAGCTTCACAGATTTCAGCCCGTGTCCGATCAGGAAGGGAAGAACATTCCGGAGGTGTGGGGCCTCTGGCAGAAGGCCTAGTCCACTCCTAGACAGCTCCGAGATTGCGTGCAGGCAGCCTGGAGTTAGGGCTTGGCTTTGCTTTGCCTGGAGAGCGCTGGACAGTCAAACGCCACCGTGAGGAGTCAAGAGGAACATTCTTCTCTTTCAATGGACACTCGAATATAATGAAGTAAATTTTATTGAGCACATACTATGTGTAGGACCGAATTCAAATATCTAACAAGTGGTATAAAACTTTACATGCCGAACCTTGTCCTTCTCCCAAGATATGAACTTTATATAAAACAGTACATCATAGTGGGGAAAAAAATTTTATTTTTTTTCGAAGACGAGAGAAGAGAAAGAGTTGTAGAAAATAGTTATTGATGTTACACTTGCTAAAACACCATTTATAAATTCGAACTCACTTGGTTTAGGAACAAAAGGCGCTTTTGTGCAATTTGGTTTGTTTGTAAAATGGTCATGTTTTGTATGTTCCTGGATATGAAATCCAAAAGTGGAAAATCTAGAAAGATATGGGACAAAGAGCCTCTCCCAGGAAAGTCTTTAGAAATAAGTATCTTTTATTTTGCTATTTTACTCTAAGATCATAATTTATAAATATATTTAATTCCTTTTTGTAGTTACTCATTAACTGTAACAAAGATTGCTGTGGGTAAAAAATATAATTGTTAGGAAAAAAAATCCCAACAAACACACATACACCCAAAAAACAAACCAAAAAACTCCTAAGAATTCCTTAAATCTATTGAATTAAAGCTACCTTATGTTATTCTTTTATTTTCCTTCATTTCATATTCAGTTTTATTCTACTTAAGTATTTCTTATCTAATGACTTAGTAATTTCTATGCTATTTTTCCCTAATAAGTTAGTTTCTATTTGACCTTAAGTACCTATTGCCTTTAGTTGCCTTCAGGGGGGACCTCTGCATCCTTGGTTGATTTTAAGCCTCCCATCTCCCCAACAGAAAGGAGCTAAGTGGGGAGAGCCTTATGCTTCCGGGTCTTCAGCAAATTCACACCTGTCTGGTTCCCATGTCCCCCCCCACCACCACCATTTCCCTTTGGGGCTGGGGATCCATGTGGGAGGAGAGGAGAAGAGAAATTGGAACTCCACACTAGGATAAGAATTTAAACATTTGGTTTCTGCTGCTCATTAATGAATGATGTCTAATATTTGACTTGTCTGTTGGGTAGATATGGGAAAAAGGGACTTTTTTTTAAAAAATGCAAGATAAAATAATTTAAATATCAAAGATAAAATGAGAAAAGCAAAGCTGTCACATTTTATTGAATTAAAAACTTTGAATCACGTGTGCATGTATTTTATCCCTCTGTGTCTGCTCACTTTTCATTTGATATTGAGTAAAATTTACTATAATATGTCTGGCTCAAGGCTTTATACTGAGGATTCAGAAATGAATAACACAATCTTTGCAGTATCGGGCCAGGCGTTTTTCACACACTGTTTAATTTTTTTTCAATAACGCTCTAAGGTATGTGTCTTCATCCCTATTTCAGAGATGTAAGAATGGTCTTTGAAAGTTTAAGCAACTTGCCCAAGGTCATGTAGTGAGTAATTGGAGAACTTGGAATGGCTTGATGACTCCAAAGTCCATGCTCTCTCATGCTGGCTGTGCTGGTTATAGCCTCCCGAAGCATCTAAGGCAAGACTGTAAGATTTTATTTTATTTTATTTTAATTTATTTTTTGGCCACACCATGCAGCATGAGGAATCTTTGTTCCCCTACCAGGGATCAAATCCGGGCCCCCTGCAGTGAAAGCACAGAGAACTAACCACTGGACCACCAGGGAAGTCCCAAGATTGTAAGATTTTAGAAGCAGTCCAGAGAAGGGTGGTGTGGTGAAAGAAGGATGGGAAAGTCTGAATAGGAGAAGAAAGGGAGAGCAGGCCTGTTGAAGGGGGAAGGCAAAGGCAGAACTGAACATGGTGAGTCATGAGTCGTGTGTGTGTGTGTGTGTGTGTGTGTGTGTGTGTGTGGTGTGGCAGGTCGGGGTGGAGGTGGTGAGGGAAGTTGGCTAAGCAGGCAGTGTGGTGAGCTCGGGTAAAGACTTGAAAGCCAGACCAAAGAGTTTGAATCTGAAGCCAAATTTTGAATATGAGATTAAACTCTCCAGCTGTTGGAGGATGGTAGGATTGAATTTTTGTAGGGAGAAAAATCAGTTCTCAGTGCAACCATATTATAAGTCGTGAGAAATGGGGTTGTTCACTGACTATTTCAAAATCCATCTATAGAATCCTAAGGATGCCACCAGAAAACTACTAGAGCTAATCAATGTATTTGGTAAAGTTGCAGGATACAAAATTAATGCACAGAAATCACTTGCATTCCTATACACTAACAATGAAAGATCAGAAAGAGAAATTAAGGAAACAATCCCATTCACCATTGCAACAAAAGAATAAAATACTTAGGAATAAACCTACCTAAGGAGGTAAAAGACCTGTACTCAGAAAACTATAAGACACTGATGAAAGAAATCAAAGATGACACAAACAGATGGAGAGATATACCATGTTCTTGGATTGGAAGAATCAATTTTGTGAAAATGACTATATTACCCAAAGCAATCTACAGGTTCAGTGCAATCCCTATCAAATTACCAATGGCATTTTTTACAGAACTAGAACAAAAAAATCTTAAAATTTGTATGGAGACACAAAAGACCACGATTAGCCAAAGCAATCTTGAGGGAAAAAAACGGGGCTGGAGGAATCAGACTCCCTGACTTCAGACTATACTACAAAGCTACAATAATCAAGACAATATGGTACTGGCACAAAAACAGAAATATAGATCCATGCAACAGGATAGAAAGCCCAGAGATAAACCCACACACCTATGGTCAATTAATCTATGACAAAGGAGGCAAAGATATACAATGGAGAAAAGACAGTCTCTTCAATGAGTGGTGCTGGGAAAACTGGACAGCTACATGTAAAAGAATGAAATTAGAACACTCCCTAACACCATACACAAAAATACACTCAAAATGGATTAAAGACCTAAATGTAAGACCGGACACTATAAAATTCTTAAGAGAAAAACATAGGAAGAACACTCTTTGACATAAATCACAGCAAGATCTTTTTTGACCCACCTCCTAGAGTAATGGAAATAAAAACAAACAAATGGGACCTAATGAAACTTAAAAGCTTTTGCACAGCAAAGGAAACTATAAACAAGATGAAAAGACAACCCTCAGAATGGGAGAAAATATTTGCAAACAAATCAATGGAAAAAGGATTAATCTCCAAAATATATAAACAGCTCATGCAGCTCAATATTAAAAAAACAAACAATCCAATCAAAAAATGGGCAGAAGACCTAAATAGACATCTCTCCAAAGAAGACACACAGATGGCCAAGAAGCATATGAAAAGTTTCTCAACATCACTAATTATTAGAGAAACCTCACACCGGTTAGAATGGGCATCATCAGAAAATCTACAAACAACAACTGCTGGAGAGGGTGTGGAGAAAAGGGAACCCTCTTGCACTGTTGGTGGCAATGTAAATTGATACAGCCACTATGGAGAACAGTATGGAGGCTCCTTAAAAAACTAAAAATAGAATTACCATATGACCCAGCAATCCCACTACTGGGCATACACCCAGAGAAAACCATAATTCAAAAAGACACATGCACCACAGTGTTCATTGCAGCACTATTTACAATAGCCAGGTCATGGAAGCAACCTAAATGCCCTTTGGCAGACGAATGGCTAAAGAAGTTGTGGTACATATATACAATGGAATATTACTCAGCCATAAAAAGGAATGAAACTGGGTCATCTGTAGAGACGTGGATGGACCTAGAGACTGTCATACAGAGTGAAGTAAGTCAGAAAGAGAAAAACAAATATTGTATATTAATGTATATATGTGGAATCTAGAAAAATGTACAGATGAACTGGTTTGCAAGGCAGAAATAGAGACACAGATGTAGAGAACAAACGTATGGACACCAAGGGGGGAAAGTGGCGGGGGGGGGGGATGTGGTGGGATGAATTGGGAGATTGGGATTGACGTGTATACACTGATGTGTATAAAATGGATGACTAATAAGAACCTGCTGTATAAAAAAAAAAAGTCCATCTATAATCATCTATTCCTAGATTCCTCTGCTATTTCAACGTGACTGGTTTACTCAGGTCTGAATGTGACTTACAAATGCTTGAGAACTCCCTTGTAAAGGATTTCAAAGATCTCACATATAGGATCTTATGTTGGTTGAGTCTGGAAAAAGGAACCAGGAAACAGTCATTTGACAGATATTTGCTGAGCATCTATAATACAATGTACAAAGCTTTGTTCTACACATGGTTAGGAACAAGACATAATGCAGACAAAAGTATACCTAGCAATACAGGGAGATCTTGATACATGATATCATAGCCATACAATGAGATACTTTCTGTTGCTTTGAATTAATATGGAAGGTGGTCCATGAGATAGGACAGAATTGATAAGTGTCAAAAAGTGTCATGTAGGTGGAAGAGGGCACTGACTAGGGGTATCTGTTTCAGATAGAATCAATGGAAAGATGTGCATAATACTGTTTTGTGAACTTAAATTGTCTATGTTTTACAGAAAAAAAAACTGATAAAGGTGAAGATAATCCTGATGAACCGGATGATGATATTGATGATGGCTGGGAAATAAGGAGTCTGGCCAGTAACTGTTCTTTTCTTTTGAGTACGTAAGGCCTGAAAACTGATGGTATCTGAGGGACATTAAGGCAGCTGAAAACCAATATTTCATTTACTACAAATCTTTTTCACGTTAATAAACTTTGGCTAGTAGGATTCCTTGGGGGCAGGGAGTATATATCCTGAAAAGAATATTGAAAAATTAGAGAAACATTCTTACTGCTAATGACTTGGTCATCTGAGAGTGGGTAATAAACTTCATTTGTTTGTTATTAGGCATAACATGTTTTATTCCTTAGTGTAGAAAATATGAGCTTTTGATATCACTGCTTAGTATAATTGATTCTTCTGAGCCCTGTTTGAACTTAGTGATTCATCATTTTTCAAATTAGTATGGACAAGGTTAGGGTAATCTGAGTCTGTAATAAGTAAAACCTTCCGAATGCCTTCCACAATAATGGATTAGGCTGTCATTTGTAGTATCTCTTATTTCTGTTATCATCTGAGCTTAGGATGTCAATTTAAGCTCATTAGTTTAATTTTTAAGACGTTCCTCCTTGCTTCTGACAGCCATAGGAAGCATGTCCACTTGATGCGTGCTGCCTTATTTGTTGAATTTGGCAGAAGTGATCCCCTTGTAAAAGACAAGATACTCAAGTGTCAAGCGCTTACAGGGTCATCCATCTTCTTCGGCCCTTCCACCCACTGGGGCTGGACCACATGCGCCCACTGTTCAGGCCCCTTCTCTGCTTTCTCTTTGTCATTCCGCTGTTGTCAATTCCACCGTTTATTCAGTGATTAATCATCGTTTGGAAGGTTCTGCTGGGAGCCAACAGAAAGGGGAGTATTCCTGCAGGTGGTTTCTCTCTGATTAGTCAAAAGTGATAATGACTTGCTGCTGGGGCTTTGTCATAAGGAGGGAAGACAGTGAATTCTTTTTCTTTTGTGGAAACACAATTGAATTTTATAAACCTGGGAAATAAACTTAATTGCACAAAGAACATTAGAATTGGTCTTTTAAAAATGTCCCCCCGAGACACTGTTTTCAGTAAAAGCTCCTTTAGAATCACAACTTGTTTACACTCTTACCATTTTTATTATTTTTAATTTAAGGCATTAAGATGCATGTTCATGCCAACTTAAGTGCCTAAAAATAACTCTACGGAAGATGAGCTATTTAATGGTTAATCAGCAATCACTTCTCACTGAAGTAATATATTTAATACTTTTACCTTTGACAGCCACAAAGATGGATAATGTTGGTATTTAACTAGGTGCAGTATTACACTTTTGTATTACTTATTTGTGAAAAATATCTGTGACAACAAAGGTTTCAGTTATATGGCTTAAAGATGACTGCTTCCATTTTTTAAAAAAGTGTTGAGAAGCATGGGCATGCTGGAAGATTTTTCTAAAGAGGCTCCGGCTCTGTAGAAAGGTGCCTTGTTTGTGGTGGTGAAGTGCAACCAGCAAGGAAGTAAATTCGTGTTTGGGTGGTGGAGGGAAGTTAAGAGAACCAGGGAGGGTGGGGAGGAGCACGGAATGTCATTCAGCCTGCTTCCAGCCTGACCAGTCTCTCCACCAATTATTATGCATGTGATTTCTCAGTAAGCAGGCAGGGTTTCCAGAACAAGGAAAAGTCCTTCTGTGGAGAGTGAGAGGGAGTATGAGTGTGAGTGTACAGGAGCCTTTTTTGCACTTCTTGGCTGATCACTGTGAGAAGGATGAGTGGGCTCAGAGAGAATTACTCATTTCAGTCTTATTCCCGTGGGCAAATTACTCAGAGATCCCAGATTCTGCTCTGTGGATTTATTTTTTTTCATCCTCTCCTCATGTGGAGTTTCTCTCAACTGACATGTATGGATAAAAGAGACTAAACATGTCAAGATTCCAGAACCAAATACTGGTGGCTGGTACTTACTTTGAGTAGCAAACGATCTCCTCCTTCCCACCCTCCCTCCCCTTTGCCACCCTTTGCTAGTGATGGAAATCTTCCCTTGGATCTGTGCTCTCTTGGTCTGAGGCTGAGCTTGGCATTTACAGCCCAGGAGCGATCTCTGAAGGATCCCTGTGTAGGTGGAGGAAATTGTGGCCTGCTGGAGTGCATGGCTGGTGTGTGCCACTCCAGCTCCCTGCTTCAGGAGTGGCACCAAGGAGCATTTGATGAAAGACAGTGGGATCTTCATTAAGTTAGAAGTGTGTCCAAAGTAGTGGTTAGTACACAGCAGTAGATCCTTGGTAGATTGTTATGGAACTGAAACCTCCGTAACTTCATCTCAAGAGCCTGTTTGTAACTCTTCATTTATACATTTCTCTCAACCTTCTTGAAACTAGTTTTATGGTTTATATAGGCTCTTGCAGTAACAAGTTCCAGATGAGGTAATAAATTTACTACCCGCAGAGTAAAGGAATGTGTCCCTTTATGTATCCTAAAACGACCTCTTCCAAGTTTCAGGGGTGCTTATCTGAAATCTTAACTCTTGGGTTTGGGTGTTGATGCTTCTGACTTTGTCTGAGATAATGTCTCTTTGTGATTGTGTAAAGATGAGTCAGTAGCACTGACCAGCACTGCTGTGCCACACCAGGAAACCCTCCAAGGAGAGGAATGCCATGTGACTCCACGTTGGGACTGGGCTTACCTCTATTAGAGTTGGTGGACTTCTCCACAGTATGGTTCAGGAACTCACAAAGACCCCACTACATTCCTCCTGAATCAGTGCCTAAAGTTCCACCATGGAAACTCATTTCTTTGGGTAAAACATTTCCTTTACAAGTATTTTCTCCTGCTGGATTTAACTTTCATGAAGGCAAGGAGCATGCCTCAATCATTTTTTGTTGGCCCCTACCACCTGTTGTAGAGCCTGAACTAATAGATTCGCTATGACTCTTTGTGCATGCATGTGTACATATTTTCAGTGAAGGATAACAAATTATTCATTTGTACCTGAGTATGAATAGGATGTGAGGGAAGATTTGGCTATACATTTGGAGACAAATGACTGAAGCATGCTCCTTGCCTTCATGAAAGTTGAATCTAGAAAGGAACTGCTTGACCCAGAGACATTAGTTTCCAATGGTAGAAGTTTCAGTCTTTATGATCTGGCCAGATGGGGGCCACTATCCTCCCTCACTCTTCTGTGTAGTGTCTAGGAGGGGTCTCATCTTAGAAAAAAGTTTTGTCCATTCAGTGAAAACCAGGAAGAGCAGGGCAGTGTGGGTGTTCTGGTGACTGGGAATAAAAGATGAGGATACACTGAAATGAAGCTAACATTTATTGAGCATTTACTATGTACCAGGAATTCTTTAGTGCACTTAATATTTATCAGCTTATTTGATTCTCATTATAACCCTATGAAGTTACTCTTACTATCCCCATTTTGTAGACAAGAAAACCGAAGTGCAGAACGGTTAAATAACTTGCCAAAGGAGACCTAGCTCATAAGTGGAAGGGCTAGAATTCAAACTTAGATGATTTGATTTCAAAGCCTGGCTCTGAAAGAGTATGCTCTACTGCCTCCCTGTAAGAGGAAAAGGGGCACAGAGAGGCAAGATAGGGTTGAAGACGACCTACTTCTATTTTGCTGTTTTTGTCAAAGATGAGCCCAACACATCGTGTAGCAGTGTTCCAGGGAACCAAGATTGGATATTGCTAGGATTCTGGCAGGGAATGCATGAAACAAATGTTCTATGAGAACCAGCTTTGTCAGGAAGGTCAAGGAAAGGGTTATTTAGAGGGAGATCAGAAGCTGCCTTTCAACTCCTGCAGAGGTCCTCCCCTCTCCCGTTCACCTCTCCTTAATAATTTGATCAGTTCTCTGTGGAAAATGCTTAGTCGCTATGGTAATGAGTACTCTATAAATATTAATAGAATAAAGCCAAACACAATATCACCCCATTAACGCAGAGGCTCACAGAACTAGCCTTGAACATCGTGGTCTAATGATGTGCCACTCCGTCATTTTGTTTTAAATTCCATGGACACGTGTGCTAGCCCTGGACCTCATAGTGATAAGGAACAAAGATCTGGAGTAAAGGCTGTCACGTTGCTTTGGAAGCCCCAATCCACCTCTTCTCAAGTGCTGTGTACATCATATATGTTCACTGTTCCGATGGTTTTAGTGGAACTTAAGAGAAACAGTTGTTATTCTGACTCCTTGATATTCTCTTTGGTAACTTAACTCATGGGATTTTAGCACTGAAGGAATACAGATTCACCTAATTTAGAGAAAAAAGGGATCTTAGTGACTGGTTAGACTAGGAGTCTCAAACTCAAATGCCTACAGGGTTGAGATAGATAAAGTAAATGAGAGAGGCAGGCTTGTACAAGACAATTGTGAGTGGTAGGCACCGTGGCATGCCCAGAGCTTGGAATCTTATTCTACATGCAATGTATACGGAAACATTCCAGTTATGGAAACACACACACCACACATATATATGTGTGTGTATATACATATACGCATGTATGTGCTAAAACCCTGTAATATCTCTATATAAAGATTAATTTGTGGGGAATTTGCTAGGTAGAATCAAATTTATATTCTACTATCAGACAAAAAGAAACAAGAAAACACATTTAAACGTAACATTCAGGTCTTCTTTGTTTATTAAAATCATCACTCTAGAGGAAATGCTGTACCTTGATTTTCTAAGTGCCTACGACACACATATTTTTTTCATTACCTAGCAGGCTTTTTCCTAGTCAGTACTACTTTTTAAAATCGCAATTAGCCTTCTCAGGATGGTACAAGGTCCTTTTAAAGCTGCTGTTCTTCTCATAGACAAATCAAAACATTGTGAATAAATCTTCAAATAGTAGCTATCTAATTCTATAGTTTTAAGTTCAGTCTTCAGCACAATTTAAGGCAACCAGTTCAGGCTTAGTAATGAGACCATATCTCTTGAATTTTCTAGGACTATCTTGGTTTCACTAGTTCCTTCTTTTCATATAAGTCAACCCTATTTTCTAATTTGGGGTTCAGAAAACCTGGTGACCATACTTTTAATCTTTTTCTCCAACTTCTTTCAAAGAGGACTTTTCTCTATGAGAAATCCTCCCTGTTCATCTCTTAGTAGCTAAGTACCTAAAAAGGTAGCACTATTAAGTATTTGACATGCTAAGAATTACAGTTGGTACAATATGCAAGTTGTTTTTGTTTTTGCCTTCAGGCTCTAAATGGAACTGAGTCATCATACATTAAAGTAACTTTGTTTATAGGAACTGTTTCATCAAGGAAACAAATAAATTTGTCACCCTTTCTTTTATTTTTATAGTTCAAATAAACATGGAGTTTGTGTTTCTCCTAGGATGGAATCAATTATTGTTTTAGTTATCTTTTGCTCTGTATTAAATTACCCCAAAACTTAGTGGCTTAAAATAACAGCAGATATTTAGTATCTCGCCGTTTCTGTGGGTCAGAAATTTAGAAGTGGCTTATCTAGATGGCTCTGGCTCAAGGTTTCTCATGAGGTTAGAGTCAGAATGTTGCCTAGAGTACCAGTCAACTGAAGCCTTGACTTGGATGGAGGATTCAATTCTGAGATGGTTCAAAGTGGCAAGCAAGTGCTGGCTGTAGGCAAGAGACTTAACTCCTTACCATGTGGACCTCTCTATAAGGCTGCTAGAGTGTTCTCATGACACTGTCGCTGGCTTCTCCCAGAGAGAGTGATCTAAGAGGGAGTAAGGCAGGAACGCAAACATCTTTTATGGATCTAGCCTTAGAAGTCATAAACCTTCAGTTCCTCAGAAAACTAAAAATAGAGCTACCATATGATCCAGCAATCCCACTCCTGGGCATATACCCAGACAAAAGCATAATTCAAAAAGATACATGCACCCCAGTGTTCACTGCAGCACTATTCACAATAGCCAAGACATGGAAACAACCTAAACGTCCATCGACAGATGAATGGATAAAGAAGATGTGCATATATACAATGGAATACTACTCAGCCATAAAAAAGAACAAAATAATGCCATTTGCAGCAACATGGATGCAACTAGAGATTATGATACTAAGTGAAGTCAGAAAGAGATTTAAGACAAATACCATATGATATCACTTATATGTGGAAAATATGGCACAAATGATCTATCTACAAAACAGAAACAGACTCACAGACATAGAAATCAGACTTGTGGTTGCCAAGGGGGAGGGTGGGGAGGGAGAGGGATGGACTGGGAATTTGGGGTTGGTAGATACAAACTATTACATTTAGAATGGATAAACAAGGTCCTACTGTATAGCACAGGGAACTATATCCAATCTCCTGGGATAAACCATAATGGAAAAGAATATAAAAAAAGAATGTATATATCTGTACAACTGAGTCACTTTGCTGTACAGCAGAGACTGGCACAACATTGTAAATCAACTACACTTCAATAAAAAAAGTCATAAACTTTCATTTACACAATATCCTATTAGATATAGAAGTCAGCCCTATTCACTGTGGGAGAGGACTATACAAGGGCATGAACACCAAGGGGTGAGCATCGGGGGCATCTTGGAGATTGGCTTCCATAGTTATTTATTTAACAATTCCTAACTGAGTATTTACTTGTCAGTGTGAAAGAGAGGAAGAAATACCAAGTGTGGTTCTGCCTTTATAGGGTCATACAGTCTAGGAAAAGACACTAGTAGTCAAAGACAATGCATGTTAAATAAATGGTGGTCATTTCAGGCAACACTATCTATCAAGAGTGACCATGCTGGAGTTCCTCCAAGGAGCCAAGGACGGATGAATAACAAGGTCTATGGAAGGCAAGTATCACAGTAGCCCTGGGAAGCATGGTGGCTGGATGGATGAGCAATTAGAAAAAAGAAGGCTCTTGTTCTTTCTCCTTCTCTCTCTGAGCCACTATCATTCCTAAAACAAAATACCCAACTATATCAGTTGGGGTTCGCTGGTTCACGCAAAGATGACAATTTACTCTGTTCCAGTGACTGTTTTAAGAGTTCTACCTATACTGTCTCATTTATCCCCCCCAACTTTGAGAGATGGGTTCTTCTATTATCCCTGTTTTTCAAATGAGAAAACTAAGGCACAGAGATATTAAGTGATTTTGTAAGATTACTCACCATGTGAGTGTCAAAGCCAGGGTTTTAACCCAGAACGTCTGAAGAAAGAGAAAGCAAGTTATCTGGAGAATGCTGGAGTTCCCCCAAGGAACCAAGGCCAGATGGATAACAAGGTCTACAGAAGGCAAGTATCACAGTAACCCTGGGAATCATGGTGGCAGAAACGCATAGACAAGTTCTCCAGGGTGAGACATCAAATGAATTTGCTTCATTGACCTTCTGAGTGCCCAAGAGAATCTGATTGGCCCAGCTTGTGTCATGTGGCTGCTCCAGGGGAGGAGATGAGAGGGCCCTCAATTATCAGTCTCCCAGAATCAGAAGTGGTGGAGAAGGGCTGATTCCCCCAAGAAAGGGAGCCTGATCAGATACAGACCTCTTTTCTTAAAAATATTGATTTATTGATTTATTATTTGGCTGCGCCAGGTCTTACTTGCGGCACGCGGGATCTTCGTTGCTGCATCTTTTAGCTGCAGCATGCGGGCTCTTAGTGGCGGCACGCGGGATCTAGCTCCCTGGCCAGAGATCGAACCCAGTCCCCCTGCATTGGGAGCACAGAGTCTTAATCACTGGACCACCAGGGAAGTCCCCAGACCTCTTTTTAAACCCAAATAGTTCTCCATTTTTTAAAATTTGTCTTTGCATTTTAAAGAAAATGGGAGTCTCGATGAGTCTCAAACACTATCCTATTTATTTTTAATTTCTTTATGCTGACTGTGTTGTTGGGGGTGGTGCCACATTTCAGAGGGAAAACAGCAGAACAATTGCCTTAAGCGCTGAAATTTTTTTTCCCAGAAAGGTACCCAATTTATCTTTGGGTTTCTGGTGTGTTTAGGTTTCTAATTAGTTTGCCTGAGATTTTCCAGAATGCTGTCCTCTGGAAATGACCAGTTACCTTTTCCTGCTCAGAAGCAATAAGGTATCTAGAATTTCCTAATAATTTTGTTATGGTATTTCCCAATTTTTCCCATAGGACCTACCAGTTTATAATTATTATTTATTATCATCTATAATAATCTGTTTACAATTTAAAACATCTGTCCCCATCACTAAGCGAAAATGTTTACTAGCATTTATTATAAAGCAAGATTTCTCAACCTCAGCACTACTGAAATTTTGGAAGGGATAATTCTTTATTATTGGGGGCTCTTCTGTGCATTCCTGTGCAGGATGTTTAGCAGCATCCTGGGCCTCATCTCACTAGATGCCAGTAGTACTTTCCTGGTCATGACAGCCAAAAAATGTCTCCAGATATCCCTGGGAGGCAAAACCATCCCTCGTCGAGAACAACTGATATATGTAATTAATGTACAAAGGATGCATGAATTAATTAACAGAGTCATTCAGAGATGTGATGGGATTTCCAAATCCTTGAATCCTTGGAATTTTTCAATCCTTGAATCAATATTTGTCTGTCCATTCATTTATTCTGATTCCTCCATTCATTCATCTCTCCATTCACCAAACATTTATCGAGAGCCTGTCATGGAAAGAGGTCAGGAGCGCTGCTAAACAAACTACAGTGTTCAGGGGGTTAGTGCTAGGCATCATAAGGTTAAGGTTGGCAAAAATATGAATTACGCTTAGCTTATTGTGCTCCAGGAAGAATAGTATTTCAAGCAACACATTTTGGATCAAGCTTACTCTGCCTGCAATGCCTTCCTGGTTCTTTCCTGCTTTTCTGCATCTTAACCAAACCTTCATAACCAGTTCAGATTCACCTTCTTCTTGAAGCCTGTGCAGAGAGGGTCCCAATGTAAAGTTCTCTCCCCACAGCTTCCTTAATGCCTCTTATATTGGCCATTTGGCCTTGGCATCTACCATACTGCCTTGGTGTTTTAGAAATCTTATAAATATGTCTGGACTTCCTAAATAAATGTTTGGAAGAAGTTAATTAAGTGGAAAAAATCCTTAGGTATAAATGTGGTTCTAATCTTACTTCTGCCATCAGTCTAGTTTTGTGACCCTGGGCACGTTGCCTAATTGCTGAGGCTCACTTAATCTATAAAATGGAAATGGTTTTACTTGTTATACAGCTACCTTACAAGGATATTGAGGGTGTCAAGTGAAATAATGGTTATAACTATATTTTGTAATTTTAAAAGTACTATACAAATGTAATATGCTGGCATTATCAACATTAAGAATAATAATACAAACTTCTTGGGGCTGAGTTTTACATATCTTTGTATCTCTAGAACCAAGCACATGGCTGAATATCTAGTAAGAAGCTCCACAAATGATGCTGATATGAAGTGTGGATCTCACTCATTATATGAACTTGTTATCTCTGATTATACACTAGTCAATAAATAGTTGTAGAGTCAAATTGAATTTCAGATGATCACCCAAGAAGTCTGTATTACTGCTCATGAATACATATGCTGGCACCTTCTGAAGCTATGAGATATAAATATTCTATATGAAACATATTTTAAGAACCTAATGGTGTCTTACGGATTTTTATTGAGTACGTTAAAGAATATTTTATTTTATACAGGACACATTAAATAAGGTGAAAAAAAATAAGGTGGAAATTCTGGTAAGATTTCACTCTGAAGTATATTAAGATTAAAAGTAACGTGTTTTCAGCACTTGGCTAGATTCATTTTCTTTTTTGTTTTTGTTATAAAAGAGACAAATCCTCCAAAATACAGTAAGAGATTAATCTGAAAGACTCATCTTTCCCAGATATTCCTTGAGTTTTAAAAATTGTTTTAACCACGGTATAAACTCAATTGACTAAATTTGCTATTGCAAAACTCACGGCTGGTTTCGCCTTCCTGATATTGGCCTATTTTGTGGTGATGCTAAAATCGAACACCATAGTAACAAATTTGTTTTACTAAAAATATTGAGATAACACAAATAAGACATTAAGCAAACTCATGCATTAGCTGAGTTGACCTTTCCTGAAAAATAAATATTAAGGAAATATTTAAGGGAGTTCCTTTCCCCACCCCCCCTCACCTTAAGTTTCACTTCCAGTCAAATATTGCTTTTGCTTAAAAAGAATTAGGTTAATACCTGTTAAATGTGGCAGTAAAGTTTTACTACCTATAATTAAGCTGTAAAACTAAATGGACTTTATGGGTATAATTTCCAATACAAGCTTTTATATTTTTTAATGAAAAATAACTGACTAGCTCATTGTACTAAATACTACACTAGTTACAGAGCTTTGAAAATATTTAGTTTGTTTTTCTAAAATGGGAAATTCAGAATGAGATTCTTTAAGTCCATTAAAAAAGTGATGTGTACTGTATTTAATTAATAGCACTGAACTTTTTCTCTATATAAATTCAGATTCAGAAGACATTTACTGACCATCCTTTGTGGGCCAAACATAGTGCTAGATTCTTCCTCACATGTAGTCACTTAATCTTCAAACAACTGATTGCTGGCATCTTCATTAAATGGAGAGAAGAATCTGAAGCTCTTCTAGGTGAAGAAACTTATCTGCAGTTACAAAGTTTAAAAAGTGCTAAAAGTGGCTTACAAACCCAGATATCCTTATTGTGAAGTCAATATTCTCCTAAGTACATGTATTCAGGATGCTGTGAACTTGGGTACCATTACGGTAGTATCATAAACTTTCCTGAGTCTAATGTGCTAAGATCTGTTGACTCATGCAGGACCAGCAGACATGCCTATAACCTCTAAACTTCTACAATTCCCTGAATTTGACAAAAATACCTATTACTCTTGGTATGCCTATTTGAAAATGGCTAATTTTTTATTTCAAGATGGTGGGCTGAACTCAAAATTTTATTGGTCAAAATTGGTGAGTTTCTTCGTATATTATCATGCAGAGGACAAGTATGAAGTGCTCAATGGTTGAGTTGAAGCCAAAACCTCACTTCAGTCATTCTTTCATTCATCCATTTGCTTCTGTTTACAAATACAAATCCATCTGGTTCTGTCAAAAGGTCAATTTAAAAAGAGGCACTCCCATGATACTAAACCTACTTTATGATCAGAAATGGGTGGAAAACATTTTTTTTAAAGTAACCCACAATTCTTTGTTTTTTGGTTAAAGCTGGCTAAACCTATAATATAAACATGCTGGGAACTCTTAGGCAGGGTTAAGGAGGAGGGTAGGGGGTAGTTAGGACTGAACGATTGGCCAGCTCTAAGGTAGCACCATCATTTCAAACCCAAGAGAAACAGGCAAAATCTAGTCCAATCCAACAAGAATTAGACCGAAGGGATCCAATCCAGGGGTCAGGGCTGTGACAGAGCTTCTCAACCAAGGCAAGCCTCAGCTTCTAGTAGATGTCCCAGTGGAATTAGGGAAGTTATATAGGTATTATTATTTGCTTATCCAACATCCATTATGTCTTTCTTAGTTGCAAATGGTGATAGAAATGGATAATTGTCTCTAATATGTATTTTCCTATCTTCAAGAATAAGAATTCCCAAAATTAGCTGGTACCCAGCCACCCACGATGTATTTCTCAGCCTCCTTTTCAGCAAGGCATGGCCATGTGACTAGGCTCTAGCTAATGGGATGCAAGAAGAGTGACATATGGAACTTTTAGGAAGTGTCTTTAAAGTCTCTAGCCTTTCTTTCTTCTAGCTAGTTGGACTATAGATGTGAATGTTGGAACAGGAGCAGTCAGACTCTGAAGTGCGTTATGGACTGGATATTTGTGTCCCCTAAAATTCATATGTTGAAGCCCTAACTCCCTCTGTGATGGGATTAGGAGGAGATGACCTTGGGAAGTTTTAGATAAGGTCATGAGGGTGGAGCTCCCATCATGGGATTAGTGTCTTTATAAGAAGAGGAAGAGAGACCAAAGCTCATTCTCTCTTTCTGTACACAGAAGATCATGTGAGTATACATACAGTTTACGTGAGTACACAGCAAGACGGTGACCATCTGCAAGTCAGGAAGAGGGCAGTCACCAAGAACCAAATCTGCTAGCACATTGATCTTGGACT
Organism: Eubalaena glacialis; assembly: GCF_028564815.1. Taxonomy (NCBI): domain Eukaryota; kingdom Metazoa; phylum Chordata; class Mammalia; order Artiodactyla; family Balaenidae; genus Eubalaena; species Eubalaena glacialis. The sequence goes on from NC_083716.1 coordinate 76,350,693, forward strand.
TCCCAGCCTCCAGAACTCTGAGAAATAAATGTCTGTTGTTTAAGCCACACAGTCCACGGTGTTCTGTTGGGTTAGCAGCCCAAACTGACGAAGACAACATAGAAGTCCCATGATGAGGACAGTAGAACCAAAAGGTTAAAGGAACCTAAGATCCTGGTAATTGTGGAGCCACCAAACCAGGCTTAGACTGCCTATATTAATGTAAACCTTATACACTAATACACTAATAAAAGCCTTATATTATTGGGGGTGGCAATGTATTCAATAATAAAACTGTGTTTCCAGCCTCCCTTGAAGCTGGATATGGCAATATGTCTAAGTTCTATCCACTAAAATAAAGTCAAGATGATGAAAGAATTCTGGAAAGTTTCATTGAAAGAAGTATAGACGGCTGTGGGAAGGCCCTTGTGTCTTCCTTCCTTCTCCCTTCCCACTGTCTGAAATGTGGATGCAGTGGATGGAGCTCTAGGAGCTCTTCTAGATCATGAGTCTTTGAGGAGCAGAAAGATGAGAGTTTCCCTGTTTTTTCCAAGGTTCCTCGATGACTTTGTGAAGCCAATTTACCAGTACTGGACCACTTACACTTGGATTTCTTTTACCCAAAGAAACAAATCTTCTGGTTTTAAGTCACTTTATTCTGGGTTTTCTATTAGGTGCAGCCAAATCTAATCCTATCTGATAGGGCAGTTCATTAATGAGAAGGTACAGGAAACATAGGTCAACCCCAGAGACCTGGGACATGGGGCTTGTGTCTCATCTGGCTGGGAACCTGGAGTGGAAGTGGCAGCTTCCTGGCAACCACCTGGCTAACTTGTCAGGTTCAATGTTGGAGCTCAAGGTCAATGTGTGAGTGTGGACTGTCTGGGGCCTTATCATTGGTGGGTAGGAGCAGCTAGCATGCTGCCAGAGCAGGTACTCACTGTGCCGGCACAGCTGGGCGGGCAAGGGTCAGGCCTTTAGTGCCTGACATAGGCTGGGCACAGGCAGAAGCAGGCAGGGGCTGACCTAACCCGTGCCTCTTTTAGACATGATTAAGGCAGAATGAATATGCTGGACCTCTCTCTCCTCTCAGGGTTGAAAGCAGCTGGATGACTCTAACATCCAGGCTTATGAGAGCCGGCTTTGCTCCTCTCTCTGTCATCTGTGGGCCAGCTGCATCCATACTGGTCCTCATTTCCCCGGCCTTGAGCTCATTTACTCCCTGGGGATTGTGACTGTGAATACTCTGGACTCCAAAGTGTGGGAAAACTGGAGACACAAACAATTGAAGCCTCAGTGGTACAGGGGCAGAGAGCAGGGTCTTTCCCTCAGTTAGCATCATGTAAGACCTGGAATGCGGTTTTGTTGCAGTGACATTTCATAGTCAGAGACACTTCTAGGCAGTGACTCAGAGAGGCAGCCTGCTGCTGAGCAAGGAGGAGGTCTGTGTGTTGGATTTCAGAGGATCCTGGGCTCATATGAGAACTATCAGCCCAGAGCTTTTATTATCAAAGAGGTAAGGTGGGTGGAAGCATGCAGTGAAATATAAAGTGCCCTACAGATTACTGTAATTGTATTAATGGAGAGAAAAACAACCACCCTCTTCCCCAGTGTTACTGACATCACAAGGTACTGACCCCCTTCAACATGCCCAGAGATGCAGGTTGCCCTCTTGTTAATTTCTCCCCCATCAAGGCTGCCCTTGGGATTTATTTTAACCCAAGTTCATGTAGATTAAAAAAATGGGGGGAATAGGAACATTTAGAATGACTTGTCTCAGAACCTGCTCCTTCCCAGGGGTGACCTGTTCAGAGTACTATTGCAAACATAAATAACAGATCAGTATACCTTCAAAATTAACCATGCTAATAACGAGATACACTACTTATGTATGATACATATTAATCATGTATCCCACATACATGCTAATCACTTACGCCATTTACTATTTACCCTATTTCCAAAAGTGTGTTCCACTATTAAAAGGTGTTATGTGAAGAAATGGTGGTAGAATAATTTTGGGAAATGCTGGGTTAAGCAAAGTTGAGCTAGAAAATTATTACTGGGTATGTGAGTCTGGGGGAGGGAACTGTCTATGTGTACGTCCTGAAGTGAGGGTCTTCATTACCCCCTGCAAGGAATTTGACAGGGTAGATAATAATTTTCTCTGCCTTCATACCTGGGCTTGTCTGTCCAAATGCTTCCTCCTGAGATGGTTCATCTGGGGAATGACACAAAGTCGAAGGAATAAATGAGATGACTCATGGTGGCCATGGCAGTGCCCAAGCCATATTGTTTCAGTGTTTTCCTGTGCCTAACATCCTTGGTTTTCCAGCCTTCCATCTATTCTGGAGGCTACTTCGTATCTTCTCTATGACTCCCTTTTCTACTTAGGATAGGTATAGTTCATCCTGCTGCCTGCAGCCAAGGTCATTGACTAATGCAGAACTGAAGTTCTTTACTGCTGGACTCTCAGAACCTTAAAATTCTAATTTGCATTGTGATTCTCCAAAAGGTGCTCAAGAATGTGGCATTTTCCAAAACTTTTTGCTCCAGAAGCTGTCTCCATACCCCTTTCCATCTTCCCGCCAACATCTCTTAGGGTTGGTGTTCCATGGAACACACTGGTGTAAATGCTCATTTAGTAGGTCATTGCTTAGCTAAATCAGAAGACATCTTGGTGGTCTTGGTACAGAAGAGTTAATTTAAGTGAAAAAAGTGAACAGTTTTCTTCCTTCTCCATGATAAATCCAGGTTATCATAATAGATTATGTTCTTATCATGAATTCATAGTGAATTTTCTCTAGAGGACCATCATTGGCTTCACATACACTGTGTCCTGTAAATATCCTCTGAGCTGGCAACGAGATCCTGGACTACAGTGGATGCTCATGGAGCACTTTGTAGAAGCCAAAATACGTCTTATTTTTTACATGATCCATTACATTTGCTAATGACTTAGGTCAACTGGGTAAGCAATGTGGTCATTCATAGTTATTTTTGCTTTTCCTTATAACCAATTATTTTATCCACTGCATCATTTGTATTTTTATACAATACACAGTCTTCCAGGAACATGCAAAAGCTTAATGGGTTGTATAATGTGCAATCCCTGATCCATGATTAACATATGTTTAATGAGTATAATTTCAAGAAAGCTTGAAAATTTAGGTCCCCAGCTTCTTCTACAAAGCCAGGCACTGGAATGAAAAATTTGCCACACTAATGGGTTTTGAATGTTTTAAATGGAAGGTTATTCTCACATAAATGAGACTTTCCTTGAAAGTGGGTAGCATCCCACCTTACACAGCCAAGATGAGATGTTAGTGAACAGGGGCAGCACTGGAGCTTGTTAACAATGCTGATTTCTTTTCCAATCCTAGATATTCTGATTCAGAAGGTCCAAGGTGGGTGAGGCATGAGCTTTTCCAACAAATGTACCAGGAAATTTTAACATGGGGTCACACTTCTGGAAATACTAGACTAAAAACAATTTTTTTTGAGTTTTATTGAGTGTGCAGGGAGCTGGCTGCCCCAGCTGGGGAAGTTGGAGGCCAAGAGATTGTTTGGGGCACCGAAGCATGGTGCTTCTCTCTGGTTTCTTTAACTGGTTTCTCTTTCTGGAGGAACATGTGGCCTCCCTAATGCTGAATTTGATTCAAGAACCAGAGGAACTCAGTATTTTTAAAAATTCCCTGAATGCAGGCACACAGCTTGTTAGTGGAAATTTGTCTGGAATCCTGAGTATGGAAGGCTGTGGTGTAGCAAAAACTGGGCTTTACAGGTCCTACTAGATCTTACTTTCTGTAGATGCTCTCTCCAACAACTGGCTGTGTCCCTGTTAGCAGTTCCAAGAACCATGAGAAAGTATACCGGAGCTATGCTGGACCTGCCCCTGTCTCTGTGGCCTTAGTCTTGCCTAAGGACACTGAACACTTCATTCAATCTGATAGGCAGGTGAACGTGTGTGTTCCTGAAATGCTATGGAGTGAAATGATGGACTGCTTTTATCTTACTCCAGTTCTCGTCTCCTCCCGTTGAAGTGCCAGGGGAAAGTTGATGTTTAGTGATAAGATCATTTATTCAATCCTCTCACAATTTCTGAGTATTTGGCCTTGCTTCTTTTTTTTTTTTTTTTTAGATTTAATTGATATTTATAGCACATTCCATCCAAAAACAGCAGACCACACCCTCCTCCCAAGTGCGCACGGAACACTCTCCAGGACACACCACATCCTGGGTCACAAATCAAGCCTCAGCAAACCCAAGAAAATTGAAATCATATCAAGCATCTTTTTTTTAACATCTTTATTGGAGTATAAATGCTTTACAATGGTGTGTTAGTTTCTGCTTTATAACAAAGTGAATCAGTTATACATATACATATGTTCCCATATCTCTTCCCTCTTGCATCTCCCTCCCTCCCACCCTCCCTATCCCACCCCTCTAGGTGGTCACAAAGCACAGAGCTGATCTCCCTGTGCTATGCGGTTGCTTCCCACTAGCTATCTATTTTAGGTAGACTGTCTATTTCCTCTTCATTTGTTAGGTCTGGTGTGTTTTTACCTTGCTCCTTCATCTGCTGTGTGTTTCTCTGTCTTCTCATTTTGCTTAACTTACTGTGTTTGGGGTCTCCTTTTGGCAGCCTGCAGGTTCGTAGTTGCTGTTGTTTTTGGTGTCTGTCCCCAGTGGCTGAGGTTGGTTCAGTGGGTTGTGTAGGCTTCCTGGTGGAGGGGACTAGTGCCTGTGTTCTGGTGGATGAGGCTGGATCTTGTCTTTCTGGTGGGCTCGTCCACGTCTGGTGGTGTGTTTTGGGGTGTCTGTGGCCTTATTATGATTTTAGGCAGCCTCTCTGCTAATGGATGGGGCTGTGTTCCTGTCTTGCTAGTTGTTTGGCATAGGGTGTCCAGCACTGTAGCTTGCTGGTCGTTGAGTGAAGCTGGGTCTTGGTGTTGAGATGGAGATCTCTGGGAGATTTTCGCCGTTTGGTATTACGTGGAGCTGGGAGGTCTCTTGTGGACCAGCGTCCTGAAGTTGGCTCTCCCACCTCAGAGGCACAGCCTGAATGCCTGGCTGGAGCACCAAGAGCCTTTCATCCACACGGCCAGGTACGTAGGGGAGTTTCTTGCCTTTTGGGAGGTCTGACATCTTCTGCCAGCGTTCAGTGGGTGTTCTATAGGAGCAGTTCCACGTGTAGATGTATTTCTGATGTATCTGTGGGGAGGAAGGTGATCTCCGCGTCTTACTCTTCCGCCATCTTCTCCTCTTCAAGCATCTTTTCTGACCACAACGCTACTAGTGTTGGAGGGTCTCCTGCAGAGGCAGGGGGTGGCTGTGCCTCACAGTGGGGACAAGGACACTGGCAGCAGAAGTTCTGGGAAGTCTGGCCTTGCTTCTTACTGGTGACTCTGGGTAGTTGCTTAACCTTTTCAATTTTCTAGGTTGAAAAATAGCATAATAATAATATTCCCCTTCCAGGACTATTGATAGGATTAAATGAGATAAGGCATGTAAAGTACTAGTATTTAACTTGATTCCAGGCAGATGGAACTCAAAAAATGTTAACCATCTCTCTTCTCCCGTCTCCTCTCTCTCTTTCTCTCCTGATCCTCCTCCCTTCCTCCCTACTCCTTTCTCCTAAGGGACAGACAGCTCAATTTCTATTTAGGAAGGACGTTTAGGTTATGCAATCAGGTTGGAGGGTGACGAGGAGTGGGCTAGAGAAATTGTCTTAAGACTATGTTTGCTCAGTGCAGTTTCCCTTGGAGTATGTGTTTATTTGGGATGGCCGAGATTGGGATACTGAACATCCACAAGCTGTCCCTTGGCACCACCAAGGACTTTGGGAGATACACTGATGGTGGAGACACTCTGTGTCCTCAAGGAATACAACCTAGGGAGCCATCTGTGGTATGATGAGCTACTCATATATAAGGCAACTTACATTACTTGCGTTAGAACAGAAATACCCTTGGGCATGGGAGCACACAGGAGGGAGCAATTAATTCTTGGATAATGTGTTATCTCTATATTCAGAATTAGAAAAAAGGATCTGCCTGTCTGCTAGAAATAACAATACTGTCATGTGTATATTGCATCAAGTAGATTATTAGGGAGAATATAAACAAAGACAATACTGTATATATCAAAGCATATCTACAGGATAAGGAAGAAAGTTGTAGCGGGAAGGATCTGAAGAGCTTCTTCCCTACAGCAGAGTTCTGATTTCACACACAAACCTTGTTAAGGGAGTTCTGCTCTTATGCAGAAATAGTGAAGGTGAAGCTGAGAGCAGGGGAAACCAGTGTTTGCCTTTAATTGTAGGCAATAAATTGTCTGGGAAATGCCAATTTCAAAATTCCTCCTTTCTAAATGATTCAACGTAAGACAGAATCGTTGTTGTTGACTATAAAATCCACCTCAAAGACTCAAAAATCATTAATGTCCAATAATACTGATTTGTTTTCTGTTAAATCTGAGTCTTGCAGGTGCAGTAAGTCTTTCCTTTGGCAGAAAATTCAATAATTTGTTATCATTGAAGGTAAAAGTAGTCTCAAAAATGTTTAGTTTGGGAGGGAGGGGCAAGATGGCGGAAGAGTAAGACGCGGAGATCACCTTCCTCCCCACAGATACATGAGAAATACATCTACACGTGGAACTGCTCCTACAGAACACCCACTGAATGCTGGCAGAAGACGTCAGACCTCCCAAAAGGCAAGAAAATCCCCACGTACTTGGGTAGGGCAAAAGAAAAAAGAAATAACAGAGACAAAACAATAGGGACGGGACCTGCACCAGTGGGAGGGAGCTGTGAAGGAGGAAAGGTTTCCACACACTAGGAAGCCCCTTCGTGGGCAGAGACTGCGGGTAGCAGAGGGGGGAAGCTTCAGAGCCACGGAGGAGAGCGCAGCCACATTGGTGCGGAGGGCAAAGCGGAGAGATTCCCGCACAGAGGAGCGGTGCCGAGCAGCACTCACCAGCCCGAGAGGCTTGTCTGCTCAGCCGCCGGGGCGGGCGGGGGCTGGGAGCTGGGGCTCGGGCTTTGGTGCTAGCCGGGAGGGAGTCCGGGAAAAAGACTGCAGCTGCCGAAGAGGCAAGAGACTTTTTCTTGCCTCTTTGTTTCGCTGCGCGCAAGGAGAGGGGATTCAGAGTGCCGCCTAAACGAGCTCCAGAGACGGGCGCGAGCCGCGGCTATCAGCACGGATCCCACAGCAACAGGGACGCAGAGGGAAAAACGGAGAGATTCCCGCACAGAGGCTCGGCGCCGAGCAGCACTCACCAGCCCGAGAGGCTTGTCTGCTCACCCGCCGGGGAGGGCGGGGGCTGGGAGCTGAGGCGCGGGCTTCGGTCGGATCCCAGGGAGAGGACTGGGGTTGGCTGCGTGAACACAGACTGAAGGGGCTAGCGCACCACAACTAGCCGGGAGGGTGCCCGAGAAAAGGTCTGCAGCTGCCGAAGAGGCAAGCGACTTTTTCTTGCCTCTTTGTTTCGCGGCGTGCAAGGAGAGGGGATTCAGAGCGCCACTTAAACGAACTCCAGAGACGGGCGCGAGCCGCGGCTATCAGCGCGGACCCCAGAGCCGGGCATGAGACGCTAAGGCTGCTGCTGCCGCCACCAAAAAGCCTGTGGGCGAGCACAGGTCATTCTCCACACTGCCCCTCCCGGGAGCCTGTGCAGCCTGCCACGGCCAGGCTCCCATAATCTGGGGACAACTTCCCCGGGAGAGGGCACGGCGCGCCTCAGGCTGCTGCAACGTCACGCCGGCTTCTGCCGCCGCAGGCTCGCCCCGCCTCCTCCGTACCGCTCCCTTCCCCCGGCCTGACTGAGCCAGAGCCCCCGAATCAGCTGCTCCTTTAACCCGTTGTGTCTGGGCGGGGAACAGACGCCCTCAGGCGACCTACATGCAGAGGCGGGTCCAAATCCAAAGCTGAACCCCGGGAGCTGTACGAACAAAGAAGAGAAAGAGAAATCTCTCCCAGCAGCCTCAGAAGCAGCGGATTAAAGCTCCACAAACAACTTGATGTGCCTGCATCTGTTGAATACCTGAATAGACAACGAATCATCCCAAATTTAGGAGGTGGACTTTGGGAGCAGGATATATTAACTTTTCCCCTTTTCCTTTTTTTGTGAGTGTATATGTGTATGCTTCTGGGTGAGATTTTGTCTGTATAGCTTTGCTCTCACTGTTAGTCCTAGGGTTTGGTCCGTCCGTTTTTTTCTTTTTTTTTTTTTTTTTTTTTTGCTTAAAAAAATTTTTTTTCCCTAATAAATGTTTTCTTAATAATTTTTTCCTTATTTTCTATTTTTAAAAAATTTAAAAAAAATTTTTAATAAGTTTTTTCATATTTTTTATTTTAAAAAATTTTTTTCTTAATAAATTTTTTCTTAATAATTTTTTCTTATTTTTAGTATAAAAAATTAATAAATCTATTTTTAAAAAATTAAAAAAAATTTTTTTTCTTAATAAATTTATTCTTAATAATTTTTTTTTCTTATTTTTTATTATAATTGCTTTATTTTATTTTATTTTATCCTCTTTCTTTCTTTCGTTCCATTTTTTCTCCCTTTTATTCTGAGCCGTGTGGATGAAAGGCTCTTGGTGTTCCAGCCAGGCATCAGGGCTGTGCCTCTGAGGTGGGAGAGCCAACTTCAGGACACTGGTCCACAAGAGACCTCCCAGCTCCACGTAATACCAAACGGCGAAAATCTCTCAGAGATCTCCATCTCAACATCAAGACCCAGCTTCACTCAACGACCAGCAAGCTACAGTGCTGGACACCCTATGCCAAACAACTAGCAAAACAGGAACACAGCCCCATCCATTAGCAGAGAGGCTGCCTAAAATCATAATAAGGCCACAGACACCCCAAAACACACCACCAGACGTGGACGAGCCCACCAGAAAGACAAGATCCAGCCTCATCCACCAGAACACAGGCACTAGTTCCCTCCACCAGGAAACCTACACAACCCACTGAACCAACCTTAGCCACTGGGGACAGATACCAAAAACAACGGGAACTACGAACCTGAAGCCTGTGAAAAGGAGACCCCAAACACAGTAAGATAAGCAAAATGAGAAGACAGAAAAACACACAGCAGATGAAGAAGCAGGGTCAAAACACACCAGACCTAACAAATGAAGAGGAAATAGGTAGTCTACCTGAAAAAGAATTCAGAATAATGATAGTAAGGATGATCCAAAATCTTGGAAATAGAATAGACAAAATGCAAGAAACATTTAACAAGGACGTAGAAGAACTAAAGAGGAACCAAGCAACGATGAAAAGCACAATAAATGAAATTAAAAATACTCTAGATGGGATCAATAGCAGAATAACTGAGGCAGAAGAACGGATAAGTGACCTGGAAGATAAAATGGTGGAAATAACTAATGCAGAGCAGAATAAAGAAAAAAGAATGAAAAGAACTGAGGACAGTCTCAGAGACCTCTGGGACAACATTAAACGCACCAACATTCGAATTATAGGGGTCCCAGAAGAAGAAGAGAAAAAGAAAGGGACTGAGAAAATATTTGAAGAGATTATAGTTGAAAACTTCCCTAATATGGGAAAGGAAATAGTTAATCAAGTCCTGGAAGCACAGAGAGTCCCATACAGGATAAATCCAAGGAGAAACACACCAAGACACATATTAATCAAACTATCAAAAATTAAATATAAAGAAAACATATTAAAAGCAGCAAGGGAAAAACAACAAATAACACACAAGGGCATCCCCATAAGGTTAACAGCTGATCTTTCAGCAGAAACTCTGCAAGCCAGAAGGGAGTGGCAGGATATACTTAAAGTGATGAAGGAGAAAAACCTACAACCAAGATTACTCTACCCAGCAAGGATCTCATTCAGATTTGATGGAGAAATTAAAACCTTTACAGACAAGCAAAAGCTGAGAGAGTTCAGCACCACCAAACCAGCTTTACAACAAATGCTAAAGGAACTTCTCTAGGCAAGAAACACAAGAGAAGGAAAACACCTACAATAACAAACCCAAAACATTTAAGAAAATGGGAATAGGAACATACATATCGATAATTACCTTAAATGTAAATGGATTAAATGCTCCCACCAAAAGACACAGATTGGCTGAATGGATACAAAAACAAGACCCATATATATGCTGTCTACAAGAGACCCACTTCAGACCTAGAGACACATACAGACTGAAAGTGAGGGGATGGAAAAAGATATTCCATGCAAATGGAAATCAAAAGAAAGCTGGAGTAGCAATTCTCATATCAGACAAAATAGACTTTAAAATAAAGACTATTACAAGAGACAAAGAAGGACACTATATAATGATCAAGGGATCGATCCAAGAGGAAGGTATAACAATTGTAAATATTTATGCACCCAACATAGCAGCACCTCAATACATAAGGCAAATACTAACAGCCATAAAAGGGGAAATCGACAGTAACACAATCATAGTAGGGGACTTTAACACCCCACTTTCACCAATGGACAGATCATCCAAAATGAAAATAAATAAGGAAACACAAGCTTTAAATGATACATTAAACAAGATGGACTTAATTGATATTTATAGGACATTCCACCCAAAAACAACAGAATACACATTTTTCTCAAGTGCTCATGGAACATTCTCCAGGATAGATCATATCTTGGGTCACAAATCAAGCCTTGGGAAATTTAAAAAAATTGAAATCGTATCAAGTATCTTTTCCGACCACAACGCTATGAGACTAGATATCAATTACAGGAAAAGATCTGTAAAAAATACAAACACGTGGAGGCTACACAATACACTACTTAATAACGAAGTGATCACTGAAGAAATCAAAGGGGAAATCAAAAAATACCTAGAAACAAATGACAATGGAGACACGACGATCCAAAACCTATGGGATGCAGCAAAAGCAGTGCTAAGAGGGAAGTTTATAGCAATACAAGCCTACATCAAGAAACAGGAAACATCTCGAATAAACAACCTAACCTTGCACCTAAAGCAATTAGAGAAAGAAGAACAAAAAAACCCCAAAGCTAGCAGAAGGAAAGAAATCATAAAGATCAGATCAGAAATAAATGAAAAAGAAATGAAGGAAACAATAGCAAAAATCAATGAAACTAAAAGCTGGTTCTTTGAGAAGATAAACAAAATTGATAAACCATTAGCCAGACTCATCAAGAGAAAAAGGGAGAAGACTCAAATTAATAGAATTAGAAATGAAAAAGGAGAAGTAACCACTGACACTGCAGAAATACAAACGATCATGAGAGATTACTACAAGCAACTCTATGCCAATAAAATGGACAACCTGGAAGAAATGGACAGATTCTTAGAAATGCACAACCTGCCGAGACTGAACCAGGAAGAAATAGAAAATATGAACAGACCAATCACAAGCACTGAAATTGAAACTGTGATTAAAAATCTTCCAACACACAAAAGCCCAGGACCAGATGGCTTCACAGGCGAATTCTATCAAACATTTAGAGAAGAGCTAACACCTATCCTTCTCAAACTCTTCCAAAATATTGCAGAGGGAGGAACACTCCCCAACTCATTCTACGAGGCCACCATCACCCTGATACCAAAACCAGACAAAGATGTCACAAAGAAAGAAAACTACAGGCCAATATCACTGATGAACATAGATGCAAAAATCCTCAACAAAATACTAGCAAACAGAATCCAACAGCACATTAAAAGGATTATACACCATGATCAAGTGGTGTTTATTCCAGGAATGCAAGGATTCTTCAATATACGCAAATCAATCAACGTGATACATCATATTAACAAACTGAAGGAGAAAAACCATATGATCATCTCAATAGATGCAGAGAAAGCTTTCGACAAAATTCAACACCCATTTATGATAAAAGTCCTGCAGAAAGTAGGCATAGAGGGAACTTTCCTCAACATAATAAAGGCCGTATATGACAAACCCACAGCCAACATTGTCCTCAATGGTGAAAAACTGAAACCATTTCCACTAAGATCAGGAACAAGACAAGGTTGCCCACTCTCACCACTATTATTCAACATAGTTTTGGAAGTGTTAGCCACAGCAATCAGAGAAGAAAAAGAAATAAAAGGAATCCAAATGGGAAAAGAAGAAGTAAAGCTGTCACTGTTTGCAGATGACATGATACTATACATAGAGAATCCAAAAGATGCTACCAGAAAACTACTAGAGCTAATCAATGAATTTGGTAAAGTAGCAGGATACAAAATTAATGCACAGAAATCTCTTGCATTCCTGTATACTAATGATGAAAAATCTGAAAGTGAAATTAAGAAAACACTCCCGTTTACCATTGCAACAAAAAGAATAAAATATCTAGGAATAAACCTACCTAGGGAGACAAAAGACCTGTATGCAGAAAATTATAGGACACTGATGAAAGAAATTAAAGATGATACAAATAGATGGAGAGATATACCATGTTCTTGGATTGGAAGAATCAACATTGTGAAAATGACTCTGCTACCCAAAGCAATCTACAGATTCAATGCAATCCCTATCAAACTACCACTGGCATTTTTCACAGAACTAGAACAAAAAATTTCACAATTTGTATGGAAACACAAAAGACCCCGAATAGCCAAAGCAATCTTGAGAACGAAAAATGGAGCTGGAGGAATCAGGCTCCCTGACTTCAGACTATATTACAAAGCTACAGTAATTAAGACAGTTTGGTACTGGCACAAAAACAGAAATATAGATCAGTGGAACGGGATAGAAAGCCCAGAGATAAGCCCACGCACATATGGTCACCTTATCTTTGATAAAGGAGGCAAGCATATACAGTGGAGAAAAGACAGCCTCTTCAATAAGTGGTGCTGGGAAAATTGGACAGGTACATGTAAAAGTATGAAATTAGAACACTCCCTGACACCATACACAAAAATAAACTCAAAATGGATTAAAGACCTAAGTGTAAGGCCAGACACTATCAAACTCTTAGAGGAAAACATAGGCAGAACACTCTATGACATAAATCACAGCAAGATCCTTTTTGACCCAGGTCCTAGAGAAATGGAAATAAAAACACAAATAAACAAATGGGACCTAATGAAACTTAAAAGCTTTTGCACAGCAAAGGAAACCATAAACAAGACCAAAAGACAACCCTCAGAATGGGAGAAAATATTTGCAAATGAAGCAACTGACAAAGGATTAATCTCCAAGATTTACAAGCAGCTCATGCAGCTCAATAACAAAAAAACAAACAACCCAATCCAAAAATGGGCAGAAGACCTAAATAGACATTTCTCCAAAGAAGATATACAGATTGCCAACAGACACATGAAAGAATGCTCAACATCATTAATCATTAGAGAAATGCAAATCAAAACTACAATGAGGTATCATCTCACACCGGTCAGAATGGCCATCATCAAAAAATCTAGAAACAACAAATGCTGGAGAGGGTGTGGAGAAAAGGGAACACTCTTGCACTGTTGGTGGGAATGTAAATTGATACAGCCACTATGGAGAACAGTATGGAGGTTCCTTAAAAAACTAAAAATAGAACTACCATATGACCCAGCAATCCCACTACTGGGCATATACCCTGAGAAAACCATAATTCAGAAAGAGTCATGTACCAAAATAGTCATTGCAGCTCTGTTTACAATAGCCAGGACATGGAAGCAACCTAGGTGTCCATCATCGGATGAATGGATAAAGAAGATGTGGCACATATATACAATGGAATATTACTCAGCCATAAAAAGAAATGAAATGGAGGTGTTTGTAATGAGGTGGATGGAGTTAGAGTCTGTCATACAGAGTGAAGTAAGTCAGAAAGAGAAAAAGAAATACAGTATGCTAACACATATATATGGAATCTAAGGAAAAAAAAAAAAAAAAGGTCATGAAGAACCTAGTGGCAAGATGGGAATAAAGACACAGACCTACTGGAGAATGGACTTGGGGATGTGGGGAGGGGGAGGGGTGAGGTGTGACGGGGTGGGAGAGTGTCATGGACGTATATGCACTGCCAGGTGTGGAATAGATGGCTGGTGGGGGGCGGCCGCATAGTGCAGGGAGATCGGCTCGGTGCTTTGTGACCGCCTGGAGGGGTGGGATGGGGAGGGTGGGAGGGAGGGAGATGCGGGAGGGAGGAGATATGGGAACATATGTGTATGTATGGCTGATTCGCTTTGTTGTAGAGCAGAAGCTAGCACACCATTGTAAAGCAATTGTGCTTCAATAAAGATGTTTAAAAAAAAAAAGTGTTTAGAAAAAAGAAAAAAAAAATGTTTAGTTTGGTTTTGGTGTTATATAACTTTAGTCCATAAAATGCTAGTTGTGTCTCCATAATTCTCTCCTGGAGAATTAAGTTTCCTGTTTCTGAAGTTTACAACTTGACTATATTTTTGTTAGAGGTCTGATGGGAATTCTCATTTATTTTTGGTCTTATGGGAAACTTTTCTATGTTAAAAATTGCAGAGTGGAGAAACACAGACCGATAATACTGTAATATGACAACAAGTTTTCTATCTCATTTTTTAAAATGCAAATAAGATTGGCAACCTCAAAACTTGACAGAATTTTTTAAAAATCTCCATCCTGAAAGTTTTCATCTGAAAAAAAAAAAGTGCTGATTTTCACACACTAAGCTCATATCTTAAAGTATTCTTTGTTGAACAACAAACACTGTGCTGTCCACTCAAAAATCCCATGATATAATGATATTCACTGGGGAAAGCTTGTGGAACATACACATGAAATTTTTTTGAGAGAACCAGAGGAAATTTCATTTTTTTTTTTTTTTTAAACAGAAGCATTCTTTTTTTAAAAAATTTATTTATTTATTTATTTATGGCTGTGTTGGGTCTTTGTTTCTGTGCGAGGGCTTTCTCTAGTTGTGGCAAGCAGGGGCCACTCTTCATCGCGGTGCGCGGGCCTCTCACTATCGCGGCCTCTCTTGTTGCGGAGCACAGGCTCCAGACGCGCAGGCTCAGTAATTGTGGTTCATGGGCCCAGCTGCTCTGCGGCATGTGGGATCTTCCTAGACCAGGGCTCGAACCCGTGTCCCCTGCATTGACAGGCAGATTCTCAACCACTGCGCCACCAGGGAAGCCCGGAAATTTCATTTTTAATTGTCTCAAATACAAATAATAGAACGCAAGCTCTTAGCTCAAGAGAGTGTCCCAATTTGGATGCAAAGTTTAAGTCTATTTAAACTTTGGGGATTTTTAAGAGGGTTGACACAAGAGGCTTCGTTGAGACAGACCCTGCTGGTTTTTGTTTTGACTGATCAGACACACTCAGGCTAACCCAGGTGGGTTCCAGGTTGCTGATTTCCTTCTGTCCACACACTTTGAAATTAAGAGCATTTTTTGAGGAACTAGCATATTTGGAAAACAAGAGGTAAAATCAGAGGGAGCCAATGGCACATTTTAATGTGTTGCAAGTAATAATACACGTCCCTAGAGATCAGTCCTTGCCTTTCAGTCATTCCTTCTTAATATTAATTCTTTCCCCCAGATTCTGCAGGTTGTCCATATTTGTACAACATGCCACCTTCTCCCCTACTGGAGACCTGACAGAAGGGGAATCCCAACCCAGGACTGGGCTGAGCCAATCAGATCTTCTCTCTTAAGATTTGAACAGAGGGACCTGGGAAGGGGAGTTGCCGGGGCTGAACTGAAAGGTTTCTCAGCATTTGGCGCTGTGGGAAGAGGTATGTGTCTATATAATGTTGTGAAGCCACAGAGGAGCTGAGAAGCCGTGAGGAAACAGAGAAAGGTGGGCACAGAGAGGTCCCAGGGACTGGAACTGCCCTGGCTTGAAAAGTCAACTTTGCAATCTCTGGGAGGATGTGGGGAGGCAGTGGGGGGAGTCAATTTCTACTTCACAATTCTGATTCTGGGGAGGAAAGGTGTCACTTCACCTGCCATTCGTGGATTCTGTGTGCTCCTCTGAATCCTTACAAACACTGCTGCTATGCGTTTGCCTGGCGTGACTATGCTTCTGTTATTTGCAACTACAAAAGCCTGATCAGGATGGAAATTGGATTTAAAGTGCTGTGGCTCTCCTTTTAAAACATATTGTTTTAGCGACTTCCCTGGTGGTCCAGTGGGTAAGACTCCACACTCCCAATGCAGGAGGCCCAGGTTCAATACCTGGTCGGGGAACTAGATCCCACATGCAAGCCGCAACTAAGGATCCCGCATGCCGCAACTAAACATGCTGCAACGAAGATCCCGCATGCCACAACTAAGACCCAGCGCAGCCTAATATTTAAAAAAAACCCAAAAAAACCCCATATTGTTTTATACACAATCATGACTTTTAAAGCAGTTATTTGCAGCACTGAATATGAAGATGGGGTTGGCCTTTCAAAACAGAGAAAATCCCCTTCTATTGGAATTAAGGAGGAGTTGACTCATCCAATGGCCTCTGAGTGTAGTTTGCCAAAAGCAAACCATGACATCTGCCTACATAGAGATGTGTTAAGTGCGAATCCATTGCCTCAATGAGGCTGCAGCTCAGTTGGGGGAGACAAATATAACACCTGAAACAACCAGAGAACGATTCAAGGCTATGACTATAAGCTAAATCATGGGGTGTTGGCTAGATGTGCATTTGGTCTGAGGAGGGGAGGTCAGAACACACTGGAGCCTCAGAAATGACTGAGAGAGGCAGGAGGTGAGCTTCAGGAAAGGGGGCCTCAGTCTCTGGAATGGGCAGCTGAACAGGAGTGGAGGAGGGTGTCAGCAAGGGCAGGGAGGTAAGAAGGAGCCAAGAATGAGGATCCCATGTGTGAGTGAGTGCTGAATGTCTCTGCAGGTGGGGCCCCCACCTCACTCCAAGCTTCTGGTCCGTTGGGCAGACAAGACATACAGAGATGAAAATGCATCAGAGATGGATGCAAGGCAAGACATGGCCAGGAGTCAAAGAAATGTCCTAAGAGTTATTTACAACTTGGAGGGAGTTTGGAAGAGAATGAATGTACTGAGAAACAATGGGCAGGAGAGTGGTTTTGAAATGAGGCTGGTGAAGCCAGTGGGCCAGATGGTGAAAAGTGTGAACATAGGCTTGCAGAGATGTACAACAATCGTTCTCAAACTTCTTTTGGTGATGAAAGCTTTTTCTTACTAAGAAATCTTAGGTGGAAGCTCAGTGAACAAAATAGACGAAAACAGTGAGTTCTGGGTGAAGTGGAGGAATGGGTCTGGGATCCACCTCTCAAAGGCCCTGCCCCCTGCCCTACCCCTGAGGCTTGTCCACAGTACTTAGGTGCTCCCTGGGAAGCTGCTTGAAAATCCAGGGCACTGGAAAGTAGGGAGCTATCGCAGTCAGGAATGGTAGGTGAGCAGCCACTGTGAAGGAATTCAGGTGTCAGGTGGTGCATTTCAGCCTGGGAGTGGGAGAGGGGGAGGTAGAGGGAACAGAAAGCAAACAGTCACTTGTCCTGCTTCCCATGTTTTTATCAAAACTGATCATTATACCTTTTATGCTCCTTGACTTTCATTTCTAGCACTGGTGCTCATGATCTCCTTTGGAATATTGAGTGAAGAGTTTTCAACATATTCCTTATGCTGGGAATAAAGAAAAGTTAATAGATGAGCAGTGCCAACTGCTTAATTCTCAGGGTTCAACTCATAGGTGTTCCTTTTAGAAGCGTACTTGTCTTTCCTCTTCCAGATGTACGCTGCCTTTTATGTATTTCTGACATTTTATGGTTTCCTGCTAAGGAAGAAAGTGGGCTTCCCAGGGGGTTATATTAAATTGAATTGATTGTCAGGTAGCACTGAAGAGTTACAACAAAAAAGAAAGCAGACCGCATTCATCTCTAGCTCTTTATGTTCATGTACAATTGTTTTTTCTGCTTCCAAATTAAGTCTCTATTGGTTTTGGCCAGTTAGCCTGGCTTCCCATCCTAAAACATGGATCTACCTGAGCTGATTTCAATGAGTGGTGTGGTTACAATGACACAGCCCCTAAAGGGGACACTGATGAACTCACCCATTCATCAACATTCATATTCTTCATTAACCAAGCTGAGCTGATTATATTTCAATCTTAGCAACTAATCCACATTCACAGTATTGAAGTAATTTGGTGAACGGGAAAATAACATTGGTGTATAATGAAAGACTAATATGTGAGGTTCAGAGAGTGAGTTCTTAAATGGTCAGATTTACATTGTTGTTAAGAACTTAGCTAAGGAAATCTACATATTAAAAGGTAGAAAAGGACAAAAAAAAAAAAAGCGCCCAACCCTTCAAGATGGCCATTACTTGCTCTTCAAAGATCAAAACTGCCTTATGAAGTTAAAAGGGCGGGGGGGGGGGGGGGGGGGGGGAGAACAGCAACTGGACCACATATTTCTAAGTAAACATTCTGAAGCACAGTTCTGAGTGTGCTGTTCCTCTGCTCAAAATCTGCCCGTAGGATAAATTCAGGCCTCTCCAAGGCTTGGCTCAAGCCTGCACCCCGCAGACACCATTTCTCAGGCAGAGCCCCTGGGTCCCATCTCTGTGCCTTTGCTCTTGCTGTTGTGAGCTGCTGAAACACCTTTGCTGCCATCCTGCTGGAATCTTACGGAAACTCCACGGCCTGGTTTACGTGCTTCTGTTCCCTTTTGTGAAGATGTTCATCCAGTGTCCCTGGAAGAGGTGCTCTCTTTCCTTTGCCTTCCTTTAGATGTTTGAACTGAGCTTACAGGACATTTCCTTTTTTTCTCCTTTTTTAAGATATTTGGATGCATGACTTGTAAACCTCTAAAGTAGATATTGATACATTGATAAATAGTGGGGAAAACGTGGACTTTGGGATCACACTGACCTGAGTTCAGATGTTAGCTTCACTGCCTAGTATCTGGGTTTAGGCAGTCTGTTTCTGCTCTGCGCCTCTATGTCATCTGTTAAATGAGGATCAAATTAATGACCCCCAGCACGATTGGGAGGATGCAAGAGATCAAGACTGTGAAGTTCAAGCTTGGCCCCTGACTTCTAGTAGATGCTTACTGAATGTTAGTTTGCCTTTTGTATATTCTACATCATTTAGTATAGATCCCTGCACTGTTAAGGCACTCAGTAATATTCTCCAAATTGAATTAAAATGAATAAGGGATTAGATTGCTTTGCTGGCAATATTAACTCTTTTCAGACCTCTTAGTACTACTCTGTGTATCAAAATACTAATTTGCAAAATAGGCTAGAAAGCAAAACACTATGTTTTACACCTTTTTTTTGTAAGGTGGAGGCCCACTTACTGGGGTGCAGCAACCAAAGAGAAAGTGTAATGAGGCCACTTTCTCTTGCATCCTCCTGCCTTAGTCCTAGAGGTTGGGTTCTTTTTTGGAGAGAGGCTTTCCTAGCTATGAGCTTCTCCAATGGAGAAACCATAAATGGTATGCTGGACTCCACGGTGATTAGGAAAGCAGATTCCGGTCTGTGTGTGGGCCCTGGGGTGTCAGAAGCCTTCTGCCTCAGTAGCCCCAGCTTCCTGGCGTGGTTCAGATGATTAAGCAGTGTACTTCATAAAGCCCTAATATAGCTTCTATTATACGCCTAAGTCCAGACACTGTAAAGTGCCTGACCCACACCTAGAAAACAGCTTTCTTTAGAAGGGTCTGCCATTTTATTGTTAGCTGCTTCCATACTGAGACTTTAAAATCATAAATGCATACTTGTCTTGGCTAGATTTTTTGATTTTAAAAAAGTACTACTTGTTCATTGTAGACTATTTTTTCCACACCTATTGTTTTTATAGGATAAACTGCAGTATCAAAGATATAAGCACATTTGAAGATTTCACCCATATTGCCAAATTTTCTTCTAGAAAGGTTGTTCATTCTCACCTCTGTGATTAGAATTCCACTTATTTCTCAGGATGCTTGCCAGCAACTTATCATTAAAAAAAAAAAACTTTGCTAATGAGACTGTCCAAGAACAGTAGTTTAGTATTTTGACTTGTATTTCTTTGATATTAATGAGGTTGAACATAATTTCATGTGTCTGTTTTCAGTCTTAAGATTTATTAATATAGTAGCTCAGCTTTACAAGCAGTTTTTTTTTTTTTTTAATTGGAATTAGATCGTAAAACTTCTGTTTTGGCTGAATTAATTAGCTTTGATACCATTAATCAAGAACTATTTATTGAGCCCTGACTGCCTGCAGGACTCTGTGACAGCCACAGAGAGGATGCAGCAGATGAGAAAAGGTGAGCTCCTGTCTCTAAGAAACTTCCTGCTGGAGAGGAAATACAGATACATAATGTACAAACATATAATTTTAAATGGGAAGTTTTGTATGTTTTAATATTTATAATATCTAAAAGAATATTTGATAGTATAGGAGGATCTGAGGCTACTAACAATAAATAGCATAGATCCAATAAAACCACTAAGACAGAGATTAAAGAATGGAATATACCTTGAGCTTAAAAAAAAAAAAAAAAGGAAATTACTAATTACGATGCATAAAACTTAACTCTGAGCTTCTTGGCAGCCAGAGGGAAATGTGAAGGGTCATGCAGCTGTCATTAACTAATGAAAGGATGTGTACAAGTATGTTATAAAGGATAAAATCTTTCTAGTACTATACTAACAGAAGAATTCTCACATGGATCTTTCTATAAGCACTGAACCCCATAATGAACAGTCTTCAATATGGAATTTTCTTGAAAATCCAGTCTCTGCATGACCATTTCTTCTTCTTTTTTTAAACTGAAGTATAGTTGATTTACAAAGTTGCATTAGTTTCTGGTGTAAAGTGATTCAGTTATACATATTCTTTTTCATATCCTTTTCCATTATGGTTTATTGCAGGATATTGAATACAGTTCCCTGTGCAACAGTAAGACCTTGTTGTTTATCTATTTTATATACAGTCTTTTGCAACCACATGACCATTTCTTACAGTAACAGCAACAAAAATGTAGCCATAGTATTACATTGTAGTCCTTAGTATTTCTGAGGGAAGTTAGATGTATGCCTTTCTGATAATCTGATTTAGTACAGGAGTAGAGCCTCGAGACTCTACAGCCGGAGTGACTACCCCAAATCTTTGGCCACTCCATTTTTTTTTTTTTAATTTTTATTAAAATATAGTTGATTTACAATGTGTTTTAATTGTACAACAAAGTATTCAGTTGATATATATATATTCTTTTTCAGATTCTTCTCCCATATAGGTTATTACAAGATATAGAGTATAGTTTCCTGTGCTATGCAGTAGGTCCTTGTTGGTTATCTATTTTATATATAGTAGCATGTATATTTTAATCCCAAACTCCTAATTTATCTCTCCTCTCCCTTTCCCCTTTGGTAACCATAAGTTTGCTTTCTATGTCTGTGTGTCTATTTCTGTTTTGTAAATAAGTTCATTTGTATTATTTTTTTAGATTCCACATACAAGTGATATCATATGATATTTGTCTTTCTCTGACTTACTTCACTTAGAATGATAATCTCTAGGTCCATCCATGGTGCTGCAAATGGCATTATTTCATTCTTTTTTATGGCTGAGTAATATTCTGTTGTGTATATATACCATCTCTTCCTTATCCATTTATCTGTCGATGGACACTTAGGTTGCTTCCATGTCTTGGCTATTGCAAATAGTGCTGCTATGAACACTGGGGTGCTGGCCAATCTATTTCAAAGTCAGTTGTTTCAATTGGTACCTTGACAGGCAGTGTACCAGTGACTTAAGGTGATTAAAGATGAGAAAAACATGAGATTGTTAATGCCCAACAACCCAAAGTTTAGGTATCCAGATTGATCAAAACTAGTTCTCTGTGTTTCATTTATTCATTCAACATGTTTATTTCCATTATGCCAAAATTGTAAATTTATAAACATGGATGAAATACAAATATAAGAGGTTAACCATTTTCTTAAAGAGAGTGAATGGGATAAAGCATCAAAATAAATAATTCGAGCATGTATTTTCTTGTTGATTTGTACACGGCACCATCTATTTGAAACCATTCTTACAGTCTTGGATTTAACATTGGTTCCTTCATGCACTCATATTTTGAAGGGAGTGTAAGACATGATGCTACATGATATGAATGTTAGAAAGAAACGTGTCACAGTTTGCTGACTCCAGAAGGAAGTACCTGTCAGAAGGCAGTTCCTACCACACACAGCCCACAGTGCCTA
Source organism: Eubalaena glacialis (assembly GCF_028564815.1). Classification (NCBI taxonomy): domain Eukaryota; kingdom Metazoa; phylum Chordata; class Mammalia; order Artiodactyla; family Balaenidae; genus Eubalaena; species Eubalaena glacialis. The sequence continues at coordinate 76,372,790 of NC_083716.1, forward strand.
ATGATTTCTCTAGTCATATTTAAAACACATGTTTAATAAATCTGAGATACTGAGCTAGGGATTACTATACAGGGGATCATAATATTTTAGGAGGAGACAAATAGCTAAAATGTAATGTGGTATAACTATTACAATAGCAATAAATGCAAAGTGCAAGAGGACAAAGAAGGAAAAAGTAAATCTACACGTCTCTGTATTTGACCTCAGAAAAGGCTTCTGAGAGAAAGTGACATTTGATCCAGGATGCAAAGCTGAATAAGAGTTCATCAGATCAAGGTGATAAAGGCCTGGTATGCAAAGGGCAGAACGTACACAAAAACACAGATGTATAAAAGTTCAGAATAAGCAGACTACTGGGGTCAGGGTATAGGGTGTGGGCGTGGGGAATACAGGGCTTGCCAGGCCAGGTCGGGTGGACTCTGGCCTCTAGATCTGTGCTGTCCAATCTGATCCCCGCAAGTCATATGGGGCTATTTGTGTTTAAACTAATTAGAATTAAACATAATTAAAAATTCACTTCCTCAGTTGTGCAAGCCACATTTCAAGTGCTCAGTAGCCACATGTGGCGAGTGGCAACCGTACTGGAGAGCACAGTTATAGCAATTTCCATCACTGCAGAAAATTCTATTGCATAGCACTGTTGTAGAAAATGGAGTGCCTTGAAAGACTGTTAAACAGTGGAGTAAAGTGCCCAGACTGGTGACTTAGAAATAGACTGAACTGAAAAGGAAGTGAGGGTCAAGTTAAGAGAAGATGAGTGACAGTGGTAATGGAGAAATGGGTCCAATCTATGACACTTGGAAGGTAGCAGCAACATGACCAATTAGATGGATGAAAGCAGGTAGTTAAGAGTAACAATGATATTTCATGGCTGGGTAGAGAGTGATAAGTGATACCATTCATGCAAACAGGGAATAAAAGAGGGGGCCTGTTGGAAAAAATGACAAATTCAGTGTTGCAAATGAGGTACCTATGGGATCTCCGTGTGAACAGGCAGTTTAATGCTCACGAAAGAGGACAGCTCTTGCAGAAAGATATAGGAGTCTTCACAATATAGGTGAGGTGACCACATAAAACAATAACAGCTAACAGGACTTTGAGTGCTAGGCATGTTCCAAGTGCTTTGCATATAGTTTAGTTCCTGTAATCTTCCTTATAACTACATGAGGTAGGATTTCCTATTATTAAGCTCGTTTTATAGGACACGGAAGTTGAGGCACAAAGAGGTTATATAATTCATTGCCCAAGCTCACACTAGTAAGTGGTAGAGTTTTGAACTCAGCTAAATTACTTAACCAAAAATTCATACACAAAGGGTAGTGTGACAGGTTACAAAGATGGGTAGATTTGAATATTTATGGGAGAAATTCTATGAAATTCTAAAAATCAAACACATTTAATTGAATAATGAAAGCAATTTTTACAATAAAAACAAAGCGAATTAATATGGTACTGATTAGAAAATCTGGAACTCATGATTGCTGGTTTTGCAGTAGTGGTTGAAGCCATAGGAATCAATGTGTTTGCCAAGGAACAATGTGAGGGTAGCAAGGAAAGATAGCCAAGAACAGAACCTGGAGAACACTGATATTCAAGAGGCGGTTGAAGGTAGAGGGGTCAGCAGAGAAGACCAAGAACCAGAAGAGAGTGACATGCTAGAAGTCAAAGAAAACATCCATCGAAGAGGAAATGGTCAGTGGGAAGAGTTCATATATAATAAAGCATGAAAAAGTTTCCAGTGACTTTCTCAAGCAGGAGTTTATTGCTGGCCTTTGTCAAAACAGTTTCCATGCTACAGAGGGTGCTGGAGCCTGAAGGTGGTAGAGTAAGAAATGTAGAGGAAGAGAACAGGGTAGATAAGTCTTCCAGAAATTTGGTGGTGAGGAGAAGGTTGGGGTTTTGAGCATAAAAAGTCTTAAATCTTAACACACAGATAGCAAAAAACCACTCTATCTCTCTGAGGAAATGGGCCACTGGGACTCCTGTGGACTAGTCTACAGCTTTTCTCGAAGAACAGCATCATAGCAGCTCAAATGCTTGAACAAGGACTTCACTGAAACCATGGAGTCCTGAATCTTAAAGAAGGTCCAGGCAATATATAACTACTGTACATCCAACACTCGTGCCTTAACTTGTAAGAAATGACGAGGATCATGACCTATCAATTTGGCACTTTGCTGAGGTAGGAATTTTAACTGTGTGCCTGGTGAGGCTGCTGAGAGGGGTTCCATCACTTAGCTCGTTTGTGAACCCAGCAGACAGCCCAGCATCCTCCCCCATCCCCCATCACGTGAAGTCTTTAAAGGTGGTGTTTCTTTGTGAAGAAATCACCATCAAATGAGAGACAAAACTCAAAAAGGTAGTTTTCTTGCGGTGTATAGGTGATGTCCAGACAGGTTATGTGTCTAAATGCATATAGGATTTAGGAGACAGCAAGGAACCTGAACATACTTTCATGATTTTGGCCTATGACAGTTACGGTAATGTTTCCCTCATGGATGTCAGAGGCCTCTGGACCAAATAAGTAGGGCGACCATGCACCTGGTTTGCCTGGGATACTCCTGATTGACTTCTATTAAGCTGGCATAATATTTAATAGTGTCTTCTTTCTCTCTCAAAATCGTTCTAGCTTGTATGATAAATTATAAGGTCATGATACACACAAATACTACTACAATGAATTCAATCAGATTATAGGGAAGAAGAGAGAGGTGGACAGAGGGTATCAGGGAAGACTTTGAAGGTGCAGCCTTGAAGAAGAGAGGCTTCCAACAGGGCAGAGAAGAAAGGGAAGGCATCCTGACCAGGGGATGATAAAAGCACAGAACTGCTTGCCTCACAGAAAACAGATACCTTGAATTCTCCCTCAAACCACAATTCCTGTAAAAACCAAACAAACTTAAAGAAGTTAAAATGAACAGCAGAATGCAATTAACATCCTCTAAGAGACCCACTGCCTTAATTTCAGCTGCCCAGTTCTGATGATTTTAAAGCTATTTGTTAGTATTTGCATATTTTTATTAAGTTGTTTTCTGTAGAGAATACTATTGGGCAATTATATTGCATCACAATGACATCCAAAACAACTTCTTCAACCCATTCGTAGATTCCAGTCTTTTAGAAGTTGTAGGAATTATAGCTCCCCTATCTAGCTAAAGAGGGGTTTGGATAAAGGAGATAAACTTAATTTAAACCATAGACTGTTTGAAGATTTCTTCCCCATTGTAATTATAAGAATTATATTTAATACTCATATAACAGATATCACATCTTGTTGGGAAAACAACTCCCTTCACATAAATTGGAAAAAATACTGCAAATGTTTCATTATGTCTGTTGTTTATTCTTTCTAAAACCCCAACAGAATCATCTTCCTCAAAATTAATCCTGATTATCACTAAATGTTCTTCACTTACTTGATTCCTGACTGCTTAACACTTTTTTTTTTTTTGTCTTTGTGTGTATGTGAGGGTTTAAATACACTGATGAGTTTTAAACCTTTTTGGATGAGGATATTTGCAAGACCACTGTCATAAATTCTCCTAGCACAGAATATCTGGTGATATCTCAGTGCACAAAAAGACATTATAACAAATATGATTATATGTAAGAAATTGGATGTAGACCTGTAGTACAATAAAAGCCTAAAATTTTTCTTATGCTAAAGTAACATTGGAATAAAAATAGGCCCAATTCTATTATCTCTACAAAGTCTGACGTTCTTCTAATTTCCATGATACATTAGGATTGCTTACTCCTATTTGAGAACATTAGAGACACTACTGATAGGACTTTAATTGAATTATGACTGATTCTATTTGGGATAGCAGTGTGCCCTGCCTAAAAACACCACACTTCCCAGCCTCCCTTATAAGTGAAAGCAGTAGCCATGTGACCTCATTCTGGCCAATGAAATATAAGTGAAAGTCACCTGGTGAGTCATCTAGGAAAAGCTATTGTTTTCTTGTTAAAGGAGACACACTCAGCTAGCAAACATTTTTGCTTTTTGCCTTTCCTTTTCTTCCTACCCAGACTGCAGATGTGATGACAGAGATAGTGCTGCCATGTTGGACCATGAAGCAACAAGCATGAAGACATACAAAGGATGCTGAATGGAAAGATAGGAGTCAGAGAGCACTGTAGGGTTTCTATGCCAACTCTGATATGCCTTCCAGTGGAATTTTTTTTTGCATGAGAAAGATAAACCTTTACTTATTCAATCTGCTATTGTTATGGACTTTTGTTATATTGTGTTATGGACTGATAAATTCCTCATTGATAAATCAGGGAATGATCCAATTTTAGTAACACTTTATCCGTGTGATCTTTCCTCCTTTGAGACACATTCTCAGTGTCTGAGAGGAGTTGTGAGGATTAAACGAGTTAGTACAAGTGAGGTGTCTGGAATAGAGACTGATATTCAGTAAATGTTGGCTACCATTAGAGTAAGTGGGTACAAGTTCCAAGGAAAATCTCAATTCCTTCTCAATATTTCAATCTAGGAGAAATTAGGTGAAGTGAATATTAGACTTATTAGAATGTTACTGTTGGTAGTAGCAGATAACCCATTTTTAATTATAACTTAATTATTTTATACTCTGTTCAACACTTGATTTAAGGTGGCCCACAGCAGAAAAACATGCAATAAAATAATCAAATAAAAATAAAAAACATGTCAGGGGAAATTAATATCAAAATAGGAATTAAGGAGGGTGAAAAACATAGAGTACAGATCTGAACACCATTCAACCTAGTAACACAGTAGTGGCTAAGTTATAAACCCAGCCCAGAGGTTCCTGGTGACTACATGAAAAAGGAGTATGATTCAATAGCATTAATTCAATAGATGTTTATTAAAAGTCTATTAGGTGCCAGGCGCTCTACTAGGTTCTAAGAATATAATGGACAGAAACGCAGGTACACAGGACTTCCCTGGCAGTCCAGTGGTTAAGCGTCCACGCTTCCACTGCAAGGAGCACGGTGTGATCAAAAACAAAACAAAACAAAACAAAACAAAAAAAAGTAAAGAAAAGCAGGTATATTCTCTGCACCATGGAGCTCACAGTCAAGAGGGAGAAAAAGACATGAATTAAATAATCATGCACGTTTTTCAATTCGGACAACAAGAAAAAAAATGTATGTTCCTTAGGGAAAGCAAAGCTTTTCTATGTACTTCACTCTAGATAAAATTTCTCATGTGGAGCATTTCCAACCCAATTTTGGTGGCCAGGCGTGACCATGAGGCTGTGCCTTTCCAATTCCAACCTGGTTACAATGGATCCACTTCCTTCTCTGCTACCAGATTCTGGTTTTTTGGTTGGGAAGAGGGATATAAAATATAATCATCAGCTTTCCCTAACTGGAGGTCTGTTCTGATTACTTCACAAACTGCTAACATTTTAGACATTCTTATTCATTATATGAAACCCCACGAGAAAATAAAACTATTGAAAAAAATTTTTATTGCAGGTTTTCTTGACATAGAGTAAAACAAATCCCTTTGGTTTTACTCAAATTTATTTCTTATGAGCCTTTAGGTAAAGTTTCTAAGAACTACATTCTATAAGAAATAAGGGCTTTTCCAGGCCAGAGAATTTTGCCTTTGCCATTGCCATTGCCACTGAGTTAAGGCCAAATGGAACTTAATCTACCTTGTTTATCTGGCATCAAGGATAAAATATTACACATATTTTCTAGATAATACAAGTTGATTCTATCAAGTACCAGGACTTCAAATTTGAGAAAGAAACATGTCTAAAACGCCTTTTGAACGATGAAAAATCGTAATTATAAACATCTGTTTTGATACCAGATAAATGTAGTTCTGATTTTGACATGTTATTCTTTCCTTAAGGTCAAGCTAACTTTCCTTCTCCTGCTGTTCTTGTGTCTACTTCTATTAACACCCCTTTTTAGTTTGCTGCTACTTCTTACTTGCTTAAGACTGTGAAATAATCATGTTTCCTAGAACTGTGTGTCTAATAAGATCCAATAAGCTGTGAGTGAGGGCCCAGGCTTTGTGACAAGCTGTTTTCCTCTGAAGCTTCTAAGACACCATCTGTTTATTCCTAAATTTAAGATTATCTTCCAGAAGGATGGGGTTTCCACAGGTCTTATCTCAAGTTGCTAGAGTTATAGTGCATCTTGAGAGTCAGCGTAAAGGGCTGGTTCCACTTCACAAGATGTGTGTGAATCTTACCTCATTGTGTGCAACCTTGGTGAATAAAACTTGGTTTACTACAGAATATGCAAAGGTGTTGGCAGGAGCTGAATACAGCACAAAATCAAGGACAACAAACCAAATTGGGAATATTTATGGAGCACCAGTTACGTGTAGGGCTTGGTGTTGGTCCTGTGATCTGGGGTAATTTCTGTCATCAAGAAGGACCTATAGCTTTATGGGGTTTTGAATAAAAGGGAAACAGCCATCAAGACTCAAAGCAGGAAGAAAGCACTTACTTTGGAAGCATGTGTACCACAACTGAAAAGAGAAAAAGCAGCTCAACATGGTCCTTTCCCAAAGGTACATGCAAATTCATGGAACAGGTCATATTTTTAAAGTAAGCAAATGAAAAAAATGAAGTAATTATTAACTCCCGGAAAGATAAAGAATTACACCAAGAATGTAATTAATCATAGTATACTATGTGGCTTAGCAGCAAGCAGTATTTGCTTAATCATAATAGCTAAAAATACTCAAAGTGGATTAACCCAAACATTATGATGTAACTAATGGGGAGGATGAGGGAGGAGAAGGATATGAGAGATATAAGGATATTTTATTACCATAATAAAGAGTCATTAGACAGTGTCCATAATTGATTAATTAAGAGGTAACAGTATATTTATGTTATGTAAAATTTGGGATAAATTAGAGGAAAAAAATCACTAAAAGAGATGTAGTAGCATGTGGGTGAAGTGGGAAAGGCAAGGAACTGCTCTTTTTGGTGACTAACATTTTCGATTCTTTGACTTTTGATCTTTGATAAATGTTTAAGCTAAAAAATTAATTAAAAATTACACTTTGGACAGAACAAAAAAAGGGATTGAAGAGCAAAAGATCAAGAGGGAATGATTCCTTGGGAGCGGCAGTTGACAAAGCAAATTACAGAATATACTCAATGAGAATCAGATGAAACACGGGAGATAAAAGGCTTGGGACCAAGAGGTCCCAGAGAGGCATTCAGAGGAGAAAGGCTGCAACCAGGAAGTCTACACATTCACAGCTGCATCCAGGCCCCGGTGCTTGCCCAATAACAAAGCCACTTCTGTCTGGGAAAACCACAGCAAGGCCAGGCAGGGAGCAGAGAGTCTTTAATTGGGGTGGCGAATGAGCGGCCCTGTGAACTCCAGATGCCTCCAGCAGGCTGGGGCATGATTTCTGTTCCTCCCTTCTTTGCCCACTTGTTGATGGCCTTGCCTTGTAGCATTGTAGGTCTTTTGGCTTCTCCCTCTCCTCTAGGTCCTGAGCTGTCTTTCTGCCTCTTTGCTCTTCTATCCTGAGCACCTGAAGACCAGTGTCCCATGTTCTCACCTCACTTTCCTCCCTGTCAAAATGCTTCCCTTTGGGTTCCATTCCCTCAGAACCATCTGAGTGACAGGCCAACTAATCTAACAATCCAATCATAAAATTGGTGGTAACAAAAGGCTGAAAACAACTTAATATGTTAATCTTGTCTATTAACATTTCTAATTAAATAGCAGCCTTCAGCGCTCCAACTCAGAGGAATTATTTATCTGGGAAAGTTGGGCAGTCAGCATCCATGCTAAGTGAAATAAGTCAGAGAAAGACAAATACTGTATGATATCACTTATATGTGGAATCTAAAAAAAATACAACAAACTAGTGAATATAACAAAAAAAGGAAGCAGACTCACAGATACAGAGAATGAACTAGTGGTTACAATGGGGGGGAGGGGCAATAGAGGGGTGAAGGAATGAGAGGTACAAACTATTGGGTGTAAGATAGGCTCAAGGATGTACTGTACAACACGATGAATATAGGCAATATTTTGTAATAAACGTAAATGGAGTGTAACCTTTAAAATTTGTATTAAAAAAAATCCAGAGGAGAGGGATGTAGGGTAAACATCTCCTATTTCCCTGAAATTGTTCTATGGAAGAAACATTTGTGCATAAGGCGTGCTTCAATGTCCCCAATTAAGGTTTTTTGGTATTGTTCCTGTACCACCTTTATCTCCCACAGCATTCTGAAAATTCAGTCCATTCTACACACTACTTTGTGCTTATTGATAGGTAAGTTTTCCTAAGACAGGTCACAAGTGTGTCCTTTGTCTTTCTTAATTGGTCCATGACCAACAGAGTTGGCATCCTGTTGTCAAATGATGTGAAATCTCTATTATCCTTTATTATCTACTTATGTCCTCATTAACTAATTTCTGAGGCCTTGACTAAAGTGGTAGCATGGTCCTTTGGCTAAGAAACTTGTGCCAGTCATGAGATGAAGCTCATATAGGAAAGGAAGATACCAGTCTATTCTTCTGTATGAAGAGAGTCGAGAGAAAAGAAGAGAACCTATCCTGAAATAGAGGAAGGAGACAGACCACATAGGCCAAGAACTGAGATGCTTGGCAAGAGTTGATCTCTAGCAGAGATCTTCAGTATGGAGATCCTGTTGTGTTTCTGGGAGGTCAGGAACCCACATGGAACTTCGGGGACTTGGTCATTTTAAAAGATTCTTCTTTGCTTTGACTGTCCAAGCTAGGCTCATAAGCAGGGTAAAGTATTGGGAAATGAATGATGTGTTAATACTTTAATTCTCAATATCTCATTATATACACAGAACAGAGTTGTTATGACACTGTGGATAAAACCACCTAAATATTTTTTGACCTGTGTTTTGTTTGTCTGGTTATTTCAAAATCCCAGAAATGGTGAAGGTTTGACTCCTTAAATGGACCCAGGTATAAAAATGGTTAAATTATTTACTACAAGGTAGGACTATGAATGAATTAGAAATAGCTAGGAATGGCAGTTATTGAAAAATAAAAAGATTTTTACTAATTTAACAAAAAAAGTGTCTTAACGTTAAAAAAATCTTTTTTTTCTGCTTTTTATCCCCACAGGTTTTAAAGAAAATATAACCAATTCCAAATGTTCTAAAAATTGAAAGCACAGGTGAGAGTATAAATGTTTTCTCATTCCTTTCCATTTCTGTTGTGAAAGCCTGAATGCTATGTCTATTACTTCAATTACTTCCTAATCCTCAACAAGTGGCAGCTTCCAGAGAAACAAGCAAGGTCTGTGGGAAAACGTTTAGAGCCTCTAAAACTTAACCTGAAATTTGAAGTGATTGAGAAAAACAAAACAAAAACAAACAAACCGGTAAATTCTCAAACTGGATACAGTCCACAAAACTCTACAGTTATGCTGTCCAATATGGTAGCCACTAACCACATGTGGTTAGGATGACTGAGGAAGTGAATGTTTAAGTCTGTTTAATTTTAATTAGTTTTAATTTAAAAAATGAAGCAGTGTAAAATACTTTTCCTAAAGTATAACTTTATTGTTTTGGTAGGTCTATATTGCACTTTAACTGTTGTATCATGTCAGACACTATGTTATAGTGGGTGTTTTCGGCACATGTGTCCTTTCTAATTTTACACATGAACACATAATCGAAGGATTAATTCAGTTCAAATTATTTTCTTCTATGCGTCGATGTAACATAATAACATGTTTCTTTGAATACTGTATTCAGATTAGCACAAGTTACAGTGATGCAAATTGAAATGCTTACTCTTTTAACTGTAATAACTGAATTAATTTTCTAGGTAAAAATAAGTGTGAATGAACTTTAAATTTAAAATGAAGACATCCTACTGGTGGGGAATTGAGGGGAGATGCAGAAGTAGTACAACAGTGAAGGAAAAAAGAGACTGGAAGAAGGTATATTGCATACTTCACAGGAAAAGGCATTTGCAATTTGCTGTGGCAGAGCAAAGTGAAAAAGCTGTGTTTGTGTAAAAAATTATTTTTTAAGATAATAAAATGGACAATATTAAGAGATTTTTAGCAAAATGTAGTGAAATTGATAAAAAGTTTCCCCTTAAGAGTCAAAAAACTTGATGAGAGGAGTTGCCTGATATCAGAATTTAATGTCCACGACTTCCCTGGTGGTGCAGTGGTTAAGAATCCGCCTGCCAATGCAGGGGACACGGGTTCAAGCCCTGGTCCGGGAAGATTCCCACATGCCGTGGAGCTGCTAAGCCTGTGCACCACAACTACTGAGCCTGTGCTCTAGAGCCCGTGAGCCATAACTACTGAGCCCGTGCCACAACCACTGAAGCCTGCGCACCTAGAGCCTGTGGTCCGCAACAAGAGAAGCCACCTCAATGAGAAGCCCACGCACTTCAACAAAGAGTAGCCCTTGCTCGCTGCAACTAGAGAAAGCCCGTGTGCAGAAATGAAGACCCAGTGCAGCCAAAAATAAATTAATTAATTAAAAATAAAGAATTTAATGCCCAATAAAATTTTTTAAATGAGTTTTCAGAGGACCTGAGCTTTGGGAATTCCCTGGTAGTCCAGTGGTTAGAACTCTGCCACTGCAAGGGGCACAGGTTCGATCCTTGGTCGGGAAACAAAGATCCCGCAAGTGGCAGGGCACAGCCAAAAAAAAAAAAGAGGGACTGAGCTTTAATTTTGGCCAGCTGTAAAACTGCTTGGATTCTTGAACACATTCAAACACAAACACACACACACACACACACACAATAGGGGAATGGTAATAGAAATTATTCCAGTTACGGGAGTTGAGATAGAAAATTATAAGGAAAAGACTAAGAAAGATATTTTACAAAAAGTGAAAGATCTTTAATTAAGGCACCAAACAGCTGCCCAAACATGACCTTTCTAACAATAAGATCATCTGATTCAAAATTTGAAAAACTGCCAATATTTTTCTTTAGCTTTAAATACCATGCTACACAAGAGATATCGCCCAATTAATTCTTCAGTTATGTTTTTCTCAAAGAAATGTTGTCAATTTGTGACCTAAAATCAAACTCATGATGTGCATATTTGAGTCTTTTACATCTGTCAAAGAGGAGTTTCAGCTAGATTTGGAAAAAAATTATGTTTTATCATAGTGGATGGTGCTCCAACTGCATTAGGTAAAAAATTCAAATTTATTGGAATTTTAAAACAAGTGACTAATGTTTTAACTAGTGGTTACAATGGGGGGGAGGGGCAAAAGAGGGGTGAAGGAATGAGAGGTACAAACTATTGGGTGTAAGATAGGCTCAAGGATGTAGACATATATGTCTACATATATGTCTTATACTTACATGACATATAATACTACATATATACTATATACTACATATACATACATAGTATATACATATACTACTACATATATACTACTTATATGACATATATGGTATCTATTGAAAATTCATGTACTCAGTTTGCTGAGGCAGACTCCATGACAGTGTTATGGATATAGTTGTTAAAATCTTTTAATATGTATGTGCAAATGCTATGAATCATCAGAGATTTATGAAACTGTTGAAAGAAATAGAAGACAATGGGTTTAATGATCTTGTGTTCTTTGCCAATGCTCATTGGCTGAGTTGTGGAAGAGCTTTACAGATTTACTGTATTAACTCTGATTGTCTTGGAAAAAAGGATGCTTGCCAAGTATTCAATACCCAAAGATAAAAATGCAGTGGGATTTACATTTTCTCCCTGGTATTATAGTGCATGTGAATGAGCTAAATTTAAAGCGCCAAGAAAAGGGAAAACTCTGGCTAGACAGAACAGTTTATGTTGAAATGAAAACTTTTCATAATATAAATTAATAATAATGATTTTACACGATTTTTAGTAACATGAATCAATATGCAGAGTATTTTCATGAAAATTGGCTGCCAAAAGGACAAAGAAAATTTGAACACTTTGTTGATACTGATAAATTTAAAGTTGTATTTCAATACTTTTTGAATTTGATGTTAATAATCCTGAGTGGGGGACTTCCATGGTGGCACAGGGGTTAAGAATCCGCCTGCCAACGCAGGGGACATGGGTTCGAGCCCTGGTCTGGGAGGATCCCACATGCCGCGGAGCAACTAAGCCCGTGCGCCACAACTACTGAGCCTGTGCTCTAGAGCCCGCGAACCACAACTGAGCCCACATGCCACAACTACTGAAGCCCGTGCTCCGCAACAAGAGAAGCCACCACAATGAGAAACCCGCACACCACAATGAAGAGTAGCCCCTGCTCGTCGCAACTAGAGAAAGCCTACATGCAGCAACAAAGACCCAATGCAGCCAAAAATAAACAAATTAATTAATTAAAAAAATAATAATCCTGAGTGGACATAGGAGAGAGTGAATTTATTTAACCTGGACAGATGTAGTTTTGAAACTGATATGCTTTTGCTTCAAAGTCAAATCAAATCTTCTTAAAAAAAAAAAAACAAAACAGTTTTGTCAATGTGGTTGCAAATATTAAAGGAAATTATTTTTGGATAATTGATTAAATTGTTGGAAAACTTTTAAGTACATTTGGAACAACAGGTACAGGAATCTATTTTTTAACTGTAAATTTTATGTATACACTGAGATGTTCTATAAATATAAAAACTATACTGGATTTTGAAGACAGTATGAATACAGGAATGTACAATATTAATAATTTTTATGTTGATTACATGTTTAAATTATAATATTTTGGACATATTGGGTTAAATACAATTTATTGTTCAAATTAATATCATCTGTTTCTCTTTTACTTTTTTTTAATGTGGGAAATAACAAATTTATTTATTTATTTATTCATTCATTCATTCATTTACGCATGCCGTGCTGCGCTGCTTATGGAATCTTAGTTCCCCGACCAGGGATTGAACCCAGGCCCCCTGCAGTGGAAGCGCAGAGTCCTAACCACTGGACCACCAGGGAATTCCCCAAATTTAAAATTACGTGTTGCTTGCATTATATTTCTGTTGCCTATCACTTGCCCCAAAGTCCTGGCAATACGGATTTTGCCAAAACCCCAAAGGTTATCAGTATCTAGTTATACATAGCATCACTTGGATCAATGCCAATTGTCATGTAATGAATGTCAAGTTGTTTGTAAGTCATTGATCCACTCACATCCTCCCCCCATTGTAAACTAGGGCATCTCTTTGTGAGATGCCTGGTGAGAGTTCAAAGTCCAGTCTGTGGTCATGAAACAAAATTTTGCCTGTGATGGAGGAACTGCACCAGTGACCTCAGACTGGTTATCATTTACTTCAATCAACTGAGGTAAACCCTGACCGGAAGGATAACCAGAAATCAAATCCTATAGATTATGTCAGTCAGAATCGATATGCTCACCTGTACCTGAAAACAAATGGACTTACAGTGCCAAGGCCTTTATGAGATAAGACAACAGCTGAAGTCATTCATTGTCTAAGTTCCTGAAAAAGAATGGAGACCAGCCAGAATCAATACGTTCCTGAGCTAATCAAGGAGAGATTGCTACGGAGGGAAAAGTAATCTGGAAGCCTCTCGCTATGTCCCCTAGCCACATTTTCCATACTATCTTCATGTCTGGGTTCATGCCAGATTCAAGGTATTTGTGGTAATGATGTCTTGTGGTTTAAAAAAGCAATTACTGGATTTCAGTCAGAAGATCTGGGTGAGACATTCCATCTTACTGTTTACTGAATAAATGACTTTGGGTAAATCATAGTCTCTCAGTTTCCTGTTCTGGACTAGATCAGATGATTGTTAAGAAACTTCCAGAACCAACTTTGCATTTCTAAGTTGTTCTGGCAGTAGCTGAGACATGAAGCCTAAACTGTGTAAAACTTACTTAAAATCTCAATTCCATTCTAAGAATTGCAAGTGAAAAGCCACCATTTTCCTTCTTCTTCATCAGTGGAAAAAGAGAGTGGAGTAATTTCCTTGTGTGATTTTCTATTTATAGAGAGTCCCTATTATATTGTTTTATAACAGCTGCTTGATATTTTCCCCTTATCAAAAACTAAGTAGCAAGAAAGAAGATTTAGGAGTGCTGTTACATTTCTAATCTTGCTCTTAATAAGTGTGGAACCCTAAAAATGAAAGGCTGTATTAATAATAGCATTACAGGAAAAAATGGCCAAGGAATCATTTCTTTATCTCACTCATTTCATAAAGCCTCCAAATGTTAGTCTGAGCTAACTTTTAGTGGTATTAGAAGTGGAAACTAGCTCTCCAGGGATAATTTTTATGCTAATTTCCTGCACCTCAACGTACACAATTATTATTGGGCATGCGAATGATCCATTCACTGAATGAAGAAAAATTATTCCAAATGATTATTGATGAGTTAATCAAGATAACCATGTCAACTTTCTTTATCCATTAGTGGCAACATCTACAGTATTTCACAGTCATAATAATAACAGAGCCAAATGCTAATGGGCGAGGTAATCAGACCTTAATGAAGAACAGTGAAAAATCTGCTTTTTAAAATAGTTTACAGTCTTCATAATCACTGAAGTGGTCAGTTAGTCCCAAGATTCCTCATATTTCATAATGTGTGTTTGCAGATTTTTTGTTTCATTTCAAAAATAGCTGAATTTTACTAATATAAGAAAGAGTAGAAATAAATGGAAATAAATGGAGAGGGACTCTTTTTAAGTGAATACATATTTTAAAAGCTATTCATATTGCAATGGTGACTTAAAGGGGGAAATCTCTATCCATTCACAAACTTACAATTATACGTCTATGCTTTTCCTCCTATTTTTATCCTTTCACTCAAATTTGGTCATTTTATTAATATAAGCTCAGATAAGTTTAGACTTGCAAGTTTATTATAATTATTTATTATATAGTATGGCTTAAATTTGTATTTATTGATTGATTCTGATACCCCAGTGTGTTGTCATGATAATCTGAGAAGCTGCCACTCACAATCCAGTTCTGAAAAAAAGCAATTTACAGTGGTTCCCTATGAATGTCACTATACTTTATATCATATAACCTCATTACCCTGGTACCATTAACAAAATATTCTAGGGAGTAGCAAATGACTCAAAGATACTCAGTTATCTATAATCTATACTTGGTCTGTGACCCATAAGATAGCTTGACACAAGAGCTCACCCCAAAAGACACTATACTGAATATTAACTGGGCATCTGAATGTGAGAGACACCCAGAGATACAGGAGAGGTGGTACAGAGAAAAAGCAGTGCACAGAATCCATGAGAAGAAGTTCTCAATAAACAGAAGCCATGAGCTGGTTATGGAGTGGGGGAGTCAGTAGCAAGCTGGGGAAGCAAATCTTTACACTAAGCCTCGAGTATGGGAAGTGTGGCTGTCCTGACAACACCACTCTGAGAGCTGCTGTTGGGTCAACACTGTTTCTATTGTATGTCAAGATCTACCTTTCATCCTGAGGGAATTTCTGGTTCCCTGTAGGGTCTGGTTATGCCAGTGGTTTTCAAAATGTTGCTTGGGATTCTCCAGGAGTTCCAAGAAGTTGTTTAGGGGCCTCCATCAAGGAAGAGGGGGATATCAAATGGATAGGACCTCACTGAGCCAGCATCAGCCACAGCAGTGCTCTTTGTTCTGTTTTGCATATTTTTTTTCACATGAGATTTCATGGAAAGGAAGGGTTCTATTGTGGTTAAAAGTTGTCCTTTCAAGGATTCACCATTTTTCCAAAGAAGACATACAGATGGCCAACAGGCACATGAAAATATATTCAACATCGCTAATTATTAGAAAAATACAAATCAAAACTACAATGAGATATCACGTCACACCAGTCAGAATGGCCATCATCGAAAAGTCTACAAACAATAAATGCTGGCGAGGGTGTGGAGAAAAGGGAACCCTCCTACACTATTGGTGGGAATGTAAATAGGTATAGCCACTATGGAGAACAGTATGGAGGTTCCTTAAAAAACAAAAAATAGAGCTACCATATGATACAGCAATCCCACTCCTGGGCATATATCTGGAGAAAACCATGGTTCGAAAGGATACATGCACCCCAATGCTCATTACAGTGCTGTTTACAGTAGCCAAGACATAGAAGCAACCTAAATGTCCATCGACAGAGGAATGGATAAAGAAGATGTGGTACATATATACAATGGAATATTACTCAGCCATTAAAAAGAATGAAATAATGCCATTTGCAGCAACATGGATGGACCTAGAAATTATCATACTAAGTGAAGTAAGTCAGACAAATATAAATATCATATGATATTGCTTATATGCGGAATCTAAAAAAAAAAAGGATACAAATGATCTTATTTACAAAACAGAAACAGATTCACAGACAGAGAAAACAAATTTATGGTTACCGGAGGGGAAAGGTGGTGGGGAGGGATATCTTAGGAGGTTGGGACTGACATATACACACTACTATATTTAAAATAGATAACCAACAAGGACCTACTGTATAGCACAGGGAACTCTGCTCAATAATCTGTAATAACCTAAAGGGAAAAGAATTTGAAAAAGAATAGACACATGTATACGTATAAGTGAATCACTTTGCTGTACACCTGAAACGAACACAACACTGTAAATCAACTACAGTCCAATATAAAATAAAATTTTTTTTAATAATTAGGAATTAAAAACAACAACAATGACAAAAGGATTTGCCATTTGCATTAAAGAAAATTCACTTTAACTTTTGTTGAGCATCATCTTAAAATGTGAGACTGAGAGGCTTATTTTTTCCTTCTACACTCTTTTTTCCCCCCTCTATGCATTTTTTTTAAAAAACACTAACATTTTATGATGACATGTCAATCGCATACATCCGCAACTCTTTCATCATTTTGTCCCACCAGGTAACTTTTAAAGCTACTCTTTGTCATTTATTCTTCAGTGCAATTGGGCAGCAGCTCCCAAACCTGGCTGGTAATGAGAATCATCTAGAAAGCTTTATAAATAGCAGATCTCTGGGCCCTACATTCCATCTACAAGCATACCTTTGGAGACTGGCTTCTGGAGAAATCTGTATTTCTAAAGCTCCCCAGATAATTCTGATTCTCAATCCAGTTTTAACACCACTAAATTAAACCCAAAAGGTACTGATTGCCTATGGGGGGCAGGGTTGGGGAGAGAAGCAGGTAGGTCAAATGAAGTGTGATTCTAAGGGGAAAGGAAAAATTCTCCTAATTTACAATTTGATCTAGAATTGGCCCAGGGAGCATCCATTAAGTAGAAGTGTTCTTATTCTATGCATCCTTTAAGTAGAAATGTTCTTATTCCATGCTCTTAAAACTGGTATATTGTGGGTGAAATTTAAAAGTAAGTTAGAGTGAGGAATAATAAAAATACATGCAGAAACTTTCACTATTTTATTTAAACTTAAGATGTATAAACATACACTCTTTAGTCAATCTTTTATGCAGTCATGGCCTCATCCTGGCCTATACACCTTTGCCTATGGAGTTTCCCGTCATCCTTCTTGCATAAACTACACTTAAAATACTTCATCTACTTTTCAAGTTTCATTAACCTTAAAGTGGGTTCTTTAAGGAATTTAGACATTTGCAAAGCTGTCTGATGTGTACAGAATTCTTTTACAATCTATAATTGTATGAAAAACTTCTAAATTTTTCCACTTAGCTTACCCACTTGACTCAAAGGCAATTCAAACATTCAACTAAATTTTTATAAACACAATTCTTTTTGCACTCATATGGATTTCTATAATACTTGATTAAATCACATAACAAGCAACAAACAGTACCAACATAAATAGATTTGGGGAAAAATACAATTGACTCTCGGTACAGACACCTTAATTAGAAGTGCATACTGCAGAGTTGTCTATAGTTCCAAGAATGCAGTCTGCTTGGGTCATCAATCAGTGTGTTTTGTAGAGATCATTAGTTAATCTGGTGAGATGGTTAAAGTAGAGGTTGGTTAAAAAATCTTCTATTGTATATTACTCTGTAGATATATGGAGTAGAGTTTTAGAAAGTTAAGGTTAAATGAATGCTGGATTTTAGCTATTTACTTTGTGAAATATGCTCCCCTTCAATGCCTCAAGCTTTGACATACTAAATTCTATATATTTTTTCAACTAAGCACAAAGCTGTGATAATGGCCAATGAGTTGGACAGAAAGAGTTCTTCCCTGTGGCTCAGCCAGAATTATGTTTTATTATATTAAGACTACCTCTTATGCAATCCTGTACAAAGTTCAAAAGTAATTGAAAGAATGGGAGAAAACCAATGTGAGGTTGTAAAATAAATGGATTTTTTTAAAACAAAGAAATGCCATTTTATTACTCCAAAGTGCACAAAATAGCCTATGCCAAATTTAAAAGTTGTATTTCTAAGAGAGAATCTCAATGAGCTGATAGACACATATCAATTGCTGGTAGGTAAGCAGTTATTGTGTGTAAAGAAGCATGTCTTGTATTTTACACTCAATAAATATTTAATGAATGAATGACTGAAATATGTGGGTGCTTCCAGAGTGTTGGAAAGTTATTTTAAAATCTTCATCTCTATAATTTAAAAAATGTTAATTTACTTACTAAATAATCAGATGTCTTAAAAATGGTTTCCTGGGCTTTTTTCAGAATTGTGGGCATCTGGTGTTTTGTTTTCCTGGAGAGCACGTTATGACATATGGTAGAGTGATTAAGAGCATGGATTGTGGAGTCAAACAGAGTTCATATCCCAGTTCCACCACTTACTTGTTTGAAATACTGGGCAAGTTAGCTTGACCTCAGTTTCCTCATCTGAAAATGGGAAAAATAACAACAATTACCTCATAGACTTCTTAGGAGGATTAAATGTGACAGATAATACTATTTGTTGGAAAAAAATACTATTTGTTGAAAACACTATCCTTTCTCCATTGAATTGTCTTTTCACCTTCGTCAAAAATTAGTTGCGCATATATGTATGGATCTGTTTCTACACTTTCAGTCCTATTCCACTGACCTAGATGCCTATCTTTATGTCAATACCAGTCTGTCTTGATTATTATATGTTTATAATAAGTCTTGTAATCAGGCAGTGTTAGTTGTCCAACTTTGTCCTTTTTCAAAATCATTTTGGCTATTCTAGATTGTTTGCATTCCATATAGATTTTAGAATCAGTTGGTCATTTTGCACAGCAAAGGAAACCATCAACAAAATGAAAAGAAAACCTACAGAATGGGAGAAAATACTTGCAAACAAAGCGACCGACGAGGGATTAATCTCCAAAATACACAAACAGCTCATGCAGCTCAGTATCAAAAAATGGGCAGAAGATCTAAATAGATATTTCCCCAAAGAAGAAATACAGATGGCCAACAGGCACATGAAAAGATGCTCAACATCACTAATTATTAGAGAAATGCAAATCAAAACTACAATGAGGTATCACCTCACACCAGTCAGAATGGCCATCATCAAAAAGTCTACAAACAATAAATGCTGGAGAGGGTGTGGAGTAAAGGGAACCCTCCTACACTGTTGGTGAGAATGTAAATTGGTATAGCCACTATGGAGAAGAGTATGGAGGTTCCTTTAAAAACTAAAAATAGAGCTACCATACGATCTAGCAATCCCACTCCTGGGCATATATCTGGAGAAAACCATGGTTTGAAAGGATACACGTACCCCAATGTTCACAGCAGCACTATTTACAATAGCCAGGACATGGAAGCAACCTAAATGTCCATTGACAGAGGAATGGATAAAGAGGATGTGGTACATGTATACAATGCAATATTACTCAGCCATAAAAAAGAACAAAATAATGCCATCTGCAGGGACATGGATGGACCTAGAGATTGTCATATTGAGTGAAGCAAGTCAGAGAAAGGCAAATATCATATTATATCTCATATATGTGGAATTTAAAGAAATGGTATAAATGAACCTGTTTACAAAACAGAAGTTGAGTTACAGATGTAGCAAACAAACTTGTGGTTACCAAGGGGGAAAAGGGAGGGCAGGGATAAATTGGGAGATTGGGACTGACATATACACACTACCATACATAGAATAGATAACTAATAAGAACCTACTGAATAGCACAGGGAACTACATTCAGTACTCTGTAATGACCTATATGGGAACAGAATCTAAAAAAGAGTGGATATATGTCTATGTATAACTGACTCACTTTGCTCACAGGAGAAACTAATACAACATTGTAAATCAACTATACTCCAATAAAAAAATTAATTTAGGAAAAAAAAAAGAATCAGCTGGTCAATTTCTAAAAAAAAAAAAAGAAGCCTGCTAGGGTCTTTATTGTGTTTGCATTTAATTTATAGATCAATTGTAGAAAAATTTATTTCAACAATATTAGGACTTGTGACCTATGAACAAGGTATATTCCTCCATTTATTTGTCTTTAATTTCTCTCAGTGATGTATTATAGTTTTTAATGTACAGGTCTTAGACATCTTTTATCAGACTTAACCGTATTTCATATTTTTGATGTTATAAATCATATTATTTTGTTAAATACAATATCTGATTGTTTGTTGACAGTTTATAGAAATACAACTGATTTTTGTATATTCATCTTGTAGCCCACAACCTCGCAAAACTTATTAGTTCCAGGAGTTCTTTTACAGATTCCATCTAATTTTCTACACACAATTGTCATCTGTGAATTAATACAACTTCTTTTCCAATCTAGATACTTTTTTTTCTTTCTCTTGCCTTATTGATCTGGCTAACACCTCCAATACAATGTTGTGAAGAAGTGAAGTGGGTATCCTTTACTTGTTCCTGATTTCAGCAGGGAAGTATTCAGTCTTCCACCTTTCAGTATGATGTTAGCTGTAGATTGTCATAAATTCCCTTTATAAGATTGGAGAAATTCCTTCTATTCTTAGTTTGCTAAGAATTTCTAAATAGCAATTTATATTGAATTCTGTCAAATGCTTCTTCTTCATCTATTGAGATGATCATATTGTTTTACATTTTTAGTTCATCAATATGGCAAACTATGGATTAATTTTTGAATGTTAAATCAATCTTGCATTTCTGGGACAAACTTCACTTGGTCAAATGTATTGTTCTTTTTATGTACCATTGTATTAAAGTTGTTAAACTTTTGTTTAGAATTTTTGTACTTATGTTCATAAAGGATATTGGTCTGTAGTTTTTTTGTTTTTTTTCCTTGTAATATTTTTGTTTGGTTTTGGTATCAGGGTAAGACTAGTCTTGTAGAATGAGTTAAGAAGTATTCCCTCTTCTTCAGTTTTCTGGAAGAGCTTATGTAGAATTGGTATTATTTCTTCCTTAAATGTTTGATAGAATTCACTAGTGAAGCCACCTGAGCCTGGAGTTTTCTTTGTGGTAAAGTTTTAAATTACAAATTTAATTTTTTAATAGATTTAGGGATATTCAGATTATTTTTCTTGAGTAAGTTGTGGAAGTTTGTATCTTTCAAGGGATTTGTGCATTTTATCTAAGTTACTGAATTTATAGGTATAAAGTTGTTCATGATACTCCCTATCTTCTTAATATCTATAAAATCTGTAGTGATGTCACTCCTCTCATTCTTAAAATTGGTAGTTTGTGTCTTCTTTCTTTGTTTCCTTATAAGTTGGGGTAGAAATATATCAATTTTATTGATTTTCTCAGAGAACAAGCTTTCATTGGTCTTTTGATTTTCTACTTTCTTTCTTTCTGCCCTGATCTTTCTTTCCACTTAACTTAGATTCAATTTGTTATTCTTTTTTTTTCCTAGCTCTTTAATGTGAAAGCTGAGGTCATTTTAAAATTTCTACTAAATTTTAATTTCAATTTCTATTAAGTATTTTGTGCAATATATATTCTCCTAAGTAGTGTTAGCAGTAGCCTACAATATTTTTGTGATTTTTTGCATACACTTAATTTGCATATTTAATTCAAAATGTGCTCTAATTTGCCTTTGGATTTCTTCTTTGACTCATGAAATATTTGAAGTTCTTTAGTTTTCAAATATTTGGGGATTTCCCAGAGATCTTTCTGTTACTGATTTCTAATTTACTTCCATTATGGTCAGAGAATATACTTTGCATAGTTGAATCCTTTAAAAATTACTGAGACTTGTCTTATGGCCCAAATATTGTGTATCTTGTTTGATGTCCCATGTACACTTGAAAAGAATGTATGTTCTTCTATACCATGGAGTGTTCTACAAAAGTCAATTATGACAAGTTGGTTGATAATGTTGTCTTGTATATCAAGGGTCTAGAGGTTCATAAACTTTTTCTGTAAAGATCCAGATAGTAAATATTTCCAGTTTTGTGGGCCATACATTCCCTGTCACAATTACTCAAATTTGAAGCTCTATCAAGAAAGTATTTAGATAGATATGGCTGTATTTGATGCACCATGAGCTGGATTTGGACCAAAGGCCATAGTGTGTTGACCCCTACTTTATATCCTTACTGATTTTCAGTCTACATGTTCTATCAATTATTGAGAGATGAGTGTTGTAATCCCCAACTATAATCGTAGACTTGTCTATTTCTCCTTTCAGTTCTGTCAGTTTTTGCTTCATGTAAATTTGAAACTCTATTAGGTGCATAAATGTTTAGGATTGTTATAGCCTCTTCATGAAGTGACCACTTTATAATTATGAAAGATCTTCTTTATCCCTGGTAATATTCTTTAACCTGATACCAGCTTTGCCTGATATGAATATAGCCACTTCAGCTTTCTTCTGAGTAGTGTGAGAGTGGTATATCTTTTCTCTCACATTCTCAGAGCAGCCTGTCCTCAGGTCAAGCTTGTTTCCTACTCTGCCGTGAGGTGAGCCACCTGTGTCTGCCTGGAGATAGGCCTGAGGTTGTCCGGCTCCACCAGTGCCTGGGTGGGTAAGTCTGATTCACTCGGGCATAAATTAAAAAACCACTGGGGCTGCACATTAATTCACAACCCCCAGACTAGCTTTCATCCATAACAAAACAGATTTCAGTGTCTATATTTCCATCCATTCAAAATTTGAGAAAAGAGGGAGGTGTTTTTGATTGCCCTGCTAACTCTCTTGCAGGTAGGAGGTGAGGGGAAGGGAATGTTGCCTGGACACTGGCTTTTGTCTCAAAAATGCTGATTCTGTACACTGCTTTTATTTAACCTCAGGTTGTTTAGCAAGAAGCAGAGCATCTTAATGCTGCCCATTTGGCTGCAGCAAAAATATAAAAATGTTGCTTTCTATTAGCAAGTTATTTTTGCAACAGACATCTCTGTATTTTGTTACCAAGCAAGATAAAGCAGCATCTCCCTGTCCTCATGAGTCTCATCACACTCAAGACTCACCTAGAGATACAGGAAGGATGTGAAGTACAATGATGGGGTAAGGCTCAGAGAAGGGGTGAACCTGAGGGATGCGGTACGGAGGTGTGTAGTTCATCTTCCTTGGAAGAAGAAACACCAGAAAGTTTAATAGTTTGTTTTTGTAGTCATGTTAAAATGAAGAATCCTTTCATCTAAAAACCAAAAACAGCTCTATCAGATATGTCACATGACTTTGAAAGCACAAGCTGGCTGGACCATCTTCTCCATAACATGGTCAGGTCCTGTCACCTGACCTCAAAGTCACATCTTGGAGCCTGGATGATTACACATGCTTGACATTTCCTAGAGATGATTCTAAAAACTATTTGGGGGCAAAACAGACCAAATGTCCAAAGATGGTAACAAGGCCCCAAACCTTCTAGAGAGTACCAGTAGCACAAACCCAGCTCTCTCCTCATGACCCTGTTGTCCAAAAGACAATCATAACATATGCTTTACATATTAATTACATGATATATCGAAGTCCATTTCTTCACATACTTCTGTGGAATTTCTAAGAATTTTTGCATCTTGTAAAATTATTAAAATTCTCATTTGGGTGTTTTCACCTCTGCCTCATCACTCAAGTGGCCATTCTAGGTTTTGGTTTCTACTTCTTGGAAATTATTTAAATATCTAGCCATGTAGAAATTCAAATCTCTCTTAATGAGGCAATCTGTAAGAACTTCTAAGCAGAGACTTCAGTGTTAACTGCTTTTCAATTGCAAGTGATGTGAAAGGTTTCCCGAACAAATGGCTGGCTCGATGGAACGTGTCAACTTTAAGTTCCCTAAAAAGGAAAAGTCTTCCAAGCTTGTCCAAGGCCAAATGCACCCCACACCTTTGCACTATGAGGGATATCAACTTGTTCAACATGCTTAAAGGGAAAACAGTGAAATATAAGTTGACAAGAGGAGAAGAACATCCACAAAGGGGGATCAAGCACAGAGAGAAATCAATCAGAACCTCAGAGGAAGGAGCTGTGCTGAGTGTGACACTTTATAAATGCTAACTAGCTCTTCCTCTGACATTATGAATGTGATACGATTTGGAGAGATAGTAGGGCAAAATGGAGTGAAAACTTAGTCTAGACTAACATTCTTCTTATTCTGTATAGCAAATACACTTATTATCAAAGTTTAGCTCTCTTCAAACATAATTTCTATATGGCCAGTTGTTTTATTTTGCCCCATAGCCTCTGGCCTACTTCTTAACTTTATCCTGTTCTCTGGCACTCAGGGACCAAAGGAGAGAGAATGGATGGTTCCAGGAAATAATAGTCAATTCCAGTAAAATAGCTCAAAGAAAGGTCGTGTGATAATGGGTCTATGGAGGATTCATCTTTCTTTGAGGAAAGTATCAATCATAGGATAGGTATTGGCTACCCGTGTTTTCCAAAGACAAATGGCATAACGGGGCTATTGAAGGACAGTGCTGAGCTCAACCCCATATCAAGGTCAGGGTGAGGCAGGTGAGACGTTTGTAAAGAGCAGAAAGAGGGTTATACTGTGTAAGCCTGTTGACTGCTCCTTCTTTGATTTCAGAGCTGAAAGTTGGTGCCCGTTGCCAGGGGTGTTGTCCACAGAGAGCTTTATGGGACCAGGGGGCTGCTGAGGGAAGAAAGCAAGGAGAGCTGCTTAGACCCATCCAAGAAAGGGACGTGGTGAGATACTTGAGGATCTCTGTTTTTCATTCTAGTGTACCCTGTGTTAGAGAGCTGACAGAGACTTAGGACAGTAGCCCAAATCAGGAATCAAGTGTGTAGATTTGACTCAAAATATGCCTGTCCCAAGCCTTTTAGGAATGGGATATCTATCTAATGAGAGAACCCATCCCATATAATTAGGAGTTGGAACACCAATAAACAAGAGTCCCCAACATATGGGAACTCTAAAAGTACTCCCAAATGTGAATTCCCTCCCTTCCACACCCCGCCAAGACTCAGCCCCAGGAAAAGAGCAAGGTGCAAAGGTGTTGACTCTGGGCACTTAACAAATCCACTAGTGTTTCTACATTACTCACTCTTAGTCACCAGGCATTCACTGAGCATCCACTGTGAGCATGAACAAGACTATGGGCTGTTAGTCTGTGTCATTCCCTGATGTGCCTGCCCTCTTCAACTGCTCCTGCTTCCAACGTCTATGTCATGTTCTTATAGCTCCTGACAATGCAACTGGATTGGGTATTAACAAAGAAGGCCAGAATGAGCTCAAGGGTATTGCATTATTGCTGGAAGAGTGTTCCCATTAATAAAAGCGGGCATTGTGTAATGTTATTCACATATTACTGTACATGAGATGATGCAATGTAATACTGGCCCTCAGTTCACCCAGAGCTTAATGGGAGAAATGAGACTGGTCATTCCAAATCCTTGCATTTTTACCACTGAGAATCATAAAATATTAGCACTGAAAAGGACTTGAGAGAATATCTCACCCAACGTCCTTTGTTTTACCACTGGGGAATCTGAGGCTTATGTTATTCTTCATTGAATCTACCAGCTGGAATCTGTCCAAAGTGCCTGTTTCTACTCACAAATGCAACATTTGAAAACAGATTGGGTCCTGTGCCATCTGCTACCGCCCTTTGTAGACTGGAAGACTAAGAGTCTAGAATATTTCCAAGACATCTAATGCACTTCATCAGCATTATTAGTATTCTGGTTCCAGAAATTCTCTTCCTGAGGGTAGAGTGATGTGGGATAAAGGTAGGGAAAATAAAAGTAATTCTTGTTTTCTTATAATTTCATCTGATTCACTGCTGCATCAAGGTGAGATTTCTAATCTTGGATCTCAGATATTTAGGGCATGGGCCCAGTGCTCTGTGCTTGACACAGAGCTATGAAGATTGTCCAGCTTTGGTAGCAATCTCAAAGGCATGTTTGTGTTGGACCATTTTAAAAATGACATAGTCCTCATAGGAGCTTGCACCTGTGTGTTTGTCTACCCTCTGCCACATCTCCTTAAAAGGGGAGGCGGGTAGGATAGAACGAGTCCAGGCTACATATTCTATACAGCATCAAGACATGGATAATGTATTTCTCAAGTCACTTTTTGCCTGAATTATTTTTGTAATTTTGGAATGGGTTACAAGAAGCTTCCTTAAGAATTATTCTTGGCTTTGGTGAACTTTGTTCAATGGAACAAATGGAAGCATGTTTGGCTTCGTGTGAAATGGCGTAAGAGAAAAGTCATGGACAATATCATTTTTCTCTAGGAAAGTTTTCAACCAGAGAGTACTGCAAATATCACGGGTACATAGAGTCAGTTGAATCTATTGACCCGGGGTTGGCCATTACAAGTGACTTGTTGCCAAAGACATATTCGCCTGAGATCAAGATGCTTAGCAGGACTCCTGAGAATTCCAGAAGGGAGACTGGAAATTAGCAGAGCTTGCTTCTGTTTTTGAGAAGGGCCCTCCTATGTTTACATAATACAAAGCTTTGGAAATAGAAAACCCTGGCCAGAGAGTTAGAGGCCAAGAGAAGAAATAGAAATTAAATGAAATGCTTCCTCTTGCCTCCCCCTCAATCCTGTAAAAATAGACAGAGACTTCCTTTTCCACTTACGGATGGGGAGAGTGCTGCTTTGTAGTTAGCGCTGAGTTGTGAGGCTGAGGCAAGCGGGGTGAGTGTTGACAGCTCTGAATTATTGTATCCCTGAATTTAAACCCCATCCCCAAGAGGGTCTTTGGGTCGGGAAATAGCATGACCTCCTGGGCTATGCATAAGAGTAGGAGGCACTCGACTTAACACTAGGACATTATTTTTTGGCAAGCACTGTATTTACCTAGACTCTTCCACTCACCGGAAGTTGGGTATTGCAACTCATCTCTGCCACTAACCAGAGAGAGAGAGAGAGTAAAGAGTGTTAGAATGGTCTTTTGAAGGATCTGTAGGTTCAAGAGAGAAGAATGTGGTTTTACTTCATTTATTCATTTACTTAAGAAACATTTATTCAACCCCTGCATCTCCTAATCTGTGCAACTTGCCATGTTTGTGGAGAATGGAACATTAAATGACCAAGTTTAGGCCTTCCACGATCTTTTACACTTGTCAGGGAGATAAAAACAGACCCACAAATAATGATAATAAAAAGTGGAATGTTACTTCACTTAGTATGATAATCTCTAGTTGCAAGTCAGAAAGAGAAAGACGAGTACAATAGGATATCACTTATATGTGGAATCTAAAATATGACACAAATGAACCTATCTATGAAACAGAAGCAGAATCACGGACATAGAGAATAGACTGGTGGTTGCCAAGAAGGAGGGGGATGGAGGAGAGACGGAGTGGGAAGTTGGGGTTAGCAGATGTAAGCTTTTATATATAGAATGGATAAACAACAAGGTCCTACTGCATAGCACAGAGAACTATATTCAATATCCTATGATAAACCATAATGGAAAAGAATATTTAAAAAAAAGAATGTGTATATATGTATATATGTATATATAACTGAATCACTGCTGTATAGCAGTAATTAACACAACATTGTAAATCAGCTATACTTCAATTTTAAAAAGTGGAATGTAATACGCTTCTTTAGAAAGATAGGAATAAAAAGTTATAGGAATCTAGAGTTGAGAAGGATCTTGCTGAGCTGAGGAGAGCAGGGAAGGCTTCATGGTAGAGGTGACAGCAGGAATGGTGAAGATAAGTAATTCAGGTGGTGAACAGCATATGCAAAGGCCAAAAAGCATGGAGATATGTTTGCAAAAGAGTGAGTCTTCTAGCTGGAGGCAATGTAGAGAATGAGATGAGAGGAACAGGAGCTAAGGCTGAATGGAAGGTTTTAAATGCCAGGCAGGGAGTCTGGACTGTAGGACAGGAGAGCAATGAGGAACCATGCAGAGATGAACCACGCTGTAGAAGAATTTATCTGGCAGATGGGTTTAGAGGTGAAAGACAGGAAGGAAGAGGTGATTCAGGAAGCTGTTACAACAGTGCAGACCACGGAAAATAAAAGCCGGAATTGGGGGGTAAGGGTGGGAGAGGGAGAGAGAGAGGCAGTAGGAGCAAAATGAAAAGGCAGATACAGGAAACACCGTGGCACTAAAATGGTAACTGATTAGACATGGGGTAGGTAAGGCAGAAGACACTGTCAAAGAAGGCTTTGAGGATTTGTAGCTTGGTTGTAATTCCCCCTGGGTTATGATCAAACCATTTCTATTTAGGGAGGAGGGCTTAAGAGAAATTGCTATGAAGAATGTGTCAAGAGCCCATCCCTGGGAAAAATAATGATCCCCAAAGAAAGAATTCAGTAATGTCTGAGAAGTAGCCTTAGAGAAGGTATTGAGGACTATACTGTGAAAGGGCTTTCCTGAGGGGGATGAATACAGAGGAGGTACAAGGCAGAAGACGACCTGCCTTCAGAGGACTTACAGTTGGGGAGACAAGAATAACACAAAAAATAACATCAAACACTATAAGAATGAATTTAATTAACAGCTCAATCGTGTAGTCCAGATTGTGAATTCTATACAAGCAAAGGAAAGCAATGGGGCTTTGGCGGGGGTGGGGGGGGGGTGGCTCAAGCGTCTTGGAGAAAACAGTACATGAGGTTTCGTTATGGTTGGGATTTGAAAGGATGGAGAGAGGCAGAAGAGCAATGCAAACTAAGGCAGCGTGCTAGGAGTGGACAGTCATGTTTATGAGGGAATGAAGAGACTAAACTGGATGTTTCTTCTCCGGGAATTTAGCAAAGTTCCCAAAGGCAGTCATCTGGGAGATATGAAGGGTGCACAAGAAAAGAGGCATTAGCTCAGTGTACTACTTGGATCAATGGTGAGCCATATTTGCACAGTCAAAAGGGAACACTGACCACTGACTATTAATGAACAATGTTACAATATTGCTATTTGGGGGTGATGGGAGAAGGAAAGTTGGATGCATGTATGTAAAGTAGCAGAGTTCCCATCTTCTTTCCAGGAATCCAGTAAATAATCCTTAAAATTAATAAACCAAGAAATAGCATGGTAAGCATATTGTTTACAAATATAGGGTGTCTGGGAGAGGCAGGAGCTGAGTGGGTAGGGGGTGGTTGCCTCTGGGAGCAAGAAGCCTTCTGGGGTTGAAGTGGGGCAGAGGATGGCTAATTTTAATTATACTATGCAAAATTTAAAACTATACAATTACAGTGTTATCGTTTTTGAGAAAAAGAAATGCCTGGTACTCATTCTGGGGAACAGTCCAGTGGGTGATAATTTGAGTGACTAAGTAAAATACAGGAAGACTTGGACCCATTTTGCTGCCTTTGTTGGAGATCTCAGGGTGCCTTGCCAGGTAGGCTCCTTTTCCACCTTCCTACTGCCCCCCAATCAGCCTACCTGTGATCCTTTCCTGGTTAACGCTACCTGAGCCTTTCATTTGGGATTCTTCCCTCCACCTGGTCCAGGGTCATATGGAAGCAGTGTTTCCAGCTCCACTGATGATGCTGAGGAAAGAAGCTCTAAAACCTCCCTTTCATTGCACTGCAAATTACTGCCAGGAAACAGCAAAAATGATAAATGTGAGAAGATGAGGCTGAATCCAACTTAGAGAGTTCTTACACTCATGAGTAGAGCCTATGGTTCCTAATTCTTGTGTCTGCTCCTAATTCTCTGGCCTAAACTTGATCACTCCATTTTAATTCTGGACGGTCCATTCAGTCAGAGAAAAAAGAAGACCCTGAATGGCACAATTAAGTGTCACAGCAGATGGTTTGCATTTTGGGGGAGTCCCCCAAATCAGGGCAACTTATTTAAGTGAAGGCTAGTTCTACAAAAGAATGATTCTTCTCTCTCCAGACTAAAAAATGATCTTTAGAGTTCTGGGTTTATTTTGAACATATCCTCCTCCAGTTTCTTTCTTCCCCTCTACTCAACTCCCCTCCAAAAAAGGAAAAAGAAAGGTCATTAACCTCTCCAGATCCGTGAAAAGACAATAGCAAAGGTACATCAAAGCGGCATACTTGGAAATTCATATCCAGCTCTGCACCTGTATTTTGGAGACTTCCAAAATAAAGCCAGGTTAGAGTTGTATTATCAGTCCAGGGAGGAAACCTGTAAAAGATGTTTTAGCATATCCTGGTCCTCATCATGCACCAACAGCCTTTTCCTTTAAAAAGTCGCTCTCAATACTAAGTTTCTGCTGAGAAAAGCAAAAGATTTTCTTTTCCTTTTCTCTCTCCGTCTTCCTTCTGCTTGCATCAACACAGCTCTAAGCCCGCGCTCTGGGGCATTTGAGTCTACAAAGGACCTTTGTCTCAGGCAGAGCAGTCAGAAATGGGGCCCTCTGATAGGCTAGCTTGTTATTGATTGAAAGCCCCAGGCACTCAGGTGGCCAAATTTCTTTATCTGGGTTTTTCATAGCCAACAATCAGTGATAAATGGGACACAAATATTCAGCAATAACTAATAAAAGCTCACACTTCTTTCTCAGTCTTTGGGAACCTCCATTTCTTAATGGCATTCACTTTTATCTCAGAGAGGTACCAAGAGTTTAGGCACCAAACTATTATTGGGGCTCAGGTCTTACCCAGGGGCATTTCTCTGGCTCTGGTGTGTCACCCTGTGCCTCTCCTACTAGCACATGGAAGTTTGATGGGATTAGGATATAGTTTTCTCATCTGTCCTGGGATGACAAGCATTTTTGCTTTGTTTTGTATTGTGATTCTGTAGCAGAGTGAACAAAGGAAGTAGAGCAAATGGCCCCAGCAGAACAGTCAGCCTGCCAGAGGCCTGCACCCTGCAAAAGGGAGTGAATGTGTAGGGGAGGGGGTAGCAGAAGAGGCAAGATGTCCTGGCTAGTTCGGCAGATGCTTCCTTCTTATATCTTTCTCATCTTTCGAGGCGGGTTCTGGCAGCACCCAGAGCAGAGTAGTGGGAAGAGCGGCACTTCTAGAAATATCCTCGCTGATTTCTGGGTACCACATATCCAGTCACTGTGCGTGCCCGTGGAGGAGGCCTCAGGATGAAGCTTCAGCGACTGGAATGAAATGCAGCCTGGGCCCTGGCCGCCACCCTGCCATGAAGGGAGGGAACAAGGCAGAGAGAAAGGGAATCTCCCCAGCAGAGCTTCTTCCAAAATATGGATCTGCAGAACGAGTACCTCTCTGGTTTCCTCCCTGTACCATTCAATAGTTAGGCCTTTTCCAGCTGGGCTGACACTTCTTCAATGTGCTCTGAGACAATTTAATGATGCCAAGTTCATTTTAACCTCTGAGTCTGAGGACAGGAATCATTCACATACAACAGTCCTTCAATATCATGTTTCCTTGTCTTGGCTGATTATCACATGGCTTCTCTCTTTTCTGACCACATTTAGAGCCCTTCAAGGTGGGGCCCATAAGATGCTGGCTTTGGATAGACTTTATTGTGACCTCCTGGGGGTATTCTGAATGAGCTAATATGCATAAGTCAATGGGTCCAGTTTCTGGGATACAATGAGGAATAAATGAAATTGTAGCTACTTATTATTATCACTATTATTTATGTGCTAAATATATGCTTTTTGGGTGGATGGACAGACAGATGGATAAATGGAGGTGCATCGTTCTCTGTGGCTTCAGCAAGCAGACATTGCTATGAATTACAAAAGTATTTCCCCAAGGATCTGGTCGGCCAGGTCTCCAAGCTGGAACTGGAAGCTGGGGATGTCCACATTTTTAAAGCTCTACCTCCACTCTCAGTTTTGTTCCAATCTTCACTGGGATACTTGAGGTTTAGTTTAAGAGCTGATACTTGACTCTCCCTGACTCTCTTTTCTAGAGTGAAAGCCCAACTTTTGCTGATAGACTATTGCCAATAGCAATATTATTTCTGGATGGATAATCCTTATCTTGATGGCTGATTTCTAACAAACAGAGAAGAGAAAATAAAAGAACACCATTTCCACACCACGCAGTAGAGAAATAAACAAAAAGGTGACTAGTCGCTACAGTGGCGGAGTGCTTTTGCACGCTCAATTACCTGCCTGAGCTGTTGGCCTGCTTCCTGGCTGCTTTTCTTTGCATTGCTTGACCTTTAGACTAATGCCATTAAAATACATACCTGGCACCACATAAATGGTTTTCAATGGCCTGGCTGCGTAGGGAAAGCTCATTGACGTGCAGTGTATAGTTACTTATGCATGGGAAAAAAGAGATTAAGAGTACTTTTTGACATCAGCTTGCTAGGATCACATTTTGTTATGGCCCCTCTATAGATCAGTGACCTCCCTATGGCTTGTTGGCCTCAAATGACATTAGAGCATCTGGCATTTCCTTCTCTAGCTACCAGGTAAGGAAGTGTATCCATGGCTGAGAAGTTCTCTGCTCTGGTTTCAGTCCTGAGCTAGTTGCCAAGTCACTGGTTGGCGGAGAGAAGGGCATTATGTTCTTCCACACTTCTGTGCTTGTCTGGATTCATCTGTGTCTTTCACCAAAATCTTGGTTTCATTTGGATCTAGATACCAGAGTTGCTCTAAGTGCTTAGAGTTCTTTTCACCCCCTTATCCTGTCCTACCATTCTCTCCCTAGAAAGGGAAACAAGACTATAAACCTGATATGGATTCTGACTCTAAAGCATCGGGGAGAGGATCCAAATGGATAAGAACACCCCTGTGGGTCAAGCTGTAGCATTTTGGTATTCACAGAGCAATTCATCCATTCATGTACACTTTAAACAAGTTCACCTCATTTATTTGTTTTCATTTATGCCAAATAAAAAGAGAAAACAAATGAATCCAAGACATGCCTTTGCTCCCAGAGGAGACAGATCACTATAAGGTATAACATAAAGAGCATGAGAAAGACAGAAAGAACACGACTGTGGAGAGCTGGAAAGATGACGTGTGAACTGGGTTCTAAAGCAAAGGAAAGGGTGTGATGCATAGGCATGGTGGAGAAGGGCATCTGCCCTAAAAGAAATGTGTCTGTCAACATGGCTTTAGAGAACTACTTCCTGCAAGTCAGGGTTTCTTTTTTTTCCAGAGAGAGGGGAACCTGTGAACCTCAGAAAGTATTTACTGTGTTTACCTCATACAGAACTGACTTCAGAGTCAGTTCACAACTCTTTCATCTGGAAACAGACGTGTGACTGTGCCAGACATGTGGAAATACCAGGTAGTTCCCCTCCCATTTTCAGTATCAGCCAGCCATGTGGCCAGAACATCCTGCCTATGCAAACCTATCTTCAGCCTAACTACAGGTGAAAATATATACGTATTATACATTCGCACAATGTACACACACACACAAATATATAATATATATATAAAATAGCTGACATAGAGACATAAAAGTAGGTATATTTGTGAATTTATCACATATTACAGTACATTATATTTACATTATGTATTGTACGTTACTGTTTAGAGTGTGTGTGAGTGTGTGTGTGTGTGTGTGTGTGTGTGTGTGTGTGTATATATGTATATATATATGGTATATAACCAGCAGTTTTCCGTCCCTTTCCTGTTATGGCTACACCATATTTTCCTCACCGTACTTAGAGCATTATTATTATTAGTGCTGATTATTCTGTATGTGCTCTATTTTTCCTTTAGGATCCATTTCCCCTGCCCTGCCCTGTACCCCGGAGGGTGACTCTGTGGACCGTGCTGTCCATGCCCCTTTGCTGACTGGCTTACATTGGGCTCAGCAATCGGAGGCACTGCGGGGACCCTGGAGAGCTGCAGACAGAGGTCTCAGGATGGTCTTTCCTGCTCCTTTGCAGCTTCCTTCCTCCACAACTGCTGCTTTTGTCCTGAATGCCAGTAGCGCTGCTCCCTCTCCTCGTCCCCTCAGCCCTAGTCCCAGCAGAACTGCCTCCATTCTTTCTACTCCCTGGAAGCCTCAACATCCCTTGTTTATTCTTTCCCTTAACCCTGCCCTCAACTCTATATATATTTCTGTCATGCAAGTCTCTTCATGTGAATTATCGTGGGGTGAATTCTGTTTGTTTAAAAAATTAATGGCAAAATGGAGTGGCAAAGTCCAGAGTGTCCAGATACCCTTTTCTTTTTCTATGTATAAACTTACTGGGCAATTATGCTTTGAAGAAAGTTGAGCTGTTATTCAGAGTTTGATCTTATTTCTTCTACTGTTCAATACAATTAAGTTGCTTAAGAGATGCTGTATTATTGCAACTTGATACCTTGAAACCAAATTTCTAACCTATACTTGGACTTTATGGAGATTTTGCACGTCTTCACCTCAATAGCAACCCCAACCCTGGCTTTACCTATCTATCATAAGATAGATGAATAATAAAGTGGGTAAGAGCATACCTTCATTCTTGCAGTTTTCTACTTCTACAAGGCTGTTTGCAGCATAAGCAAATCTATGGAAGCCATTCTGTCTAACCTCATACCATTAGGTAAAGATGGATCTCACACTGGGGAACATCTTGTTGCCAACAGGCCAGGATACCTCTAGTGCTCCAAGCTGCATTTGTTCATCTGTTCCAGAACCTAGCTCTGCTAGGTGCTAGGGCAGTAATTATAGGAAATAGAGAAGGCTCATCTCTGTGAGTCTCCATACTCACCTCCTGCTATTCTCTGCCTTGCTCACTAGGTTCTGGCCACACTGTCCTTTCTGATCTCTTTCATGCCAGAAGGCCCATCTCAGGCCTTTATGTAGCTATTGGCTCTGCCTGGAATACTCTTCCCTCGAATTTTTGCTTAGCAAACTCCTCCAATTCTCCAAGTCTATGGGGATTGATGAGACTAAGTCTGATTGCTTTTATAGTGACTATTCTATTCCTTCATAGCAGAATTGTAATTAAAGTGTTTAAATGTTAAAATATTTCTTTAATGTATATATTCCCCGTATGATTGTAAGCTTCATGAAATCAGTGATTATGTTCGTTTTGTTCACCTCAGTTTCTCTAAAGCCTAGCCCAGGGCTTAGTACACATGCTAAGTAGGTGCATAACAAACTTAGTCGAAGGTTGAATGAATTAATTCATTTGAGGAACTTACAATCATGACAAGCAGTCAAACCATGTGCAGAATGAATAAATGAATGAGGGAATGAACAAATTTATTACTAAGACATTTCAAATGTTGGCGTAAAAACTCACATCATTGGGCTTCCCTGGTGGCACAGAGGTTGAGAATCTGCCGGCCAATGCAGGGGACACAGGTTCGAGCCCTGGTCTGGGAAGATCCCACATGCCGCGGAGCAACTAGGCCCGTGAGCCACAACTACTGAGCCTGCGCGTCTGGAGCCTGTGCTCCGCAACAAGAGAGGCCGCAATAGTGAGAGGCCCGCGCACCACGATGAAGAGTGGCCCCCGCTTGCCACAACTAGAGAAAGCCCTCGCACAGAAACGAAGAAACACAGCCAAAAATAAATAAATAAATTAATTAATTAAAATGAATAATGCTTTAAAAAAAAAAAAACCTCACATCATTGGCAATTTCAGGTTAGAGAGATTGTGATGGTGCTTACAGAGTTTGCACTTAGTTCCCCTAAGTATATTCATGGCTATCTGACCATATATCTGTTCAGAAAACACAGTCCCAGCTTTTACTCCTCTTTATATATCCGTGTTATAGAAAACACTCAGAAATTGTTTGATTGTTAAATTGAAAGAACCATATGATGCCTTAAGAAGCAGTGTCACCCCCACCTCCACCCCCTGGGGTTCTCTGATTCAATTAGGAAAACTATATTTATGTCTTGGACCAGCTTTGTTTTCCTCCAGATGTCCTGGCAGCTGGGGAAGTTGGAAAATAAAAATACCTATCCATAAAGAATAATGGAAACTGAGGCTTGAGATGAGGAAGAAGGAATTCAATGAATGAAATCAGAACCATTAAACCTGAGGTGCCTGCCCTCCTGCTTGTTGTATCATTGTGTCAACACACAGCAATTCCTCTCCTTGCCAACAAGGCATCACAATATCTATCTTTCATGCCGAAAAACAGCAGCTGTAGCACAACCTGAGAACAACACCGCTTCTGTATTGAGAGCCCAGTTTTAAGGAGCTCTAATCACTTCAAAGATAGCATCTCCTCAAAGCTCAGAATATCCCTCAGAGGGAAGGAGGAGGCTTGTATTGTTAAAGGCTCTATTTTGCATACAGTAAAAACAAGGCAAGCTGAGGTAAATGATTTGTCCTTGGTCAGGTGTGAGTCAGAGACTGAGCCACCAGGAAAAGCTTCTTCATTCCTAGGCCATTGTTCTATCCTCCTGATACTGTCTTTGGAGTTTCTGAAGGCTATAGAAGTTGCTTGATCCGGAAGTGTTTACAATGGGGAGACTATCGGGTTGGCCAGAAAGTTCGTTTGGGTCTTTTGGAAAGACCCGAACGAACTTTCTGGCCAACCCGATACACTGTATTCTGGGTTAGGTGCCATATAACTGATGTAGAAACAGAAATATGAATACAGAACTCTACCCGCCATTCTTGTAACTGGTGGGGAAAAACTACGGGGGCGGGGGAGGGGGGAATGCCAGGTGGGCTATTTTTACTTCCCAAAATATAAATGTTGGCCAGTGACCCAGAGAGTTCACATGTGACAAGTGTAACAGGAGCTGCACATCTGTAGTTGTGTTTGCATCCCTCAGTAACTGGTATTTTTGCAGGACCTGTGTAAGCTAGGCACTCCGCTAGCCACTCAGGCTATGGTGTTGAATAATAGGCATTGTCCCTGCCTTCACGGGGCATCTACTCTAGTGAGATCACACACATTAAATAGGGAAAGAAACTAGTAACAACTGTCATGACGGATCAGTCGTCTTCTTTTAAGCAGGCTGGACCCATTTATTAGAAAAGTTCCTTGCCTTTTTTATTCTCTACCTCTCAGAAGGTAAGGCAGAGAATAAAAGACGCACTGCAATATAACCTCAAAATATCTTCCATCTCCAACAGTCCCATCCCCTCCTCCCACACGCTGCACTCCAGCCCCACTCAACTCTGACCACCATTCCTAGCCTGCTCATGTTTATGTTTCTGTGGCTTTGCTGAAATGAGCTGAGAGACCCTTGTTTTCTCAGTTGACAGATCTTAGACTGGAAGTGAGGGTGTGGAGAGGATGAAGTGTCAGGGGTGAGGGTGGGAGCCATTCTGAGGGAGGGATCAGCCACTGAAATGCCCACAGGTGCTGTTAAGTGAAGAGGGTGGGAGAAAGGCTATTGTGACGCCTATTACTGTGGTTAAGGTCTTTGTCTGACATTTTAGTTATTGCAGTAGAAAGAAGACTGGGTTAGGAGACTGGGTGGCTGGGCTGTAGTCTTGCCTCCATCTTGGATAACTCATAGACGTCTCTAACCTCAATTTTCTCTTTGGTCACTTAAGCAGGTAAGATTAGGTGTTCTTTGAGGGCTTCAGAGTAATACTGTACCTATCATTCTTTAACCTGATTTTACGTGTATAAAATGTGTGTGTGTGTGTGTGTGTATAGGAGCACAGGGTGGTAGGATAGGGGACAGTGGTTTTTAAAATTGGACCAGGCTTTGGGAACTACTGGTTTCTTCCAACTATGCTTAAAACCAGTGCTAAGGTAGAGTTCTATATTCATATTTCTGTTTCTTCATCAGTTATATGGCACCCAACCCAGAATAAAATGTATTCCCCCCATTGTATATAGTTCTGGGTCAAGCAACTTCTATAGTCTTCCCAAACCCTAAAGACCTTTCTCTGCTCCTTCCTTCCTGATCCCCAATTCTACCTGGGAGGCAATGCCACAATGTGCTCAATCCCCTAAGAGGCCTAAGTGGCTGTCCTCTAGGGAATGTCCAAATCACCCATCCTCCTGGACATGGTACAGAGAGCCCCATCAGCTTCTCCAATGTAAGACATCACAGGCTTTGAGGTCACTTAATCAGACCCTGATTTTACTCTTTGCTCATTTCTGGGGGAGGGAGTCAATTTCCTGGGCTTTTACAGTTTTCAGGCACAGACATATTGAGTCTTCAGTTCTGTTCCTAAGACACAAGACTATTTCACAACACTAGTGGCCCAGCACAGTATGACTTCTAAACAAAAGAGACATACTGCACACTTGCCAAGACCAGATCCTTACAGCCAGTTGAGTAAGTCTCTCTTAGTGACTCCTCTGAACAAATGCTTGGGGGTTTCAAATCAATGGGAGGCGTTTTACAGAAACTGTATCGCAGCCAACGTTTACGTGTTTTCAGGTATTTAAAATCTGCTCTTTCCAAATAGAGCAGATCTTTCCAGTTATGCCACTTATTTCTTTTAACCATTTTAAAAGCTACATCCTCAGTAGTAGATCTGAACCAGGCAGAAAAGGTCTATCAAAAATAACTTACTGTCCAGTAAATGATGAGATAGGGTTTAAGCTACAGAGGTTCCCAACCACTGAGTCCCAGAAACCAAGTCATCCCTCTCTGGGCTCTGCCAGGGTCATTTCCCGAGCCAGGAAAGGAATGACTCAGAAATGTGCTGGTTTCCGAAGCATACATCTTACCTTCAGGCTCAGAAAGCTAAATCTCATCTCAATAATGTTGTTCACTTTGTTTTGTTTTTGTAGGCAGGGAGAGTAGGGTTAGGGGAATGGCACCTTTTACCATCTGTTAGGCTGCACCCCACAGGCCTACAAGCCCTGTACTTGCCCAATCTCAAGACCAAGGAAAGAGCCCAGAGTCAGCAACAGAGACATCAGTAGTTTAATGGCTAGGGGGATCTTACACATCTGAAACAAGGTCCTGGAGAGACACCCCACCGTGTGTGGCAGGCAGTGGGCAGGACATGGTTACCAAAATCTGGAGAGACTATTTTAGATAGACATTCCCAAAATATAATTATTCCTATAGAGTTTACCTAAAGGCTCTTATCTCATTTACACTTATTTAAAGTTTCATCATATCAAGTTATTTTCCTTGCTGACAAATTTGCAACAGATATACTAAGGTCTTATTTAGTCTCTAGTAAACCTAGGTACAACAGAAGTATTATACTTAACATTGGTAACTCTAAAGACGTGTCTATATTAATCAAACCAATGAGCTTCAATACCAGATATCGATTTAGTACTATTTTCCAGATCATGTGAACCTGAAATTCATTCTGGAGTTTCTTTTATATTCCTTTTTTTTAAAAAATTAATTTATTTTTGGCTGCGTTGGGCCTTCGTTGCTGCGCGTGGGCTTCCTCTAGTTGCGGCAAGCTGGGGCTACTCTGTTGCAGTGCGTGGGCTTCTCATTGCAGTGGCTTCTCTTGTTGCGGAGCACAGGCCCTAGAGCACGCGGGCTTCAGTAGTTGTGGCTTGCGGGCTCTAGAGCGCAGGCTCAGTAGTTGTGGCACGTGGGCTTAGTTGCTCCGCGGCATGTGGGATCTTCCTGGACCAGGGCTCGAACCCATGTCCCCTGCATTGGCAGGCGGATTCTTAACCACTGTGCCACCAGGGAAGCCCCTTTCTTTTATATTTGAGTGCTTAATTTCTATTAAGCCAATTAAACAGAACTCATCCACAAACCAATCTTGGCAATGCCATTTTGAGGCAGAGACACCTCATATTCATAAGGTACACATAGACATACATAAATCTATAGACACAGAGATCTCACAGTTTTCCTACGAGGGTTTAAAAAGGCCTCTTTTTCTTTTTTTCTTCACTCTCAGGGATCACAGGTGATTCAAGTTCCCAAGAGCCGAGGTAGTTCATTTACATCTCAAAGGCACAGGAAGAGAAATACCAATTCCTTCTAGAAAGCTAGCTTCCTCTAAGGGTATATGCAAAAAACAGTTTTAGAATGTCAAGAGTCCCATCTTGGACATTTCCAGGAATTTTTTTCAGTTTCTAAACAGCCAATGCTGTTTAAACGAATAACAGTAATAGACGATAATACATATCGTTCACTCAGATTCACATGCCTCACTTTCTGAAGAACATGAGTTACCGGTTCAAGTTACTAGGACCCCCTAATGAGGGTTGGCACCAGGAACAGAGAACAGAATTTGGACTCAGGTACTGAGACACTCAGACGCACACCCAAGATAAAACCCAAACCTATTCCAAAAGGCTCACTTTGATACAATAGCAGAACCATTAGGAGCCACTGTTCTCTTATACATCGTCCATGGTTTGCTCACAAGGACTAATCGCAGCCCCTTCATTGGCAGGCAGGTGGCCATTAACCAAGAGAGCCGGGAAAGCGCCTCACCCTCATAGATGGCCTCATAGAAGTGCTGCCAGGGGGCTGGGTGGCCACAGAGGCCACCTTTGACACTTCCTGGCCAGTTAACATCATGTCTTCCCTGATGCCTAGGCACCTAACCTCCGCCTCGGCTGTTAGCTCAGCGTCTGTGGCCTTTCTTAATACGAAAAGCAACGGCCAGCCCACAGCTGCGGCCACCACCTCAAGGTCTCACCTCATTTTCCCACTGTAATGGCGGCCAACATCTCCACCACAGCCTCAGGGCCGTCCGTGAGTTCTCCGCACTCTCCTGGTGGTCCCCACTCCTCAAGGACAGCCACCACGGGGCACCACATACGAGGGGCGGCCACCCCGGGATCTGCCCTGCAACTCTCAGGCCCCACGTGTCAGCGGAGGCCCCGCACCTTCCCACTCCCGCCCTTACTTCCCGGCATCTCGGCGCTCGCGGGACTTTCCTCCGTCTCCGGGCTGCTCCGCCAATTGCTGGGCTGCACCCCGCAGGCCTGCAAGCCCTGTACTTGCCCAGCCTTGAGACCGAAGAGAGAGCCCACAGTCAGCGACAGAGACGGCCGTGGTTTCATGGGTGCGTGGGGGGAGCTCACCCGTCTGAAGCAAGGTCCTGGAGCGACGCCACCCCGTGTGCAGCAAACGGCAGGCAGGACGTGACCGCCATCTTTGCTCCCGGTGCGGGGTGGGAGGGCGGAACACCGGTTACGGGGGGGGGGGGGAACTGACATCAGATTGGCTCATTGGTTACCAGGGAAACTGGCGGGGGGGGGTGCGTGCCCGCCCCTCGTCACCCCTTCGATAAGTTACAGGTGGAGATGTTTTGCTCTATAGATGAGAACAGTCTCTAGCTGGGGGTGGGGCAGGTACATAGGAAGGTCAGTCATGGGAGCAGGTGTAGGTGAAGCAGGCACTGGTGAAGCAAAGGATGTACAGAGAGCAAGAGAAGAGTCATCTTGAGTGGCCTGACCACACACCATCAAAGAGGGCTTTGTCCTCTGCATTTGTTCCTAGGTCCCCACCATTGGTTGCCTCGTATAGAAGCCATGACACAGGAGCCAGGCTCCATGGGACCCTCAGTGCCTCACCTTTAAACATAGATTTCTGCTGCTTGTGAACAGATCTGGAATGAAACTTGCTCCAGAAGAAAAGCAAAACTGTTGTTTGGTACAAAATTTTGGATTATATGTGGATGGAAATGTATCCATATCACTTCCAACCATTTATTATCATATAGAGTTTTGAGGTCTGGATGCCATTTCTTGCTGTCCAATAAAGAGTGCAGAGAATAAGGCTCCTTGGCCGGCAGCAGTTAACAAAAAGCATTTTGGTTTTGGGTTCTTAATTGTTAGGGTCGAATAAGACAAGGTCGACTTTTTATTAACGTGTCTCTTTTCCTTTAGGAAAAAGTTTTAAAACAGTCTACCCAAAGGTCTTCCTATTGCTGGTTCTAGAGATGACTTGTGTTTGAATTTGGCCAATTAACATGACAATGTCGATGACAGATCCTTTTCCAGGGGAAAGAGTTGTTCTTTGAAAGGCAGTATCTGAAGGTGTTGAGGCTAAGAGGCAGCTTATCCTCTGGGACTATTTGGATTTTATGTTCCTGAGCCAAAAAGCAGTCTTTAGCATTGGCTGACAAAATGGGTTTCAGAACAGGAGTTTCTAAAGCTGCAGTGGAAACTTTAATTATTCAGGTCCTGTCAAAATTCATCTGCTTAATTCAACTGTTTCTGGGTAAGGTACTTTTTATTTTTCCAGCAGTATTACTTGATGGCTCTCTGACAGGAATATGAAATTAGCTTTCTTTATAAGCAAGCTTTTTTCTTTATTTTCCTCAGCATTAGGAGTATTTGTGTTAGGTTGAGGTATCTTCCTAGAGTTTATTTGCTTTATAGATGATTTGGTTGAGACACTTAAGTGACTTTTAGAGCTGAGAGGTGGATGGTGTCATTTAAGGAAATGCTGCCAGAGATTTCAGTGTGATAATGACTTAGTGACTGACTTGTGCCCATGACTTATAAGTAAAGCCTTTCTATAATTTTATGGGGAGAAGAGCATCAGAAGTTGCTTTGGTTTGTACAAGACCCAAATATGTGACATATTCATGAGCACGTCTGCGGTCTTGACTGTTTTAGTTTGCCTCATCTGAACACTTGGAAACACTATATTAGGCAATATTTACATTTACGATGAGCATTCATGGATTTGCTTTTGGGGAGAGGGTGGGGGAAGGGTTTGAGGTGGTTGCTAAATGTATAAACATTGAATGTGCCGGCATCTGGGCTTTTTCGGCTTAAATATCAGACAGTGAGCCTTACGCAAGCAACCGACTTAGTGAAACTATTTGTTAATTTAGGGGGCTTGCCTGGATAATAAGCTATAGGACAGAAACAGAATTTTCAAAATCAGTGATGTCTTGTGTGTTTTAAATAGAGATTAAGAAAAACTTAAGCTGATGATTCTCAGTGTTGAGAAAACCTCATTGAAAATATACGTGAGAAAGTGGGGGACTTCCCTGGCAGTCCAGTGGTTAAGACTTTGCCTTCCAATGCAGGAGGTGTGGGTTTGATCCCTCGTGGAGAGCTAAGATCCCACATGCCTCTGGCCAAAGAAGCAAAACATAAAACAGAAGCAATATTGTAACAAATTCAATAAAGAGTTAAAAAAAAAAAGGAAAAAAGTGGGCTTGTTAGTGATGATAGACATCTGTTTGGGGTCTGCAGCCAAAAGGGCTTTCAAAAACAAGCGCCTCTTGACCAATTCAAATAAAGAACTCTACTAATTTCAGTAGGTCTTCAAACCAAGAATGGGTCATGGCAAGTTTGGGAAAACAGCTCTCTGGGACCTTGGAACTGGGGAGGAAAATAAAAATATTTTGCAGGGCTACTTCTGGATAATGAACATTACCATGATAGAGTCATTGCACCATGTGAAAGCCTTGCTTATCTGGGCCTGGCCGAGGATGGTTTTCAGTTAACTAAGAGTACCTCTTGCTTTTCCATTTTCCCAGCTTTTCAAACCCTGACTCATGTCGCTCGCAGGGGGTCAGTATATGCAGGGAGAGCTTGTTGGCCGGACTCACCCTGCACTTTCTGCTTTTTCCTGCGGTCTGGAGGCTACATCTGCTGTTGTGCTTACCTGCTTTGGAGGCTTGCAGGATGCATGACTGCCTCTTGTTACAAACCTCTGACTCCTTCCTCACCAGACAGGGTTTAGGGCTTCTTCAGCCCTACTAGACACACCTTGGAGACTATTCTAGTTCTCCACCTACCTCTTCACTTTAAGTCTTTAGGTCCTTAAAGAGAACAGAAAATAACCTGATTATTTTCTTCTGGGAACAACTCTGGTTTTACTTTGAGATGTTGGGCAACTGCGTTAGTCTTTCTGTGCCTGAATTCTGCTTATCTGTTGTTCTCATCTCAAGGGCACACAGCCTCT
Source organism: Eubalaena glacialis (assembly GCF_028564815.1). Lineage (NCBI taxonomy): Eukaryota > Metazoa > Chordata > Mammalia > Artiodactyla > Balaenidae > Eubalaena > Eubalaena glacialis. The sequence continues at coordinate 76,416,592 of NC_083716.1, forward strand.
TTTGTATTGTTTCTGGATCTTCAGTGCGCATGTTAACAACTTACGGTGCTTTACTAAGAATTCATACTCTTGGGTTCCACTCAGATTCTATGATGGGGCCCAAAGTAGCTACATGCTAAACAGGCTTCTTTGGTGATTCTGATGCTTATGGTCTGAGGACAAAGTCTGAGAGACATTAATGCTTTAATGGGTGTTACGGCGCGCTGGGGGCACAGGTGCAGGGGGAGAGAGGTCAAGGGTGAACATCTAGTCCAGTCTTGGTGGGCAATGTTTAGGGGAAGCTTCCTTGTGGAAGTGACCTTGAAGCTGAGCAGTGAAAGACATGGCATTAGAGAAATAAGAGTGTTCCAGCCTGCTTATGCTTACCAGGAGGGAGGGGGAGGGAGGGATAAACTGGGAGATTGGGATTGACGTATACACATTACTATATATAAAATAGATAACTAATAAGATCCTACTGTATAGCACAGGGAACTCTACTCAATACTCTGTAATGGCCTATATGGGAAAAGAATCTAAAAAAGGGTGAATATATGTATATGTATAACTGATACATTTTGCTGTACACCTGAAACTAACCCAACATTGTAAATCAACTATACTCCAATAAAATTTTTTTTTTTAATTTAAGAAAAAAGAGTGTTCCAGCCTGGGAAATCACATGAGTCGAGGACCAGAGACAAAAGAAAGCAAGGCTTGGGGTGTGGGTGGTGCGTACGTGTGGATAGGCCTGGCAGAGGCAGGTACCAGGAGAAGGGTAATGGGAGTGCCTGTGGGATTTTAGAATGTGTGGGTTGTTGGTAAAAATGTTGGTCGGCGGTGTCTGAGACGGACACCAATCCATTAATGGGCCAGCTTTGGGGAAGATAGTTTCCTACACCTCCAATCACCGCATTTTCTACCCTGTCCACCAAAATATCCTGAGAGATATTGGCCAAATATCTTGTTGAAAATCAGACACACCATGTTCCCCGATTGAGCAGACTAATAACCTTATTAAAAAGCAAATGTGGTTGGCCTTCGTCTGGCCTAACTTGGCCCTTGTGAACGTGTGCCAGCTATCTGTGACTGATTCCTTGTCCACACGACTCCCCCTGAGAGGGTCCCTAGGGAAGGAGTCAGGGAAAAGCCTCTTGGAAGATTGACATCCTAAAACGTAATGTTCAGTAATTGTGAAATGTGACATAGAAAAGATTTTCTCTTGCTTGGAAGATGTCAGCTGGGTTAAAAGGAGCCCTCATGAGGCACTGTTTGGCTTTTACAGCAGAGTGGTTAAGAGCCAGGCCTGGGAGTCAGACTACCTGGGTGCAAACCCTGCCTTTCTGTTACCATCTGTGCAACTTTGGACAAAAGCTTGACTTTCCTCAACTGTTAAAGGGAGACCAAATGCCTACCTCACAGGGCAATATGTACTTGCAGTAAATGAAATAATGCATGCCCAGTGCCTGGTACATAGTAAGCATTTGGTAAGTGTTACTGATTATTTTTCTAAAACAAATAGTATTCATCACAAAGACTCTTGTGCCTTCTAATTTCTTGCCCTCGTGTGGCCTTGTCATTTTCTCTCATACTTAGTGGAGCAGCTCCCCCTCTTTTTTTCTGTTAGAGCAACTATGAAGTGCAAAAAGGAATAAAGTATCTGGAAGCAGCATTATGAATTCTTTTGATTCAAGTGATACTTCTTTTTCCTCCCATTTTTGGTTGACCTGGAGCCAGCTAGCCAAGCTGATGTGAAGAAATACTTGTGGTGTGGGTGAATTGGGTGTGGAGGGTACAGGGCTCCATGCCTGCAAAGTCACCCCACCCCCACCCCCAAGTCTGCAGTGAAGGCCGTGGGTGGACCTCTGACAGGAGGTATTCTTTCTCAGTGCTGTACGTGACATCCCCGTCAAACGGACAGCGTGAGTCTTTGTGATTTTGCAACGTTTCATTGTTACTTAGCACTTTAGATTAGCAACTGTCCAGAGCTGATGGGGCAGCTGTTCAGAAAGAGATGTTATTTTGTCAGCTTGTGTAAGTCACCCATGGACCAAAATTTGCACTTCATTTGTAAATTAGAAAAGTAGAATGAGTCTCTGAGCCCTCCAAATTTGGAAATCTTCCCTACCATTCCAGCCATTCATCGTATACCATGATATCTAAAATTCCAATTGGTAATCCAGGGTACCTGGAGATACCCATTGGATTTTCCTGCATGTTTGGATCATTAGGTCAGATGGGAGCTAAGGCCAAGATTTGCCTTCAAGACATTTTATGAGCTTTCTGAAGGTTTCTAGCAACTGGCCGTGTATTAACCTTCATTTGTACCTTTCCTCTGTTTGTAAGCATTCTCCTGGGAGATGGAGTGGTCAAGATATTGCCCGCCTCTGTCCCCATTCTCCTGTCTGAAACAAAGTGAGCCTGTTTCAGGAAGAGAACGTGGAGATGGTGCGTTGTTAATGAGAACGGCATGCCCTCTGCAGCCTCCTCAGGCACGGAGCTGGGCTGCAAGCTGGGAACACCTGCTCTTACGTGCTGTATGTTTCAACCCATTGAAAGATCTTAGTGCAAAATCAAGCATGGAATGATGTTCTGTGGTTTTCAAAGAGGTTCCTAGAGGGTTTGAGTTGCACAGGCCAAGAACAAACTCATTCATCTGTGACAGATATAACCAGACTCCAATGTCTGGTCAGGGAAAACTGTACATGTTTCACAGAACCCAAGAGGGTTGGGATCTTCATTTAGAACATTTAGAACATTAGTCTGGCCCCAAATCCAGCTGACCTCACAACTGTGAAGAGGGTAAGTGTGTTTGGGTCTGTGTATTTATGCAATCGAGTGAAATCATCAAGTTTGTTCTCTAGAAAAACTGCAGATCAATTCTTTGCATCTCTAGATATTTTCCCCTGTAACTGCCAAATTGTAACCTCATAAAAAAATCTACAACAATTGTCTCCAAGACTAACTTTTCTCAGTTCCTTTGGATAAATCAACTTTCTCTATGAATCAATTAGAGGAATCTCCATTTTTTTAAATATCAAAGAATTGGATTCAAATGGATTGTGCAGGAAGTGCTGTCATTAAAAGGGCCAAGAAAAAATAAATAAATAAAAGGGCCAAGAAAATAAGACATCTTTAATTACTGAGTGGACTATTCATAATTTTTCATACCTATCAGCTCAGTGTGTCCCTAACATGTTTTTAAGATGTACAAAAGGAACACATATTATAGCTCTTTTTTTTTTTCAAGGAAAGCAAAACAAATGCCAACATAATCCTTGTTTCTGAATACTTCATTTCTCTTTAGTTGAACAAAATAACGCCATTTCTTTTTCAATTCTCTCTTTCAGGGCCACCCTCCACCCAGCCATTGTCTAAAGAGCTTCATTTAAAGGTAAACCCTGCAAGGCCTTGAGAAAAGTTTTGCTACTATGCTCTTGTAGTTAATCACAAATGATTACTAGTTCCTGCCTTCTCTGCAGTTAATCATGGATTTCTGGTTTTTCAGTCAGGATAAAGAAAGTTTAAATGTCTACAGGAGCTCTCAGAGACAAGCAGGCTTACCATATTTTCCTGGGAGCACTCTCTCTTAGGCAGGACCTTTCTGAGTGCCACCTTGAAGTATACCCATTGTTGACCTGAGTGAAAAGTAGACGTAGGGGTATTGGAGTAGGAAGTTAATAGGCATGGTCCAAACCTATTATTTCCAATAAACCTTTATGAGGCTTTTCTTCCGAGTTAAGATATCTGGTGGCTTGAATTTGGCCAGTAGTAGGAAAGGAACTTGCCACGGTGGTGTGAGACATCCTGGTTTCCTAAAGAATACAGGCTGGAGAATGACAGCTGGACTCTAAAACGCCCACTCCCTTCCTTCCCGCCATCTCTCCCCTTCCACCTTACCTTTCCCCCTTCTTTCTCTAGCACAGTTTCTCCTCTCCCTCCCCTGTCCATTTCTCTGTCACTGTCTCTCACTTTCTCCTCCTCAATGTTATCTTGACTATTTTCTCCCAGATCAAAGGTAGAAGTGGGCCATTTGATTAATTGCCGTGCAACAGAACCCTTTGCCTCCTTGACACACAAGCCAAGGAGACAAAGGGCGCTCTTTAGAAGCCTCGAACTGTGTGGGTGCAGGGTGGGGAATTCACAAGCCTGAGAGCATGGAGCCCTCCCAGCAGGGATGTGAAGGTCCCCAGACCCTGCAGAAGAATAAAGTTGCTACTGCTGCACATTATGTTGAGCCATATTTGCGTTTGAGGAAAAAGCATACAACCCCAGCGCTAAGGCATGTGGACTATACGGAAGTTTGATGTAAAGTCTGAAAAATCTTTAAATTTCCACGTGTGGAAATCAGTACCGTTTGGAAATGAAAGGAGGTTAAGTAATGATGACTGACAGTTTAACCTTCTCTACCCTCTACTGTGAAAAGTCCCCAGAATGGCACTGTCCCATCTGGCACCACTAGTCCTGTGTGGCTATTTTCATTTAAATTAATTCAAATGAAATAAAATTTAATATTCAATTCCCCAGTCACAGTAGCCACATTTTAAGTGTTCACTATCCATATGGAGGTAGCAATTGCTCTATTGGGCTGTGTCGGTATAAGGCACTTCCATCATTGCAGAAAGTTCCCCTGGACAGAACTGCTCCTGGTCCTTTGTTCTCGTAAGCCAGGCAGCTTGGAGGAGGCCATGGAGTGCTTGACAATAGTAAGTTTAGAAGGATTCCAGAACTGGCTGAAAACAAAGAAAGGAAAGAAAGAAAACAGAATACCACATTAAAATAAACAGATTTGGAATTCGGTTGATCCAAATGAGAGACTGTTTGGGAGGGTGTTTGAGAAGTTGAACAGAACTATACCATAACAGGTGGAATTATGATGGTTATTGTAATTGCTTCCAAGAGAAGAAGAATGCTCCACTGAGCGTGAAAACTTAGCCAATGGCTGTGTGTATTCTCTACTCATCAGAATTGGTATTCAGGGCTCGACCCTCTGAGCCTTGGCTAGGTCTCATTTCCCATTAGAATTTTGCAGGTGAGGAGCCCTGTCTTCTTTGTAAGGCTTACAGCTGCTTTGAGTAAGTGAGATGTGCTTACGTTCCCAAAGGGTGAAGATCATCTTCCCCAGATCCTAGCAGGGGACCAGGGTCACTCGTTACCTTCAGATAGTGAAATTGATAATTAAAGCATAGATCTTCTTTAGCCGAACGAATTATCTTCCTCTTTAATTGAGCATAGATCCCACCAGACCTCATTCTCAAGTTAACTCATGGTTCAAGCCTGATTTGGAGGTTTGCCAGTCATACAGAAAAGACCCTTGGGCTACTCTGCCCCAGTGTCAGGATTGCAAGGACACAGACTGAGATAATTGATTCAAGTCTCCTGGCTTGCAAAGAGGCAGGCTTTTCCCAGGCCAGGTGGCAATGCCATTGAGATCCAGTGTCCCTCAAAGCAAGAACACTGGGTTCTTCAGAGAAGTTAGCTTTGGGTGCTGTACTTTGACTTCCTAAATTCGCTAACAGTCCTGTCCTTCCTCCCCTCCCCCAGGCACTTTCATTACTTATCAACCCCTTTGGCACTGACCTCCTGAGGTTACAAAACTAAATGCGTAAGAGGGCTGGGGAATAATCCACCAAACCCTTATCAAGTTCTAAGCACAGGGTTTCCCAAGCAACAGTGACTTTAGGCTTTGGTGTCTTGTGTGCTGGATCCCTCTCACTGTTCCTCAGTGAAATGTATCGGATGGCACTCTGAGCATCCGATGTTCTGGTAAAATCTTACTGTTTGAGGGTAAAAGTTGAGGGGCTCTCACTGCCTGGTTGGACGATGAATGGAGTTTGTGATGAACCCAGGAGAAGCAATCTGAGGTTTAATCAGCACACACATGAGCCTGATTCTTCGTTGGTAATGATTAGAACTTTCCATCATCACATTTGTCACTAATCAACAAATATTTGTTGAGTGCCTCCTCATCAGATACTGAGGTATAATGAAGGAACTTATAGTCTATTTGCCATGTTTTGGACAGATTGATGATATGTTATGATTCACAAACTCTGGAAGTCTCAAACATTTTGTGTTGAATATTATAAAGGTTTTGTTTCTATCATCAAATGTGAAAAAGGATTGTGAAGGATTGTGGAGGGGGAAAGGTCCTTCCTTATCTCTGTTTTCTGGGCTTGGGATGAACTTTGGTAAAAATAGGTAGTTTGGAGGATGGGTCTAGGATGAACAAAGTCTGAAAATGAAAATTAAAATGGCTCTTAATTACCTGGCTGTTTCTGCATTGATTCGTTGTTTGTTGAAATAGGAAGGCCATGCCAGAGTTTTCTCTCACATTCCTGGGATCTGAATTTACTTGTCTGCTGTCTGCTTTCAGAGCATCGTCAAAACTTGCTCGTTATTTGCCTTATCGCTTCATCGTCAGCAACTGGTAGAGTTGGGGGAAGAATAGAGGCTCACAGTCTCTTTTAGAGAGGCAAGGGACCTCTAAAGTCATCTATCTTCACTTCTTTAAGTGAGAAATGTGAGGTCCAGAGAGGTGAAGCACCTCCCCCAATGTGCACCGCTTCTTGGGCCAGAGGCTGGAAGACGAGAATCCTGCTTTCCTGCCTCTCTTAACTGGGTTCTCCACCACCTTGATTTGCCCTGTGTTTAAAACCATCCCATTGCTGCTGATCTGTTAAGAAGTGACAGAAAAGGAAATGTTAAGGCAAACCTTTGGATACCTTTTCAGGCAAAAGCAGAGAATCATTTCTAGAATCTGGGACAACAATGCTTCTAAACTGAGCCTTCAAATTTCTGGATTCTAAGTAGTTTCCAAGCTTGATAAAATGGGATCTCCTAGCTTTACCCCCTCAAAGAAAGGCTACTACTCTATCAGGAACAATCTGGATAACATACAGTCTAAAGGCAGTGCAGTCTAAAGGCAGTGCAGTGATTACAGCATGGATTCCAGAGTCAAACTACTTGGGTTCATAATCCTGGCTTTGACACGTACAGGTTGTATGATCTTGGACAAACCACTTAATTACTCCATGCCTCAGTTTACCCATGTGTAAACTGGGGATAATGATAACAATAGTATGTTCCTCAGTTGAACTGATATATTGTAAAGCACTTAGAGTAGTGCCTGGCACATTATTTAAGCATTAGCTATTTTTATTATTTACTTGGGTAAATGCAATGTACTGTCTCCCCTATTTCCTACATAGAAATATCTTACAAGAAACAAAGCAGGAAAAGCATAAGAAATCAAGGGGGTGATGTGATTTGAAAGTGCTCCCCCTAATTGGTCTGAACACATCACCAGAAGATTCTACTATGGCCCAAACCATGGAGTATTAAAGCTACAAGAGGCTTGAGAGGTCGCCTCACCCATCTTGCTGGTTTAGGAAAGAGCCTGAGGCCCAGAGAAGGACCTACAATATTAACGGTCAGGGCCAAGTGTCTGCTGTCCACCAGCAGCCCAGCCACGGCCACTCTCATCACTCAGCACCTTAAAACAAGACATCACCTGGAAAAGGGGGAGGTAGTTGGGACATTTAGTGGATCCTAGAAAGGAGTATGAATGACTTATTTCAGTTGTTAGAAAGGCTTTCAGCTGAAGAGTGGTTAAATGGAAGGGGGAAAAGGCCTGTGTCTTTCCTGAGTCACACTGTACTTCCCCTCTGGCCCCATTTCTGAGCCTGCCTTCTGGTTTATAGGAGTTCAGTTGTGTCTGGTGGTGGCAATGATAGAATGTCTGACTCAGGTCCCCACGAAGCATAAACAAAGTCCCTCTTAGTTGAATGGGGTTCCCTCGTGTCTCTTCAACGGTGCACCCACAAGCTGCAAAGAGAATCAGATGCCCTTAGCTTCATCAAGCATCCAGCTGACATCCCAACAGAGCCAAGTTCTTAGCCAAGTTCCCAGTGGGTCATGACCTCACTTTTCAAGACAGTGACATGGATGCGCAAGATAATGACATAGATGAACTGTCATAATGAGATGACACATTTTAGTGATTAACTTCATTTGGGTTTGTATTGCCATTTTTATTCTGAAATAAATAATACATTCAAAAGATTATATGCCATATATGTGTAATCAAAAGACAAATAATAAAATGAATACCCATGTATCGACCACCCAACTTTTAAATTAGAACACGTTAATATTTCCTTATAAGGGCTAGACCAAAAGCTCCTTGAGGTTGTGTGTATATAGTATATAGTATATCTGTACACACACATGTAGTTATATATATATTTTCTTAGTATTTGGCACTATCATATATGTATATATATATTGCATGTGTGCATACGTGTACATACATATTTATTTCTACAAAGTAAATTGCTTAAAGAGGTTAAGCAATTTATTTTGTCCAAGGTTACACAGTTATAAGAGGCAGATCTGGAATTGAATCCAGTCCTGTCTTAAAGCCTGAGCGCTGAATCACTCTACCCTGTTGCCTAATCTTTTATGCCACTTTGCTGTCCTCTTCAACCTTTAGTAGAGTGTTGAGAGCATGACTGGCATTTCAATAAAAACCAAAGGTAGGCTTGGCTCCCTGAGAATTACTGCAAGTAAAACAAGGGCCGTGAACTCTGGTGTGCTGCAGCCACGCCTACTAAAGGACTGAGTGTGCCCATCTTTCCCCAATTGCGTGTTCAGGGACATCACACTGGGTGCTTGAAATCCACTGTGGTGGGCGTATTTCCACCATGCAAATGCTGCAAATCACGGCTCTGCCTTCTCCTCCCTGAGGGTGAATTTGCCTGGAACACCAGCCTGGGACTCCTGATCTGAAAGAGACAAGCAGCCAGGGGCTCTGGGGCCAGGGAGAGGCTGTAAGGTGAGGCGAAAACAGAATGTTCAGTGGGGTTTGGGGTGAGAGGGCACAAGCCATGCAGTGTTTCTCAAAGTGAGGCCCTGGGGAGCTCATGAAAAAGGCTGAGTCCCAGTCTCCCTGCCCAGAGTTTCCTGTCAGTTGATCTGTGATGGGGCTTTGATATCTGCATTTTAAAAACATTTTTACATTTAAAAAATTAAAAAAAATTTTTTTTCTTTTTTTACAGTAGGTCCTTGTTGCTTATCTATTTTAAATATAGCAGTGTGTACACGTCAATCCCAAACTCCCAATCTATCCCTCCCTTGCACCCTTCCCCCCCCCTGGGGTAACCATACGTTCATTCTGTGAGTCTGTTTCTGTTTTGTAAATAAGTTCATTTGCATCTTTTTTTTTTTTAGCTTCCGCATATAAGCGGATATCTGCATTTTTAAGCATCGCAGGTGACTTTGATGCACACTAAACTTTGAGAAATAGTCCAGTACTTCTCAAACTTGAACAAGCATACAAATCACCTCAGGGATTCTTGCTAAAATGCAGACTCTGATTCAGTAGGTGTGGCTGGGGCCTGAGATTTTGCATTCCTAACAGGCTTCCAGGTGATGCCAATGCTGCTGGGCCATGGAACACACTTGTGGTAGAAGGATCAGCTCCAACCCTCTCGTTTTACGGATGAGGAACCCTACTATTAATTAAACTCCAGACTTTGCTTGGATTTTTACCAGTTTTTCCATCAATGTCCTCTTTTTGTTTCAGGATCCACTCCAGGGTACCACATTGCATTTAGTTGTCATGGCACCCCAGTCTCCTCTGGTCTGTGACAGTCTCTCAGTCTTTCCTTGCTTTTCATGACCTTGACAGTCTTGAGGAGTGCCAGTCAGGTCTCCTGTAGAATGTCCCTCCATCTGGGTTTGTGGTGTTTTTCTCATGATTAGACTTGGGTAAGGGGTTTTTGGAAAGAATATGACAAGAGTGAGTGGCCCTCATGGAGTGGAGGTGTTTCTAATCTTCCTCCCTGAGATAGGCCAGAACACATCATCCAAATACTTTACCACAAGCCCAAACCATCAAGTATTAAAGCTGCAGGAGGCTAAAGAGGTCACCTGACTGATCCTGATATTGTCTTTAAAAATCTTGAACCAACTTTGAGAAATTGGGATATTTTACAAAAAAATCATGATTTCTACCTTCTCGTGAAAGCAAGAAGACCTGGCAATCCTGAACTTGCAAGGACACCCAGCAAAAATTGACTAGAGCTGAGTGAGTTGCCCCCTTTTATTGGGGCCTGAATTTTCCAGGTCACCATCATTCCCATCTCTCACACAATGAATGTATATACATTTGAGCTCATCCAATTCCCTCATTTTCCATTGCCTGTCTGGCTTCTTCTCAAGGCAGTGGGTTTGTCTTTGCAGTATGTATTAACTTAAATGTGCAGTAAGACTGGGAAAAGAAGCCAGAGGGGCTGGAGTGCTGGAGGAAGTCTTCCTGGAGAGGTACAACTTGCCTTGTGCCATAGAGCAGCAGTTCTCAAAGTGTGGGACCACTATCGGCATTTCCTGGTAACCTGTTAGAAATGCAAATTCTTGGCACTATCCCAGACCTACTGAATCAGAAACTTTGAAGGTGGGGTCTACCATCTGTGGTTCAGTCAGCCTTGCAGGCAATTCCAGCCTGCACTAAAGTTGGAGAGCCACTGCAGAGGCAGGCAGCACTGAGACGAGCAGAGCCAGGCGGTCCAGGCAAGGCCACCTGCACGCTGGTGGTGGGAAGCTGTGGGTGGACGTGGACCATTTCATGGGTTCACAAGTCAGTGGGTTCTGGGATCAGAGCCAGGGACCGGTGTGAGTTTTCAGGCCTATGGACCTTTGCTTTGCTTCTAACTCTTTCTGCCGCTCTGTGTCAGATTCTGAGTAACCGCAGTCTGCCTGAGTCAAGGCTCAGGATTCCATGTCTGTCCTCTCTCATGCCTCCTTCGTCAGCTGCCCACCATCTTTGGACCATCACAATCTCACCAATGTGGATTTAATAAGAAAAGAGATGAGAACCATTGTGGCCTCTTTTGATTGGCAGGCAATTAACCCCTTGGAGTCAATCCTTTATCCATGTGGCAAAGTTCCCTGGGTCTGAGTTGGAGTGAGAGAGTTATGTAAATATGAAAAAATTTCAGCAGATTTAAAGTATATGTCAGATACACTGCTCATCTTCTTTTACTGTGTCTATTTTTGAGGACCTAGCTCAAGTTTTGCCTCCTCCCAAGTCCTTTCTGTCAGAAAGCTCTCTCCTCTTTCTGTTGTGTAATTCCTCGATATCCCACAATGCTGTGCTCCTGCCATCCTGGTCCCAGGGATTCCTTTGGTAACCTCCTCCTTCTCAGGCTCCCCTCTCCACTCACTGCTTAATTCTTACTTATCTTTACGGTCTCTGGTTACACTTCATTTCCCGGAGCCCTTGCTGACATCCAGGGAATGGGACAGTTTGTTACAATCTGCTGGAATTGCCCAACTACTCTGGACAGGGCCTGTGTCTCATTCATTTCTGCTCAGCACGTGCCTGGCACATAGGAGGTGCTCGGTTAACACTTGCTGAATGAATAAGCCGCCTGCAAACACCATGCACAGCATGGCCTGTGGTTAAGCACCCTGGTTCTGGAATCAGTCAGCCTGGGTTTGAATCCTGACTCAAACTGGCTGTGTGCCCTTGGACAAAATGCTTAACATCTCTGGGCTTCCTGTAAAGAGCACACTGTCAGTACTGACCACAAGGTAATTTGTGTTACAAGGGTGCCTGGTGGAGCTCAATATGTGTTAGCAGTAAATAGGCCCCTGGTGATGATTTATTCAACTGGATTGATGACAATTCCCAGTTTAAATTTTATCTGAAAGAAATTCCATTTCTTTAAGGGGAGAGATTTGTGAGACCTGACCAAAATGAAGGGTTGGAGGTGTGCCTACCTACTCAACAAGAAGGGCCTTTTTCTTCTCTTTCCAAGGGAGCAAAAAGTTGGTACCAACAAGTTGGTACTGATCAGGCTCAGTCAATCAGACAGATTTGGGGTAGATGCATTCTGAGGACAAACCCAAAGTTCAGAAGCATTTCTGCTGTTCAGACCAACTCCATAAGTATTTCTTCCAAACAGCTTAAAGAAGGAGTTAAATCCACTTGCTTGCTAGAGACTTATGTACATGACTGCAAGCTTATTTGTATCTGGGGAAAAGATTCTGAATCCAGTCCAATTCCTGGGCATTTTACCTATTTTATCTCGAGCTGGCTGCCTTCTGTGACAGTGTTATAATTAATATTGGTGTAGAACAAACAGGAGGCTCATTAAATCGGTCTCATTATGACTGTTCAGGTTCTAGGGCTCAGCTGAAAAGGATTTCCCTATTATCAGTGCCTGACATATACTCCTAATCAAGCAGGCCAATTCTCTTCTGTCAAAGACTGTCTCCCAAATGGAGATGGTATTTATTCTGACTTGTACTATTAGTGTGAAAAATGTTGCCCCTGCTGACAGACATATAGGCTTGTGTCATAGGTGGGGCTCCCTTCGCACAGACATGCAGAATATAAGAATTTATAAGGCATTATATTTTCAGTGGCTGGAATGACCATTGGGTTCATTCTTAAGTCTTTGGCTCAGTGAGAAATTTTGAAAAGGAGAAGAAACATCATAATTATAAACTTGTGGAATCTTCAAGTCAGAAGAGGCTTTAGTAGTCATTTTAATCTTCTACCCAACAGATGAGTTCCCTCTTAGCACTCATGATTCCTAACTGTTTTTTGCTTGATTGCTTCCTCTGACGGGGTGCTCACTATCTTCAGTGTGGCCACCTTCATTTTCAAACAGATCAAAAGAAAATCACTTGTAATATTGATTCGAAATTTGTTTCCCTCTTACTTTCCCACTGACCCTAGTTCTGCGACCCAGAGCTGCACAAAATAAACTTGGTCACTCTTCCTTGAGAAAGCTTTCTGAGTGCTTGAGATAGCTCTCCCCTTCTAATCTTCTCTTCTTTAAATTAAATGTCCTCATTTTCCTTTATAGTTAGCCAGACCCTTCATCCTCCTGTTCACTGATTGAAGGTGAGATACCTTTAAGTTCTCAGATATGTGGCATCAAGAAGGGAATGCAACTTCCAGGTGTGGTCAGTCCACCCAAGGGTTCCGGGGAGGCAACTGCCCCAACAGAGACAGGGTTTTTCTATGAGGGACTTTTTTCTATGAGGGATTGTGTCACATGGAACCCTGTCAAAAATGAAAGTGTTGTTCTTTCTTCCTCAGGAGAGGAAGGTGCAGGTCCTGCAGGTGCCTGCACCTTGCTTCAACCACACCTGCTCAGGGCATGGTCTTTGGGAGATATGACTGCATCTTATGCTCAGGGACTTTGAAGTTAGGCTGCCTGGATTCAAAGTCCAGCTTTGCTGCTTGTGATCTGCTGTGATGCTGGAAAAGCTCCTCAACCTCTCTGAGCCTTGGTAGAAATGGGAATAGGGCCTACTTCCTACCTATTGTGAGAATTCATGAGATTATGCATGCGAAGGTTGGGCACAGCTCCTGAAAAGTGCTCAGTAGAGTGTTAATGATTATTAACAAGAACTAAACACCAGTGCGCTACACCTCCCTGCTTCCCTTACTCTGGGCTTTGAGTCTCCTAATTTTGATCTTTTGGGGATAATCCCAACCCTGCGCATAGGATGGGCTAGGCAATTTTTGGTAATTTCAAGTGAATTTGTCTTTTGATTGAGTTCTTTTCCTGCATCTAGTCCAATACAAACACTCATTGAGAGCCTTTTCCACCCAGAATACTTTTTAGGTATGACCTCATTTCAAGAGAGAGAGAGACTATGTACTCAGTGTTCTTTCAAATGTTTTAGCTGAATGACCTTCTTTCCTCTCCCCTTGTCTCCCCTCCCCTCCTCTCCTCTCTCCTCTCTCTCTCTCCACACACACACACACACACACACACACCCCGTCTCTTCCTTCAAATGAAATCTTACTCAGAACCCCAGGACGTAGGGCAGATAATGGAAGAACAGATCCCAGGATGTAGGGCAGATAATGGATGAACAGATCCCTCTGGCAGTTTTAATCTTCTCTCCTTGGCAGAAGCAGCCTCATTGTTTGGGAAACCCCTGGAGGCTGTCTGTGAAATCCTGGGATTCTGAGCTCCACCGTTTGAAAAACCTCTGCATGAACCAGTTCCTCAACCAATTTTCTGATATCTGGCCCCAGTCCTTCCACCTGCCTGATCCTCTCTTCCAATAGGCTCATTTCCCCTCCGCCTTGGATTAGAATCCCACCCCCCGCCTCCAACATACAATACATTGCTCCACCCTGACCCACCTCTTATGAGGATCTTCCCAACTCAGTTCTCCAAATGATTTTTAATTTTATCTTCTTCCGACGTCGGTATCCTGGGTCTCCCTGTAAGTTGACAGCCACTCCTCCCCCCATCCCAAGAAGGACCCCAGGGTTTAGGGATGGAGTCGAGGAGGGCAGGTGGCGGCGGGAGGCAAATAAAAGCCACACTCCTAGGGACAGGCACCATCTGGGAGAATGGATAATGGGGCAGAAGTTCCTCAGAGCTAGGGAGTTAGCCATTCAAGCCACAAGCCTCTCTGTAGTCCTTATTCTCTTTGACCTTTTTGCAATATTCATTCATCCATCCACTCATTCATCCACTCATTCATCCAACAAGTGTTCACTGAGTGATGTGACATCATGCACTGTTCTCTACGTTAGGGCTCCAGGAAGGAAGATGTCACAGCCCCAGCCCGAGGAGCTGACAGACCAGTGGAGGAAACTTAGTGAACGTCACTGACCCCCAGATCCCCCGGGAGGCCCCGATCCCTAGTTTGGCTCAGGGGTTACACCAAAACATCCCTCTTTCTCCTAATGTGATTTCCTCTCAGAGCTTAGCTTGTGCAATACCGTGTTCTTCAATTTCCAGAGCCTGACAAGTTAAAAAAATAGTGCCCTCCAATTCCAGAGCCTGACAAGTATGAGGAAAAACAAATCCCACATACACTCATAATGTAAATTTTTATATTGCACACCTGTGGCCAGATGACTCTTCACATCACTCCACTTTCGTCACAGCATTCCCTTTCCCAGAGACTTCCAAGGAAGTAAATACTAATTCCTTAGTTCCTCCTCAGAGGTCCCCAGGGCCCAGCTCTTCCTCTTCTAAACTCCCAGCCGTTATTGCAGATGCTAATCCTGGGAGAGTAAATCCATTCTGCCCCGTGTTGTCGCTTAGGTTGTTGTCGTGGTTATCGATGAACTCATTACTTAGCTTCTCATGTATTTAGGCAGTACCTTCCTAATTACTTAAAAAAATGAGAGTAATTATAGAAAAAGCAAAAGCCCCCTTTCATCACAGCCTTTCTGTTTCTTCCCCTCTCCCTGAAAGTATGTGTCCCTCTGTACCATTTAAAAAACACTTTTACATGCAGATTCTAATGCATTCATAGAATATGTAGAGTATTATTTTCCTTATGTATATACTTGCATAAATGATATTTTATGATATTCATCATTCTACAATCTGTCTTTTTCACTCTCTATATTTTCAAGATCTATTAGCGTTGACATATGATCCCTGGTTACTTCCATTAAAGCACTTTATTGTATTCTAGGAAACCAGTGTGCTACATTTTATTGGCCCTTCTCCTCATGATGGATATTTAGATTGTTTCTAATTTTTTTTCTGGTTGTGAACAGTGCTTCAGCGAACATCCCATATGTACGACAAACTACTTTTAAACTCTAGTGAACTCTAGCTTTTGAATCTTCTGTTCACCTTAGCACAAGGCCCTGCCTATGGTAGATAATCAATATATTTATTCATACATACTTCATGTGACATACGTACATGTAAGCTAATACCTAAAGTCATGTTTTGAAGTGGTGCTCTGTAATGGAAGTGCAAACCCAGAGCTGACAGCTTTTGGGGTACCAGGGTCCAGTCCATTCGATGCTCAGAAATTGGGTCTGGTCTCGCCTCTGAGACAGAAGAAGTAAGGGCCTGTCCTCTGTATACAGAGATGACCTCCACAGAGACCTTAGGGAGAAGTAAACAGATCAGATCCCAAGAGGGATCACCTGCCAGCGGGAGTATTTGCTCACTTCCCTGTCCTTCTCCCTCCTCCCCCACCATTCCTTTTTGTTTTTTCTGTTGTGAAGATTGTGTTTGGAGCACTGAACACCTTAACAAACCTTTGCAGCCAAATCCCTCACGCAAACCAGGGCAGAGATCTCAGAGCAGGGATGGTCGTGGTGTGATGGTAATGGGGCTTTTTCTTCAGATGTGAGCTCCTCAACAATGAAGCAGGCAGAGACCAAGCTGGGAGGCCCGGGAAGTTGTATAAGGTGTTTTCCCCTCTCCTTTCTCTGATTTTTCAATTCAGCAGGTGTTCCTGGAGCAGAGGTGAATCAGAGATGAGTCTTTCGCCTTAAGGAGCTTGTGTTTATGAGGAAAGGTCAGGCAGGAGAAACAGAACTCCCAAAAAAAGGAGGCCCCAAGAGGTGCACACAGGGTTGCAGCGTGGAGCATGGTCTCCCCAGTTGAGAAGGCTCCATTCAGGAGCTGATTTTATTTTTGAGCCTTGCAGAAGGATTTCAGCAAGTGGGACTGGGAGGGAAAAAGAGGTGGTGATGGGAGCCAAGCCTGCATGAGTTTACGGAGGAAGCTGCGATGGTTAAGGGATGTGTTTGACACGTCGGCTAATAGTCTAGTTGTGTTTGTTCAGAATAGGAGAGAAGTCTGGAAGGCAAGCAGGGAGAGGAGTGGGTAGCAGGGGTTGTCTGTTCCACCCGTGAAACCCTGCCACATTGTGGGCACTCAAATAATATTTGCTAAATAAAGGCAGACTTAGTCTACTTTAGTTTTTTACTTTCTTATTAAGCCTTAACATATATAAAGGCTCACTGGGCTTGTCCTGGGCAAAAGCATGAAATAGTTCATGTTCCTTCTCCTTTGCTCCTCTCTGTTCCCCTCTCCAGGTGTCTTCATACCTTTCCTCCTCCCCCTCATAACAAACCGCAAATCACTGTGCCTGTTTAAAACCAAGTCAGAAGTGGTGCTGGGTAAGTGCCGGATTTCAGGATAGCCAAGGGATGCCGGCGCTTGCCAGCCGTGGACCAGACATAGTGCTAAGCTGATTGTTTCACATCACATTTAGGCCTCAAAAAACCTCTATGATGCTAGGAACTCTTATGTGCATTTTACAGATAGAAACCATGGCTTAGAAAGGTTGAGTAACTTGCTCCAGTTTACACAGTCAAGCAGGGCGAGCTGTGATTCAGACCCACCTTGTTCTTTTTCTTTCTTTTTTTAAAAAAATATTTATTTATTTATTTATTTGGCTGTGCCGGGTCTTAGTTGCATCACGCAGGATCTTTCATTGCAGCATGCGGGATCTAGTTCCCTGACCAGGGATTGAATCCGGGCCCCCTGCATTGGGAGCACAGAGTCTTAACCACTGGACCACCAGGGAAGTCCCGGACCCAACTTGTTTTGATTCTGGAGTCCACAGTCTTAACCCCACGCGAAGCCTACAACTTTGCCCCCAGGATCACGTATCTGCTGTAACACAGTGCTCAATACCTGGAGCCCTCCATCAGGTAAGGAGGCCACAGGGAAGGGGAAGGAGGGCAGAGTCTTAGGTAGGAGACCGTCAGCGCCTCACACAGGCTGGCCCAGGACCCCCTCCTCCAGGACACTCAGAAGAGGCAGCACCAAGGGCCCAGATGTGAATATTTAGGGGCCCACGAAAATGTTTTGATTTCTTTTAATATCAGAAGGAAAAAAATGTACTTACAGGACAAAAAAATGTTTATAATCTATAATACTGTTGTATTCATCCTTATACCAATGCAACAGTAAAATATTATCTAATTTATTTATTTTTCTTTTTTTGTGGAGGAAGGGGTCTTCTAAGAAAAACACCTAGGGCTCACAAAAGTCACAGTGTGGTCCTGGCCTGGCATTTCCCACCTTTCCTCCTGCCTTGTGCTGTGTTCATTTAGTCCCGGTGTTCTCTCTGCCTCTTGCGTGGGTGCTATCTTCCCTCTTCCTCTGCCCATATTCTAACTGAGGCCAGTCCAGGGCCATCTCAGCAGCCTCCTATCTGGTGGCCCTGCCTTCAGTTTTCTCTCTCTTTTCCCAACCTTCTCCCAACTTGCAGTGCTCTTTGATTGGTTTTTATTTATTTTATATTTTTATTTATTCTCGTGGTTTTATGTGCGTTATGTGTTTAGCCAGAGGGTTTGGAGTCACCTGTGTCCCTTGGAGGTAAGGCAAACCCACTTTTTAAAAAATAAAATGTTAAAATTGGTAAAATATACATGACATGAAGTTTACCTTTTTTTAAAAAAATTATTTATTTATTTATTTATTTTTGGCTGTGTTGGGTCTTCGTTTCTGTGCGAGGGCTTTCTCTAGTTGTGGCAAGCGGGGGCCACTCCTCGTCGCGGCGCGCGGGCCTCTCACTATCGCGGCCTCTCTTGTTGCAGAGCACAGGCTCCAGACGCGCAGGCTCAGTAGTTGTGGCTCACGGGCCCAGTTGCTCCGCAGCATGTGGGATCCTCCCAGACCAGGGCTCGAACCTGCGTCCCCCGGACTGGCAGGCAGACTCTCAACCACTGCGCCACCAGGGAAGCCCCAAGTTTACCATTTTTAAGTGTACAATTCAGTGGCATTAAGTACATTCGGTGTTGTGGAACTCTCACCACTATCTATTTCCAGAAAGTTTTCATCATTGGAAAGAGAAACTATGACCATTAAGCAATAATTCCCCATTACCCCCTCCTCCCAGCCCCTGGTACCTTCCTTTTTTCCCCCAGCTTAGTTTGAAATATAATTGACAAATAACATTGTGTAAGTTTAAGGTGTACAATGTAATGATTTATGTATATATTGTGAAATGTTAACCATAATAAGTTTAGTTAAGATCCATCACCTCACATAGTTACCTTTTATTTTTTTCTGGTGAGAACTTTTAAGATCTACTCTCTTAGCAAATATCAAATATACAATACAGTATTGTTAACTGTAGTCACCACTGTATACTATATTCCCAGGACTCATTTATCTTATAACTGAAAATTTGTAACTTTTGACCACCTTCATCCATTTCCCCCACTTCTTCTCTCCCCAACCCACCTACCAGCCCCGGCAAACACCAGTCTGCTCTGTTTCTATGAGTTCAATTTTTTTTAGATTCTACATATAATTGAGATCATACAGTGTTTGTCTTTCTCTTGTACCTTCTATTCTATTTTCTGTCTCTATGAATTTGGCTATTCTAGGTACCTCCTATAAATAGAATCATGCAATGATTTTTTTCCCTTTGTATCTGGCTTATTTCACTTAGCATAATGTTATCAAGGTTCATCCATGTTGTAGCATGTGTCAGAACTTCATTCCCTTTTATGGCTGAAAAATATTCCATTGTATGTATATACCACATTCTGTTTATTCATTCATCTATTTATGGACATTTGAGTTATTTCCTCATTTTGGCTATTGTGACTAATGCTGAATGCTGCTGTGAACATTGATGTGCAAGTATCTGTTTGAGTCCCTGTTTCTAATTTTTGGGATCTATACTTAGAAGTGGAATTGCTGGGTCATATGGTAATTTTATGTTTGATTTTTGAGAAACTACCAAACAGCAAACCCACTTTTTCCATGTGTGATGGAAAGAGGGAAGGGGAGAAGCTTCCCTCTTTCCCTCTTGATGGAAAGCTGCCATCAAGTCCACTGTCCAAAGCCTGGCCCTGAAGATTAAATGACTGTAAACATTGTCAGAACTCACTGAACTGTGCACTTTAAAATGGTGAATTTCACTCTAAGTAAATTAGGCTAGACTTTAAAATCATAACCTCCTTGTCTAAGAGAGCAGATCCCTGAGTGGAAGCTTGAGATGGATACAGCAAAGGAGAAATTGTGGAAAGAAGGAAAGAGGGAAGGGGAGAAGAAATTAACGACCAACATCACAGCCTTATTTAGGTAAACCTAGGTGTTTATGATAAATCTTAGTATTGGTGGGCATAGTTTATGAAACTGCAACCATTGTTCTGCTTTGTTGTTCCGTTTGTTTTTTTTGTTTGTTTTTGATTCAGTAACATACTTTTATTATGCACCTGCTGTGTGACATTCTACAGCCCCTTTTGTCTCAAGTTACAAGAACAGAATGAAAATGTTAATTAAAAATAAAATGTCACTTAAAATATATAAAAGCCTAATCACAAATAAATGGAAAGATATCCCTGTTCATACATTGGAAGATTTAATACTGTTAAGCTGTCAATACTAAGCTATCCAGCGATTCAATACAACCCCTATGAAAATTGCAACAATGCTTTTTGCAGGAATAGAAAAATCTCTCCTAAAATTTGTATAGAATCTCAAGGAAACCTGAAGAGCCAAAACAATCTTGTAAAAGAGGAACAAATTTGGAGGTCTCACACTTTCCGATTTCAAAACTTACTACAAAGCTATGGCAATTAAAATAGTGTGGCACTGGCATAAAGACAGACATATAGGGCAATGAATAGAATAGAGGACCCAGAAATAAGCTCTCATATATGGTAAAATGATTTTCAGTAAGGGTGCCAAAACCACTCAATAGGGAAATGACAGTCTTTTCAACAAAAAAACTAGGTATCCACATGCAAAAAAATGAAGTCGGACTCTAATCTGACACCGTATTTAAAAATTGACTCAAAATGGATCAAAGATCTCAATGTAAGAGCTAAAAATATAATACTCTTAGAAGAAAACATAAATTGGGAGATTGGGATTGACATATATACACTAATATGTATAAAATAGATAACTAATTAGAACCTGCTGTATAGCACAGGGAACTCCACCTCCCTGTACAGTAGAAACTAGCACAACATTGTAAAACAACAATACCGCAATTAAAAAAAAAAAAAAGAAGAAAACATAAGAAAAACTTTGTGACATTGGATTTGTCAGTGACTTCTTAGATATGACACCAAAAGCAAGGCAACAAAAGAAAAATAAGTCTGATATCATCAAAATTATAAACTTTTGTGCATCAAAGGACGCTATCAACAGAGTGGAAGGTGACCCAGAGAATGAGAGAAAATATTTACAATTCCTATAGAGGATAGGGGATTAATATCAAGAATACATAAATAACTCTTACACCTCAACAATATTAAAAGAGACAACCCAATTCAAAAATGGGCAAAGGACTCAAGTAGACATTTCTCCAAAAACGATATACAAATGGCCAATAAGCACATAAAAGGATGCTCAATATCACTTATCATTAGGAAAATACAAAACAAATCAATAATATATTACTTCACACCTGCTGGGATGCTCTTATTTAAAAAAAGAAAAAACTCACAAAATGATACAAAATAACAAGTGTTGGTTAGGAGGTGGAGTCGTTGGAACTCCTGTACATTGCTGGTGGGGATGTAAAGTGGTGTAACTTCTAAGGAAAACTGTGTGGAGATTTCTCAAAAAATTAAAAAGAATTACCATATGATCCAGCAATTCCACTTCTGGGTGTAAACCCCAAAGAGTTGAAAGCAGGGTCGTGAAGAGATTTTTGGACACCCGTGTTCATAGCAGCATTCTTCACAATAGCCAAGAAGTGGAAGCAACCAAGTGTCAATGGATAAACAAAATGTGATATATACATACAGTGGAATATTATTCAGCCTTGAAAAGGAAGGAAATTCTGACACATGCTACAACCTGGATAAACCTGGAAAACATTATGTTAAGTAAAATAAACCACAAAAGGACAAATACTATGTAATTCCACTTATATGAGGTACCTAGAATAGTGAAAATCACAGAGGCAGAAAGTAGAATGGTGGTTGCCAGGAGCTAGGGAGAGGGTGGAGTAGGGAGTTAGTGTTTAATGAGTACAGAGTTTCAGCTGTGGAAGATGAGGAAGTTCTGAATGTGGCTGGTGGTGATGGTTTCACAACAGTGTGAATATACTTAACGTCACTGAATTACACACTTAAACATGGTTACAATTGTAAATTTCATGCTATGTATATTTTAACACACACACACACACACACAGCCTGGTAACAATACTCCTTCACTCCCATTTGCCTGAGAAATTCTTTAAACCTTCAATTCAATTCAAACTTCAAAATTTGGCTTCCACCCTCCCTCCCAGGACTGTATTAACTCCTAGTTCCCTCTCCCACCTGAAGCTCTGGCCACATTGTTAGTTGCTGTGTTCCAATATTTCCCTGTTCTGCCCTCCTTCACTTTTAGGCATTTCCTAAGGTTGCTCCCTTTACCTGGAATGACCTTCATTCCTCCCCATCTCCACTTTAAAATCCCATCTATTCTTCAAGAGTCAATATTACCTCCTTCAGGGTTGTAACCTCAGTTCCTCTATTTCAGTACTCTTCACCATAGGCTTTGTTGGGATTTTTTCACATTTCTGTCTTTTTTGAAAAACTTTAAACCCTCTGAATGCTCTCTCTATATATATATATTTAAAATCAGCCACAGAGTTTAGCCTGTACTAGATAATAAGTAAATGTTTATCAAATGAATGAAGCATTCTTCACAAAAGAGGTCCTCAATGGGAAAACTGAGAAAACTTTGGTCTATTTTGATCTTCCCAAAAATCTCAAAAGAAATTGAAAGCACTAAATGTCCATTAACAGATGAATGGATAAAGAAGATGTGGTATATACATATATACAATGGAATATTACTCAGCCATAAAAAAAGAATGAAATAGTGCTATTTGCAGCAACATGGATGGACCTAGAGATTATCATACAAAGTGAAGTAAGTCAGGCAGAGAAAGACAAATATTATATGATATCACTTATATGTGGAATCTAAAAAAAAAAAACAAATCAACTTACTTATGAAACAGAAACAGACTCACAGACATAGAAGACAAACTTTCGGTTACCAAAGGGGAAAGGGGAGGGATACATTAGGAGTATGGGATTAATAGGTACACACCACTATATATAAAATAGATAAACAACAAGGACTTACTGTATAGCACATGGAACTATATTCAATATCTTGTAATAATGTATAATGGAAAAGAATCTGAAACTGTACACCTGAAACTAACACAATATTGTAAATCAATTATAGTTTGATAAATAAAAAAAGAAATTGAAAGCATTAGATGAAATTTTGCAAATTTCTGTCAATGTTTTATATATCCTGGCCACCATGGTGAGCAAAATGACATTCAGAATAAGCTGAATTTGTCTGCAGATGCATTTCTTAAGAGATTTTGTTTTGTTTTGTTTTTTTGTGAACTAAGATTTAAGTGTCATATGATGTAATGTGTAATGAGCAGTTCCTCTGAAAACTGCACTTTGTTTGTTCACAACCGCTTTAGACGTATTAGGTAAACACCCCTGAAAGCCAATGTAGAACGTGAGCAGATGGGAAAGCAGTTAGTCATTTGCTTACTGCTTGGTTTTGAAAGTGATGCCCTTGCTCACGTAAATGGTCAGTTTAATAAATTCAACTAAAGGCAAGAAAAGTGTGATTTGGGTGGGTAGGGGGAATATTACGTAAGATAGAAACTGCATATTCAAAGAACGCAGTGGAACAGGCCTTAAATCATCTCCTGTGAAACAGGAAGACCTCCTTAGCAGAGTGTTTTCTAAAAATACAATTAGAAAAAAAAAATTTTTTTTTAAAGTGAGTCAGGAAGTAGCCATTAACTCCTAGAAAGTGGTGACTTAGTGGGAGCAGGGGAGGCAGACTTGATCAGGAATAATATCTAGTAGTTGGGGTCCAGGTTACCACCCTGATATGACTCAGTCTGGGATCCTTTATTTTTTATTTTAAAAAAATTGTTTTTAACATCTTTATTGGAGTATAATTGCTTTACAATGGTGGGTTAGTTTCTGCTTTATAACAAAGTGAATCAGCTATACATATACACATATCCCCATATCTCCTCCCTCTTGTGTCTCCCTCCCACCCTCCCTATCCCACCCCTCTAGGTGGTCACAAAGCACGGAGCTGATCTCCCTGTGTTATGCGGCTGCTTCCCACTAGATATCTATTTTACATTTGGTAGTGTATATATGTCCTGGGATCCTTTATTAAGTCAACCTTTCAGGAGGTGTTGTTTTAAGATGAACATGAGTGGAGACAGTACTATGGAAATAAAAGATATTAGAATTAGTGAGAGCCAAAATAAGATTTTTTGGGGGGCCGCACCACACGGCTTGCAGGATCTTAGTTCCCTGACCAGGGGTTGAACCCGGGCCCACTGCAGTGAAAGCCCTAAACCCTGGAGTCCTAACCACTGGACCGCCAGGGAATTCCCCAAAATAAGATCTTTTTGTTTTGTTTTGTTTTGTTTTTGGAAAACAGACATAAATGGCTCATTTATTAAATCTTTTACTTAGTAGAAGAACAAAATAACAGCACTAACAACAAAAATTTAGTCTTAGATTTTGCTTTGTGCATTAAACACTTATTGCAGTTTTGAAAATATATTTTAACATTTTAGTGCTTTCTATGGATTTTTAAAAAATTTTTATTTATTTATTTATGTATGTATTTATGGCTGTGTTGGGTCTTCGTTTCTGTGCGAGGGCTTTCTCTAGTTGCGGCAAGTGGGGGCCACTCTTCATCGCGGTGCGCGGGCCTCTCGCTATCGCGGCCTCTCTTGTTGCGGAGCACAGGCTCCAGACGCGCAGACTCAGTAATTGTGGCTCACGGGCCTAGTTGCTCCGCGGCATGTGGGATCTTCCCAGACCAGGGCTCGAACCCGTGTCCCCTGCATTGGCAGGCAGATTCTCAACCACTGCGCCACCAGGGAAGCCCATCAATCTGGTTTTTAATGGGTGTATGATCATCCAGTGAATGGAAATAGATTACCAATTTTACTCACTATCTTCATTGTTGGTACTTTGGTCTTTCCTCAGTTTTCACTTACTAGGGAAAACATAATATAGCAACAAACATGTTCATGCATATAATCTTTTCCATATAGAGAGTTATTCCCATAGACTAGATTTCTAGAAACAGAATTGCCACCTGATCGAAGGCCTCATTGCAACCGTGAGTGCTTGATTCACATTTTGCCAAATGTCGAGTTGGAAATGTTTTACCAGTTCCCGTAGTCACTGTGCATCATACGGCCCCATGCAGAGAATGAGATTATCAATTTCAGCCCACCTTCTTTGCATTAAGCATCATTTAAAAAAAATCCCTCTTATTTAAAATGTTTAAAAGGATATATTATGTGTAATCTGCATTCGTTTGATTACTAGTAGGGTTGCCTATTTTCCCATATCCATGATGAATTACATTTCCTCTTTTGCGAATTATCTGCTGTGCATTTCACCTGTTTATCTTCTGGAGAATTTTTAAGAGCCATTTCCCAGGTAGACTATCCAGATTTGGGGAAGATATTGGGGTGAGAGGATGAGGGAGAGTGGAAAGACAGGATATGAGAAAATCTTCATCACTGATTGCTAGAATGGCCAAACACCTTCTCAAGATCAGAATCAACCTAACTATCAATAACTGGGAAGATGAAAAAATAACCCTTCTTTCCTTAGATACAAATTGTGCTGCACCAATTAAACAATTGGTACATAGAAAAAGTTAAACTCAGAGTGTTAACTTTCTTCTAAAGAAAGACAACGTTGACGAGTGTGTGCAGGATTCCCACTGAAAGGCCTAAAGTATAGAACTGATACACTTAATTATTCCACAGTTTTAGAGAACAAAACCTAATCAGTATTTCCCCAAAGTGATCTGCCTACCACAGGTGTGCTGATTTAGGCGGTACCTGAATGAATACTGTTTAACAGTTATCTACTTGTTTTAACATGTATTAGGAAAAATATAACCTGCTTATCAATCTGTGTGATTTCACAGATATGATTGCAAAGAATGGCACAAAGTTAAAAAAAAAAAAGCATGAATCAATTGAAAGAAGCAAATAATTGTACAGGTGATGATACTTGGTTAGAACAAAAAGCACAAGGTTGGCATGCTAGTAATTAAAGTTGTGGAAACACAGCTTTACATCACCATCATTGATACACATTCTGAGTGCCCATTATATACCAGATGCTGTGCTTGGGGCCAAGGATACAGAGATAAAGGAATGTACTTCTTCTTCTAAGAGTTCACAGTCAAGGCAAGAGAAGACATGTAAACTGGTAAATGTGGGAAGTCTGTACTGTTGGGAAGGCAGGGTATACACAAAACAGCCAGAAAATGATAGACAACAGTGGTGAGTTAGAATGAGACCAACAGCAGAGGCTACATATTGGCATATTACAAATATCTTTCTGCTTGTTTCCTTTCACAATGTTCTTGCCTGGCAAGATGAAACCAAAATTTTCCTTCCTTCCTTCTTTCTCTCCTTCCATTTTTTTTTTCTTCTTATCCTCATTCTCTCAGACTACCCGTCTAGTTCCAGGTTTGTTTTACGTGCCACCAAATTGCTTGCCCAATAAACGAGGCACCCAGGATATCCAGGTGTGTGCCACAGGGCATTCGAGAGAGAAATTATGTGTATGCACCTGGTACAACAGCCTCAACTGGTAAATCAAGTCTCTGTTCTTCTCACCCTGATGATTTCCTTTTTAAAATTCATCTTGGAGGAAGTTGTGTAACATTATTTTCCACTCAGCTTTGCATAACCGCTGGCCACCTTGAGGACTGTGAGTCCTGCTGGCTGTGGGGATGGGGGAAGGGGAAATATTCCTGGGTGATGGTTCACCAGTTATAATCGATAACATGACCTTGAAAGGATTATAGTGACCTTTAGAGGACCAGTGAGATGTGTTGTTAGCAGCATCCTTGAATAGGTGTGGGCACCTGCTATGAGCAAACTGTCATGTAAATTATTCTGGGAATGAAACAGAGGCACAAAAGTCTCTGCCCTCAAGGACCATACAAAGAGGCTGGCTGGAGAAATAATTATATATATATATGAATAATAGCACTAATTAAGGGAGCATGTGATAAATGCACAGGACATATACAGAAGAAAGATCATTTCTGATATAGGAGATCTGGGGAGAACAGAGGTTTGAGCTTTTCCGAATCTCTATTCTGATTGACTGAACAAATCAACAAATGGGCCTTGGGGGAATCTTTGGATGAGATTTCAATAGACACAGAGAGAAAATGAGGGCATATGATTAGAAGTGGGTAGACAGAGTGGGGAAGGAATAAACCAAGATGTGAAGAGTGGAAAGCACATGATTTATTTGGGAGACAAGAAGTACTTGGGTACATGAGCAGACCAGGCTATGGTGGAAGTTTATTTAGGGGACTTGTGGGTGGAAAGCCTGGAAGGTAGATTAAAGGACCCGTCTCAAGGGTGATGGGGAGCCATTGGCTTTTTGTAGGAATTGTGAGAGTGATATTACATTTGTTCTTTGGGAACATTATAGTGACAGCTGTTCAGAGTAGGGTTGGGAGAGGAAGAAACTAGAGATAGGAAACCAGTTGGGCAGCTATTGCCATAGCCAATTAAGAGCTAATGAGGGCCAGATGAGGGCTGTAGTGATGAGAATGAGAGAGAGGCAAAGGATGCTAGAGGCATTTTGGAAATAAAATTACCATATCCTGGCAACTGGTTGGATCTAGAGGGTCAAAGAGAGAATTGGAAGATGGCCTTAATGTGGAGGCTGGAGGAAAGTAGAAGTGCCACTAATTGAGGTAGCATTGCTGGTTTCTGAGGAATGTTTGGGAGTCTCCTTCATCTATGCATGGGTTTAAGCAAAACAGGGCCTGTTTTTGATGGAACCATTCATCACTGGCTGTGCCTGGAGGAACAGGGGTGCTAATGGTTAACAGAAGACACAACTGCAATTTTCTGATGATGAGAAGAAACTCATAGACAGTAGGAAGGAGGACTTGGAAGTGCTTAAAACACTACTAGGTATCATTCTTGTGACCTGAGAAATGAGTATCTTCAACACTTTTACCCCTGTGCTTGCCAACTCTGTGCCCAGAGCCCTGTGATTTCAGATTCTCCTCTTGGAGCTGTTCACCAAGGCCACAGTCAAAATTGAGCAGTCCTAGTGCCCCTTGTCTCAGGGCCCTGATCTCTGTTGGGGGTAGTTATCTAGGAATTCATTCATTCATTCAAAAAATAGTGAGTGTCTTCCATGGCCAGGCACTGCTCTAGACATGTCATTGCTAAGATTGTAGCAGCAAACAAAACAGACAAAATCCTTGCCCTCATGGACCAGCATTTTAGTGGGGGAAGCAGATCATGAGTAAAACAAATAAGCAAAAGATGTGTTAGACAGTGGTAAGTGCTATGGAGAAAGATAAAGCAAGAAAGGAGGCTAGGAATTGTTGGGTGGGGAAACTGCTGTTTCAAATAAGGTGGTTAGGCCAGCCTCACTGACAAAATGACATTTGAGTAAAGACTTGTAGGAGAGGAGAGGGTGAGCCATGGTATACCCAGAGAAGAACATTCTAGTTGGAGGGAACAGCAAATACAAAACCCCTGAGTTAGATGCACGCCTGAAGTGTTTGAACAATTGTAAGGAGGCCAGCAGGGATGGAGCAGAATGAGGGAGACGTGGAAAGTAATGAACAGCCATGTTTGAAAGGACAGCCCATCCTTGCTCGCTACATCTTAGCTGGGATCTTCTGCAGATGATGCCTGAATCATATAGAGTGGCCCTAAAAATGGGAATTTTAGTCACTGGGAAGGAGATGTACTTGGCCAACTTTTACATGTGGGTGGAGCTTGCTCTGCAAAGAACCAAGTCAATGTCTGGGCACAGGAAGGAAGAAAGAGGTTTTTGGTCAGAAAACACCAAAGCTTTTGTTCCATTTGGTAGAGGTGACACCAGTGATGGAGTTCCCCCTGCCCCCCTTCCTTGTACCGTTATGGGTGGCAGGAGGCCTGGGCTCTTCTTAGCAGTCTTGGCAAAGTTGATACACATCAGCAAAATGGATAGATTCTAAAAAGATAAGAATAAATTATTCTAAAAAAGTGTCTTTTTGCTTGACTCTTTGCATTAGAAGTTGTGTTTAGTTTATAGTTCAGATTTTTAAAAAATATACCAAACTGCAAGGTGGGGCTGGGAAGAAGAAAACCACGCAAGCCAAAGTCCCTCAAATTCTATACTTAAATTCCATCTCCATGGCAGCCGGCAGCCTCTGACTATGTGCAACAGTCACAAGTTCTAAAGAATAGCTTTGGAGATATAATTCTTCACTTATCTAAAAGCTGCATTTACTTAATGAAGAGGTTTATTATATCTCCCCCAGAGCTATTGACCATCAAATTGAGGAGGGGGTTGTTTTCCTTTATTTCTCTGAATTGGGCGACTCACTGGTTTCATTTTGGCTGGGAGCCAAAACCCTTGCAAGGGCAAAGACAAACACAGGAAGGGGGAGGGGTGGAATGGGACAGAAGGCCTTGCCCATGGTGGAGTCATATGAACTTGTACATCAAAAGAGCAGTCCTAGCTTTAAAAGACTGTGGCACTATTCATGAACCCGGTGACTGCCCAAGAAGGAACAGAACTGCTTGTTGTCACCAAAGATAAAAAGCTGCAGCTGGCTCCTCCACCCCACCCCCCCAGTACAGCTTAGATCCCCACTATACGGAAGGTGGAGGCTTTGACTCCACTTGGGCTCATTAATTGCTGATAAATGGCAGACCCATAAAACAGGACAGACAAAAGGAAGTTGGCAAAGAGGGACACTATAATTTCCTTTTGGAGAATGCTCTCAGACCTCCTGTCATTCTCTTCACTTTATATCATTTGCTTGGTGATAAGATGTTCTTGCCTTTCACCTTAATGCAAATGAATTTAATCAGATAATATTAGTCCTCAAACAGATTCCAGAGTCTCTACTCCAGCAATTCCCAAAGTGTGTCTACCCCCTGGAATCCTAATTCCATATGTGTCAATAGGCCTCATGTGGAGAAAAAAGGCAGAGGCTCCTTAATCAAAAGAATGTTGAAAATGCTGCATTTAAACAATATTGAACCAGTTTTATTTACTGCAAGACTCCCTAGAACTTGTAATATTCCTCAAGAGCAAGTAAGAGATATTGTATCCATTTCCCACGCTTGGGTCACCCAACCCATTTTCATGGGAAGCCCAGGGAGGTTACAAGATTTACCTACGGTCAGAACTAGAACCAGAAGCCAAATAACTTGACCTCTCCAGCTCTTTTCATTTGCCTAGAAAAATACAGAGCATAAAAAACTGAAAACAGAGGTATTCGTGAACCATTATGGCAAAGGAAAAAGTAAATGTCAGATCAAAATGTGGGGAAGTCAGTCCTCAATCAGTCTGTAAGTGGAAGATGCCAAAGGCAGAGTGTGAGGAAAAGACCAGAAGCCAAGGATCAGGGGCAAGTAAGGCTACAGAAGGCAAGGATTGTTCATTTACTCCACAAATCCTTACTGAATGTCTATAATAGGCCAGGCATCGTTCCAGGCGTTAGGGATGCAGAGGTGAACAAAGGCATGTCTGTTAACGGCTGCTCTGGAGGCATGCTCACTTGGTGCTCTACCTTAAAGGTGCTTCTAATGCACCTCCTGTCCCCCTTAGGTAGCCTTTCCCTTCACACTGGATAAGGTCTAGGTTCTGCAGGGTGCAAATGAGCAGCTGCTTGCAAGTCCAGCTTGCAATGACCAGGCAAAAGAGACAGACAAGTCTATGGTTTGGAACATCTTTTTGATGCTTTGATTATTACAGTGAAGGCAGAACAGGAAAGGGTTGGATGATCCTTCTGGGCTCGGCTAACATGGATTCAGCTGGGCATGAAGCATGTGCTTCCGTGAGGCTGAGAGCCAGTGGCAGGGAGCCCTAGGATGAGGAAGGCAGGCATGGAGAAGAATCTTCGCTACTTTCTCCTATGTTTCAGTAAATCTGAGAGGCAAGGAAATGACATGACCCCCCTTATAGGTACCTTCAATGATGAAGACTCTCTCAAGGTACAAATCAGGATTCACAAGGTCAGTGAGTTGAGAGCTTATGAAATCCCTGAAACAAAGAGCCCCCTAAGGGGGCTAAGGTTCTCCAAGGCCAAGCATGGTGGGTTCATCTTGATCATCTCCAGGTTTGAGACACTTTAGATAATGCTTCCAGACCACAGATTTGGCTTGGTTGTCAGGAGCTCCTTTCCATCAAAGGACATTTTATTGAACTGGCTGGAATTTTTAAAAAAGAGGTACAATGAGGAAGAAAAATGTGGCCTTGGGATTTTCTCGGCACAAAAAGACTTGGGTGGACATACCTGAACATTTATTTCTCCCATCAGTGGATGGTGAGGGGCAGGACTTGGTATAGGGTTATATCTTAGATTCTCCCAGGCTTTTTTGGCCACTGGAGACACAAAAATAGCCAACAGTTCCAAGGTTTGCAAATTCAACTGTCTACAGAGGCCAAGTAGATAACGTACATGCAGTAAGTGTAACACAGAAGAGAGAGGTGGGGGCTATGTCACACTAGGGAGCAAATGCCTTGTCCAAAGGAGGGCAGCTGCCGTTCATCGCTAGCTGATTGTTAGCAACGTGAGTGTGGGGTTGCTTCTGAGGTTTCAGGAGAAGCTAGAGATCACGATTTGTGTGTGTGTGAAATTTTCTACTTTTTAATGGTTGAAAACCCAATTCAAATTTAAAGCAGCATGTGAGACAACATTGTGCTGCAAAACTGACCACATCCCGAGGCTAGAGGCAGCTCCTGGGCCACCACTTTGTACCCGTACCCCTGCTGCTAACTCCACTGTGTACTCCTTGAGCAAAGGAAATGTGTCTTCTTCATCTCTGCTGG
The DNA here is from genome assembly GCF_028564815.1 of Eubalaena glacialis. Classification (NCBI taxonomy): domain Eukaryota; kingdom Metazoa; phylum Chordata; class Mammalia; order Artiodactyla; family Balaenidae; genus Eubalaena; species Eubalaena glacialis. The sequence continues at coordinate 76,448,198 of NC_083716.1, forward strand.
GCAAAAGCCAAGTGTTTGGGATGACGCTGGAGCATCAACCGTAAAGGCAATAGGCAGAGAGTGAGGCACATGGCAAAGCTGAGGGCAGTCCCTGGAGCAAAGTGGAGAGGCAGCAGAATCTCTGCTTTGGGCTGGGAGCTGGCAAGGCTGACTGGCTGTGGGTGGCCGAGTCTGACGGTCAGAGTTTCCTATGGCCAGGCTGCCTGGTGTCAGAGGTGCATTTAAAGGGCCAGGCATGCACCTAACTGCTAAGACTTAAGGATGTGTTACACTATGGTGATCAAGGCTGAGGCCAAAGTAGTTTCTGCCTTCACATTCTGGAGACTCTTTTCACAAAACTACTCAGGCTCTTTCCTATGCCCTCTATCTGTATTGTCCTCCTGTTCTAATCCAGAACTAGGAACCAAGAACTTTTCTCCCCTAGAATTTGTTTATTTGAAAAGTGTTGCGACGTACAGACATTGCATTGTATTTATATTTATCAATCTTTGTTCTTTATATGAAAGAATAAAATTAGATAAATACAAAATTTGGTAAAAAATATCTATGATAAAACCCATAGAACTGTACAACACAAGATATAAACCCTAAAGCATAAATTTTAGTTAATAATAATAATCCATCGATATTGACTCATCAATTATAACAAATGTACTGCACTAGTACAAGATATTAATAACACAGAAAACTATAAATGGGGGGAAAAGGCCAATATGGGAATTCTATACTAGCTGTTCAATTTTCTGTAAACCTAAAACTATTCTAAAAAATAAAGGCTATTAATTTAAAAAAGAAAACAAACTTGACTGCGGTGTTGAAAGAAAAAGCATAGAGAACATTTTTTCAATGAATCATAATTTGTTTGGAAAGTTAAAACATAAATTTTATAATTTAATACAATACTTGCTTTCTCAGTTTTATCATTTATCTAGTAATGATGCTAATAGCAAATTATTTTCCTTGTTTTTTTTGAAGAACTCAGCTTGTTCAATAATTGTGTATTTTGCCTAATTTTCTCAAATATCTCTGTCTCTGAGTTCTAATTAGAATTACTAAGAGAGAGTCTGCAGGTTTGATGCTCACTGAAGATGTTTCATGACCTCCAAAATTGTTATTTGCTGAAATTTGTCCTTCCATCATGGTGTACCCAGTAGAGAGGATGAATTTGCCCTTTTAAAATAAGGCTGAAATGCTAATATACACAGGACAAAAAAAAAAAAAACCCAGTGTATTCAGTTGTTTCTCATTTGTAGATAATTTCTCTTTGCCCATTAGGCTAGTAAGTTCTCATTAAACTATGATTTAAGGACATGGTGTTCATTAAAAAGATCATTGCATGATAAAGAAGGAACAGCACTTTGAAAGGGATTTATGGTTCCTCTGGATGATTTTATTTCTAACTTCCCCCAGCTGAATCTAGTATTAATGATAGACCCTATTTAGACTTCCCTTTCCCAAAGTTTTGTGATTTAAACAGTTTATATGTAACTCATCTGTGAGCAACAGTAAACCAGAGTGAAAGCCACTGCTAGTGATGTTCTTTCACAGTTCTCTTAGTTTGACGTGAAAGTGAAAACATAGAATTATTTATGACTTTTGCATACTGCTAGAAAAGCACAGTCTTCAGTAATGATATATTTTGCCTCTCTTTTTTAAGAAAGAGCATCACATAAAATAGTAGAAACAGTTTACTTAAAACCAGAACCAATGTTTTGAATTAGAATCTTTAATTTTTTTGCTTTTCTTAGACTCATGAACTATCTGGAACACTTTTAGTCTTCTTCAAGAGAAGGCATCCATCTCAGAAATCTTGGGTTTAATATAATGCTATTAGCTCTGCACTTTGACTTAATCATCAAATTATTGTAGTGACTATCATATCATATGAATATAAAAGTATTTTCACAAGAACAACTTTCCTCAAAAACTGGAAAATCATCGGATATGTTATTATTCATAGAGTTGATATGAGTGTACTAGTAGAATCAATCCTCATCAATGTTTTGATGAAGTTAGACATCAGTTTCTAGAAGAAAAGTCTTTGAACTGGTAGGATTTTCCATCTCTGAAGTTAATGTTATCAGTTGACATGCTAATCATCTTATCAACCAGTGTACTGCAGTCAGAGCAGAGAAGGTATAATCATTTAATTGGTCACTTGTCCTGCACCTGGCAGGACATCAAGTTCAAGAACTTTTACATTATCTCCAGGAATTTAATTAAAATAACTTACTAATATAGGGACAACTTTTTGATTTTTGTGGTGAGCTGAAACTGTCATATTGCTGAGACATAAAGGTTTTACCCAGTTCTTGTTGTTAAATCTTTTGAGGTACTGGAGCAAAAAAAAAAATTTTTTTTCTTTTACATTATACCTTTGGTTTGTGCTGATGGAAATTTAAGTTCAAATGCCATGGGACTTAGCTCAGAGGTGTACTTTAGATTGGTTCAAGATGGCGGAGTAGAAGGACGTGCTCTCACTCCCTCTTGCAAAAGCACCAGAATCACAACTAACTGCTGAACAATCATCGACAGGAAGACACTGGAACTCACCAAAAAAGATACCCCACATCCAAAGACAAAGGAGAAGCCACAATGAGATGGTAGGAGGGGCGCAATCACAATAAAATAAAATCCCATAACTGCTGGGTGGGTGACTCACAAACTGGAGAACACTTATACCACACAAGTCCACCCACTGGAGTGAAGGTTCTGAACCCCATGTCAGGCTTCCCAACCTGGGGGTCTGGCAACGGGAGGAGGAATTCCTAGAGAATCAGACTTTGAAGGCTAGCGGGATGTGATTGCAGGATTTCGACAGGACTTGGGGAAACAGAGACTCCACTCTTGGAGGGCACACACAAAGTAGTGTGTGCATTGGGACCCAGGGGAAGGAGCAGTGACCCCATAGGAGACTGAACGAGACCTACCTGCTACTGTCGGAGGGTCTCCTGCAGAGGCGGGGGGGGGGCTGTGGCTCACCGTGGGGACAAGGACACTGGCAGCAGAAGTTCTGGAAAGTACTCCTTGGTGCGAGCCCTCCCAGAGTCCACCATTAGCCCCACCAAAGAGCCAGGTAGGCTCCAGTGCTGGGTCACCTCAGGCCAAACAACCAACAGGGAGGGAACCCAGCCCCACCCATCAACAGACAAGTGGATTAAAGTTTTACTGAGCTCTGCCCACCAGAGCAACACCCATCTCTACCCACCACCAGTCCCTCCCATCAGGAAGCTTGCACAAGCCTCTTAGATAGTCTCATCCACCAGAGGGCAGACAGCAGAAGAAAGGAGAACTACAATTCTGCAGCCTGTGGAACAAAAACCACATTCACAGATAGACAAAATGAAAAGACAGAGGACTTTGTACTAAATGAAGGAACAGGATAAAACCCCAGAAAAGCAACTAAATGAAGTGGAGATAGGCAACCTTCCAGAAAAAGAATTCAGAATAATGATAGTGAAGATGATCCAGGACCTTGGAAAAAGAATGGAGGCAAAGATCGAGAAGATGCAAGAAATGTTTAACAAAGACCTAGAAGAATTAAAGAACAAACAAACAGAGATGACCAATACAATAACTGAAATGAAAACTACACTATAAGGAATCAACAGCAGAATAACTGAGGCAGAAGAACGGATAAGTGACCTGGAAGACAGAATGGTGGAATTCACTGCTGCGGAACAGAATAAAGAAAAAAGAACGAACGGAAATGAAGACAGCCTAAGAGACCTCTGGGACAACATTAAACGCAACAACATTCGCATTATAGGGGTCCCAGAAGGAGAAGAGAGAGAGAAAGAACCCGAGAAAATATTTAAAGAGATTATAGTCGAAAACTTCCCTAACATGGGAAAGGAAATAGCCACCCAAGTCCAGGAAGCGCACAGAGTCCCAGATAGGATAAACCCAATGAGAAACACGCCGAGACATATAGCAATCAAATTGACAAAAATTAAAGACAAAGAAAAATTATTGAAAGCAACAAGGGAAAAACGACAAAAAACATACAAGGGAACTGCCATAAGGTTAACAGCTGATTTCTCAGTAGAAACTCTACAAGCCAGAAGGGAGTGGCACAATATATTTAAAGTGATGAAAGGGAAGAACCTACAACCAAGATTACTCTACCCGGCAAGGATCTCATTCAGATTTGACGGAGAAATCAAAAGCTTTACAGACAAGCAAAAGCTAAGAGAATTCAGCACCACCAAATCAGCTCTCCAACAAATGCTAAAGGAACTTCTCTAAGTGGGAAACACAAGGGAAGAAAAGGACCTACAAAAACAAACCCAAAACAATTAAGAAAATGGTCATAGGAACATACATATCGATAATTACCTTAAACATAAATGGATTAAACGCTCCAACCAAAAGACGCAGGCTTCCTGAATGGAAACAAAAACAAGACCCATATATATGCTGTCTACAAGAGACCCACTTCAGACCTAGGAACACATACAGACTGAAAGTGAGGGGATGGAAAAAGATATTCCATGCAAATGGAAATCAAAAGAAAGCTGGAGTAGCAATCCTCATATCAGATAAAATAGACTTTAAAATAAAGAATGTTACAAGAGACAAGGAAGGACACTACATAATGATCAAGGGATGAATCCAAGAAGATATAACAATTATAAATATATATGCACCCAACATAGGAGCACCTCAATACATAAGGCAACTGCTAACAGCTATAAAAGTGGAAGTTGACAGTAACACAATAATAGTGGGGGACTTTAACACCTCACTTAAACCAATGGATAGATCATCCAGATAGAAAATTAATATGGAAACACAAGCTTTAAATGACACAATAGACCAGATAGATTTAACTGATATTTATAGGACATTCCATCCAAAAACAGCAGATTACACTTTCTTCTCAAGGGCACAGGGAACATTCCCCAGGATAGAACACATGTTGGGTCACAAACCAAGCCTCGGTAAATTTAAGAAAATTGAAATCATATCAAGCATCTTTTCTGACCACAACGCTATGAGATTAGAAATTAATTACAGGGAAAAAATGTAAAAAACACCAACACATAGAGGCTAAACAATACGTTACTAAATAACGAAGAGATCACTGAAGAAATCAAAGAGGAAATCAAAAAATACCTAGAGACAAATGACAATGAAAACACAACGATCCAACAGCTATGGGATGCAGCAAAAGCAGTTCTAAGAGGGAAGTTTATAGCTATACAAGCCTACCTCAAGAAACAAGAAAAATCTCAAATAAACAATCTAACCTTACACCTAATGGAACTAGAGAAAGAAGAACAAAGAAAATCCAAAGTTAGTAGAAGGAAAGAAATCATAAAGATTAGAGCAGAAATAAATGAAATAGAAACAAAGAAAACAATATCAAAGATCAATAAAACTAAAAGCTGGTTCTTTGAGAAGATAAACAAAATTGATAAACCATTAGCCAGACTCATCAAGAAAAAGAGGGAGAGGACTCAAATCAATAAAATTAGAAATGAAAAAGGAGAAGTTACAACAGACACCGCAGAAATACTAAGCATCATAAGAGACAAGCAAGTCTATGCCAATAAAATGGACAACCTGGAAGAAATGGACAAATTCTTAGAAAGGTATAGCCTTCCAAGACTGAACCAGGAAGAAATAGAAAATATGAACAGACCAATCACAAGTAATGAAATTGAAACTGTGATTAAAAGTCTTCCAACAAACAAAAGTCCAGGACAAGTTGGCTTCACAGGTGAATTCTATCAAACATTTAGAGAAGAGCTAACACCCATCCTTCTCAAACTCTTCCAAAAAATTGCAGAGGAAGGAACACTCCCAAACTCATTCTATGAGGCCACCATCACCCTGATACCACAACCAGACAAAGATATTACAAAAAAAGAAAATTACAGACCAATATCACTGATGAATATAGATGCAAAAATCCTCAACAAAATACTAGCAAACAGAATCCAACAACATGTTAAAAGGATCATACACCATGATCAAGGGGGATTTATCCCAGGGATGCAAGGATTCTTCAACATACAGAAATCAATCAATGTGATACACCATATTAACAAATTGAAGAAAAACCATATGATCATCTCAATAGATGCAGAAAAAGCTTTTGACAAAATTCAACACCAATTTATTATTTTTTTATTTTATTTTATTTATTTTATTTTTTTAACATCTTTATTGGAGTATAATTGCTTTACAATGGTGTGTTAGTTTCTGCTTTATAACAAAGTGAATCAGCTATACATATACATATATCCCCATATCACCTCCCTCTTGCATCTCCCTCCCACCCTCCCTACCCCACCCCTCTAGGTGGTCACAAAGCACCAAGCTGATCTCCCTGTGCTATGTGGCTGCTTCCCACTAGCTATCTGTTTTACATTTGGTAGTGTATATATGTCCTTGCCACTCTCTCACTTCGTCCCAGCTTACCCTTCCCCCTCCCCGTGTCCTCAAGTCCATTCTCTACGTCTGCATCTTTATTCCTATCCTGCCCCTAGGTTCTTCAGAACCTTTTTTTTTTTTAGATTCCATATATATGTGTTAGCATACAGTATTTGTTTTTCTCTTTCTGACTTACTTCACTCTGTATGACAGATTCTAGATCCATCCACCTCACTACAAATAACTCAATTTCGTTTCTTTTTATGGCTGAGTAATATTCCATTGTTTATATGTGCCACATCTTCTTTATACATTCATCTGTCGATGGACACTCAGGTTGCTTCCATGTCCTGGCTATTGTAAATAGAGCTGCCATGAACATTGTTCAACACCCATTTATGATAAAAACTCTCCAGAAAGTGGGCATAGAGGGAACCTACCTCAACATAATAAAGGCCATATATGACAAACCCACAGCAAACATCATTCTCAATGGTGAAAAATTGAAGGCATTTCCTCTAAGATCAGGAACAAGACAAGGATGTCCACTCTCACCACTCTTATTCAACATAATTCTGGAAGTCCTGGCAACGGCGATCAGAGAAGAAAAAGAAATAAAAGGAATACAATTTGGAAAAGAAGAAGTAAAACTGTTACTGTTTGCAGATGACATGATACTATACATAGAGAATCCTAAAGATGCCACCAGAAAACTACTAGAGCTAGGCAATGAATTTGGTAAAATTGCAGGATACAAAATTAATGCACAGAAATCTCTTGCAATCCTATACACTAACAATGAAAGATCAGAAAGAGAAATTAAGGAAACAATCCCATTCACCACTGCAACAAAAAGAATTAAATACCTAGGAATAAACCTACCTAAGGAGGTTAAAGACCTGTACTCAGAAAACTATAAGACACTGATGAAAGAAATTAAAGATGACACAAACAGATGGAGAGATATACCATGTTCCTGGATTAGAAGATTCAATATTGTGAAAATGACTATACTACCCAAAGCAATCTACAGATTCAATGCAATCCCTATCAAATTACCAGTGGCATTTTTACAGAACTAGAACAAAAATTCTTAAAATTTGTATGGAGACACAAAAGACCCCAAATAGCCGAAGCAATCTTGAGGGAAAAAAACGGAGCTGGAGGAATCAGACTCCCTGACTTCAGACTATACTACAATGCTACAGTAATCAAGACAATATGGTACTGGCACAAAAGCAGAAATATAGATAAATGGAACAGGATAGAAAGCCCAGAGATAAACCCATGCACCTATGGTCAACTAATCTATGACAAAGGAGGCAAGGATATACAATGGAGAAAGGACAGTCTCTTCAATAAGTGGTGCTGGGAAAACTGGACAGCTACATGTAAAAGAATGAAATTAGAACACTCCCTAACACCATACACAAAATAAACTCAAAATGGATTAGAAACCTAAATGTAAGACCAGACACTATAAAACTCTTAGAGGAAAACATAGGAAGAACACTCTCTGACATAAATCACAGCAAGATCTTTTTTGATCCACCTCCTAGAGTAATGGAAATAAAAACAAAAATAAACAAATGGGACCTAATGAAACTTAAAAGCTTTTGCAAAGCAAAGGAAACTACAAACAAGACGAAAAGACAACCCTCAGAATGGGAGAAAATATTTACAAACGAATCAATGGACAAAGGATTAATGTCCAAAATATATAAACAGCTCATGCAGCTCAATATTAAAAAAACAAACAAACAACCCAATCCAAAAATGGGCAGAAGACTTAAATAGACATTTCTCCAAAGAAGACATACAGGTGGCCAAGAAGCATATGAAAAGCTGCTTAACATCCGTAATTATTAGAGAAATGCAAATCAAAATATTGTAATTTTGTGAGGTATCACCTCACACCAGTTAGAATGGGCATCATCAGAAAATCTACAAACAACAAATGCTGGAGAGGGTGTGGAGATAAAGGAACCCTCTTGCACTGTTGGTGGGAATGTAAATTGATACAGCCACTATGGAGAACAGTATGGAGGTTCCTTAAAAAACTAAAAATAGAGTTACCATAGGACCCAGCAATCCCACTACTGGGCATATACCCAGGGAAAACCATAATTCAAAAAGACATATGCACCCCAATGTTCATTGCAGCACTATTTACAATACCCAGCTCATGGAAGCAACCTAAATGCCCATTGACAGACGAATGGATAAAGATGTGGTACATATATACAATGCAATATTACTCAGCCATAAAAAGGAACAAAATTGGGTCATTTGTAGAGACATGAATGAATCTAGAGACTGTCATACAGAGTGAAGTAAGTCAGAAAGAGAAAAACAAATATTGTATATTAACACACATATGTGGAACCTAGAAAAATAGTACAGATGAACCGGTTTGCAGGGCAGATATAGAGACACAGATGTAGAGAACAAATGCATGGACACCAAGGGGGGAAAGTGGCGGCAGGGGTGTGGTTGTGGTGGGATGAATTGGGAGATTGGGACTGACATATATACACCAATATGTATAAAATAGATAACTAATCAGAACCTGCTGTTTAAAAAAATAAAATATAATTCAAAAATTAAAAAAAAAAAAGAGGTGCAGTTTAAAGATCTGCAGCCATGACTGTGTTCTGTAGTGTTATATGGAATTACTGCTTCTTTTCTGAGCTATTTACCACTGAGTCATGGAAACTCCAGATCTGACAGACAAGGGCCGTTTCCTTAAATTGAAAGTGCAAAAAAGATAGCCGATTTGGCCTCAACATTTTTCTCACTACCACATAAGAAGCAAAATATTTTGTGTGGATTGACACTTTATTTTATACAAGAGCTTTCCTTTTGCAAACCTCATTAAATGTTTCTTTTTCCTTGTTGACCCCACCTTTACAATCATTTTGATACTAAAATAAAGCAGATAAAATAATATTAAGTATACCTCAAACATCTCTGAACTACAGACAACAGCAGATACAGCCACTGTAATCATCATCCCATATGACAAGAATCTGTTTTGCCTGATAACTGCTCCACACTTATAAATATGTGCGTAGCTTCAGATTTACATAACGTGGACCAATACCTGCCTCAGTGCTCACCGGAGACAGCTTCTCCCTCTTTCTTCCTCTTTCTCCCTCAACATCCTCATGCTGTTTTTCTTTTCCTGAGAGACGTCTGGCCCCTTGCTTCCCTGTCCCCACCCCTCACCCCTGGGTGCCCACAGACCCAGCAATGAACCCTTTATAAGACATTTTACACAAATATTTACAAGTTGTTGTAATAAATTATTCAGCTTAGGCTGCTTCATCTTTTGTAGTTCTTGGACTTTTTCTTAATCCTTTAAAATGAATGTCACTGATTGATTCTTTCAGTCATTGATTCTTAGAAGAATCAATCAATTCTTTCAGATTGATTCTTCTAAGATCTTGAAAGTTTTGGAACATTTTTATATTTATGCAAAAAAAGGCACAAAATAGTTGAAATAAAAGTTTTTACCAAAACTCAACCTCCTGCGGCTTCCCTGGTGGCACAGGGGTTAAGAATCCGCCTGCCAATGCAGGGGACACGAGTTCGGTCCCTGGTCCGGGAAGATCCCACATGCCGCAGAGCAACTAAGCCTGTGCGCCACAACTACTGAACCTGCGCTCTAGAGCCCGCGAGCCACAACTACTGAGCCCACATGCCACAACTACTGAAGCCTGCACACCTAGAGCCTGTGTTCCACAACAAGAGAAGCCACCGCAGTGAGAAGCCCGTGCACCACAAGGAAGAGTAGCCCCCGCTCACCGCAACTAGAGAAAGCCTGCACGCAGCAATGAAGATCCAACGCAGCCAAAAATAAATTAAAAAAAAAAAAAAGTCAACCTCCTCCCAAGGCTGCGTATACTGATTCAAGTCTCAGGTGCCACCCCCAGTCCACCCCACCCCCTACCCCCGTCATTGTATCCCATTATCCTGTAGTATGTTCTTCATTACACTTATCATTATATAAATGTATCTTACATATCTATGTGTTTTGTATGTATGTGTTTTTGCAACATGATTCTTCTCACTTCAGAAACAGGGGCTTTGTTTTGTTCACAGCTGTTCCTGGATGCCTAGAACAGGGCCGGCACAAACACAAACTCAGTACAGATTGGTTGAAAGAGAGAAATAAACCTGACAAGCTGTGATGGTCGTTCCCCATCTCCAGCATTAGGCCATCCACGAAGGACCCTTGCTTGGGAGATGCCGAGGAGTCTTAGGATCTCTCTTAAAGTTCCACCACCTCTGGGTGCTAACACTTTTTGGAAAGGGTTGCCTCCTGACTGCCATAGCAAAATAGATGGCTTCAGGTAAATTATATCTTTTTTATAGCTGATTAAAAGAAGCCCCACAGAGGTCAGATAAGGTAACTGAGATCTTTTAGAGACCAAGGGCCAAGCAGAGGCCTCACCATAAAAGAGAACTGAGTAATTTCCCAGGACATACCTTAGTATGTTGCATAAACAGAGCTGCCTAAGGTAACATTTCTTAAAACTAAGAAATGATGAATAGTAATAGCTTGTTTTTCTTAGAAATTTATTTAGCATTGAATTATGTTACAGAGGCATGGATTTCTAATTCCACATACTGCTTCAAGAAGTATTTTATAGCAGCCGCTGTACCCTGGTCTATTGAGACCATCCGCCTTTGGAACTCTAAAATATATATATGTGAGCATTATTTTATCTAGACTCATAGCATCATTGGGTGTTATACAGAGAGGGAACACAGAGACTGTCTAATAATCAACCCACTCATTTTTACTATTAAAGATTATGAGGATCCGAGAGTAAGGAGACTCATCTAAAGGGGCTGAACTCATGTCCTGTGCTGGATATTTCCTTTCCCCCCAAGATTTGCTGCTCTTCCTTCTCCACCCTGCTCTGTGAACTCCCTCTTGCCTTCTGGCTTTCCCTTGTGTTTCCGGGGTGGGAAGCAGGGGCAAGAGGTGAGAGGGTGAGGGGAGGCGAGGCTGGGGCATTTATTCCCTCAATGACCTCCGTACTGGGCTACGTGGCTAGGGTTACATTCTTCGATGGAAGGCTCTTGGAAGGCTGCCTTCTCTCCAATTCTAGTAACCATTTCCTCCCCTTGTCTTTTCAGACCCAGGGGTGATAAGGCTTCCAGTTGTCGCTCACATCAGAGTGCTTCATCAGATTTTGCTGGCTCCCCTTAACCCTGCCAATGTCTTTGCACGTAGTCTCTTTTTCTTTAAGTCAATGAATATATCATGGGTTTCTTACCTGGACTCTGGCCACACACGTTGGAATCCAGGTCTCCTGACTCCTGTCTAGTGCTCTTTCCTTTATACTTCCAAATTCATACACTGCTTTGGTAATATATATGACTCTACGTGCTCAGATTATGTGGAAATATTTTTAAATACTTTGATGAAGAAGCACTAGAAACAGAATCTAAAAGTATGAGTAATGGGGACCACAGAAAGGGGAAAGGCTGAGTCTACAGAGGTTCTGTAGGAAATCTTGCAAAGGTGAAATGTGACTGAGGCAAAGATTGAACTGCCTTGAGAAGGAGGAAGGCAACGTGGTTCCTGTGTGGTTAGGAGAACTGGGGTTGCAGCTCTTGGTCCTGCAGAAGCTGCAGTCATCCCTGCCTGGGTTTGATTTTATGAGATAAGTATTTTTCATCCAGCACAGCCCCTAGACATAAGCTAAATAATTTATCTGTGCTCAACTGAAAAAGTAGCACATCTTTCCAACATTAGATGGAAAAACTGGCTGGGTTGGACTTACTGAGAGGGAGTCTTCTGGCCCCCAGGGGGGTGTCTCCCTGAGATATTTTCAAGGGTAAAGTTGAACAAGGCAGTTTTCACCTTGCATTCTGACTCCACTGGAATATCTTCTTACATATTGGTATTTCATCTTCATTCACACCCTCTTGCTTCTTTTCCCCGTGGGAATGGAATATGAGTAAAGTTATGAAGTAGAATGTAGAGGGAAGTTTCCAGAATGGAGCTGTTCCTTAGAAGTAAAAATAACTTTGTTCTATTCCTGACTCTGGTACTGATTTTTGTGTGACCTCAATCAAGTCTCTGAGACTCAGGTTCCTCAGAGTAAAATGAAAACACTGGCTAGAGTGATGCTGCAGGTCACTTCCACTTTTCAGGTTCTGTGATTCTCTTAAGGACTAGACTAAACTACAGCATCCACCATCTTGAGCTTTCTGCCTGTTTGACAAAACAGTTCATGCGCTCAAGGCCCCTTCATTCTGGATGTTGGAATGTGTTTCACAGAGAAAAAAACAAGGTCCCAGTACCTCCAGCCTTCCTGGATCTCTACACCTGGTGTCAGCTCTAGAGACCACACTTTCTTGGAACTCATCTGCCTTCTGCCACTGTCTCTCTAGAGATGTGTCACATAGGAAATGAAAGCTAGGAGATGGAATGTTCCACTATTTGGTTGTACTGTTGGGAGGGCCAAGAGAATCATTCTGAGTTTGGCTGGGTTATCCAGATCATGTTTCCATTCTACCTGGCTCCGACTGTCAACATATGTGGAAAAAAAAAAATTCAGCCGAATGCTTTTCCTTTTTGATCTGCCCAGGGTCAAATAATCATTTTGGCTAACGTCTCCTTTCATTAACCAGTTATCTTGATGCCACATATATTAAGCCTATGGAAAAAATTTCCATAGTTGCTTTCTGCAAAGGCCACTTAAATCCAGGGCCTTTAATTTCTTTACTGCCTGGCACACTTTGCATCATAACTTGGAAGCAAAGCTCAAATAGCACCTCCACTGGTAAGCATTTGTTGTTGACATTCCTTCCTCAGGCAGAATTAATTTATGTCCTCTTTCTCCTCTGTGCTTCTCAGGCGCTGTGCACCCATCTCTTTCCTGGCATCCATTGTCTTGTAGAGGAGTTATTTGTATCTGCTAGACATGTCCCTGGTCCTGGTTCTTGTGTCTCTCTGCCTATAATAGTAACTGCTTAGTGAGAATTCTGAAAGAAAGGAAGGAAGAAAGAAAGGAAGGAAGGAAGGAAAAAGAAAGAAAGAAAGAAAGAAAGAAAGAAAGAAAGAAAGAAAGAAAGAAAGAAAGAAAGAAAGAAAGAAAGAAAGAAAGGGAAAGAAAGAAAGGAGGAAGGGACAGAGAGAGGGAAGGAGAGAGGGAAACATTTTCTGTTTGTCAAGTGCTTGCAATGCTCTCCTTACACATATTCTGAGAGAGAATGACATAGTGCTTAGAAAATGTATGAGCATCTTTGACAGTGAAGTCAGAAGAAACCAGCTGCGGCAAAGTACTACTGAATGATTGGTTTTCTCTTGCTCCCCCATATTTGACTCCTCTGTGGCTTGTCTTTGGGTGTCCAAAGTTATTCATTAAGAGAGGTTCTGGGAAAAAAAGCAATGACCTTAACTTTGTCAGATACCTAAGAGAGATGGTCTTCTGTTCTGAAAGAACCAGTGTCCACAGTTTCCTAGACAATAGAGGCATGAAAGATTGCCTGCATTTAGAATTGCTTCTTCTCTGGGATAGGGGATTTGTCTGAAATCTCAGCCTAGGCATAATCAATAACCCTTGCTTGAAAAGAACAGTTCGTTCGGAATATTAGATGCCATGGGATTAACCAAGGAGTGGTATAGCCAGGAAAATTAGGATATTATCTCTGCTGGAAGTCTGTCCCCAACTAGCCTGGTGGTCAACAGGTGTCCCAACTTAAGTGTTAAATAGTTTTTGGCCCATGCATCTATAAGGATGTCAGAAACTTCCAAAAGTTCTGGTTCTTCTTGGTGGATAAGGCAAAGTTTCCACAGACCATCTACCATAATAAGGTGGAAAATGTTGTCAACTCCATATGTGTTTTGACTTTATGATAATAAACAACCTACTTACTAAACTTCTCACTAGTGTGACTGAACTGGTTGGTGGTTTTGATTAACATCGGGGTCATTGCCAATAATATGAGTGCATTTGCACCATCAGTGCACTAGGGGACTGTCTACCATGTAGTGTTCTGATAGAATCTTAGAATATTAGCAAGGGATCTAGACGTAGAAGCCAGTCATCTCATCTAGATTTCCATACAGCATAAGAATAAAGCCATGAGAGATCTTACCGTGCTTTTGATCACTGATGGTAAAACTTGAGTTTAGTCATTCTAACCTAGTCTTGGAAAATATCAACATCTAGCTTGTGCAAAACAAAATCCATTCTACCAAAAATGTGTTTGTTAAGCATCAACTATGTGCCAGGCACTGTTCTAGGTATCTGGGGTACATCACTGAAGCAACCAAAGATCTCTGCCTTCATGGAGCTTACATTCTATGTGGGAAGAGGACAGGCGTAAGCAATGCACATCGTAAATAAGTAGATTTATCTAATATATTACAAGATGACAGGTGCTGTGGGAAAAAAAGGAAAAGTAAATCAGTGTGAGAGGTAGGAAAGTGGCAGTGGGTGCTCAGGATGGGTCTCACTGAGATAGTGATATTTAAGCAAATACTTGAAAGAGGTTGGGGAGTTTAGCCAAGCAGATGTCTGGGAGAAGAGCATTCTGGAAAGAGGGAACCGCCAGTGCAAAGATCCTAAGATGGGAATGTGCCAGTCTTGCTTGAGGAATGACAAGGAGGCCAGCGTGGCTGGAGAGAGTGAGCCAGGGAGAGAAGTAGGAGGTAGGAGGAGGAAGATCATGGGGGATTTGGAAGGCTTTACTCTGAGTGATATGGGGAGCCAGGGTAGGGTTTTGCACAAAGATGTGGCACAGTTTTGCATGGTTTTAAAGGATTACTTTGATTTCAGTGTTGTGAATGGACAATGCTACAGACAAACCTAGGCTGCATGAGTAAATTTGACCTGAAACCTGATAATAGGACATTTCTCCAAGAAGAATCACAAGATACCACATTCAAAATAAGCATTTGGATTCTACTTCCAGAACATCACTGTGGGTGTGCTACCACGCAGCTTGATTGAAATAACCATTCTATCCACACTTGTAACAGACATCACCGTTCCTCCAGAATCCCTTGGAGTTGTTGTTCTCCTTCACCCGCTGCACTAAAATAAAAAGTTATCTTCTCATGCCAAGTCTTATGCTAGTCACAGAGCATGAGAGTCAAGGATACAAAGGGGGGCAAGATGTGGCCTCTAACCTCCCCTGTAGTCCTCCCCTCCAAAATTTAGATCCTTCGTCTCGAGATGATAGATCTCCTTGACGTATGTCAGATGCTCACTTCTTTTCTCAAGATATTCCATTTTTTTAGGGATGAAATCTTTGTAAGAACTCAAACGAAGCTACATTGGCGGTAGCATGACCCTTGCTTGGAGCAGAGTTCAGTTTGTCCTGGTCACTGTGTGATGAGCAGACGATCTCTAAATTGTCATTTCTATAAAGTGCTGGGTTCTCAACTTATCATCCTCCAAGAGGGATGTAGGTAGGGGAGAGGATGGAAGATGGTGGTAGCTGAATAGAAAATTTAAGGTTTTCAATCCATTATGTCTAGACCTAAAAAGCAAAGTCAAACCTGAGCATGATATGTGTTGCTCAGAGCATCAAAAGGCATACCTGGGGACCTGGAGAGCTAATACTTTTTGTAGGGTTGGTATAACCCACCTCAAAAAGAAAGAGAATCAGATAGTATATTAGTTTTCTAACGCCTGCCATAACCACATAGCAGATAGTTTAAACAAAAGAAATTCATTTTCAAACAGTTCTGGAGGCTAGAAGTCCAAAATGAAGTTGTTGGCAGGTTTGATTTCTCCTGGGCTTCTCTCCTTGGTTTGCATATGGTATCTTCTCCCTGAACCCTCACATGGTCTTTCCTCTATGCACATGAATCCTGATGTCTCTCTGTATGGCCATATTCCCTCTTCTCATAAAGACACCAGTCAGATTGGAGTAGAGCCCACCCCTATGGCCTCTTTTTAACTTAATCACACTTTTCTGCAAATACAGTCACATTCTGAGGTGCTGTGGGTGAGGACTTCAACATATATGAATTGGCAGGGGGCGGGGGGCAGGTGGCGGAAATTCAGCCCATAGCAGATGGGATAGTTTCATTGTTCGAGTATAAATCTCAGGAACATTTAGGCATTTCCACAAGGGAAGCTTATATGCTTTGGAGCTGATTTTCTGTGCAAAAATATGAGACCTGCTGTAGGCAGGACCCAAGTCTGAGTTAGTTTTCCAAGAGAAGGAATGGCATTGTGTACCCTTTCATTTAAGCCCCTTGGGTGCAGGCTATGGCTACAGAACTCATTTACACTGGAGACTGAGCCAACCTTGGCCTTAGTGTGGTTCTGTGACTAACTGACTCAAGAAACAAAGCCAAGTGGGAAAACTGTGATTGAAGGACAAGTGGTCGTCTGGTAATCTATGGTATACTCTGATAGGGCCTCACTTGGTAAGCATTTAGTTCTTATTTTCTAATGATGACTCTGAGATGATCTCAGAAACCAGGCAAGGAAAGAAGACATTCATGGCCAGATGCCCTGTGGCTGCTGGTGTGTAGAAATTTTGATTTAGAGTTTGAACATGGTCTGACAGACAAGGGCTGCAGGAGGGGAATGGGTTTGTTTCTAGAATTCCACACGCTCACCCCTTTCCCATCAAGCTGGCCAGACATATTCTAACGAATACTAAGCAACCACTCTGCTGTTCTCTGACCTCAACTCACTCTGCAACAGCAAATGTCTAAGTCATAGAATCCTCAGTTTGAAGTTACTGTAGGTCTCATCACATAAATTTGAAAGGAAAAAAGACACATGTTATTGTATTGTACAGAGATGATGAGTAAGTTATCTGGAGAAGGTTGGTGGTCCAGACAGTGCTCCACTGAAGTGCATTATCTTGGTGGATCTGCCAGAGTCCACGGTCTGGTCTTCAGACCTTAAGGTATCAAGATACCTAATTTGTCATCATACTGAAAGAAAGATAATTTGCTTTAGAGAAAAGATTGCCAATGACTGAATTAATAAGGCTTATTATAAATCTAGTGAAAAATATAACTTTCAAGAGGACTAGCACTCCTGTCTTCTGAAAAGCCCATTTGGTATCTGTTACTTCCATGGGAAACTATGTTATAATCAGAAGGTTGCTTGGTGAATCAGAGATCTAAACAAAAGGAGTTACTTACATGATTCAAATGTTTCAATGCAGGGATGAAAGATAGATTTCATTTCCTGAAACTCTTACTGATTGTTAAGGACTGTCTGGGGTGTTGAGAAGGAGTATAAGGCCACATTTAGACTTGGTGGGAAAGCAACAGTTGATTAGTCATGTCTGCCATGGACACAGGATCAGGAGGAAGTGACATGTACGCTATACTTGAGGCATCCCTAGTGTAAAAACATCAGACAAAGATAGCCTTATGAATTCTTAGACACACAGACATGCGTGCACGCACGTACACACACGTACACATATCATTAGAACTGGGGGCTCAGGCACCCTGGGCAGTGCTTCGTTGGCAACCACCAGCATCCTTTTTCAGGTCTTCCATATGTGGTAGATCTTTCTTCTGACCAGCGCATCCTGTCTGTGGATATGTTCAGTCAGGTGAGAGTTAAGTGTTGTGGGTCTGAGAGCAGGCCGGTGTTATTTGACATGACTGTGTAATTCTGCTCTGAACCATTTGGGGCTGGCTTATCTTTTCACTCTCAGAGGACAATCTTATACACCAGATCTAGACACCTCCCTGCAGCCTTTGTCTAAGGAGAAGAATAATTCATTTTAGTGATTTGCTTTTTTCTTTTTTTTGGCCACGTCGCGCACCTTGTGGGATCCTAGTTCCCTGACCAGGGACCGAACCCGGGCCCACGGCAGTGAAAGTGCTGGGTCCTAACCACTGGACACCCAGGGAATTCCCTATTTTAGTGATTTTCATACTTTAGGAGAACTCTTTTTTTCAAACTAAATCTTACCTGAAACCCTAATGCATTAAACAAATAAAAGCAATGGGCAGATTTCTCTGGAAGTCTCAGTCTTTATCGTTTGGCACTATTTTTCTGTGTGGAGAAGCTCTGAAACACATTTGTAGTGAGTCCTGGGGATGTGTGGCATATTACTTGAAAACCACTTATCTAGTTCAATTCCTTCAGTTCAGATATGAGAAAATCCAGACATTGGAAAGTAAAATGGCTTACTCAGGATCACACAGAGTAGGTGAGCTGTGCTGGGGAGAGGAACTGCCATCTCCTAACTCGTCCTCGGGTGTTCTTTCCAGGAGACCAACACTTGTGGGTTTGAGGAAGTTTCTCTCTCAACCCCCCAGTGACCCAACCTAGTCTAAAATGTGAATCTTCAAGGGGAGGAGTACCCCAGGCCCACCTGAGAGGACATGCTGGGGACCCCATAGAGAAATAGGTCTGCTTTGTCTCTCCTCCATTTTATAAGTGAAACCTGACAGCATAGATTAGAAAAATAATAAAAGGCCATCTTATCTGTGTTCCTTATTTATTACACATTATCCAGGTATCTGGTTGCAAAACCCGCACTCCTACTCTTCTCTCATTGTTACCCACGTTTGAAGCAGAACACACCGACCTGCTTCATCAGATAACATCGGCATTTCAGCGAGTGTGCCCTTTCCAGGTGACTTCCACCCTCTCTCTTGGTGACCCCTCTCTTCACTCCCCCAGAAATTCAACAGGGGAAAACACTTCAATTAGCAGCAAATCACCCCTCCTTTACTTGATATGACTGCTCCTCTATCCAGTCAAGGAAAAAGTGAAGGCAGACTACCCAGATTGTGGGGTTGGAGAATGGAGTTTGGAAGAATGTGACCCCGTTAACCAAGGTGGGGGCAGGTACCTCAGTCTTCTTCCTCTGGCCCTGCTCAATGCCCCCTCCCCAGCCTATGGAGGACACACAGCTTGTATCAGAAAGCAGTCCTCCTCCATCCTTTCAGAGGGAGGGAGGCAGGGGGGAGAGAGAGAGAAAAAGGAGGGAAGGAGGGAGGGAAGGAAGGAAAGGGAAGGGAAGGGATGAGGAGAAGAGAAGAGGAGAGGAGACTGAGGCGGAGAGAACAGGAAGAGAGATGGAGATGAGAGACAGAGAAAAGTGGGGGCGAGCCAGAAAGAGGGACAAGAAGGAGAGAAGCAGAGAGAGGAAGAGGAGGAAGAGGACCAGCGCATCCTGTTGTTTTTAAAGGTATAAAGTGTAAACCAACTCAAGTATCCCAGCCTGAGTTGCCACACACAGGCTCATGGGGTGAAGAGACTGGACACCATGCAAAGAAACTTGGGTTCCAGTCTCACCTCCACCACTGACTCCGTGTCACCTTGAGGGAGACTCCTTTCCTCTCTGGGCCTCAGTTTCCTCAACATGCAGTGAAAGGTGTATGTAGAGGCCCTGAGTGTCTCATCACCCATGCTCCACCAACCCCAACCCATGCCCTGGGGCAGTCTTGAGTCCACACTGAGGAGACACCAAGAGGAGAACAGAGCCCTTTGCGGCCGTCTGGGGACCGACAACTTGAAAGGTGATGGGGGCAGAAGAATGAAAGCATTTTCGTTGTGGAGGAAAGTGTGGGCTGCAGACAGGGAGCGAGCAACTACTGAAATCACCGTAAGACTTGGAATAGACCTCTGAGAGGTGGGTGGGAGGCTCAGGGAGTGGGCAGAGTTACCTGAGTCTGGCCCAGGAGCAACAGGGACACTTGAAAGGACACTCATAGGATCAGGGATAAGCAGCCATGGACCTGAAGGCAGGAGGAAAATGTGTAGAATTTGGGAAATCATTTCTCCACTCTGTTCCTCGATTTGGGTCTTGGAATAGAAGATGGAAGGGAAAAACGAGCATGGTCATCTCTAGGCAAAAATCCATTCACCCTTACTCCTGGACCTTACATTGTAAACACTTCATGCAGCAGATGTTGATGTCCACCTTCTCTCTCTGGCCTTTAGAGTCTGCCCAACAGGGAACAGAACTGGAGGCTACCTCTGTGATAGGATTATAGGGGTACCAGCAGTTACTTCTTTGCCCTCAGATGTGGCCTCCACTAAAATGTTACTGGGCTTGTAATCTCCTCGGATTTAAGCCCCCTCTTTTTTTTTAAGCATTGCCTTCTTCCCACAGATCTTTTGTAAAAACAATATCTCATTCCTTCCCAGGGATTTGCAACTACTGACATCTTAGTGCAAGCTTATCATCTCTATGACATGCACTCCATTACTCACCCCACTAAGTTCAGAGCAGACACTACTAATCAATTGCTCTGCTCTTTCCTGTTGAACCCAGATGCATCACCAGAATCTCTCTCACTTCAGGGCTTTAGGCAGGCACTACCAATTGATTGGAATTAGCTCTTGAGATGGACCCTGTTTGTCACCCCTAACTTAAGGTGAACTATCAGACCTTTTCCTTTTGGACAGGAAAGTCCTGGGAGAAGGTGGAAGAGGGAGTTATGGGGGATCATGAAAGCTGTAAAGAGGCAGAGAACAGGGAGATAAGAGAATCGTGCAAAGACAATGCCTGTTATCAGTATTATTTGTTTTATCTTCTTTGTAACTCTCCCTTCAGTTTCTCAGAGCTTCCTTCATCCTTGAATTCTGTCATTCTGAGTCTTTTCCCACCAGGAGTCAGAATGTTAGGAGAGAATTTTTCAGGGTACTACAGACTGAGGTGCTGGAATAATTGGGAAGTGGAGCAAGAGCTCATACCTTTGCCCTGAGGAAGCTGGTTTCTCTCCATGCTTACAGGACACCTGGAGATGCCTTACTCTTCAAGATAGTCTTTGCAAGATCCTTAAAAGTCCACACCCCTCTTCTGTAACCTCTTCGGTGATGGGAACCTCATTACCTCATGAGACAGCTCATTTCGTTGTTGAATGACCTAAGTGGTTAGACAGTGGTCAGCTCACACTGAGTTGAAATCTCTCTGCTTGACAAGTCCACCCATGAGTGCTGGCTCATAGAGCATGTCTGCTTCCTCTTCCCTCATGTCAGCCTTTCAAGTTGTTTAAGATGGCTATCATGGGCCTCCCAAGTCTTCCCTTCTCTAGGCTAAATATCTCAGTTTTTTGACTCTGCCTCATGTGACTGGCACTAGAGCTTTTATGATCCTGAGTAAACCCCAGGTTGCCAGTGACTGTCTTATGACCAGTGCTCCAAATTGAAATACATGTAGTCTGACTTGTACAAGTCTAGGGGATGGATGCTTGTGGAATTAAATTAATGATTTGATCCTGTGATCTAGAAGTTAATTACCCTTCTGTTTATGTAACCAGAGTTGTTGTTTTTAAGATGCTGCTTTATCTTGCCTTGTGTTAAGCTTGTAATCAACTAAGACCCTTAGATTGCTTTCACATAAGCTACTACCCATCCTGTATTCAACTGATAGGAATTTGTAAAACTGGTTATCACTGTTGCTAAACAGGAATGTACGTTGACTATCTATTTGTATGTGGTCTTGTGCTGGGCACTGGACCAGAGAGATAATTCCTTTAGAGAATTATAATTTGAAATTTATTTATTCAACACATGCTTATCATGAGTACTGGTTTTTTAGTGGACAATTTGTCAGCATCAAAATTTCATATGTTCTCAGCATTTGTCCAACTTTCTACTCTTATTTTCCAGATCAGATCACTCATATAATAAATCTAGATATATGCACAAGGATGTTGATTACAGCATTCATTTTAATTATGAAAAATAAGCAAACTGAATTTCCAAAGGGAATAGTTAAATATAGTACAGTACCTCCATAAATGGAATGTTGTGAAGCCATTAAAACTATGAGTTAGTTCTATACGTGATGACACAGGAAGATCTCCAAGACCTACTGTAAAGTGAAAAATGCAAGTCATGGCAGAGTGGGAATACTATAATCTCATCTGTGTTCTAATAGATTAAATTACATTTAAAAAGTATTTGTATTTAAATATATATTTAAATGTAAATATGGGTTTGAAACATACACTGTCAACTATTAATGGAAGTTGCCCATTAGAAGAGCTAGAAAGAGGGGGTAAGAGTAGAGAATGGTTTTTATTTTTTTCTTCTACATATATTGGTGGTATTTGAATTTTTACAAGCATGTACTCATTTTTTTTTTTTCACTTGTGTGATTTTGAAAAGTTTTCCAGAAGACAGAGGAAATAAACCCTAAGTAAATATTAGGAAAGATAAAGAATTCAAAGATGGAGAAGGCACAGTCTCCTTCCCTCAAAATAAAGTAAAATCCAATGGGAGGAATAATGCAACATACAGATAATGATGGTCTGATACCATGGAAAGTGTTGGGGAATATGCATGAAAGAGAGACTCCCTCTGCCTGGAGAGAGGAGAGAAGGTCAAAAAGGAGACCCAGTGGATAGCAAGGTTTTGACAGGGGATGGCATGAGGGGGGTTTTATAAAAAGGTGGGAAAGGCTGCACCTACTCTGGGTAGAACATTCAGTCTAGTTTGTTGGAAGTGTAAGGTCTGTATGAGGCACAGTCAGCAAAAGTCTAGAAAGATAAGTTGGGCCTAAAGCTCTGATGTCCTTCTTTTGGTAGCCCATAGGAAATACCTCTGGGTGACACCTTACGTAGATTAATTCAACTGTGATGGGATCAGAAGGTTGAGGGACAATGAGACTGGAGGCAGAGAGACCATTTAGGAAGGGATTGCCATATATTAGCATTTTTCTAGGTCCTATTCAAAGCTCATAGTGCTTTCCCTACCCACCTCCCTAAATGTGTTCAGCAGCTAAATAATCTTGGAATACCTGCACACTAAATCTCTTCTTGAAGATTTGCAATACTCCTTGCATAGTATATGCTCTGAGAAGTCCTGCAAGAAAAATGTGTTTAAGTTTTATTAACCCAACATTTCTCAAATTTGTTGGAACAAGGAACATTTAGTTTGCAGTCTATGTTTTTCACAATGGCATTCTAAACAACAGCAAGCTCTTTGGAAATCTACAGCAGAATTGTAGAAGTCTGAATGAGGGTGGCAGTAGAACAATGGAAAGGAAGGACAGATGCAACCATACTGGAGAAGGAAGAATAGGGAGGGCTTGGCATGCTGTTTGGATGTGGGGTCAGACAGAGAGAGATGCCAAAGACTAGTCTGAGATTTACTTACTTCTGCTGTATTCCTTCATACCAAAAATCATAAGCATCAGATCTAGCCCTCTGAATGCTTGGTCACACACACTGAGGCCATCCCTGTTTCAGTGGGCCCAGCATAGATGGCTGGCCTGGAACAACAAATTACAGTTCCCTTCATACCCCAACCCATCATGAAAATATTTAATTAAAAATTGGATGTAACACAATCAACAGAATGAAAAGACAACCCACCAAATGGGAGAAAATATTTGCAAATAATATATCTGATAATAGGTTCATATCCAGAATATATATAAAAAACTATATAACTCAATGCACACATAAAAAAATAATGGGTAAAGAACTTGAACAGACATTTCTCCAAAGCAGGTATACAAATAGCCAATAAGCACATGAAGGGATGTTCAACATCACTAATCATCAGGGAAATGCAAATCAAAACTACAAGGAGATATTGTCTCACACCCATTATGGTGGCTATTATAAAAAAAAACAAAAATAACAGGTGTTGGTGAGAATGTGGAAAATGGTATGGCAGTTTCTCAAAAAATTAAGTATAGAATTATGTTATGGTCCAGCAATTCCACTTCTGGGTATATATCCAAAAGACCTGAAAGCAGAAACTCAAAGAGGTATTTGTACACACGTGTTCATAGAAGCATTATTCACAATAGACAAGAGGTAGAAGCAACCCAAGTGTTCACTGAAGGATGAGTGGGTAAACACAATACAGTATACGCATACAATGGAATATTATTCAGCTTTAAAAAGGAAGGAAATTCAGACACATGCTACAATGTGGATAAACATTAAAGGCATTATGCTAAATGAAATAAGCCAGTCACAAAAGGATGAATATTGTATGAGGTACCACTTACATTAGGTATAGATTAGTAAAATTCAGAGACAGAAAATAGAATGACGGGTGTCAGGGGCTAGGGGAAGGGGAATGGGGAGTAAATGGGTATGGAGTTTCAGTTTTGGGAGATGAAAAATGTTCTGGACTTGGAAAGTGGTGATAGTTGCACAACAATGTGAATATGTATATGTAATGCCACTGAACTGTACACTTGAAGATGGTGAAGATGGTACATTTTATACTACGCGGATTTACCACAATAAAAAAAAAAAAAGCAGGATGGTATTTTGGTTCCTCTAGTTAGAAAGATCATAAATCTCTTTAACTGGTTAGTTTATCTTTCCTACAAGTTGCTGTCATTGTACAAGTGGTCTGCAATTTTGAAACCTACATATGCAAAACATTATCAACTATAGAAAATTTGTAAAATGCAAATGCAACACATTATCCACTGTAGAAAATGTGGAAAATATAAAAATACAAAAAGAAAATAACATTACCTAACTCCTTCTATCTGGAAGTTTATTTAACCAATCAAATTATCTTGAAGTGGCATTTTGGTGGATTTCCTTTCATTCTCTTTTTCTAGATTGTTCCTACTTGAATCCTCAGCCCCATCTCCCTCTTTTTCTCTCCCTCAGGGTACCAGGGCATGACAACCACTGCATAAGACAGCTACTTTTGGCAGGTCCTCATCCAATCTTTGGCCAAGGTAGCTGGCTGTGACAGCCACTGAATAAGAAACAACTAGAGATTGCTTCTCTCATGAGGTGGATATGTGGAATGCTCATTGATCATCCAAACCGTGCCCTACTCTGTCTAACATATAAACATAATAGGATTTAGAAGGGATTTGTCATGCCAGGAATTAATTAGACTACTGATTCCCAAAGTACCCTGGAACTTCCCTTGTTTAGTGCTCATTAAACTTTATTGTAATGAGTGGTTTTCTAGTGGAAAATCACTCTAGTGGAGTGATTTTCCACTAGAAAGTAACATATATTAGATACAAGTCTTTTGTTAGATATATATATGACAAATATCTTCTCCCACTTTGTGGCCCATCTTTTCATTCTCTTAAAGTGTCCTTGATAAACACAAGTTTTCCTTTTTTAAATTTTATTTTTAATTTTTTAAATTGCCACCTGACATGCAGGATCTTAGTTCCCTGACCAGGGATCAAACCCATGCTCCCTGCAGTGGAAGCTCTGAGTCCTAACCACTGCACCACCAGGGAATTCCCAAGTTTTCCATTTTAACAGAGTTTAAGTAATCAGTATTTTCCTTTGTGGTTAGTGTTTTTATGGGTTATATAAGAATTCTGTGCCTACCCCAAGTTCATAAAAAAATTGCTTGTTATCTTTATTGTCTTACCTTTCACGTTTAGTTCTATGATCCATTTTGAATTAATCTTTGTATATGGTGTGAAGCAGGGTCAAGTTTCCTTTTTGACATATGATAACTAATTGATCTAGTACCACTGATTGAAGACTATAATTTTCCCATTATATTGCAGCGATGTCTTTGTCATAATTCTGGTGACCATATATATGTGAACCTGTTTTTAGATCCCATTCTGTTCCACTGGTCTGTTTGCCTATCTTTCTACTAATACCACTGTTTTTTTCTTTTTTAACATAATGCAGTTTTATAAGTCTTGATATCTGGAAGTGCAGGTCCTCCAACTAAATTTGTCTTCAAAATTGTCTTTTATGAAATGCACCTTTTAGTTGTTCTTTAAGTTATGTAAATAGTAAACATTATGTTGAAAATGGCTTAATTTTATCATTTCTCTGATAATAGTTAATGTGGGTATAAAATTTTAAGTTGACTGTTATTTTGTTTTCCATCATCACTTTTAAGATTTATCTCCATAGTTGTGTGGCTTCTATTAGTACTGCTGATTAAAGTAAGTTTCACTGTAACTCACTTATAGTCATAGATAATCTGTCTTTTTACTCTGGTTGCTGTTAGGATGGTCTCATTATCCTTGATGTTCTACAAGTTTTATTCCCATATTTATCCTTGCACTTGGTCACTAGCACTTAAAAAACAAAAACTTAAAATTTTATAACAGTGTTTTATTTACAGAGCTATTGAGAAGATGATATAGAGAGTTCCCACATAGCCCATACCAAGTCTACCCTATTATGAATTCTTACATTGTTATGGTTCATTTGTCCCCAACAATGAACCTATATTGATATATTATTAGCATTAACTAAAATCCATACTTTATTCAGATTTTCTCAAATTTCCCCTCATGTCCTTTTTTCTCTCTTCCAGGATACCACATTATGTTTAGTCAAATGTCTCCTTAGCTTTCTTTTGGTTGTGACAATCTCTCAGGCTCATCTCATTTTTTATAACTTTGACAGTTTTAAAGAATGGACCTCAAAAGGGATTTGTCTGATGTTTTCCTCATAATTAGCCTGGAGTAATGTGTTTTTTGGAAGAAGATCACACAGATAAAGTGCCATTCTCATCATATCATATCAAAGGTACATACTATCAACATGACTTATCACTGTTGATATTAACCTTGACCACCTGACTTGAGAAAGCGTTTGCAGGTTTCTCCATTGTAAAGTTACTCTTTCTTCCCCCTTCCTTTCCACACTGCTCTGTTTGGAAGGAAGTCACTATGTGCAGCCCACACGTAAGTAATGGGTTATGTTCCACCTCCTCAGGGGCAAAGTATCTACATAAATTATTTGGAATTCTTCTGCATGGGAGATTTGTCTATTCTCCCCCATCTGTTTATTTATTCAATAATTTGTTTATATTAATAGGGACTCACAGGTATTTTTATACTTTGGGTTATAAACCAATACTTTATTTATTTTGTTGTTTGAGCTGTTCCAACTTTGGTCCTTGGGAGCAGCTCTTTCAGTTGGTGCCCTGTGTATCCCTTTGACATACCTCTACCAATGTGGTTTTTTGGTTGTTGTTGTTTGATTATTTTCTTACTTTCTTGAACTACAAGATACTCCATGCTCATCTTGTACCTTTCCTGCTCCAGTCTTAGAATCAGCAATTTCTCTGAGGAGCCCTGGTTCCTTTTATTGGAGAATGGTATTAGAAACCAAGATCTGGGGTGCTCTACAATATACTTTTGATCTTAGGTTGTCTTGCTAAAATTTGTAAGTATTAACTCTTCATATAATGCTTCTCCATTTTTCTTTCCATTCTTTTCTATTGGAACTTATAAAAAGTTTGTTGACGGGTCTCAATCTATCCTTCATGTGAGCTTCCTTTCTTCTTTTATTTTGTTTCCTCCTTTTCTACCTCTTCTTCATCTTTTTTGTCTGTGCTGTGTTCTGCTGAATTCCTCATTAGTATGTTTCCCTTTAATAATACTCTCTGATGGTCTCTGGCCCTGATTTTTATGTTTTTAAGTTGTTTTATAACTTCCACTAGCATATTTTTCATTTCCAAGATTTTTAATCAGTTATTTTTTTCTCTCTTTCTATTGCTATTTCATTCACAAATCAGATCCGCTAGTCAGCTGGTGGCTTGGCTAAAGTCCTAGTCTTTAGGCTGTGTCTATCTTTACACATTTCTTTAAGTCATAACCTCACACAGTAAGTCAGCAACTTTTTAAAAGATATACATTATATAAAATGGTAGTGAAGAACCTATCTCAGCCCTGGGTTTTAAGTAGTGAGTCAGTTCCTGTTCCCCATATTTAATCCTTTTTACTCCCAGAGGCTGAACTTCAATAGCCATTTTACTGTGTTGCCTGGAAACTCCAATATATTTATTCTTATGATTTTTTAAAAATTTACATCAAACAAGACAAATTTCTATTTTGCAGTAGTAACATAAAGCTTTCTTTTAAAAATATATTTATTTATTAAAATAAATCATTTA
Source organism: Eubalaena glacialis (assembly GCF_028564815.1). Taxonomy (NCBI): domain Eukaryota; kingdom Metazoa; phylum Chordata; class Mammalia; order Artiodactyla; family Balaenidae; genus Eubalaena; species Eubalaena glacialis. The sequence continues at coordinate 76,476,373 of NC_083716.1, forward strand.
AAGAAAAGTACAAAGTTAATAATAGGGCAGAATAAAATAAAAATGACTGACATTTGAATGACCTAGCACTAAGCCACACTGAGATTCCATGATTCAAATGCTATTGGAGGAATAGGGACTAGGAGCTGGATCTCCTAATGGTCCAAACCCTTACACTGGGCATTTTCTGCACAGTAACCCGTACATATTTTCCTGTGCAGCTGATGAATGTCTGTCACTGTTGGGCAGTAGGACATAGGTTGGGGGCATCAGGTGTCCAGTGATGCTGAAGTAGGAACATGGAAGCTACTGGTTTGAGGAACATGAAAATTAGAACCCTCTCAGAGCCCTGCTTAAAGGCACCCAGCAGCTCACAATGACTAGCCAAGGAGAGCCATCTCACATGGTGAGGAGGTCATGGTACTGGTGTTTGGTGTTAAAGGTGGGGAATCCTGGATCCCCTTCCTGGCACAGTGTCTGAGTCTGAGGTTTGGGATAAATGACTTGTCTGCTCCAGAGGTGACTCACAGAAATTTGGAAATTCTCAGCTGCAGCCTGAACTTTAAGAAAAATTATTATTATCTTCTCTGACTAATAACTAGCAAACTCAAAGTGAAAAATAACTCAGTGCAGATGAAGAGAAAGTTCTTTTTCTTAATCTTCATATTGAACTAGAATGTACAATAAGGTAAAAGAAGAGACATATAGATAACAAATCTTAAAATATTAGCTGGGTAATTATGCCAATTAACATTTAATTTTATCTATGCCCATCACATTTTATCTATAATAGCATCATGGGTAACAGTTATTACTGTAGACTTCTGAAAGTTAATTAAAATCACTGAGACAGAACCAACAAAAGTCCATTCTTTTTTAAAAAATTCATTGAAGTTTAAATAATCAATTTTCCATTCTGAAAATTTACTCCAAATGGAAACTTTGAGATCCAGGGTCAGAGACAGGTTTTTTTCTTTCCTGTCAACTGCCGTATCATAAGACCCTCATTGCTAAACTTCCCCTGGTTCTCATTGAGGCAGAGTAAAAGGCAGTGGTAGGGTAAGGGTTAAGTCACTGTGTCCCCCAAGTTTCTGATTTCTGGTCCCTCAGCCTAATGCAAAAGACCACCCGCCATAGAATGGGCTTCCCCCCCTCCCCCAGCTGCAGCTCAAGTGAGTTCTGGGTTCCCGTTCCATCCAGGAGCCCTGTGGATGTGCAAGCAGAGGTGATAAACTAAAATGTGCAGGTTGAAAGTTCCTCATGGTTCATTTCTAACAGGGGCTCTGGATCCCAGGGGAGAGCTGTCTGCACAGTGTGTGCAGGTCAAAGCTGATCAGCTGATGGGGGAGCAGCTGTGGAGAGTCCGGGGACCAGTGTTTGGGGTGGGTGAGAAAACCCTGTCCTTAAGGGCCTGGCACATCCTGGGGGGTCTTCTGGACTGCCAGCCCTGTGCATAAGGCTAAACTCTTATTGCTATCTATCTACTTTATAAAACAAAGCCAGCACAATTCAGGACCCATCTTCTCCCCTCACAGACCACATAACCATTTTTTGGTGAGGTATCTGTGAAGTAATTCTCAGCGTACTCTGATGGAAAAGAAAGTTTAGCTGCTGCTAAATGCAACCTCCTTCATTTCTGAGTAGGCTGCACACAAATGCATATTTCTCCTTTCTTGATTGGGTTCAATAATCTTTGGCCAGAAAACTAAAGATGATAAATACGTACAGAACTTGCATTTATGGGTCTGCAACTACAGTAGCCAAACTTTTTGTCCATCTTTAAGTCTCCAGGATCCACTAATTCTACCAACTGGCTGCTACAACATGTGTTTGGAGTATGTTTCTTTATCTTTTATTGAGTATCAATCAATCGATCTGTCAGTATTTACTGGTCATCTCTCACAGCCATGCCACAGTAGTAGGTGTAGGGTAGAAAGGTGTACTGAGCTCTGAAGGACATGGCTAAGTCTGGAAAATGAGTGACCTTCAAGTGTTTTGCCTTATCTGATCCCCACTACCACACGCGTGACTGTTCTTGCCCTTCCTGGGACCCCATAGCAAAATTTTTCAACATTTTGAATGTTTGTCTGATAATACCTACCATGACCTTCTTGCATTCTTTTTCTTTGTGCACTTGCCTTTCTTCTTTCCTGGACCATTTGTTCCAAGAGACAGGGATACCGTCTAATTCATCTCCCATTCCCTAACTTCTGGCACAGGTCCTAGCACCCACTAGGTCTCAAAAATATTTAGTGGGTTATTTTGCCAGCACTGGCCCCCCAATTCTAACAGATGACATTTGTAAAACTGTCAGTTACAATATAATTCACACCTGACATTTCTGATTCTTTTGGAACATGACAATACAAAAATTGACTTGTTTCTTTGCACATCCGTTTTTTGATTTGTGTGCGTGTTTTTAAGTAACCAGGCCCCAATTAAGCCAACCTATTCTTGATCAACTTATTCTTGATTTTTAAAAAATTATATAAGCTGTAGTTTCATTTCTATAGCCCAAATTAAAATACATCATTGAAATTAAAGTAATCCTACAGGAGTGCCATTAGTGTATTCAAAGCCAAATGTTGATAATAATGGTATTTACTTACTGAAATTTAGGAGTATTCATTCAAAAACAACATGCAGTCCTAAGTGCCTTAGACCAAAGAATACAAGTTGATTTAAGTTTCTGTGCTCTAATTAGGTAGAAAATAATTTCTTTTCCTCTTATTAACTGTCTCCTTTCCATTATATTCTATATCATTTTAAACAGAACAACCACTTAAAAGAGTTAATGGAATCCTAAGGTCTTACCTGAAGATCAAAAAAAGATAAATCACTATTATTTATAAAAGTAAAAAAAGATCCCAGCAGTTGCAACTCAGTTAAGTCTACCTTCTAAGCATAGCTCATGTATATATCTGAAAATGGATTTGTTCCATCCATTTGCAAATGCCTTGGCATGAGCAAGGCAACAGGATTCAATCAAAAAGATTTCATGGAGAACAATTCCTGTCAGAATTCCTAGGAAACGCAGAGACTGATTTTTTTTTCTTTGTAGAAAGAGGGAGGCCTCTTCTATGGGCCTAATCTGCTTTGCTTTATCATGATTTGAGATGCTGCCTTACCTAGGAAAGCACAGTCCAGTGTGGGGTGATGTTGAGGCTACAGCCCTCGTGCTCCCCGTACAGCCAAAGTTGCATGGGGCTTTAGACGTCACATAGGCTAATACCCCCTTTCTACAAAAGAGGCAACTGGCATGCAGGGAGGGAAAGGGACCATACTAAGTCATTGGATCCCAAACTTAGCTGATCATCGCTCATTCATTCCATTCATTCAGCAAGTGCTTACTTCACACTCCTCTATGCTAGCACTGTTCTTGGTTCCGGGCACACAGTGATGGTCAAGAAGGCTATGGTCCTTACCCTCTTGTATGCTCGGCACCAAGAACAGTGCACGTAATGGACAGGGTGACTGGGAAAGAGTGGAGAGGGCCGGGAAGGGAAGGCTTATGCTGAGATCTAAATAAGAAGATGTCCTTTGGGGCTGCCTTAACAAAATACCGTAAACCGGGTAGTTGATACACAACAGAAAATTTTTTTCTCACAGTACTAGAGGCTGGGAAGTCCACGATCAAGGCACCAACAGATTGTCTGGTGAGAGCCCACTTTCTGGTGCACAGATGGCTGTCTTTTCACTGTGTCCTTACATGGTGGAAGGGGCAAGGGAGCTCTCTGGGGTTTCTTTTATAAGAGCGCTAATCCCATTCATGAGGACTCTACCTTCATGACCTAAGCCCCACCCAAAGCCCTTATCTCCTAATACCATCACATTGGGCATTGGGTTTCAACATATGAATTTGGGTGGGGGGACACAAACATTTCATCTATAGCAGAAGGACTAGACATGGGATGATCAAAGGGTCGGGGCAGGAATCGTCCTAGACGAAGGGAGGAGTGAGCACACAGGTTCTGGGATGGGAGGCAGCTTGAGCTGTTTAAGATGTGGCTGAGCTTGGTGAGTGTGGGGAAAGAGGAAGGAGCTGTGATTAGAGGGGAGGTCAAGGCCAGGTGATGTAAGGATGTATAGGGGGTGGTAAGGAGTATGGATTTTTAAAAAATTGTAACAGGCAATCAGCTCCTCATCAAATTTAGCTTTTTACAAGGGCATTTTCTTTGTTGTTATTGTTTTAATACAGATTCTTGGGACTAGGATTCTGATGAGCCAGATCCAAAGAGGGACCAGGACAGTTACTTGCCAATTCCTGGGTCTGCAAGCCAGCTCCTCCCATTGTATTAATGACCTTTCTGGGCAAGAATGAGAAGAGAGGGCAGTGTTAGCTCTTGGACAAACAAGTTAAAATTGGCCAAATTTTAGCCACAAACACAAAAGATTTTACCTAAAAATACTACTGTGATCATCTTTGGGCAGACGGTGGCACAGGTTAGCTAAGTCTAGAACAAACAAAACCACCAAGGCCTTCTGTGGATGAAGCTGGTGAATTTATCTCCTCCCCTGGTCAGGCTGGTCATCCCAGCAGGATATAACCAACCACACTTAACCCACCCCACAGAGATGAGAATCCCTTCTGACTGCACCACAGGCTGATAATCCAGAGGGTGGTAATCGGTGAGTCAGTTGCCAACCTCACAGAAATGAGACAAATGAGGACTACAGGGGATGGACCTGAGGCTGGTGGCCCAAAATTGCCTTCGATGACCTAGAAGCCTAGCATCTGGTTGTTGTTGTTTAACTTCATGCTACCAGTCTTTACCCACTGGGAATAAAATGACATGGAGGAACAGAACAGGGTCAGTACACACCTGGGGAACAGACACATGACCTAAATGTTAACTGGCCAGCAGCCATAAAAGTGTCTCAGGGATTTCACAAGCATTCACATGCCTGGGCCTTCCCAACCAGTAGTTGAGGCTTGCATTAGACAGACAGAGCTCTCAACATCAGCACCAGGAGACTTGGCTAGGAATGCCAGCTTTGCCTCCTTACTACCTGTGGGACCTTAGGGAAGTCACTTAGTCTCTCTGGGTCTCACTCGGCTTCTGTGGACAGTGGGAAAGGTGAACGTGGCCTTGCCAACACCACGGGCTTATATTTTGAGGCCCAAAGGAAGTAATGTTTATGAAAGGGACTTGGAAAGGGTAGAGTGCCACATAAAATGTCTTATTAGGCTTTATGAGCACTGAGAAGTTTGAGGAATTAGGAAATTCATCAAAGAGATGAGGTGAAAGGATCAAAAGGCAAAAATTCTAAGAATAAACTATAGAAATGGAGATTTTTCCATGTGACATAGACAAGGTTGAGGGCTATATTCCATCCTGTAACTGGTTCTTGCTCAGACTATCATGACTAACTTCTTTCATGTCTCCAGAGGAGAAAACAAAATAAATGCATAATAAAAGGGTGGTGTTTTCTATCTCTGAAGAATGACTTACAAGAATATTAAACACCAAAATGTGTTACTAAAGCAAGTTTGGTATTCTTTCTCTAATGACCTTAGGAGAGATTTGTACTTGAGTGTGGGTGGCTTAAACATGGTTCTGGCTGAAGACAGGGAAGGAACTACAGAGGTTTCCTTTTTTTTTAGTTCTTGGAATTAAATTCACAAGAATTTTCAGGCTGTAAGCTACATAAAGACAGGGAGTTCTGTTCACTGATACATCCCAAGCACCTAGCATAGTACCAGGTATATACTAGGTACTTAATAGACACTCACTGAATGGATTAACAAAACACCATGAGCTTGTCCTGATATTTGAAAGCGACACAGGCCCATCCCTATATCTTCATTTGCTCTCCGGTTCACCTTTCTAAGCCAGTCCCAGCCCCAGCACGTTGTGGGCTAGCTCTACATGTCACAGCAGCGGCTTCCGACCCCAGGTAACTTGTATGGAGTGGACGGAGTCAAGCCCACTCCGGCTCAACTAGAACCACCCAGCTTTTACCTAGGATACCTACATACTGGGTTTCCGGACATCGTTTTCCATTTTGGGGGTAACATTCCATTCAAGTTGCCATTATATGAGAGAGTTTTTGATGACAGGCCTGAAATGCAGGAAAAGCAAGGAAATATGTCTCCCGTCAAGGCATCTTCCATCCTTAGGATTTCTGAGTAACAGATGAAGGGATTAAAATGGTCACTCTGGTCATTTCTTTGGTGTCTCTTGTTTCATAAAATCCAAACAGAAGAAAGGATCTAAATTGTTCTCATTTTCCTCTTTTTGAAGTTTCTACGGGCTGTTGATTAAATAATCATATTTTAAAAAAGCAACCTTTCGAATTCGAAAAGGCTGAGAGTTGCCAGGTCTCTGGGGAGTCTCTGATCGTGTGCTTACAAGGCCATTGATTGAAATTGTTCTGCTACCCAGTGGTGAATGCATTGTAACCACAATATTCTCTCAGGTACAACAGCCCTTGAGCAGAAACATGCTTTCTAGTTAATTATTAGCATCCAAGAAGGAGTGTGACCATGTGTCTAGGCCTGTGATTAGCATCAGGAGAAGCAGACCTGCCAAGGACTCTTTCCAAAGGCCCCAAGGTGCCAGTAGACACCTTCTCCAACCCCACCTCCAGATGAAAAGGAGAACACAGATCTGGACCACGCTCCAATGTGAGAGGGGATAAACAGATCTCTTTGAAGGGCTTTAGGACTGGTCAGTAAGCAAACAGATTAGAAGTTCAGTTCAATAGTTGATGGCTTGTCTCTGTCCTGGAATCATAAGCGTCGCCTCCTATCCCATCCCAATCTACATTCACCTGTGTCATTGAAGGTCCAGCATCCCAAACGATTACCCTGGGAGACAATTAGATGTGAAGTGTGTGTCCTGCTTTTCAGAACATGTTTTTAGTCCTTTTCTTTTGATTCACCACAATTCTCTGGCCAAGGGCAGTTGAGGTAGACATGTCCAGCCCCAGTGTAAAGAGGTTCACAGAGGTTAAGTGGCTTGTCTAGTTCACAGGCTAGGGTAGGTACTGGGAGCCCAAGTGACGGAGTCAGACTGCTTCGGGTCACATCTTGGAACCTCCACTTAATTAGCTCTGTAGTGTGGGCTTTGGTGACTCAGTTTCCTCATCTGCAAAGTGAAAACAGTAATGATATTTGCTTCATGGGGTGGTTGGTAGACTAATAATAGATAAGGGAACATAGTCAGCAGAGAGCTTAGTACCCTTAATTGCTCAATAAATATTAGGCATCATTATTATTATTATTGAGAACATTATTATTATGGAGAGCCACCATTGAGCCTAATTCTCAATTGAGTGCTTTTCCCACTACACAGTGCTGCCCTCAGCACAGCTGCTGGTATTCCCCTTTAACCAATCCTTTATCTCTGCCCCTACCACCTTTCTCATTCAAAATAGTGAAAACTTCCAAACTCTTTCTAAACATTGTGGCCTCTTTGGACGCTGTTTAAAATTCTGGGCAGGCATGAGGGGATGTGATGTTTCTGTATCTTTGTGGCACATAGTTAAGACGTATCATCAGACACGGGGAAAGGCTGCCACCAAAGGCTTGAGTGGTGTGAGTGGAGCAAGCAGAGCTGGTTCCTCCCAGCATCAACCACCAACCCAGGAGAATACCATCAGTCAAGTGGCAGGGGCAGAACTGCTAAGGGAGTCTTGGGGTTCCTTGCCCTGAGTCCTTTCCATTCACCAGCTCCTTGCATCACCCTGCATCTGTGACCAGTTGTACAAGGAAGGGAGGAGTCAGGAAGGAGGGTGGGATGGCTTTAACAGGGCTCCGGGTAGACATCTGTGAAGTGGTTTTCACTGCTGGCTGCCACCACATCAGTGGCACTCCCTATGCTGACATCAGAGGGTGGCGCTCAGAACTTCATGATTTAAATCTCCAATAAAGGGAATATCTGAGGACAAACCCTTCAGAGGATGTTTTCTGGGGTCCATGTCCTTGCTCTGAAATCCAACATCTCCTGGAGAAACCATTCATTAGACATAACATGCTGTGGACTGGGTAGAATTAGTTAATTAGGAGTTCTCTGGCAAGATAGCATAGGAAAATCTCAGATGGCCAGGTTTCATTCCCTCTCACTGCTGGGAAGGTGTATCTTGGGTTTCTATCCAGAACTCTGCTTACTGGAGTACAGACAGGGAGAACACCCTTCAAGGTCCCTGCCTTTAGGGGATTTATAAGGGAGTTGAAAAAGTAACAGCATAGAGAATACGTGAGACACCAGCACAAGGCAAGTCCCCTATGTGGGTGACACCAAGGCTAAGAATGTCTCTTTTCTAACACCTTCTCCAGATTTTGCAGGTCACTCACTAACCCACTCTTCCTAAATCTAAAATTTCTATTCCACATTTCCAAACCTCCTTGGAAAAGCGACAGTGTAATCGTTAGTCATTTTGATCTCCCTGAAAAAAAGGGTGTTATGTCAATTCGATAATTATTAATGTGGAACTTGGCTTTCCAAGTTTAGATGACGTTTTCCACAAGGGTACAGCTTATTATAAGTTACATGCAAATAAGTGCTGATTTCTGGGCTAGCTTTTCTCCTTACAACCTAAACCTGGACCTCCTCAGTAACACTAGAATCATTATTCTTGGAAGAGGAAATTCAGAATTCAAGAATAAATATTATGAATACTTCATATGTCAGTATTTGAAGTATAGCTACTCTTATGCTTTATCTGCTTTATCTTTGTCTACTGTAGGCTGCTCTGCATCACATGATGTACTTGAAAGACGTGGGCTCTGGCAAGTGAGAGAACTGAGTTCATATTCTGGCTCTGCCACTTCCTATCTGTGCGAACCTGGGTATCTCCTTTGAGCCTTAGTTCCCTCATCTGTAAAATAGGAATAAATAGCCTTATTTTTCAAGGTGGTTGTGAGGAATAAGGCAGTGAAGTGAGAAAAACAGAGTTCAGTGTCTGTTTGCCAAGTGGGTGTTCCATAATAGTAATAATTTAATAGCTAACGATTAGTGAATATGTAGTATGTACTAAACAGTATGCTCTGTGCTTTATGTATATCACTGTACTTAATCCTCAGTACACCCATGAGATACGTATAATCATTTTGTCCACTTTATAGTTGAGGAAACTGAGGCACAGAAAAATTATATGACTTAGTTAAGAACACACAGCCAGGTACAGTCAGAGTTAGGATTTGAACCCAGGATCTAGGATTTGAACGCAGGACCTAGGATCTGAACCCAGACCAGATGGGCCTCCAGAGCTCATTTAATAACCACAAGAAAGAGTGACCATTCTTATCAAGATTATTCAGTTGAAAAATGAAATGTTTGGGTTTTTTTTTTTCTTTTTTGGTTTAAATGCTGAAAAAGAACTGCTCTGACAACTAGATGCACCAATTTGCTCCGTCCTTTTCTCAATATAAAAACAAAGCTTCTATAGGATGTCTGGCATTATTTGGAAAAAGAAAAATTGCTTCCTGTAATCTGGTAATGTAAGCAGGCTAGTGATATGTACTTTTAAAAAATCCAGGAATACCCTAGTTGCAGTGAACTTCATTTTTTGTACAATTAAATATATAAGCTGAAAGATTTTAAATTTAAGGGCATAAAAAGGTGTGATTTGGAATGGAGATTTTGCTTCGAGCCTTAATGACCAGACTGACAGACTATCACTTATTAACCTGGACCCTAAGTTGATATGTACCTTGTCTTAATGGTGATAAGTAATGCATTAATTTACCTTTTATTCTTTGCCAGCAATGCTAAAGTGATCTGTAGATTTGACATGATGTGTTTCTACTAGAAAGACTGCACTTCTCCGCTCTATTCATTTTAGATGGGACAAAATTCACATTGTCTGTCATTTCCGTATTGAGAAATAGACAACTAAGGAATGTTATTTCATTAAGACTGTCACTGAAGCAGAATGCTGATGCCAATAAGCATTTCTGTATATGTTCTCTTTTCTTGCTGACATCTTGTTGGCATGTTGCAGAAGCTGAGTGGTTAAAAAAAAAAAATCTCAAATGTAAAAATTATAATGCCATTGTCATTATCCAGAAAAGATAATGGCAGAGAAAAAGGAGAGTCGTAGAGCTTAAAATCTCTTGAGGGGTGGGAAAAGGGAAGGGACTTTCAAGGAGCCTGACTGTATTGGCTACCCTCGGCTCCAGTACACTAGGCACGGAAGACTGACTGGAGGTTTCCACCCACATTGAACTTTCTTTATTCCACAAATGCACTTTGCTTCCCCCTACCTCGGGGCCTTTCCGCACGGGGCTTTTTCTCCCTGGAATGCTCTATCCACTGACCTTCCCCTAATCCTTGCACATTCTTCAGATCTCTGCTTAGATTAGAGAAGCCTTCCTCAACCTCCTAGATTCAGTTGGATCCTTTGTCCTTTTTCTTCATTGGGGTCAAACATTGTCATTGTTTACAACTGTATATTTGTGTGATTGACTGCAAGCTCCATGGAGGGTGGGAACCAGGCCTGGTTTTAGGCACCACTGTAGCCCAGGGTTTGGCAGTCTTGACACATAGTAGATGCTCAAGAAATATCTGTTGACCTACAATAGTTCACCCTAAAGGGAACCTGAGCACCTTCTGCTTAGGCCAGTGCTGCCGCTGCTACAGAATAAGATCACAGGGATTTTACTTTCCCCGTCCAGATTATTTGTGCCAACAAGACTTTGGTTGCACATTGGACTGGTGTGAAGCATTCGTTCTCTCAGGCTTCCCAACAACTTTGATTGGCATAATCTCGGTTTGGTTTATAGCCTCTGGGATTACCAGGTTTGTAGTGAGATGCTGAAGGTAGGGAGGCATTTATCAGTTTTCTCAGCACACAGGGGCACCTTTAAGGAAGGCTTTGCCATGTGGCAGAGTTGGAAATTAGCCTGTTTATCACTGAGGTTCACATGTCCTATGCCATTTGAGTTCAGGATCCACACCCTTGTGTGTGTCCACGGTTAAGAGCAATTCTGACACTACTTTCTCACTCCAGTGGCAGTATTAGAATGGAAGTGAGTGAAAATGACATAATAATAGGAATAGTCTATAATGATGTTCAAAAATGTTTCTTAATAAATCAAAACGCAAATGTTACCAAATTATTTGTGACATGCCTCATGGCTGATTGTGATTCTCAAGTCCACACTGTGGAAAAAAAGCTGAAAAGCACTCAGAGGGTGGACCCTGAGGGCCAGCCAGGAGCCTCAGGCTGCCTTCCCTCCTCCTCTCCCCCACCACAGGGCAAGCCTACTAAGGGGCACCTCTGTTTCCTTCCTCTTTTACTTTCTGGGTCTGGAATCAGGACAAAGCAAACCAGCATCTGGCATCGATTTGTTACTCTTTTAATAACCCTAATACATCTTGGAGCACTCCATTTACTTGAGCATTTTGACAAATCTATTTTAAAGAAAAGCATTTATTTGTTCAGCTTTTGATCAGAATAAGCTCAAGTGCCTAAAAGTAGAGACCATGGTACATCTCTGTATTCAACTGCCACCTTCCCCTTTCCCCCCTTCCTCCCCTCCCCAGCACAGTATCTTACTCTGTAAACACCTTTGTGATTTTTATTTGTCTCTACCTCTTTTTTTCTCACTTCTTCACTCCAGGAAGGATACTGTGGGATTGGCTTATTTTATTACAGGGCCTATCAGTATGCTGGTTTTGTGCGAACCTGGTCACTCCATCCATAACACAGGCTGCGAAAGGCCAAGAACTCAAATTCTCCCTCATTTGGGGAGGGGGGGGGGTATATGTCCATGACAGTCCCTTGTCCCTTCCTTTTGAAACCCCTGACCTCAGCTTTCCTCCTTTCCGAAATGCCAGAGAAAAGAAATGAAGTTGTCTAAGGTGACCTGTTTCTTCCCTAGTGGGCTAAGCCACGCTCCCAGTCCTCAAAGAGCCGTTCACTTTCCGGAACTGGGTTTTCCCATATGAATGATGTAGCATCCAGCGCATTGTACTTGGAGTCAGAAGACCCGGTTGCAAGTTTGGACACCACCCCTTATCAGCTGCGCGACTTAGGCAAGTTACTTCAGCTTTCTGAACTTATTACCCATCCTCAGGATGGCTGGCTTGAAATGAGTATGCCTAAATTTTGTTCCATTATCACTCTTAAGAGGGAAGGAGGGAGAGGGAGAGAGAGGGGGAGAGAGGGAATCTACTGACCCGTTTCCAGCGGAGATTCAGGGAAGCCCTCCCAGGACTGGCCCCAGGCACCTGACCGGTAGCCTGCATAGCCTCCCTGCAACTGTTGCTTGCCCCTGCCCCCAACCCACCCCCGGCGCACGGCTGGCTTGACGTAGCGCAGCTCTTAAGTAGGTGTGAGTTGTTGGAAAACTGCGAATAATTCCAGGGTCAGTCACTCCCATTTACTCTAACGTGCTTCTCTGACCGGCCGGGTAAGCCCGCCTCTCCTCCTTGGGGTCCCATCCCCCATCTGACCCCCACTCAGCCTCCTCCTTCGGGAAGAGCAGCAGGCGAAGAGCGCGCGGCTCACCCTCCCCCGGGCCGCCCCCAGCCTGCGCCCTGCCCTCTGCGCCCAGCTCGCTCCGTACTCGGGCGTCCAGGAGCTCCCCCTCCGGGCGGCGCGCGGTGGCCGCCGGCGGGGTTGGCAGCGGCGCCCACCGCCCGGCGGCCCCGGCGACTCACCCGCCCGCCCACGTGCGTGGAGAGGAGCGAAGCGCAACCAGTCGCGGCGCCTGCGCTTGCCACTGGTGGGTGCCTTACCTCGGAGGCCGGCGGGGGCCGTAACCCGAGCCCCGCTGCCACGACCCATATTTGCATAATTCGGTACCCCCCCACCCCTTCTTTCAGACTCAGGGCTGGAGATGCGAGTCGGGCTCCCCTCCGAGGCGTCGTCTTGCCGGTGGTCAGCGCGGGGGCCGCAGGACCGGCCGGAGCGCAGGCGGAGCGGGCCGGCGCACGTGGTAAGAGTGCAGCTTTCTTTTCTTTTTTCAGAAACGGGACTTCCCACGTTTTTGCCGAGGGTGGGGTACCTACAAGGGTGCTAATCTTGCTGCGATTTCCCCTTTAATTTTTATCTCCAATTGGAAAAGAGCGCGCAGCGCAAGCGAGAAACTTTCCCAAATTTTCTCTGGGCGTTTGAAGTCAGGAAGATGGCCGTCCGCGGGAGAACCAATTTCGCTGCGGGCAGGGGGAGAACCGGAGCGCCGGAGGAGAAGCAGAGGCAGCTCACCGCCGCCCCGGGGTCCTGACCACTGCGCGCGGGGCCGGGCGGGAGCGGACTCCCAGCGGCTGCGGCCGCGGCAGGTGAGCGGCCGGAGAGCCGCCTGCAGCGCTGCGCTTCTTCCACGGCGTGGCGCCGTGGCTCTCGGCCGCCCGGGCCCCCACGAGGCTGGGGCCGTCCTGGCCCGCCGCGGGAAAGGGCAAGGCCGGGCCCTAGAGGCTGTCCCGCGCTCTACGCCAGGCCTTGGCTGCTTTGGGGGCGGGAAAGTGGCTGGCAGGCAGCCGCTCGCCAGGTTTGAGCAATTGAGACCAACCTCCTACGGGGCCCCGGCCAGGCCAGGAGCGCTCCGGGGGTGGGCCAGGGCGCGCCGGGAGATAGAAGCGGTCTGTGCAGCTAGCCAGAACCCACCGCTATCTGGACCTCTGAAAAGTTTTTAAAAATTGCTTTGGGAACTAAGCAGAAAGGTTCCCATCGGGGCCAGTTTTTTTTTTTTACACGCAAAGGGAAAAGCGCGTACGGTGATGGCGACTCGAAACTGGCGTTAGCGTCACCGTTTGCTGTCACTCTGGACCTCGCTCGGCTCCCCGATGTGGCTCTTGGCCAGGGACAGGAAGAATATTCCTCCTCCTGTGTGTGTTCTGGAGTAGCGCTCGGGTGCGGGCAGAGCGCACCTCCGGAGGGTAGGCTTTCGGGGGTGGATGACTGCGGTGGTGGCAGGTACAGGCAGTGAAGGTGAGGATGGGTGTCTTCGCAGAGCAGCCTGTTCAGCAAACCCAGGCGCCCGCTCTGCCGACCAGGCATTCTGTTGGCGAGGCGAGCGCACGGGCGCGCTGTCAACAGGGAGGTGTGTAGCGTAAGGTGTGCGAGTGGGTGTGTGAAGAAGGCGGCGGGGGCAGGAGTGTGTGCAGCGGAAGTGGAGCGTGTGTGAGTGTAAGAGTGTGTGCGCGTGTGTGGCGGGGCAGGGTGAGTGTCCAAGCCTCCATCTGGACGCCCCCACATTGCCGACCGCCCAGACGCGCCGGGAAGGGCGCCCGCTCCGCGCAGCAGCTGAAGGGGGGCGGGGAGCGCGCGGGCAGAGGAAGGGTGGGGGGTGTCTCCGGCTGAGGATTTCTCTCCAAGCTCCCCGCAGTTATCTGCTCCTCCTAGGGTCTACCCCCCTCCCCGCCCCAAGGTGCCCAAAATACTTAAACAAACAAACAACCCCAAACCTGTTCCGTTTTCGCTCCTGTATAAATAGAACAGACTTTCCAAAAAAGCAATACCGCATTCACTCTTATCACCAGCTACTTCTTTCCACCAAGTAATTCAGAAAAAAGCAGTCAGCTTCCGTGAATGCATGCAGCTTTTTTTTTTTTTTTCTTCTCTGCCTCCTTTTGCTTGCGGTTTTGAGCTGCCAAGAAAGTGAGTAGGGGTTTGACTGTAGTGTCTCGGCTCCGCTCGGTTTCTTTCCGAAGTTTAATTTTCCGGAATGGCTCCCAAACAAGGGCTGGGGAGGCGGAGCTGCTGGCACCGGATCTTCGCCTTTTTTGGAAAGTCCCGGAGAACCGGAATTCCTCCCCTCCCGGGAGGCCGCGCCGCAGCCCGGACCGATCGCTCTCCCACAGTGGCCTAAGCCGGACCCGTGGCGCGCCCTATCCCCGTCGGGCCCTGCGCTCTGGACCCGGGCTGCGGTTCGGGCCCCGCGCCCCAGACCCCCGCGGATCCTCGCGGGCTGCGAGCCGGGAGTCGCGAGCCCGGAGGAGCCCGCGCAGCCGAGCCCCTATGCAAATCGGCCATGTGACGGCAAAAGCCGCCTGGCCCAGCCCTGTTCCTCAGTCCATATATGGGCAGTGACGTCACGGGCATTGAGGACCTGCCCATAAATACTTAGAGCAACACTTTCCGTCTAACCCGGAGAGCAGCAATTGATTAATAGCTCGGCGAGGGGACACACTGACTGTTATAATAACACTACACCAGCAACTCCTGGCTTCCCAGCCGGAACACAGGAGAGAGTCAGTGGCAAATAGCCATTTTTCTGCTTAAAAAAAAGCGACTTGTTTGCTAGTTTTGTTTCTGTTAGATTTTTTTTTGAGGTGGATAGTTGCTTTTAAGTGTGGAGGGCAAAAGGAGATACCTACCTAGGCTCAGTCCAATCCCTCTCCAAAACGGCTTCTCTGACACTCCAGGTAGCGAGGGAGTTGGGTCTCCAGGTTGTGCGAGGAGCAAATGATGACCGCCAAGGCCGTAGACAAAATCCCAGTAACTCTCGGTGGTTTTGTGCACCAGCTGTCTGACAACATCTACCCGGTGGAGGACCTCGCCGCGACGTCGGTGACCATCTTCCCCAATGCCGAACTGGGAGGCCCCTTTGACCAGATGAACGGAGTGGCCGGAGGTAAGCCGCGTGCCCCCTTCGCGGACCGGGACCCACGCAGCTCGGAGATGGTGGGGGGGTTTCGGTGCATGTGCAGGACTTGGAGGAGAGGGTCGGGGCGCGAGGTGGACGGTGTTGACTCAGCTGGCTTTGAAGAATGGAAGGGGGTGCAGGAGGAGCCCGCGTGAGCGGGGATCCAGGCGTTGGAGCTGGACGCGCGGGCAGATGCACCAGGTTGCCAGCGAGCGAGCGTGCGTGCGCTGCGGCGCGCCCAGCCCCCGGCGGGCGAGGGGTGAGAGTAGGAGAGGTGCCCCACCAGGCTTCTGGGCTTGTGCGGGCCTTTCCGCCGGCCGCACCCCAGCCTCCCCTCTCCCGGGGTAGGGGCAAAGTGACGGGAAAGTTCGGGGCTCTGGAGGAAAGCTGCGCGTCTGGAGAGCCGAGCGGCGGAGAAGCCCCAGAGGAAAGCGTCCGCCGCTCCCTCCTCGGCAGAGGAGACCCGGGGAACATCTCGGAGCGCGCTCCCCCTGCGGCCTGCAGGAGCGCCCCCACCTGCGCGCCGCCCGCGAAATTGAGGGGGTTGGCCAGGCGGGGAGGAGGAGGTGGAGGGCGGGCAACGGCGGGAAGCGGCCCCCTGGCTGCCTAGGGAGGCCCATCGGGCACCGGTGCCGCGAGTCTCCTTGGCGATGCGGTGGAAAGTGGTCTCCCGCAACCCCCGCGCCTTCCCCGAAGCCCTGCCACTGTCTTTGGGCTGGGGCGAGGACGCGCGGGTGTCGGGCAAGGCTGAAAAGGTTGGGGGGGAAGGAAATCTATAGCCTCCTTCCATCGCAGAGCCCGATTCCCTCCAGCAGTGGGAGAGGGAGGAAAGGAAGGCACCTGGGATGGGGAGCAGCCGGGAAATCATTGACCCCCTTCTTTGGCTCACCTCTCAGGCTGACACCTTCGCGGCAGTGGCTGGGATCAGTCTTCTGGGTGGTGTCTGCCCCAGCCGTGAGACCCCCCCAGGCAAAGGAGAGGGAGTGAAGTTCCAGGCAGATGGGGAATTTTTAATACTGTTGTTGCTATTTTTGGGTGTTTTTATTGGGGACTAGAGCCACAGATGGCTGTATATGGGGGTTGGGAGTGCTCATCTGCTTTCCTGGAGGTAGTTTGCGTCCTAGACTGTCACTGGCTGCCACAGTAGGATCTTGGGCTAGCCTCTTCTAACTGTCTTTGGGCCACAATTTCCCCACCTGTTGAACTCTGCCTCAGCTCTACAGTGCTAAGATCCTGGGCCTTGGGGTTGGACTCATGTGAGACGGGGGTGAGAAGGGATTCTTGGCTGCATTCTCATTGCTCCACCTCCATTCTTCCTTTCCCCTCCCCAGATGGCATGATCAACATTGACATGACTGGAGAGAAGAGGTCCTTGGATCTCCCATATCCCAGCAGCTTTGCTCCTGTCTCTGCACCCCGAAACCAGACCTTCACTTACATGGGCAAGTTCTCCATCGACCCCCAGTACCCCGGTGCTAGCTGCTACCCAGAAGGCATCATCAACATTGTGAGTGCAGGCATCCTGCAAGGGGTCACCTCCCCAGCTTCCACCACAGCCTCATCCAGCGTCACCTCTGCCTCCCCCAACCCACTGGCCACTGGACCCTTGGGTGTGTGCACCATGTCCCAGACCCAGCCTGACCTGGACCACCTCTACTCTCCACCGCCGCCTCCTCCTTATTCGGGCTGTGCAGGAGACCTCTACCAGGACCCCTCAGCGTTCCTGTCGGCAGCCACCACCTCCACCTCCTCCCCTCTGGCCTACCCACCACCTCCTTCCTACCCATCCCCCAAGCCAGCCACGGACCCAGGTCTCTTCCCCATGATCCCAGACTATCCTGGATTTTTCCCATCACAGTGCCAGAGAGACCTACATGGTGCAGCTGGCCCAGACCGCAAGCCCTTTCCCTGCCCCCTGGACTCCCTGCGAGTCCCCCCTCCACTCACTCCGCTTTCCACCATCCGCAACTTTACCCTGGGAGGGCCCAGTGCTGGGGCCACAGGGCCAGGGGCCAGTGGAGGCAGCGAGGGACCCCGGCTACCTGGCAGCGGCTCCGCAGCTGCCGCTGCTGCCGCCTATAACCCACACCATCTGCCGCTGCGGCCTATTTTGAGGCCTCGAAAGTACCCCAACAGGCCTAGCAAGACCCCAGTGCATGAGAGGCCCTACCCGTGCCCAGCAGAAGGCTGTGACCGGCGCTTCTCCCGCTCCGACGAGCTAACACGGCACATCCGAATCCACACGGGGCACAAGCCCTTCCAGTGTCGGATCTGCATGCGCAACTTCAGCCGCAGCGACCACCTCACTACCCACATCCGCACCCACACTGGCGAGAAGCCCTTTGCCTGTGATTACTGTGGCCGCAAGTTTGCCCGGAGTGATGAGAGGAAGCGCCACACCAAGATCCACCTGAGGCAGAAGGAACGCAAGAGCAGTGCCCCCTCCTCGACGGTGCCGGCCGCCTCCACCACCTCCTGCACTGGGGGCGCGCAGGCTGGGGGGACCCTGTGCGGCAGCAACAGCAGCACTATTGGTGGAGGGTCGCTCGGCCCTTGCTCATCTCGGACCCGGACACCTTGAGATGAGACTCAGGTTGACACACCAGCTCCTTGAGGCCCTTCATCCACTGGAGCTGCACGACAAACACTACCACCCATTCCTGCCCTTCCCTCATTTCGTTGGGCAAAGGGCCTTAGGAGCCTAGCACTGCCCCCACCCCTTTCCACTTAGAAGCAGGTCCTTCCTAAAAGTTAGCCCACCTTAGTCTCTCTTAGGTGAGTTGACTGTCACCCCAAGGTAATGGGGAGGCTCAGAAGGGGGTTGGGTGGGGGTCCCTGGCCTAGAGGGCTGAGGCATGACCCTACTTTAAAGGGTTCTTTGACTAGGTTTTGTTTCCCCTCTCTTATTTTGACTGGTTACAGGTTTTTGACTCTGGATGTCAGAATTGATCTGAGACTTTTTCTACAGTAGGTTGGGAGATGCTCATCCCTTCAGGTGGGGATAGCAAAAAAGGCAGAAGCAAAACTGATGTGCACTTTATGGCTTGGGACTGATTTTGGGGATGCTGTACAGTGGGTGAAGCATGGCCTTTATAAAGCTGCATTCTGTGGCCCTAGAACAGTGAATCAAAGCTTATCTAGTCATCTCAACCCTTTAAGCAATATGTATTATAAACTCAGAGAACAGAAGTGCAATGTGATGGGAGGGACATAGCAATATCTGCTCCTTTTTGAGTGGTTGAGAAATGTAAAGACTATTTTTTCAGTGTATATCCATTCAGATTTTGTGTATTTTTGATGTGCACTGTTCTCCAAGTTCTGAACCTTTGGGAAAAAAAAGTAAAGCATTTATGATCTCAAAATGAGTCAGAGGTTAACTTATTTAAAGGGGGATGTACATATATTCTCTGAAACTAGGATGCATGCAATTGTGTTGGAAGTGTCCTTGGTGCCTTGTGTGATGTAGACAATGTTACAGGGTCTGCATGTAAATGGGTTGCCTTACTATAGAAAAAAAAAAACCATCACTCCCTGGGTTTAGTATGGCTGTATATTTCTGCCTATTAATATTTGGAATTTTTTTTAGAAAGTATATTTTTGTATGCTCTGTTTTGTGACTTAAAAGTGTTACCTTTGTAGTCAAATTGCAGGAATGTAAATAATGTTACTGGAGCTGACTTGTTTGGTTATTAGCTCTTAATAGTTGTGGAAATATAAATGATTTATTCTAACACAAAACCACTAACTAAAGTTCAGATAAGGAATGGTTTATGACTATGATGTAAATAAATACTTTTCAACAATATTTTTGCTGCAGAAATTACTTATGAAAGATTTATTGGGTGGGACTTCAACAGTACCCGGTGGGTTTTAGTACTTTGACCAAGCCAGGATCTCCAAGTCTTCTTTGCTAGCCTTTCAACACCAGCCCTCTCGCCCCAAAGCAATCTCCATTCATAATCAAACGCTAGCGTTCCGGGGATTTCCCCCATGCATTAGTGTAAAAGTGGGGAGGCGTTGTTTTGACTCATTGTTCCGTCCTCTATAACAGCCTATAACTTCTCTCTGCTCCTGAGTGGGCTCCGGAAAATAAATACTTACAAACAAGTGCCCACTCGGAGACTACACATTTGCGGCTGTTTTCAGAACCCTGACCAGGGCCAGGAACTCAGACGAGATGTGGCTTTGTGGAAAGTGTGGTGGCGTGGTCAAGCTGGAAATGACTTTCAGGTTCCAGGATTAGTCTCATGACCACAGAAAACTTTTTGAAAAGCGCTATCGCCTCTTCAGATCAAAAATGAACTCAGACACTGCTGATGACAGCATTAATAGGTTGCCAAAGGAATTACCCCAGGACTCATTTCTCTCCAGCCTTGTCTCCCCAATTACACCTATTCAGAAGGATCATTACACTGCCATAGGTTTGGTGGGTCCGGAGACTATTCACCTTTTTAGATAAGTGTATACCAGCCTTAAGAAAACCTCAAAGACAATCTGAATCAAATAGGCAAAAATGGTCCTCCATGGCACTGGATAATGGTTTGCAAAACAATACACTATAGGGGTCATTTTACTGCAAGCCTTTTGTAGTGATTTTTAAAATATAAATTCACCCCCCCCCGCCCCCCCGCCCATAGTTATCTACGTATCATACAATGCAGATTGTCTTTGTGAAGTTACCTTTCTTTACTCTAAAATTGGGCCTAAATATCATTTAACGTCACTTGCTGCCTCTGGATCCTTACACAACTGTAACACACTGGAGCGCCCACTGTTTAGCTACATCATCTGAAAACCCTGTCGTCTGTTTGTCCTTTGGCACTGTTAGACTCTCTCAGGCGTGGCTGATAATAGATGGCCTGTATTTTAGAACAGCAGACAGTGACCGCTTCTCCTGGAAACTACTTTTTGCCCTTACCAGCATTAGAATTCGAAATCTAATTTGTGAAGGTAACTAACCCTTATTTCCTTCCTGTCCTTATTTCAAAGATGCATAATACCTCTAATAACTACTAAGTGGAAGTTTCTAAACTTCAGTGTCAGATTGTTCTAGTGACTGATATCAGTCCATTAGATTCATATTTCCTAGCTTGTCAGCATACTATCATCCTTGCTTGGCCAATTTTCTTAAAGAAATATGTATAAAACAATGCCACATTTTGATAATTGTGTTTTTAATGATACTACTCTCCTACCAAAATGTCATTATATTAAAATATAATACACCTAAGTTTTATGTGATTTAAATTGTCTTGCCAAATTTTAATTTCAGAGCACCTTCAATTAAGAGAACGTAAACAATTGTTAACAAAGCAACAGACTAAAAATCTCTTTTTAATAAGATGAAATACATTTTGGTGATAGTCAAATTGATTACATAATCACTTTCGCCTTGATGTGGGCTTGGTGAAGTGGCATAACTTACATACCATAAGGAACACACCTTGGTGTTTTCTCAGAGCCAACCTTGTGGATTTTATTCCTTGATTTCAATAGGTTAGGTCAATCTTTAATCAGATTTTATTATCTGCTTGAAACATTCAGGGTACTGTTCACAGGTGTCTCATTTTTTACTTTGCTTAAGAAATAAAGCATATAAAGCTGTCTGCTTTCTTTTATTCAATATGCTTTATTAAATAATATTATTGATGTTTCAGCTGTTACTAGGAATTCTTATTAAAAATAAACTTCTGGAGAGTAATTCCTTAAAGATCATAATGCAGTTGAGATGGTTCAGTACACATTAAAAATAGGTCTATTAAACCTAAATAAGGTTTCCAATTATTCATAAACCAGGCTATTTAATTTCAATATCCTAACTGCTAATGAAATTAAGGCAAATTGTTTGGCATATATTAGAAATGGCTGTAGTGATGCTTTAACAGTTCAATACTACTTTGGGGGGGGTGGTGGTGGGAAAGAATAGTCAGTATCATCACAAGTGCCTAAAATGCTGCCAATCCAAACTACAATTAAATAAATTTTACAGAAAAAGGAAAGACAAGAAAATATTTAAGTCCAAAGGTTCTTTCCTCCATGAATGAAAGTATTTTTGTTTTCTTACACTAGCTTATTTTCCTCAGGTTAAATATAAAAGGAGTATTTTCATTGCAGCAAAATAGTTATGATTGCATGTTAAATAATTTCAGATGTTTTGTCAATCAGGCTGTTTCAAAGATCACACTCAGGGAGATAAACTATTAAGTTTATATTATTACTTGGACTTTAGAATCTGCAGAAGGCCCCCAGTTTTTAGTACAACATAATCTTACTATACAGACTGTGAACGTTTAACAGCAATTCAAATGTAGGCATCATAGCAAGTAATATTTTCCTTTTCCCTTTTGCAATAATCAAATAAGATTTACCTCTAAACAATTTCAAAAATGACTTTATTTTCCACAAGTACACTGATTTTAATCTAGAAATGTAAACATCCCTGGATCAGAAGATTCAGTATCTATATGTGGCTTAACAAATGATTTCCTTCTTTGACACTCATTGCACTGGAATAATCAATGGTCAGCTTCTGTTTGTGACGTGAAGTTCTGAATTCAGAACAGGAGAGTTACAGGAGTGGCACTGCCCTCAGGTTAGAGTTGAATAGCAATGGGCAGAGCCCTGAATTAAAGATATATTGCTTTTTTGTTGAACAGTAGAGCTAGAGCACAAGATTCCAAGTCATTTGGAATAAATGAGTGATGAGAGTCCTCCTGCGATGCCTAGACTAAGGCACCTACAAGGGAACAATGCAAAAGAAGGAACATAAGTTGTGAGTTTTGGGAGAAGTTAAGGGCTGTTAGCATTAAAAGATCAGACAACCCACTCCTGTTGACAAACACACATTACTTTAAAAAAAGGTTCACCATTTTCACTGATAAACAGCAGTTGGTGTAAACTCAATCCATGCAAATTAGGCTTAATAAAAAAATCAATTCTCATAAAGTAGTAGGTAGATATACAACACTCCGAATTGATATAACCAGAGAATTAAAAAGCTTTAGAAGTATTAGACAACTTCTCACCCATGAGAGGCAATTATTGCATTTGTTATTCAACAGAAAGTTAAGTGATTAGTATCATTGTGCTCATTAGTCTTTGTAGAAGACAACATTTTTCCCACAGTTGTTACCCATATTGCAGGAATATATGGAAACACAACAGCAGTCACATCTAACAGTTTATGCAGAAAGGTGCAAGGCTTTTCTGCACCACATTCTGTCTTTGTATTAAGAATATTCTTTCCTTAGTGGCTCACTAAAACAAGTTAATTTTGTTTTCACCATTAATTTACTCAGAATTATTAGTGAACCAAAAGTTTCACTGTTCTTATTGAACTGAATTAGAGAGATATATTGCTGTTTTGGCCTGTGATAATTTCAGTTACTCTTTTGAAAAGCACCTTAAGTCTTTTTCATTCAACTTGCTTGTATTTGAGAACTTAAAAATTTTTTATAATGAAGTTTGAAAAAACAATTTCTCCTTTATTACTGTCCTGTTGCCAGCATGAGTTTTTGTAGGTTTAATGTACTCCAGATTGTATTATAACCTATACATCATTATCAACAATTGTTGTAAGTTGATCAACTTTTTGCTACAATATAATTCAAAACAGGTAGGTATGTGATAACCATACACATTCATCATTGTGCTATGAAAAAAACCCATTTTGTGAACAATTTTAAAGAAAATCATCATTTGCATATCTAGAATTTAATTTCAAACTGAATGGCCTGAAGAACTGCTTCAAACTGCCCCTAAGGTATACTAAACCACACCAGAATGTGACACTACCATAAAACAATTTTAGCAAACTTGGAAGAAATGCATTATGCTTGTGTCAGGTTTTACAACACAGTCGCATATCATGTTTAGTAGCATCTTCTTGTAATTTGTTTTTTAAGAAAAGTCATTAAGAATTTGCTTTTTCATTCTATTTTTAAATTTGGGAACAAATATTCCTTCACTCTGGGCCTCTAACCCAGTGTGCAGAAAGAGGCAAAGGCACATACTGCTTCCCTACAGGGTCATCACTTCCCACCAATAGCAAATCTCCCTTTATTACAGATATTAGAACTCAACTGCCACATGGGCAAGTCAATCAAGAGGGCTTAGACAACAGCTGGACAAATTTTAATGTGTTTATTTCTACAGTTTGTTTTTATTAAAAGTTTTGTGGAAAAAAGAGTCCTATAAATAGTAAAAACGGGTAAACAGGAGTGTTCCTTGGCCTGAAGCAAATGGTGTCAATACATTTGTAAACAAGGTAAAGCTCAGCCAATTAAAAGGACAAAAATAAAACTAGTCACAACACAGCTGTTCATTTCAAGCGGTTGGGAGTGGGAAGTGTTTTGTCCCAAGTTTTGGTGCCCTAAAGTGGCCAGCAGTATAGTTAATTCTCAATTTTCTAGCCTTGATCATCTGTGCCTCTCTCTCTTCCTGCAGAAAACTCACCCTAGATGAAGCAAGCACTGGCTCTCTCCTATTTGAGGGAGAGGGTTCTGAGAACACTGCCACCAACAACACAGCTGGAATCATCAGCCCTCTGGAACGTTAGAACTCCTGAGAGAATCTGAAACAGTCATGAACATTTTCCTCTACTTTTGCAGGAAAATACTGGAAGTAAATATGGGCACAGAATTCAACAGCTGGCTAAGGGTGTTTTACATTCAGTTGTTTGGAAGCATACCGATTCAGCTCCTCTGAATCTTATGGTTACAAAATACAGAATTACCCTATTACTTCTTAAAGTACACTAAGACACAAAAAGTCACTTGAGGATAATACAGTTTTTGCATTAAAGGTGAATCTGCAACAAGAAATCTGCTCAACTCAGAGATCTGGAGACTCATCGGGAAGCTCTAAGTGACCATTTGTCACTGAGATATGCAGGTGCTTGAATTTCTTAGTAGATGCTGCCAGAGTAACCAGATGTGGTTACTGGGCAAGGGGAGGAAAGAAAATAAATCTTGCCCTCTACATGCATCGTTACGTTTGGGGGTAATCCCCCAACTCTGGAAAAATGGATTTAATTTTCACAACGACTTAATTAGGCCGGACAGCTCACTTTAAATAGTAGCTCATCTCTTTAAACCTAGTTTTTATCAATGACTTGAACTAAAAACAATTCAAACCACTAGGTCATGCAAAGTCAGTAAGTTAGAACTATAACAATAAGGAGTAAAAGGGCTTAAGGACGTAAGTGGAAAACAAACCCTATTTACCCAAAGAGGGGGGCGGAGAAAACCACTTAGTGTATTTTGTATAGGATGGGGAACTTCATTATGGCTTGAGGATGGAAGCGCTTCAAATAAGACCCCTGCCCCCTCCCCACAAATCAAAACCCCAGTGGCAGTGACAGAGCCAGGAAACAACCTAGCTTCCCCGCCTACTCCGCCCCCAAAACGGTGCCCGGTGGCTGCAGTCCAGTCGCCGCGCTTCGCAAGGCTCCCGAGGAAGCGGCTACAGCCCATTCCAGTAGATCCAACGCCCAGGCCTGGGGGAAGGAAAAGAGCCCTTGTGATGGGTCGCGGCCAGCCAAGCCCAGATACGAGTAGGGCATGTCTTCGGCCCACCAATCCCGGGCGCCGGCGGCTTCAAGGGAAAACCTTGGGACCTGGATAGGGCTCCCCCTCGCACCAGAAGTCATCGGCCTGCGGGGTCTCCAGGAGCCACACCTCTCGGGGCAGGTCACAGGCCGAGCCGGAGGCCTCCCTGGCCCTGACAGGCTCCAGCACCCGGTAATAGTGGCAGTCCCGGCCGTCGTCGGGGTCGTAGGGCGGGGCCAGGATGTCCAGGAAAGCGGCGGGCCCCTCCACAGCGTCGATCTGGTGCAGGTTGTCCCGGTGCGGCGCGAGGACGCAGGGGCCGCTGGCCGCCGTGTACTCCGCCCGCGAGCGCAGCACACCCGGCCTTACCGCGTCCCGCTCCCCGGGCTGCAGCGGCGGCTCGAACTGCTGCTCTGGTGGCGGGGCCCGCGGCCGTTGTCCACTGCCCACCTCCAGCTTGTCCATGCAGCTGATGCGCACGGTGCCGTAGAGCACCTTGAGGATGCCGTGCATGCCCGGGTGGTCGTGCAGCGGGATGGAGGTGCCACTCTTCAGCAGGAACACGCCGAGGCTGAAGCCGTCTGTCTCGCATATGTGCATATAGGTGACTGGCGGCAGGTTGGGCCTCAGCGGCTGCAGCGTGGCCTTGCGCGGGGAGATGTTCAGGTCCTCCGCGCGGACCAGGGTCAGCAGGCTCTTCAGCTTGCTCAGGTTCTCCGGGAAGCCCTGCGACGTCGGCGCCTCGGGGCCTGGCGCCTCGCCGCGGTCGGAAGAGCTGCGGCTGCCCCCGCTGCCCCGGAAGGTGAGGCACGCCTGGCGGGCTATCCGTTGGATCAGGGAGGCCATGTTGTCTCGGGGCATGCCCTGCTGTTCCTCTGCGTACCGAGGCCGGCCCCCTCCGCCCCCAGCTTTCCTCCGCCCCTTGCGGTCCCCGGCGGCCGCCACGGCTGCCCGCAACACCCGGCGAGGCAGGAGGCCCCGCAACTACCGGCCAGTCGGGCGAGCGGCACTACAGCCGCCCACCTCAGCGGCCACGCGCCCGCCTCGCGCTCCCTTTGAGCGCGCACGCGCACGGCCCACACCCCACACTCACGCTCCGGGAGCAGGTACCGGCCGCGCGGACGGTGGTAGGCTTTGCCTTACGCCCGAAGCTCCATTCATGCGGCCCGCACCTACGGCGGTGCCCAGGCGTTCCCGGCGCCTTTCAGAGCATGCTGGGACTTGTAGTCCGGTATTCCGCATGCGCTCTCAGTTCCCTTTGTCAGCTGGAAAAGGGAAGGATTAGATATGTGGGTCATAAAGCGACCTTTAGTACGGTCCCAAGGTGTTTGCTTGTTTGAAGAAAGGCGAATTGGGGCACCAGAGAAGTAGGCAGTTAACTACAACTCCCGGCATTCCTCAGCAGGTTGGGGTGACGCACTTCCGGCGTCTGGCCTGTGGTGTGGTGGAGGTTCTTGGCAGTCTCAAGGAACCAGGCAAGGGGGTCGTTAACCTTCTGACGCCGCTCGGGCCTGGTCAGCGTTCCAAGGTCGCTTTCCTGTGGCCTTAGCCTTGGGAATGAGGCTGTTGAGTTAACTTTAGCTCCTTGTGGCCGTCCAGGCGGCACTGTCTGCCACAGGGGTTACGGGACCGCGCTTTCGTAATTTCCTAAGTTTCTGAGGAGATGAGAGGGTCGAGACTGTCCCTGGTGAGCACCACAGTTACTCTACCCAGCCGTCCCCAGCTGTTGTTTGCATCAGGGTCTGATGACGCTGCTCTTCTGGTTACAGAGTACGATAGTTTTTTGGGGGAACTTGAGAGGCTATTTGCTGTGGTCACCGATTCTGTATACTAATGGTTATCAAACCTTAGATTGCCCAAGAAGCACTTGGTTAGGGGAGGAGGGGAGCTTTTTAAAAATACAAATGCCTGGTCTTCATCCAGAGATTGGTTCATTAGATGATTCTGAGGCTTCCTGTGAGAAACCTTGTTGTGGGAGAATCAGGCAAACTCTTGACCTTAACCTTACCCTGAGTTTAAAGTCCTTTTGGATTTCCAAAGCTAAACAAGGGATTCTTACTCATTTTGTAATTGGAGTGGTGCAGTAAATTCTCTCCAGTTAAAAAAAGGCATGCTTTTTTATTGGGCTATGTAACCTATCTAAGGAGCACTCAGTATTTGCCAGGCATTGTGTTAAGTACATTACCTAATGAATATTATAGTAATCCTCACAGCAACTCTTAAGAGGTAGGCATTATTATTATTCCCAGTTTGCAGATGAGGGAATAAGTTGCAAGAGGATAGCGAATAATTGACAGGGCCTAAGCAGAGCAGAAATAAGTACAGTTTTACCAAAACCGGCAGCTTGAATTGGTGTTAAAAGCACTAAATGTGGAGTTAGGATATTGTTTTTCCAGCCTACTGTGCTACTTACTGCTACTTAAAGTTGTCTGTCTTGAGCAGACTGTACCCTTTTATATCCTCAGTTTATTTACTTGTAGAATCTGGAGTTAGGGTAACAGTTATTCTGAACTCTCCTTACTCATCAGAAGACCCTGGGGAGCATTATAAAGATAAAGATTTGGGGGTCAAACCCAAGAGATTCTGATTCAGAAGAACTGGTGTGAAGCCCAGAATTTTTATTTTTAAGATGCTCCTTAAGTGATTCTTAATTATCAGCCCAGTTTGAAAACCACTGCTAGATCTGTAAATAATGAACCAGTTCTTAATATTTGGTGATTTCGATTGAGAGGGTGATTGTTTTAGAAAAGGACTCAAGTTTTATTCGTTTTCAGAGGTTGCCATGCCATTGTTAAGGTACTTAAATGTACTGTCAAAGTTCATGTAATGAAATCCCATGCAATCTTTTTCTAAAGTGAGGAATATTTAAATTAAGAGAAAAAAATGCCCTCTATTCATTTAAAAATCTGGATTTTTATTTATTGATTTTATTTCTATTAAGGTATAATTAGTGGGAGGTGTAGACTCCATAGATCACAGACTTTATTAACACATCTGTTACTTCTTAATAGTTGTCCGTACTTATTTAACTGAAGTTCATCTATAAAATGAGATATTAAGATGCATGTGTAAAACACTGATGATACCATAGTAGCTGTCTCATAATAGTAGCTATTATTATACTTTCAAAATTGTTAAAAGCTGTAAGGACCAATGAATTTAAATAATATTGAGCAAATAATGGGATTTGCTTGTCTTGAGAATTAGGTTCAAGGTAGAGATTTAAAAAAAAAAGATTATTTTTACTGGTTAATTATTCACCTGGTAATACCATCCCTCAGGTCCTTGCTGTTCATTGTTTGGCCTGAGAGTTCCAAGTTTCCTAAGACTGCCTTTATCAGAATCACCTGGGGGTATTTGTTGAAAGTGCAGCTTCTCAGATCATCTCAAAATCTTCATCTGAATCTTTTGCACATTAAAGTTTTTAAGAACTGCTGAGTGTCCATAAGGCATATGGTACTTTTTTTAGGCCACAGACAGGCTACCTTCATAATTCCTGTTTGAAACTGTCCTTAAGAGCTGCTCTAATGGATGAGATCCATCCTAATGGCTTTTGCCCTTAAGAAGCATTTTGCAATATTTGGCCTTCTGCCCCACTGCCAGTAGCATAGGCTGACTGGGTTTCTATTACCAACAACGTCCTTCTTTTTATGCTCCTTGTTCTGTTTTCCTTTGTGTTGCAGTAAGCAGAATGAAGACCAAAAGACATTCAGAAAGGAGAACAGACAAAAGAGAAGTGATAGTGAACAAGTGCTAGAAATACAAGACAGAAACAAGATTTGGGAAAAGTTTGGGACAGATGGAATCTATCATTCGATAAATAGTGAGTATTTATTAGGTACCAGGCATTGTTCTAGGCTTTGAGGATTTGGCAAAGAATATTGGAATTCAAGGAATTTACGTGTGTGTGTGTGTGTGTATTTTGGGGTTGGAGGTTGTTACACAATACAAATAAATGAGCAACATAGTTTCAGAGATGAGTTTGTAAAGACAAACAGGATGGTGTTGTGATGTGTGTGAGTGTGTGTGTGTGTGTGTTACTGAGTTGTCAGGTGTGACCAGAAGATAATACTTGGTTCTGAATATTAAGGAGTCAGTTGTGGAAAAATCTGGGGTCAGAGCATTCCAAGACTAGGAAAATAGCCCTAAGGATGTCAAACAGAGTATTGGAGACCATGACTTTGACCAGATGTAAAGGAGCTTGGTATAATTGGGAACAAGAATGAAGGCTGGTGGGGATAGGCTATGTAGTGACCTTCAGAGTTCCTGGAGGGAGATGAAGTTGGGGAGGTAGGCAAGGGACATATTCCACAGGCCTTATAGGCCCTGATTGCGGTGTTACAGGGAGTTGAGGGCCATGGTAGGGAGTTGGATTATAAGTGTTGTAAGAAGCTTTCAGAGAGCACTGGGCAGGAGAATGACTTGATCTGTTTTACGCTTTTCAGAGATTGGTGGGGGGCGATGTAACAGCGTAGAAAGCCCAGTTGAAGGCAGTAATCTAGAGAAAAGAACACTAGCGTAAAGATTAGGAATCTGCTTTGTAGGTGGAGCTGCAGGGCTTGCTGATGAGCTGTTGCTCTGGCAATCTGTTTCTTAAAGTATGTTCTCTTCGCATATATTCTTTTTCATGAGCTGACAGCTACATGGTGATAGGTAAGACTGATAAAGCTGAAATCTCACCTCCTGCCCACATCTAACTATTAAATTTAGGAATGAGGGAAGCACACAGAAGCATGAGTAAAGCTGAGGGTTTTTTTTAACAGTTGCTTAATTAATCAGGAAGCAAGAAGAATTGGAAGAGCCCCCAGCATGCGTGCATACACACACACACACACACACACACACACACACACATATCTTTTCTTAATTCTACCTGCTCATTTATATGATCTATTCATTCTTTGGGAACTTGGCTTATATTTTATCTTTCATTCTTCTTCCCCTGGCCCTCTTCTTTATAAGGAATTATTTTCCTTAATTCATGGGATAGATCATGTTCTGACTTTTTCTCAAATCATTTTTCTTTCTTTTTAAAAAAAATTTAATTAATTAATTAATTAATTTTTTTGGCTGCGTTGGGTCTTAGTTGCTGCGCGCGGGCTTTCTCTAGTGGCGGTGAGCGGGGGCTACTGTTTGTTGCGGTGTGCGGGCTTCTCATTGCGGTGGCTTCTCTTGTTGCGGAGCTTGGGCTCTTGGCATGAGGGCTTCAGTAATTGTGGCACGTGGGCTCTAGAGCGCACGCTTAGTAGTTGTGGCGCACGGGCTTAGTTGCTCCGTGGCATGTGGGATCTTCCTGGACCAGGGCTCGAAGCCGTGTCCCCTGCATTGGCAGGCGGATTCTTAACCACTGCGCCACCAGGGAAGCCCTCAAATCATTTTTCAGAATTCATTTTGTCCATCTCTTTTGATCACGCTTGGACCCAGTCAAAAGAGTACAAAAGTACTGACATTCTCAAATGCTCAGTGTTCCTAGCCTACAGTAGGCTAGTAGTTTTTTTAAAGTGGGCAGGAAGGTTTCTTTTTTCCCAGTACCTCTTGCCAACTTACTCCTATATCTGCCTTTTAATTTGCTATAGAACATGATAAATAAATTGATAAAAAGTTTTTCTGCTTTTGGACTCAGTTGTACTTATTTATATTTGAAATATTTTGGGTTTCTATTGTAGCTTTCCTTTCAGTTTTTAAGAAATTTAGCATATTTTTCCATCCATTATCATGAATGAATGTCAAGTTGTAAGAAAAAATAAATAGTTGTGAAGGCAGAAGAACTAGTTCTAGGCATGGCAAACATACGTATTTTCTTTTGTCTCATTTATCTAAAATTATTACAGCGTAACTCTTAGCTCTGTGCATCTCCACTAAGGTCTTATAAAGTAACTCTGCTCCACTCTACTCTGATTTAACTTTGCGTGGTTATCTGAAATCAGATCACTTTGGTATATGGGCTGTTCCGTTAAGTATGCCAGGCCCAGTAGTATGTAGTGTTCAGGTCAGACTTTAGGTGTTCACGTTGCACCAAAAAATTGCAGAGGTTGTTTTGTGTGATATAGCTTTGTTTTCTGTGTGGTTCTACATACTGATGAATGTAGGGTTGGGATGGAGAAGGACTTAAACTAACTCCTTTTTCTTTTCCTTGCCAGTGTCTTTTTTCAGGCAATGGGAGGCAAGGGAGAAAGAAATTAAAAATTGGGAGCATGCAGAGAGAGGTTGAGGGGGAAGCAAAAAAAGGTGTGGCTTTTGCAAGTCAGTAATGTAGAGAAGTTTTTGCTATGCTCAGGGTGAAGCATAGCCAAAGGCCAGGAGTCACCATTTTTGGAGGTGATTTAACACTCCCCTTACCAATTTGATATTAGAGAGGTTTTCCTCTTCTCCTTTAAGTAGTGCAATTATTATAAGACCCAAAATAGTTCTGAACTGTAAATTAAATCTAAACACCCTTTACCTCTCTTAATTAACTTTTTCCCCCAATTTCATGCTTCTTGTTTTTCTTTCCCTTTTTTTTTTCCCTTTAAGAAGACATGAGGTATCTCCACCTCCTCCGCTTCCCCATCTGTCCTTTTCCTCTTGGCTGAAAGAGAGATGTTTTTTACTTTATATTTATTTTAATTAATGGATTTGAATCGCAAGTAGTGAAACAGTTGATGTTCATCTTCAAGAGGCAGTGAAAGGGAAAATCATCCTCTTTAACTTGGCAGAAAAGAACTGGATGTTCATTGCTGGTGCCTACCTGAAAAATGGCTGCGAAAGGGGCAGAGGAGGGTTCCAGAATTCTGTGTCCTTGCAAGGAACAGGCATCATAGCCCAGAATCAAGGGAAGTGGGAAAACTCTTGAGAATGAAATCATACTTTCTTGGGAAATGCCTTTCTCAAGGGATGCTTAGTAAATATTGCTTGATGATTTATGGTCCATTGATTTAGGATCAAATTCCCTAGGAACAATATATCAGGGTGCAATTCAATTGCTTGAACACTCTGATTAATAAAATCCACCATAAGTTTATCATCTTTTCCTTTTCAGTTGGGCAAGGCGAACAATAACTTTTTTAAAAAATCTGCTCCCTTGAGTGTTCACCTTAGAATACGTCCTGAGACATTTGACTGACTTGAAATAAATAGGGACAGTATTACATGTGTTTCTTTGGAGGAGTAAAATGCTACTAATCAAAGCCTTTTGAACATAAGCAAACAAACCAAAAACCTTGTCCAACTAGATGCTCTGTTACAGCATTTAGAGGAAGCCTGAGAAATGACGGTACAATTTGAAAGTGGAAAGCAGGTATCAAGGAAGAAAGAACAATAGACTGGCAGGATACCAGTTCTACTCCTGGTTCTAGCAACCCAGTGTGTGACTTTGGGTAAGTCATTTCACTTCTTGGAACCTTGGTTCCCTTATGTATAAAACGAATAATTTAGTCTAGATGATTTACTACTTTTCTTCCAGCTTTAAAAAAAAAAAGTATGAATCTAAAATATTATATAAAATTAAGTAGTATAATTTCATCCTGTGAAATACTGCAGAGCATCACAAAAGACACTTTTTAAAATGTATTTTTAAAAACAGCCTGTGACAAGAACACTCAGTAACATGCATACAGTGATACCTGATTTCTCCTTTGTGTCTGTGTTGTCTACCTAAAGTAGATTATCTTGACATTTCCTGAATATAAATTATTGAATAAAATGAGCAAGAGCTCTTGTTTAAAATAAGGTTTACCGTTATTGTTAAGTTTCCATAGTATTTTTTAAGG
Organism: Eubalaena glacialis; assembly: GCF_028564815.1. Lineage (NCBI taxonomy): Eukaryota > Metazoa > Chordata > Mammalia > Artiodactyla > Balaenidae > Eubalaena > Eubalaena glacialis. Next base: position 76,509,186 of record NC_083716.1, read on the forward strand.
AAAACTTTTTTTTTTTCATTCTAAGCATATATTATGCAACAAGAGTGCTGTGTATTGCTACTGGGAAAAGCAAAACATGCCTTGAGTTAACTACTCATTTCAACCAGACCTGCTGAGGTAATTGACAACCAACATCATAGCTCTAGAAATTCCTCTAAGGTAGCAGAGCTTTAGTTTAATTAGGTAATTAGCCATGGTCAGCCTATAATGAATGCACAAGCAATTAGCAATGAATTTGGGCTGCTAAAACCTATTTTTCCTCTTTTGTGTTCTTTTGCTTTCATTAACAACTCTAACTACTGAACAATTTATCTCTTCACACTAACAATCAACTTAATTATCATCAAACTCTTTGCAAGCGATAAAGCAATGAGACCTGAGGTTGGTTGCACAACATTAAGTGATTATGTTAAGTAATGCCATTTATTTGCCTAGCCATCTTGCTGTTATATTATGTCAGACAAACAGAGCTTTTAAAAGAAGTGCACACTACTTGATTTTGATGATTGCTTTATTTGTCAAACCCAAGCAACTAGTAAGAGATGTACCTTAATTTAGAATTCTTTCTCGTTGGCTTTCATCAAACTTGAATAAAAGGAAACAGTTCCATAAATCTACCAAAAGCAAAACCCTCAAAAAACAACTTTTTGTGTGTGTGGGTATATGGCTTGAAGAGTCTTATGTTTGGAAGGGCTTGAGATAGAATTCAGTAAATGAAAGCCTTCACTTGGCCATCTTTTCCTGTTTGGGGACAGTTTTTAGTCTCATGGATGGCAGAAGGAATCATTATGGTTTTTCTCACATTCCTCCACTGTAAGTCTTTCCCATCCAAAATGGCAGAAAGGAAAAGGAAGAAGAGAGGGGAGTGACAAAGGGATGAGAGGGAGCTTTCTGATGTGGGAGAGCAGAAGTTACCAAAGAGGTAGAGGTCATGTTCCAAAGACTTCCTAAGTGTTAATGTCAGGAAGACATTTCTGTTGTTCTGGTTCTGGGCATGTAAACTGAAACACTTCATTATATTTCAGTCAGAAATGGGTTTTGAAAAACGGACATTTTAAGTTTCTATGGGCACATTGTACATCTACAAAGAGATATGATTTGTCATAATCAGAAACCAATCTGATTCCGTTAGAATTTATAGAGTCCCTAATATACAGAGTGTTCTTATAAAGATGCTGTTCTGCTTATTAATAATCTAAAAAGATTTGGGGGAGTTAAACCCAATGTTAGAAAATTAGCTAGCCAGTTAATAGCAGTTTAGGAATTAATTGAAGAAATATATTGCTTACTATTTAAGCAGAATTAAAAATGTATAAACAGAATTTTTCTTCTGATTGGAATATGAACATTGGCTTATAATTTCTTATCTTGAAGTGTCCCATCTGGCTGGTCTTAGAAATATTTTTCCCCCAGCAATAACTAGCAATTAGAGTTTCAGAAATGCCAATTTTAATCAAAACTCTCATTTCCAAAATAGAAAAACTTTTGTGAACTATATAAAGACTCTTCATTTTATTCAATTGACTGTTTTGAAAAAGTAATTTAAATAATTCAGAGCCAGAATTAAGATGTTCCAGAAATGCTTAGAAAATAGTGCAAATCCTTCCAATTATGGTCATTTTTAGTCTTACCATGGGCGCAGTAATTTCACTGGCATTAATGTTTTTAATCATTCAAATATCAACTTTATAGGAGTTAAATCATGTAAGAGCAGGGTTTCTCAACTTCGACATCATTGACATTTTGGATTGACTAATTCTTTGTTGTGGGAGCTGTCCTGTGCATTGTAGGATGCTTAGAAACATCCCTGGCCTCTACCCTCTAGATGACAGTAGCACCAATTGCCCCCCACTTCACCCCATTGTGATAACCATATATATCTCCAGATATTGGCTGGGGGGGCAAAATTACCCCTGGTTGATAATCAATAATATAGAATAAGACCTTGGCAACTTCTTTCTTTAAAGGTATTTCAATATTAAAAAAATTAAGTGTGTTGAGTTTGGATGTCTAGGTAGTCTTTAGTCAGTGAAGTCTTTATAGAGATAGAACAAATGAATCAGAGCTTTGCTGACCTCCAGTTTGGAGTGGTTTTGGGGGGCACTGGAAGAACACTCCTGCTCCCAAATTCCACGTGACTTTCCCTAATGCCTTGCTATAGGGTTGGAAGTTTGCATTCTTAGAAATTTGTTCTTTCTGTCAAAATGCAGATATTCCTGAGAGGAGCATCCCTTTACACTAAAACTGAAAGTTTAGTTTTTAGCTAAATACTAGCATGTTATTAACATATACCTACTTTTTTACTTATGACAAGGACCTTCAGGAAAAGGACCCAGAAGAAAATTACCTGGGGAATTGAGAGTTAGTGGGTGAATGGGAAGCAAACATCATGTGTGGGAAAAGGAATGATTAAAGGGAGGTGGAAAACACTAAAAAAAGATCCTCTAGACCACATTTTTAGTGGGTCAGCCTGAGTTGCTCTTGCCATGTTTCAGTGTTTGTTTTTTTCTACTACTCCCTGTATCTTTAAATTCCATTCTTCTTTCTTTTTTTTTTAAGCAGCAAAGACTCTAGTAGATTGTAAAGTATTGTGTTGGCCAAAATGTTCGTTTGGGTTTTTCGTAAGATGTTATGGAAAAATACGAACAAACTTTTTGGCCAACCCAGTAGTTGTTTTTTTTGTGTACTTTCTTTGCCCCTCTGTGTTGGGTATCCCAGGTTAATTTTTAAAAGTTACGAGTAAATCTGAAAGTCTAGAGAAACATTGACTAGATTACCTGACATTTAAACCTATCATCCACGCTGATGGAAGAGGTGTGAATGATGTCGAGCCTGCTTTTCCTCCATTGTTGTCTGGCATTGTTGCCAGTCAGTGACTGGCAGTTTCAGGCCTATAAGAGGGCTTCCTGGACCTTCTAGCATCACTCAGTGGGTACCATAAGGGATGGCACTGCTTGTGGAACTCACAACCCCTCATAAGTAGATGCTCAGGCTATATTCAATTTAAAAAACTTTCTGAAGATTAAAATAATGGTCCATTAAAAGGAACTGTCTAAAACATAGGAGACATGGAGATCTGATGGCAAGCATGCTGAAGACTGTTCTAGGATATTTTCATAAATGCCTTAGTAGCTTCCACACTGAGTTTCCATGTAGTTATAGGATTTCAGTTACTCAGGGTGGGTTTTTGTCTGGTTGACTTTTTTTTTTTTTTTTAATGGAATTACTGTTTCATGGCACTCAGACCAAGACCAAACCTTTAAGTATAGGTTCTGTTTATTTTTCTTTTTTCCATCCAGTGTCCCTTGCCTTTTCATTTCCTGATTTCTTCCTAAGATGAGGGAGCCAAAATACATCACAGATCACAGCTAGATTTAGACAACAGGCATCTCCTTCACAGGGACCTTCGCAGAGCCTGATTTATTTATGACCATTTCACTGCTCACTATGTAAAGTTATGGACTCCTTGACTAGTTACTGATCTTATACCTTCTAGTGGTTAACCCAACCTGTATTCAAAAGTCCAACTGAACATCAAAGTAAAATAAAATATTTTTTCTTGTTTGTTTCACCAGTTCTTGCTATAGTTTAACATTCTGCATTGACCTTACTATTTTTTTTAGGTTCTTTGCCTCAAACTGGACTAAATGGTTCCTCTTTTTTAGTTTTGACTTACACATATTATATAAGCAGTTGTCTTAATATTATACCTGACTGATAAATTTCACACTTATCCCTTTCAGCATAATTTTTCCAATTTAGTATTATGTTTTTACCTTTATTCTCTCAACTCAGATTTTCCCACAAGCTTTCACATGAAGATAGTGTTTTATTATTGATAATAGTAACAATAGTACACTAATACTGATGGCCATATGTGCTCACATTTCAATAATTTGCTTTAGCCTTTTTTCTTCTTAAAAATGTAGGAATCTTATGAAAGTGATCCCAATCCTGCTTTCAAATATTGAGTTTCCTTGTTCCCCTTAAGGTGGTTGTTGTTTTAACAGTATCAGACAGACATATGCTTTTCCAATTCTAATAGACATACATGACTTCCCAGAGTGGTACTTACAGATAAGGTAAAAACACTGAATAGAAGTTTAAATTGTTCCAAAGAAATAGTAACTAGGAAAAAAATCTTTAATGATTTTTGAATTCACATTACCTTTACTTAAATTACCTTTTGTTCTTTATTGTTAGCTACCCTGGCCCTTATTTATTCAGACAGACATTTGTAAACAACCACCAATAAAAAAAGGTGAATAGAAATCAGGGACTGAATATGAAAACTGCTGATCTAAACTAAGTAAACCCATTTTAGCCATGTCCAGGACAGTCAGAATCATGCTATACTGTTCTTAGATTATATTTCTCTAAACATACACAGTGTGTATTACAGGAATTATCTGGTGGCATCAACAGAACAATCATGAAATACCATAAACCAGAACAAGTGGTCTCTTACTATCTTGAAACTCCATATATTTTGCAGCAATTCCCTACATGATATAACTGATAGCAAGTACTTTACTTAATAAACTGTTGACCAAAAAAACTTCCTACAAACATTTTAGAAGACATCTCTGGACGGATATATTTGTTTTAAAATTTTGCAGAAATGAACCTGCACCATTTAGTTCCTTGAAAAACTCCTGCTTCGGGCTATGCGTCTTACTGGGGTTGATGAATATGGCCACCAAACTTACAAGAGGTAAAGAGACAGAAGCCCACTCCGCCACCCCCCCTCCCCTCAGCTCAGGCAGACTGTGGGGATCCAGGATGGTGCTACCTGGGCCATTTCCTCACTATTGTGGGCAGGGATGGGAGAGGGAATTCATGTATTGGATTACACATTTCTTGAGGACAAAGACTACATCTAATTAACATATTTTTAGCAGAACCCAGGATAATGCCATGAATATCTTAACATGTGTTAGTGACTGAGAGGCTTATTCCTTTTGCACTCTTTCAAGCAGGAACATTCTGGAATATACTCCTGGAAGAGATGGTAATTGGGGAATGTTCTGGGGAAATGAGGACAGCACTGCAGCGGGAAAGAAAATCTGGTGCAGAGATACTGATTTAATGTATAATATGCCCAAGTGATGGAAGGATGGATTCTGAATGGCTTCCCTCTTTCTATTAAAAAAGGGTGGGGGGAAGATAAATAATCTGATGGCACTGTCACTCCCCTCCTCTCCTTTCCCTGGTAAGGGGTGTGCCTTAGGAAGCACATCTGACCCTGGACGTAGACACTGACTAAGAAGAGAGCACCTTGCCCCATGTGTGTTACTGCCTACGGGATGAGCTTTACCGGAGGCCTGGAAAGGGTCCTAGGAGGAGATTGCCTCTGCCTCACATCTTCTGCTGGTCCTTTGGGTTCCACAGGGAAGCCGGGCGCTTTCCTGGGTCCCTCTACTGGTTAGTCAGGTGGTCTGGGAAGGCTGCTCTGGAATGGCCAGCAGTGGATGCTGAGGGAATTGAGCCCAGTCATGACAACTTTGATTCCCTGAGCGATTTTGAACTAGAGGGAATTATCTACTTAGTTCTTATTCTACCTTTAAAAGAGAGTTAGATGAAGTGCCAAAAAGTATCACCATGGAAATGAGCACATTAATCACCGTGGAGACCTCAGAAACTCTCAGGTTTCAGTTATCACCCATCTTCAGAGCTGGGTGCGATTTGGGAAGATAAGCACCTTGGGACTGCTTTTGGTACGAGAAAGCAGTGTAGGGACAAACTGCCTAACAGTTCTCCTTCAGTGTCCTGCAAATGAACTTGGTTGTGCTGTAACTGTGGTCTGTTCCCCCCTTTCCACCTTCCCTCTGCTCAGTGCTCTCCTTACACACACCCAGAAATGCTCACTTTATCTCACTCTTGGCTCAGTATTTGGCACATTTCTGCTGGAAACCCTCTTCTTGTTTTGGTTTTGGTGCCGATATTCTCTCCTGACCTTGAGTCTTTGCTCCTTCTGGATCCCCTTCATGCTTCCTCTCCTCTGCTCAGCCCTTAAATGGTGCTGTTTGGTCCGGAGGGCCTTTCTTGCCCTCTCCTGTTCTTTACCTCTTCCTCCTTAGCCTAATGTGGTTAATCTTTTTTCCTCCCATCACATTTCAGTGTTCCGTAAACTCCAATTCCTATGCATGGACCCCCCCCTGATTTTTGAAATGAATCCCTATAAGAATATAATTGCTAAGTCATTCCTCCAGCTTTCATTAAATAACTGTTTTGTGAAAGTACTGTACTAAACTCTGTGGAGAGAGAGTAGGGGGCATACATTTCTGCTGGTGGGGAGATTATAATCTACCTCGAAACAGGACACAGAGGGGCTAAAATGAGAACAGAAACAGGCTATGGGGATTTGTGTAGCATCATTACTTATTAATAAAGACAAGTAGAGGCTCACAAAATACATGGAAGTCAACCCTAAGCAAAATGTGTTAGAAGAAGCTTTTCTGAGGCTGTGCAGCTTGACCTCCACTAAAGAATTGGGAGCAACTTGATAGAAAGGAGAGAGCAGAGGACTCCAGTGGAAAAACATGATGCAAAGGCTCAGCCCGTATTCTCCCACTTGTGCTTCTACAGGAGAGTCACACGTTTTTCTGTTGGCCTTGTGTGCATTGTGTAGCCCATAGAGGCACAGTCTGGGTTACTTAATGGCATTCTCTCCAATCTCCTGGTAATCCTGCCTGAACTTTCCCACCAGAGCGTCTCCTCTTTTATGGCCTCTCCCCTGATACAGTCAACAGTGTGTGTTCTCTCCCTCTCAGACATTTGTTCTGCTCTGGAAAGCCCACAGCTACGCACTGCAGCTGAAAGCCAGGGACAGGCTGCAAGTCCCTAGTCGACACATTTTATTTTTAAACGTGCAAAACGGACTTTAGGTAATGGTGCAGATTTTTGTTCCAAAGCTAAAACAAAGAGAATTGAATTCCTAAATGAACAGCATTAGTGAAAATAAATTTTCCATTTAGCCATAATACCACTGTACGACTTAGTCTATGGTGAAGAATGTAGGAAGCCTGGTGGATGCAACTATTTTGGCCCTTTGGCATCCGGCTTCTAAATATTTAATTCACAAAGTACACTTCATACTGCAATGTTTATTTTGTCTGAGAAGAAAAATCTTTTTGGTATTTCTTACTGGTTGTGGAATTTTCACATTTTAGCACGTGACTGTTGTAGCATGTTAAAATTGCAGCGAGAAATGCTGTTGGTGGAGATAATAGATTTTTGTAGCACCAGTCTTCTTGGTACTTCTGGATGTAGGATTTGGAACTCTGCTTAGATTTCAGCAGGGGTGAGGGGAGAGGTTAAAGAGGAATCATTTCACACAATGAAGGTGGTGAAAGAGATGCTCAGGGAGCAAAGAAAAGGGCCTTGTAGACTTTTAAAAGTTACTGATTTTACTCTTACCAAGTTGCTTTTGAAATAAAGAGGCAGTCCTTGTGTATAGCCGCTCCCTGGGGATCAGAAGAAAGATGAAGTAATGGTGTATTTGTCAGAAACAGTAATAGAGAATTTTGTTTTATGATCCTGATTCATAGTCTGGTAGTTCATACTTTCTAATAATAGCTTATACTTAGAAATTTTGTTCTTTAAATTGCTTAGATAATCTCAATGACAACAGGCTTTCTCATTTACATGCTTCATTTACCTGGTATTATTGGGGAATGGAGTTCTCACAAGAAAATTTGCTAGAAAATCCATTAAAAACAAAAAACCTATTAATTCTGAGTTACCAGAAACTCAGAACTTTCCACCATTGACTTGGTCGTTCATTCATTCAGCGAATGTATATTAAACACCCTCTCCATGCGTTAGGTACATGTCTATGGGTGAGTGATATAATAGTGACAAGACAGGCAAGATTCCTGTTCGCATGGAACTTACTCTATTTATTTATTTATTTATTTATGGCTGTGTTGGGTCTTCGTTTCTGTGCGCGAGGCCTTTCTCTAATTGCGGCAAGTGGGGGCCACTCTTCATCGCGGTGCGCGGGCCTCTCACTATCCCGGCCTCTCCTGTTGCGGAGCACAGGCTCCAGACGCGCAGGCTTAGTAATTGTGGCTCACGGGCCTAGTTGCTCCGCGGCATGTGGGATTTTCCCAGACCAGGGCTCGAACCCGTGTCCCCTGCATCGGCAGGCAGACTCTCAACCACTGCGCCACCAGGGAAGCCCCTGCATGGAACTTACTCTAAAAGAGGGGAATAAACAATAGAAAGAAAACAAAGGAGCAAGATAATTTCAAAATGCCCCAAGTACTGGGATAAAAATAACATAGTGAATGTAACTAGATGACTACTTTAGTCTGGAAACAAATCTACTTGGTGAATGTAGCATTTGAGCTGGACCTAAAAGACAAGAAGGATCCAGATCCAGTTAAGATCTGGGTAAACATTCCAGGCAGAGGTTTTAAGGCAGGAATAAGCTTGGTAGCTTGAATAGACTAGTTTTGGGGCATGCTAATTTTTAGGGTATAATAAAGATAATTTTTTAATTATCTTAATAATAGGAGATAATTCATACCTCCTATCCTTTAGATCCTCTCTTTTCCTGGTATTATTTTTTTTTCTGTTGACTATCTCAGTGGGTCATCCCCAAAGAACCCTCCATCCCTTTGGTGATGGTATAGCCTAGGAAGAACCAAAGCAGATAGGCAAATTTGTTGTTGTCAGTAGACTCAACTTACACACACATTACAAATAGGGATGGGGCAGCAAAGAGGAGGCTGTGGGCTCATAGGGTGCTAACCTGTATGGACCCCACTTCTTCCTCCTTGCCTGGATTTGAAAGTTCAGCACCCAGATGTGGATCCAGATGCTTGGGATTAACATCTTCCACCTCCTCTCTCCTCCATCTCCACATGCCAAAGTGAACTCGTTCTGGTTCTTTGTCCCAAGTTGTTAACAGTTAAGATGAGTAGACCCATGCAAACTGTTTGTTTCTTTATATCATGTACTTAGACTATGAGTAGATATAGCCCTGACTAGATATAGACTCTCTCCTAGATTTTTCTTTTCCTCTGGTTTATTAAAGGTGACTGTTACTATGAAAACATTTTAAAAGACCCTGGATGACTTGAGGAGTATCACATTTTAATCCATGGAAAGTGAGCAAATTTATTCCAAAATTCACTGGCATTTTCCAGCGAAGGTTAGTGGATCAAAGGTATTCAAAATTTTGTCCAAGATCTTTGGTATGTGGTAAACATTTAGGCATTGCCCACAACTAAGATTTCTTCAGTATTTTAGAAAAGCAATCAGTTTTTCTGCTTGCTTCAGATGCCAATGTGTAATCCAGTTGTAATGCTCATACCCTGGACCTGACTCTTTTGATGGTGCTGCCAGAATATTAGACAGTTGATAAAAGAACAGATCAGTCAAGGAAGTGTGTATGAGTGAGTCAGTGAAGATAAATGATCTTTTATTGTGAAAATAGTATCTAGTCACTATTTCACAACTGAAAGTCCCCCTCTCTTTCACACCCACTAGTCAAACTTCTCTTCTATTTAATATTCAACATAAAATAGTTCAGCTCTCTGGGGGCCCTGGGACTTCCCCAGTGCCACAGGTTGTGATGTGTCTTTTCACACATCTAGACTGGGGAAACCCCACACTGGGCAAAGAGCCAATTTTAGACCCAGCAGCTCATTAAGAAGATTCAGAATCTAAGGAACCACAGAGAGACAATTATAGGAAGGAGACATATATAGGGAAATAATACCTAAAGCTGGCAGTCTGACCAAGTTAACAATTATCTCAATATCTTAGGAAAAAAACAGACTTACAGACTGAGAGAACAAACTTATGGTTACCAGGGGGAAGGGTTGGGGAGAGGGATAGTTAGGAAGTTTGGGATTGACATGTGCACACTGCTATATTTAAAATGGATAACCAACAGGGAACTCTGCTCAATATTATATAACAACCTAAATGGGAAAAGAATTTGAAAAAGAATAAATACATGTATAACTGAAAAAAAAAGAACAAAACCAACCAACCAATCAACCAACCAAACAAAACATCTTAGAGGCAGGGGGATCAGTGAATGAGGCAGTATGAAAATTGGGTAAAGATGTTAGTTCACATATGTGGAAGGGAATTGTATGAGTAACAATTTTGGGGAGAAGATAAGGTCATTTATTTTATTTTATTTTATTTTCTAATATAATACATAACTTTTAAGTGTAGTCATCATGATGTATGTTAGGTATTTAGAACTTACTCATCTTTTTTTTTTTTTGAATTTTTGAATTTTATTTAATTTATTTTTTTATACAGCAGGTTCTTATTAGTCATCAATTTTATACACATCAGTGTATACATGTCAATCCCAATCTCCCAATTCATCACACCCCCACCCCCACCCCCTGCCGCTTTCCCCCCTTGGTGTCCATGTGTTTGTGCTGTACATCTCTGTCTCAGTTTCTGCCCTGCAAACCAGTTCGTCTGTACCATTTTTCTACGTTCCACATATATGCGTTAATATACGATATTTGTTTTTCTCTTTCTGACTTACTTCACTCTGTATGACAGTCTCTAGATCCATCCATGTCTCAACAAATGACCCAATTTCATTCCTTTTTATGGCTGAGTAATATTCCATTGTATATATGTACCACCACTTCTTTATCCATTCATCTGTCGATAGGCATTTAGGTTGCTTCTGTGACCTGGCTATTGTAAATAGTGCTGCAATGAACATTGGGGTGCATGTATCTTTTTGAAATATGGTTTTCTCTGGGTATATGCCTAGTAGTGGGATTGCTGGATCATATGGTAATTCTATTTTTAGTTTTTTAAGGAACCTCCATACTGTTCTCCATAGTGGCTGTATGAATTTACGTTGCCACCAACAGTGCAAGAGGGTTCCCTTTTCTTGACACCCTCTCCAGCGTTTGTTGTTTGTAGATTTTCTGATGATGCCCATTCTAACTGGTGTGAAGTGACACCTCATTGTAGTTTTGATTTGCATTTCTCTAATAATTAGTGATGTTGAGCAGCTTTTCATGTGCTTCTTGACCATCTGTATGTCTTCTTTGGAGAAATGTCTATTTAGGTCTTCTGCCCATTTTTGGATTGGGTTGTTTGTTTTTTTAATATTGAGGTGCATGAGCTGTTTATATATTTTGGAGTTTAATCCTTTGTCAGTTGCTTCATTTGCAAATATTTTCTCCCATTCTGAGGGTTGCCTTTTCGTCTTGTTTATGGTTTCCTTTGCTGTGCAAAAGCTTTTCAGTTTCATTAGGTCCCATTTGTTTATTTTTGTTTTTATTTCCATTACTCTAGGAGGTGGATCAAAAAAGATCTTGCTGTGATTGATGTCAAAGAGTGTTCTTCCTATGTTTTCCACTAAGAGTTTTATAGTGTCTGGTCTTACATTTAGGTCTCTAATCCAATTTGAGTTTATTTTTGTGTATGGTGTTAGGGAGTATTCTAATTTCATTCTTTTACATGTAGCTGTCCAGTTTTCCCAGCACCACTTATTGAAGAGACTGTCTTTTCTCCATTGTATACCCTTGCCTCCTTTGTCATAGATTAGTTGACCATAGGTGCGTGGGTTTATCTCTGGGCTTTCTATCTTGTTCCATTGATCTATATTTCTGTTTTCGTACCAGTACCATATTGTCTTGATTACTGTAGCTTCGTAGTATAGTCTGAAGTCTGGGAGTCTGATTCCTCCAGCTCCGCTTTTTTCCGTCAAGACTACTTTGGCTATTCGGGGTCTTTTGTGTCTTCATACAACTTTTAAGATTTTTTGTTCTAGCTCTGTAAAATATGGCATTGGTAATTTGATAGGGATTGCATTGAATCTGTAGATTGCTTTGGGCAGTATAGTCATTTTCACAATATTGATTCTTCCAATCCAAGAACATGATATATCTCTCCATCTGTTGGTATCATCTTTAATTTCTTTCATCAGTGTCTTATAGTTTTCTGCATACAGGTCTTTTGTCTCCCTAGGTAGGTTTATTCCTAGGTATTTTATTCTTTTTGTTGCAGTGGTAAATGAGAGTGTTTCCTTAATTTCTCTTTCAGATTTTTCATCATTAGTGTATAGGAATGCAAGAGATTTCTGTGCATTAATTTTGTATCCTGCAACTTTACCAAATTCATGGATTAGCTCTAGTAGTTTTCTGGTGGCATCTTTAGGATTCTCTGTGTATAGTATCATGTCATCTGCAAACAGTGACAGTTCTACTTCTTCTTTTCCAATTTGTATTCCTTTTATTTCTTTTTCTTCTCTGATTGCTGTGGCTAAGACTTCCAAAACTAGGTTGAATAATAGTGGTGAGAGTGGACATCCTTATCTTGTTCCTGATCTTAGAGGAAATGCTTTCAGTTCTTCACCATTGAGAATGATGTTTGCTGTGGGTTTGTTGTATATGGCCATTATTATTTTGAGGTAGGTTCCCTCTATGCCCACTTTCTGGAGAGTTTTTATCATAAATGGGTGTTGAATTTTATCAAAAGCTTTTTCTGCATCTATTGAGATGATCATATGGTTTTTCTTCTTCAATTTGTTAATATGGTGTATCACATTGATTGATTTGCGTATAGTGAAGAATCCTTGCATCCCTGGGATAAATCCCACTTGATCATGGTGTATGATCCTTTTCATGTGTTGTTGGATTCTGTTTGCTGGTATTTTGCTGAGGACTTTTGCATCTATATTCATCAGTGATATTGGTCTGTAATTTTCTTTTTTTGTAGTATCTTCATCTGGTTTTGGTATCAGGGTGATGGTGGCCTCATAGAATGAGTTTGGGAGTGTTCCTTCCTCTGCAATTTTTTGGAAGAGTTTGAGAAGGATAGGTGTTAGCTCTTCTCTAAATGTTTGATAGAATTCACCTGTGAAGCCAACTGGTCCTGGACTTTTGTTTGTTGGAAGATTTTTAATCACAGTTTCGATTTCATTCCTTGTGATTTGTCTGTTCATATTTTCTATTTCTTCCTGGTTCAGTCTTGGAAGGTTATACCTTTCTAAGAATTTGTCCATTTCTTCCAGGTTGTCCATTTTATTGGCATAGAGTTGCTTGTAGTAGTCTCTTAGAATGCTTAGTATTTCTGTGGTGTCTGTTGTAACTTCTCCTTTTTCATTTCTAATTTTATTGATTTGAGTCCTCTCCCTCTTTTTCTTGATGACTCTGGCTAATGGTTTATCAATTTTGTTTATCTTCTCAAAGAACCAGCTTTTAATTTTATTGATCTTTGCTATTGTTTTCTTTGTTTCTATTTCATTTATTTCTGCTCTGATCTTTATGATTTCTTTCCTTCTGCTAACTTTGGGTTTTGTTCGTTCTTCTTTCTCTAGTTCCTTTAGATGTAAGGTTAGATTGTTTATTTGAGATTTTTCTTTTTTCTTGGAAAAGGTAGGCTTATATAGCTATAAACTTTGCTCTTAGAACTGCTTTTGCTGCATCCCATAGGTTTTGGATCGTCGTGTTTTCTTTTTTTTTTAAATAAATTTATTTATTTTCTTTTATTTATTTTTGGCTGAGTTGTGCCCCCGTTGCTGCACGCGGACCTTCCCTAGCTGCAATGAGCGGGGGCCAGTCTCCGCTGTGGTGCGTGGGCTTCACACTGTGGTGACCTCCCCCGCCACGGAGCATGGGCTCTACATGTGCAGGCTTCATTAGTTGTGGCTCGTGGGCTCCAGAGCGCATCCCCTGTAGTTCTGGCGCACGGGCTCAGCTGCTCCGCCGCATGTGGTATCCTCCCCGACCAGGGCCCAAACCCATGTCCACTGCATCGGCAGGCGGACTCCCAACCACTGCACCACCAGGGAAGCCCCGTCATGTTTTCTTGTAATTTGTCTCTAGGTATTTTTTGATTTCCTCTTTGATTTCTCCAGTGATCTCTTGGTTATTTAGTAACATATTGTTTAGCCTCCATGTGTTTGTGTTTTTTACCTTTTTTCCCCTGTAATTGATTTCTAGTCTCATAGCGTTGTGGTCAGAAAAGATGCTTGATATCATTTCAATTTTCTTAAATTTACTGAGGCTTGATTTGTGACCCAAGATGTGATCTATCCTGGAGAATGTTCCATGCGCACTTGAGAAGAAAGTGTAATCTGCTGTTTTTAGATGGAATGTCCTATAAATATTAATTAAATCTATCTGGTCTGTTGTGTCATTTAAAGCTAGTGTTTCCGTATTAATTTTCTGTTTGGATGATCTGTCCATTGGTGTAAGTGAGGTGTTCAAGTCCCTCACTATTATTGTGTTACTGTTGATTTCCTCTTTTATAGCTGTTAGCCGTTGCCTTATGTATTGAGGTGCTCCTATGTTGCGTGCATATATATTTATAATTGTTATATCTTCTTCTTGGATTCATCCCTTGGTCATTATGTAGTGTCCTTCCTTGTATCTTGTAACATTCTTTATTTTAAAGTCTATTTTATCTGATAGGAGGATTGCTACTCCAGTTTTCTTTTGATTTCCATTTGCATGGAATATCTTTTTCCATCCCCTCACTTTCAGTCTGTATGTGTCCCTGGGTCTGAAGTGGGTCTCTTGTAGACAGCATAAATATGGGTCTTGTTTTTGTATCCATTCAGCAAGCCTGTGTCTTTTGGCTGGAGCATTTAATCCATTCACGTTTAAGGTAATTATCGATATGTATGTTCCTATGACCATTTTCTTCATTGTTTTGGGTTTGTTTTTGTAGGTTCCTTTCTTCTCTTGTGTTTCCCACTTAGAGAAGTTCCTTTAGCATTTGTTGTAGAGCTGGTTTTGGTGGTGCTGAATTCTCTTAGCTTTTGCTTGTCTGTAAAGCTTTTGATTTCTGCATCGAATCTGAATGAGATCCTTGCTGGGTAGAGTAATCTTGGTTGTAGGTTCTTCCCTTTCATCATTTTAAGTATACCGTGCCACTCCCTTCTGGCTTGTAGAGTTTCTGCTGAGAAATCAGCTCTTAACCCTATGGGAGTTACCTTGTATGTTATTTGTTGTTTTTCCCTTGCTGCTTTCAATAATTTTTCTTTGTGTTTAATTTTTGCCAGTTTGATTACCATGTGTCTCGGTGTGTTTCTCCTTGGGTTTATCCTGTATGGGACTCTCTGCACTTCCTGGACTTGGGTGGCTATTTCCTTTCCTGTGTTAGGGAAGTTTTCGACTATAATCTCTTCAAATATTTTCTCAGGTCCTTTCTCTCTCTCTTCTCCTTCTGGGACCCCTATAATGTGAATGTTGTTGCATTTAATGTTGTCCCAGAGGTCTCTTAGGCTGTCTTTGTTTCCTTTCATTCTTTTTTCTTTATTCTGTTCCACAACAGTGAATTCCACCATTCTGTCTTCCAGGTCACTTATCCATTCTTCTGCCTCAGTTATTCTCCTATTGATTCCTTCTAGTGTAGTTTTCATTTCAGTTATTGTATTGGTCATCTCTGTTTGTTTGTTCTTTAATTCTTCTAGGTCTTTGTTAAACATTTCTTGCATCTTCTCGATCTTTGCCTCCATTGTTTTTCCGAGGTCCTGGATCATCTTCACTATCATTATTCTGAATTCTTTTTCTGGAAGGTTGCCTATCTCTACTTCATTTAGTTGTTTTTCTGGGGTTTTATCTTGTTCCTTCATCTGGTACATAGCCCTCTGCCTTTTCATCTTGTCTGTCTTTCTGTGAATGTGGTTTTTGTTCCACAGGCTGCAGAATTGTAGTTCTTCTTGCTTCTGCTCAGGTCATTTATTTTAAATGACCCAAGGAGATGGTATGTGATATGTGAGATAAAATCAGTCTCAAAATTCATGGTCACACCACTTGGGAACAAAACCCAAGTCTAACTGTGGAAGGAGCTCTTGGAAATCATCTGGTTTTTCTCTGGCCTCAGCTGCAGAAATGTCTCTCAAGGGCTCGCTGACTGATGGTCACTCGACTTCCATCTAACCCTTGTGGTGCTGGAGTGCCCATTGTTGGCCATATGGGTGAGGCCATCATCCCTTGGCTGGAAAGTAAAGTTTGTAAGAAACTTCTTCATGTCAAGATGAAGCTTCATTCCTCTCTTTGGCAGCCAGAGTTCTTCCTTTGACATACAACATGTTTTCTCTCGACCCATTCCAAAAATATTTGAAGACAATTAACCATCCTATAACTTCTAAGTTTTCTCTTCTGCATGCTAAGCATATCAGATACTTCAGCTCTCCTTATGTTTCTCTCACTGTTCTAGTCACTGTCAGTCTTTTTCTGGACTGACTTAGTTTATGGAGGTCCTTCATGAAACCCAGGACTGGGAATGGAACATAATCCTCTGGATGGGGTCACTCACTCCAGATTAAGACTGTTTGCCTTTTTATGGCACATAATGTGATCTGTCTTGGTGAATATTCTATGTGAGCTTAAGAAGAATGTGTATTTTGCTGTTATTGGATGAAATAGTCTATAGATGTCTGTTACATCCAGGTGATTGATGGTGTTATGGAGTTCAACTATGTTTTTCTGCTTGCTGGATCTGTCCATTTCTGATAGAGGGGTGTTGAAGTTTCCAATAGTGATAGTGGGTTTATCTGTTTCTCCTTGCTCAGTTCTTGCTTCATGTAGTTTGATATTCTGTTGTTAGGCATATACATGTTAAAGATTGTTATGTCTTCCTGGAGGATTGACCCCTTTTTCATATGTAATGCTCTTCTTTATCTCTGCTTACTTTCCTTGCTTTGAAGTCTGCTCTGCCTGAAATTAATATAGCTATTCCTGCTTTCTTTTTTTTTTTAAACCGTGCATTTATTTATTTATTTATTTATTTATTTTTTAACATCTTTATTGGAGTATAATTGCTTTACAATGGTGTGTTAGTTTCTGCTTTATAACAAAGTGAATCAGTTATACATATACATATGTTCCCATATCTCTTCCCTCTTGCATCTCCCTCCCTCCCACCCTCCCTATTCCACACCTCTAGGTGGTCACAAAGCACTGAGCTGATCTCCCTGTGCTGTGCGGCTGCTTCCCACTAGCTATCTATTTTATGTTTGGTAGTGTATATATGTCCATGCCACTCTCTCACTTTGTCACAGCTTACCCTTCCCCTTCCCCATATCCTCAAGTCCATTCTCTAGTAGGTCTGTGTCCTTATTCCCATCTTGCCCCTAGGTTCTTCATGACCTTTTTTTTTTTTTTTTCTTGGATTCCATATATATGTGTTAGCATATGGTATTTGTTTTTCTCTTTCTGACTTACTTCACTCTGTATGACAGACTCTAGGTCCATCCACCTCACTACAAATAACTCAATTTCGTTTCTTTTCATGGTTGAGTAATATTCCATTGTATATATGTGCCACATCTTCTTTATCCACTCATCTGTTGATGGACACTTAGGTTGCTTCCATGTCCTGGCTATTGTAAATAGAGCTGCAATGAACATTTTGGTACATGACTCTGTTTGAATTATGGTTTTCTCAGGGTATATGCCCAGTAGTGGGATTGCTGGGTCGTATGGTAGTTCTATTTTTAGTTTTTTAAGGAACCTCCATACTGTTCTCCATAGTGGCTCTATCAATTTACATTCCCACCAACAGTGCAAGAGGGTTCCCTTTTCTCCACACCCTCTCCAGCATTTATTGTTTGTAGATTTTTTGATGATGACCATTCTGTCCACTGTGAGATGATATCTCATTGTAGTTTTGATTTGCATTTCTCTAATGATTAATGATGTTGAGCATTCTTTTATGTGTTTGTTGGCAATCTGTATATCGTCTTTGGAGAAATGTCTATTTAGGTCTTCTGCCCATTTTTGGATTGGGTTGTTTGTTTTTTTGATATTAAGCTGCGTGAGCTGCTTGTAAATTTTGGAGATTAATCCTTTGTCAGTTGCTTCATTTGCAAATATTTTCTCCCATTCTCAGGGTTGTCTTTTCATCTTGTTTATGGTTTCCTTCGCTGTGCAAAAGCTTTTAAGTTTCATTAGGTCCCATTTGTTTATTCTGCTTTCTTTTGATTAGTGTTAGCATGGTATATTTTTCTCCATCCATTTACTTTTAATCTGTATGTGTCTTTATATTTAAGGTGGATTTTTTTTTGACAACATTTAGTTGGTCTTGTTTTTGAACCATTCTGACAATCTCTGTCTTCTAATTGGTGCATTTAGACCATTAACGTTCAAAGTGATTATTGATATAGTTGGATTAATATCTACCATATTTGTTACTTTTTAAAAATTTATTGCTCTTGTTCTTTGTTCCTATTTTTATTTTCCACTCTTTTTCTGCCTTTTGTGGTTTTAATTGAGCATTTTTATATGACTCCATTTTATCTCCTTTCTTAGCATATCAGTGATACTTCATTTTTTAGTGATTGCCCTAGAGTTTGCAGTATACATTTACAGCTAATCCAAGTCCACTTTCAAATAACACTATAACACTTCATGGGTAGTGTGAGTACCTTATAATAACAAAATAATCCTATTTTCTCCTTCTCATCCCTCGTATTATTGCTGTCATTCATTTCACTTATATATAAGCATACATAAGCATATATATATGATATACATAAGCATGCATAGTCAAATACATTGTTGCTATTATTATTCTGAACAGACTTATTTGTTAGATTAATTAAGGAAAATAAAAGTTCTTATATCACCTTCACTTATTTCTTCTTTTATGCTCTTCCTTTCTTTATGTAGATCCAAGTTTCTGACCTATATATTTTCACTCTCTCTGAAGAACTTCATTTGACATTTCTTGCAAGACAGGTCTGTGGCAACAAATTCCCCCCAATTTTTGTTTGTCTGAAAAAGTCTTTGTTTCTCTTTCATTTTTGAAGGATAATTTCTTAGGATACAGGTTTCTAGGTTGGCTGTATTTTCTCTCAACACTTTAAATATTTCATTCCCCTCTTTGTTGCTTGCATGGTTTTTGAGAAGAAATTGGGTGTAATTCTTATCTTTGTTGCTCTATAGATAAAGTGTCTTTTCTCTCTGGCTTCTTTCAGGATTTTTTTCTTTATCTTTGATTTTCTGTAGTTTGAAAATGAAATGCCTATGTGCAGTTTTTGTTTGTTTGTTGATATTTATCCTTCTTGGTGTCCCCTGAGCTTCCTGAATCTGTGGTGTGCTGTCTGACATTAATTTGGGGAAATTCTATCATTGTTTCATATATTGCTTCTTTTCTCTTTCTTCTCCTTCTGGTATTCCCATCACATGTATGTTATACCTTTTTAGTTGTCCCACAGTCCTTGGATATTCTCTTCTATTTGTTTTCAGTCTTTGTTCTTTTTGCTTTTCAGTTTTGGAGATTTTTTTTTTTTAATTAATCAATTAATTAATTAATTATTTTTGGCTGCTGGGTCTTTGTTGCTGCACACGGGCTTTCTCTAGTTGCGGTGAGTGGGGGCTACTCTTCGTTGTGGTGCGTGGGCTTCTCATTGAGGTGTCTTCTCTTGTTGTGGAGCTTGGGCTCTAGGCACGTGGGCTTCAGTAGTTGTGGCACGCGGGCTCAGTATTTGTGGCTCACGGGCTCTAGAGCGCAGGCTCAGTAGTTGTGGCACACGAGCTTAGTTGCTCCGCGGCATGTGGGATCTTCCCCCACCAGGTCTCGAACCCATGTCCCCTGCATTG
Source organism: Eubalaena glacialis (assembly GCF_028564815.1). Classification (NCBI taxonomy): domain Eukaryota; kingdom Metazoa; phylum Chordata; class Mammalia; order Artiodactyla; family Balaenidae; genus Eubalaena; species Eubalaena glacialis. Next base: position 76,528,742 of record NC_083716.1, read on the forward strand.
GCAGGCGGATTCTTAACCACTGCACCACTAGGGAAGCCCCAGTTTTGGAGATTTCTATTAAGATATCCTCAAGCTCAGGTTTTAGAAGTACATGGAAAACTATGTTATAAAGGTATAAGCAAAGTGGTTTGCCCCATCGAGTTGGGAATCTGGTCCTAAGTCCTTCTTATGCTAAGTCCTGCTAAGGCATATCAAGCTTGGGACAAAAACTTGCCGTGTACTTTTCCCCCTGCCAAGGTAGAAAGTTTATTTAGAGCTCTTTTAAGGTACTGTCATACAAGAAGGAGTAAGTGAAAGGGCATTTTTAAAGCAAGTCTGAAATGGGGTTCAGTGAAGGCACACTCACTGATCATCAGGAGAGATATATTACCTGTGGGAGTCCTGGGTAATAAGAATGATACAGGATTTTGTTTGCAAGATTTTATATAACAAGCATGCAGCTGTGCATGACAACTTCTGGAAAAAAAAAATGTGTGTGTGTGTTAGTTGACATTTTAGACATTTAACCATTTAAAATCTTTTCTATAAAAAGATTTTATATGAGAATTTATGGTGAACCGTTATAAATAAACCATTTATTATGATAAACAATAATAGGGCCAAATACTATTTTTCCAATTTATATACATTTGTATCTGGATGTATTTTTGTATCTTTTGTAGCTTTTTTATCTCGCCATATAATTTAAGTACAAGACATATCTTAGTTTATAAGATTAAAAGCCCAAAATTATAGCCATTTTTTTTTTAATAGACAAAGCTCTTTTTTTTTTCTGTCAAACTATTTCATGATTTCCGTAGCTCTACTCCTTTAAGCTTCTGATTCCCCTTTGCCTGTGACTTTAGGAGCACTTTATGGGGCTTCTCTTAAAATTAATGAGGCACCTCACTGTAGGCATGTTGTGGGTGGCTGAGGGGAAATAGAGAATCTTTAAGTGGTGAATCTGAACAGCCTCAAAGCCTTCTTTCACCACGACTGAGGTTGGATTTTCTGACCACGTAAACTTCATATATCTAGTTCTGCTAAGGCTGATGTGGCAGCATGGAGTATGATGATAAAGCAGCTTGAGCTTATCAAAGAGCTGCACAGTGTTCCTACAGATAACTGGGAACTGATAAGAGCTTGATGCTGCTGCTGGTGAAATAAGCTTATTATTGAAAATTTAGAACCTGGGATATATGCTGATAGGGATAGCACCATGTCATTGAGGATGCTTTGGGTTCACAGGAAACAAACTGTAAGTCTTTTAAATAAGGAAGGATTTATTATCTCACATAATAAAAAACCTAGAGGTAGGACAGTTTCAGGGTTGGTTAATTCAATGGTTCAACAATGACATCAAGACCCCAGTTTCTGTTTTACTATTCTCAACATGTTGATCTTTTCCTAGGTTTATCCTCTCATGGTTGCAAAATGGCTGCTGATGCGCTAAGTATCACATCCTCACCTATTTTCTTTGAGATGAAGAAAAGGACAGTTTCTCAATTCATCTCTTTCAAAAGAGGAAAACTTTTCCTAGCAGATCCTTAGCAGACATCCCCTCACAAATCATTGGACAGAAAGAGTTATGTTGCATGCTCGTTCTTAAACCAATTACTGACTTGAGAAATAAAATTATTATGATTAGATTAGTTTAAGAATCACCCCCTAGATATTTAAAGGGACACCTTCACTGAGCATATGGCCATGTGGAGGATGATAAAGATCAGGGTTCAATTAACAAAGAACTGGGACAAATATTTGTAGGGTGGACAGCCAATACTGTCTGTTACAAGTCCTTTATGCTTGAATAGCACACCTCCTATCTCATTTCATAAAATGGTTTTATGGCACTGAAAGAGAAAAGGCAATTTGTTTTATACCATACCATCAATGGAAACAAGTACTCTGCATGAAAAATAGAAGTCATATTTCTGCTTTTCTGTAACAGCAAAAAAGAAAATCTTAAGTTTTTCATCAAGATAGAAAACAAAAACAAGGGAACACTGAAGACACTATTCATTGAGTACTCAGCTGCCATTTTCACCCCCTTCGCTCTTTCTTCCTTGCTAATGAAACTTGATTTCTTTTGGCAGCACTGTACTGACTTCTGGGGCTGAATCATGATTATCCAAGCTTATTATAGTAGTCTCATTACCAGATACACACATTTCCAGCTTTCCTTGCTGTTAGTGGTAGCCATATGATACAATTCTGGTCAACAAGTAGAAATCCTCTGGGGATGAGGCTTCTGCAAAAGCTTTCGTTTTCTTGTTTAAAGGGGCAAGTGTTAGAAAAGAGTTCACTGAGACCTCTCCTTCCCTCTTCTTTCTACCATGAATGTAAATGTGGTGTCAGGTGGTGCTACAGCAGCTTTCTTTGCAACATGGGATAGCAGTCATGGGGACAAAGCATTCATGTTAGCAAATGGTAGAAGAGAAAGATAAAAACACCCTGAGTCACAAGACCAAGGCTTGAACTACCTACTTTCAAATTTATGGTTATGTGAGATGACTTAATGGCCTTGTTATTTAATGACTGGAGTTGGGTATTCCATTACTTAATACATACTAACTGGTACAAGAGCAATGAACAATATCTCATGTAGATACCACAGCTATCCCGTCACCACTCTTCCTCCAGCATTTTAGTTATACTTTGACTCTGGGTTCAGAGAGCCTGAATAACTTGCCCATAGCTATATAGCCCTTCAACTCCATCTTGCTCAGATTACGCCATCTTATACACCCTCAACACTTTTGGATCTACTTGATTTTCTACTTATTTTTATACCTATTCATGTTTTCTTTACCAACTATATTTGAATCATCTTCAGGACAGAGGCTGAGCCTCTTACTCTTTTTTTTTTTAACATCTTTATTGGAGTATAATTGCTTTACAATGGTGTGTTAGTTTCTGCTTTATAATAAAGTGAATCAGCTATACATATACATATATCCCCATATCTCCTCCCTCTTGTGTCTCCCTCCCACCCTCCCTATCCCACCCCTCCAGGTGGTCATAAAGCACCAAGCTAATCTCCCTGTGCTATGTGGCTGCTTCCCAGTAGCCATCTATTTCACATTTGGTAGTGTATATATGTCCATGCCACTCTCTCACTTCATCCCAGCTTACCCTTCCCACTCCCCGTGTCCTCAAGTCCATTCTCTACATCTGCATCTTTATTCCTGTCCTGCCTCTAGATTCTTTGGAACCTTTTTTTTTTCTAGATTCCATATATATGTGTTAGCATATGGTATTTGTTTTTCTCTTTCTGATTTACTTCACTCTGTATGACAGACTCTAGGTCCATCCACCTCACTACAAATAACTCAATTTCGTTTCTTTTTATGGCTGAGTGATATTCCATTGTATATATGTACCACAACTTCTTTATCCATTCATCTGTTGATGGACACTTAGGTTGCTTCCATGTCCTGGCTATTGTGAATAGAGCTGCAGTGAACATTGTGGTACATGACTCTTTTTGAATTATGATTTTCTCAGGGTATATGCCCAGTAGTGGGATTGCTGGGTCACATGGTAGTTCTATTTTTAGTTTTTTAAGGAACCTCCATACTGTTCTCCATAGTGGCTCTATCAATTTACATTCTCACCAACAGTGCAAGAGGGTTCCCTTTTCTCCACACCCCCTCCAACATTTATTGTTTGTAGATTTTTTGATGATGGCCATTCTGACTGGTGTGAGGTGATACCTCATTGTAGTTTTGATTTGCATTTCTCTAATGATTAGTGATGTTGAGCATCCTTTCATGTGTTTGTTGAGCCTCTTACTCTTCTGGTGTGCATTCCTGTACTCAGCATAGAGAGGGTTCTCAGTGATGGGGAAGTTAATGAAATACTATGGCTTCAATTCTTTATCTCAGCCAGCAGGGAGGGAATTAAGTAAATGACTTATCTTAAGGTACAAACTTACCACCTTCTTGGTCTCTAAATTGGAAAACAGAAGATATGGAATATCCTATGGAGATTTCTTTCATGTTACATCACTATCATCACAAGTGGACGTTATTTGAATTTTGGTTACATATCAATATTTACATTCTTTATAAACAACTTAGATACAGAATTGGTTGGTATCCTTTAATGATTAGCTTGAAACAAAGCAGTTTTAGGGAAGCACCCCCATGTATTTGAGTTATCGCTGGCAAATGTGGAATAAGGGAACTTCATAACTTAAGGAAGATCTCCAATGGACATTGTGTTTTGGGGGGAGGTTGGATTGCTACAGCTAAAAAATTCCCTTGCATGAGTTTGTCAGTTTCAGGGGATTTTGGTCATGATTCAGCGAAGTGGAACTTTCAGTTAAAATGAGAATTTCATGGCCATTTTGCATCTTTGCTCATAGCCAGGGTAGCACCTTAGGTGTGTTAATGTCCATCACCAGCTTTGCACATGTCCCTGCTTAGGGCACATGCTCTCACTGGGTTATTCTCCTCATCTAAAGCTTCTGCTGCTATTTCTTTCTGTCCAAGCACAAGTGCCTTTTGTGGCCACAAGATGTAACTCCAATACAGTGCTTTTATACTGATGACTGTGGGTTTTCCTTAAGGTAACTGTGGGTGGCCCCTCCATTTATTTTCTTGCTTCCTTTTTGTTTCTGTAAATTCTGCCCTCCACTTTCCCCTGAAGCACATGCTGTTCATGTAATCTGAATGGCCATTTAGAGGAAAGATCAGAAGTTTGTTGTTTCATTACCAACATAAATCAAAACTTTGTGTTCGCACTGCAATCTGAGTGAGTCCAGGAATAGCTTTGGGATTGCTAAGTGTCTGGAGAGCAGTGACTACACAGACGCGTTTTGAAGCTGGCTATAATAGTTTCTACAGCTGTTAACAGTTCATAGAAGAATGGCAGCATTATATACCAGCATTTAAAATGTGCATGACTTGCATTGCACAGAAGTCAGATTGGGATAGAATCAGATTTTTTTTTTTTCTGAAACTTGGCCAGGAAAGTCTTCAATAACTAGAGAAATTCTTTTCACTGCTGAAATCAACATGAAGCACATTGTGTTATTATAATTGCTTATAGCTCACCATAAAGGTTGTCTTTGTATGAGTGGATGTACGGGCTGTACTGTTTTGTTTTTATTTATTCTGCATTCTTTATTCTAATGTCCTTTCCTTTTTCCTGACCAGAGAGATTGTTATTGAGCCCTTCACAAAGCTGAAATAATGCAGTGTGTTAAAAAAATGTTAACAATTCAGAGAAGTTATAAAAATTTATAAGTTGGCTGAATGCTTGGGAAATTTCTGCATATTTTAATATAAATAGGTAATGCAAATATTTGTTCTTTGCATTGAGAGGTGAGTCTCTGTTTTCCAAAAGGCCCTGCTATTTAAATTAGATTCGCTTGACTGTATTGAAATAAGGACAGTTTCCATTTTGAATGATGAAAAAGATTAGATACCACAGCTGTTATCAAATACAAAAAGCTTAATAAGTTAGATGTGTTACTGCATCATGGGGTTAAAAAAATTTCCAGAAATGGTAGGAATTGCTTCATGACTAGAATTCTCATGACAGTAATTTACTTAATAATTTTTTAAAGATTTCCTAGTTGAGATTGAAGTTTTGCATACAAGAAGAACTGTCTGGATCACTTCTGTACCCTGTCAGTTTTATTATCTCTTTAAAGAATTAATTGACAGACTTAATTCAAGGTAGGAGTATGAGAGATATCTTGGAGAATATATATAAATAAAGGAAAAAATTGAGTAAAAATCAGAAAAAAATCAAATTGTGAGGGGAGCTCCTTCTGTTGAGCTTACACACATTTTGAATGACCGTGGATCAAAGGTCTTTGCCGAAGGATTAAGATCTAAGGTCTTAGATCTTTCTGATGTAGTATGCCAAGGCTTACCTTGGGAATGAGAAGCCAGAGCTACCCATGTGGCACTACACAGGGGAAAGCCCACCTAGTGGAGTCTGTTTCCAGAGGTGAAGTTGAGATACTCCAGGGATCAAATCCCAGACCCGGGACACCCAGCATTCTGGACACTGTGGCAGTGGGCTGCTTCTTCATAGGTCATGTAGGCTGTTGGGTCAGCTTGATGATCTGAGGAAAACTCAGCAGAGACCGTGAGAGGCTCCCTTTGAAAGTGCTAATGAATTCTCATACCTCACTTTGTCAGCTCCTCATTTACCAGCTAATGCTTCAGCAATTAGCCATCAGGGTGATAAGGACAGAGGGAGAAAACAGGAGGGCATGAAGGAAGGCTCCCAGAGTGATTGGAGTGCCCCCCACAAACTTTCCACACCACCTCACAATCTTACCCAGACAGACATTGGACATCATCCTCTCACTTCTTCATAGTAGTGACATAGCTTCACAAGCATCATCTCTGAGACCAGTCTGCACCTTGCTGTTGGCCTATGCCTCTCTTAGGCTTGTGGGAACTAAGGACATATCTGGAGGAGTTTACCTTTTCTTGGGAAAAGTGACTTGCCTAGGAATTAAATTGGCAGTATTTTCCAGGGAGAACAGCCATGAAAACATTGAATTTTCACTTTTCTGTATTAAGTGGCCCTACCTGATTGAGAAATAAGCTCAACAGCTGACATCTTTGTTGAGTACTTATGCTGTGCCAAGCATTGTATTATCTTATTTAAAAATAGAGATGTCAGTTGGTAGCATGACCAGCAGAGTGAAATGTAAAAGTAGTTTGATGGAAGATGGTGCATAGGCCAGAAGTGAACTAGAAAAGAAATAGAGCTAGACTTAAATTCAGGTTTCTCCAGACACTGAGGGCCCTTGGTATACTTTCCCCTCATTAAAGCCTGTTTTTGTTATAAAATAAGAATAAGTACCAGCCTGGAGTATATAATTCAGATTGATCAGTCAACAAAATGGCCCTATAGCAGTGGTTTTGTTTATCTTCTCAAAATCATGGAACTCTTAGAAGCTAAGTACTAAGGGCTCTCTCTCAAGAAAAACACACACATGTATATGTAAGCAAAATGTTACACATGATTTCTGGGGTTCCCAGCTTTCTTGGAGCCAGTCGTCTTATGTGGGTGGAATGTGGCATCAGTAAAGTCTGGTAATAGGTAATATCTTTAGGTCCAGGCAGAGAGGGTGGCTGGCAGGAAGTTCAGAGAGAGCCTAGCAGGGGTTTCCCAGCTGTAACAAGGGGAGCAAGCAACAAATCATGTTTCATTGAGGTGGGAGCTGCTGCTAGGAATAACTAGCTGTAGGTATCAGAGCCTCTGCATGGGGACTGAGATTTAGGGGTATAATGCCCATCTGGAGACTCTTGAACTATGAAAATGAGCCAAGAGAAAGCATCAGGAATCATAGAAGAGAAGAGTAACTGAAACTGGGCTAGAAGGTAAAGGCTAGGTCACAAAGAAAGCCCAGTAACTACAACTAGGGTTAGAGCTGATTTGGTTGGGCTCAGGATTACTCAGCAAGATTTTCAGGTCTGTGAGGTAGTTGGCTTCAGACCCTAGCAGGGGCTAAGCCCTTAGGCAGGGCAATGTGAGCCTGTCTCTGGGAATCTGGTAGGAAGGAGGGAGCTGAGCAAAGAATCTGCCTAGGTATTGCAACTCTGGTGTTATCCCTCTTCAAAACTTTAGTCATTTGGCTAAGGATGGGCATGAATTAACATTTTCAAATCTTCTTAACACATTAACTTTGAGACCAGAGAATGTTCTTTACCTTTTCTCATTTTGTGGATTTGTCCATTTATTTTCAGTTACCTTTAACCTGCCCCTCCTGTACCATCAGCGAATTCTGTTCTAGTCTCTCACTGGGAGACTCACTGATTTTCATAACTTGATATTCTTCAGCAGAATAAAAAGTTGGAAGCATTTGTTAGTCCATCAAATATATTGGGAATTTTACTAGTCTGTAAAATCTAAATACTGGGAACTATTGGATTACAGTATCCTTGACTGGGTAAAGTAGGTACTCAAGGAATATTTATAGTTATATTGAATGAATGATTAAATGAGACATGAATTGTATCACATAAAGCTAAGGGTTGAATTGTCCTCTATTTGCTTACCTCACTTTGATATCTCTTGAAAGAGTAATGCTAAGGTAGGCTGAGGTCCACATATGTGTGGTAAGTTAGTGGATTGGGCCACTCTTGACTATTCAACAGAGTAGAGTAGATAGTCTGTCTGATTAAGTGGTGGCACTTTCTTTGATGGCATTTAGTATATTAAAATAGTGCTGTTGTCTTTGGTAAAGTGGTGCTTGTTTTCAGCTGTTATTAGTCAGTTGCTGGAATTTTAAGAGAGAACACGCATAAAGGAAGAGACCATTTAGCTGATGGGGTAAATTGGGACAGGGGAGACTCCCGGTTCTTCCTCACTCTGGAGGGTGCTGTTTCATAGAGTGAATCTGTGGCCTAAATCATGAATATTTAACAGCAATTAATTAACCTGCTTTAGGAGCTTAAGTAAGTACTAGCTGAAATTTAAGATGTGAAATTTGAAGTCATGATACAATGAAGATTAGAGGAAACAAATAATGGGATGTGAAGGAGAGTCATAATTCTGGCATGAAGGTCAGGCCAAATAGTGCAACAGAGTTTTTGTGCTTGAATTCATGAGAGTTTTCTTCCTCAGATTAAAGTTATAAAAAGGAGGATTTTCTCCCTTTTGATGGCCATATTTAACAGGAGAATAGTTGCTCAAATTTACTATTTGGCCCAGTAGAAAGAAACACAATGTAACTTGAAGTCTAGGTCAATGTAATTTATTTTTTTATATTAATTTTTATTGGAGTATAATTGCTTTACAATGTTGTGTTAGTTTCTATTGTACAGCAAAGTGAATTAACTATACATAAACATATACCCCTCTTTTTTGGATTTCCTTCCCATTTAGGTCACCACAGAGCATTGAGTAGAGTTCCCTGTGCTATATAGTATGTTCTCATCTCATATACACTATGTATATGACAATCCCAATCTCCCAATTCATTCCACCCCCCCTTTCCCCCTTAGTATCCATAGGTTTGTTCTCTATGTCTGTGTCTCTATTTATGCTTTGCAAATAAGATCATCTATACCATTTTTCTAGATTCCACATATAGTAAATCCATGTAATTTAAAATATAATTCTGCATGTTTGGGAGTGTCCATGGCAAGTTAGATGAATGTGGTTCTGAAGAAAGAATAGGAATCCAAGGATTGAGAGATTCTTGTTAAACAGGAAAGAATCAATAAGTAGACAGATTTCCTCATTAAAATATGGATCTCCACATTTCTGAGATAAATGATAATTTAAGTGACTGAAAAAAGTATGGCACTCCCCATAGAGATTCATAATGCTTTTAAGTGGCTGAGGTGAGTGTATGTGTGTGTGTGTGTGTGTGTGTGTGTGTGAGTGACAGAACACAGAGTAGTCAGATAAGAAGAAATCATGAGACAGAGGATGGAGATCATTTGGGTAGAGGCAGTCATACCTGACTTATCTCGTCTTCCCCATTAGTACCTTGACTCCTTACCACCTCTCAATGCCAACACTTTCTGCCCAGGTGGGAACCTGGTTACTTCCAAAATGGGGGAAACATTTTAATCTTGCTTTCTTCTTAGCATCAGCTAAGGGTAAGGATCAGGACAGAGGGAAAGAATGAGGTGAAATTTTGATGTGGGCCTTGGGAAATGGCAAAGTTTATGTGAGGCGGAATGTGTTATAAATAAAGGAAGGATATAAATAAAGATCTCTAGAAGTTCTGAAGGAGAGATTACCTTCATGGGCAACCAGGAAAGGCTTCAGAGAGGAGGTGACATTGAAACTGGGCATGGAAGGATAGGTAGGATTTTGATAGGCATGGGTGAAGAACATTCCAAGGAGAAGAAAATAACCCAAACAAAGATGTCATGACAAAAAAAAATACAACCCTATTATTCCAGAAATGACATGTGATTCAGTGTAGCTAGAGATAAAATGGGTACAGTAGGTACAGGCCAGGTTATAAGAGACCATGAATGCCAGGTTAAGATTTTATTTGGTATGCAGGTAAACTCCTCACACAACTCACCAAATATGAATGTCCATCTCCTAAAACTTCTGCTTGATAAAGATTGATTTTTTACCAACAAACTTTTTCTAAAAGTAGGGGCATCTTTAAGGCACAAACCCATCTCTTAGTGTCTTAAAGGCAGGGGCTTGCCCAGCTTAACCAAAGCCTAGATTATCTATGAGGTTCAGGAGATCCTTAAACACTTTGGGATTCTAAGATGTGTGTGGTGGTTTATTTTTTCTTTTTTTAAATTTATCCATCTTTCATGTGATCATTTACAGGGTAAATGTGGCAGATTACATTTTCCATAAATGACCAAATCAAGTTCTTCCATCCCACATAATCTTATTACACAGTGACCTTGACTTTCCTCCTGTCAATGGTTGGGATCTATGTTCTCCTCCTTAGGCTGGCTTGAGATTATGGTGGAATTGACAGCATATGACTTCTGAGGCTAGGTCATAAAAGGCCATGCAGCTTCCTCCTAGTTTTTTTGGAATGTTGGCCTTTGGAGCTCTGAACCCCTATGTAGGAATTCAGGGGCCTCCATTCTGTGAGGAAGCCCAGGCCACATTGTAGGCCTTCTGGGTGACAGCTAGCGTCAACCACCAGAAATGTGAATGAAAAATGTCCCAGATGATTCTTGGCCACAGAAGTTGAATATTCAGGTCCTTCCTGCTGAGATCCAGATGTTACAGAGCAGAGCAAATCGCCTCCACTGTGTCCTTTCCAAATTCCTGGCACACAGACTCAGGATAATAAAATGGTTATTTTATGCAGCTAGGTTTGGGGTAACTTGTTATGCTGTGGTAGTAACTAAAACCGTAAGCAGTGGTGGCCTTTTCTAGTTCACCTCTCTCTGTTCAGCAGGTTCAGTGTTGCAGAGAGCAGAGGGAGGGAATTGTCATTGTTTAGAAGGCCCTGTTAGGTGATTCACATATATTATCTCATTTGATCTACCTAACAATGTTAGGAGATTAATATTATCAACCCTAATGTATGGAGAAGTAAGGCTCAGAGAGGTTAAGTGATTTGTATAAGGTAACACAGCTAGAAAGCAAACCCAGTTTTTCTGGCTCTGTGGTTCAAAGGATTTCCTCTACACGTGAGGCCTCCCTAGGCTGGATGAGCACTCCCGCAGTATCATATGAACAGTGAATTCTGCTACCTAGGTCACCTCTCCATCAGATGACATACTTGCTGAGTACCTGGGCCAGGTGCTGTGAGGGAGAAGAAAAGAGACATGGCCCCTGCCTTTACAGCAGTGGCAAGCATTTTGGTGGCTAGGCAGCTGTAAGTCCCATGGAAAGATAAAAGCAACACAAGGCAGTGTCTGATCCAGTACTGTGGCCCTTCATAGAGGGGAGGGGTCACTTTGGAGTTTTGGGCAAGTAGGTAGCCTTCCAGTGATCTCTTTTCTAACTGGTGAAAGTGGGGGGCATCATGTCTCCCAGTTCTCCCAGACAGTCTTGGCTTATGCCTGTTGTCCTGGGGAAGTTATTAACAGAGCCTCATTTTGGACGATAAATTACATGGTCACCTTAAGGTGGTACTTTCAGATTGAACTTTTTCAAGGGAATAGGGTGAAACACTATTGAGTAACCATGTGAAATGGTGTGAAGGCAATGACTAATGGCCCAAAACAAGTAGTAGAGTGTGGTAATTCAATGAAAAACTTGTCCACTCACTGTACAGCAAAAAAAAAAAAATCAAATAGTGATTTTGTTCAACATAAACAAATGTTTATTGGGCCTCAATTGTGTGCCACAATTAAAAATCTGAACTGACAAAAACAAATAATAAAACCTCCTCAACAAACCAAACAAACCACAATTGAATTGGTCATCTGAATTGACCTCATTGGTTTGTGTCTGGCCAGAATGGCAAGGTCAGTCCCTACCTCTCTTGAGGAAAATGAAGTAAATGAATCTAGTACAAGGACTAGACTACATTTCTCAAAGTGTAGTCCACAAACTGTGGGCATCAGACTTGCCTGGGGGTGGTGGGGGAGGTTAAGAATGCAGAGTCTGGGTCTCTTCCCCAGACCTCAAAATCTTCCTCAGAGGATGGGCCCGGGACTTGGCATATTTAGCAAGTTCCCCAGGTGATTCTGCTGCACCCTAAAGTTTGAGGACATCTGGGATTAGATGCTTAGAATCAAGGAAACACTAAGGCCCTAGAGAAAATTCATTATTTGGGGTTTGTTATTAGTTGGTTTGTTATTTAAAATGACAAATACATTTAGAACTTGGACCAGTGGACTAACCCCAGGGGCAGTGTTAACCTCTGTCAGCACTGTGGAAAGAAGATGAATTTAGTCTTAATTCCAAACTGCTTCCCCATGTTATAAGCCCACCCATGAGAATAAAGGGTTGCATCATTTTATTACAAGAAAAGGGAATATGTTTAAGCATCAATCTTTTTCTCATTATAACCTCTGTCATTGGGATTAATTTTGTAGTGGATTTGCTAAGTGCTCTCTAATAATATTTAGAACTGCAGAAAAGAGGAGCTGTGTTGATCAGAATGTGGTCCATTCTTGCGAGTTCTAACAAAGCTGGGCCGAGCGGAAAGCGGTACAAATGATTTCCTGCAAATTCAATGTGGTATAGATTGAATAGATTGCTTTCCCTGGATATTTGTGAAAGAGCCGAGATATGAGAGCTAAAATAGGTTTTTGAGTTAATCGAACCCAACCTTTTTATTGTATAGATGGATAAACTGAGGCCCAGAGAGAGGAAATGGCTGGAATAAGTCCTGGCTCTGCTGCTTCCTATCTGTGTATCCTTGTACAGGGCACTTACTTATCATCTCTGAAATGTGGAATAATTACAATGTCTACTTTTTGTAGTTTTGGGGAAGAGTAAATGAAACAAGAGCATGCACATGAAGTGCCAAGCACAGCATTTGGCACCAGTGTTAGCACTCTTTGCCAAGGTGCTGTTTACTGTTATTAGCTGAAGTCACAGAGCTGGTTAATGACAGAGCCAGGCCTAGACCTGCACCTCCCGACTCGCTGCATTTTCTGTAATATCTGTGGAGTTCCAGAGATCAGTTACATGAGATACCTGTGTGTTTCCACATCATCAAATACTATCTTAAGACCGTCTTTCAGAAGGGCCCAGGACAATAAGCTCTGGCTGGCTGCCTTAAGCCGCACAGTCTGTTCTCGAGCGTATGGCCTCTGCGCTCTGGCCGGTCTTGTGTCTGTGCCCCGTAGGGCCCTGCGCTCTGGCCCCCTCACTGCTTTTAAGCTATGTGGTGGTATGAATGGGGGACTGAGGCCGAAGATGCCTGAGCCGTTTTGAGGGGCATGTTCCTCAGTAGCGAGATAACCGGGAGGCCTGGGAAGTGTGGGGGCAAAATGTGTGGGTTCTGAAGGCAGACTGTCGGGTTCACCAGGCTGTGAGACTTGGATAAGATACTTGCCCATAAGAAAATCCTCAGTTTTCTCATTTGTAAGATCTGTAACAAGAATGCTTACCTCACAGGGTTGTGGTAAGGGTCAGTGAGTAAATTTACACAAAGCAAAGGGCCTGTCCCATAGTCTACAAATGGTGGCTTATTGCTAACTTTTATTGATGCTTCATGAATTTAGAGAGGAATTAGGATACAGAGAATTTCTTGATGGAAGGGATAAAAATGAGAACAGAGAATTGTAATTTGTAACGCATAATGCTATAGTATTTTGAATATCATAGAAAGGTAAAGCTGAAATTGAGAACTGCTTGAAAATATGGTATGGCCTTATGGGGCAAATCAAAGAAACTGGCAATAGCTCTGCAAATTGGAAGTGCCTTGTACATATTCCTGCTTTCCGAGGCCCTCCCCTTCCTCCACATGCCCACATCTCCCTCATAGTTTATTATGACTATTTAAGAAATTGGTATAAAAATAAATATTCTAGAAGTTTCTATGTTTATAAGCCTACAATGTAGGAACTTTAAAGAAGTTTTAATTAACAATAAATTACATCAGTGGAGTTTATTAACATTGATACTCTTCAATTATATGGAAGCCTGCTGGCCACAGTATAGTAGGCAAGTGAAATGAACTACTAACCACTAACTCTCTTTAAAAGAATTGCTGCTATAGGTTAACTAACGTGAGTAATGACTGACATAAACCTCTGGCTTCATAATACTTCTGCCATGGTGGATATTTACTGCATTAGTCAGCATAGGCCAGGTAATGCTGAGGTAACAAGCAACTCCAAAACTCAGTGATTTAAACAAGAAGATTTATATCTTCCTTATGAGACATGCCCATATCAGTTTGTCTGGGGCCCTGCTCCAAATTAGCCTCCCTGGGGACCTTGGCTGATGGAGCAGCCACCATGGGAGATGTTGCCAGTTATCATGGCCCAGGGAAGCAGCCCAGGCTCTTAAAGCTTCCACCTGGAAGTAGCACCTGTCCCTTCAGCTCGAGTGTCACTGGCAGAAGCATGGACACACTCAACTGTAAGGAAGCAGAAACTGTAAAAGTACAGTCCTACTCTGTTTTTGGCTGGAGAACAGAAATGTTGGGTGAACCACACTAACAATACTGCATTTACACACGTCTTCCTAGTCATAAATTTCTTGAATGTAAAAACAGTGATGTTCCTCTTTGCCTTTCTCCTGACACCAGCCTGCAGTAGAAAGGCGATAAATGTTAGGTAGACTGTAGAGCTTAGCATGTGATGGGAACAAAATGGGAAAGAGGCCAGAAAACTTGCTCTTCTCTTCCCCAACCCAGTTGGCACATCTCTCCTCCCCTTGAGTTGGGATCCCGTCTCTGGAATTGATTATCTGGATGATCCTGAACAATCATGTAGCCACTCTAAACCTCAGTTCCTGCAGTTGGAAAATGGGGATATTATTACTCCCTTGTAAAGATTGAATCAGATGGCATGTGTGAAAGACGCTGGTCAATAAAGTCTTATGGCTCTGACTGTTTCCCAGTGGGGCCCCTCTCTGAGGCCCTTGGGTGTCCATCATTGTCTGCTGAGCTGCCCCACTGAAGCCTGTCCTCAAGCAAGGCCTTACCATGCACTCAATCTCCTCTGATCTTTTCCCCACTTGTCTGGCAAGTGAAATGTATTTTCTTTCTAAGGCATCTCTAAGGTGCCTTAGAGATCATCTGGCTTTATGGTTTTCAAACTTTTTCTTCAACTGAAAGATAATTCAGAACCCTACCTATAAAACATAAAGGGGTCTGCTCTGATTGAGAGGAGGTGGGCAGCACTTCCATGCTCAGCTTTCCCCAGCCTAAAAGCCCTAGAGCACATGCAGAGAATTCCACTGATTCTAGATCAACCCTCTTGTCTTACAGAAGAGAAGCTGAGGCCCAGAGAGAGGAGGGAACTGAGGATCCCACAGATAGGCAGGACTGGGCTTGGAGCCCCCATCACCTGAGTGCTGATCCAGACTGTCTGCTCTGACAAAGCTACCTGGGAGAAGGTGGCCAGAGAAGAAAGGGGGGGTTATTTCTGCTCACTCATGGATATGCTCATCTAAGGGCAAAAGCAAGTGTGTGTGTGGGTTTTTTCTTTTGAGGCCCTGTGTAACTCTAGCCAGACATAGTAAGATACAAAAACTTAGCTCTAAGCTACTGGTTTGAATGTAGTACAGGCTGTTAGTTACTCAAGGTCATTATTGTGTGATGGGTTATCAAAGGCCTGTGTGAAACGTGTGGGATTTTTATGAGCTTGTTTTTATTATAGTAGAATGTCTAAAGGCCCCTTGTGTACAAAGTGCTTTGAAAACTCTAATGGGGCCCCATAATCACCTGCGTAATTATGAAGGTCAAATTGTGCTGAACAAACTTGAGAGCTATTTTTGACCAGATTAGTGGATGAACAGAACAGAATATTAAATACACACACACACCTTTTTTTTTTTTTTGGTCACCCCTTTCAGTTCTTCTGGGTACAACAAAATCTCTCTCAGAATTGGAGAAAATTGCCATTCATACACACACACACATACATACCTATATATATATATATATATACTATTTCAGTTTGTCTTTATGCCTGTCCCCCACTGCCGCATAGTCAACATATACCCCCCTCAAGAGCGGGCTGGCCTCACCGGATGTCCTTCTATAGAGATGCCTGCTGCTTTCACTTGCCATCCTCAATTTTCCATCTTACCCTAGGAAACTGCAAGGTTAGAAAAACAATGGACTGTTTCCTTCCTCTTTCTTTAAACTAAGAGGCTGAAAGGAGGACTTCATATTCATTACTCACAAGCCAGACTTGAGAATAAAGGTCATTACGTACAGTTCAAATGGAACAAAAGTTAAAATCCACGTCTCAATGGGTCTCTAGCCTAGCTGGGGTCAAAATGGCATTCGTCCTCTCACTAGGGTCCTTGTCTTAACCTGAGGCTTACCTTAAGCTTTGTGATTATTTCAGACTGACATTTGGAATCTGAGCTTCCAAAAAGAACTCAAGAATATGAGCATGAGGCGGGGGAAGAATTGACACAAAGCAGGCTTAAGTTGGGGAAAGTCGTCCCTTGTAGGGCCTTGGCCCCCAGATGACCTAGAACTGTCATTGTTATCAGTTGTTACAGGTACATTTCTTAGAACCCCAGATTTAAGAATGCTCCCCAGTAAGCAGTTAGGTTGTTTTTTCCTGACATTTTAAATTTCCTCTCTGTAATATCCTTTTGCTGTGAACCATTTTCTTGTGGCTAGACAATTTGTGGCCAGAAAACCCTCATCTGATGGGTGATGTAGATACCCTGGTATAGCCACGTTTCCTCATCACACTGAAAGGGAGAAGGAAACCACCTTTCTTCAATATGTGCTATTTATGCTAAAGAGCAGCTGTCATTCTTTTTACAAACCAGACCTCTCTGTCACTTGATATCCACAGGGAAGAGCCAGAAGCCACAAAGCAGCAGCAGTGTGACCTTGGGGGTAATGAGGGAGGGTGCAGTGAGAAACAGTAAGACAGAAAGTGCCCATAAACCCTGCTCAGTCAACAGGCAGGGCCATAGGAGGACTTTCAGGGGGCCCTAGACATTTTTGCTATAGTGGGCCCTTTCCTCCAAAAAAATGAAATACATAAATAACTATGTTTCATGATTATATTGTTATGAAGACAAATATACTAATGTTATATATCACAACATTTCCTTTGACCTGAAAGTTCAATTTTTTTTTAATTATTTTAAAGGAAATTAAAGGATTTTCGTGGGCCCCTAAAAGTTTTGTGGGGTGTAGGCACTGTGCCTGCTGTACCTAATGGATAAATCAGCCCTGCCAACAGGAAGCAAACTCTTCCTTGGTACAATTTGAAGAAACTGAATATTTATGAATTAGGGCAGTTTCATTACTTTAAATGACAATGCAAGCTGTAAATGGGTTTGGTTCATAAAAATGGGAGAGAGAAACTAAATGTGTATACAACTCTGTAAATCAAGGTCTCACAATTAGCAATAGGCTACTTTGCATTCCAAGTAAATTTTGAAACTTCGGTTTGGGGACAAAAGCCAGAAGTGTTACAAATATTTAGGTGGTATGGCCTTGGGTCAAGATCTTGGTTCTGCTACCCACAAGCTTGGGCAAGCTATTATACTCCTTGAGCAAGTTACTTTATTCTTCTGTGCCTTGATTCCATCTCTATAAATGAGACATAATCATAGCTACCTCATCAGGTTACTGGGAGGATGAAATGAAGTCATGTTTGTAAAGCACTTAGTATAATGCCTGAGATATTATAAATTTCCGATATGTGTTAGTTATCATAATTACTATTATTATCATATCATGAAGCGTTGTTATGCTGTTCATCAGATGGAAAAACTCAGACTTCTCCATAATTCTGCTGGACAGTCATTTTGCTAAACTCAAGAGAGGTAATAAGTAGTTAAAAAGAAGGATTTATCCAAGATTAGAATTAATCAATAGCATGTGAAAAGGAGAGTGAGAAGTGACATGGAAGGTTCAAAGATAATTAAAATACAAATCCTGGCCTTAAGAAGAGTACTTCATTGTTAGGGAGACAAGACACATTCAGAAAGGGTCAGAGACAGTCAAAAGGCCAGTGAACAAGCTCAGAGGGCAGCTGGGAAGGGAAACTAGCGGGATAATGAGGAAGGTGTCCCAGACAATTAAAACCTCATTCAGTAGGTGAGGATTCCTCCTGGACATTCCCAGGAAGAGAAATTGCTTCAAACTTTTTACTCAGCAGCACCTACCACATCCTGTCTAGAATTGCCAAATTTCAGTTTGGAAAAATGTCATGTTTTAACCAGATAGGGAGCAAAGGTGGTTTGGTGCTGCCCCTAACACACTGGCAGAATTGAACTAGACGAGCGTAGAACTCTTATGCGTTCAACTGGAAGCAGCACAGGGAAAGCAGCAAAAACAAAAACACAAAGGGTGTTTTGCCTTTCTAACAGTACCAGCAATTACATTACTATTACTTTGTATAGTGCTTTTAATTTTTAAAGATTTATACATTTTAATTTTTCACCATTAAAATTATATACTCTACAAAGATTGCAACTGTTTTTTTCATTTAAGGATGAGGAAACTGAACTGGATCGATTTGCCTCATATCATGCAGCTAAATTTGGGGCCTTGAGGAGTGGAACTTAGATCTACTAATGCTCTCTCTCTGTTGCATTACCACAAAATCTTCATGTTGCTCCTAATAATAATGAGAGTATTTATTGAGCCCCTACTATTTCTTATAGCTACCTTATAAGGTGAAGCTTCTCAATTACACTTATAGTTGAGGAAACTCAGGCTTCTTCAGGTCAAGTAACTTATTCCAGGTCCTATTTCTAATGAGTTGAGATCTTACTCTAGGTTTGTCTGACTTTAAGGGTCAAGCTCTTTTCTCTATGCTTTTTGCTCATTAGTTATTGGGATTTGAGTGGATATGATTTTGCTTTAATGAATATTGGCCCATGGGAAAAACAAGTAAAGATTATTCTAAAATAGTATCCAGATACTTCAGAAAGATGTCTTTGAAAATAATTGTTAGTGTTTACACAAATAAGCTGAAGGGTAGATTTTTCAGAAATTAGGTTGAGGCTTAGGGAAAACAGTATTAATCCCACCCTTGTACTTGATCACAGTAAGATTATGTATGTATTCTGGAGTACTTAGAGCTGAAGGTCTGTGCTAGACAGTGTCAACCTTTGTTTTCACCTTGCCAATTGGGGTGAGATGAGCCTTTGGGCTGAGCGCAAATTGGGGAGCCATCACTGCTCATAAGTTGCCTGACCAGACAGACTGTCTTCTGCATGGAATCATCTGAAACAGCAAGCTCCCTGCCATACATCTTATGCGGCTTTTAACGTGGATAGTGTTGACTATGACGCTTCCTGCCCTTCAGAGCAAGAGCAGATTGTAAATGGTGGGAGACCAGTTGTGCATTGCTCTTTTATGCCTGGACCTCAACGTTCTCCCCAATTTAAAGGATTCCTTATTCACAGTGGCTTGCCTGTATGTTAAAATCCTGCTTCCTGCTTCAGTGATATTTCATATTGCCTTTGTGAACCTAAATTTCATTTAAGATCATGGGTTTGATAAATAAATAATAAATAATAATTTTGAGAAATAAAATTTTTAATGACCATCCCAAGTCAAATTCAAAGTTTTAAAAGAACTCTGCAATAACTCTCATTAAGTATATGGAAGCATTAGGTTAAGAATGCAGCTGGCAATTTATTACTGTTTTGTATTAGCTAATTGGAAAACACCTAAATTATAACTAGTCACCCCCACAGTTTAGCGTTGATTAAACAGCCCATGACACTTTTTTCCCTCATAGTTTGTCTTAGGAGTAATTATAATGACTTGCCCATTGGATTGAGTTAATTATTCCTCATTCTTTCTAGTGTTCCGCTCTGCAAATGTCCTAAAAATGTCCAGTCATCTTGGACCAGTTTTTCTTATATTTCACAATGGATACATATACACCGGAGAAGTTAAAGCAATTGTTAGGTTTGGTTTGGTTCTTTCAAAGGAATAGATAAATCATCATGCTACAACACGAGAGAGGAAATGACAGTTTTTATCTTTTATTCAGGTAGCCTATATTTACATGAGACCACAAAAAGTTCCTGACAGGATGTTATTGATTGCATTTACCCAATTGGGGCTTAAGATGAGTCTTCCTGCCGCATCACAGGACATGCTTTTCTTTTCATTCCTGCCTGAGAATCAAGTCCCAGATCTTTTGGACTCTCCCATGAAATTGTGAATTTTCAGAATAGAGATTTCAGACCCCTTGACATTAATTATTCTTCTAATTCAGCTCCCTTCTCTCTGTGCCAATCAGTAACACTTTCTTCTCTTGTTGAATACCTTGAATATTATAATAGCTCCAAGGAACTAAGTGAAGTTCAAATATTCATTGTAGTAATGAAGGTCCTCTTATAAGTGTTTTATATGTATTAGCTCATTTAATCCTCACAACAACTTTATGAGGGAGGGACTATTTTTATCTTCACCTGAGACACACTGATAGGCTTCCTTCCTTCCTTCCTTCCTCCCTCCCTCCCTCCCTCTCTCCCTCCCTCCCTCCCTCCCTCCCTTCCTTCCTCCCTCCCTCCCTCCCTTCCTTCCTTCCTTCCTTCCTTCCTTCCTTCCTTCCTTTCTTTCTCTCTCTCCCTCTCTCCCCCTCCCTCCCTCCCTCTCTCTCTCTCTCTCTCTCTCTCTCTCTCTCTCCCCCTCTCCCTCTCCCTCTCCCTCTCCCTCTCCCTCTCCCTCTCCCTCTCCCTCTCCCTCTCCCTCTCCCTCTCCCTCTCCCTCTCCCTCTCCCTCTCCCTCTCCCTCCCTCCCTCCCTCCCTCCCTTCCTTCCTTCCAGTAAAAAATGTTAATTGAGCACTTAGTATGTGCTGCCCAGTATTATGGGCACTGGAGATGGCAGTGAACACAGCAAACAAAGTCCATGCCCTCATGGAATTTAACCACTATCCTAATACTGCCCCAAATTACACATCTTCCCCTAGGAGCTTTCCTAGATTAATTCCACTCAACTTCTAACTCACATGGATAATCTCAACTCATCTTCCATTTCAATTCATTTAAGTAATTAAAAAATTCAAAGGGTCATATTTTAGCTAATGTGACTGCCTTAAAACCTTTATGTGCCCATAAGCAATGTCTATCTTTATAATGTACCTTAGGCACATTGGTGTATGGTCTTGCCTCCTATGAGTGGTCACAAAATTCAGCGTAACTGCTGGACTATCTATGTTACAATGAGAGAGAGAGATACCTGGGACATGATTGGACTAACTTTAAAAAGAGAATTTATTTTATTTTACCTGATGAAATCATTAAAAAAAAAGTTTAGTTTTCAACAAATATGGTCAGGAAGCTGACTTAGGATTTCCAGAATCACATTTGCAATTTGGGAGTGGAGCATTTAACACCCAAAGCCATGGATCATGCTAGCTTTAGGCATCAGCCTGAGGTTTATTAAACATTAACCCCTTAGAAATTTTTCTTAGAAAAATTTCTAGATATTTTAATTGCAATCAATTAAGCTCACTCTTCGCTCTCCAACTTTCTCATTTCTCATGTTACACTTTTCCTCATGTCAAGTGGTATACGGGAAGTCATGGTTTTTATATATTTTTAAAATCTGGCTTAGAGAAATACAATTGAGGATATACTTAGAGTGGGTTTAGTGGGATATATTTATATTTATATTTTCAGTCACTTCCATATTATAGCTAGTTATCCTGGTATATGCACGTCTTCCAGGAAAATTTCTATTGCCCATTGTGCCAGCTCACCTAACATCATGACACAGAGATTCAGGGCAGAGGTTCTGTCTTGATATTGTGTCTGATGGCCCTCAGCACTGGAAGCATGTGGACTGAAGAGGAGAAACAAGGTCTGAAATCTACAGAGTTGGAAGCCAGTCAGTGGATAATTCTTTTAAACCTTACACTCATGTACAGCAGAAATATTATAGAGATTTCCCCAAAGTTCACAATAATCCTAAATATGCATATGATGCTACCATCAATAATGAAAACAAATTTCAACCAACTATTTTAGAAGAAAGACATTTATCTTTCTGTTCTCTCTATTAAAAAAGTAGAAAGTCATCATCATAGGAAGGGGGTGATAAAAGAGTATGCAGCCTAAAGATGTAAATATCGTATAGGTTTATCAGGCAGTTAATTAATAAAAATATTATGTTTTTTGGATTTTGTGATGCTTATGGTATTTGTCCACTTAAAAAATTTTCAGTTTGTTGTAATTTATTTTCTAATTCTCAATAAATGTTTACTTTTGTACCTAATTTTATTTGTAATTTATGTTCTTCAAGAAGACCCCTCCCCCACTTATATTAGTTTCTGTCCTTTCAAAGCCTGAATTTACTCTATCCAAGAATGATTTGGTGTAATATAAAGCAAAATGTGTGTGTGTGTATAAAACTCACCAATCCTGGACTAGTTAGTCATTAGGATTTTTCATTGTCAAATATGAGCACACTAAAAATCGAAGACAGTTTCCCCCATCTTCTCTTTATCATTTAAAGTATGCAGTGTCACTGTATCCTAGGCATTAAAATATGATATTTTCTTTGCTCTTTGTACTGGTCAGGATAAATCACTAGTGGTCTAACAAAGAGCCCCAGCATGTCAGTGGCTTTCACATTAAAGGCTTATTTTTCATTTGTGTCACAGGCCATTGCTGTTCCATGCAGCCGTTCAGTGACCCTCACTTCTTCCATCTAGTTTTCTCCACTGGTTCCTTTGCATCTGGGTAACCAATGGGGTAAGAAAAAGAACATGGCTAATTGTGAGAGTGATCATAAGAGGCTAGGCCTAAAAGTGGTATGCATCATTTTTGTCCACAATCCATTTACCATAACTCAGTCATATCCCTTCACCTAAAGAAGCTGAGAAATTTCGAACACGTCTCCGTTTCTAAAGGAAGAGAAGAAACATGCATATAGGTGAGGAGAAGTGTTCTCGACTGTAAGCTTCAATAGATACATAAAAAAACAATTTTTTTTAATGGATGAGAATGGTCTCTCAGAGGAATTGTCACGTCTCCCAAATCTATGTGAATTTAATTGGGGATGCCGTTGTATTTTGGTGAAAAGAGTATGGGATTTGAAATCAGAATAAGTGGATTTCTGTTTTTCATAGCTTATCACTTAAACTCCGTGGCTTTGCATGAGACACACTCTTCATGCGCATCAGTTTCATTAACTGTAAAATGGTGATGGTAATATTGTTTTCACCTATGGCATAGGTTGTTTTCAGGGTCAACCGAGGTCAGAGGAAGAGTTATTGTTTTCTGTGAAGTGCTGTTCAAAATTAAGTGCCCCTCCTTTCCTCCTCCTCCTCTTTGGTCCATTTTCCACTTTTACTGCCACGAAGATATGTTGCATCTCCTGGCTATAAGGAAGACAGAGAAAGATGCTAATGCCTACATTACTGGGAGACTAAACATTGTTTTCAGTCTTCCCTCAGACACTGAATATTTATATTATATATAAAAAATGTATTTTATTTCCTGGATTGGTGGGGGGGACTAAGATGGAATGTATTCCTTTTAAACCAGTGTTAAAAACAAAGAAGCAAATTGTCAGCATCCCTAGGTGTTGACTTATGCCATCAGCTCATAAAATTCAGTGTGAAAAACCTTAACTGTCCTTAAAGCCACCTCCTTCCTTCTACAGAAGGAAGGGTTTTAGAACAGGGTGATACAAATGTGGAGTGTGGTCTCTTGAAATATTTTCTTGGGGAAAAAAAAAAACGGTAGAGGATAGATGTACTGTCTTGAATTTTCCTTGAGTTGAGGTCACTGAACAAGTAGTATATTAAATGGAGTAGAATTTTCTTAATGAAGATATTTTGTATTTTAAATATCTTTATCACAAATTATTTATTAGGTATCAATATATATATCTTAATTCCAACAAGCCAAAAAGGATTAATTGGTTTTTACCAGTGTAAATTATTTTATAGGCCTTTAGGTCTCTATCTTGGTTATTGAAAGAACTTCTCCCAAGATGTGTGCAAAGGATACAGTTTGGAGATAATGAGGAATTTTTGTGTGTGTGTGTTCTTTTTCACAATTTCCTTCTTTGCAGCCCTCTACCCACTGTATCAGTGGAATTCATTACTTTAGGAGAAGGCTAACATAGCTGATCCCTAAAAGTCAGTTGAGTTTCTGAGCTTACTTTTTAAAGTCCTCAGTGACTTTTGAAAGCTGAAACTTTTACTACAAGAACCTGAGATTCAAAAGCTTAAGAGTCTGGAAGTTTCAGTGCATAGAGTTTATGCCAAACCACAGAGTGGGAAGGAATGGCTCATGAGTGTTTTCCTCCTCAAGGGAGAGCAGGTTTGAGCAGGAGTCATCCAGGAGGAGAATAGAGGTTAGAGGCTGGTGAGGAGCTGCAGCAAGTGTTTAGTGCCCTGTTCTCCCCCTACTGAGACTTTGGAGAACCTAAGGATAGGATAGGATAGGTTAGGGTGGGATGAATTTGGGGCCATGTAGCTTGCTTCCTAATGAAGCTCAAGAGAAAGAAAGCAATTCTTGTAGGTTGTCTCCCACTCCATCATGGCGCTACAGCAGCAAAGTATAATAAAAGGCAGCAGGAAGGTCTAGGCAGAGAAAATCTAAAGCAGCATGCCAAAATGCCTGCAACCCCAGGAAATGCCAGATGTAAAAAAATTTTTCATCCCCCTGAGGTAGTTTGTAAGAACGGTCTTTCGCATTTACTGTTTTTTAATGTGTAAAATTCATAATTGCTACAAATTTGAATCATTACAGTCTAATTTTTCTTTCTCGTATTTAGATGTCAAATGATCCAAAAGTCTCTGGAGTCCTCTGTGTGACCTTCGAGGACCCATCAACCTGAAAACAGAGCAGGATGCAGGTGTTTCAACCATGGATGCCATAGTGGTAGGTTCCAAGGATCAAAGAACAAGCTCCATTAGAAGTCAGTGTGGTTGGATGCTCATGGCCAGGGTTGACATCACCTGGTACTCACTAGCAAGGCCCTGTCAGTTGTGACAGTTGGTATCTGTTTTGACTGGTTGGTGCCTGTACCCTGTTGCTTGTTAAACATTTTGAGTATCACACCTACTGGTGACCTCGGCCTGATGGTGGGAAGTTTAAAAAATCCCCTCCCCCAATTTGGATCACCCCTTAGGGATAAGGGGAAAAAAAAGGGAAGGGAGCATCCTGAAATGACTGATGATTCCCTCTCCAGGACTCTAGAATAAACCAGTGGCTACATTTACCTTGATTGTTAGGCTTAAGTTTTCTGTTGTCAGTGAACTGATTTAAGTTCATTTACAATGAATAAAAGAGAGCTTGATTTTTTACCATGTAAACTTCATAACTGCTGCAAATGTGAATCACTGCATTCTGGCTTTCACTTCTCGTATCTAGATGTTGACTGTGCCCCAAAGTCTCTAAAGCCATCAGGCATTATCTTGGGGAGGTCTGAGGGGAAACTGTCCTTCTGTAATTTTAAGGACTGGGACTTAGGGAGAAGGACTCAGTGGTGATATTACCACAGTGGAGTTGGACTTACAAGCTGGCATAGTGGAATTTAACCTTCCTACTTTGTAGAGATTGAGAAAATCTGTCAAGCAAACCCCACAGCAGATAAGAGGCTGAATAATATGTTTCTTTCACATGGGTTAAAATTGGGAGACCTCAGTTTCAAATAGGAAAAACAGCAAGTGGAAGAAGAATAAAAACCAAAACAAAAATAATAGAAAGGAAATGGACTGATGTTCATAGCTTACCACAGAGTTAATCAAAAGGGCTTAAATAATTTTCTGGGGAAGGTATTTATCAGCATGTCTAGGAATGAATTTTTAAGAGTATTAAGAAGTACTTTATGTGTTTTGAGTCTATGCTTGAAAGTAGGAGATAAATTCAGAGGAATTTAAGGGATGATCTTTGTGGAAAAGATACTCCTTAAAAAATGTTTTATTTGCCTATATAGACTAGGATGGAGTCATTGCATGTCTCTGGTTAGGGCTTCAGAGACCTGAACAATCAATCCAGAGATATGTTCATCAGATCAAGGATGAGTGCCTCATATGGAAGCAGTGTGAACATTGTTAGACTTTGGAATGAGTGACTGGACAGAGTGATGGAGCCTTTTTTCAGGAAGTTATGAAAACGAGGAAACATTTTCATTGGTCTGTTTAGATTACTTGAAGGTGGGAGGGGCAGAAGAAGAAATGAGGCAGCCAAGTCAGATGTAATGAGCATTTTGGGTCAGTGCTATTCTAGGTTGTCTTTAAATATGAATTACCTATATTTGAAATTTAAAATAATTATAGAATTTTTGCTTTAAGTAGTGGATAACAAAAATAGGTAAGAATGGAGAGCATGGGGGAATATGACTGACATATGGAGCAAGGGAGATGGTCTCATTGGTCTCAACATTTGATTTTAAGAGTCAATATATTTTTCAAAAATTCCATTGGAAGACATTTTATTGTTTTGATACAGAATATCATTGGCTGACTCTAATAATGATATTCATCACAATCTGGAGTGTTTAGAGAATTTGCTGCACTAAAAAAAGGGCTTGTGAAAGTTATTGTTCATTCAGTATCTCTAGGTTTCAGGGTGATTTTTTAAAATTCGTATGGGATTAGGGTCATCTTGAGGCTGTACATGGGAAAATATTTTTTTGCAGGGCCCTGTCTATTTAAACAATTTGACTAAAAAACATAAAATTAATGGGCCCATTTGAGGCAGAGTCATTTATCAGTGAAGATTTAGAATAATGTGTAAAGAAGTGGTACTTAGATATTTGTTTGTTGTCCATTCAGTGCATGTGCAGATTCTTCATGGTGTCTAGGCACCACGTCTTCCTGTTAAGGTTTAGGAACCACCTCTCTGTTTTCTTTTTTGTCAAATACACCATTCCTGTCTAACTTCATATCTCCCACAATGGGAAAAAGTTGAGAAGTATGTTATTATTCACAAAGCCATAGCTCTTTGGCGTCTGTTTGTATTGAAGCAATGTGGGTAGGCCTCTAATAACCATTTATTTAGTGCTGGTCATATCATTACTCATGGCACTTCATCCTCCATCGTGCTGCCTATAAGTATTGGCCTCCAATGACTCTAAAGGATCATTACTATGCTTTTTTTGCTGATGACCACAAATGTAAGTTTTACCCAGAGTATACAGAAAAATGGGAACAATAATTCATTTTTTGGGTCATGTTAAATTTACCGTTTGTAATTTTATAGTATAAATGTAGAATAACAGATTTTTCATCCATGTCTTCTCTTGATTACTTTAGGATGCAATTACTGCATTCCTAGTGATCTCTTTCAGTGTTGATGATAGGAGAGGGTCCTCTGGGCCCAGTGAGAAGAGTGGTCCCATTCCCACAAAATGGCCAACCTTGGAAAATACAATGCAATATGATCTATTGCAAGGGTCTGTGGCCATTTTACTCCATTTGTGGAGTAACAGTCTCCCCAAACCTTGGAGAAGATGAGTGAGGCCACTCCTGAGGACTTGCTGACATGTGGCAAGGAGCATGTGGGAGTGGGGTAGTCACCCTTGGGCCAGCAGCAAGGATGGAAGGGTGGCTCACACAGGGTAAAGGATGCCTACTGCCCCCTACCCAAACCTGGGGTTCTGTAGACTGGAGGCAGCACTGCAGTGGGGACACTGGCAGACCCACAAATGCCAGGCTCAAACCCAAAAGTGGACAGTTACTCCACAACCCGAATGATCCTATGTCCAATGTGAGCAAATCATACAAAATCAGTAGGCCAACACCATTCTGGCAGCCCAGTCTTATGGGGGTGGGCCACTTGCCTGGGTCTAACAGTGATGCTGTATAGGGTGTTGTAGATTTGGAAGCATTGGAGGGATCATATGCAGACAGCCATACTGTTGACTTAGAGCTGGAGATACTTAAGCCCTTCACTTTGCAATGGGCTGTCAGAGTGAAGTGGTGTAATTACCCAAAAGACAACAGCTATATATAATTTTTTAGGGAAGCGTGTGTATATGTGTATTTCCTTAATGCATATGTGTACATATACACATATGTATTTATAAATACATACAAAATAATATAAGCATATATTTTATTTTATATATTTTATTATGTATAAAAATGCATATAAACATAAATATACTTACATCTTTCACACATATATCTCTTCCATTTGGTAGAAGGATTTGGCTTCATTCATTCATTTTACTCAATTTTATTCATTAACATAACCTACTTATTGCAAAGCAACCATTTTCATGTTTTTAATCCAATAAATCATTTTGATTTGTGAAATAATGGCATTAATATGACACTAATCTTCATTTCTTCACTTCTAAAGGGAGCTGGATAGGTATACTTACAGTGAATACTGAGTTCTCTTTACAATCATATTTTCTTCATGGCTGATACTTTTGTGTAATTTGGAGGATTTCTTATTAATTTGACCCTGCTCATCTAGTCTTACTTTTTCCTTTCAGTATATAGTACTTCTTGCTATATTTTCAAGAGAATACTTATAAAGAAAAATTATTCAGCAAATAAAGGAAATGAAAACCCCAATGGATATTGTGTAAGAATAGAAGTGTATCGTTACGAATGAAATATTTTTTCCTGTAAACAAAATGAGGAACCAGACAGACTAGGAAGAATTAAGTATGCTTAAATGCGCTGAGGTCTTGGAAATTTTAACTATAAGAAGAACACACATTACTGCATGTGTTTAAGGGGTATAACTTTCTCATTCTCTACATTCACTGGAATTTTGAGAAGTAATACCAAGTATATGTTTTGAGCTTTGTGACCTCTGAACTCAGTGGTAACGGAAGAGGCACCTGGAAGTGTCTTGTAGGTATGGTGGCTGTATCTCAGGTATGAAAAGAGAGAATACAGGGTCAGAGGGACTTCATGGTGAGGCAGTGGTGAATATGGGCCTTGAGGACTGGACAGTAGTTTGGAAATTGGAGTAGTGGATGTGGTGGGGTGCTGCGCAGAAGCCCCTTCAGCAGGACACACACATTGCCCAGCTGCAGGGAAGGTTGGCCGCTGACAGATCTCAGCGTCCCTCTCTGAGAACTGCCCTTTGCCAAAGGTTATGACCCCTCCCTGAGGGAATCACACCTGCAGTGACTGGTCAATGTGGGGTAGAGCACACAGCCCCTGGACACAATCGTGACACCCCTGAAGGGCCATGCCAGCTCTAGAGCTTCACGTGGGATCATTTAAAGACCTCAGTTGTGGAACCTCACCGTGGTTTAACGTCTCCCTTTGCCCAATCCTGCACCCCTTGTTTCCTCGTAGGTCTTCCTGAGAACTCCCCAGTATGCCTCTTGCACACAAATCTCAGTGTCTCACTGTTTCTGGGATAACTGGTTTAGTACAGTGTTAGGCTTTCCAGGCAGAGGTTTACTTTGGGAAATAGTGAGATGTCCAGTTTGGCTAGGGTGTTGGGTTGCATATATGGGCAAAGTTTGGAAAGGATTCACTGTGGTAGACAAGGGGCAGTGTTGGGGCATGTGGAGCATCGGCAGTTTTAATCATGGGGCAGCCTTATGGCAAGTTTAGATCAAATTATCAAATTTTTCTTTGGTGTATCTCACAGACTATATTATAATAAGAAATGTAACCGAAAGAAGTCAGTTTATAATGTGCTGTCATTTTTAGGTACAAATACCATCATCAGTGGGCCATGCCTTTGGATTTTTTTTCAAGAAATAGGAATAGATTTGAGCAGATTGTTCACATATGCAGACTCCACATGCATTTATAAAATAGCTGGTAAGGGTTAAAGCTATTGCCTCTTCCCTTTACAGTACTTGTTCCTATTTATGAAAAACATACTATGTACCAGAGATTATTTATGTTATCTCTGAGTCTCACAACAACCCTTCAAGATAGTATTAGTGTCCCAATTTTAGGGTTGGGGAAAGTGAGGCTTGGATAGGATAAGGGACTTTCCTAGTGAATTAAGGGGTAGATATGGAATTCAATTCCAGATTTCTTTAACTTGGAAGCTCCTACTGTTCAAGTCAGATGAGCTGGTCCCATGCAGCCCATGATCTGGGCCTCGTGCTCTTGGGCGCTGACTCATTAGGCCTAAGCGATGACCAAGACATGTGCTTATTAACCCTTAAAACCATCTGTTCAACTAACTGAAGCAGCTGTTTAGTCGCTTAGCAGTTGATCCAAACTATTCCTTCTTCAATAACAATAATAATCATAGAAAGCACTTCTATTTTTATAATTTGCAAAGCCCTTTTTATGTGTCATGCTGTTTGAGCTTCACAACAGAGCTGTGTGTTAGGTAAAACAGAGCATGATCCCCATTCTACGCATAAAGGAACTGAGGCTCAAAGAAGTTCAAATGCTGACATTCACTTGGCTTAAGAGGGGCAAGACCAGGTCTTGAATCCTGGTGATCCATTTTGTGCTCCACACTGCTTCTCTTAAGCCACTTACTTAAGCGTCTGAGAGGGAATGGGAGGCTCTATGGCAGATGCACCTCTTACTTTCTTTGACCTTGGTTGAACCAAAATGCTCTATAGATACACTGAGATTGTGAAAGATTCACCAGCTAAGAAATGAAAATGGCATGTTTGAAGTGATTAAAAGAGAGGTTTGACTGTACTTGCTGGGTAGACACCAGGATTCTGGCACCCTTATACTTGACTACAGTTATCTCTAATTATCATTCCATTCTGGTGGTTGCTTTCTACTTCTATAAAAACCTGATCTTTTCCCCTCATGTCACCTGAAGGGCCCTTTTTCCTAAACTGCCTAGGATTGTCATTTAAAGTTGATTGCCATGTCTCACCAGCAAAAGATTCCCAGGTTACTGAAACAAGCACCTTCTTCTCTATACTTGGGTTTTCTGTATCATTGTTTACCTGGCACTTTGTACTCTAAGTTTTAAGAGTTAAAACTTAAAGAATTAAAAAAAAATTTTTTAAGAATTTTTAAAAAAAATTAAGAATTTTTAAATTAAGAATTACAAAAAGAATTGAAAAAATTTAAGAATTAAAAACATTTTTTTTCTATCTTTTTGATATCTCATCAAAACAACAGTGATTTCTAAGCAGTGTGTTTGTGTTGGGTTCCTGGCTTCACGATATACCTGGTATTTATTAGCACCACAATCCTGCAGAAGAAAAGACTCAAGATGGGGTCTCTCTATAACTAGGAAAAGTGGGATATGCTCAGAGTAGCTGAGATGGGGGTGGGGAGAAGTATG
Source organism: Eubalaena glacialis (assembly GCF_028564815.1). NCBI lineage: Eukaryota > Metazoa > Chordata > Mammalia > Artiodactyla > Balaenidae > Eubalaena > Eubalaena glacialis. The sequence goes on from NC_083716.1 coordinate 76,559,932, forward strand.
GGAAGACAGGGGAGGAGCAAGGGAGAGACAGAAATGGCCTTTGTGAGAAAATGCTCCCTTCTGGCTCAGTCAGGCATCGAGACTTCTCTGTTGAGAGAAACTTCTCCTTTTTTACAAACTCCATGAAAGTGAATTGTGTGTGAAGGAAAAATGACCTCACACCTTACTCTGCTTTCCATGAAGTAAAAACATCGTGGTGGAAAATTTACAAGGAAAGCAATTTGATTTCTCTATTTCTCTTGCCATATATTTTCAATATTACTCAACACTTGGACCATCCCTGCTAAGTGTCTGTCCTTACTTACCTCATTTGTATTTCCCAGCCACTTTATTTAGCAGCTTGCTAAATATAATGCTCCCTCACCCTGTTTTGTTTTGTTTTGTTTTTAAACAGATGAAGGATGAGACAGGAAGTAGTGACATAATTTCTCCGGATTCACACTGCAAGTTTACAGCAGAGGCCAGGGCTGGTTAAGAACTCAGACCAGCTCTTTTCCCAGCTCTGCTCTAGGGCACAAACGGTAGAAGATGGACCATCCCTCCAGGGTGAAATGTTTATCATGGGTTAACAATTCAGTTACATAGAACAGGGCTGGGCATACCCCCCTCCACCCACCCCCAGGGTCAAATCTGGCCCACTGTCTGTTTTCTTGCGGCCTGACCTGGGAGCTAAAAATGGTTATTTGCATTTTATAAGATTTTTAAAAATCAGGAGAAGCAGAGTAATATTTCACAACACATGAAAAGTATATGAAATTCTACTTTTGTGTCCATAATACAGTTGTGTTGGAACACAGCCACACCCGTTTGTTTACGTATCATCCTTGGCTGCTTTCACGCTACAATAGAAGAGTTGAGTGGATACAACAGAAACTTGAAAAGCCTAAAATAGTTGATAATTTGTAAATTAGATGGCCTGCCAGGCCTAAAATATTTATTGTAGGGCCCTTTACAGAAAAAGCTTGCTGACCTCTGATATAGAAGATTCTGAGGGATGAGACATGGAATAAGTATTAATTTTTGGCTCATGCCTAGAGGCCAGTGTCTGTCAGTAATGGGAGGCAAGGAAAGGTGGGCAATGGATGAATCTTCTACAGGAAAATTCTAATTTTTCTCAGAGTATGTCCCATAAGAGATATCCCCAAGTACATAAGGACTCCCCCCTTTTTTTTTTTTAAGTTGGTTCTGAGTTTTTCAGTTATGGGAAAGGAAAATGCTACTCAGAGAAGTTTAGTGACTTCCTGAAAGTCACACAGCTGGTCAGTGTTTTGCCTGTGACTTAAGTCCAGATCTTCTATTTCAAATCCAGGGTGCTTTCAATCACACCATGCTTCTGTAAGCTGGGGTAGCCAGAGAGAAGCCAAGTTTATTGGCAGGAACTCTTTGTAGTGAAAAAAAAGGGAGGGCTTGATCCAGGCCTGTGTCACCAGAGTTTCTCCTAGCACTCCCTAAACCGCACCATTCTTGTGTTCTTAGTATGCTCTGCCTGATAGCACTAATGGCCCATGTAGTCACATCTTATATCATCAACTAGTGGATGAGTCCTTTGAACACAGGGTTTTCAGATTTAACAAATTAAATACAGAATACCCACTTAAATTTGAATTTTAGATAAACAAATACTTTTTTAGTGTATGATGTTCCATTTTGCATGAGATATATTTTGAAAGTTATATTAAAAATTCTGTTGCTTATCTGAAATTCAAATTTATCTGGACAGCCTGTATTTTATCTGATTATCTTTCTTTTGAGGGCAGGGGTCAGGGACTTTATTTACTCTTTTTTTTTTTAATATTTATTTTTGGCTGTGTTGGGTCTTAGTTGTGGCACGCGGGATCTTCATTGAGGCATGCGGGATCTTTTGTGGCAGCGTGGGGGTTTCTCTCTAGTTGTGGTGTGTGGGTTTTCTCTTCTCTAGTTGTGGCACGTGGGCTCCAGGGTGCGTGGGCTCTGTAGTTTGCGGCACACAGGCTCCCTAGTTGAGGCGCGCGAGCTCAGTAGTTGTGGCACGTGGGCTTAGTTGCCCTGTGGCATGTGGGATCTTAGTTCCCTGACCAGGGATCAAACCCGCGTCCCCTGCATTGGAAGGTGGATTCTTTACCACTGGACCACCAGGAAAGTCCCCTATATACTCTTTGTTTATCTACTTCTTTCCTCCCATATTGCCATTACTCCCACACCTAGTCCCAGAATGCCTAACACAGTGCCTTTGAAAGATACTTATATGCTAAAATTTAATTAAAACCAACCTTTCCCAAGCTAAACACTGGCTTCCACCAAGCTGAGGAGACAGACATGTAAAAAGATTCTGATACCCACTGTAATAGCAGGATGAGCCAAGAGCTGTAGGGATCCCAGGGAAGGAGCCCCTCAGCCTTCAGGGTAGAAATTGGAAAGGTTTCCCAGTGGATGTGATCCCCAAGGTGGGTTTTGAAGTAAGGGTAGGAGCTTTCCGGACCAGGTCCAGGAGGGGGTATCAGAGAGAGGGAGCAGGATGTACCAAGTTATAACTAAAGAAAAGGGAATGGTATGCCCAGGAATAATGAGATGAACTGGGTGACTGGTTGCTGGTATCTGCGACTTAGTAGGCACTTAATAAAATAGTGAGTTAAAGATTAGTCCCCAAAGCTAAATTTGGCAGCTCATAGAAGTGGTCCTAGAATTAAGACCACCCATGGTCCTTATTCTCAGAACTGTGACTCTTATTGCCAATTCTTGAGCCACTAATGTAACAGCCTTTACAGTCAGGCAAATGTTCTTGGTAAGTCCCTGTTTGGTTCAGATTAGCCCCATGATATAGTTACCCTGTCCTTTGCCATGGCGTGAAAGAAATCCCATAGTGAAGTACAGTATTCAGTTACTGTACTTGAACTGGTGATGGGAAGAGACCCATGGCCTTCCTGGGCCTGAGGTTGGGCATTTCTTCTACCTTAAGGATCTAATTGTCCATAAGTGACTCTCTAGGAGATAAGGAAGTCTGTTGTTAGTCAACTTATTCCCATTGACATTAGCCTCACACATCACAGTTCTTAGTCTTTTTCCAAACAACACTAACAGATAATATGTACAGTATCTTCTGTATGTGCCCTTTCTCCACTCTTCTCCATCTTTCTGGGTAGCCCAGAAAGCTGCACTGTATGGACTGTCTCAATGGATAGCCTTGCCCTCACCTCGGAGGATAGTTGGTGAGTGAGGTGGCTCTCTCTGCTCAGGTACTCTAAGTTCATTGTGTCCCTCTGCAAAAGGCCACAGCTTCCATCCATTGCCTTCTCCACACGGCTGCCTTCTCTGGCTCCAGAAAGTGCTCCCTTCCTTGCTCCTCCCCTACCACAGGCTTTAGGTAGTAATGGCTTCCCACTCTTGCTTGCCATGGGGTATGTACTTTTCCTTGTTTGCTTTCCTAAACGCTGTCCGCACCTTGATAAATAGTCATCACTTTGTTAAACTTTGCTCAGTTAATCAGTTTGAATATGCCATTTGTTTCTTGATGGGATCCTGACTGATACTGATGGAACAAGTATTAAGACAATCATTTATTTACTTATTAATTCATATTCACAATACGAAAAATGGAGAAAAAGTTAATTCAAGGACATCTCATATTTTTCTTTATCATATATTATGAACAACAGATGACAATATATAATGTAAGGAAGTAAGCTGGTTTTGAAAACAAATTGTATATTAACTTAGTTAATATCTCTAGGGAGTATCAGGTGTTAAACAAAAAACCAAGTGAATTATTCAATAGAATTGCTATTTCTTTTGCAGGTGCAGGTATAATGGTAAAGAGCATGAGCTCTGATGTCAGAAAGATCTAGTTTTGAATCTGAGCTCTTTTAATTACTACCTGTGGTTATGAGATCAGTTACTTTACCTCTCTTGGCCTTGTCAACAAAGTGAGAGAATTCCTCCCTCACAGGATGGTTGTGAAGATTAAGTGAGATATTGGGTAAAGGACCTGAATAGACTTTTTTCCAGAGAAGACATACAGATGACCAGTAGGTACACGAAAAGGTGCTTAACATCACTAATCATTAGGGAAATGCAAAAATCAAAACCCTGATGAGATATCACCTCATACTTGTTAGGATGACTATTATCAAAAAGACAAGAGATAGCAAATGTTGGTGAGGACGTGGAGAAAAGGGAAACCTTGTGCACTGTTGTTCAGAATGTAAATTGGTATAGCCACTATGAAAAACAGTATGGAGGTTCCTCAAGAAATTAAAAATACAACTACTATATGATCCAGAAATCCCACTCTTGAGTATATATATCTGAAGCACGTGAAATAAGGATCTTGAAGGAATGTGCTTCCATGATCATTGCATCATTATTCACAGTAGCCAAGATATGGCTACAACCTATGTGTCCGTCAACAGATGAATGGATAAGGAAGATGTGGTATATATATACAATGGAATATTACTCAGCCATAAAAAAGAAGGAAATGCTGACATTTCCATTTGTGACAATGCAGATGAATCTGGAGAGCATTCTGTTAAGTGAAATAAGCCAGATAAAGACAAATATTGTATGGTATCACTTATATGTAGAATCTAAAAAAAAAGAAGCCCATCTCATAGAAACAGAGAGTAGAATGGTGGCTGCCAGGGGCTACTAGAGTGGGAAATAGGGAGATGTTAGGTCGAAGGGTGTGAACTTTCAGTTATAAGATGAAGTTCTAAGGATCTAATGTACATCTAATGTACAGAATGATGACTATAGTTAATAATACCATATTGTATACTTGAAATTTCCTGAGAGCAGATCTTAAGCGGTCTCACCGCAAAAGACAAACAAAAAAACAATTAAATGAGGTAATGTTTATAAAGCATTTAGCTGGTTGCCTGGTGTAATGGGATTATTGAAATGCCTAAGTGATACTCACAGACACATCATTTTCATTGTGTCCAACAATTAGCCTTGGGATCTAGAGCAGCATCCTCCAATAGAACTTTCTGCAGTGACGGAACCAGCCTATATTTGTGCTGTCCAATATGTGCCTACTGAGTACTTGAAGTGTGGCTAGTGTGGCTGAGGAGCTGAATTTTTTAAAATTCTAATTAAATTTAAGTGGCTATACATGGCTCATGGCTACCACATTGGACTGTGTAAATCTAGAGAGTAAACATAGAAGGAACAAGTCATTTTGTAAGATCACCAATGCTGTTTGAACATGTGAACACAAAAGCCATAAAAGTAGGATAAAGTCAAACGTTTCAACTGTTCATGCTTCTAGAAACTGACATGATATAGTGTATGCAATACTCATAAAAAATGTTTTTTGTACTGGAGAAAGCAGAGAGATTGAATTTATACACAAACACATAAACATACACTTAAAGGGAATATTTTGGATAAATTTATTTTAAACCAGATTATCTGGATAATTATCTCAATTTCTCCTTTTGCTTTGGTTCATATTAATATGAGGAGTTCTCTGCACCTTGCCCTTCCAGAGTCCATGGCAGGCGTTACTAATCAACACAGCACTTCTTCGTCCTGAGCCCAGTGGGACCTTCCAATCCTCAACTAGACAGTGAAGGCAGGTATGACCCATACTGACATGTGAGATATGTGAGATAACATGTGACATGTGAGATAAAGCCCATTTTCCACCCTGGATTTGGATACATTCTTTTAAAGGAATACTTGGGTAATCTGGAAAGAAGAATACCAAGTTATGTAATAAAATGATAAATATATTTAAAGCTAGAGAAGGCTTAAAGAGATGTCTTACTTTTCTTGGATTTGAGTTTCTTGAATTTGAGTTACACATGCACCATATCTGCTGCATGTCTTCTGATTACCCCTTCTAGATCCAATGGTCACCCTTCTCCTCCTAGCTCTGTGCCCTGGGAGGCTGACCTGTGGACTGCTTCCTTGCCCTGGGCTTCCTGTCCTGGGCTTCCTGTTGGAATTGGCCAGTTGGAGGCACCAGCAGGAGATCTGGCAATCAGATAAGAGTGAAATTGAAGTATTTATTCCCCTGACTCCCTTCCTGTGGGGACATTGTGGACTATCTGGGTCCCCATACTGTGAGTCATAGCCCCTGCCTCCTGTTAGGGACCCTCTCTTCACAATTCTCTCTCTCCTTGGAAACGGCTCCTTCCCATTGCCTCTTCAGGCCTAGGGACAGTAAGGGGAGTACAGCTATTTCTAGCCCCTAGTGCTACTCTATTTCTTGTTTCCCCATACCGAGACCACTTCTCTGAAAAGAGTCTCTTTATCATAAACTCTCTTCATATTACACAATTTGAGTGTGCCATTATTTTCTGCTGGGACTTTGTCTCAGGTATCTGTGAAATAATATCTAGATGCTCTCTCTGGGCCTTTCTTCTTAAAGACAATTGTTACAGGGATAATTGAGGACACTGCTGTTTAAAGCAGTTGTTTAATCTCACTGCCTTACCAGACACCAACTCAGACCCCTCCGGGGTGAGTCATTCTATCTGTGTGGGTAGGGTTAAACTCCCCAAAGTGTAAGAAAGATTATCTTGATAATGGTGACAGAATTTTCTCAAAAGTCCAAGTGCATGGGCCCCAAATAAAATAAACAACCAAGAAGGCCTGTGCATTTAGATGCCTTGGGCAGTGACCCACAGCTCAGCCCCTCCTTTCTGGGCAGGATGTGGTCAGAGTACTATACACGGTTAAGAAATTTCCCTTCTGAGCTTCTTTATCCTGTATTTGGTGTGGATGAAATTGATTCCAAGTAATACCTAGAAGTTGAGTGCAGAATTAGTAGAAGAGTTTTGGAAGAATCAGGATAGCATATTAATTTTCTTCTGCCCCACAGATTGTTAAAAGTGGTTCTTAGCAGGGCTCCCTTCCTTTATTTTGGACTGGCTTTCTATGGCATGAAATGTTAGATGGGGTACCCTCCGGGACTCTTGCCTTTCCAGTGTCATGCTCATAAAAGTGCTAAAACCCCTTCTCTCCCAGATGTCCTTCACACCCTGAAATACCTTGCTGCGCAGAAGTTCTGTCACATTTCCAGAAATCCCCATTATTAGCATGATAACCTTAAAGGTATTACAGAGTGGTCCGTTTTGCTGGGTTAAGGCATCATTTTGTGGGAAAGGGGGCATTACATATCAGCCAGATGACGTCAGGATTAAATGTATATGGTTTAACCTATTACCAACTAGTATCACATGCAGGGAGAAAAGAGAAATGGGAGTCCTGGTTGGGAAGGAGGTAAGCAAAGGTGTGAGGCATACAGAATCACTCAGCAATGGCAGACCCCCTAGGGACAGCACAGTGGGAAGTTAGGTGACTAGAAAGCACTGGATGCCTGAGTGTGCCTGGGTGTGATTAACATTGTCATCAAAGATGAACTCTACTGAAACATGACAACACAGTCTATGTAAAGTGTTCAGGTCAAAACTTAATAAATATATTTCCTTTCCTGCTTCATTCATAATGTGGCTGAAAACTGTCCCAGATAGGAGATTGTCAAAGGATACCTAAGGATGTGTCTGATCTTGAAGAACTAAACTGTTATGATAACTCAGAAGCCAGAGTGGCAATCATCTGTCAGCTGACTGATTAATTGGTAGTGGTTGCGTGAAGTGTTGTGTTGATAAGGAGTGTGAGGTAGCATCCAGTCTCAACGAATAAGAATGACGTTGTTGATTAGCGATAGGCTCATGGGCTTAATAGGGGGAGGTGATGCATGTGCCGCACATTTGCCAAGCCTAGCAAGGGCCTTTTGCCCCTTTAATCCGTAATCAAAATGTAATTTCGGGGTGTTCAAGGGCCTTAGACTAGTTTCGGAATCCCTAGTATCTCCATCCTGGGAGTTTACTGTCACTGGATCAGTATATGCATGGAAGGCGTATATGCAGGAAACTTTTCATTTCCTCCTATGATTATGTCTATATTTTGGGTTAGATGCCAGTGGATGGTTTGAGGATTTAGGCTGAGGTCTGATGGCCCAAGAGGCTTGGTCTCCAAAAGGAGTGGCTGATGAGGAGCATATCTTCATACGCTTGTTTTCTCATTTCATACTCCTAAGCTAGGTCAGGTCTGAGAGAAGCCCTAGGAGTCATCCTTGACTCCTCTCTTTCCCTCATTCCCCGTCCAACCTGTCAGTAAGACCTGACAGAATATATGCGGATATGACCACTTTTTATCACCTCCACTGTCACCACTCCAGTCCACCCTCTGCCATGTCTTATCTTGCCTGCTATCATAGATTCCCATCTGGCTTCTTGTTCTCACTCTTTCTCCCTTCAGTCTGTCCTCCATGCAGATTTTAAAAACATAAAAAAATGTCATTCACCTGCTTAAAACCCTCCAATGGCTTTCCAACAGACTTGTAGTAAGATCAGAATGCTTTACCGTGGCCTCAAACATCCACACAATCTGTGATCTGGCCCCTTCCTGTCTCTTTGGCTTCATTTCCTGCCACTCTCTTCCTCTGTCCTGCTCTTCCAGCCACCCTGGTCTCCTTTCTGTTCCTCTGTCTTGCCAAGCTCATTTCCACCTTGGCCCCTTTGCCAGGTATGTTCTCCCCATAGATCTTCACGTGGCTTTCTCTCTCATTCATCCAGGTCTCCTTCGAATGTTACCTTCTTACTTGGCCCCTTTATCTGCAGTGACACCCCTTCCCCATGTTACTCCCCGTTTTCTAACTATTTTTTTATGGTGTTGTTCGTTACTACTGGATATTATGTTAAATATATTTTTGTTTATGTGTAGATTTTGTCTCTTTCCTCTGGAATATAAGTCTTTGAGGACAGCGACTTTTATTCGTTTATTGTTGTATCCCAATGCCTAGAAGAATGTCTAGAACATAGTACATATACAGGAAATATTTGTCAAAAGGATGAATGGATTGTTGAAAGTAAGGGGTCTTCTTTAGGCCGCAGGATTGCACATCAAGTCATGTGGAAGCTCAAGACAGTGGTGCCTGGGGAGATGAGGCAGGAATCCTCAGCAAGGAGTGTGGCACCTGAGGCTAGGTCCAGACAGCTGATGGTGACGGCTGATGCAGGAGCCATAAGGCAGCAGAGCCATCAGAAAGCACAGAGCTTCCAGGGAATTGTGAATCAATGCCAGAATCCAAGTGAATGATCATTACAGCAGCTGTGAGTTCCTTGCACAAAGAAGTTCACACTGAGGCACTTTCTGTCTCAGGTGGAAAGCTTCCTAAATGCTTATGGTTGAAACAGGGGCCACAGTGTAGGGCTTGAGTAGGGTCTGAAGTTGAGCTGAATTCAGAGATGGTAAACTGATTAATCCAAAGAGGTAGGTGATAGAGGCTTACCTGCCAGGAAACCATCATTGATCAATCCATTTAATTCTGTGGAGTATGGGGAGAGACTCAAGCCTTCCAAAACCATCTCCCCACATACTATAACCCACACCTTGCAGATACCCCCCCGCAAAACACAATTCTTTAGGGGAGATGTCATGGTGCTGACAGTCCCCCAGAGACCAGTGGATTCTGTGGCCCACTCACTTCTCATTTCGGGGAACTCCACTCAGCAGCAGGGGCCTCTGTGCAGGCTGGGAATCCCCACTGCAGCAGCAGTCACTGTGGGGTTGAGCTGCAAACTGCTTTTCAGATTTAGCACACAACTTCATGAGGAGGCAAAGTTGTGTCGTCTCTGATGAGAACCAAAGCCAGTGATGCTGAAATATCTAGGAAATGGGAAGATTATTTCTAGAGGTTGGAAGCAAATGCTCAAGCTGGAAGTGTAGCAGGCACTGGCCTTTGTGTGTCCCCATCCCCAATTCTATTTGCCCATTCCTGATATCTGTGTAGAAAGAAGTACATTGTTGTGTGTTCATAACTCAGCTCGTCATCTGAGGGTAAGTAGAAAAGAGACTTGGCATGGCTTTCAGAGGAAGTAAGGTTCTTCTCCCCCACCAGGCTCCTAAGTAAACCACTTAGGCCTTTCATGACTCAGAAACCACAGACCCCACAGCCAACATGCATCTATTCATTCTTGTCTACAAATATTGATTGAGACTCTATTGTGTGTGACTAACACAGTGCTTGGGTTGAGGACGTAACGGTAAAATAAGATTCACTCTCTCCCCTCAAAAGTACTTAATCCCACTGTAGTGTGGTACATTCTACAGCATGGAGGGCAATGTAATCTAGCAAGGAACGTAAGCTGAGTTTTTTTACTATCTGTATGACCTTGGACAAGTCACTTCCCTTCTCTGAGTTTCAGTTTTCTCATCTATATTTCAAGGAAATTACCCATATTATGGGATTTAATAAAGTAATGCATGTTAAGTGTTTAGCTCATGTGTCAATAAATGTAAGTTATGATTCTGGTTATTATTTTATGGTAAGAGTGGGGAATGCTGTGGCACATTTATATATTGAAATATCATATTTCTAGGCAAATATATTTATGTTCAGGGCCATGCCTAGAAAAAATTAGAGATTGGAGATATCATATTTTTTACTATCTGCCCGAGAGCCCCTCTATCCAACTCTGTCTCCCTCCCCTTTCCTGGAAGCCCTGTGTGCTCTGGATCTTCCTCTGATTTTCCCTGTCAGTGCTTCTCTCAGTAGATTGACAGACTGGAAGGAATGCAAGCAAGATATGCATGTCACATTATCATTGATTTAGATCATTGCCCTTCCTGGAGATTTTCACATCTCACCCAAAGAGTGGTGTCATTTCAGGTATCAGTAAAAACTGCCTTTTCTGGAAGTAATGAAAGAGTTTGGTATCTGTGCAAGGAGAGACAGATAGATTGATGGACTGGTCCCAGAAACAGATTCATGAATACGTGGAAACTTGGTTCATAACAGAGATGGCAATACAAATCTGCAGAGAAAGAAAGAACTATTCAAGTGCTGGAATAATTGGCTGTGGAAAAAAAAAAATTATCCCTACCTCATGCTATATACACAAGCAAATTCCAGATGGAATTAAGGCCTATATATTAAAAGGAAAGTTTAAAACTTTGAGGGGAAAGCATAGAGAACTTTTAAACATAGGGAACTATGTCTCAAAAGGTATACACCAAAGGGAAGAGGTTTTAAAATATGATTATATTGAAATATTACACTTCTTTACCAACAAAGACACAATAAGCAAAGGTAAAATACAAGCTGCGGACTGAAAGAAGATACTTATAATTCTTGTAAGTAACATTCTTAATGAAAATTTGTATTTTTGATTCCTACAAATCAGAAAAAAGATAATCCAAGAGAAATGGACAAATAATATGAAACTGGACAGTGCAGGAAAAAGAAAAAGAAACTCAGTCTCATTAATAACAAGGGAAATTCAAATTAAAACCATATTGTGATACCATTTTACACTCCCGAGGTTGACCAAAAGGATAATATCTGATAAAACCAATTTGCCAAGGATATAGGGAAACAAGCATTCTCACACCTTGCTGGTGAGAATGTAAATGGGTAAGACTACTCTAGAGAGCACATTGGCAATACCTATCAAAGTTGGAAGTGTCTATATCCTAAGACCCAGCTATTCTACTTGTAGGTATATAACCTAGAAAATCTCTTGCACATATATACAAAGTGCCAGGCACAAGAATGTTCATTGCATCATTTTTGTAAAGGCAAAAAATTGAAAACTTTAAACTTCAATAAAAGGATGGACAAATAAGTTGTGAATTAGTCATATAATGCAATCCTGTACAGCAGTTAAAATGAATGAGATAGAGCTACATGTACTAATATGGATCAGTCTCTAAAAGATAATATTAGAGTAGAAATATCAATCTGTAGAAGGATCTGAATTATATATACCATTTAGGTAAAATTTTAAAAACCAAACTTTATGTCATTTACATTATATATTTATTTTATGTTACATTATATCTTTATTATATGTTTATATGTGATATATGTTGCTTATGTTATGTATTTATTACATATGTACATCTAAATCATATACTTAAGAAAGCACATGTATGTTGTTTATGTAAAAATACATAGGGGAAGTATCAAAAACAGGCACGGGCAGGACAAATATCAACTGGAGGACAGTTTGGAGATGGAGGAAAGAAAAGGGGATGGCGGTGGTTTGGTGTGGGAAGGCTTAAAAAAGATTTGAACCAAATATGATAAAATGTTATTGCTAAATCTAGGTGGTTGATAGTATATACACAAATGTTTATACATTTCCTTAGGTTTGATGTTTTAAAATTTAAAAACAAATGAAAAAGAACTGGTTCTCTTTCTTGATGCTGAGGCTGACCTTCCTTATAGCTTTTCCAGTTAGCTTTCCAAGTAGATAATAAGTGTGGGGGTCGATTTATTCCTGACAGTACCTTGTGGATTTGCAATACGTGGTTTGACTCTTCGTCATGTTCTCTTCTTTGCTGGAGACCAGGTTTATCTATGTAAGGGATGCCATGTGTGGGTGTTCCTTACCTTCACAAAGGTGCTGCTGGCTGAGAGGTGAAAGAGCCTGAAGTGCAGTCTGTGCTCTGCTTCCCAGGCTATGACCCCTGGCACAGGGCTGCATCCCTTGTCTGGCTGCATCCAACCAGAGTGGGCATCTTTTGCTAACTCAGATGCCTGGGGAGAAGACTTGTTTCTAATTTGATTATGTAGTAGGTGGTGCCTTTTTCTATTTGTACAAAAGCATTCTAGACTAAAAGCAGACCTGACCTAGGATATTAAGGCCGCACCTAGGGTTTCCCACCCATGTTGGGGTAGGTATTAACTAAGTTGTTGAGAGTAAGGTCGAAAACATGCTTACGCTGCCTAAGACAGCCAGACAGAGGGTGGAGGAGGATCCAACTTGTTTACTAGTCTCTACTGCAGTTAACATTCCTCAACATTCCTTAAGTCTGCAGCACATGGGAGCAAACCAGGTCCTATTAACCTTCCCCCTCCTAACCAAGAAGCACTCATGTGAAAACCACCTGCAAATTTTTAAATAAATTTGTGGGCATTTTCTGATGACCTTGAGTGGGAAAGCGTGGTTGATGAATGATGAATTAGTCCTTGGCTGGGAAGGCAGACATAGGTGCTGGATAGCAGCTATTTGAGGTGAATTGTTATGACTGAATTGATTTCACCAGTGTGTTTACTTAGCATCTGCTTTGGATTAGGTATTATGTAAGCCAGACCATAAAATAATCTTCACAAAGCTAATAAATTAATGGTACTTAGGGACACAACACATCTCCATATCCATTCCCTGGCTTGGGAGAATGATAGTGATAACCCTCACTCTTCATATGTATCTCTGGAACAGCAGGAGATAGGAGATGAACAGTGAGCTATTAGGTGCAAAACAAACAGGTATTTATATTCTGTGCCCCCAAAGCTGCAACAAATCTTTTAAGAAATTTGTATTGATACTACCTTGAAGATGATACTTATTGGATCAACACATTATGATTGATTCATTCTCTCTGTATAAAGATACAGCTGTAACTTAAAGTTAGTACAGTCCAGATTCTGTAACTATCAGATTCATTCAGTGGTCCATTTTTCCTTCCAACCAGTCATCCAAGAAACATCGGTTGAATGCCTACTGTGTGTTAGGTGCTAGGGATAGAAGATTGAATAATAAATTGTTTCTTCTCTCAAGCAAGTCAGATGCTCAGATAAATTACACTCCAATGTTTTAAGGGCAGTAAGAGAAAGGAACCCAGGAGACTGTGAGAAGCCTAACTCAGCAGCTAGTGAGGGTATGTGTGTGAGTCAGGGAGGACTTCTTGGAGGAGGTGATGTCTAAGCTAGATTCAAAAGGCTGAGTAGGGTCTGCTGTAAGGAAGGACATTTCAGGTAGAGGAAGCAGCCTGATCAAAGGTACTATAAATGGAATCTGTTGGTTTTTTGTCCACCCAGATGCCATTTTTCTTTTCCTGGATAACCCTTTGGGGAATTACCCCTCGTCTATATGGAGCTGTCTTGGTGGAACTGCTGGTGCTCTGAAATCTAAGCTTGAGGCAACTGAGCCAACCTAGGTCTGTGGAACTCTCTTGCCCAGGAATTTGATTCTTCAGTCCAGTTATTGCAAAGAAAGAAAATGGTTGTTGCAGAGCCCTGAAAAGATTGTTCATAGCTTCTACTACATGGATCCCAGACGTGTTCTGGTTCTCAACTTTTCCATGTCTGATTCTGTAGTTTTCCCTTCAGTTCTGTGAACTGTCTCACATCCTTCCAATAAAATCTTTTTTGCTCATTATCCAGAATCAGTAGCTGTAGCTTGCAGCTACAAAACCCTAACTGACAAAAGAAAAAAAAAAAATCAATGGTGGAAGCTATAAATAGAAGTTTAGGAAGTCTACTCTATCTTCCACAGCTCCTTCAGAAAATTTTCTAAACTCTTCAGAGGTAAGAGGTAAGAAAGAGGAGAAGGAAGGAAGGGAGGGAGAGAGGGAGGGAAGGAAAGAAAGATAGATTAATTTATCAATCACGCTGTGACCAGGCATCTTCCCAGATAGATGCGTGATAGGAAGTACATTCCTGAGAATGGCTGGGTTTGCAGGGAGAAACCCATTGGTATCATTTAAATCTCTGCCACTGGCCGGCCTCTGTCTCTTCTTCCACAGAATAGCTATTGCATACAGCATTCAGGAGAAAAGAAACTGTTTGATGCTGCTTCACACAGAACCCAGCAGGAATCCACCAGAGACCACTCTGCATTGACAGTTTACCCAGCTGGCCCTCAGGGTAGAAATGTGGATGACAAGGATGTCAGATTTTGAGTCTGCAGCTGGCTGAGCTTCTTAGCTTCTAGCCCATAAGTCCAAGATCTATTATTGAAGTGGAAACAATTAAAAGCTCTGGCTTTTTCATTGTATTGTAATTACAGCAACATCTCTGATACAAATTATGACTCATTTACTCTTCAAGGTAATTAGCATCTGGACCACCACCAAGCAAACCCTTTCTAGGCTGCAGAGGGGTGTCACGTGGTGCCCTCAGAAAGCTGGAGACTCCAGTTCATGAAGGAAGAGGCTTTGCTCAATGTAGGAATGAGGGGAGGGTTCCCCTCTTCATAGATGTGGCATCTCATTGAAAATACTTGGTTCTCCTGGGATGTTATTGGTAGTTACAAAGCTTTATTGTTATTTTCATTATTGTGTATATTGCTATTATCAGAATTTCCCTGCAAAATGACCTTGGTAGTTTAGCCTGCAGGGAAGTGCCTTATGAATTTATGTGAATTCTTTTCACTTAAATTAAATTTTTGCTTTCTTTTCCATTTCCCTGTTGGAGACAACCAATGGAGGACTTCCTGTGACAGATTTATACAAAGTAGTGTCTGAAAGAAAGCAATCAATCACAAATTCTGTAGTAGTTTTGGGAGAATCAGAATTTTCTCTCTTATGGTGAATACTGGCTCAAATACTCTTGAGTTATTTCTAGTATCAGTCACAACTCTTGCCAATGACAGTTTCCAGGCGTGAACTGGCTTAAGCATAATGGAGAATTTACTGGTTATTGAAAACTCAAGATTCTGATTTTGCTTTGACTGGATTTGGAGTTCAAGTTTCTCTCCTAGTGACTCTTCCCTCTCCTGTGTTGGATTCATTTCCACCTCATACCCCCAGAAGCTCCAGGTTTATCCCATCACAAGGGTGAACCCATCAGAGGAGAGCAAACATTTTGACCCAGAATTTCCTGCCAGCTCTGTAAAATTCACCATATTGGATCAATTTAGGTCAGATGCCCACCCTTGCAAGAAACACCATGACCAGGAAGGGCCATGATCTCATTGGCTTGTGCACAAGGTAAAGGTGGAATCTTACACCCTGTGGGGCTGAAAGTCAGGGAGGATGGCTCACCACAAACAAATCAGTGAACAAACAGTCCTAAGAAATCAGTGCTGTTGTAGGAAGAAAGGGAAATAGTTGCTGGAGAGGAAATTTTCAAATGCCCATTGCACCTCTTTATAGTCTGAGGCACCTCTAACTGTAATCTGAAGACCCCAAGGATAACAGAGGCAGTGGGGTCTTTGCCCTGAGGTATTGCCTTAATCTCTTCCAGCAAACTACAAAGATTCTTAGATTCTTTTAAACCCAGACATCCATGGAGAGGCAGTCACAGCCATAACCCTGTTGTGAGGGATAAACTAGCATGTAATAAGCAGGTTTGTTCTGAAAAAAGAGATCTTCCAGTTGCTTGCAAATCTTCGCAGAGCATATTAAAAAGAGTTTAATAATTATTTTTTCTGAAGGAATTTTGGGATATAGAATTATACGATCTAATAGCTTTTAGACAGGCTCCTGAAAATAACTAACAAGAACTCCCATTGACCAAAAACCTACTCCATGCCAGGCTTGGTAATAGATGCTTGGTTAATTATTTCCGACAACAACCCAGCCCACTGGGGAAGATACTGTCATCTCCTTTACAATCCAGATGAAGAAACTGCAGGTCGGAGGTTAAGTAATTTTCTGGGGCCAGCAAGGATCCAAGCCCCACCCTGTTTAACCTCGGAGCTCCAGGCATTAACAGCCAAGCTACATTCTCTGTGAGATTATACGTGCTGAGAAAATCCAACTTCCTTTCATAAGAGAGCAGCAAAGATGAGAAAATTTTTCCTCTGTAGTGTTAGGATGCATTTTTTTTTTCTTTTAGGATGCATTTTTATACCTTTTGCCATAGGAAAGGGAGAATAGTACTAACATTTCTGGAGCATCAGCTGGATTTGAGCCACTGAGAGTAAAGGGAAAAATGCACTGTAGCCTATTTGAAAATGAGTTTTGAGTGATTTCCAAGGCCTCTTATTAGATCCAGTTTATGCACTGAAGTGTACATAACAGCAATCAGTGCCAGTGAGAGTGCTGGAGGTCAGCATTGGCAGACACCACCTGGCTCTCCACCTGCCTAGCAGTGACTCCCAAGCACTAATGAAATGATGCCAAAAAGCTGCCCTGACTCACTCCTGGAGGCTGTCCACACCAGCCTCTGCCACCCCCGCTCCACAGAGACCACATTTACTAAGATCACTGAAGATCCTCTCACTCCTAAACCTACTCAGAAATTCTTCTCTGTGCCTCTTTCTGGTCTCTGTGGTGCTTGATCTGATGGACCACTTCTTGAAGCTCAGTATCCTTTCCAGCAAGCAATAACGTCGCTGCTGGGCTGTCTTCTCTTTCCGGACATTTCTAAGGCATTTCTCATAATTCGTAGGAGTTCCTAAGTGTTCCATCTGAGGTTGATGACTGTGTTAATGACAAAACAGGACCTGAGCAGTTCCACTTGTCCCTGTGTGTTCAGTATGCAGGAATTCCATCAGATAGGTTCAACAGGAAATCTTAAGAATTATAGAAATGGCCAGACTTCTGCATAAAGGTTGTCCAAAAAGAGTTCTTGACACACATATCTATTTATAACCCTTTGCCCCATTGTAAACCTGCTGTAGAACTATGTTTATGTTTTGAAATTTGATATACAGATTTTTGCCATCAATTTGAGGCAAGCACAGTACATCTTCCCTCACTTTTGCTCTAAGAATCTACCATTGTCATAGCTTTTTGGTTGTGATGAAATGACCATGTTTATCTTGGTTGTACATTGAATCACCTTGGTACTCTGGTACTCACTTCTTTTGCCTTGACTTAAATCTTAGTTAAATCCTGGTTTGCTCCCTTCTCCTGTCTTCCACATGACTGTATCAGCATCAGTCAGGAAAACAGAAATTATACCAATTCTTTAAACAAAGAGAATTTAATAAAGAATTAGTTAAACAGGTATTGGAGGACTGAAAATACACAAAGGGGAATACTGAAGTATCACAGAAGTCTTGGCCACAGGAAGCAGCTAAGAGAACAGAGGGGAGAGGTAGGGATGATTGGGAACCTAAAAGCTTAGTAAAGGGGAGTGAAGACCAAGGCCACTGAGGAGGGGCCGTGGCCAGCTGATGCAGGTACCTATGAGGGAGTTCTGAGAGGGTAGAAGAAACTCTGGAAACAGAACCAACAGCTGTTGCTAGGATAAATGCCACAGATTAGAAACAGAAATGAAAAGCAAAACAGGAAAGAAATATCCCTTCTCCCATCCCCTCTAGTCTCCTTCTTCTGCCCCCATGAGTCACACCTTAAAGACTTCAGCTGGCAAGGGTGAAATATGGTTTGATGGATTTGAGCCCTAGCATCACAAAGCAGAGCACAGGAGAGTAGATTGCAGCCAAGAGATAAGAGCTTAATAAACACACACCTCTGACAGCCCCATTCACCCATTCCCTCTCACTACGGTCTTTGAACTTTTCTTTAAGAAGCATCATTTGCTCAGAATTTTCATTCCCCAAGCCTGCCAAGTCATTATTCCTAGTCATAAAAAGTCCTAAATATCCATTTCTTTCATGAGATCTTTCTTGACCAGAGAAAAAAGGAAGGTTGTCCTTGCACATTGTCTTCCATACACTGCCCTTCAGCATTATCTGCCAATGTTTACAGTGATGAAATCCTTACTTTACATCTGTGTTTCCTTTGTGGTTGAAGGGTGTCTGTATATTTGTTGTTGTGGGAATGACTGAGTATAGGGGTACCTCGTTATATTGCGCTTCGCTTTATCATGTTTCACAGCTATTGTGGGGTTTTTGTTTTGTTTTCATTTGATTTTTTTCTTTGTTTTGTTTTGTTTTTACCAAACTGAAGATTTTTGGCAACCCTGCATCGAGCAAGTTTATCAAATGTATTGGTGCCATTTTCCAACAGCATTTGCTCACTTTGTGTCTCTGTGTCACATTTTGGTGATTCTCACAATATTTCAAACTTTTTCATTATTATTATATTTGTTATGATGATCTGGGATCAGTGATTTCTGATGTCACTACTGTAATTGTTTTGGGGCAGCAGGAACTGCGCCCATATAAGATGGCGAACTTAATTAATAAACGTTGTGTGTGTTCTGAGTACTCCACTGAACGGCTCTTCCCTGTCTCTCTCCCTCTCTTGAGGCCTCCTTATTCTCTGAGAGACAACAATATTCAAATTAGGCCAATTAATAACTCTGTCATGGCCTCTAAGTGTTCAAGTGAAAGGAAGAGTCACATGTCTCTCTTTAGGAAAGGAAGAGTTGCTCTTTAAATCAAAAGATAGACATGATTATTAAGCTTAGTGAAGAAGGCATGTCGAAAGCTGAGATAGGCTGAAAGCTAGGCCTCTTGTACCAGTTAGCCAAGTTGTGAATGCGAAGGAAAAATTCTTGGAGGAAATTAAAAGTGCTACTGCAGTGAATACATGAATGATAACAAAGTGAAACAGCCTTATTGCTGCTATGAAGAAAGTTTTAATGATCTGGATAGAAGATAAAACCAGTCACAACATTCCCTTCAGCCAAAGCCGAACCCAGAGCAAGACCTAACTTTCTACAGTTATGTGAAGGCTGAGAGAGGTGAAAAGCTGCAGAAGAAAAGTTTGAAGCTAGCAGAGGTTGGTTCATGATGTTTAAGGAAAGAATCATCTCCATAACATAAAAGTGCAAAGTGAAGCGGCAAGTGCTGATGTAGAAGCTGCAGTAAGTTACCTAGAAGATCTAGCTAAGATAATGAAGGTGGCTATACTAAACAACAGATTTTCAGTGTAGATGAAACAGTCTTATATTGAAAGAAGATGCCATTTAGGACTTTCACAGCTAGAGAGGAGAAGTCAATTCCTAGCTTCAGAGATTCAAAGGACAGGCTGACTCTCTTGTTAGGAACTAATGCAGCTGGTGACTTTAAGTTGAAGCCAATGTTCATTTACCATTCCAAAAATCTGAGGGCCCTTAAGAAATATGCTGAATTGACTCTGCCTGTGCTCTATAAATGAAACAACAAAGCCTGGATGACAGCACATCTGTTTACAACATGTTTTACTGAATATTTAAAGCCCTGTATTGAGACCTATTGCTCAGGAAAAAAATTTCTTTCAAAATACTACTGCTCATTGATAATGCATCTGTGCACCCAAAAACTCTGATGTACAACGAGATTAATGTTGTTTTCATGCCTGCTAAGACAACATCCATTTTGCAGGCCATGGATCAAGGAGTAATTTCAACTTTCAAGTCTTATTATTGAACAAATACTTTTCATAAGGCTATAGCTCCCATAGATAGTGATTCCTCTGATGGAAATCAAAAACATTCTGTAAGGGAGTCACCATTCTAGATGCCATTAAGAACACTTATGTGATATTATACATAGAAAAATCCTACAGATGCCACCAGAAAACTGCTAGAGCTAATCAATGAATTTGGTAAAGTAGCAGGATACAAAATTAATGCCCAGAAATCTCTTGCATTCCTATATACCAACAACAAAAAATCGGAAAGAGAAATTAAGGAAACACTCCCATTTACCACTGTAACAAAAAGAATAAAATACCTAAGGAATAAACCTACATAAGGAGGCAAAAGACCTGTATGCAGAAAACTATAAGACACTGATGAAAGAAATCAAAGATGATACAAACAGATGGAGAGATATACCATGTTCTTGGATTGAAAGAATCAACGTTGTGAAAATGACTATACTACCCAAAGCAATCTACAGATTCAGTGCAATCCTTATCAAATTACCAATGGCATTTTTCACAGAACTAGAACAAGAAATTTTACAATTTTTATGGAAGCACAAAAGACCCTGAATAGCCAAAGCAATCTTTAGAAAGAAAAACGGAGCTGGAGGAATCAGGTTCCCTGACTTCAGACTATACTATAAAGCTACAGTAATCAAGACAGTACTGGCACAAAAACAGAAATATAGATCAATGGAACAGGATAGAAAACCCAGAGATAACCCCATGCACATATGGTCACCTTATCTTTGATAAAGGAGGCAAGAATATACAATGGAGAAAAGACAGCCTCTTCAATAAGTGGTGCTGGGAAAACTGGACAGCTACATGTAAAAGAATGAAATTAGAACACTCCCTAACACCATACACAAAAATAAACTCAAAATGGATTAAAGACCTAAATGTAAGGCCAGACACTCTAAAACTCTTAGAGGAAAACATAGGCAGAACACTCTATGACATAAATCACAGCAAGATCCTTTTTGACCCACCTCCTAGAGAAATGGAAATAAAAACAAAAATAAACAAATGGGGCCTAATGAAACTGAAAAGCTTTTGCACAGCAAAGGAAACCATTAACAAGACAAAAAGACAACCCTCAGAATGGGAGAAAATATTTGCAAATGAAGCAACGGACAAAGGATTAATCTCCAAAATATACAAGCAGCTCATGCAACTCAATATCAAAAAAAAAAAACAACCCAATCCAAAAATGGGTGGAAGACCTAAATAGACATTTCTCCAAAGAAGACGTACAGATTGCCAACAAACACATGAAAGGATGCTCAACATCACTAATCATTAGAGAAATGCAAATCAAATCCACAACGAGGTGTCACCTCACACCAGCCAGAATGGCCATCATCAAAAAATCTACAAACAATAAATGCTGGAGAGAGTGTAGAGAAAAGGGAACCCTCCTGCACTGTTGGTGGGAATGTAAATTGATACAGCCACTATGGAGAACAGTATGGAGGTTCCTTAAAAAACTAAAAATAGAACTACCATATGACCCAGCAATCCCACTAGTGGTCATATACCCTGAGAAAACCATAATTCAAAAAGATACATGTTGGACTTGCCTGGTGGCACAGTGGTTAAGAATCTGCCTGCCAATGCAGGGGACACGGGTTCAGTCCCTGGTCTGGGAAGATCCCACATGCTGCGGAGCAACTAAGCCCATGTGCCACAACTACTGATCCTGTGCTCTAGAGCCCGTGAGCCACAACTACTGAAGCCCGTGCACCTGGAGCCTGTGCTCCACAATAAGAGAAGCCACCTCAATGAGAAGCCCACACAGCACAACAAAGAGTAACCCCTGCTTGCCATAACTATAGAAAGCCCACATGCATCAAAGAAGACCCAACACAGCCAAAAATAAATTTAAAAAAAAAAAAAGATACATGTACCACAGTGTTCATTGCAGCACTATTTACAATAGCCAGGACATGGAAGCAACTTAAATGTCCATTGACAGATGAATGGTTAAAAGAAGATGTGGCACATATATACAATGGAATATTCCTCAACCATAAAAAGGAACAAAATTGAGTTATTTGTAGTGAGGTGGATGAACCTAGAGTCTGTCATACAGAATGAAGTAAGTCAGAAAGGTAAAAACAAATACTGTATGCTAATGCATATATATGGAATCTAAAAATATGGTACTGATGAACCTAGTGGCAGGGCAGGAATAAAGACGCAGACGTAGAGAACAGACTGGAGGACGGGGGGAAGGGGAAGCTGGGATGAAGTGAGAGAGTAACATTGACATATATACACTGCCAAATGTAAAATAGATAGCTAGTGGGAAGCTGCTACATAGCACAGGGAGATCAGCTCGATGCTTTGTGACCCCCTAGAGGGATGGGATAGGGAGGGTGGGAGGGAGACGCAAGAGGGAGGAGATATGGGGATATATGTATATGTATAGCTGATTCACTTTGTTGTACAGCAGAAACTAACACAACATTGTAAAGCAATAATACTACAATAAAGATGTGAAAAAAAAAAAAAAAACACGTGATTTTGTGATTCATGGGACGGGGATGGAGGTCAAAATATCAACATTAACAGGAGTTTGTAAGATGTTGATTCCAGCCCTCATTGATGACTTTGAGGGGTTCAAGACTTTGGTGGAGGAAGTAACTGCAGATGTAGTGAAAATGGCCAGAGAACTAGAATTACAAGCGGAGCCTGATGATGTGATTGGATTTCTGCAATTTCGTGATAATACTTTAATGGATGAAGAGTTGCTTCTTATGGATGAGCAAAGAAGGTGGTTTCTTGAGATGGAATCTATTCCTGGTGAAGGTGCTGTGAAGATTGTTGAAATGACAACAAAAGATTAAGAATATTACATAAACTTAGTTGATAAAGCAGTGGCAGGGTTTGAGAGGATTGACTCCAATTTTGAAAGATGTCCTACTGTGGGTTAAATACTATCAAACAGCATTGCATGCTGCAGAGAAATCGTTCATGAAAGGAAGAGTCCATCAGTGCAGCACACTTCACTGCTGTCTTATTTTAAGAAATTGCCACAGTCCCGCCCACCCTTCAGCAACCACCACCCTGTTCAGTCAGCAGCCATTAATATTGAGGCAAGACCCTCCGCCAGCAACAAGATTACAACTCGCTAAAGGGTCAGGTGATGGCTAGAATATTTTTGGCAATAAAGTATTTTTTAATAGAGACATGTACATTGTTTTTTAGACATAATGCTATTGCACACTTAATGGACTACAGGATAATGTAAATATAACTTTATATGTACTAGGAAACCAAAAAAAAGTTGTGTGGCTCTCTTTATTTATTGTGATATTGTGATATTCACTTTATTGCAGTGGTCTGGAATGGAATTCAAAATATCTCCGAGATACGCCTGTAGTCACCGCTCAGCTATGTGCAAACTGCTTAATTTTCTTTATGAAAGCACTAATGTTTCACTAAATTTCATCCAAACTGTGAAATTAGGTCTGATCCTAAACATTTTGAGTCACTTATGGTTTAGAATAGTCTCTTTCAAATAAATATTCAATCCAAATCAAGTGTTTTAATTGACCACTGTCCGGTTTAAAACACCAATTTCATGGTTTCTGTCCATTTCTTGAATTTTTCCTTTCTCCCCTCTGGGACCTTGGGCTTGCCTGTACACCTCCATTGCAGGAAGGGGGCAGAAAGAAGTGCTCCTGCAGGTAAGGGTACATGAGTGGAAAGGAAATTGATCAGCTGGGCTGGAGTCAGATTTTTCAACAGGGCCCAGCCATTGGTTTCCTGCTGGTCTGCTCTCAGATGCTGGTGATGCCAGCTGTCCTGACAGGTGGCTCTCTTAGCCCAGATGATACCTGCTGGTGCTTTCTCATGGAGCATGTTGATGGACATCAGTTGCTTGACTGGTACACTCTAGCCTGAGAGTGTCAGGGCGCCATTGGGTAGTGCTGCTTCTTTTCTCTCAGCCTTGGAGAGCAGTCTCCAGGGATCCCACTATGCTTCTCCTTCCAACAGTGGAAATCTCTGGGGTGTAGCTAGCTGGCCTCTGCTGCTCTGTCATCCTGTGCCAGTCTCAGGCATTTTACTTTGGGCTCATTTCTCATCCTTCTCCTGCTACCCTCTGTTATCACAAGGGGCTAATCCTATAGGCTATATTGCCCAGGCTCCTAGGTCAGCTGGAATTTGTCCAGATTCAGCAAATGGGAGGGTTGACGGGAGATTGAAGGTTGCAAGTGGCATCGCTGGCAACCCTGGGGTGTCCTCTGTGGCTCCAAAACCACTGGAAGGGTGCTCCATGGTCCCTGGGCCCTGCACACCAAGAACACCACCTCTATCCTTTGTCTCTCCATCACAGAGCTAGTTTTCATTTCTATGCTGCTAATTTCTAGTTTGTCTGTTTGACTCTTGGTTCCTTTACCACCTGTATAACCAATTCCCTGCCTAGTTTCTTTTGTAATAAATACTTAAGTGCCTTATGTTTTTCTTTATGTATAGGCCCAGTCTGGCCTAGATCAATGGGAACATTAGGAACCCCTCCACACTCACCTTGGCTCTATGGAAAATGCAAGGGTGATCTTTGCCAACACTCACTATGCTGCTGTGCCAGGGCAGGTTGGCAGATCCTGTCACCCAGGAAACCTCAGATGAGTAACTGGCTCCAGTTCTAATACTTAGAAAACCACCTAAAATCAGGGGAGAAATGTCCAGGAATTGCAATTTCCCATCCCACTACAAGGTTTGCTGGGGAGAAGGTCAAGGTGGAGGAAGCTCCACAAATGTCCTCCCTCACCTCACTTTTCTTTCCCAGGTGCTTTTATTTTCCAGGTGGAACAGCTGCCAAACCAGTTCTGCCTTGCTCACACTGTGATGGGATTAGGTGGATCTGACTCTGGGACCTCTGTCTTCAGTAACTCCTATAACTTCTGCTTGACCAGTGGATGAGGGGCTAACAGGCTAGTCAGGTAACCTGGGGAAGCAAGAAGGAGCCTCAAAGAATATTTCGTGCCTTATGTTATATATGTACCTATGTAAGACCTGTTCAGAGCCTAAAGTATTAAAGGCATTCCTAGAAAACTGAAGGAGCTGGGGTAAATCGTATCAGGCTGATGTGTTGGATCAAGTTAAATGAATACCAAAGGAAATCTTATAGGGGTAGAAAGACATCACAGGAAGAAAACTTGCAGCCTTGCAGGAACATGGGCTTCCAGAGAGAAGAGAAGAAAGATCTTTTCCTTAATGATACTGTATTCCTGGATATTTCTAATATCATCTGGTAGAAGTCACCTCCTTTCCCAGTGACCTACACCACCATGATGCTAACATATGCTTCCCCGAGAGTAAACTGTACTCTATAGAGATTCATTCATTTTTCTTTTTCATTTCTTGCCCACCCCCAATCTGTCCCCATGGCTTAATCACTAAAAGGTACATTGAAAAGCAGCCTGGCTCCATGGAACCTTAAAATGTAAGTGATTTGGGTAAAACAAAAACAAAACCACTAAACTAAAACAAACAAATCCCATTGGTTCTAATCCTGTATGTTGTGCTAGACACAATGGATTAATACTGTGACACCCACACTTATCAAGTCCAGACCTTGCAGCAACCCCTTTAGTGTTGTTCTTATTGTCTGAAGTTCTCCAACGATTCAGTGTCACCTTTTCTCTTTGGGACCATTAATTTTCATGGTTAGATAGAGATCAATAGTCATAGTTAGAAATCGGCATCTTTGGAGGAGAAATGTGTTGTGCCTCTGTTCATAGATCGGATGGCTCCCCAGTTAAGAAAATGGTGTGCTCTTTCCTGATTGTGTTCATAAGCAGTGCCCTGAGCATTACTTTATTCTGTTGCAAAGATTCTGACAGTCTCTTGTATCTTATCTACCACCAAGTTTTCCTTCCTCTCCTTTCATATTTGATCTCTGAAGTGGAACTTTGTTTAAAAGGCCCTGATATGAGAAAGAATGACCATGGCCAGGCCATTCTTCTTGGGCATGAAGGAAAGTGGTCAAGTAGTCAAACACCCAAGTCAAGGACCCAGTCTAGTGCCTGCCCCTCTAGGGTGTGGCTTTCAAACTAATCAGTCTCAACTGGGGGACTATATGATAGTGAGTATTTTGATCTTACAAAATCTTGGGCAAAGTTGGCAGTCACATCCCTGAGCATGGTCACTGCCTGATGCCTGACTCCGAAGAAGACAGCCCTCGGAGACTCTCTTCTGGGAGGGAGGAATTCACTTTATTTGTTTGTCCTTTCAATAAATATTTGTTACGTGCCAGTAATAGGCCAGATGCTATAAACACAGCATTGAACAAAATTAATAAAAATCTGTGCTCTCAGGGAAATTATATTTGTGTGTGTGTGTGTGTGTGTGTGTAGACAACAAAAAAATTAACCAGGACATTATCTGTCTATCTATCTATCTATCTATTAAATGGTGATAAATATTATCACCATTTAAAAATAAAGCAGGAAAGGTTGTGCCAGGGTATGTGTATGGGAGGAGAGTTGCCTTTTTAAAGAGAGAGGCCAGAGAAGGCATCACTGTCAAGGTGACATTTGATCAGAGACCTAAAGAAAGTGCAGGGATAACCCATGCAGATACTTGCAGGGACAGCAAATGCCAAGTTCCTAGGGTAGAAGCAAGCTTGGTGGACCAGCAAAGAAGTCAGGGTGACCCAAGCCAGATGATTAGAGGAGAGCATGGTAAGAGCTGAGGTCAGAGGTAGTGGGGACCAGATTGTCCAGAGCAAAATCTCTTACTTGGGGTCTACTAGATATTGTTATTTAATATAATAAAGGAATTCTTATTAATCACAAATTTGGACTTATTTAATTTTTGTTCACTGTATTTCATAGTTGGTTTCTTTTTTAATACTATATATTTTATTTTATGCATTTTAAAATGTTATTTTAAGAAGGGATCTGGAGACTTCAACAGTCTGCCAAAAAGATTCACATCACAAAGAAGGTTAAGAATTACTGATGTAAGGCCTTTAAGCCATTGCAGGACTTCGGCTTTTACTCTGAGTGAGATAATAAATAGTTACTCTGGCTGCTATGTTGAGTATAGACTAAAGAGGGACAAGGGTGGGAACAGGAACATCAGTTAGGAAGCTATGACAATAATTCAGGAGAGATATTAAAGGTAGAGCAAACAGGATTTTCTGATGGATTGGATTTGAGCTAAGAGAGAAAAGGAATCAAGGGTGACCATGAGATTTTTGGCTTGAGCAACTGGAAGGATGAAGTTGCTTTCCTTTGAGGTAGGGAACTATGCAGGAGGGTCAGGGAGGAGAGATGAAGAAAATCAGATTTAGTTTTTGGACATCTTATGTTTGAAATGACTATTATATATCCAAGTGAAATTTCATATAGGCAGCTGGAGATATAAGACTGGAATTACTAGGAGCAGTCCAGGCTGGAAATTCAAAGCTGAGAATCATCAGTTTATACCTGGTGTTAAAGCTGTGTGACTGGATGAGATCGTCATCCTGGAAAATGGTACACATGGAGAAGAGATGAGTTTTGATGGCTGTGACCTGGGGCAACCTAAATGTTTAGGATTTGTGAGGAGGAGAAGGAATCAGCCAAGGAGAGTAGCCAGTGATTTAGGGGGAAGTTAGGAGAGTTTGTTGTCCCTGAACCCTAGGGAAGAAAGTGTTTCACAGAGAAGTGATTACCTGCTATATGCTGCTGATAGGTCAAGTAAGATGAGGCCTGAGAGTTGACTGTGGATTTAGCAACTTGGAAGTCATTGGTGACCTAGAGGAGAGTTTTGGCCAAGGACCAGGACCAAAGTCCTATTGGAACAGGTTCAAGGAAGAATAAGGACAGAGGAATTGGAGACAATGGGAATAGAAAATGCATTAAAGAAATTTCCCTCAAAGGGAAACAGGAAATTTAGATGATAGCTGGACAGGAATATGAGGCTCAAATGATTTTTTTTTAAGATGGGAGAAATTTCATCATATTTAGATGATGATAGAAATAATTTTAAAAAGAGACCACACAGATGATTCAAGTGAGATAGAGACCATTGTTAAAGCAGTGTCTTAGGTGATAAGAGATGGGTGGCAACTAGTGGAAGAGCAGAGGAGTTGACCTTAAACAGCACCTGAAGACTTCACCCATAGTAACAGGTGGGAAGGCAGAGTATATGGGCAGAGTATTGTGGGTAGAGGTGGTAGTGAAACATGGAATTTCTCTTCTGATTGCCACTATTTTCTCAAGAGAAATAAGAGACATGGTAGTCAACTAAGAGTAAGAATGGTTGGGGAGAAGAGGTTGGAGGTATGAGAAGAGAGGAAAAGGTGTTGAATGGTTGTCTAGCATTGGGAGACTGAATGGAATTCAAAATGCAGTAGAGTTGCCAGGTAGCATTCAGGGCCCTCTTGGGATTAGTTTCAAACATTTATAATGAATCTATTCATAATGTTATATTTTTATCCAGTCATATTCAAGTCTTTGGATGTAGACCTGAAGTAGGTGAAGAGCTAGATTCAATCAGGGTTGGGTTTCGCCATGTAGGTAAGATGAAGAGAGGACCAAGCAAGAGAACTGGGGGTAGATGCAAGGGAATAATTGATTAACTATGGAATTTAAATAAAATAAAGGAATGAGGCTGTGAAGGTGGTGTAGACAGTAAAAAAGTTGGTAGAACCCAATGGATTGTAGGTTCTGGTATAGAGGGAAATTTTTCAGAGTCAAAGCACTGGAGTGAGAGAGCTAGAAAGATAGGAGGTGGGGGACAAAGAATAGGATGGTTAAGTAGAGATTATGGAAGGGATGTGGCTATTGGTGAGGATTAGGTTAAAGTGTAGCCATGAGAAAGAGGAACTGAGTTAGGGTGGAGAGTAAGATCATCAGAGGGAAGGAGGTGAGCCTCTTGGAAGGATCATCTACTTGGATACTGAAATCACTGAGAGTTAGAATTAGGTCAGGAGTAATGTTGACAATGATAATAATTAAGCCTGGAAATCAAATCTTCACAGAATAGAAATGCTGGTGACCATGGGTCTTTAGATGTCTGCAAGAAGTAGAAGAGTATAAGGTATAGTCTAAGGGTGTAAGTTTTACAGCTGGGGGCTGGGATAGTGATTGTCTGTCAGGGTCAAGGCAATGGCAATGGTCTTTTTAACACTAACTCTCCTCAGCTGTGTCTCTGGGCGATTTCTTCATCAAGTGGGTAGATAGAGGAAGAGTAAAATTACCTTTGTCTTTTTGTTTCAGGTAGATTTTATATTTTTTGTCTTAATTTTGATGGTTCATCTACTTTTTCATTGTTCATTTCATTGTGACACCATTCTGGCCAATGAAATACAAGCAGAAGTAACTGAGTGAGGTTTCTGAGAAAGTTTTTCCTTTCCTGAGAAAAAGAGACAGACTCAGCAATCATTTCCCTTTTACCCCTTGCCCTTCCTGCCTCTTTTCCTTTTAGCAAAGCAGATGGTCAGTCTCAAGGTGCAGGAATCATCTTGTAATCGTGACAAGTATGAAGCACCAAGTATGCCTACACACAAAAGGTGGGAGAACAGAAAGTAAGAGTCTGGGTCCCCATTGCCATTGTTGAGCTACTGCCCAGCCCTCGGCTTCTACCTCTGGAAGTTGTCCTTGTCACATGTTCTTGTCATGTGAGACAAATCCCTCTTCCTTGAGGCCAGCACATTAATTTGGATTTCTGTTATTTGTAACTTATCGCTTCTGTAACTCATAAAGCTACTTTCTTATGAAGATAGAAATGCTGGTCAGTTGGATTTAAGAGGGAATTTCACAGACTTACATGAGTAACTATTTTGATACAACTGTCAATCAAAAATGTTTGTTTGACTCTACCTCTTCTTTAAGTTACCGCCTTACTTTGCTGTCAGATATCTTGTTTGAGTATCCCACTCATGCTTTCTCTACTCCTTCACCTTTCACCATGCACCAGGCCACTAGAGTTGATCTCTAGATAACTCCCACAGAAACTGTTATAACTAAGATTATTGATGACCCCATAGCATCTTTTTTGGTCCTTATCCCTCTTTAAACCTTTATAGGGATGTCTCAACTGGCCATTTCCTCCTCTCTTCCTTCATGGGCTTCTGCAATACCATTCTTTTCTAGTAGAAGTTCTCAGCTTCTGAATTATTTTCTTGATCCTTTCATAGCTCCTTGTCATCTGCCTCTCACTGTTTCTTCTCCAGTGTACTCCCCTTAGTCCTCTCCCTCTATCCTCCCAACCTCTTCCCCTTCTTCTTTCACTCTAGGTCTTCCCAGGATGATTTCATATACTACTAGGTCTCTACCTGCTTTCAAGAGTTCAATAATTTATAAATTTATAATTTCATTCCACACCTCTCACTAGAGCTTTAGATTGCTATTTCTAACTGCAATAGAGCAAGGTGCAGAACACCTTACTTCAAACATTACTTAACCAAAACTGGATTTAATCATCTTTTCCAGAAATCCTACCTATTCTTTCCTATTTTGTTTCTTTTTATCATCACCATCCATCCAAGTACCCAAGCAAGGAGCTTTGAAAACAGCTTCAACCCTACTTTCTCTTTCTCTCATTTTTTCACATCTGATTAGTGAACAGTCCCATTAACTGTGCCTTGGAAATATTTCTCCAACATCTCTCTTCTTCATCCTCATCACCTCTGCCTCTGTTCAGGACTTTCCCTATCTGTATACTCTTCCTTGGCTTACTTCCAGTGGAGAAAGTTTTTCTCTTTAGGTTCCCCTATCTTTATGAAGAGACATCTTCAACTTTTATAAGACATACCAGTCCTTTTTCCAACTTGGTCATCTGCTAAGGCAAAAAGACCTGTGATCAAGGGCAGCACAGAGTAGCTTGAGGCTCTTGTTATTTGGGGCCCTTTCTAGCTTTGGACCATCCAATTTTTATCAAGAGCTTGACCCAGAAAAGCAATATCAAGGGAGAATGACTTGAGGGCTCCTCCAGATCAAATCTAACCCTGTATCAAACCAGATCTGCAGAGAGCTAGATTATCAAGGGTGCTATTCATGACTTCACAGAGTCCTTCTTCACCCAGGAGATGTTCCTGTCAAATGTCAGTAACCAAGAAGAGTGAGTTGTACTTGTCTTGGGCAATCAGTGACAAATATATAGAGCATTTATTTTTAACTCTTGATTTGTGGCTCCATCTCAAATGGAGCCTTTGACCTTGTTTTTGATTCTTCTTTGGTTTCACATTTATTTTATGCCACTTTATGTCTTATATATCCTTGAATGCTACTTGCAGTTTTCTCTGCAACAAGGTGGGAAACAAACATAAAAGTAGTTCAGGTTCTCATTACCTATTTCCCTGGCTATAATATTGGCCATCCTTGTCTACCTCATATCTCTCCTCCTATATATCCTTTACTTACTAATCATGTCATTCTCCTTAAAAACATTTCATAGTTCTCTTCCTTGCTTTTTAGCATGATATATAAGGCCCTTCACAACTTAGGGGAAGTGGGATAGTTCTTGCAACTATCTTTTCCAAAACTTGGCCTCTGGGCGTTCCCCCATGCCCTCCTTTCCAGCTCTGCCAAGCCACTCACTTGGAAATGTTGTATTTTTATACTTCTAGACTTCATTTTGTTCAAAATGTTAAATATAGTTGTTTAGTATATGTGCTATGCCTGCTACTTACACTCATGACTCCTATTCATCCGTCAAGACCCATCCTTCAGAAGTTACCTTCTCTGTAGTGCCTTTCCTGATTCCTTCTAAAAGAGTTTTTCTTTCTTACAAGTGCTCCCATAATACTTTCCAGATTCTTTTGCTAATAGTGATTATCACACTGTATTTTATTGATTTGTTCCTTTGTATATTTCTTAATCATTTATCTTTGTATAAGTGCTTAATAAAAGTTTGTTTTGATTGTGCAAGTGAACATTACAGAGTTTTTTGGTGGGTGTCTATGGCTGACATTTCACCACCTCATGTGATACCCTGGCCACATGACTTTTTGGATTTGTGGGTTTTGCTCAGTTGCAACAGTACATCACTTTTTTTAAAGAAGTTTTGACTCCAATAATAGATTTATTGAGTCATAATAGTCATCTCTAGGTCAAAATAACCAGAAGACAGTATGCTGACAGCAGAAGAGATTATACTGATACAGTATAATATCTTTTGGGGATACCACCATTCTATCTTTTAAAAAATCATTCAGTAAATCTATAACAGAATCTTATTGACTAGGAGGTTATGAGAAATTAGTGATGACTAGGCTTGTTGAATTAAAATTGGAGACAAGGGCTATTATTAGGGATGCTGTGTTTATGGTAGATAACTTCATGATGAACCATTAGGAACTGAGGAGTTTTTAAAAAATAGATTTGGTGTGTTTTATTAGCTAGCCCTCAGACAGACATCTTAGCTCCTGTTTGCCAGCAATTTGCTGGTCATTTTATGTGTCTGTAGCTTATTTCCTCAACTAGATTGAAGGCAATCTACGATCAGGGATCACATCTCATCTACTATAGGCCACAGGCTAAGCATACTGATGCCAAAAGACCACCTGCCATAGTTCTTTTGAACATGTGCTTGATGTAGGAAGGATTCTTACTGCACTGTGGGAACACAGTCTAGTTTAAGCTGCTCTGAAAGTGGAACATCCCTCTTTTTCCTCTGCTGTAGGGCTCAGTGAGTTGTGTTTTGTTTTGTTTTGTTTTCTCCCAGTTTGGTTCTGTGGGAAGTCATCTGACCTTAGGCCCTGGGCAGGGACTAATGGGCACATGAGGTCTTGAGGGTTCTGGTCCAAAATGCAATGGGAAGAAAACAATCAACTGATAGACTTTTGTCAAGTCAGGACAACCAGTCAGCTCTCAAAATACACCCAGGAAATGAAACATACTCAAAAGACTCACAATGAGGACTTTCCTGACCTTGACCCAAAGTAGTTACAGCATTTATGCAAAATGATCTCCTGGAGACAAAAACCAGGAAACATTAAACAAAAATTTTCTTTTAGGAGTCAGTACACACTTTACAGAGAAGAGCTGACCTAAAAAGTGAGCATGTGCTTTTAGGAGAGCTTGTCTTGGAAGGCTTTCACTGCTATTTAGCTCTGGCATTGCAGTGCATGTCAGAGATTAAGCATACTCCCTGTATCTATGATATCAGGAAAAATGGCATAAAAATACATAAATACACAAAATAAATCTGCTAGTGCAGGAAGAAAA
Source organism: Eubalaena glacialis (assembly GCF_028564815.1). Lineage (NCBI taxonomy): Eukaryota > Metazoa > Chordata > Mammalia > Artiodactyla > Balaenidae > Eubalaena > Eubalaena glacialis. The sequence goes on from NC_083716.1 coordinate 76,593,087, forward strand.
TATGGATTAAACCAAGACAGTAGAGTTGGCTCCTTTGTGCATTAAAAACAAAACAAAAACCGCTTTAATGTTATTATGCCAGTTTGAACCCCAAAAGGATCAAATAGTAATTGCGTGGTTCTAGTTTTGAAAAGTATTTAGCAAATATATTTCTTCATTGGTACTAGGCTACAGGCATCCATGGGAGCCACACTGCTTACAGTCTCTGATTTTTTTTTTTTTTTTAGCATCGATAGAGTAGGGGTTGGCAAGGTAAAAATAGGCTCACACTAATTTTAGATAATTTGCATAGCATTCTTAGAACATGGTTTCTCTTTGACCTTCATGAAATGAACAACTGGGCCAAGGAGAACAGGACATACATGAGGCATTTTTATGGGGATCTTTCAGTCTTTGTTGGCATAATACATCTATAAGGCATACTTGAAAAAGTCATTGGAGGGTCTTTATTGTATATGTCAAATGGTTGCTTCTCTGTTTAATAACCTTTTAGATAAGACTAAGTTAGAGATGAAGCTTCCAGTGCTTCTCTGTAAGGTGTTGGTAACGTATTGAGTATGTGAGACAGGGCTCCAAGTGACTGAAAGATTCCTAATAAATTATAGGGGACAGGACTATAGCCCGCATTTCCCCAGTGTGCAGCAGGCATGTGGAAGGAGAGTGGCAAAAGGAGCTGAATGGATGGATTAAATATTTTGAGGTTTTCTGATCTTTGTTCCTATGTTCTTGAATGCAGTGCAGCACCTGTCACCACATTTCTTTTTTTTTTTTAATACTGCAGGTTCTTATTAGTCATCAGTTTTATACACATCAGTGTATACATGTCAATCCCAATCGCCCAATTCAGCACACCACCATCCCCACCCCACCGCGGTTCTCCCCCATTGGTGTCCATACGTTTGTTCTCTACATCTGTGTCTCAACTTCTACCCTGCAAACCAGTTCATCTGTACCATTTTTCTAGGTTCCACATACATGCGTTAATATACGATATTAGTTTTTCTCTTTCTGACTTACTTCACTCTGTATGACAGTCTCTAGATCCATCCACGTCTCAACAAATGACTCAATTTTGTTCTTTTATATGGCTGAGTAATATTCCATTGTATATATGTACCACAACTTCTTTATCCATTCATCTGTCGATTGGCATTTAGGTTGCTTCCATGACCTGGCTATTGTAAATAGTGCTGCAGTGAACATTGGGGTGCATGTGTCTTTTTGAATTATGGTTTTCGCTGGGTATACGCCCAGTAGTGGGATTGCTGGATCATATGGTAATTCTATTTTTAGTTTTTTAAGGAACCTCCATACTGTTCTCCATAGTGGCTGTATCAATTTACATTCCCAGCAACAGTACAAGAGGGTTCCCTTTTCTCCACACCCTCTCCAGCATTTGTTGTTTGTAGATTTTCTGATGATGCCCATTCTAACTGGTGTGAGGTGATACCTCATTGAAGTTTTGATTTGCATTTCTCTAATAATTAGTGATGTTGAGCAGCTTTTCATGTGCTTCTCGGCCATCTGTATGTCTTCTTTGGAGAAATGTCTATTTAGGTCTTCTGCCCATTTTTGGATTGGGTTGTTTGTGTCTTTAATATTGAGCTGCATGAGCTGTTTCTGTATTTTGGAGATTAACTCTTTGTCCGTTGATTCATTTGCGAATATTTTCTCCCATTCTGAGGGTTGCCTTTTCATCTTGTTTATGGTTTCCTTTGCTGTGCAAAAGCTTTTCAGTTTCATTAGGTCCCATTTGTTTATTTTTGTTTTTATTTCCATTACTCTAGGAGGTGGATCAGAAAAGATCTTGCTGTGATTTATGTCAAAGAGTGTTCTTCCTATGTTTTCCTCTAAGAGTTTTATAGTGTCTGGTCTTACATTTAGATCTCAAATCCATTTTGAGTTTATTTTTGTGTATGGTGTTAGGGAGTGTTCTAATTTCATTCTTTTAAATGTAGCTGTCCAGTTTTCCCAGCACCACTTATTGAAGAGACTGTCTTTTCTCCATTGTATATCTTTGCCTCCTTTGTCATAGATTAGTTGACCATAGGTGCGTGGGTTTATCTCTGGGCTTTCTATCTTGTTCCATTGATCTACGTTTCTGTTTTCGTGCCGGTACCACATTGTCTTAATTACTGTAGCTTTGTAGTATAGTCTGAAGTCAGGGAGTCTGATTCCTCCAGCGCCGTTTTTTTCCCTCAAGACTCCTTTGGCTATTCGGGGTCTTTTGTGTCTCCATACAAATTTTAAGATGATTTGTTCTAGTTCCGTAAAAAATGCCATTGGTAATTTGATAGGGATTGCATTGAATCTGTAGATTGCTTTGGGTAATATAGTCATTTTCACAATATTGATTTTTCCAATCCAAGGACATGGTATATCTCTCCATCTGTTGGTATCATCTTTAATTTCTTTCATCAGTGTCTAATAGTTTTCTGCATACAGGTCTTTTGTCTCCCTGGGTAGGTTTATTCCTAGGTATTTTATTTTATTTATTTACTTATTTTTTAAACATCTTTATTGAAGTATAATTGCTTTACAATGGTGTGTTAGTTTCTGCTTTATAACAAAGTGAATCAGTTATACATATACATATGTTCCCATATCTCTTCCCTCTTGCATCTCCCTCCCTCCCGCCCTCCCCATCCCACCCCTCTAAGTGGTCACAAAGCACCGAGCTGATCTCCCTGTGCTATGCGGCTGCTTCCCACTAGCTATCTATTGTACATTTGGTAGTGTATATATGTCCATGCCACTCTCTCACCCTGTCACATCTCACCCTTCCCGCTCCCCATATCCTCAAGTCCATTCTCTAGTAGGTCTGTGTCTTTATTCTCGTCTTGCCACTAGGTTCTTCATGGCCTTTTTTTTTTTTTCCCTTAGATTCCATATATATGTGTTAGCATACTGTATTTGTTTTTCTCTTTCTGACTTACTTCACTCTGTATGACAGACTCTAACTCCATCCACCTCATTACAAATACCTCCATTTCATTTCTTTTTATGGCTGAGTAATATTCCATTGTATATATGTGCCACATCTTCTTTAGCCATTCATCCGATGATGGACACTTAGGTTGCTTCCATGTCCTGGCTATTGTAAATAGAGCTGCAATGAACATTTTGGTACATGACTCTTTTTGAACTATGGTTTTCTCAGGGTATATGCCCAGTAGTGGGATTGCTGGGTCGTATGGTAGTTCTATTTTTAGTTTTTTAAGGAACCTCCATACTGTTCTCCATAGTGGCTGTATCAATTTACAGTCCCACCAACAGTGCAAGAGTGTTCCCTTTCCTCCACACCCTCTCCAGCATTTATTGTTTCTAGATTTTTTGATGATGGCCAATCTGACCGGTGTGAGATGATATCTCATTGTAGTTTTGATTTGCATTTCTCTAATAATTAATGATGTTGAGCATTCTTTCATGTGTCTGTTGGCAATCTGTATATCTTCTTTGGAGAAATGTCTATTTAGGTCTTCTGCCCATTTTTGGATTGGGTTGTTCGTTTTTTTGTTATTGAGCTGCATGAGCTGCTTGTAAATCTTGGAGATTAATCCTTTGTCCGTTGCTTCATTTGCAAATATTTTCTCCCATTCTGAGGGTTGTCTTTTGGTCTTGTTTATGGTTTCCTTTGCTGTGCAAAAGCTTTTAAGTTTCATTAGGTCCCATTTGTTTATTTGTGTTTTTATTTCCATTTCTCTAGGAGCTGGGTCAAAAAGAATCTTGCTGTGATTTATGTCATAGAGTGTTCTGCCTGTGTTTTCCTCTAAGAGTTTGATAGTGTCTGGCCTTACACTTAGGTCTTTAATCCATTTTGAGTTTATTTTTGTGTATGGTGTCAGGGAGTGTTCTAATTTCATACTTTTACATGTATCTGTCCAGTTTTCCCAGCACCACTTATTGAAGAGGCTGTCTTTTCTCCACTGTATATGCTTGCCTCCTTTATCAAAGATAAGGTGACCATATGTGCGTGGGTTTATCTCTGGGCTTTCTTTCCTGTTCCATTGATCTATATTTCTGTTTTTGTGCCAGTACCAAACTGTCTTGATTACTGTAGCTTTGTAAAATAGTCTGAAGTCAGGGAGCCTGATTCCTCCAGCTCCATTTTTCGTCCTCAAGATTGCTTTGGCTATTCGGGGTCTTTTGTGTTTCCATACAAATTGTGAAATTTTTTGTTCTAGTTCTGTGAAAAATGCCAGTGGTAGTTTGATAGGGATTGCATTGAATCTGTAGATTGCTTTGGGTAGTAGAGTCATTTTCACAATGTTGATTCTTCCAATCCAAGAACATGTATATCTCTCCATCTATTTGTATCATCTTTAATTTCTTTCATCAGTGTCTTATAATTTTCTGCATACAGGTCTTTTGTCTCCTTAGGTAGGTTTATTCCTAGATATTTTATTCTTTTTGTTGCAATGGTAAACGGGAGTGTTTTCTTATTTTCACTTTCAGATTTTTCATCATTAGTATATAGGAATGCAAGAGATTTCTGTGCATTAATTTTGTATCCTGCTACTTTACCAAATTCATTGATTAGCTCTAGTAGTTTTCTGGTAGCATCTTTAGGATTCTCTATGTATAGTATCATGTCATCTGCAAACAGTGCAACTTTACTTCTTCTCCGATTTGGATTCCTTTTATTTCTTTTTCTTCTCTGATTGCTGTGGCTAACACTTCCAAAACTATGTTGAATAATAGTGGTGAGAGTGGGCAACCTTGTCTTGTTCCTGATCTTAGTGGAAATGGTTTCAGTTTTTCACCATTGAGGACAATATTGGCTGTGGGTTTGTCATATATGGCCTTTATTATGTTGAGGAAAGTTCCCTCTATGCCTACTTTCTGCAGGGCTTTTATCATAAATGGGTGTTGAATTTTGTCGAAAGCTTTCTCTGCATCTATTGAGATGATCATATCGTTTTTCTCCTTCAATTTGTTAATATGGTGTATCACGTTGATTGATTTGCGTATATTGAAGAATCCTTGCATTCCTGGAATAAACCCCACTTGATCATGGTGTATGATCCTTTTAATGTGCTGTTGGATTCTGTTTGCTAGTATTTTGTTGAGGATTTTTGCATCTATGTTCATCAGTGATATTGGCCTGTAGTTTTCTTTCTTTATGACATCTTTGTCTGGTTTTGGTATCAGGGTGATGGTGACCTCGTAGAATGAGTTTGGGAGTGTTCCTCCCTCTGCAATATTTTGGAAGAGTTTGAGAAGGATAGGTGTTAGCTCTTCTCTAAATGTTTGATAGAATTCGCCTGTGAAGCCATCTGGTCCTGGGCTTTTGTTTGTTGGAAGATTTTTAATCACAGTTTCAATTTCAGTGCTTGTGATTGGTCTGTTCATATTTTCTATTTCTTCCTGGTTCAGTCTCGGCAGGTTGTGCATTTCTAAGAATCTGTCCATTTCTTCCAGGTTGTCCACTTTATTGGCATAGAGTTGCTTGTAGTAATCTCTCATGATTGTTTGTATTTCTGCAGTGTCAGTGGTTACTTCTCCTTTTTCATTTCTAATTCTATTGATTTGAGTCTTCTCCCTTTTTCTCTTGATGAGTCTGGCTAATGGTTTATCAATTTTGTTTATCTTCTCAAAGAACCAGCTTTTTAGTTTCATTGATTTTTGCTATTGTTTCCTTCATTTCTTTTTCATTTATTTCTGATCTGATCTTTATGATTTCTTTCCTTCTGCTAGCTTTGGGGTTTTTTTGTTCTTCTTTCTCTAATTGCTTCAGGTGCAAGGTTAGGTTGTTTATTCAAGATGTTTCCTGTTTCTTGAGGTAGGCTTGTATTGCTATAAACTTCCCTCTTAGCACTGCTTTTGCTGCGTCCCATAGGTTTTGGGTCGTCGTGTCTCCATTGTCATTTGTTTCTAGGTATTTTTTGATTTCCCCTTTGATTTCTTCAGTGATCACTTCGTTATTAAGTAGTGTATTGTGTAGCCTCCATGTGTTTGTATTTTTTACAGATCTTTTCCTGTAATTGATATCTAGTCTCATAGCGTTGTGGTCGGAAAAGATACTTGATACGATTTCAATTTTCTTAAATTTCCCAAGGCTTGATTTGTGACCCAAGATATGATCTATCCTGGAGAATGTTCCATGAGCACTTGAGAAAAATGTGTATTCTGTTGTTTTTGGGTGGAATGTCCTATAAATATCAATTAAGTCCATCTTGTTTAATGTATCATTTAAAGCTTGTGTTTCCTTATTTATTTTCATTTTGGATGATCTGTCCATTGGTGAAAGTGGGGTGTTAAAAGTCCCCTACTATGATTGTGTTGCTGGTGATTTCCCCTTTTATGGCTGTTAGTATTTGCCTTATGTATTGAGGTGCTCCTATGTTGGGTGCATAAATATTTACAATTGTTATACCTTCCTCTTGGATCGATCCCTTGATCATTATATAGTGTCCTTCTTTTTCTCTTGTAATAGTCTTTATTTTAAAGTCTATTTTGTCTGATATGAGAATTGCTACTCCAGCTTTCTTTTGATTTCCATTTGCATGGAATATCTTTTTCCATCCCCTCACTTTCAGTCTGTATGTGTCTCTAGGTCTGAAGTGGGTCTCTTGTAGACAGCATATATATGGGTCTTGTTTTTGTATCCATTCAGCCAATCTGTGTCTTTTGGTGGGAGCATTTAATCCATTTACATTTAAGGTAATTATCGATATGTATGTTCCTATTCCCATTTTCTTAAATGTTTTGGGTTTGTTATTGTAGGTGTTTTCCTTCTCTTGTGTTTCTTGCCTAGAGAAGTTCCTTTAGCATTTGTTGTAAAGCTGGTTTGGTGGTGCTGAACTCTCTTAGCTTTTGCTTGTCTGTAAAGGTTTTAATTTCTCCATCAAATCTGAATGAGATCCTTGCTGGGTAGATTAATCTTGGTTGTAGGTTTTTCTCCTTCATCACTTTAAGTATATCCTGCCACTCCCTTCTGGCTTGCAGAGTTTCTGCTGAAAGATCAGCTGTTAACCTTATGGGGATGCCCTTGTGTGTTATCTGTTGTTTTTCCCTTGCTGCTTTTAATATGTTTTCTTTATATTTAATTTTTGACAGTTTGATTAATATGTGTCTTGGCATGTGTCTCCTTGGATTTATCCTGTATGGGACTCTCTGTGCTTCCAGGACTTGATTAACTATTTCCTTTCCCATATAAGGGAAGTTTTCAACTATAATCTCTTCAAATATTTTCTCAGTCCCTTTCTTTTTCTCTTCTTCTTCTGGGACCCCTATAATTCGAATGTTGGTGCGTTTAATGTTGTCCCAGAGGTCTCTGAGACTGTCCTCAGTTCTTTTCATTCTTTTTTCTTTATCCTGCTCTGCAGTAGTTATTTCCACCATTTTATCTTCCAGGTCACTTATCCGTTCTTCTGCCTCAGTTATTCTGCTATTGATCCCATCTAGAGAATTTTTAATTTCATTTATTGTGTTTTTCATCGTTGCTTGGTTCCTCTTTAGTTCTTCTACCTCCTTGTTAAATGTTTCTTGCATTTTGTCTATTCTATTTCCAAGATTTTGGATCATCCTTACTATCATTATTCTGAATCCTTTTTCAGGTAGACTACCTATTTCCTCTTCATTGGTTAGGTCTGGTGTGTTTTGACTCTGCTCTTTCATCTGCTGTGTGTTTTTCTGTCGTCTCATTTTGCTTATCTTACTGTGTTTGGGGTCTCCTTTTCACAGGCTGCAGGTTCGTAGTTCCCGTTGTTTTTGGTATCTGTCTCCAGTGGCTAAGGTTGGTTCAGTGGGTTGTGTAGGCTTCCTGGTGGAGGGGACTAGTGCCTGTGTTCTGGTGAATGAGGCTGGATCTTGTCTTTCTGGTGGGCACGTCCACGTCTGGTGGTGTATTTTGGGGTGTCTGTGGCCTTATTATGATTTTAGGCAGCCTCTCTGCTAATGGATGGGGCTGTGTTCCTGTTTTGCTAGTTGTTTGGCATAGGGTGTCCAGCACTGTAGCTTGCTGGTCGTTGAGTGAAGCTGGGTCTTGATGTTGAGATGGAGATCTCTGGGAGATTTTCGCCGTTTGGTATTACGTGGAGCTGGGAGGTCTCTTGTGGACCAGTGTCCTGAAGTTGGCTCTCCCACCTCAGAGGCACAGCCCTGATGCCTGGCTGGAGCACCAAGAGCCTTTCATCCACACGGCTGGCACAAGGTGGCCATCCCTGGTTTCACATCAACATGATCTCAGGCACAAACCTCCTTGTTTTTCCATTTTGTCTTTAAGTTACTTGTTGAAACAACCGGCTCGCCGTTCCCACGACTGTCGCGGCTTCTGCCGCCGGGGCACCTCCAGAGCCGGCAGCCTCAGTGAGGTCGCCCTCCCCTCAGGCTCCGGGGCAGTTCCGTGACCCTAGGTATTTTATTCTTTTTGTTGCAGTGGTAAATGGGAGTGTCTCCATAATTTCTCTTTCAGATTTTTCATCATTAGTGTATAGGAATGCAAGAGATTTCTGTGCATTAATTTTGTATCCTGCAACTTTACCAAATTCATTGATTAGCTCTAGTAGTTTTATGGTGGCATTTTTAGGATTCCCTATGCATAGTATCATGTCATCTGCAAACAGTGACAGTTCTACTTCTTCTTTTCCAATTTGTATTCCTTTTATTTCTTTTTCTTCTCTGATTGCCATGGCTAGGACTTCAAAAACTATATTGAATAATAGTGGTGAGAGTGGACATCCTTATCTTGTTCCTGATCTTAGAGGAAATGCTTTCAGTTTTTCACCATTGAGAATGATGTTTGCTGTGGGTTTGTTGTATATGGCCTTTATTATGTTGAGGTAGGTTCCCTCTGTGCCCACCTTCTGAAGAGTTTTTATCATAAATGGGTGTTGAATTTTGTCAAAAGCTTTTTCTGCATCTATTGAGATGATCATATGGTTTTTATTCTTCAATTTGTTAATATGATGTATCACATTGATTGATTTGCGTATAGTAAAGAATCCTTGCATCCCTGGGATAAACCCCACTTGATCATGGTGTATGATCCTTTTAATGTGTTGTTGGATTCTGTTTGCTAGTATTTTGTTGAGGATTTTTGCATCCATATTCATCAGTGATATTGGTCTGTAATTTTCTTTTTTTGTAGTATCTTTGTCTGGTTGTGGTATCAGGGTGATGGTGGCCTCATAGAATGAGTTTGGGAGTTTTCCTTCCTCTGGAATTTTTTGGAAGAGTTTGAGAAGGATGGGTGTTAGCTCTTCTCTAAATGTTTGATAGAATTCACCTGTGAAGCCATGTGGTCCTGGACTTTTGTTTGTTGGAAGATTTTTAATCACAGTTTAAATTTCATTGCTTGTGACTGGTCTGTTCATATTTTCTGTTTCTTCCTGGTTCAGTCTTGGAAGGTTATACCTTTCTAAGAATTTGTCCATTTCTTCCAGGTTGTCCATTTTATTGGCATAGAGTTGCTTGTAGTAGTCTCTTAGGATGCTTTGTATTTTTGTGGTGTCTGTTGTAACTTCTCCTTTTTCATTTCTAATTTTATTGATTTGAGTCCTCTCCCTCTTTTTCTTGATGAGTCTGGCTAATGGTTTATCAATTTTGTTTATCTTCTCAAAGAACCAGCTTTTAGTTTTATTGATCTTTGCCATTGTTTTCTTTGTTTCTATTTCATTTATTTCTGCTCTGAGCTTTATGATTTCTTTCCTTCTGCTAACTTTGGGTTTTGTTTGTTCTTCTTTCTCTAGTTCCTTTAGATGTAAGGTTAGATTGTTTACTTGAGATTTTTCTTGTTTCTTGAGGTAGGCTTGTATAGCTATAAACTTCCCTCTTAGAACTGCTTTTGCTGCATCCCATAGTTTTCGGATCGTCGTGTTTTCATTGTCATTTGTCTCTAGGTATTTTTTTGATTTCCTCTTTGATTTCTTCAGTGATCTCTTCGTTATTTAGTAACGTATTGTTTAGCCTCCATGTGTTTGTGTTTTTACGTTTTTTTCCCTGTAATTCATTTCTAATCTCATAGCGTTGTGGTCAGAAAAGATGCTTGATATGTTTTCAATTTTCTTAAATTTACTGAGGCTTGATTTGTGACCCAAGATGTGATCTATCCTGGAGAATGTTCCATGTGCCCTTGAGAAGAAAGTGTAATCTGCTGTTTTTGGATGGAATGTCCTATAATTATGAATTAAATCTATCTGGTCTATTGTGTCATTTAAAGCTTCTGTTTCCTTATTTATTTTCATTTTGGATGATCTGTCCATTGGTGTAAGTGAGGTGTTAAAGTCTCGCACTATTATTGGGTTACTGTCGATTTCCTCTTTTATAGCTGTTAGCAGTTGCCTTATGTATTGAGGTGCTCCTATGTTGGGTGCATATATATTTATAATTGTTATATCTTATATATATATTTATGTATATATATATTTATAATTGTTATATCTTCTTCTTGATCATTATGTAGTGTCCTTCCTTGTCTCTTATAACATTCTTTATTTTAAAGTCTATTTTATCTGATATGAGTATAGCTACTCCAGCTTTCTTTTGATTTCCATTTGCATGGAATATCTTTTTCCATCCCCTCACTTTCAGTCTGTATGTGTCCCTGGGTCTGAAGTGGGTCTCTTGTAGATAGCATATAGGTGGGTCTTGTTTTTGTATCCATTCAGCAAGCCTGTGTCTTTTGGTTGGAGCATTTAATCCATTCACGTTTAAGGTAATTATCGATATGTATGTTCCTATGACCATTTTCTTCATTGTTTTGGATTTGTTTTTGTAGATCCTTTTCTTCTCTTGTGTTTCCCACTTAGAGAAGTTCCTTTAGCATTTGTTGTAGAGCTGGTTTGGTGGTGCTGAATCCTCTTAGCTTTTGCTTGTCTGTAAAGCTTTTGATTTCTCCATCGAATCTGAATGAGATCCTTGCCGGGTAGAGTAATCTTGGTTGTAGGTTCTTCCCTTTCATCACTTTAAGTATATCATGCCACTCCCTTCTGGCTTGTAGAGTTTCTGCTGAGAAATCAGCTCTTAACCCTATGGGAGTTCCCTTGTATGTTATTTTTCTTTTTTCCCTTGCTGCTTTCAATAATTTTTCTTTGTCTTTAATTTTTGCCAGTTTAATTACCATGTGTCTTGGCGTGTTTCTCCTTGGGTTTATCCTGTATGGGACTCTCTGCGCTTCCTGGACTTGGGTGGCTATTTCCTTTCCCATGTTAGGGAAGTTTTTGACTATAATCTCTTCACATATTTTCTCGGGTCCTTTCTCTCTCTCTTCTCCTTCTGGGACGCCTATAATGCGAATGTTGTTGCGTCTAATGTTGTCCCAGAGGTCTCTTAGGCTGTCTTCATTTCTTTTCATTCTTTTTTCTTTAGTCTGTTCTGCAGCAGCGAATTCCACCATTCTGTCTTCCAGGTCACTTATCTGTTCTTCTGACTCAGTTATTCTCCTATTGATTCCTTCTAGTGTAGTTTTCATTTCAGTTATTGTATTGTTCATCTCTGTTTGTTTGTTCTTTAATTCTTCTAGGTCTTTGTTAAACATTTCTTGCATTGTCTCGATCTTTGCCTCCATTGTTTTTGCGAGGTCCTGGATCATCTTCACTATCATTATTCTGAATTCTTTTTCTGGAAGGTTGCCTATCTCTACTTCATTTAGTTGTTTTTCTGGGGTTTTATCTTGTTCCTTCATCTGGTACATAGCCCTCTGCCTTTTCATCTTGTCTGTCTTTCTGTGAATGTGGTTTTTGTTCCACAGGCTGCAGGATTGTAGTTCTTCTTGCTTCTGCTCCACATTTCTTACAGTAGGCACAGAGGTATGTGTGGTGCCCATATTCAGAAGTAAGCCAATCTTTGCTTAAAGTACCAAGAATCACATAGAGAGGTTAAATATTACAAAATTAAGGTTTCAAAAGAAAACTCTTTTGTGTTTTCAAACAATGTAATTCCTCTGTTAATTTAAAACAAAGCAATCAAATGCCGCACTTTTTAAAAAAAGATTTAAAATACCTTTTGCTCTTTTTAAAGATTGTAACCCACTTTAGGCAGCTGGTACAAAACAATACTGAAGTTAGCAAAATTCACCCAAATATAGGATGTTTCAAATGCCTTAACAATGCCTAAGAAAACTCATAATCTCTTACCTTATTCATGGATCAAGGACACTAGTAGTTGTGTGCCAAATGCCAGCAGGCTAAGAGTTACTGCTATGTAGCATTTATTCCACAATGACAGTTTGGCCTTCCTCACATGTCTATCTACATATATAGATAAACTTTTCTCTAACTCAAATCCCTCATGCCAATCTGGTTCTAATTTTATTAAAATTTTGTCAAAGCTGTTCCTGGACTGGAAACTTGCCTGCTGAGTTTTAGCCCAAGGCAGATTTTAATGGCCAAGTTCTACAAACATCAGAGGGAGGAGGAGTTAGCACGAGGGTGCTGTCTCTTCCCAAACGTGACAGCCTGCTCTCATGCGAAAACTTCATAGAAGTATCACAAGTGAGGAGAGATTGGAACATCTCTGACAGGCAGCCTGGAGTTTAATCACATCTCTTCCTTCCATGATGCCACCTCAGCGCACGCATTTAATGCCCTTAGAAGTTTTCAAATGCTCAAACTGATCAGAGCATTTGGAAGTCAGAGCTAATTTCACCTACAGATGTGCCTTCAACACAAGTTGTACCTTTTGTGTACTAATTTACTTCTTTTTAACTTGGACTTAGTTTTGAGTGTTCACTCATCATTCATTTTCCCATTTTTCTTCTCCCTGAATGAGACCCATAAGGACAAAGGATTGAGTTGTCTGAATCGCCTCGATGAATTCTGAATTATTGTGAAGACATTTGAGCTTTTCACTAAAAGTTTTTAATGAGAAGACAGTGCATAATCAGGCCATGGCCCAAGCGTCACCTACCTGTTGTCTTTATCTTGAAATGGGCGTAATTTTAATTAAGTCAAGTTAGAGAGAGAGGGACGACATGATTATTAAATTTTCTGGTGGTGGATGCTAAGGAGTGTAATTGGACCAGTTATGCTAAAGGTCACCTTTTTACTGTGGGGTGGTTCAGAAGTAAGTAGTTCCCAACCAGAAAGGCATTGATTAAAATCCGCACATTGGAGGTTGCTTCAGGGACAGCCACATACAGCATAGCTTCAAGGCTGATTGACAGTTTTGCTCTGCTTAACCTCCCTGAGCTCAAGGAAGCCAAAGAAAGGAGGCTTATTAAAAGTTGAGGCTACCCAGGTTCTGTGTGACAATTTTTGACTCCCATATATGTGTGTGTTGGGGTCAAGGGGTAGGGGGAGAGAAAGAGCCCAGAGGAAACATATCCCTAAGGGGGTCATGACTCAGGCAACAGGTTAATCTATTTGGAAAATTGTCAGACAGTATAAAACCCATCACAGACACATCAGCCTCCTTCCCCTCCAACCACCCACACTAACAAGCTATATTTTTATATATTCTGGGACATCTGCAGGAAAAAAGACAATACTCGTTGGGGATAAATATTCCCCTCCTCTAGGTATGACTCTTGACATCTTTGTTGCCTTTGTCTTCAGCAAGAGTGACCTCAATGGCTCATCCCTGGTTCTTCAGCAGGGAGTCCTATTACTTGGTACAGTGTCTTGCAAAAAAAGAAGTCATCTTAGACTAAGTCCCTTCCAGACCAATTGAATTAGAATCTCTGGAGATGGGAGGGACCTGCACAGCTGTTGTTAATAGCACCCTGGGTGATTCTAACTTACAACCAAGGCTGAGAACCAAAGAACCACAGTCTTACACAATTCTGTACACCCTGTGGATGCAGTATGAATGCAGGATCGCTGAATAAAAGCATAGCTAGCACTATTTTTCTGTATCTGTTCGACAGCTGTCTATTCAGACATTTACTAAGGGCCAGTCATGTCTAGGTCCTGGGTTAGGCAGTGAAATTCTCACATTTTAATGTACTTGAGAATTACCTGGGACTTTGTTAAAATACATGGTCTGGCTCACCAGGTCTGTGGTGGGGCTGAGTTTCTGTATGTCCTACAAGCTCCCAGTGGATACGGGGACTGCTGGTTCAGGCACCGCACTTTGAGTACCAAGACTAAGAAAGCCCTTTTTCTCTTTCCTGCAGCAATTTCTTGTGCTTCTTTTAGGGCTGACAAAAACCCATTTCGACAAAAAGGTCTGCTTCCCTACCTGGGTCCCCCTCCCTTCCTGCGGCCCCACCTCCCTTTTGCCTCCTCATTCTGTGTCAGTTTCCTTCCCATCAAAATCTAACCTCTGAAGAGAATCAACATTTAAGTGTGTTTTAGAGGGACGATGCATAGCAGCTTTGCTTTAGCTATTTAGTTCTCCCTCCTACTGCTCTCCCACCTCCCCACCCCTGCTTTTTGACTGGGTTATAAAAACTTAAGCTAAGGTTTTAATGAAAATATTTCAGGCATCCATGAGGCTGCCTCAGAGAGTTTTAGGGTGTGAGGGAGGGGCAGGAGGGTCAACACTTTGACAAAGCCTCTGAGATCACACCATAGCAAGAATAGATGACATTTGTGTCATTGTCTAACAACTGCTTTGTGTACTGACACCTCATCTTTCTTGTTATAACAAAATTGTGACCGCAGTGAAGCCGTGCTGTTTCCTTGGCACTGCCTATTATAACAGTTAATATTTATAGACTATTTTTTTACAAAGCACTTTTATTATAGAGAATTTGAACAAACCCTACAAGTAGAGCCCTGTGTGCCCATCACTCAGCCCCAATAAACATCACCCCATGTCTCATCCTGCCTCATTCACACCTCTGTGTACTTCCCCTGAGTCCTAGACACCAAGTTCACTGAACACTGTTTATGAGCCAGGCACTCTTTGAGTGATTTACATATTTAATTTTCACCATGCCCCTATTAGGGAGGCTCCAATATTATCACCATTTTACAGATGAGGAAACAGAGGCACAGAAAGATTAAGTGACCTGCCTAAAAGCCACAGCCTTGGAAGGGGTAGAGTTGGTACTTGAACCCAGCAGACAGGGCAGTCTCTCTCTGGGGAGAATGCTCTGAATCACTGGACTATACTGCCCAGCTGATCAAGATGTGGGAACCTGAGCCACCTTCTTTTCCTTCACCAGGGCCTCTCCTCCCCATGAAAGGGCTGGAACTAGTGATATTTCAGCTCAGGATCTATACCCAATGTTAGCAGCTTATCTACAGTGTTGTTCCTCGGGGAAAATCAGTCAACTTTCCCACTTGCACTATTTCTCCCAGGACCATTGGTAGTGAGCTGGTGGTCCCAGGATGATCAAGCCTCCTGGCTTTGTGCCCCTCAAGGTTGTTTGACAGTTAGGTTGACTACAACATTTATGGCATAGAAAAGGCAAAATAGTACAGTATGATTCTATTTTTGTGAAGGGAAAGAAGTATGTAACAGTATTTGTACCCAGATACAGACCAGATGTATACACATAGATGCATACCAGACACACACACACAGACACACATACTGTTTACACAGAGACATACACATAGACACTGATATTATACTTCTATATAATTTTCTATGCTTTTAAAAACAAATAAAATTAGTCTGTGCTCTTTGTTCCATTTGTTCTTCTATTGGTTTAAAGTTATATACTCCAATTCTATTATTTTTTACATTTCAGTTTTTATTACATACACGTGAACATATGTTTTTATAATAAAGACAGGAGTTAATCAGTTAATCTATATTCCTCTCTGGACGAAGACAAGAACCTTTACTTCTCTTTGAGCTTTTTCCACTTTCAATGTTCATATAATCCAGAAGGTTATTTCTAAAATGCTCTGACAAAGTTTTTTTGTTTTTGGAATAAATACTTATTTTAGAATTAATTCGTTTACTGTATTCTTTACTTACAAGTTTTTCTTAAATCCCACTCCTTTGGCTGTGTTCATTTGTCCCTTGTTTGGAGTACATTCTGTAGTGTTTCTTTAGAAGATCATCTGTGAGTGCTAAATTTTCTGAGGCTTGAATTTCTGAAGATTAAAAAAAATTTTTTTGCTCTTAAAAAGTAGGGTTTTTTTTTGTATTTTCTTTGTGTTCTTGAGGTTCTAAAATTTCACTATGATGTCTGTAGATTGAGTTTTTAAAATATCCTTTTGGGTACTTGGGCGTTTTGTGGTTGTGGTGGTGGCACTTATTCAATCTGAGGATGCTTATGTTTCTTTGGTTCTTGGTGATAATTTCTACAAACATTGCCTTCCTTCCATTCTCTCTGTTCTCAGAATACTAAGCTTCCAGTTACTATCCCTAGCCCTATATGTTCTTGTTGTCATTTATAGTACTTTCACCTATTCTATACACCCCACAATGCGTTGTTATTATTTTACTTTAAAAGAGTAAAAGTATTTTAAAGAAATCTATACATACATGCACATATATGAAAATTTTTAAAATAATGTTTGATATACTGACATGTTTTCTCTTTCTGGAGTTCTTCATTCCTTCCTGCAGAACCAGGTTTTCTTCTGATACAACTTCTCTTCAGCCTACACAACTGCTCTTTGTGTTTCATGTAGTATAGGTCTGCTGGAAACAAATTCTTTCAACTTTTGTCTGTCCAAAAATGTCTTTATTTTACTTTCACTTTTGAAGGATTTATTCACTGGATATAGAATTTGGAATTAGCAGGGGTATTTTTTTCTTTCAGTACATAAAAATGTCATACCAATGTCTTCTGGCCACTATTTCTGATGAGAAGCTAGTTGTCATTCTTATTATTTTTTCCTTATATGAAATAGGTCCTCTCTCCCACCTTTTCGAGGCCTCATTTGCTTTCAAGATTTTCTGTTTTTGTTTGTTTGTTTGTTCTCAGCAGTTTGGCTATAATGTGTCTAAGTGTGGATTTCTTTGTTTTCACCTTGTTTGGAGTTTGCTAATCTTGTATCTGTGAGTTGATATCTTTCAACATTTTTGGAAAGTTTCAGCCATTATCTTTTTTTTTTTTAAGATTTTTTTTTTTTTAGATGTGGACCATTTTTAAAGTCTTTATTGAATTTGTTACAATATTGCTTCTGTTTTATGTTTTGGTTTTTTGGCCCTGAGGCATGTGGGATCTTAGCTCCCCAACCAGGGATTGAACCCACACACCCTGCATTGGAAGGCGAAGTTCTAACCATTGGACCACCAGGGAAGTCCCCAGCCATTAACTTTTTTTTTTTAATATTTATTTATTTATTTATTTGGCTGCGCCGGGTCTTAGTTGCGGCAGGCAGGATCTTTAGCTGTGGCATGCGGGATCTAGTTTGACAACCAGGGACTGAACCCAGGCCCCCTTCACTGGGAGCCCGGAGCCTCAGCCACTGGACCACTAGGGAAGTCCCGCCATTATTTTTTTTTTTTTAGCATCTTTATTGGAGTATAATTGCTTTAAAATGGTGTGTTAGTTTCTACTGTTATACAGTGAATCAGCTATACATATACATACATCCATATCCCCTCCCTCTTGCGTCTCCCTCCCACCCTCCCTATCCCACCCCTCTAGGCGGACACAAAGCACCGAGCTGATCTCCCTGTGCCATGTGGCTGCTTCCCACTAGCTATCTGTTTTACATTTGGTAGTATATATATGTCCATGCCACTCTCTCGCTTCGTCGCAGCTTACCCTTCCCCCTCCCCGTGTCCTCAAGTCCATTCTCTATGTCTGTGTCTTTATTCCTGTCCTGCGCCTATGTTATTCAGAAACTTTTTTTTTTTTTTAAGATTCCATACATATGTGTTAGCATACAGTATTTGTTTTTCTCTTTCTGACTTACTTCACTCTGTATGACAGTCTCTAGGTCCGTCCACCTCACTACAGATAACTCAATTTCATTGTTTTTTATGGCTGAGTAATATTCCATTTTATATATGTGCCACATCTTCTTTATCCATTCACCTGTCAGTGGGCATTTAGGTTGCTTTCATGTGCTGGCTATTGTAAACAGAGCTGCAGTGAACATTTTGGTGCATGACTCTTTTTGAATTATGGTTTTCTCAGGGTATATACCCAGTAGTGGGATTGCTGGGTCATATGGTAGTTCTGTTTTTAGTTTTTTAAGGACCCTCCATACTGTTCTCCATAGTGGCTGTATCAATTTACATTCCCACCAACAGTACAGGAGGGTCCTCTTTTCTCCACACCCTCTCCAGCATTTATTGTTTGTAGATTTTTTGATGATGGCCATTCTGACTGGTGTGGAGTGTTACCTCATTGAAGTTTTGATTTGCATTTCTCTAATAATTAGTGATGTTGAGCAGCTTTTCATGTGCTTCTTGGCCATCTGTATGTCTTCTTTGGAGAAATGTCTATTTAGGTCTTCTGCCCATTTTGGGATTGGGTTGTTTGTTTTTTTAATATTGAGCTGCATGAGCTGTTTATATATTTTGGAGTTTAATCCTTTGTCAGTTGCTTCATTTGCAAATATTTTCTCCCATTCTGAGGGTTGTCTTTTCATCTTGTTTATGGTTTCCTTTGCTGTGCAAAAGCTTTTAAGTTTCATTAGGTCCCTTTTTGTTTGTTTGTTTTTATTTCCATTTCTCTAGGAGGTGGATCAAAAAGCACCTTGCTGTGATTTATGTCATAGAGTGTTCTGCCTATGTTTTCCTCTAAGAGTTTTAGAGTGTCTGGCCTTACATTTAGGTCTTTAATCTGTTTTGAGTTTATTTTTGTATATGGTTTTAGGGAGTGTTCTAATTTCATTCTTTTACATGTAGCTGTCCAGTTTTCCAGCACCACTTATTGAAGAGGCTGTCTTTTCTCCATTGTATATTCTTGCCTCCTTTATCAAAAATAAGGTGACCATACATGTGTGGGTTTATCTCTGGGCTTTCTATCCTGTTCCATTGATCTCTATTTCTGTTTTTGTGCCAGTACCATACTGTCTTGATTACTGTAGCTTTGTAGTATAGTCTGAAGTCCGGGAGCCTGATTCCTCCAGCTCCGTTTTTCTTTCTCAAGATTGCTTTGGCTATTCGGGGTCTTTTGTGTTTCCATACAAATTGTGAAATTTTTTGTTCTAGTTCTGTGAAAAATGCCATTGGTAGTTTGATAGGGATTGCATTGAATCTGTAGATTGCTTTGGGTAGTAGAGTCATTTTCACAATGTTGATTCTTCCAATCCAAGAACGTGGTATATCTCTCCATCTGTTTGTATCATCTTTAATTTCTTTCACCAATGTCTTACAGTTTTCTGCATACAGGTCTTTTGTCTCCTTAGATAGGTTTATTCCTAGGTATTTTATTCTTTTTGTTGCAATGATAAATGGGAATGTTTCCTTAATTTCTCTTTCAGATTTTTCATAATTAGTGTATAGGAATGCAACAGATTTCTGTGCATTAATTTTGTATCCTGCTACTTTACCACATTCATTGATTAGCTCTAGTAGTTTTCTGGTAGCATCTTTAGGATTCTCTGTGTATAGTATCATGTCGTCTGCAAACAGTGACAGCTTTACGTCTTCTTTTCCAACATCTATTCCTTTTATTTCATTTTCTTCTCTGATTGCTGTGGCTAAAACTTCCAAAACTATGTTGAATAACAGTGGTGAGAGTGGACATCCTTGTCTTGTTCCTGATCTTAGAGGAAATGGTTTCAGGTTTTCACCATTGAGAACAATTCTGGCTGTGGATTTGTCATATATGGCCTTTATTATGTTGAGGTAAGTTCCCTCTGTGCCTACTTTCTGGAGGATTTTTATCGTAAATCGGTGTTGAATTTTGTCGAGAGCTTTTTCTGCATCTATTGAGATGATCATATGGTTTTTCTCCTTCAATTTGTTAATATGGTTTATCGCATTGATTGATTTGCATATATTGAAGAAACCTTGCATTCCTGGGATAAACCCCACTTGATCATGGTTTCTGATCCTTTTAATGTGCTGTTGGATTCTGTTTGCTAGTATCTTGTAGAGGAGTTTTGCATCTATGTTCATCAGTGATACTGGCCTGTAGTTTTCTTTCTTTGTGATATCTTTGTCTGGTTTTTGGTATTGGGGTGATGGTGGCCTTGTAGAATGAGTTTGGGAGTGTTCCTCCCTCTGCTATATTTTGGAAGAGCTTGAGAATGATAGGTGTTAGCTCTTCTCTAAATGTTTGATAGAATTCGCCTGTGAAGCCATCTGGTCCTGGACGTTTGTTTGTTGGAAGATTTTTAATCACAATCTCAATTTCAGTGCTTGTGATTGGTCTCTTTATATTTTCTATTTCTTCTTGGTTCAGTCTCGGAAGGTTGTGCTTTTCTAAGAATTTGTCCATTTCTTCCAGGTTGTCCATTTTATTGGCATATAGTTGCTTGTAGTAATCTCTTATGATCCTTTGTATTTCTGCAGTGTCTCCTTTTTCATTTCTAATTCTATTGATTTGAGTCTTCTCCCTTTTTTTTCTTGATGAGTCTGGCTAATGGTTTATCAATTTTGTTTATTTTCTCAAAGAACCAACTTTTAGTTTTATTGATCTTTGCTCTCGTTTCCTTCATTTCTTTTTTATTTATTTCTGATCTGATCTTCATGATTTCTTTCCTTCTGCTAACTTTGGGGTTTTTTGGTTCGTCTTTCTCTAATTGCTTTAGGTGTAAGGTTAGTTTGTTTATTTGAGATTTTTCTTTTTTCTTGAGGTGGGATTGTATTGCTATAAACTTCCCTCTTAGAACTGCTTTTGCTGCATCCCATAGGTTTTGGGTCATCGTGTTTTCCTTGTCATTTGTTTCTAGGTATTTTTTGATTTCCTCTTTGATTTCTTCAGTGATCTCTTGGTTATTTAGTAGTGTATTGTTTAGCCTCCATGTGTTTGTATTTTTTACAGATTTTTTCCTGTAATTGATATCTAGTCTGATAGCGTTGTGGTCGGAAAAGATACTTGATACTATTTCAGTTTTCTTCAATTTGCCAAGGCTTGATTTGTGACCCAACATATGATCTATCCTGGAGAATGTTCCATGAGCACTTAAGAAGAAAGTGTATTCTCTTGTTTTTGGATGGAATGTCCTATAAATATCAAGTCCATCTTGTTTAATGTATCATTTAAAGCTTGTGTTTCCTTATTTTTTTTCATTTTGGATAATCTGTCCATTGGTGGAAGTGGGGTGTTAAAGTCCCCTACTATGATTGTGTTACTGTTGATTTCCCCTTTTATGGCTGTTAGCATTTGCCTTATGTATTGAGGTGCTCCTATGTTGGGTGCATAAATATTTACAATTGTTATGTCTTCTTGGATTGATCCCTTAATCATTATTTAGTGTCCTTCTTTTTCTCTTGTAATAGTCTTTATTTTAAAGTCTATTTTGTCTGCTATGAGAATTGCTACTCCAGCTTTCTTTTGATTTCCATTTGCATGGAATATCTTTTTTCATCCCCTCACTTTCAGTCTGTATGCGTCCCTAGGTCTGAAGTGGGTCTCTTGTAGACAGCATATATATGGGTCTTGTTTTTATATCCATTCAGCCAGTCTGTGTCTTTTCGTTGGAGCATTTAATCCATTTACATTTAAGGTTGTTATTGATATGTATGTTTCTGTTACCATTTTCTTAATTGTTTTCGGTTTGTTATTGTAGTTCTTTTCCTTCTCTTGTGTGTCCTGCCTAGAGAAGTTCCTTTAGCATTTGTTTTAAAGCTGGTTTGGTGGTGTTGAATTCTCTTAGACTTTGCTTGTCTGTAAAGGTTTTAAGTTCTCTGTCGAATCTGAATGAGATCCTTGCCGGGTAGAGCAATCTGGGTTGTAGGTTTTTCCCTTTCATCACTTTAAATATGTCCTGCCACTCCCTCCTGGCTAGCAGAGTTTCTGCTGAAAGATCAGCTGTTAACCTTATGGGGATTCCCTTGTATGTTATTTGTTGTTTTTCCCTTGCTGCTTTTAATATTTTTTCTTTGTATTTAATTTTTGATAGTTTGATTAATATGTGTCTTGGCATGTTTCTCCTTGATTTATCCTGTATGGGACTCTCTGCACTTCCTGGATTTGACTGACTGTTTCCTTTCCCATATTAGGGAAGTTTTCAACTATAATCTCTTCAAATATTTTCTCAGTCCCTTTCTTTTTCTCTTCTTCTTCTGGGGCCCCTATAATTCGAATGTTGGTGCGTTTAATGTTGTCCTAGAGGTCTCTGAGACTGTCCTTTTCATTCTTTTTTCTTTATTCTTCTCTGCGGTAGTTATTTCCACTATTTTATCTTCCAGGTCACTTATCCGTTCTTCTGCCTCAGTTATTCTGCTATTGATTCCTTCTAGAGAATTTTTAATTTCATTTATTTTGTTGTTCATCACTGTTTGTTTGCTCTTTAGTTCTTCTAGGTCCTTGTTAAGCGTTTCTTGTATTTTCTCCATTCTATTTCCAAGATTTTGGATCATCTTTACTATCATTACTCTGAATTCTTTTTCAGGTAGACTGCCTATTTCCTCTTCATTTATTTGGTTAGGTGGGTTTTTACCTTGCTCCTTCATCTGCTATGTGTTTCTCTGTCTTCTCATTTTGCTTAACTTACTGTGTTTGGGGTCTCCTTTTTGCAGGCTGCAGGTTCGTAGTTCCCGCTGTTTTTGGTGTCTGCCCCCAGTGGGTAAGGTTGGTTCAGTGGGTTGTGTAGGCTTCCTGGTGGAGGGGACTGGTGCCTGTGCTCTGATGTATGAGGCTGGATCTTGTCTTTCTGGGGACAGGAGCACGTCCGGTGTGTGTTTTGGGGTGTCTGTGAACTTAGTATGATTTTAGGCAGCCTCTCTGTTAATGGGTGGGGTTTTGTTCCTGTCTTGCTAGTTGTTTGGCATGGGGTGTCCAGCACTGTAGCTTGCTGGTCGTTGAGTGGAGCTGTTTGTTAGTGTTGAGATGGAGATCTCTGGGAGAGCTTTCGTTGTTTGATATTACATGCAGCCGGGAGGTCTCTGGTGGACCAATGTCCTGAACTTGGCTCTCCCACCTCAGAGGCACAGGCCTGACACCTGGCCAGTTCCCCAAGACCCTGTCAGCCACACGGCTTAGAAGAAAAGGGAGAAAAAAAAAGAAAGAAAGAAAAAAATAATAAAATAAGTAAAGTTATTAAAATAAAAAAATTTAAAAGTCATAAAAAAAGAAAGAAAGAAGAGAGCAACCAAACCAATAAACAAATCCACCAATGATAACAAGCACTAAAAACTATACTAAGAAAACAAAAAAACAAAAAAAAAAACGGACAGACAGAACCCTAGGACAAATGGTAAAAGCAAAGCTATACAGACAAAATCACACAAAGAAGCATATACATACACACTCACAAAAAGAGAAAAAGGAAAAAATATATATATATATTAAAAAAAAAGGAAGAGAGCCACCAAATCAATAAACAATTCTACCAATGATAATAAACTCTAAATACTAAACTAACATAAACATAAAACCAGAAACAAATTAGATGCAGAAAGCAAACCCCAAGTCTACAGTTGCTCCCACAGTCCACCGCCTCAATTTTGGAATGGTTCGTTGTCTGTTCAGGTATTCCACAGATGCAGGGTACATCAAGTTGATTGTGGGGATTTAATCCGCTGCTCCTGAGGCTGCTGGGAGAAATTTCCCTTTCCCTTCTTTGTTCGCACAGCTCCTGGGGTTCAGCTTTGGATTTGGCCCCGCCTCTGTGTGTAGGTTCCCTGAGGGTGTCTGTTCCTTTTGGGAAGTCTCAGGTTTTCTGCCACCATTCAGTAGGTGTTCTGTAGGAGTTGTTCCACATGTAGATGTATTTCTGATGTATTTGTGGGGAGGAAGGTGATCTCCACGTCTTACTCCTCTGCCATCTTGAAGGTCTCCCTCAAAGTGTCTTCTTTGTCAGTGGTATCAAGCAGGTTTTCTCTTATTATTTTGACAAATTTGGAATCATCACAGGGACTCATGGCCAAGAAAGTCCTATAGAACTTGGTCCCTTCATTCCACTCTCCCCACCCCTTACACACCTCACTCATTCTGCTTCAACTCTGATATTTTCTCTCTGTTTCTCACACAGGTGCAACCTGTTCCTGACTCAGGGCCTTTGCATTTGATGTTCCTCAGCCTGCAGCACTTTCCCCTGCCATTATCTTTTAAAAAATTTCTTCTATCGCTTTCTCTCTTCTCCTTCTGGAATCCCAATTGTGTGTGTGTGTGTGTGTGTGTGTGTGTGTGTGTGTGTGTCTTGTATATGTTGTGAATATTTCCCTCCAGATTATATCATTTGTCTTTTGATCTTATTCATGGTATCATTTTCCATTCTGTGCACAGGTTTGAATGTCTTATATAGATGTCACTGAATAAGAATATTATAACTCTATACTGGACTTTTAAAAGAAATTTCAGGCTTAAGTATGTCCAACACATAAAATTGGGTAGCATACATATGCCATTGTCAACTTTAAAATAGTTTAATATAGTCAGTTGAGATATAAACACATAGCATGCCATGTTGTGGTGACATATTGAAGTTAGTTTTAATTCTGGGTATCTTTTACATTTTGGGTAACACTGAAAATACTTATTCATTTATTTATTGGAACTCATTGTAAGACTTTGTTCCAAAAAAAAAATCTCTTTCTAAAATTGTTGAAAAATCATTGGTCTAGATGATACTTTGGGGGTTGGGTTCTGACTGGTAGTATTTATATGAAAGTCTGTTTTGATTGTTGTTTGGACTTCTGTTTTATTTTGTTTCAATTGAAGGAGTACTCTTCTGCTGCTACCCCTCTGTGATAGGAACCTAGTTCAGTATCCCCAGTGGCTCACTAGGGACAGATCTGCTCTGTATCCTAGGCCATTTCCCTGCCCTAAGAAGCTGGCGTGGACTCCTGAGGAAGGTTTTTGTAAATTTCCTGACCCAGTGGAGAACTCTAGGTGTGGCAGAGGACTCTTGAGATTAACATTTTTTATTATAAAACTTAAAAATATCAAATTGATATTAAACAGGTGGCTGTATCCCTGGATAAAGCAGAAAACATCCCCAGTTTTAATAAACATATTAATGAGCATTTATTGACTGCCCTTGCTAAATTGAAATACTTAAATTATAACGGGGCACCAGTATCCTGCATGGTGTCTTTGTATGAATTTAAAATGGCATCTTCTCTGAACAGATGTAGTGCATGGGCACATGACTTGGAGTGCCACATGGATTGGCCCCCTTCTGCAGGGTGCATCCCATACAACTGCATGTGGCAATCCTGAGGTCCATGTAAGGATTTAGAAAATGCAGAGAGGTTTATAAAAGGAAATGAAGATTACTCATAATCCCATCCCAAAATAACCAGAGTACATGTTTTGATGTACAGTATTTTCATATATATATATACATACATATACACACACACATATATATATATACACACATACATACACACACAATTGGTATCACATTGCATATCCAATTTTTTATCACCTTTTTTGCATAGCATTATATATAATGTTCCCAGGTAGTGAAATACTCTTTGAAATGCCATTTATAATTGGCTGCATAATAGTCCATTGTAAGACTATTTCTTAATTTATTTACAGGCTTCTAATATGGGTCATTGGAGTTGGTATCCACTTTTTCTATTTAATTAAATAACATTGCATAGAACATCTCTATGTGTACATTTTGATTCCAGCTTCTGAATATTTCATTATGGTAGATTCCCAGGAGGGAAGTATGGGTCAAATGGTGTGAAGTTTTATTTTAAAGCATTCAAGGCATGTTCCCAAGTCATTTCCCTGAAATGTAATCCACAGATGTAGGCTTCTAGGACCTCATTCTACTCCATGCCTCCATGGCATAGTTTTAGTAAAGGCAGCGGGACTTTTTCAAGTAAGTCCTTTAGTTTCTGGTAGTCCTCTATGGTGCTGATTTGGTTATGTGCATCTAGACTAGAATAACAGCTCACCCAAGACAATTTAATGTCTGACCTGAATTTTCCCAAACTATCTCATTTCTCCACCCTGGAGTGAAGCAGACACTCATGTCTGACAATGTTATAAGTAACACAGGTTAAGGTATTGATCAGGAGTGGATATGTTGTTTTCCAGGGGGAGGATAAGAATAGAGAAACCAATCTATTATTGCCTCTATCAGCTATCTCACTGAAAAGCAATTGGGCTAATGATACAACTTATAATTGTTGATTTATTTTAGCTAGAAAGTAAACAGTAATTCATTGTATTGTTATGGCATCTGCTAAGAGGATACAGTTGAGGATGGCAGGTTCCAAATTTGATGTTCTTCTCCTTCATGTACTTTTTTAAAAAAGAGAAACAAAAAACAGTCTTTTCTTGAATGGAAAGCATAGAATGCTCTTCATCTCTTCTGACCTCTGAGAACACGTACTTTGGTATTTGATTAGAATTCTGTTCTGACAACCTGATCTTTGCCAATGTCAGATCTCTGTCTTCTCAACCAGATTTTATAGAGTTAATCAGAGGCTAATTGGTGTTCTTGCTTCCACAGAATGGAATTTGAAAACTTTAGAGAACCTGAAGATGCACTTGAAATCCTGTAGTTCAGCATTGTAAACCTGTAGCCTCTAGGCTGAATCTGCCCTATAGATATATTTACTTTGGCTTAATATATGTGTTTTTATATCTAGGAATAATTGCTAACATTTATCGAGCACTTACTATATGCGTTATCCTAGGACCTTTACATGTGTTGTGTCATGTAATCCTGATGATCTTGACCTTATAAGGTGGATATTATTATTGTTTTTATTTTAGGTGAGAAAACCAAGACTTAGATATGTCAAAGAACTTGCCCAATATTTAAGTTAGTTGAGAGGTAAACCTGGCATTCAAATTTAGGCAATGTAGCTCCAGACCCCACCGTCCTATGTGCTACAAAGAATGAGTTACCAACATTAAAAAAAGGAGAAAGTCAAGACTTTACAGAATCATGGGATTCATGCCCTCTCTTGAACAATTATAACATATGGTGAGGGTCCACTGGAGATGAGGAGTATCTTCCTTTTTTGATAGGACACATGCTCTTGAATTTGCCTTTCTTTCATCTGATCTTCTCTCATTTGTATAACAGCTGATTATTGTTGGCATTTATGACTCCAGGTCTAATTCTGTGGTTCTCAGCTGAGGTGATTTTGCCCCACCACCACCAGGGTACATTTGGCAATGTCTGGAGATATATTTGATAGTCACAACTAGGGTGTGGGTAGGGGTGTTACTGGCCTCTAGTGGGTAAATGCCAGGGATGCTGCTGAACATCTAAAGAATTGCTTGATCCAAAATGTCAGTAGTGGTGAGGTTGAGAAGCCCCGATCTCATGTAACCTCCCCACTTCATAGATGGGAAAATTGAGATCAGAAAGGACATGACTTGCTCCAGATCCCAAAGCAAGTCAGAGTCAAGGGTTGGGGGACAGGGCACATATTTCAGTTCTCCCTGACCCTCTCCTGGTTATAAGCTCTGTGAGCCTTGAACAGAGATTTTTATAAATGATGTCTTTCTACTTTGTTTTGTTAAAATGAGGAAAAGTGAACTAAATATTACAGTTGTTGTGAAAAATCTTCATTGTCTAATCTGTCAGCTGGGAAGATTTGCTAATTGAGAATCCTCTAACTAGACTTGGGTGAAAAATTTTATGCTTCAAAGCAGATGCCAGGATCCAACCGTAAATCGCACACTTTTCAAAGAATCTATAACATGTATTTATTATATAACATGCACACGATGGCCAGGAATATTATTGCTCTTTCTTCCTAAAGTGTACAGTTTACAAGGAAGAGGAGAGATACTACTTTCGGTTTTGATTCACTTAATAAACAAGGCCAGGAAATTCATAATAAACCTCTAAACCATGTCCTTTACTGTGGGTTTTTATGATTTTGTAGTCAAGTGAGATCAGGTGGTAGTCTTAGCTCAAATCTCTGAACTTCTTTGCTTTGTATAGATTCCATTCAGACTATTGCCAGAGTTCAACTAATGTGTTTTGAGGTTGAACATTTCTGAGACTTCTTCAAGACCTGAAATGGGTTACACAGACCAACTGCCTTTATGATTAGCCTTTTTATTTGGGAGGCAGGGAAGAAGACACAGAACTGGGAGCTTTATACACATGTGATGAATGTAATAATAGCTAAAGTTTTCTATACGGCAGGTACTGCTGAAAGTCTTAATGTGGATTATCTTTATTTTCATTTAACCAGTATTTCCTGCACTGAACACTGTTGCTACATAAGAAAAATATATATCTTATGTAACCAAAATTCCAAGGTAGGACAGCTCTAAGGGTTGGTTAATTTGGTGGTAAACAGTGTCTTCAGTGAGTCAAGTTCTTTCCATCATTCCAGGCTGCCCTTCTCAGGGTGGTTGGATTGGTCCTCAGGGGAGATAGCCTGAGGTAACTACCAACATGGCTGCTGCAGTTCCTGCAGTTCCTGCAGTCACATCCTGTGTGACTTTTTTCTTTCCAGTGAAAGAAAAAAGATCGTTACTTTCTCTGTGTGTGTCTTTTTTTTTTTTTAATCCAGTGTAGAAACCTTTCCAGAGCCCCTCTGCATACATTCCCTTACAACAGATTGGCCAGAATTATGTCACTTGTCTATTCCTTAGTCACTCATTAGCAAGAGAAATGGGGTTACCATTATGGGCATAGTGAAACATTGGTCTGTGAGGAGGGTTAGCTGAACAAAATCAGGGTGCTATTAACAGAAAGAAGGGGGGATGACTGACAGGTAGTTAGGAAACCAGCAGGGTCTCTTAAAACTATTTTGAGATGCGCTGAGTTTCTGTTGCTGCTGCCTTACCACTCGGCATGATAGAAGCCCTTCCCTAAGCAAATGGGTCAGAGTCCATGCTGCAGGATTACTCAGTTGGATTTCTAGGGGCTCAGGATGAGTTAGTGCCTCCTTCAAGCTGAGACAGGGCTGAAAGGGTGGGTTACCCCACCACACTGGCAGGCCCAGGAGCTGGAGCCCTGTATGCTGGTTGTTGGCAGGCAGTCCCCCGGTGCTCCTTGCTCTGCCCAGTGGCAGTGCCTGCTGGAGAGCAAGCAGTGGCCCCACAAGCTGATGCCGAGAAAGAACTGAGCTCATACCTACCATCAGCTGATAAGCTTTCCCTCTCAAAACCAAGAAAGGAGCTGGGTCTTCCTCACCCCTGCTTTGGTGACATGTTCTGTACTTTGAGACTTGGCCATGAGGTTCATTGTCAGCTTTCATCCAGATTACCGTTGGTGAGGAACCCAATGATGAATGCCCCACTCCTACGCTCCATGGTTGGTTCCTTCTACTACAATTGTCTAGACTTCTGGACTGCAAGTCAGTGTTTATATCATCTATAATACACACTGGAGACTGAGTCTGAATCCTGACACCAGCAACTGCTAGTGGGGGACCTGAAGAGTTACTTAATTCCTCTAAACTCTAGTCTCCCCAGCTATAAAATGTGGATAATGATAATAGTAATATCTGTCTCTCAGAGTGGTATTACCTATGCGGCTTAAATGAAAACATATACGTAAAGTGGTGAGAACAGGGCCTGACACATAGTAGACCTCAATGAATAGAAACTATCAACATTATTATTTAGGAAATATGCAAAAGTTCTAGAGTGATCCATAGATGACCAGTTAATACACTGTAGTAGTCAGTATCAGATCTAGAATCAGACAAATAGGTTGACCAATTTGTCTTCTAATTTTGGCCGACCCTCTAATCCTCAGTTTTGTCCCCAGAAAAATGTCCTGTAAATGTGGAATAAGACTGTTGTGAGAATTCAGTAAAATAGTATACCCAACGCTTAATTAAACAGAACTACTATTAATAACATTCCGGTTTTCAGTGGCAACGTGCCTTTGCTCTGTCAAGACTAAGTGTATCCATATTCCTGAGCCCTAGATTTGAGGGATTTTCCTCTCCCTCCCCTCTCAATCCAGGCTTCTGGAGATTGTGGAAGTTTATTTAAACTGACAAACTGACTGTCAGTGCCCTTCTCCTAGACTCTTCAAAGCCCTGGGCCTAATTGGGATGCAAATGTCTCCCCCGGTAGCTTCTATCATCAGGGGAAGGCCCTTGGCCATCAGGAGAGATGTTTGGCGAAAAGGACCTCTCCCCGGGGCTCTCCATCTTTGTGGGGAGGAAATGATGATGATGATGTATGAGACAGCAGTGCCTTTGGAGACCAAGGAGGACATGACAGATGGGATAATATGGGAGGAAAATACTGTCTTTGTAATGGAGACTGATGGCCTCTGCTTGTCTTCCTGGCATTGTCAGGGCTGGGGCTGAGCCAGGCCTTCTTCGTTTGGCGGCAGGTTGGATGTGGCATCAACGCCGCCCTCTGTGGTAGCCTTCACCCAGGGCGGGGGTGGTGGGAGAAACAAACAGAGGGGGTTTCTGGGGGCGCTGAGTCCAGGCCTCATCCCCCCTGGCTGTGACCTGCCTGTTTGTCAGGAATGACAGGCCTCACTCGATCTGTTCATAATTGCTGGCTTCTGGGGTTTTTGGCCTCCACCCTTAACTCTTCCTTGTGCCCCCCCACCCCCAATAAAAAACAACTAAGTTAAACTAAAAACTCTAAAGTTAAAAAAAAAAACCAAACCCCCAGATCATTACCCAACCGCTCCCACTCCCCCTTCAGGCCCCTGCTTGGCTGCAGGAAAGAAAGCCTAAAACTAGAATAGGAATGTCATCTTTAGAAATCATCTTTTGGAGCAGTTTTATTAATTTCACTTCTCTGTGGTTACCACATGTTTGGGGAAGACAATTGATTTCACAGATCTGTGTGGGAGGCTGAAGATTTGGCTCTGAGGCGGCAGAGAAAATCTACAGCAAGAACAGGCTCCCTAATTGACATACAGCAAAGATGTTCTTTAAGGAAACTTTTAGTGCCTGCTTTTTTAAATTTTAATTTTTATGTTGTTTGTATTTTTTTAAGGAGAAACTCTATTTTTTTTCCCTCTACCCATTCATCTCCCTCCCCTCAACCTCCCTCCCTAATATTTCTACTTAAGAAATTAAGAGGAAAACTGAACCAAGTGTTAAGTCATCCTTTTGGCTTCAAAGGCACTGCCAGTGGCTATCAACGTGTCCAAGGTCAGGGCTTCAACAGAAACGAGCCCTCACTGCTTGGGAAAGAATTGTTGCTTCTGCTCCCATTCTGAAACCTCCAGTTGAGATGTTTCTGGTCTGAGCAGGGTCTCAGCAAGGTAGGGAGAAGCAGGTGATTCAGGTCAGTCCATGAGCCCTCTTGTATTTGGGACAGGTGTACCCACAGTTACGGAGGTCACTGTTACAGAACCTCACTGGTGTGTTTTTAAGGGAGAGAGACTATTAGATGCTTTTGAGATGTCAGCTTGAATGACTGCATCATCAAGATAGAAATCAGTTCTGATTCTAAATAAATAATAGGCCAAGCTGAAAAAAAAATCTCAATCGTTAGATCTGTGGGTGGTGGTGGGTGAGTAGCTGCTGTTTTAGAACTTTAAATGTGGGTTCCTTGGCATTAGCTTTATTTAAAATAAAGTGGTAGCTCTTCCACACCCTCTGAAAAGTTAATAGCCCACCTTAAAGGAGATGGTAGTCCTGCAGTGTTTTTATGTTACTAATTGTATTGCACTGTGGGAGGAGTAGATGGAGCTTTAGAGAACCCACAAAAGACAGGGTTCCTCCCAAAACAGCTTCTGTGATGACTTGAAACAGATACGGTTGATCAGCAGATGATTGGGAGTCTGATGTGAAATAGATGGGAGTAGGGATGGGGACATATGTCCTTGTCCAAACACTCAAGAAATCCCTCAAATGGGCACTTGTGTTGCTGAAAGCCAGCTGTGGTCACCTTTTTCCTTTTCTTTGTTCTTTCATTTGCTCTGTCCTCTACTCCTCTGTTCAGTGCAATCAGGTCCAAACTGAGCTGAGAGAACTTGTCCCCACCATCATGGTTCTGCCACAGAGTTCCCCTGAGTAGCATGAAAATGAGTGGCATGGCTGAGCTGGTCATGCATGTGGATCCTGAAGAACTGTCTCTGTGAAGTTATGGGAAGGGAAGGAGGCGCCTGAGAAGACTGGGCGTCGGTGGGAGGCCGTTCCAAGTTCACACAATGACAAGAAAACTGCTATGGGGCTCATCTAGAAGTTCCTGAGGCGAGGAATTTAATCTCAGCTCTGTTGTTTCTAACCCTCTCCGTGACCTTGGCCGAGCTCTAAACTCTCCCCAGAAAAATGGGAGTTATATCAGCCTGCCAAAGAGGGGTATTATTTCAAAGCTAAAGTCTTGCATTTAAATAAAAAAAAAAAAAGAGACCAAGGGAAGGAAGGAAAAAGGGGGCTGTGAGTGGAGAGGAAGTGACACGTTTCATGAAATCGGAGCTTTTTAAGGTTGTTTTGGGCACAGTTTCAAGAGGAAGTGCTGGTTATTAAGACAAACAATTGCTAATCTAATCTCTATCAGGAGACGTATTTAAGTTCAAGCACACTTTTTTTTTTTTTGACTCTTCTGGATTTTGGATTTTCAATTGAATGCTGTAATATGAGTATAAATTCGATGGAAGAAAAACAATTTAAGGAAGAACCATTTCTGATGTCTGCTACATGTATGAAGTTGAAGAAAATTGATTAGTGATCAAGAACAATTTAATTTTTTTGGGCTTCTGCCCAAAGCTCCCCTTCCTAGTTAACTAGTTAATCTTCCTTTAACTAGGACTTCCTCCATTGCAGGCTTCCTGTGCCCCTGCTCTGGCCAGGCTGCCCTCTTCCAGGCTCCGCAGCCCCTCAGGCACACTTACCTCTTGAACACATCACACTCAGCTGGAATGGCCTGGTTAAACTGGCTTCTTGAAGACTGAAAACACCTGGCCTGTGTTAGATGCTCCATAAACATTAGGTCAGTGTTGAATGTAGATGGGAAATAGAGAAATAAGGATCATCCCTGTATCAGTTTTGTATTGCTGTGTAATAAATTACCACAAATTTAGTGGCTTAAAACAATTCACATTTATTATGTCACAGTTTCCGTGGGTCAGGAGTCTGGGCACAGCCTAGTGGGGTCCTATGCTCAGGGTCTCAGTAGGCTGCAGTCAGGTGTTGACTTGGGCTGCAGTCTCACCTGGGGACTCTGGGGGATGTTTTGTTTCCAAGGTCATTGAGGTTGCTGAAAGAACTTGTTTCCTTATGGTTGTGTGGGGTGGGGGTGGGGGGGTGGCCCTTGCTTCTTGCTGGCTATGCGCTGGAAGACACCCTCAGGTCTGGAGGCCAGTAGTAACTTGCACAATGGATATTTGCTTTTTCAAGGCTGTCAGGAGACTCTCTCTCACTCTACTTGGCTGACACAGACTTTAGATAACATGATGTAATCAAGGGAGTGACACCCCATCACCTGCATTATATTCTATTTGTTAAAAGCAATTCCCAGGTCTTGCCCACACTCGGAGGGATGGGATTATACAAGGGCATAAGCCAATGGGAGTACCCTTTGGGTTAGGTGGGTCTGCCTCAGTCTCTACATAACCCATTCCACTAACATAAGCACTTTCACTCCACAAAATCCTTTTTTGAGGCTTGCAGGAGAGTAGCTTATTTCTAGCCTGTGCTTGATTATCTAAATCAGTTTTTATATTTTGTGGTTGCTTGTTCAGAAAATAAATATAGCAATCTGATATTTCTCAAGTCCTGCGCTATGTAAAAGTCCTCATGTTGGTTATTCAGCTATTGGTTCTCAGCTCCAGTCCACGCTGGCTTCACGTTAGATCAGGGGGCAGGAGGGCAGGAGGACGGGAGAAGGCACTTGCTGCTTCCTATCTGGCTGTTCGTGTCAGCATCACCCTAGCAGTGGCAGATGGTTCTGGTTCAGCTTCTCCCAGCACTTCCAGAGCCAGCCTCAGCGTATGCATCAGAGAGCACAGCTAGGTGGGCAGTACTCTCTCCACGGAGGTCTGAGCTCCAGCTCTGTGGGACCCTCCTCCAAGCTTGTAGGTTCTGATAACCCCATTCTCTTCTCTTTGATCTCCTTAGTGCTAGTGTCAAATGCCTGCAGTTATTAATTTGTGTTAGCTTAGTATTTTCATTTTGCTTTTTCAGTCCTCTAACACCTACTTAACCAAATCCCTGCATTATACTTTCTCTGTTAAAATACCTAACATGGTTTATATTCCTCACTCACCCTGACTGATATAGTACTTCAATTTTCATCTAAGTTGCCAAGAAATTGTACGGTCTCAATAACTACTATTGGAATTTTATACACCAAAGCAACTGACATTTGGCAAGCAATTGAAATCCATCTTCTGGTTTCCAGGTTGATGCTTTTAGAATGTTGGGTCCATAGTTGACTTTGCCAGTCTATTTAAGGCTTCCTGGCTAAGTAGTAATAGACATAAATAAGCTCACAGGGGGTGATTCATTCATTTACTCCCAAAATTACAGTGAATCATGACTAGAGAGACTCCAGCCCCTAAGAAGCCCGAACTTAGAAATCAGTAAAGCTATTTGTGTGAAGTTATGGACTATACCCAGATATCCCCATTTCACAGATGAGGAAACTGAAAGATTAATTTCCATCCAAGGCCTTCTTGCCAGTAGAAGCCTTAGAATCGGGCACTCTAGTTATAGATATCTTATCATCACCTAGGCCCTGAACTAGTTTCTCTTCATTTCCTAACTTTTTTAATGGCATCTATACCCAAGTTCAAAATCTTTGAGTCACTGAAATATGACTCCACCATCTCCTTCTCCCTTAAATTAGGCCTGCTGATCTTCCTCCAAAATGTTTCTCCCATCTGTCCCCTTCATTTGTTTTCTACAGTCTGAGTTTTGTTTAGACCCTCACTATTTCTTGCCCAGGCTATTAAAATAGCCTTCTGATTGGCCTCTCTGTTGTTGTCTATTTGGTACTCTGCTCCCAGAAAAATGTATCTCAAATATAACTCAGAGAATATTACTCCTCCCCTCAAGAACTTTCAGTGGCTCCCTATTGCCTATAGGGTAACATTCAAATATCTCAGCTGGGAAGATTAAAACTTCCTTCAAAATTTGATCTCATCTATGTTCCCAGCCTTCCCTCCCATTTCTCCCTGTTAGGTATCTGTCGTGCCAGCCAAGCCTGTACTCCTGCTGAATCTGTCCTTCCTCCTGCTAATAAAGCTGGCACACCTCCTTATCATGAACTCCTCCTCCCCAGCCCCATCTTCTCTCCCTGAAATACCACCTAGCCTCTAAGATCCAGCTGAAATTCCACCTCCTCCATCCACCCTTTCTTGTTTCTCCAAATTGAATACTCTCTGCATTCTGCTTTCTGAATGACGGTGTAAGGCACATATAAGTGAAGATGAAAACTACGAGAGCAGTATAGCTAGCACTGATAATGGCCTATTCTGTTCTCTGGCACTGTATACTGTGCTCTTTACTCCCATCATCTCATTTAATCCTCATTTAAGTTTATATGAGATATGAACTTTCTGTTTACAGGTGAGAAAGCCAACTTTGTGAGGTTACATAAATTGTTCAATATCACCTAGCTTATTTTCTGTCTCATATAAAGTACTTGTATACCCTCTTTTCTTTCCTCTAAATAGATAGCTCACTGAGAAGAGGGAGCATTCCTTGTTCAGGTGTGATCACCTGTTCTCGGCTTATGGTGGGCAATAGACCACCAATTTACTGAAAAATCTCAGAATTCACAATTTTTGCCGCCAGATTGTTTTGCCTTGTTCTTTGGTGGATTTTATTTGTCTGTTTATATATCAAGCATACACCTGTGTTCTATGTAATGTAAGCATTGGGGGTGGGCAGGGAGGGAGGATTATTTCTGAAAAGATTGGCATAAGTTGATTCCTGTATTCCTTCTGTTACAGTTTGAGAGATGATCTTTATTTGACAGTGGTTCCTGAAGTCTTTGCTTTAAGGAGTCACAAATAAACACTTGAATTCAAGAGCACTTTCAATGT
Organism: Eubalaena glacialis; assembly: GCF_028564815.1. Classification (NCBI taxonomy): domain Eukaryota; kingdom Metazoa; phylum Chordata; class Mammalia; order Artiodactyla; family Balaenidae; genus Eubalaena; species Eubalaena glacialis. The sequence goes on from NC_083716.1 coordinate 76,628,867, forward strand.
GTAAAGAAACTCCACAGTGAGTGCTCATCATGCTGAGAATCCTTCTGATTGTCTGCTAATGATCACTTTGTTTTCTAAGTTTGAATTTTTGTTTATTGGCATATTCTTTTTTAAAGTAGGGCATTGCCTGATACACATGAGGGAGGCCTGTCTCTTTGGAAAAATTTAATGCAGCCGGAGTTGGGGTGGGAATTATTCAAAAAGCTACTCAAATGACTTATTAAACAAAAATTCGGTAGCATAGATTCAAGGTCATGAGCTAGAGCCTTGAGGTCAGAAGGAGCTTGGTTCCGTTGGAAATAATAAGGCTTACCTTTTAGGAGGGCAGCTTTGTGGAGATGGCTGTATAGATAACACCTCAGGATTCAGTGCAGAGGGACACATTTTTTGGTAAATGCATTCAGTTGCCTTTGCTCTGACTTCAGAGCTGTGAGAGCTGTGGGAACCGCTGCTCCCGGATTTGAGAATTTGAGATGGCTTTCAAAGAACCAAGGGCTCCTTATGCAGTCCCACTTCTGGGTGGCCATTTCGTATTCCTGTGAGGAGTCCAGGGAACAGAGATGGAAGTGTCTGAGATGCGGGGGAGGAGGGAGGAAGTTCAGGAAAGAGTCTAGGGCAACCAGACTGCTTGTCAAACAAGTGGAGGAGTCGGGGCGGCGGCGGGGTGGGGGGCGGAGGGGAACAGCCATTCTGCATGTATCTTTCTTTTTCCTGAGTACCTTGTCCAGGAGCTATTCCTATGACCCTTGATGAAGGATGGTCACTATAGTGAAGTCCTCCCCTTTCTGCATAAAGGGACCACAAATGCCCTGTTCCTAAGGGGGCCTGGGTTTGAAGGGTTTTCTACACTGGGCGTGAAGTCCTGTTGCTCTCTCCCCACTGCCCTGGCTTTGGTCAGAGTCATTCTGGGTCGTAGATATGGCAGAGATAACGGGTCACCATGGGACTGTACTCTCCTCACAGCATGACTGTGCTCAGGGCCTTGACTGGGCGTAGCTCACTGGGCTGCATGGACACAGGCAGCTCAGCCTGCATTGGCAACCTCACCACCCTGGCCCCCAGCTGTTCAGGCTAGGCCCGGGGAAGCCAGGGACGCCGATCTGCTGGCCAACACTGGGTAGGGAGATCCTGAGTCCTTCTCTTGTTGGCCCCATGGATAGGCTGAGCAGGCAGCCACTTAGGCGCTATGGTTCAAAGAATGCTGCAAGATAGGGCAACTGTTTAATTTATTATCCACATGGGGTCACTTCGGAGAGTCAAAAGGGGCAGTAAATTATAAATATGTTGGGGCCACAGGCAAAAACTAGAGTTGTCTGACAAACCTGGGATCACTATACTGAAAGCTACCTTGGTCTTTTTTTTTTTAATTAATTAATTTATTTATTTTTGGCTGTGTTGGGTCTTCGTTTCTGTGCGAGGGCTTTCTCTAGTTGCGGCGAGTGGGGGCCACTCTTCATCGCGATGCGCGGGCCTCTCACTATCGCGGCCTCTCTTGTTGCGGAGCACACGCTCCAGACGCGCAGGCTCAGTAGTTGTGGCTCACAGGCCCAGTTGCTCCGCGGCATGTGGGATCTTCCCAGACCAGGGCTCGAACCCGAGTCCCCTGCATTGGCAGGCGGATTCTCAACCACTGCACCACCAGGGAAGCCCTACCTTGGTCTTAATTAAATTTAACATTTCCTAAGTACCTCTGCACCAGACATTGTTCCCTTCCGTAATAGGGCACAGACATGTCCACAAATAAATAACATGACAGAGGGTTAAATGCAATGATGGAACAAGCGCAAAGGCCACAAAAGGAGGGCAAGGTCACCATCTGGGGCAGTGACGGGGAGGGTGGATAGGGAAGGTTTCAATCAAGGAGATTTGAAAGGCCAATGTTTCATAGACATATAGATGGGGACGGGGGTTCTAGAAGGGGAGAACTGCAGCTGTGAAGTCACAGGTAATTGAAAGTACACAGCACGTTGGAGGGATTGTTAAGAAGTGTGGCAGTGATGGAAAGCAAAGTGTGAAGCAGGAGTGTCAGGAGGTGGAAGCTAAATGGAAGCCAGGTCAGGAACAGCCCTGTAGGCCATGCTAGCCAGCTTGGACATATCTGCTTAGGGCAGGGTTGGCAAACTGCAGCCCATGGGCTAAATCCAGTCTGCTATTTGTTTTTGAAAAATCAAGTATTATTGGAATACAACCAAACTTATTCATGATGTGTCATATATGGCTGCTTTCACACTACAACAGCAGAGTTGAGTAGTTACAACATAGACTATATATGGCCTACAAAACCTAAAATACCTGCTCTTTCTTTTCACGGAAAGTTTGGCGACCCCTGGCTAAAAGCCATGGTGGAAATATTGAAGGGCTTTAAGTAATAGTGTAAACATATCTCTGATTAAGAAAGATCTCATGGGGTAGGAGGGAGGATAGAGTTGTTGGGGAAGAAAGATGGGGACCTACTGTGATAGACTTTATTCATGCAATTAACCTTTATTGAGGGCCCACTATATGCTAGACACTCTGTTAGGCTGGAAACTCAGAGATGAATACACAACCCGCTCCTCGTGACCCTCGCGAATCAGACAAGAAAAGGTAAGGATCTGGACCAAGGCAGTAGAAACAAGGATGGATAGGAGAGGTTTAGAGAGATGGAGCTGGAGATTCAGGGCTCCAGGTTTGGGACAATTGTTGATGGTGCCCTTCTCTGAAAGGAGGACACTCCAGGAGAAGTAGGCTTACTTCCACTTAGCTCCTCCCCGGTCTCCTTGAACTCACTACATTTGCTCTATTAGATAACATTGTTAGGTGCTTTCTAAAGACATAGATGTTTTGACTGGATTCAGCTTTATCTAATACTGATACCTGAACAGGAACTAATTTAATAGAGTGTACACCATCCTAATTCATTTTCATCTAGAAAAGAGCCAAGTCCTACATAGTTTGGAAGAAAAGGTCCCCCATGGGCCCATGGAAAACCTATGCTACAGCTACTTCCCTGAGCCAGCAGGTAGAAGGGACTGACTCCCTCATGCTGGTAAACTCAGTAACAGATTGGCTCCCCTGAACATAGTAGGTACTCAACAAATGTGCATTGGATGAAAATCTGAGATTGAATCACTTAGGGTCCTGGCGAAAATAGATGGTACATCAAGGGCTTCCATCACAGTCTGTTTAGTGGAGGGGCTGTTTACTGCGGTGAGGGCAAGTGAGTAGAAGCATTGGGCATGGTGACGCAACCAGAGACTAGCAACAGTGGAAACCGTGCCCTCTTCTCGACCTGGAGGGGAGGGAAAGGTGTCACTAAGCCCAGTGTGAGTCACAGCCATGAAAGAGCAGGGGCTGAGCTGGGTCTATAAGGAATTTCAGCCACTGAGGAACCTACAACCTAGTATGGAGGGAGAGGGGGCAGAAGGGGAAAGTGGGAGAGTAAAGACTCCAACCCGTCACTCCTACTCTCTGATCTGCTGGTGTCTCTATTGGCTGACCCTCATCAGAGGCCTCAGAGCAGGGGAGCCAGGACAACACAGGGGGTAGCGGCCATCCTCCCAGCACACAGAGCTGGGAAGAGAAGAGCCTCTTTTTGATTTCTTTTAGTTTTGCAGAACTTGGGTCTCATCACACTTGCACTATTGAATTATTAGCAGCAATATTGAAGTACTTGGATAGACGTATCATTATTTAGCTAAATAAATATTCATTGGTTGTATATTCCTGCAAGTAGCTCTGGTACTCCTAACAAGTGCCAGGTGCTTTACTGTGAGTCATGGACAAAGATGGCTAGAGCAGGGGTCCCCAACCCCTGGGCTGCGAACCGCTACTGGTCTTCGCCTGTTAGGAACCCGGCCGCACAGCAGGTGAGTGGTGGGCGATCAAGTGAAGCTTCATCTGCCGCTCCGCCTCACTCTCTTTACAGCCCGAACCATCCCCCACATCGCGCGCATCACCGCCTGAACCATCCCCCCGCCCCCGCACCCCCCATCCGTGGAAAAATTGTCTTCCATGAAACTGGTCCCTGGTGCCAAAAAAGGTTTGGGGGCCACTGGAGAGGATTCTGCACAGACAGAGCCATATGTGAGCATTTTTGTGTGGAAAGCTTTCTGCATATTCCAGTAGCATAGATGACTGGAAGTGGAATCCCGTGCCAAGGGGGATTCACAGTTCACCTTTTGATAGACAATTCGCTTTCGTGTATACTCCAAAAAGGCTCTAAAGTATTTGAGCTTGTCCATTTCACCACAGCGTCTTTCTCCCTGGTCACCAGTGAGCTTAAGCATCTTTTCATATGTTGATCAGTCCTTTGTCATTTTTCTTTTGTGAAACATAGTGGTTTAGAGCTTGGTGTTTGAAGCCAAGACTGCTTTGTGAATTCAGACCCTGTCTTTGCCACTTATTTGCTGTGTGACCTTAGGCAAGTTATTTTTCCCCCATTCCTCAGTTGTGAATTGGAGAAATGAGGCTATCTACCCTTTGGGGTTTTGGAGACTGGTAAGTGCTTAGACATGCCTAACATATAGTGACCTTGATGTAAGGATTAGCTATCATACTTGCCTACATCGTTTGTCCATTT